>NC_037315.1:0-1362953 GCF_000143535.2 Botrytis cinerea B05.10
TAACCCTAACCCTAACCCTAACCCTAACCCTAACCCTAACCCTAACCCTAACCCTAACCCTAACCCTAACCCTAACCCTAACCCTAACCCTAACTCCATCGCTGAAGAGAACCTGAAGAAACGACTGGATAAGATCGGGAAGTTCGACGTCAACAAACCTGATCACGCAATAATAAGCAAATGGAGGAGTTTTTTCAAGGTCATGGGAACTCATGTCATTACAGGTTGTGCGTATGGTGCACGCTTTCAATTAGTGAGTGACCCGTCCCAAGCTACTAAATTCTTCTGTAGCTCGCCGGCTAATCTCAAACACTTCCACAGAATGTGTGGTCTTCCAACACGAATTCAAGTGCAAAAGAGAAGTTCAATGTAAATGTCAGTGCAGAATATAACGGCTTGACAACAGGTGGTAAGTTCGACGGGAGCATCTCAACAACCGACGAATACAAGAATTTTCAGGCGACTGTCCAGAAGACATGCTCGTGTCAAGGTGGAGATCCACAGAAGGCTGTCACAGTCTCGGCTAGTCCCAATGATAAGGATGTCTACAAACACTTCAACGATTGGGTTCAAACGACTGATAAAATGCCTAATGTTATGTCGATGCAGACTGCGGCTTTGTGGGATGTGTTGGCTGTTGCTATGGATGCAGAACTCGTGGACCTCGCACCTTCGGTGGAAGACGTGTTCAAATACATTATTGCACATCCGGCTCTACATCAGACCAAATGCCGCTTCGTCATCAACTCGGATTGGGGAGAAATGGGCCTCTTGACTCCATCAGCCTTCATTCGTCCAGACCCGGAGAACCCAGCCGGAAGTGAATTTCTCGTTACCACAACAAAGGTTTCGTGGGGACGGGAGCATTCTTTTCAATATGAACGGGACAAAACTGTCGAGTAAGTTGTAAATCACAGACAAATACTTTTACTGTTACAGAAGACATGACTGATGGATTCCTCAGCTTCATTATTGAGAACGACGGATCTCCTATCGACATCATGCTGTCACACGGTAGCAACGGCGATCAAGTCGGTAGTGGTAAATGCCAGGTCAGCTTCACCAATGTAAGTGTATTGCTCTTTCAGGGGACGACCGTACACTAACACGTCCACAGAAAGCATACGAAAACGCAGGTATTAAAGGCAATAACTGGAATTCGCAATGGTTTTATGGATGTGACGTTAATCAATCCGAGTCGTAATTGATTTATCTTCTCATACTCGGTTTCAGCCGCTCGTCGTGAACAGCTATGCCGGAGAGGCCCAGCTTTGGCGCAGTTGCCCAAGTGCTTCTACCACGGTAAACTCACTTTATTTCATCACACTAATGTGACCAGCAACCTCCTCTGCTAGGCGGTCTAGCTCCTATCTAGTTATATATATATCTATATTAAGGAGTGCTTTGCTTATGTCTTCTTTGTATGCGCGGCTCATTAGTAGCCGCTTATGCTGTCCTTTCTATGTCAATGAACATTTAGTTTTCCCCTGCTACCGCCAAACATTCATTCAATCCCGTACCTCTGATGAATCTTCAAATTTGTGACTTCTCCCAAAGCTATCATTATGGTTTACTCAGCGTAGAGTGCAAACAGACTAAGTATTTGCAAGTCTAAATGTTGGACGAACAGCAAAGGCCATTCACTCATTTTGAGTGCAATCTCCACCACTTCTAAGTGAATGGAATTTGTAATTAGTCTACGGCATTGCGCTATTAAAGGTGCACTTAATAAGGGCCACGATGCCCACCTAGAATGAGAATCATCATGCATCATAAAGAACCATTTTAGTTTACCATAGAAGTGAACAAGGTGGTCAACACCTGATACATACCAACACTAAGTAGTTGAGCACATGCTGGCTCATATCACAACCTAACTGTAGGCCGCTGTAGCTGGGCCCAACTACTAGGGGCTGAGTGCGTTCTGCCCACGCACGATGAAAGGTGGAGTCGTCACCCCATCCTCTTCTCTCCACCTTACCACCCACATGCCTAGCGCCTCGTCTGGCTGCGGGCCACCCTCTTCGTCATAGCGATGAATAGTTGACTACATGGAGTCACCTCGTTCGTCCACGTTTTGCTAGGACCAGTGAATACAGGATACCGGGAGTGACCAGGCATCCAAAGATGAGGCTTTGGATGATGGTTGACGAGAGGCACTCGATAGCATCATGGGAAGGCGGATGTGGCTGAACATTATTCGCTCGCGCCGAATACCTCGAATAATCTGGTGACAATGAATCCTTAGGATGGCCGCTTACTGACTGGGGAAGCTGCGCAGTTGCTCCATATCTTCTGGCAAGCATTATCGGGCTCGCAATGAGGCGACCCATGCAGTTTGCATAGGCCAATAAACCCAAAAATAAAAATAAATTACCCGGGCAACTGCAAGAGAAATAGAGGCCGAAATGGAAAAAGGAAAAAAAAACATTCACCAACCCTCGATATAGTGTTAGGCTGAGGGGAATATATAAAATGATCTAGTTATCCTGAAATGGACAGGATACCATAAGACTTGTTATTTACGATTATAGCAAACAGAGATCAGAAACGTCTCGGTCTATACCTATTGTTCCATATCCACCATATCCAAAGCATACTGATATAGTCAAGATGACTCCACTAAGCAATATCATTGTCGTTTCTGCACTTACAGAGGACCTGAAATGTGGCCAGTATGCAATAGAGTGTACAGAACAATGTGATGTCCTGGTGGAAAATGCTACCAAGACCAAGTTCTGGTTTGACTCGAAGGTATACCACCTCGGTTCTTTCTCTAGACATACATTACAAGCCCAGTGTCTAACTTATACCGACCGCAGTCGCTCTCCGACGAAGTAATTCGACGGATTAGCAGTGTCCGGCTCATCACTGAATCCCACGACCAAGGACATGTGGATACCCCTTATGGTGGTAATTGGACATGGTTTGAGCTCCGCATCCGCAGAGGCAGCACCAGTGGTAGTCAGGAAGGGGGGAAGAATCTTTATGAAGACTGAATATAGGGTTAAGGTTAGGCTAATATTTCATGAAAACAAATTTACTTTTTTATATATCATTCGATGCGCCTTGATTCGATGGATTCAATGGTATTGTTTTTACTATTGCAAGAATACTATGGAGCTAGCAAAATAGGAAAAAGCTAATAATGTATATAGAATTTAAGGTGATAGAAATCTTTTTTGTTTTCGAATATATTGAAATAGATTCACTATTACTTTTAAAAGCTCTTTCATCTTTCTTTATAATTGTTTTCTAATAAAATTATAAAAAGTTTTATAATAAAATTATAAAAAAAGATATTACATTAATTTTTCAAATAAACAAAATATCCATTTATTAATTTCTAATTCTTGATATTGATTTCAGAATTTGTATATTTCAGAAGAACTCTCGTTATAATCTCAAATTAATCTTTATTAATCTATTCTCCCTTTTTATTTGCAAATAGTATTTTCTTATATAAGATTAATTCTATTTAATAAAATATTAGTTCTATTTCTTATTTATTTGCTATAATACATTTAACAATATTTAATAAATTATTTAACTTTTTGTTTTCTAATTGCTTGATTCATTCTTGAATCTGTTTTTTTGTTATATTTTGCTATAGCTTTATTTTAATATTCTATAAAATATTATTTGTCTCTTTTTTGTTTATAATAATATAATTTGTGATAACAATCTTTGTTTTGATTAGTATTGATTGATAAAATCTTTTGAATAATATAAATAAGGAATTAGAACTGAAATCGGAAATAAAAGCTAGCTGTTTCTATAAATATCCTTTGATAGTATTATATAAAATGATTAAAAGTTTTAATAATCTTTAATTATAAAGGAATAAATGTGTAAGTTTAAATAAACATTTTCTTATTTTAATATAACCTTATATTAAATATTTTAATTATATAAATCAAACTATTTAGAAATTTTCAGATAAAAGAGTTTATTATTATAATTATGTATTAACATTTACAATCAAAAAATAATTAGAAAGTAGTTCTTTAATTAAGAAGTAATAATATATACTTTTTGAAATATTTAAAAAATATATTATAACTTTAGAAAATTCTAATAATGAGAATATTTTATTCAATGATTTTGCTATTCTACTTCTCAATATATCATAAGATATTATTATTGATTTATTCACTACTTTTTTAATCAAGGTTTTTTTTGTTTTAATAAAACTATTTAAAAAAAAAAGCTGGTTCCATTAAAAAAAAATCCAAAATCTGATAATTCAAAAAAGCTGATCCTATTAAAAAAGCAATCAAAAGCTAGTTCTATTAGAAGGAAATCAAAAGCTGATCCTATTAAAAGGAAACTAAAAGCTAATTCTATTAGGAAAGAACTAAAAGCTGATTTTATTAAAAGAGATCAAAAACTAGCTCTATCAAAAGGATTCAAAAGCTAGCTTTATTAGAAAGAATCAAATACTAATCCTATCAGGGAAAACCAAAAGGTAGCTCTTTCAAAAGGAACTAAATATTAGTCCTATCGGGGAAAATCAAAAAAATAGCTCTATTAAAGAGAGGGAATCAAAATCTAATAATTCAAAAAAGCTGATCCTATTAAAGGGAATTAGAAGCTAGCTTTATCAAAAGAAATCAAATATTTGTCCTATCAAGGAAAACCAAAAGATAGCTTTATCGAAAAAAGAAAACTAAAATCTAATAATTTAAAAAAGCTGATTCTATTAAAGAAATCCAAAAGATAATCCTATTAAAAGTAATCAAAAGTTGACTTCACCGAAAGGAATCAAAATCCATCTCAAATATATACTAAAGATTTTTATTCATTTTCCTATTTTATATAAAATATTATTATTAAAAACTTATTAAAAACGGCAAATTACTTTCATGCCCCTCAAATGTCATTTAATTACTTTCATACCTTAAAATTTGAAAAAAATTACTTTCATGCCTTTTAGATTCTATAATAGAATTTATTATAGAATCTGGTCTAAAATTATAGAATCTATTATAGAATCTAGTTTAAAATCTATTGTTTATAATATTGTTTTTATAAATAAAAATAATAATATAATATAATATTTATATCTTCTAATTTATATATATATTCAAATAAGAATCAAATAATTTTCATTATAAATTTGAATTATAATTTAATAATAAAATATTGAAAGATATATAAATCGATTAAATAAAATTGATAAAATAATAATTAATTATTTAATTGTTATTTCAAAAAAATGAAAGGAAGATTAAATTTTTTATTTAAAAAATGATTGGATTAGAAAAAGGAATTTAAATAAAAAAAGTTGATTTTAAATAAATAAATATAAAAAAGGATCTAATCTCTCAAATTATAAAATAAGAAAATTAATCTTATATAATTTTTTAATCAAAATTATATATTATATTGTTTATATAGTTTATTAATTATTCACTCGAATATACTTTCATTTTATATATATATATTATATATATATAATCATCCATCATATATTTTCGATTTATAATAGATTATAAATTTGATAACTTATATATATAATTAAAAAGTAAATTATTTTAATATATAATATAATATATATCGAAAAAGCAACGAAAAAGCTTTCAAAAAAATATTGAAAAAACTTTCGAAAATCTAAAAGAAAATCGATTTTCGAATTCGAAATTAAATATATTTAAAACATATTTAAAATCAAATTGAAATTCGATTAGAATTTAATATCTCATATATTATATATAAAAGAATATATATTAATATAAATCAATATCGATTTTATACCTCTTTTCGAATTTATATAATTTTTATATATATATATTATATATACTTTTATTACATTACAAAATAATATTATTAAATAAAATATATTACCAAAAAGCATTCCTTTATATATATATATATTTACAATTCTTATATATATTATCAATTTTCATATATATTATCAACTTTTATATATATATATATATATATTATTGAAATATATATCAATATATATATTTATAAGTCTTTTATATATATATATTATATAGAAATATTATAAAATTATTCCAATTAATTGATTGAAGAATATATAGATATAAATAATAATAAATAATATAATATAATTCAATATAATAATAAGAAAGTCTATTATATTAACAACTTATATTATTATATTACTTTCAATATAAGAATCAAATATTATTTAATAGTTTATTAAAATAAAAATAAAAATATGATAAATCAATTAAATATAGAAGATTCTATTTTCAATATATCTATATATTATATTTATAATATAAAAAATATAAAAAGAAATTCTAATTTAATTGTTAAAAAGTTTTGATTATTAGAATATATATTAAATATATATATAATTAAAATATCAAATTCGAATATAAATTTTATTAAATTAAAGAATTATAATTTAGATTTTATATTGAATATATTAAAAAAAGAAAGAATACAATTAGAATAATTCAATATTCTTATTATATTAAAAATCGAATAAGAAAAACAATATAATAGAATATTATATACATTAAACTTTTATTTTTATAAAAATATTAGCTTTTTAACCTTTCTATATATAAATCTATATTCTTAAAATTAAATCTAATTAAATAAATAAAATTAGATCCTTAAAAACTATACAAATATATATATATTATTTATAATAAATAATATAGCAATTATTTTATATAAAAATATTTTAATTTAAATAGATTTTATTATATATATATAATAAGATTTAAATTAAAAAATAATAATTAAATCTAATACAAAATTCATATTAATATATAAAATATATAATATAACTTTACAAAGTTTTTGTAAAGTTAAAAATATTTTTGAATAAGATTCTAATTTATATAATATTTATTATATTATATTATATTTAAAGAATTATTAAATATAAGTTATACAATCAAATATATAGATTAAATTCTAAATAATCAATTTAATTATATAAAATAATATAATAATATTATACTTTATATAAACAATTCAAATAATAGTTTTAATAAATAATATTATTTTAAATTTAATAATATATTTATATTTAAAAAGCTTTATTTAAAATATAATAAAAAATTAAAAGAATTTAAAAAAAATCTAAAAAAGCTTTTACTATATTAAAATCTATAATAATAATAGAATTAAATGAAAGATTTAAAGAAAAATCTAAGTCAAAAAAGCTTTAGAATATTATAAATAAAATATATAATGAAATCTTATTAGATCTAATAGATCGATATTTTAATAAATTAATAAAATCAAATTATAATGATTTTAATAATATAAATGAATATATAAATAATATATTATTATTATATATTTATTTAAAAGATTTAAAATTCAAATTACAAAAGACTTATATAATTTAAATAATATTTAATAATTTAAATAATTCTTTTAATTCATTTAAATTTAGAAACACAAAAGAAATTTCAAAAAATTTAATTAATAATAATAATATTGATTTAAATAAATTAATATTTGAATTAATATTTAAAGAATTTAAAATAAAAGGTTTTATAGAGTTTAATAAAGTTATTAAATCTTAAAATATTATTTAAAATTATATATATTATAATAAAAAGGATTATTTAGAAAACAAATGTTTTAAAAAGTATTTTGAATTTTATAATAAATATTATAAAAGATTTAAAAACTTTAATAAAATAATAATAATAATAAAAATAAATTTTATAAAATTATAAAAGAATTAAATAATTTTAAAAAGTTTAATAAATCTTATAATAAATATAAAAATAATAAAAAAATTAATCAAAATAATAATAATAAAATGAAAAAAGATTTTAACATTATATTTAACTCTAAATATAAAAATATTATTATAATTTTATTAACAAATTATATTATTAAATTTAAAAATTATAAAATATTATTACCCAAATAAAAAATAACTTATAAATTATAAAACATATAAAATCCCAAAATATACTAATATAATAAATAAAAAATCTATATTAATATTAAAATATAAAAATATTCCAATTATTATAAATAATAAAAAATTATTCATTCAAATGATTAAATATATACCCTTATTAAAATTAATTCTAATTAATATTAAATAAACAACTAAAAAAAAATAAACTAATAATATACTATTTTCTAATAATATTTATAATTTTTCAAATAAATTATTAAATATTAAAATTGAAATTAAATAAATTAATAATACTTTCTATTTAAAATATAATATAAATTATAAATTAATAAATCAATTAAATAATAATATGAATATAAATATTATTAATAAAAATATAAATTCTAAAATAAATTTAAAAAATAAATTTAAAAAGAAATTTGAAAGTTCTAAAATAAATTCAAATATAAAATTTAAAAAAAAATTAAAAAATATAAATCTTAATAATTTAAACCTCTAACATAAAAATTTAAATTATATAAATAAAAATTATATTATAAAAATATTAAATCTAAAAAAATTTAATATTAATCTAAATTATTATAAAACCTACATATATACTAAAATAACTCAAAATATTAATAAAACTCTTTCTAATATTAAATTAAATTAATTCAAAAAAATTAATATTAATATTTATAAACAATTTAAAATATCAAAATTAAAAAAGGAAAAATATTTTATTATTTTTATAAAATAAATTATAAAAAATATATAAATATATTCTATTAAATATAAATCTAATACTTTTATTATATTAAAGGATTTTTATAATTTAATAAAAATATTAAAATTATAAAACTCAATAATACTAAAAAATTTAATTCAAATTAATAGAATTTATTTATTAAATCAAAAAATATTATATTAGAATTTATAAATCCTTATTATTATTTTCAAAATAAAATAATCGAAAAATTAAATAGATATTTAATAAAAAGATTATTAATATTCATAAAAAATAAGAATATATTTATATTCTTATAATCTAATATATTAAAAAATATAGTTTATATTAAAAACAAATATTATAATAGAATTATCAAAAGCTTTTTTTTTAAATTAATATTAAATAAAGAATCTAATTTAAAAGAAATTAAAATTCTTAAATCTTTAATATATATATTAAAATATAAAAAAAAAGAATAAATAAATTTGATTATAAATCAAAAAAAGGAATCTTAATAGAATTTGAATTATTTAAAAATCTATTATTTTATATTCCAAATAAAAATAAAAATATAAATTCTAATAATTATATTATTAAAAAAAAAATTTTATATTATAATAAAAATATAAATAATGATAATAATTTTATTATAAATAATTTATTAAAAAGATTAAATATAAAAATCCTTGAAAATAAAAATCAAAAAAAAGAAATAGATATATATAATAATATTTATAATAATTTAAAAAATAATAATAAAAGATTAATAATAAAAATCCTATATAATTTTAATTTATCTATTTTAATAAAATAATTTAAATATATTAAAGAAATAGAATTATTATTAAATATATATAATTTTGCTTATATATTATATATTAAATTAAAAAATTAAAATTATAAAATTAAATTAAATAATATTGATAACAATTAATATAAAAATAAAATATTATTATACTTTAATATAAAAATTAAAAAAAAAAATAATAATAAAAAGATCTTATAATAAAAATCTAATTATTTTTAAATTATATTCAAAAATTATAAATTCAAATTAAAAAGAAAATTAAAAAAAAAGTTATAAATTATAAAATAAAAATCTTAAAAAAGAATAATATCTAAAATATTATTAAAAAGAATAATAATATTAAAAAACTAAATATTTTAAAAACAAAATGAATTCATAAAATCAAATATTTATTTGAAAATAACATTGAATTTAAAGCTAAATATATAATTAAAGAATTTAAACAATTATATAATTTAAATTATTTAAATATATTTATTAATATAATAAAACAAATAACTTAGAAATTAATATTTATTTTAATAATAAATAAAAAATAATATATATATAAAATAAATATAATATTAACTTTTATTTAAAAAAATATTAATAAAAATATATATATTAAATCTTTTGAAATATATTATAATAATAATATAATATTAAAACTAAATAAAGCTTTATATAAATTAAAACAATCTACTAAAATCTAATATACTATATTAAAAAGAATATTAAATAAATTAAATTTTATTAATATAAAATCAAATGAATATATATTTATAAATAAATATTTAAAATTAATATTAAATATATTTATTAATAATATTACTATTATAAACTTTAACAAAATTTTAATAAAAGATTTTATAAAAAATCTAAAAAGATATTTAGATTTAAAAGATTATTTAAATATTCAAATAAATTTAAATAAAAAATTTATAAAACTTTTTCAAAAAGAATATATTGAAAAATGTTTTATAAATTTAAATTTAAAAAAATATACTTTTATAATTATTCCTATAATTATTAAAAATAATTTAAAAATAAATTCTAATAAAGTAAATTCAAATAATATTAAATTAATTTAAAAAGTAATAAGAAAATTATTATATTTAATATTAAAAACTAAATAAGATATTATATTTTCGATTTTAAAATTAGTAAAATATACATTTAATCCTAATAAAGAATATTTAATAATAATAAAAAAACTTTTTAGATATTTAAAAGATATTAAAAACTTTAAAACAATTTATAAAAAAGATTATAATAATTTTGATTATACTAATAATAAGAGTTCTATAAAATCCACTAATAAATATATATTTATATATAGAAATAATTCAATTAATTAAAGAATTAAATTATAATTAATAATAACTCAAAATATAATCGAATCTAAATTAATTGTTATAAATTTAGTTACTAAAAAAGTTATATATTTAAAAAAAAATATTAATTGAATTAAATTAATATAATTAAGAGAAATTTCTAATATGAATAAGCAATACAACAGCAAAAGTTATATTTGAAAATATTATATATTATAATAAAAATAAATATATAGATACAAAATATTATTATATAAGAGATTTTATAAATAAAGGATTTTTAGATCTAAATTAGATTTCAATTAATAATCAAATAATTAATGGATTAACTAAACCATTAAATAAAATTAAATTATTTAAATTTATTAATATAATTAAAAATTATAATAACTATTAAATATTATAAAAATAAAAATTAATATTCTTTTTATTTATTTAAAAAGGTTTTTTAATAAGGCTAATACTAGAATATATAAATTAGTACTCTTTTTATCCTTTTAAAAAGGTTTTTAATAAGACTAATAATATTCTAAAAATTAATATATATAATACAAAAATATAACTTTACAAAAACTTCACGAAATTATATAAAATTATATAATATTATTTTATTTATTATTTTATTATTATTTTATTATTATTTTATTATTATTTTATATATTTAATTAATTAAAAAGATAATATATATTAAAAGGGACTATTATTTATAATATTGTTTTTATAAATAAAAATAATAATATAATATAATATTGATATCTTTTAATTTATATATATATTTGAATAAGAATAAAGTAATTTTCATTATAAATTCGAATTATAATTTAATAATAAAATATTGAAAAATAAATAAATCGATTAGATAAGATTGATAAGATAATAATTAATTATTTAATTGTTATTTCGAAAAAATAAAAGGAAGATTAGATTCTTTATTTAAAGAATGGCTGGATTAGAAAAATGAATTTAAATAAAGAAAGCTGATTCTAAGTGAATAAGTATAAAAAGGGATCTAATTCTTCAAATTGTAAAATAAGAAAGTTAATCTTATATAATTTTTTAATTAAAATTATGTGTCATACTGTTTATATAATCTATTAGTTTGTTACGGGAGCTGCCTCTAGGGTCACGTGGAAGTGTCTAGAGATCTCTCGAGGTGGTTTAGACTAGACTTCAAGTAGGAATTCGATAAGGTTGTAACTGGTTGCAATTCTCGTAACTATAGTAATGAAACTAATGATTGTTGTCTTGAGCACGAAGCTCTACATTATAATGAAACCCCTTCCCTTATATAGATCTTCGTCTCACTTGGACAGCTGGGACAGCCGGTCGCTCCTGGAGCGCTGTCGTTCCTGAGCTGTCCATCACGGGACACTAATCCCGTGACTCTTGGTGTCCTAGCTTATTCTTTTGTCCTGGGGCCAACCCCCTGGGATCTTACTAATATAACTTCGCGAAAAGTTTGCAAAGTTATGCTCGGTGTTTCCTAGGACCTATTGTCCTAGGAACTGTATCCTAAGATTCTAGGATATCCTATGACTAATACTATATACATGCCTGAGGCTTTCCTTGGGTGCCTAGTGTCCCCCGGTATACTGTAGCTGAATCACTGAGGCCTATAATACCATTATAGCCTATACGTTGGTGATTCTACAGCCTGTTACTAATCCGTCGTAACACTATCCCCTTCTTAGCCTAGCGCTTGTCCCAAGCGTTTATATTAGTACGTCTTCCCTTTTGTATACTTAATGATTGTGGTGTTTCTTCTTTTCTTCATTATGCCTCCTCTGAATACTGACAAAAGAAAAGAACAAATTCGTCTTGCTCGTCTTGTTGAACAGAAAGGTTTCGAAATGCCTTCATGCTCTTTGTGCGAACGCACTGGTCGCAAATGTATTGTTTCGCCCTCTGATTCTTCGCGGTGCAGTGAATGTATTCGCAGCAGCAAAAAATGCGATGTCCAAGGTCCATCTGAAAGTGACTGGGAAAGTTTGTCCCGACAGAAAGAGAGGTTGGATCAAGAAGAGGAAGAGGCTATGGCTAAAATCCTGCGATTGCGAAAGCAGAAACGTTTCCTGTTGAAACGTGAATCTGAGATGCTTCGTCGTGGTTTACGAACTCTCGATGAACTAGTGGAGGCGGAGGAGAAGGAGAGACTAGAAAAGGAAAAGATTGAAAAGGAGCGTGTTGAGGGAGAAACAGCAAACGTTGATGCTGCGCCTACTCCTATTGATTCTTCTTCCTTCGATTTCTTCGATCCTTCTTTGCCTGAGTTGTCCGAAGCGGATCTTGAGGCTTTATTGGCAGGTGTGGGTACTTCAGGTGGAATGCCCGTAGCTTCTCAGGGCAGCTGAGATCTTCCTTGAGTTCCCATGTGTTTTCTGAATGTGGGTAGTCTAACCATTTGATCAAATACTTGACCTTGTTTCTGACGTATTTGCAGTCTAGTATTGTTTCGACATCGTATATGGCGTTTGGGTTGACTGGTTCAATTTCTGTAAATGGCGCATTTGGCGCTCCTGGTGGTGCTGGTTCGAGCAAGGATATGTGGAATACTGGGTGGATATTCATTGTGTCTGGTAATTTCAATCGATAATTAACCGTTCCTATTACCTTATCAATCTTGAATGGTCCTAGTTTCCTGTGGTCGAGTTTATTGCTTGGTCTCTTGGTTTCGATGTTTCGTCGAAGCAAATAAACTTTATCCCCCTCTTTAAGCGTAGGTTCCATACTACGTTTCGTATTGTAGTACGCTGCTGTTCTGGAAGATATGAATCTTAGATCAAGAGCCAGTTGCTCTTGGAGATCTTTCAGCTGTTCGACTTGTACTATTGCTGATTCGGCATTAATTTCTTGTGGTATCGGGATTTTATACGCTTGTGGATTAAACCCAAAATTAGCTCGTGCTGGGGTGATTTTCGTGGTTTCCGTTTCCGATGTATTGTATGCGAACTGTGCCATGGGTAATAGCTCTACCCAATTGTCTTGTCGATAATTTACATAGCATCTAAGATATGCTTCCATTGTCTGATTGGTCCTCTCTGATTGACCATCTGTTTGTGGGTGGAAAGATGTCGATAGCTTTCTCTTGATACCCATAAGTGCTAATAAGGTAGTCCAGAATTTCGAGGTAAAGAGCTTGTCTCGATCCGAGATTATCTCATCTGGTACTCCGTGTATGCTTACTATGATCCTTAGGAACACATATGCTAGTTGTTCAGCATCCCATGTTTCCTTGAATGGTATCATATATGCAAATTTCGTTAGCCTGTCTACTATATTGAGTATCGCGTCGTACTCAATTCCTGTAGTAGGATCCTTTGAGAGTGGTAGTTTGACCACAAAGTCCCATGTGATGGACTTCCATGGCTGAGAAGGCATGTCTGGGGTCTGGAGCTGACCATACGGAGCATGCCGTGATGACTTGTTTCGTATGCAGGTGTCACAATTTCCAACAACTTCTTCGACTATCGTTCTCATTCGTGGGAAGTAACTGATTTCCCGTATTCTTGCAAATGTCCTTGCAATTCCTTGGTGTCCATGTGCCGGCAACCCATGTTGTTCCGTCACAAATTCCTTGGTCATTTGACTCGGAATGTATACTTTTCCATGAAAGTATATGGTATCATTTTCTATAGTGAATCCTGGTTCTATTGTCTTGCATATGCGTGTGGCAGTAGCATCCTTGTCGTAGTGTGATTGGATCTGTTTCCTGAGGTGGTTGTCTTCCAACAGGTGTGTTGCTGCAAGCTGTGGTGCATTGTAGACCAGTGATTCGCCGTCTTTTTTGAATATAGCGTATGACTCGTACGTTTTGTTTTCTTGATATTCTGGTTTTCGGCTAAGAGCGTCGGCTCTAGCGTTTTCTGATCCTTTGACATATGAAATTCTAAAGTTGTAGTTGGCCATGGTCTCCGACCATCTGACCTGTCGTCTGTTTAACTGCTTCGTTGTGGTGAAGTAAACCAAGTTCTTATGATCTGTATACACCTGTACTGTGTATTTCGATCCTTCCAAATATACTCGCCATTCTCTAAATGCATCGACTATCGCCAGTAATTCTTTATCATATATCTCGTAATTCAACTCAGCTGGTGATAGTTTTCGGGAGTAGAATGCGATTGGCTGGTATTTTCCATTCTGGCCCGGTTGGCTCAGAACTGCTCCTATAGCGAAATCCGAGGAGTCCGTCTCCACTATGATTTCTTTCTCTGGGTCAAAAGTCAACAGTATTGGTTCTTCTGCCACTGCTTGCTTGAGCGTATCGAATGACTCCTGTGCTTTGGCAGTCCATTCGAAGCTTCCTTGATCTTTTCTGGTTAACGTGGTCAAGGGTGTAGTAATCCCTGAATAACCCTTGATAAATCTTCTATAGAAGTTGACGAACCCTAGAAAGGATTGTACTTCCTTGATTGTGGTCGGCTGCTTCCATTCGAGCACTGCCTTAACCTTGTCTTTGCTCATCTTGAGCCCTTGGCTTGATACGGTGAATCCCAAGAATTCTGTCTCTGTGACATGGAATTCGCATTTGCTTGGTTTGCACAGCAAGTCTGCCTTGGATAGGCTTTCGAGGATGTTGCTAACGTCCTTAATGTGTTGAACCTTGTTGTTTGAATATACTAGGATGTCGTCCAAGTAGCATATACAGCAAGTATCCAAATATTGTGACAACACATTGTTCATAAGCCTCATGAAAGTAGCTGGTGCATTGGTTAGCCCGAACGGCATAACTTGGTACTCGTATAGCCCGTATCTTGTTTTGAAAGCGGTCTTCCATTCTTCGCCTTCCTTCATTCTGATCAAGTGGTAACCATTACGTAGGTCCATCTTGGTAAATATCGTAGCTCCGCCTAATCGATCTCTTAATTCCGTAGCTAATGGAAGTGGATATCGATCCTTCTTAGTGAGTGCGTTAAGCTTTCTATAGTCTACAACTAGTCTATCGGGTCCATCCTTCTTGGGTACCCACATAGTTGGACTGGCCACTTGGGACGCGGATTCCCTGATCCATCCCTTGGCTAAATTGTCGTCGATGTATTCTCTGAGTCTTTTTAACTCATCGGCTGACATTGAATAAATTGGGGTGTGCACAGGCATCTTGCCTTCCTCCAATATTATCTCATGATCCCATGGCTTGTGTTCCGGTAAAGCCTCATGGATCCCTGGTTCTTTGAAAACATGTTCATATTTCTTGTACTGTTCTGGTATCGTAGGCTTTTCTTTTGCCTCGATTGCGATTTCGTGCCGTGTCGTTGGCTTCTGCATTTGTAGAGGAGGTGTACTAGCCTTCGCTCTTAATGGAGGACCCCGGACTGGGTGTCCTACGTCGCCGGTGTTGTTCGCGTTCAACTCTCCTTGGCGCGTGTTACGTCTCGCGGACGCCTCTAGCGTGTCCCTGTGACCGCTTTTGCACTGATCAAATGTCACAACTCCTTGTGTCCAATCTATTTTCGGATTATGTGCCTTTAACCATGGCATTCCTAAGATGATCTGTTGTTGGCCCAATGGCACAACGTCAAGCTGTATAACCTCTGTATGTTGGGTTATGCCCATTCGTACTGGGATTGTCTCCTGCGAAATCTTTCCGTCAGACCCTGCTAGCTGTCCATCAACTAACTGCAATCGATAGGGGTGTTGTTTCGTCTGAAGTGGTATTTCCAAGTACTTTGCAGCTTCTGGTGCAATAAAATTTCCTGTAGCCCCTGAATCTATCATGGCTGATTGTATGTGTCCATTTATCTGAACCTTGCAGTATATCTGTCCTGCCTGTCCCGTAGCATTTAACTGCTGGGTAACTTTGCGAACTTCTTGCGAAGTTATATTTGGAGTTAAATCCTTGCATGTTACATTATTCTGATGGTTCTTCGTCTTCCTTTTCTTGGGGAACCATCCGGTTGCTTCTTTATCTGATCGATGGATTCCGCAGAATTCATCATAGCAAGCTGTCCAGCTCATTGTGGCGTGGTCTGCTTCTGCCTCGTCCTGGTGACTTCCTCCTGTCACAGAGGGTGTTGGGGTTCTGTAATACTCTTGTTCCCATAAGTCTATTGCATTCATGCCCTCTTGATTTCGTGGTAATTCCTTTAGTAATTGCTGGAATTCTTCAATGGTGAAAGTCTCAGTATTTTCGGATTCAGTTGGGTTTTCTGGGATTGTAAAGGTAGCGTTAAGTTGGCCTTTGCCGAACTTAGGTTTGAAGTTGCCCCTTTTTCCTCCTGTCTTCTTGCTTCGGCATTCTGCTGCTCGGTGCCCTGCTTTTCCACATTCAAAGCATAAGTTGTTTTCTCGTCTTCGTCTCTTTTCTGAGTCATCGTTCCCGTTTGTGTAGTGCGTAGCGTCTAGTTCCATGGGGTCTCCGTATCTCTGTGGGTTGTAACGTGGTCTACCCTCATTCTTGCGGTAACGCCCTTGCTTCTGATTTCCTTGGGGTTTGTATGATCTCTGGCTTTGTCGATATCTGTAGAGACGATCATCTGATTCGATGGAGTCCTGAATTAGATCGTTCAGATCTGTACTCTCGGCAGATCTTTCTAACTCCAGTCTGACCTCTGGTTTGAGTCCCTTGCGGTAGTGACTCATGATAGCGATTTCGTCCCACTTGGTTGTTCCAGCATATCTTCGAAATTCCGTAGCATATTTCAATGCTGATCCTGTCTGCTTGAGGTTGAAGATCTTATCTTCCGCTACCTCTAACTCGTTGGAATTTCCGAAGATTCTACGAATCTCTGTCTTAAATCCTTCAAAACTATTGAAGATTGTTCGGGTGGGTTGCATGCGATCCTTATCGTCATGCTCGAAATAGTCGCGCAAATATGGTTGGATCCATTTGGTTGCTTCACCTCGAAGGTATGATGCGGCCCATATACTCTTGGATTCCTTGGTAGTGAACTTGTCCTCATTGAATCGGAAGTAGATCTCAAGTTGTAAGAGGAAAGTATCGAGTTCTTGTCGACTACCTTGGTACTTGTCTGGTAAGGCGATCTTAAGTGTTTCGTTGATAGTGATCTCTTTTGGGGCATCGGTCATCTCGATGTCGTTGGTGTCTCCGGCAGATTGACCTGTGGCGATATCTCTGGATGCCATATTAGCGGTTGTTTATCGAATCGGTACTTGAAGCAGAAATGGTGCTCAAAGTGTTACGGGAGCTGCCTCTAGGGTCACGTGGAAGTGTCTAGAGATCTCTCGAGGTGGTTTAGACTAGACTTCAAGTAGGAATTCGATAAGGTTGTAACTGGTTGCAATTCTCGTAACTATAGTAATGAAACTAATGATTGTTGTCTTGAGCACGAAGCTCTACATTATAATGAAACCCCTTCCCTTATATAGATCTTCGTCTCACTTGGACAGCTGGGACAGCCGGTCGCTCCTGGAGCGCTGTCGTTCCTGAGCTGTCCATCACGGGACACTAATCCCGTGACTCTTGGTGTCCTAGCTTATTCTTTTGTCCTGGGGCCAACCCCCTGGGATCTTACTAATATAACTTCGCGAAAAGTTTGCAAAGTTATGCTCGGTGTTTCCTAGGACCTATTGTCCTAGGAACTGTATCCTAAGATTCTAGGATATCCTATGACTAATACTATATACATGCCTGAGGCTTTCCTTGGGTGCCTAGTGTCCCCCGGTATACTGTAGCTGAATCACTGAGGCCTATAATACCATTATAGCCTATACGTTGGTGATTCTACAGCCTGTTACTAATCCGTCGTAACATAGTTATTCATTCGAGTATGCTTTTATTTTATATATATATATTATATATATATAATCATCTGTTATATACTTTCGACCTACAACAAAATCATAGAATCTAGTTATTTTAGATTAGATTTTAAAAGTATAGATTCTATGGTAAACGATGAGAGAATAGATTCTATAATTAAAAGTATAGATTATATAATAGGCAATAGAAGGATAGATTCTATAATAGACAATAATAGGGTAGATTCTATAGTAAAGTAATTTATAATTTTGCATCTTTTTCAAATATAGAATCTAGTCTCAAAAGGTTAGAATCTATTTATTTGATTATAGAATTTATTAAAGATTCTATTATAGAATTTAAGGGGTATAATAGTAAATTATTTCTAAATTTTAGGGTATGAGAGTAATTAAATGATATTTGAGGGGTATGAGAGAAATTTCCTGTGTTAAAAAACAGGATTAATATTATAATATCAATTTTATTTTCGATATTTTCAAATCTAACAAATTATAAGTATTATAGCAAACCAAAAAAACTAATAAAAAAAAACTAAAATAATAGTAAATAATAATAAACATTATTACTAGCCGTCGAGGAAAAAGAATTTTTCAGACTATGGATTCATAGAAGTTTTTTATCTTTTTTTCTTATTTTTAAGATTTATAAAATTTTGATTTTAATTATTTAATCTTTATAGGAGCCAGCCCTCAAACCCCTGATCCTCGCTACGCTCGAGATTTAATAATAATAATAATATTAATAATTTATATAAAGATATTAGAAATATAATTAAATTTTAAAACCTTAAAATCTTATAATTCTCTTTTCTTCTCTTATTCTCTTCTTTTATTCTCTCTCTTATTCTTTTCTTTTATTCTTTTCTTTTATTCTCTCTCTTATTCTCTTCTTTTATTCTCTTTCTTATTTTCAAATTCTAGTTCAGATTCTAATTCAGATTCTAATTCAGATTCTAATTCAAATTCTAATTTAAATTCTAATATTGAAAAACGTTTAAAACAATTATATCTAAGGCATTTACACCTCATATTTACTAATACATCTCTAAATACACCTCCTTTCAATTTAATCCATTCAATTTATTAATTCTATTATTATTATAAAACCTACTCTAAAATTAATTTAACTATTAAAAAGCTTTCAATTGCTTTAATTTAATTACTTCTTTTTCAATCGAATTTTCTTTCCTTTTAAAATCATATACTAAATTGAAATGATTTCGTACAGTTTTTTCCTTTATTCAATCAGAACAATCCTACCCTAACATTAATACATTATTTATAATCAATCAGAAAGGATTTTATAAATCTATAAATATAAAAATGACCTATTATATAGATATATGATTACATAATACATAAGTACTTTTCCACTTGGTTTGCTTTTACGAATTCATTATTATGTCTTTCTATATTTATAAAAAATGAATAATTAAAAATAATAAGTTATATAATAAATACTAAAAATTATAAAAAACTATAAAATATTTCAATTATATAATTTTATGTACAGATTTATCTTTTTACAATTAATATTTTATTTTTAAATTTAATAATTAAATATAAATCAATTGAGTTTTCAAAAGATTATTTAATAAGCGGTAGGATTCGATTCGAAGGTATTATATAATATTTCGGATTTCTAAAGTGATATACATTTAATATTGTATACAGATTAGAATCTGATGGTTAGAATTGTATATAAAATTGTGAACCATATAAAATAGAAACAAAACATTTTACATTTACAAAATCAAAATAAAAGATATAAATAAGGAATTCTAAAAACCCCCTCTTATAAATCCCTTTTATAAAATAATATAAGGAGTGTATAGGGTCTTGGGGTTAATTTCCTATATAAATAAAGGCCGTGCCCTCCTTTTATGCTATAAAAGGGCCCTCGCATAAGAGGTAGGCACAATTATAATTATATCTAAAGTTAATTTATTTTATTATTGTTATATACATCTATTTTCTAATCAGAATGAAGGCTAAGATCAATGGTTAGTAAAAAAGTCCATGGAACAATAGTTAGGGTTCTTATCTGTCTTCCTGCTCATGGATTAAAAAGACAATAAGGTACGACTCCTGTAAAAAGAAAACAGATTTATAAACTTCAAAAACAATTAAGTTTGATAGACGACGATATTTATAAGAGTGCTTGCCTATAGCTCTGACCTTATGATCACACAATGCTCATGTATTCCTTATTTTACTACGACTTATAATCGTGTGGTCTAATGACTTGAATATGGCCCGCCCTCTTTCATCTAGATCAAGCGCTCCACATGCTATCTGTAAAGGAAAACATGCTGAGGAGACTCCATAAAGCATGAAATCATCTTGCAAAATGTATTCCATGCTCTGGTAGATTTTCACGCTCAATTCAAGACAGATCTGCCGAAGTCCATTAGCATCAAATGCTGGGTTGTGAACTAACTGCTCAACTTCTGGATACTTCTCAAAAAGACTATGAATGTCTATTAAGCAGATAATCTGGAAGGCCCAAAAGTAGATAAATACGTTGGCAGTGCTCAAGTCTCGGAACCACCACAGATCGACGTTCTTTTCAACTTCGGCCTCAGTCCTCCGTCGCCAGTAGAGCGGTGTTGATGAACTTTTTAGATATGAAGAATGCCAAGCTTGAAGCCCGGCTTTACTATCTATCAGCTCTGTAATTCGATCCCGCGCAATTTCTACACTAGCGGTATAGGGACCGTTCATTGACATATCTACTCGCTCTAAAATTCCTGGAATACACGCTGCCACACCTAGAAGGCTTTGCAACGGTGAAGCAAAATGATTTCGAAAGGGAATTTGGACCCAAGAGTTCGTTTCCAAAAAGGTCGCCTTACGAAGAATGAAAGCTCGAAGTATCTGGAATGTGAAACAGTGAGTCAGAGATACGTAAAGTTGTAATATTTAAACGTACTAGTAGTGGTCTAAAGCCTATAAATAGCGTGTGTTCAATACCAGATGCAAAAAGATCGGGAGGTGAGAGTTGGAACATTTTACCAACTCCTTCCACATGTACTAGCCAACTGGATGGATGTATTGGTGAGAGAACCTATTGTTAGTCTCAGAATGTTAGCACCTTATCCAATAAAGGTCTATACTTTCGGAGTGAAGACGTCTTGAGACCTACCTCTACCAGAGCTAAACACATGACCGCTGCTACAAGCTCGTTTCGATATACACTGTTAACCACTGCCAGATTCTGCGCCAAAAGATGGAGACTATGCTCATACTGAGTAGAAATAGAGTCGACCATGTTTGTACTACTTCGATAAGCAGTGATAGACAGAGCTAGTGCATTTGTCGCCGATTGGAGACATTCGGCAAGGGGGCCAATTGTATCGATAGTCAGTTCAGGTAAGGCTGTGACCCATGAGCCACATACCCTAGGAGATTGTACAAGTGATGTGGGAGTCTCAAACCCAGTTCCATCCAAAGGAACGTAGTTACGTAAAATCACCAAGATGATATCTTGTGCGGTATCAAGTCCCGTTGAACATAGATGGGACAGGGACGATGAACCCTTGTACAATCCAGTCATCTCACGAGAGATATTTGGTGTGTCCTTACACTTTAGAACAGTTAAGGCGGAGTTACTAGGAGAGGGTCCGGATGATGGACCCATTTGTAATGCTGGGGCTTTACACAATTTCCCTGCCTCTCCGCCAGATTTAGTCGCTATGAATGGTACGAACAGGGCCTCGGGATATCCTTCGCAGGTTCGATTGCTATTCAGACATTGCGAGCATGCTGGAAGCTTACCATCACACTGTAAGACGCACAACATGTTAATACAACGCCTCAATCAAACAAAACATATTAGATTACTCATGAGGTGCGAGCTGACCTGAAGTTTTCGCTTTCGACAAGTGTGGCACAAATTCATCTTGCGGACCTTCATAGCTGATGTAATCAAGATTTTAAAGTAGCAGAATTGAGAGTTGAACATCTAGATAAGAACAATTTGAAAGGGTTTGATCACAGTAATTACGAATTGAAGTAACGATACAGTACTGAAATTGGAATTTCGAAGAGTCGTGCGTTTTAGTGGCGGCAGTATCAAAGCCACGAATCACATGACAGCGAAGTCTCTCCAATCGGCACATTGTAGGTGGGTCGGCTTTTGAAGCTCTTTTGGGATTAGTACTCATCGCCCAAATCAGGGATGTACAGGTGAGTGTACAAGACTTCTTCATGCTGTTAATAAGTGTAACGGCATATATCGAACTTAGTGATGAAATCTTCCTGGCTTATCAAGCAACTATGTAGCATTATTAATGGAATGAGATGATATTACCAAGCTTGGCTTTTAAAAGCCTTCAATTGACTAGGAAATTTAACATAAATACCGTCAATATAAACTGTCAATTTTGTGTACACCGGGAAACTCTCATATCACTTGCATCTTACCAATTCTCTATCATCAATACTTTCGATCTTTGATTGCTCAACAAACTTCTACAATCATGCCTTCCACAGTCATTCCTGCTTCTACATTTAAGAACAGTCTCAGCATCACCCACATTGGGACTGCCACTGCTGTTATCAATATTGATGGCATTACCTTTCTCACCGATCCATTCTTCTCCCCTGCTGGATCTGAATGGGATTCTGTACCTGGAGCACCAAAACTCAAAGTCCATCATGATCCTGCTCTAAAGATGGATCAGCTTCCCCCAATCGACGCCGTTCTACTGAGTCACGAAAACCACCCTGACAACCTTGACGAACTCGGACGTCGACTATTAGATGGTCGTCACGTTTTTACGACAAAAGATGGAGCCAGGAACCTCTCTCCTCGTCCTGGTGTTCTTGGGTTCGATGATTGGGAGGAGAAGGATGTAGTCATTGCTGGAACCACTTTCCACATTACAGCTACGCCTTGCAAGCACTGGCCTGGCCATGAGTGCGTCGGATTCGTCGTGCATACCGAAAGCTTTGGAATTTCTGTTGACGGTAAACCTAACGCAATTTATTTCTCCGGAGATACAGTCTACATCGAAGAACTTGCCAAGATAGCTGATAAATATCACATCGCTGTCGCTATTTTGAACTGTGGTGAAGCAACCTTCGAAAACTTCGATGCGAAGGGTCAACCAAGTCAAACAGGTAGCTCTATCCAGATCACCATGGGTGGCCAACAAGCAGCTCACCTCTTTCGGGATATTAAAGCAGATGTTTTGGTACCTATGCACTATGACGCGTGGGACCATTTCAAGCAAAAAGAGGAAGGGCTTTCAGCAGAGTTCAGAGAGGAGGGCATCATGTCGCGAGTATGTTGGCTTCAGCCCGGAAAGGCAGTGTTAATAGATCCTTCCACGTGAATAAAGGAAGAATTGTATAGATAGAGATACTAGAGCTAGATAGCGTATAGACAACCAGATATAAAGAGTTCAGCCATGGAAAATCCGTCTACACTCCTATCCCTATAATACCATGAGTAGCAATTCTGGTAATTGTGCTATAATGATGTAAGTCATATGAAACCTATCACTGACCTCAGCGAAAGTAACTACCGATGTATCTTCTTTAAATTCCCCTGATCTGCGATATGTGAAGCGCTTTTAAGCTAGTAGTAAGATTTTGATCAAGATGACACCGCTTCAGTATTGATGAGCTCCGTATAGCAAAGAAGTACTAGCAGATTTTGAGTCTCAACATTTCCATCATGATGCATTGAAGTTGTCACAGTAATAGTTACTTGAAATCTGTTTTCAATCGTCACGAAGACGTCAAGAATGTGCAAGCTGATCTACTCTGCTTCTACGAGGTTGGTTGATCAACTGGTCAATCAACCGCCAAAGCTCCGGCAGTATGTGGGTCGTGAAGTACACACTAATAAACTATTTATTCCAGTATTCGGCTTTTGACCACAAATTGGGTATAGCGCCCAATTATTTTTATTCGTGTACTCCTTTTGCGAAATAATGATGACTGTCTCTAGTACCGGATTTCAAATCCATATATATATATAAATGGCTGCTGATCGCAGTATCATGATGTTGGATATCTCAAATGGTCAGAAACAGTGACTAAACAAAACAAGTCCGTTATAAAGTCGAAGAATCACGCCAACCGCCCTTCGTGGGAATATATTCAAGGAATCCAAGACACAGCTTTAAAAACGATAAAAAAAGGGCCAAAAGTATAGGCCACCTGTGCTGACCGAGTCAATATGCCTACAAATAAGGACTTAAAATCGACAAATGCCTTACCTCTACCTTTGCATGGCGAAGTATCGATGAAGACTAATGAATCCAATGTCGCCCCAAAAGAAGGGGGTATGGCAGCTTGGTTAACAGGTCAGAAGAATACCTTGTGGATAAATTTTATTGGGTCCTGACATTATATTCTTTTAGTTGTGGCTCTATTCATCGCTGTCATGAATACATGGTAAGCATGTCGCTTTACTTGATAACTTAAAAGCTGATTAGTATATAATAGGGGTATGATTATTTCGTTTGGAGTTTTTCAAACCTACTACGTGTCGACATTAAATCGATCACGATCGGATATTGCATGGATAGGTTCAGTAGCTGTGTTTTTCTCCTTCTTCATGGGTATCGTCAGCGGCCGCCTCACAGACGCAGGATATCACCGTATCACAACACTCATCGGTACCATTCTAGTTGTACTCGGAACCTTCATGACCTCCGTATCAAAGACGTACTGGCAGATATTTCTCGCCCAAGGAGTTTGTACTGGACTGGGTAACGGGTTTCTCCTCACACCCATGTCGACCATTGTCGCCAGTCACTTCAGGAGAAAGCTTCCGCTCGTTATGGGAATAGCGGCTTGTGGGAGCGTGTCTGGAGGTCTCATATATCCGAGTATGGTGCGAACACTTCTGCCAACGATAGGATTCGGATGGACTTTGAGAGCCATTGGTTTCATACAATTAGGAACGTTGGCAATGGCACTAACATTTGCAAAACCCAAATCCACTTTCAAGACTACAGGTCCAATTGTTGATCTGATGGTATTCAAAGAACCAGCATTTACTTTACTTCTTGTCGGGTCATTTTTCGTCAGTATAGCCTTCTTGCTTGTTCTATATGGACAATAATCTTACAAATTTATAGGCTTTCTTGGGCGTCTTTTTCCCATTCTTCTTCTTGAGCTCTTATGCGCGGGAGAAGCAAGGAATGTCATATGAAGACTCTCTCAATCTTACGCTTATTTTAAACGGCATAGGATTTGCAGGTCGCTTGCTACCCAGTGTACTTGCTAGGTTCTTCGGAACTTTGAATGTATTCGTTGTGATGGTTTTTGCTTCTGCACTGTGCATGTTTACATGGATACCAGTTCATTCGACAACAGGGCTGTACGTATGGACCGCCTTCGAAAGTATGGCTATAGGAGGTGTACAGTCCCTTTCATTAGCTGTGGTCCCTGTTATCACTACGGACATGTCAAAGATTGGAGCACGGCTGGGAATCATCTTTGCAGCTATTGGAATTGGAGCATTAATTGGATCTCCAATCTGTGGTATCATCATCGCTTCGAATCACGGATCGTATACTGGAGCACAAGCTTTTTCCGGAGGTTCATTGGTTTTAGGAGGCTCAATTATGATTGGAGCACGAGAGGCTAGAAGACGAGAAATTCACCATGACGTTTGGGCGAAAATATAACCCTAAGATTGCACGTGGAAAGTCAAATCATGTAACTAGTTTCCACATAAAATTTGACTCACGTTAAGTTACATTTCATGATATTGCTGAAAATGGAAGTTACTAAAATGGCATATAAAGATTTAGATCAGCCTTTTAGGTAGCAAGATATTGCTGTCATTACATTCTTCGGTTCGATGGTTTAATTTTGAAAAAGTTTCAGTTAATATCACAAATTCCACTCAACATCTTCGTCAATTCCCACGACATCATTCCCTACGATGTCTTTTTTTTTCACAATTCCAACCACTTTCCAGAACTGACACCTTTATACTCGGCTACTGTTGAAGATGCCAAGCTGTAGAGCTTGTACTCTATGTCTATGTTTATGGCGTCACAATGTTGAATTTGGTACTGGGCAATTTAATCAAAACCATGATATCGGTCCAAGCATCCACGTCTCCAGCGGTATCAAGGATGACTTTTTTGTTATCGACAATGACAGGGCTTTTTCCAGCAATCGCTGCTCCGACCAACTCTACAAGATTTCTATGATCAGACCAGATTGTCAGATCACTTCCGGCGTTTGACTTATTCGAAGGCTTTACGTAGGCAATTGCGTGGCCTATAAAAGCAGCATTGCTTAGTCTTAAGTGCCAACCGGCGACCGGCTTATTGTTTTGTTCGATGTTCGAAACCATAAAATCGATCGTAATATCCTTTTCCAGATACATCTTCTGCTTTCCAATAGTCGCTGGTCCGTCAATAATGATAGCGATCGTATCGAATAACTCGTCGAGGCTCAATGACAACAATGATTCAAGTGCCATCACACCGATTGCAGTCTTAGCCCCAAATCGTACTTCATGAGCTCCTGTCAGATAAATGTTTCGCCAGGTGACATTCTCCGAGCCGTGTCCCAAGACAGTATATACACCAGCCAAGGTATTCATTACTTCCTTGGCAAGATCACTGTCTTTATCATCTGCGCTTTGCATTGCAAAAACGAGTTTATCCAAAATAGTGGCGGCGAATCGAAATTCTTTATTCGTGATATATCCTTGAGCCAAGTCTAGAACGGCTTGATATCCACCGGTTCCACCCATACATTTGACGTATTCGGTTGCTTCGTCGGTAGGTTGAAGGGGCCAAAGATTTGCGGGGTTCCCATCGAACCAACCTGTTGTGTATTGTGGAGCTAGTAATGCTTATCAAAGAAAGAATTTGGAGGAAAATGAATAAATAGGGATGTTCAGGAATAAGGAAAGGCGAGACTACAGCTTGAAAACAGAATAAAGTGTAAAAAAGAACGAGATTTCCGAACAGAATACGTACCCTTATATTTGTCGTAAATAGCTTTTGCACTGTGACTGATGGATCCATAACACCTTGAAGATGTGTCTTGGTACTCAAAGTAGGAGGCATCTGGAGACTCTCAGCAATCCCTCTTGGAGTCTGTCCATTGTTTATTTGTCGAAGTGATTCATTATGAAGATAGGCGTAGTAATCACGCTGTTCTGACAAGAATTAGACAACTGTTGGATTACCGTTCTCGTTCCAAGTTGGCCAATGATGGCTAGCAAACACCACTTCTGTCTCGTTGCAAAATAGAGTAATGGTCTCATCTAAGTATCTTGACCATAGTCGTGCGTCACGTACAGTTGCTCCTCGAAGAGCTTGAATACTATGTAGTGTATGTGTAGCATTCTCTGCTGCACATAACGCTCTACAGTAGGGAAAATAATAATTAACTTCAGCTGGAGCCTCAGCTCCCGGAGTAAGTTGACATGTTATCTGCAAACCGTCGATACTATCCACAATACCACCATTCTGGGTGATGGCCTGAGTTGGTGCCACAAGCGATATTTTTCCAGTGGATAGATATTGTCATAGCCCGACACCAATTTTCCCATCGGTACTTTTGTCCAACTTTTCACCATACATATAAATTGATCGACGACTTATGGCTGCTCCAGCGTACAAACTCTCGCTAACAGCATACTTGAGGAACCCGTCAGGACCAAAGATCCGAAGAGTTTGACCTGCCTCCTTAGCTTCTTCAATGATGGCATCTGCGCTACCAAAATGATCTACATGACAAGGCGTATAAAAAAGAGCCTTAATTTATGCATCCTTCCCGTGCCATTCCCTGTGTTCCTTCTGGTAGAGCTCAATAGCTCTGTGGGCGGTCTCACCCGAGGTTAAACAGTCGATTATGATGACTCCGTTTGTTCTCGGGATTTTTACAATCGTCATATTGGCAAGATCGAATCCACGGACTTGATATATGCCACCAGTGACGAAATAAAGACCTGCCACCACACTACAGAGCTGTCCTTGTCTCCACAGTAATTTGTTGGCTGTAGGTGGACAATCTTCTTGAAAAAAGTTATAAGCTTCAGTATCCCAGACAACTGATCTCTCTTCTCGGTCACTATTTCCAGGACTCTTTTTAGGAGTCGAATAGATGTAAGGATCTCTCGGGGCTCAAAGAAGACACCGCGTGGCGTATTCGAAATCAAGGCTGTGAGTAGGTATTGTACTCATGATGGAGAGAGGAAGTAAATTGTGTTGGTTTGGGAATGAGATACAAGTTTGATCAGAAAGACTGGTTTAATTTGTTTGAAATCGGGACCATAACAAGCTATGTAAATGAATTGTAGATATATCTTTTGCATACCTAGGCTGCATTCTCAGCTTGTAAGAGTTTAGGCCCCGGCTTATCGCACACTAAGCGAAAACACAGCAAAAACCTTCATTTATTCAACTTTTCAACTATATGAAAATTCGATAAATATATAGATTGAGTTATTTAAATTGATAGAAATAGTAAATAATAATCGAAATTACTTAAAAAAATGAATAGATTATTTTTATCTTTTTTGGGAAGGAATTGTAGGGTTTTAAAGTAAGAATTTCCAAAGTTTTCCAAAAAATCGATTTTTTTGTGTAGGGAAAGCGTTACATGTGATAAAATTTGAAATTTTTCAATTTTGAGAATCTATAACTTTATCAAAAAAAAAATTTAAAAACCCTATTTTGTTTCTAAGATATTATATACAATTATCTTTTATATATATGAAATTTTTGAATTACTTTTTCAATTATTGAACAAATTATAAAAGAAATTAGTTTATATAAGAAAACGACCTTTTTACAGGGATTTTGTTATGAAATAATATGGCGCGCGATAAGCCGAGGCCCTAACTCTTACGTTCTTCCTTTCATTAATTTGGCACAGCATAGTAGTACGTGCCTCTTGCTGGAATTGTAACGTAGTGTCAGTTGATCAAGTGGGGTATATGCGAGTTGTACTCAATTGATACCTCTTATTCAGTGGTGCAGAGATCACATTTGCGTCAAGTAGAATATTGAAACGTTGTTAAGCTGCAAATTTAATGCATCATGACATCCGTAAGATCTTTTGATCATTAATGCACTTGTGATATACCAGTATTACGTGGCCTAATTTAATTGAACTTTTCCATCTCATGTTATATTTAAGAGCTCTTAAGTAGTCATCAATTCATTTCTTTGCATGATTCTCACTGTACTGATATACCTATCAGATCAAGTTGGCTTGAGAAATCGATTCTGTATAGATAAAACTGTGAAACGGACTTTTGTTCTGTCTTCTTCTGCATTCGTTAATCATCCTTGTTAGAGCAGTAATATTACCGGTGATGTTTAAATCTCAAACTTAATAAGTGTGATGCTGTGTGTAACCAACAATTCCTTTGAAAACGGCTGGGAAGTGTATTCGCTTGTCGAATCCAAAACATATCAATCCGATATATCTTCTGCAGTCACTGAATCTATATTGTGGGTTGGAGTGCCGGCAAATACTTGCACAAAAATGCTTGTGGAAGCTTTCACTTGTAAATATGAAGTGTCGAATTAGGTACATATTCCATCAAAAATCTACTGTGTAACTCTGAATGGGACTATTATATGTATGTCTCTTAGTAGTTTAATCTTCAACTCAATAATGAGGGATTTTCATTTTTTAGTCTATTTGTATATAAAACATTGGTCATCTAAGACTTACAACGCATTCAGGATATTTAGAAGAATTGAATCACAATTGAGGCTTACTTCGGCTAGATCTTCTTGCAAATTCATGCGAAGAAAGTCGCCTCTTTACCAGGTAGTTCATCAAAATTGTTTCCCTTCACGATTTGTAACTATCATTGAGCGGGGTATGTTACATTAAATTGAGCTACTAAGAATGTCGACTCGTACAAGAAATCTATTATGTTCTCCTCCTCTTGGCTCTAGGCACTTTATATACCATAGTGACAAAAGAACAGAGCCAAGAGGGCCTAATAGTTTTTCCAAAATTCAATAATCACAAAACATATCTGATAGCATGCAAATAAGACAGACAGAAAACAACTATGTTTATCTATGTAAACATCTTTTGGAAAACACCACATACCCGGCTGCCATCTATGATATTGTATTTAATTAAACGAATTGGTGATCAAATATGCACTCAGCTCAGGTCAATGTGATACTTTGACAGCACATGAGGATTTTAACCAACACATAATTTCCAACTGATTGAGCCGATTCCGAGCCCACAGCCGGCTATTTTATCGGATCAAACCTTGTGTTAGCCGAGCCGAAAGAGGCTATATTAATATCATTCTAGAGGAGACTTCCATTGAAAATTGAGATCTAATAATGTGGTCCATCAGTACTTCGCATACTTTATCACTTCACAATCACTTCAAAGTATTATTCAACAACAAGAACATATATGAAAAAAGGTCTATAAACGCTAGCCACAAGAAGGTGGCGTGACCTGCGCGTACTTTGATGAATGATAAAATGATTTTTGAAAATCCTTCCCCCACCCCTTCTCCTCTCGTCCACCATATGATTTGAGGCAGCAGTATACTTTCATTGCTGTCTAGTCAATCTTTTCAACTGACAAAACCACAAGCAGGTCGTCAACTCAAACTTACAGCCCTATCCTTAATGATAATCATAAAATGGAGATGCATTGGAAGTTTTAGTGTATGATAATACAGCTCATCTTTGAAATTAATACAGTAGCTACTAATCAAATCGTTTCAGACTAGTAAAGAAAATTTATTATGAATTCATAGAAAGCTTTTTTTTGTCAGGTGACTTGAAAAACAACTTCACATGTCCATACCCCTTATACACTAAGGATTCAACCTTTGTCTTATTGTCAGGTATGTAGTATATAATATAACAATTCATTTTCTAAACCGATCACAAACAAATCTGAACAACTATACAAACTTCAACAATATTACAATACCTCGTTATCTTTCTAGTGTTTGACTTGATTCGGTATCATGTTTGCTAATGACTTCAAGGCATCAGATCCTAGCAAAATTCTAGCTGTTCGTGATCAAAAACAAGAAGAAGAATACCTATCCGATAGTGACGAAATGGTCAACCTTCGCGAATTAGTTGAAATTCATCAACAGCATTATGTCGGGATGAATCGATTTCATGAAGAACGCCGTCTCGAGAATAATGAACTTCATCATCAACATTATCTCGAGATTGCTGAACTTTATAACTTCGCGATTATATTAGCAGTTGTTCTATTGGTATTTCTAGCTCGCTTGCTCGAATTATTTTGAGTTCACATGTGTAAGTATCTTCAAATTTAGAATATAATGAAAATCTCTAACATTCTTCCAGGGTATATCAATCTATATCGAAAGTTCCTCGTGCTTATACATTTCACAAGAAAACAACAGCAGCAGACGAGAGCTTGTTTGCAAGAGGGAACTACACAGAGATACAAAAAATGGATTGTAATCTAAGAGAATGCTTCTCTTATTTTTTGGTTGAGGAACAGAAAGCCTTAGAGATTACATGTTCTCGCTTTATTAAGCCTAGATCCTTATCTAATGGATGATGAATAGGTAGTCACACAATCAATTCCTACATAGGTCTTTTTTTTCTTAGTATAATCATTTTATCTGATTATTGATTATTTGATCTTTGATATTCTTCTTATATTGTCCTTGTGATACATATGCTACACTTAATATCAATATTTTTGAGATTCCATAATCTCATTCATTTCTCATTGTTCTATTAACTCGATTTTGCTCTGCGATTTCCATCACAATGATGATATGAAAAATCTCTACTCCCTCTTCTGTATATACAAACACTGTTACGTAATAGTATGAAATTCCATAATAGGTATAGTAAATCAATTATTAATATATTATTAAGACACTATATTTATTATTATATAATATATGAATAATATAATATTATATTATATATTTATATAATAATATCATAATGTAGTTATATCTCTTATCAAATTGATTTATAATGGAATAGAATGGAATAAAACCAAATGGAAATATATAGAAGATTATTGCTAAATTAATTAAATTTGATTGATTATAATTTCCTTTTGTTATATAAAATGATTTTATAAAATTCAATTTAAATTTATTCTATTTATAAGTATAGAATATATTAGAATTTTATTATAAATTATATAATTCTAGAATATTCTTTAAAGAAAATTTAGAAAAATAAACAAATTTGTTTTTATTTAATCTCAATATATAATTTGATTTCAATTTATTATATATTTGATTTATTCTTTATAAACTAAATTAAATTAAATTTTTTATATTTATTTTTATTATAATATTTATTATTATATATTATAATAACGTAACTTATGGGGAACCGGGTCATATGGGGAACCGGGTCAGGTACCTTTACACCAAAATTTGTATGTAAAGGTACTTAGAGCGACTTTTTATATCTCTATGGATATTAAAGATAATTTTAATTTTTTTGATAATTAGGCTTAATATCTAATAAAAATGTAATATTAAAGTTACAGGACACTTTTTACTAATATTGTTCTTGAATTAATATGATTTTAAAAATTCCCATAGTAATTTTTGTTAGGCAAAACCGAAAATTTGAAAGAAACTTTAATATCTTTATTAAAAAAGATTATATCTCTATAGAATTTTGTTATATTAAATATTTATACTGAATATATTATACTTCAAAATATCGAAACTATATCTCTAATATTTATAGAGTTATAAAAAATCGCTCTAAGTTCCTTTACATACAAATTTTGGTGTAAAGGTACCTGACCCGGTTCCCCATATGACCCGGTTCACCATAAGTTACGTTATAAGATTTTATTTATAAGAAATTATAAGTTTGATTAATTTTTATTAATATTAAAAGGAAATAAATTTGATTTAAAATTATATATTAATTATTAAATTATTGAATATTGAAATTTCAAATATAAATATATTAATTTTATATTGATTTTTCTTTTGAAATTATTTACAATATTAGATTCTATAGTTTATATTCTTAAAACTAAATTTAATTGAATAAATAAAATTAAATCTTTAAATGATATATTAATATTCTTTATATTAAGGTATTTTAGTTTATTTAATCTTTATTTTCATATAAAATAAAATAAAAAGTTAATTTAAAAAATAATTAATTTAATAATCTTTAAAATTAAATAATCAATATAAATTCGATTTATTATTAAAATTTATTTATATTCTAATATTATTTTAAATATAAAATAATATTAAAATAATATTAAAATAATAATTAATTCATAAATTCAATTAATATATAAATCAAATATTGAAAATGATTTTTAATATTTTTTTAAATTTAATTCTTTAAAAAGCAAATCTAATTATATTGAATGATTAAAGAATATTAAGCTTTTTTTATAAATTAATAATTTTTTATAATATTTTAATAAAAAAGTAAAATTATTAAATAATTTTTTATATATAAATATATTAAAAGAAATTATTTTATTTAAATTAGTAATTAAATATAACAAAAGGTTTATAGAATTCAAAATAAATGAAGATAAAGTTTTTGGAATTTTAAGATTTATAATTAATTATAAATTAATTGAAAGATTTAATAATAAAATTATAATAGAAAGTTTATAGGATTTTATTAATTTAATTTTTGAAATATTATTTTTTAAAATAATAGGAAAATATTTAAATTAATTAAATAAAGTTAATTATATTAATTTAAAAGAAATGAAAGAATATATTAGTTTCATTCAATTGATTTATAATTATTTATAATCAATAAATTATATTCTTTTTAAAACTAAAATAATATAATATCTATTTAAAAACTTATTTAACTTTTTCAATACTTTTGCTTTCAAAAAATTTGAAAAATTAATTAAAAATATAAATAATATTAATTTCAATAAATTATTTAATAAATTAATTTTTGAAAAAATTGAAATATAATTGAATATCAATTTTGTTGTAGGTCGAAAGTATATGAAGGGTAATTATATATATATATAATTCTATATATATATAATATAAAAGTATGCTTGGGTGAATGATTAATGGATTATATAAGTAGTGTGATATGTGATTTTGATTGAAAAATTATATGAGATTAATTTTCTTATTTTATAATTTAAAGGATTAGATCCTTTTTTATACTTATTCACTTAAAATTAGCTTTCTTTATTTAAATTCCTTTTCTTAATCTGGTTATTTTTTAAATAAAGAATCTAATTTTTCTTTCATTTTTTCGAAATAACGATTAGGTGATTAATTATTATTTTATCGATTTTATTTAATTGATTTATATAGCTTTCAATCTTTCATTATTAAATTATAATTCAAATTCATAATAAAAATTACTTTATTCTTATCTGAATATATGTATATATATAAATTAAAAGATATCAATATTATATTTATATTATTATATTTTTATTATTATTTTTATTTATAAAAACAATATTATAAATAATGGTCCTTTTTAATATATATTATCTTTTTAATTATATATATAAAATAATAATAAAATAATAAATAAAACAATATTATACAATTTTATATAACTTCACAAAGTTTTTGTAAAGTTATATTTACATATTATATATATTATTTTTAAAATATTATTAGTTTTATTAAAAACCTTTTTAAAGGGGTAAAAAGAGTATTAATTTATATATTCTAGTATTAACCTCATTAAAAAAACCTTTTTAAATAAATAAAAAGAGTATTAATTTTTATTCTTATAATTATTTAATAATTATTATAATTTTGAATTATATTAATAAATCTAGATCGTTTAATTTTATTTAATGGTTTAATCAATCCATCAACTATTTGATTATTAATCGAGATTTAATTTAGATTTAAAAATCCTTTATTTATAAAATCTTTTATATAATAATATTTTATATTTATATGCTTGTTTTTATTATAATATATAACATTTTCAGATATAACTTTTGTTGTTATATTGCTTGTTTATATTGGGAATTTTTTTTAATTATATTGATTTAATTCGATTAATATTCTTTTTAAATATATAGCTTTTTTGATACGAAGGAAGTGTAAAAGAAGGACGAAGTTCTTATTGTATTATGTAGAAGCTATTTATAAATGCCTGGGATATTCTGATACACTAATGTTTATATATCAAATATCCCTTTTGAAAACTATTCCTTATATTCTTATAAGAATATTTTATATAATTAAAATTAAAAAAAATTAGAATTAAAATCAAACAAATATAAAGCAATCATTTCTTTTATTAATTATTATCTAATTTCTTTATTGATTATTATTTTATAAACTATAATATTCCAATAAATTTAATAACTAATCCTTATTATAATTATACTTAAGGAATTGAATTTATACTATAGTAATAAATTGATTCTATTTATTAATATTATTTTAGAATAACTAAGGGTTTTATTAGGATTATATTTGTTATTGAAAGTATATTTGAGATTATTGAAATTGTATTTGATTATTATTGAATTCTTTATTATTTCCAAAATCTATATTGTCATTTTCAAAATCCATATCATTTTGATAGTTATTATAGTTCTATTGATAATACGGAATTGGAAATATAAAGTAGTATTTAAGTATCTGTATTGGATTCCCGAATACTTGGAATTGAGATAGGGATTATATTTGTATAAGACTTATGCTATAATCTTGATTGAATTTATTATATTTTATATTTGAAACATTGAATACATTTGTATAGAATTATTGATTATTGAATTCCTATTGATTAATATATATTAGTATTGATTGTATATAAATAGAATTCGAAGTTTGAATGAATTGAACAAATTATATTAAATGAATTAATTAAATGGATTTTATTATTTCAATTAACAAAAAAGAGAATAAAGTTGATATATTATATTGAATCGAAATTGAAGGATTAAACTGATTTATAAATAAATTATTATAAAGTTTCTTATTCTATATATTCGATTCAGCTTTTAGAAATTCTATAATATTTATAGAATCTTTTAATTTATTTATATCCCTAAGAAATCTCTTTTATTATATATATTAATATATAATCTATTACTTTATTAATAATAATTCATTAACTTTTTTAATTTATATATTTTATATATTATTTCATTCTTTAACATTCTCCTTAACTTTAATAATTATTTAATATTAATATTCTTATAATTTCTTTATCCATTTAAATTATTTATTAATTGATATAATTATAATATTCATTATTAAATCTAAAAAAACAATATATTATAAAATAATAATTATTAAAAATATTAAATCGAATTTTGGATTTATAATTCCAAATTTCAATTTTTTAATTAAATTGATTAAATAATCTTTATACATTTTAATAAACAATTCAAATTTTTCTTTAATAATTATTAAGATTTTCGTTTTGAATTATTATATCTCTTATATAAAATGTTATATTTCTAGATTTTGTTTTCTAATAATTATTATTTGAAAGAAATAAAAGTCTTTTAGTATATTTTATTAATAAATTTAAAGTATTTTTCTATTCTTATTAATAAAAGATATAATAAATATAAAAATAAAATATAAAGGATTTGGAATATTATTAATTATAAAATAAAAATATATATTTTTATCTTTCTCAGATATATTAGAGAATATAATTGATCTTCTTGAAAATCCGTTAACAATAGTGTGAACTATATCTTTAATATATTATATTTCAAAATCAAATAATCTAATTCATATAATTCATTAAGTAACAAAAGCTTTAGAAAAATCTATTACTATTCAATTCAATTATACAATTAAAACTTTGATATTTGTTTTTAAAACAAAATATATTTTGTATAAATCGAATTTATATTTTTAAAAAGCTTTTAATATTTCTTTATATTTCCTTTTTATTATATTATAATTCTTTTTGATATTATTTTATAATCCATTTTCAAAGTATGTAATAATATATTTTCCTTTAGATTCTTATTTTAAATATATTTTTTATTTATTAAGATTTATATTCATTTTAAAAACAATTTATTTTATAATTATCATATCTCTATAATTTAAAAATATTAAAATTAAAGATTTGATTAAATTCTTTTTTAATAATTTCATTATTTATTTTTATTCAATTATTTATAAGAATTCAATATCCTTTTTAAATAAATAATATAATAATTTTATTTTTTATATAAACTTTTCAATTTATATTTAATAATATATATAAATACCTAAGAATATTTGGATTTCTATTATTGATTTGAATTCTAATCAATCAAGGATCTTTTTGATTTTGGTTTTTATAGGCTTTTGTTCTTTTAATTCAATTATATAATCTATCACTTCTATTTTATTATAGTATTATTTGAACTTTATATTAATAATATAATCTATATATTCAAAATATTTAAGAATTTTATTAATTATTTGAATATATTTTAAAATGAATTTTTGTATATTTAATATTATTTTTTTATTGTTATATATTATTTTCGATTTTTTAATATCGATATTATTCAGAAAGAATATTACCATTAATAAAATCAAATTATTAAGAATTTTCATAATAATATAATAGAATTGAATTATTGAATTGATTACTTCTTGGGAAAGTATAATATATTGAAGAAAGCTAAATAGGATTTAAAAAGTTATTAAATCTTTATTTTTAAAAGTTAAGGGTATTTAATCATAATTAAAAAAGAAATCAATTAATAAAGTTATTATATAGTTTACAAAATTTTCTATAAATATATTTATATTAACTAATAGATTCACATTTTAAATTATATATCAATTTAATTTTATTATTATATTAATAATTCAATAGGTATTTAAAATCTTCTTTTTTATTAAAAATTATAGATTATAATAAGACTTATTGTATAATTCGAAAATTCCTTATTTTATTTTATTTCTAAATATAATAGAAATCACTTTTATTAAGGCTTTTGAAATTAGGAAATCAGGAATTTTCCAAACCTTATAAAAAACAATTCGAATTTTTTATAATAGGGTTATATCCTTTTATATTTATTCAACATATATTCAATTAAATATTAAAATTCCTTTTCAATTAAAAAAACAGATTATCAATATATCTCTTTTCAAATCTATTAAAAGATCTTTATAAGTAATTGCCTTTATTCTTTTTAAAATAAGCTAATATTCTTTAGATTTTTTATTGAAATAGAATATAAGAAATTCTTTTCATTTCCCAAATGATTTTTAATATAGATTTCTTAATTAATTATATTCAAATCAATTGTTTTTTTTATTAGAAGGTTTTTTAATAATATTATTTAATTAATTCAAAAAGTAGATCTTTATAACTTTATTTTTATATATTGTATTTACTTATTCCATATTATTATTTATAATATAAATATTAAATAATTCTTTAAAGGTTTATAAGAATACAATATATTTTCCTTTATCTAATCTTTTTAATATATTGAAATAGAACTCTTAAAATTCGATATTAAAAAAAGTATATATTCTTATAAAATATTTTATTTTACTATTATTATAATTTTATAAAAAGTTTATGAAATTATAAAAACTAAAGAAATTAAAAGAATTATTAATATATTATTTCTTTAATATATTAATATTTAATTTTCTGATTATATTATTATTTGAAATTTCTATCTAGTACTTCAAATATTAATTTGAGTTTCTCTATTATTATTTATAATTATAAGGTATTATATATTATTCCAGTATATAAAGCTAATCTCTTCTATAATAAATTATAGTATACCTAGCAATAGTTTATTACAAGCGTTTTCCATAATATAAATATTAATCACATTTAAGATTCCTCCCAATGCAATACAAATATCTCTACAAATTCCTTTTAGATTTAAAGAATCTATATTAATACCCATAATGATTATCTGAATTAAATTAATAAATAAATCAAGTTTTTTAATCAAAATAAAATCAATTAAATTAATTGTAAATTCTGAATTCAGAATTATATTGATTGAATTTAGATTATTAATATTAACTTTAATTTTTAAAAAGCTTTTTTTATTTTTATTTATAATATATATTAAATTAATATAATTTACTTATTTTGGAATTTCGAATTGAAGATTAATAAAAAGTTGATTAATAATATTAATTAAATAATTATTCAATTCTAAAGATATAATAGAATCGCCTATTTTGATTATCCATTTTTTCCAAATTATTAAACATTTCTTAAATATCAATTTTAAAAATATATTAACAATTAATAAAAGAATATTTCTATTAAGTTTTTCTATATTATCAAAGATATTTGTTATAAATCTAGATATCATTCTCTTTTTTGATTTTTTTATTTTATTAATAATCCTTTTATAAATAATCTCTAATTTATTAGAGTTTTGAATATTTATAAATTTAATATTTAATTTGATTTTATTATAATTAAGAATATCTTTTTTAGAAAATATTAAATAAGTATATTTAAAAATCTTTGAAGTAAAAGTAGAATTTTAATTCTTTATATTTTTGATAGGTGATTTGTAAATCTTATTAGGATTATATAAAAATCGATTGTATTTTCTAGATTTAAAATTGATTATATTAATATATTCATTTATAATAAAATTTTCTAAACTATTAATATTAAGAACTTTTATAATATATATATCTTTAATTAATTATATTTGTTTTATTTCTTTTTGTAATTGATTCTATTCATTTGATTTAGCTTTTAAGTTCACTATCTTAATAAAGGAATCTTAAATCTTATAATTGTAAATAATAGATAAGAGATTCTTTTTTATATTTTTTGATTTTCAAAATAATTTATTATATTAATTATAATATATATATTTATAGTCAATATACTTTTTGAAAACAAAACAATTCTTTTTAAAATTATAATTTTTTTTTTTAGGATATTAGTTTTGATAAAAATAATAATATCTTTTTTGAATAATATTGATATATTTTATATTATTATTTATATTATTTTGTATATTATTTAAATTTAGAAAGAAATAATATATTGATATTTAGGGTTGTATAGTAAAAAGGATTTTATAATTTGAATAAGGATTAAATATTTATATTTTTTCTTTTATTCTTTTGAAAGCTTTTTTTTATTAAATTATTATAAAAAAGCTTTTAAGTATTTTTATAATTTGTTTAATATTATTTATTTTTAAAATAATAGAATTTTTAATTTGTATTTTGGTTTTCTTAAATAAAATAATAATATTAATTAATTCTTTTAAATTCAAATCTTTTTCAAAATCGCTTATTTCAAAAATCCTAAATTAGAATTTATTATTTATATATTATATTATTTATTAAAAGATTTTATTTTATTTTATTATATTAAATTTTTTTAAATCTATTTTAAATTTAATAATGCATTTATAAATAATTCTTTTAAAAATATTTTTCAAAAAGGTTTCAAAAATCTTGTTTTTAATTAAAGCTTTATTTTTAATTAAATATTAAACAATTTGATTATATTAATATATAAAGTGTATAAGTATATTAGTATTGTCTTTCCTTTTCTATTTATATTTTTTAATAAAATAATAAATATAATCTTTCGAATATATTTTCTAATAAATATCATTTATCAAATATTCCTTAAGAAATATAGATTTGAATTTGCATTTCCAATTTCAATCTTTTTATTATTATTTTTTTATAATCTTAATATCCTTTTAAAGAGTTTTTTTTATTTACAATAGAATTCAAAGATAAAAATCTTTTTTATTTATTTTATAATTATATTTAAATTGTTCTATATTTTTATATTATTTTATAATATTGGAATCTTGAAATTATAGTATTCCTTTTTATTTAGAGAAAGGCAATAACAAAGTATTTGCTTTATTCAATTATTTTAAAATAGTAGTAAGTTATATAGTATTAATATATCCATTTTATGGGAATATATTAACACTTTGCTTTTATTTAATAAACTCGGTTTTTTATTGCTTTTTTATTTATTAAAAGAATAATCCTTTTTTTAAAACTTTGGAAATATCTTTTTATTTTTAAAAATTGAATATAATAATCAAAATTGATATATCAAAAGCTGAATTAGAAATCGAATTTCTTTTCTTCATTTGATTAACCTCTTTTTTGAATTTAATAAATTCTATTTTATTTAAAATGATTTCTTTCCTTCTTTTTCTAATATTTTATTTTTAATTAATTATTATAAATTACAATCTTGGAAAGGTAATAAAACTTTATATTATTATTTTTATATAATTTTGAAATCTTTTATTCTTTTTTATAACTTTACAAAAAGTTTATAAAATTATAAAAAGATTTATTATATTTATAATAATTAATATTTCATTACTTTTTTTAATATATTGATATTAAGCTTTCTCTAACTTGTAACCTTTTATTTTCCCAAGTTTTTAAAATAGCTTTTAATTAAGAAAGTATTTCTACTTTTTGTTTTCCTTTTATTATTGGGCAAAAGAGAATTCACTCTTATATTATTAATAAATACCTTTTAGATAACAATTAGTTTATTTTTATTCTAATTATATATAATTAGAATTCTATAAAAATTTTTTAACTCTGTAGATTTTTGAATTTTCATTTTATTTATCTTAATATTCCTTTATTTATATAATTTATAAATTAAAAGAATAAAGATTCTCTTTTGATTTTCAAATGATATTGGTATTTTATTAAAAGATTATTTTATTTGAAATAATTATAATATATTCTTTTAATACTATAATAAATATAAATATAATAATAAAGTTTTTCAATCCCTTTTTATTTTTATATTACAAAGTTATATATTGATTTTGAGTTTTTAAAAAAACAATATTTCCTTTACCATAATAATTACAAATTACAATATTATATTATTTATAGATATTTCAATAATCCCATTATTTCAATTTATTTATTATATTTAATAACTATTTGCTTTTTAAAAACGATTCAAGAATTCAGATTTATATATAACTATTTAATCTTTTAATATTTTCTTTTCTACATAGGTTATTAATATAAAAGAATAAAAGGTAATAATAGTTATATAAGAAAAGTCTTTATATATATTAAATATAAAGTAAATAGTTATATATAATAAAATGAAATAAATTGTTATATCGTAATAATAAGATAAGGGAGATAATAAGAATTAAGTATTTAATTTTTTAGAAGACAATTTTAAAAGATAGAAAATTCAATGATATTTTTAGATTTATAGAAGTGAGGCTATAAATACTAAATATTGGTAACACGTGACCCTAAAGTCACGTGTTTTCACTCTCACAATATTTGATATAGATTCAAAAGAATTTCTATTTAAATTAAAGAATGTGGAAGATATAATGAATTATATTTTTGAATTAAAGGGTGTGAAATGTATTGGAAAGTTTTGGGTATATTGATTTGTAAAATATTGAATTGAATTAAAGATATATTTTAATTGTATTTATAATTTTTAAAATTTTTTTTATAAAGATTTTAAGTTTTTTGAAGAGTAGTTTTGATTAGTTATAAATATATAAATGAAATATAATATTTTGAATAAAGATTTTTATAATTTTGATGAAATAGGTTTTATAATAGAGATTATATATATAATAATAATAGTAATTAATATTGAATGAAATAATAAAAATAAGATAGTATAATTAAATAATTGAAAATGGATTATAATAATAATATATAGAAATGAAAAGGGTGAAATTATTTCTTTATTTTTAATAGTTTAAGAATAAGTTTATTTTTTTAATTGATATATTGAAACGAATTCTTTTATAGAATGAATTATTAAGTTTATATTTAATAAATAAATAAATAAAAAAATAGATTTAAAATGATTGAAATATTTTGATAAGTATATTAAAAATCGAAGAAAGAATAAATATTGAATATTAATATTGAATGAATATGAAAGTTATGAATTAATAGTTTTTTAAATATATTATAAAAAGAATGATATTATATATTTATATTTATTATTATATTTAAATTATTTAATTTAATTATTTGATGTTAATTATTTTAATAATTTGAAATATTTATATAATAATTAAATTGATAGATTTATTAAAATATATATTAATTATATTTTAAAAATCGAATTTTTTATAATTTTTAAAATTATATATAAAAAATTAATTATTTTTTAGAATATAAAATTAAGATTTCAAAAAATAAATTTAATTTTATTTAATTTTGAAATTGTACTTTTGAAATTAGATATTCGAATTTGTATATTTATTCTTTTCTTTTTCAATTTAAATCAATAGATTTTTTAAATCTTTTATAATTCAATTGAAATTCTTTTTCAATTAATATTAATTAAATTTTGAATAATTTATTATTAATTAAGTTTTCCTATATTTATATTCGAAATTATATTAACTTTAATTAAAAATATAAAAAGATTAGTTTATAAAAATATATTTTTAAATATAGAGAATTGTATATTTTAAATAGTAAATAAGATATTAAATAAATATTGATATATAAAAAAAATTTAATTATATTAAGAAGGAGTGTTTATTGAATAAAAGGTTTATAATATATTATTTTAATAAGAGATTGATATTTAGATTTAATATAATGAATATCAAAAAAAGGAGAATTCTAATGAAAAAGTATTTTTTAATTAATATTATAATAAATATAAAAAGATAGGATATAATATAATAGATTTTAGATTATTAGATTCTTAATAATTTCAATTAATTGATTTAATTATTATTGAATAATATAAATTTGAAAATGTAAATTGAGGTGAAAGTGGGTTATTTGGTGATATGGATTATTCGGTGTTAAATTATGTTATTCATTTATTAAAATAATTAACGTTTCTTTTTAATATAATAAATGAATTAATCCATTATTAATTTATACATCCTCAAAATCTTTAATCAATTTCTTAAGATATTCAATAAGTTTATAATTCTTGGAATATATCTATATATTATTATATATTATTATCTTTATTATATTTATTAATTTAAATATAATTATAAATATTATTTTCAAAATTATATCCAAAAGTAATATTAGATCTTCAATAATATTATAAACTTTGAAAAGAATATAATTTCGAAATTAAGAATTTTGTATTCTTTAAATAATAATATAATATACTTATACTTTAATAATAATAATATTTATAAACTATATTTTTCATTTTCGAAATTATATTTTAAATTATTAAAGATTATCTTTTATAAATTGTTTTTGATTAAATATTCTTTATTTTCTTTATAATTTCTAATAATATTTATATATATTTTTATTCAAATAATTATTAATGAATTTGAAATATTTGTAAACAATATAAAATTGTTATAATTAATAATAATATTATAAGTATTTGGAATTGTATTTTCAAAAAGATAATTTTTATTTTTAAAAAAAGAATAATATTTGATAGGGATAAAAATTATAGATTTTAAAAGCATTATTACTTTTATTATAAATATAATCTTTTGGATTACAAATTCATTTTTGATTTGAATATGTAATAATATTATTAAATTCTTAGAAAAATATAGAATAAATATCTTTCTATTTAGATTTATATAAATTCTATATAATATTAGAAATTTGTTTTTCAATAGAATAATAAAACCATTTGAATTATTAAATCCTTTTTTTATTCAAATCTTAATATTAACTTTACCTAAAATATATTTATTATTAAATAATCTTAATAGAAATATATTAAACTTTATTAATTAATTTAAACAAAAGTGGTTATTAATATTTTTAATATTAATATACAAATCTTTTTCGATTGATATATTGAAATAATTAGAAATCCATTCTATATTAATTAATAAATATAAATATTTATTATCAATATAAATTTTAAAATTTTAATTATTAATTGATTTATATATTATTACTATTATATAAATAGATCAATATTCGAAATTGTATTTCGTATTATTAATTAATATTATAATATCAACAATATATAATATAATTGATATACCAGATTCAAATTCAATCCCGATTTTCTTATTTGAATATTTATAGAAAATCCTAAAACCCTATATACCTTTATTTGAAATACTAATATTAATTCCAAAATGCATATAATAAATCTTTTAATATATTGGAGTTTTATTATTACCAATTTCTAATATATATTAGCTTTTAATAACTTTTGTTTTTGTAATATCAAAATCACTATCTTTTATTTGTTACAAATCCTTTATATAAGAATTTAAATAAATTATTGTTTATAATATTGTTTTTATAAATAAAAATAATAATATAGTATAATACTGATATCTTTTAATTTATATATATATTCAAATAAGAATAAAGTAATTTTAATTATGAATTCGAATTATAATTTAATAATGAAATATTGAAAAATATATAAATCGATTAAATAAAATTGATAAAATAATAGTTAATCATTTAATTATTATTTTGAAAGAAGAAAAGAAAAATTAGATTCTTTATTTAAAGAATGCCTAAATTAGGAAAAGGAATTTAAATAAAAAAAGCTGATTTTAAATGAATAAGTATAAAAAGGGATCTAATCCCTCAAATTGTAAAATAAGAAAATTAATTCCATATAATTTTTAAATAAAAATCATGTATTATATTGCTTATGTAATCTATTAATTATTTATTCGAGTATGCTTTCATTTTATATATATATATTATATATATATAATTATTTGTTATATACTTTCGACCTATAATAGATTATAAACCCGGTAATTTATATATACAATTAAAAAGCAAGTTATTCTAGTATATAATACAATACATATCGAAAAAACAATAAAAAAGTTTTCAAGAAAATATTGAAAAAGCTTTCGAAAATCTAAAAGAAAATTGATTTCTGAATTCGAAATTAAATATATTCAAAATACATTTAAAATCGAATTAAAATTTAATTAGAATTTAATACTTTATATATTATATATAAAAGAATATATACTAATATAAATCAATATCAATTTTATATTTCTTTTTGAATTTATATAATTTTTATATATATATATATTATATACATTTTTGTTATATTACAAAATAATATTATTAAATAAAATATATTATTGAAAGATATTTTTTTATATATATATATATTTGCAATCTTTATATATATTATTAATTTTTATATATATAATTGATTCTTAAATTATAAAAATCTTTTAATATAATAAAAGTATTAGATTTATATTTAATAAAATATATTTATATACTTTTTATAATTTATTTAATAAAAGTAATAAAATTTTTTTTTTTTAATTTTAATATTTTAAATTATTTATAAATATTAATATTAACTTTTTCGAATTGATTTAATTCAATATCAAAAAAAGTTTTATTAATATTTTGAATTATTTTAATATATATACAAATTTCATAATGATTTAGATTAATATTATATTCTTTTAAATTTAATAATTTTATAATATAATCTTTATTTATATTAAAGGTTTAAATTATTAAGATTTATATTTTTCAATTCCTTTTTAAATTTTATATCCAAATCTATTTTAAAACTTTTAGACTCTTTTTTAGATTCATTTTTCGAATCTATTTTAAAATCTATATTTTATTAATAGTATTTATATTTATATTATTATTTAATTGATTTATTAATTCATAATTTATATTATATTTCAAATAAAAAGTATTATCAATTTATTTAGTTTTGATTTTAATATTTAATAATTTATTTAAAAAATTATAAACATTATTAAAAAAAATATATTATTAATCTATCCATTTTTAATTATTTATTTAATATTAATTAAAATTGATTTTAATAAAAATATATATTCAACTATTTAAACAAATATTTTTTTATTATTTATAATAATTGAAATATTCTTATATTTTAATATTAATATAAATTCTTTGTTTATTTATAATATTCCAAAACTCTTTTAAATTAGATTTTTTTTAAATCTTTTATTTAATTCTATCAATATTATAAATTTTAATATAACAAAAACTTTTTTAGATTTTTCTTTAAATTCTTTTAATTTTTTATTATATTTTAAATAAAGCTCTTTAAATATAAATATATTATTAGATTTAAAATAATATTATTTATCAAAATTATTATTTGGATTATCTATATAAAATATAATATTATTAGCTTTTAAAAAGAATTTAATTTTATTACATTATTTTATATAATTAAATCGATTATTCAAAATTAAATTTATATATTTGATTCTATAATTTATATTTAATAATCTTTTAAATATAATATAATATAATAAATATTATATAAATCAAAATCTTATTCAAAAATATTTTTAATTTTATAAAAACTTTATAAAGTTATATTATATATTTTATATATCAATATAAATTTCGTATTAAATTTAACTATTATCTTTTAATCTAAATCTTATTATATATATATAATAAAATCTATTTAAATTAAATTATTTTTATATAAAATAATTGCTATATTATTTATTATAAATAATATATATATATTTATATAACTTTTAAAGATTTAAGTTTATTTATTTAATTAGATTTAATTTTAAGAATACAGATTTATATATAAAAAGATTAAAAAACTAATATTTTTATAGAAATAAAAGTTTAATATATATAATATTTTATTATATTATTTTCTTTATTTGATTTTCAATATAACAAGAATATTGAATTATTTTAATTATATTCTTTCTTTTTTTGATATATTTAATATAAGATTTGAATTATAATTTTTCAATTTAATAAGATTTATATTTGGATTTAATATTTTGATTATATATATATTTGATATATATTCTAATAATTAAAATTTTTTAATAATTAAATTAAGATTTCTTTTTATATTCTTTATATTATAAATATAATATATAGATATATTAAAAATAGAATCTTTTATATTTAATTAATTTATTATATTTTAATTTTCATTTTAATAAATTATTAAATAATATTTGATTTTTATATTAAAGATGATATAATAATAGAAATTATTAATATAATAAATTTTCTTATTATTATATTAAATTATATTATATTATTTATTATTTAAAATCTTAATATTATTTTCAATCGATTAATCAAAATATCTCTTTAATATTTCTATATAATATATATACATATATAAGATTCGCAAACATATATATAATATATATTTCGATAATATATATATATATATATAGAAATCAATAATATATATAAAAATCAATAACATATATAACGATTGTAAACATATATATATATAAGGAAATACCTCCCAATAATATACTTTACCTAATAATATTACCTTATAATATAATAGAAATACATATAATATATATATATAAAAATTATATAAATTCAAAAAAAGATATAAAATCAATATTGATTTATATTAATATATATTCTTTTATATATAATATTTAAAATATTAGATTTTAATCAAATTTCAATTCGATTTTAAATATATTTTGAATATATTTAATTCCAAATTCGGAAATTGATTTTCTTTTAGATTTTCGAAAACTTTTTCAATATTTTCTTGAAAACTTTTTTATCACTTTTTCAATATATATTATATTATATACTAAAATAATTTGCTTTTTAATTATATATATAAATTTTTGGGTTTATAATCTATTATAAATCAAAAACATATAAAAAATGATTATATATATATATAATATGGAAGTATACTCGAATGAATAATTAATGGATTATATAAGTAGTATGATATATAATTTTAATTGAAAAATTATATGAGATTAATCTTTTTATTTTATAATTTGAGGGATTAAATCCTTTTTTATACTTATTTGCTTAGAATTAGTTTTTTTTATTTAAATTCCTTTTTCTAATTCGGTTATTCTTTAAATAAACAATTTAATCTTCCTTTTATTCTTTTGAAATAATAATTAGATAATTAATTATTATTTTATTGATCTTATTTAATCGATCTATATAACTTTCAATATTTCATTATTGAATTATAATTCAAATTCATAATAAAAATTACTTTATTCTTATCTGAATATATATATATATATATAAATTAAAAGATATCAATATTATATTTATATTATTATATTTATATTATTATTTTTATTTATAAAAACAATATTATAAATAATAAATTTAAATGTTAATAAAATAAATTTTAAAAATAAAAATAATTAAATTTCAAATTGTAGTTATTATAATAAAAAGGATTATTTAAAATCTAAATGCTTTTTTAAATATTTTGAATTAAAAAGTAATAAAGAATTTAATAAAAAATAATTAAATAAAAGCTTGAATAATTTTATTTTAAATAAGTAATTGATGATTATAAATTATAAAAATTTAGTTAATTATATATATAAAGTTAAATTTGATAAAGTATTATTTATTTAATAAAAAATGATTTATTAATTATAAATTAATAGAATAAATAATATTTTTATTTTAATAAATAAATTAGAAGTGATTTTATAAAGGGTATATTATATATTAAAAATAGTTTTAACTTTTATAAATTTTAATAAAATAATTTAAAAAAAATGGACTAGTTATATTATTCTTTTAAAAAACAAAATCGATATTATTAATAAAAATGTTAATATTTGAATTACGGTTTTTTAAATAAATAATATTTATTATTTGAATTTTAAAATTAATATTAAATATTTTAAAAGTATTAATATTTTTGAAATTGAAAAAGAAATTGATTTAGAGTCGAATTTATAATTAAGTAAAATCGATTTAAATTTAGTTTATTGAAAATTAAATTATATAAATAAGTATTATATAATAAAATCCTTAAATATTTGATTGAATGAATTTAAATTTGATTTAGAAAACTATGAATTTTATAAATTCGATAAATTTTATTAAAAAATAAACAAGAAATCTTTGGAAATTTTTAATATAAATTATAAATTCGAAAAATTGAATTTAAATATAATTAAATCCTTTCGAATTATAAAAATTAAAAATAAAAAATATTTTTTAATCTTTATTAATTAAATTATTAAAATCATTTAAATATATTTTATTGAATTTAAATATATTTTATTAAATTTAAATATATTTTATTAAATTTAAATTTTGGATCTATAATATTCTAATAGATTTTTATAATTTAATTAAAAATCAATTCAATATTAATATTAAAATATTGAAATTAAATAATATTCTTGAATCTTTATTTAATAAATAAAATAATTTTATTAAAGATTATAAAATTATATATAAATATATTAATTTATATATTTATTTTCAAAATGGAATAATTGAAATATTGAATAAATATATAATTGAAAGATTATTATATTTAATTAAAGAAAAAGAAATTCTATTATATTTATAATTATATTTAATATAAATTATAATTTATATTAAAAATAAAATATATAATAATTTTATTAATAAATCATTATTCGAATTAATATATAATAAAAATCTAATTTAAATTATTTTAAAATTTTAAATCTTTTTATTTATATTATTAATAATAAAAAGATTTATAATAAAAAAATGAATTTTTAAATTTATAAAGATAACGTAACGTATGGGGAACTCGGACATATGGGGAACTCGGACACTTTTAGCCCATCACCAACTTGAAACCGCAATAACTTTTATTATGCATACCCAATCACCTTCTACATCTGCTCAAATTGAAGAGAAGCTTCAAAAGGCTATAATTTCACTTCAATTGAAAGAATTTAAATCAATTAGAAAGGCTGCAGAGCATTTTGAAGTCCCTAAGTCTACCCTAGCTGATAGGCTGGCTGGGAAGAAAACACGTTCCCAAACCCACGAAATGGCTCAAATTCTTTCAAACGCAGAAGAAAATACTCTTGTACGATGGATTTCACGACTTACCATCACTGGATTCCCTGCTACACCTATGTTGGTGAAGGAAATGGCCGACGAAATTCGTCTTCGACGCGTTCGGGTCGCGTCATCTCGAAATCCTACCTCGACAGAAATTCCACCTATAGGCCACGAATGGATCTATAGATTCCAAAAACGACATCCAGAACTTAAAACATGCTATTCACGTCAATTAGAGTCTAATCGGGCTAAAGAAGCAACTCCGGAGAATATTCAGGCTTGGTTTGACGCGTTTCGCACGCGTCTCATTGAGCGAAAGTATGAATTAGATGATATGTATAATATGGATGAAACCGGATTTGGAGTTGGAAGTACTCAAAGTACGCGCATTATAGTCGATTCTACTCAGAAGTCGAATTGGAAAGTTACAGCTGGCAAGCAAGAATGGATAACTGCATTTGAATGTATCAATGCAGCTGGAAATGCTCTATCACCTATGGTCATTTTCAAGGCTCAGAATACGAATTCTGCATGGATTCCAAAGGACACACCTCAAAGCTGGCAGTTCTCTACTAGTACAAATGGATGGACCTCAAATAGCCATGGATTAGAATGGTTAAAAAGGGTTTTCGAACCAGAATCCAAGAAAGTGTCAGGTGACCGACCTCGACTTTTGATCATGGATGGCCATTCAAGCCATATTACAGGTAGCTTTATTGCTTTCTGTATAGATAATGATATCGATTTACTTATATTACCTCCTCATTGCTCTCACTTGCTTCAGCCACTTGATATTGCGGTGTATGGGCCAATGAAACGATATCATGCTTTAGAGGTCGATCGATATTCTCGAGCTGGTGTAAAGCGAATCCAAAGAGCTGAATGGGTAGAACTCTTTCAAAATATCAGAAAAAAAGCATTGAATTCTTCTAATATTAAAGCTGGCTGGAGAGGAGCTGGTTTAGTACCTTTTGCCCCACGAAAAGTACTCGATTCATTACCATTTAACTCCTCCCAGCAACCTTCTACTCCACAAATGAGAACCCCCAATCAAGACCTAGACTTGTCTATACTCAGGAGTTCTCCTCCAGATGGAACAGAACTAAGGCAAGCAAATCAGATCTTTAATACAGCTCTAGCAAGCAGTGGTTCTCCTGCATCGCCAACTCGTCGATATGCCAAGAGAATGACTAGGCTTGTAGAATCTCAAAATGCTGAGATAGCCCTACTTCGGAAACAGCTCTCTGATGCTCAGGAGGTAATTGAGACTCGAAAGAAGAGAACTAAAGGCAAAAGAGTCAAATTACAAGGTCAATTTGTCTTTAGTACTAAGGAAGTATTGAAAATGGTACGTGAGGCGGAGGAAAAACCGAAGGAGAAAAAGCCACGAGGACGGCCACGCAAACGCCCAATTGAAGAATCAGAAGAAGAGATTGAAGAAGAAGAGCTAGAGAATAGTTCAAGTGATTCGGAATTGGAATTGGAGGATTGTGTGGCTCGTAGAACAAGATCGCGTGTAGAATAATTGAAAAAGTGTCCGAGTTCCCCATATGTCCGAGTTCCCCATACGTTACGTTATATCAATAAAATATAATTTATTAAATAATTATTTTATTTATATTTTTATCAATAAAAAAATATATATATTATAAAATTAATTTAATATATTTATTAAAAAAGAATATAAAATTCCATAATAGATATAATAAATTAATTATTAATATATTATTAATACATTATATTCATATAATAATATCATAATATAATTATATTTTATCAAATTAATTTAAATAGAACAAAATAAAATAAAACCAAATAGAAATATATAAAAGATTATTGCTAAATTAATTAAATTTAATTAATTACAATTTCCTTTTATTATATAAAACGATTCTATAAGATTCAATTTAAATCGATTCTATTTATAAGTATAGAATATATTAGAATTTCATTATAAACTATATAATCCTAGGATATTCTTTAAAGAAAACCTAGAAAAATAAGCAAATTCGTTCTTATTTAGTCTCAATATACAATTTGACTTCAATTTACTATATATTCGATTTGTCCTTTGTAAGCTAAATCGAACTAAGTCTTCCACATTCACTTTTATTATAATATTTATTATCATATATTATAATATAAGATTTTACCTACAAGAATTATATTGGGAGGGTGAGAGGTATACGAATTTCTTGTGGAAACATTTAATGATGCAAACAGGAGTTTCTCTTCTTGTGTCGCAACAACAAGATCAAAGTATCAAATGATATTTCGAAACTTTAGAATTTCGCAAGTTTGTTTTCTGTGGTTTAGAGATGTTCCTCAATTTAACCACGAGGTTCACACATGGTTTTATAAATAATTTCTCAACAGCGTTGCTCACTCAGCATGAGTTTGCTATATTCGAATATAATGAAAGAAAATTTTTACTTGAATTTGACACTATCTGTGGTATTACAAGACGGTGATTCATGAACTTCTTTTTGTCCCGAAATTGATCTTGTCAATTCTCCTGTAAGAATATATCAATCTCAACCCCCGACTGAGCCTCTGCCTTATTCCTTCTCCCTACCTCCCTTTAACTGAGACTCTCACATTCTACTCCCCATGCGTGATGATGGTACAGGCATTCAGAAGCATATCTTGGATCCCAATCTTTGATATTTATCCACCCCTTGCCATTCGTGAAATTAGCGACATCAGTCGAAAGACCATCGCATTTATTTCCCAACTCTAATAAAACCCCATTATCGTAGATGGGGGTCGATGGGAGCTTTGTGTTGACATGCATCATGGTAGCATAACACAAAGCAAGAAACTTTCTCCCAGTAGAATTCTCCTTGGTGCTGTTATACCCAAGTTCGATATGTCTTGGCTCAGGAAAAAACTGTTTGTCGGATCGATACGTGGCCATAATCCGATTCATGATGATATCCTCAAGATCCAAGGCTTTGTTTTTGTTGGCAAAGATGTATAGATGCCATAATGTATCGAGCGAAATCCCGGGGAAGAGTTTACCATGATAGGCAAACTGGAGAAGGCGGGCAAACACAGAACACGATATGGGTTGGAACACATCAAACCACCCTACTGATAAGCCTGTGTCAACCGATCTAGAGACTCGTAGACGACGAAAAATACGAGGTTGACGAGTGATGAGGTCGGCATGAACTAGGAACTTCTTATTTTCAGCGCCGACGGTAATGGTGATCATCTGTTTTCCGAGTCTAATAAAGTCAGTTACCATGATGTGAGAATTTGTCGAGGATAGTAGAATACTTACTTGAGAGGAGAATTCTTCTGCCATTCAAAAAGCTTGCCCCTTGTGACAGCTGGGGTTGTGGAGACTGGTCCAGTAGATACTGTGTTCTTGTTGAACAAAATATCATAGGCAGATTGAACCATGTTTTCTGATAACTTAGGATTTTAAGCGTTGTAAATAAACGTCGATGGTATCGGTAGATTGATGATAGAAGGTTTGTGTTGATTGAATACCAAATTGATTTGCTTGATATGTTGTCCTTTGCAAATTGAGTGTTCTTTTCAAGAAGATTGTGTGTGAATGAGAAGAAAGTAAGTTGCAGTTAGGAGTAAAAACAGATTATATACTTATGAGCTGATGTTACGGTTCGATCATAAAATACAGCCGGGTATATAAGCGAGATTCAATACATCGAGATCATGGAGGAAGTTGCGAGGTTCATACCGTACCATTAGCAAAAGAGCGTGTTAGGTGCCGTAATAATAGTCACTATCAGCTAACGTGTACTAGCGTATATTAATACGGCTCTCTATTTTAATATAATTCCATGGTCAATCTACCGTTGACAGATCGCATTTTTCTACTCAGGCGAGCAAAAGTGGAGTGAAAGATGCATGATCAGCAAATTCTCTCTTCTTCACACAGACCCACCGTAACATATGTATAGTATACGGTATCCAGTTGAGCTCCTAAGTTTCATTCCGAAACATCTGCCGTATCTGTTTTATGTTCGTCCCATGCGTGGCAAGTAGCAAGTTTTCTCGGCAAAAAAGTTTCCATGACAGATAAATTTCTACAGCGAATAGTTTCTCATAGCAAATAAATTTTCACACTGACACTATGAGAACGGGAGCTAGTTATGTGATACTCAGACATACTAGTGGAACATGATATTCTATTGATTGAAATTTCTGTGGATCGCTCGGTCTTGGTTTTCAAACAATGTTCATAATGATCCTCGTATCCTTTCCCCGTAGCTTTTGGTCATCCTATACATTTCGAAAATTGTTGATAGAAAAAGAAACAGTCAACCATGTTGCCCTTTGAGTGCAAACGAAATTCCCTCCTCCATCAAGAAGTCGAAGTCCAACCCGAAATATTCTTCCCTTGCCCTTGATAAATATCCTAGACATTAAAGATGACAATAACTACAAAAATGGAATTGATCGGAATAAAATAAGTTGATAAGGTTTTAGTGCGGGATCAAAAACTATCGACCCTCATAACACTGAAAAAGATCTCTTTTTCTAGTTGGAGAATCATAAATTTTGATACGATTGCTTAAAAGCAAGTTTGAGAAGGCTTTTATCATCTGGAGATTGCATTCTAGCCATCAGTAGATTTCAAATTCGACGATGATAGCAGCACCCAGAAATCAAGCGTTCTCCTCTGTAATTCCCTCGAGCAAGGTATTTATCAACGACTCCTTGTCCTCGTCACTCCAACAATTTCTGTTGGTTCGAATTTCAGTCATGACGTAATTAAATGCGGCGCGCCGTGTAGAATTGTCTTCTAGTTCTTTCGGTACTTCTCCCTCTTCCTCTTCTCCCTCCTTCTCCTCCCTTCTATCATCATCATCATCTGAATCCGATTTCGTCCATGGCAGGAACATCTTAAAAGTAGAATGTTTGAATGGTTCTTTTTCCCATAAACAAATTTCTCCACTCTTCATATTTATTGGTTGAAAAAAATGGCGGTACTCTCTCATGTTCACATACCTAAGGTCTTCATCTGGATGCGGTAAAGGAAATGATGAACCTTCAACATGTGTGATGAAGCTGTAGAGGCTCGACATCATAATTGATGGTCGACAAGGCGTATCAATGATCCAGGCATTGGAACAAGCACAATTCGAATACCAATATCCTGAACGTGACGTACGCAAAGTTCCACATATTTGAATTTTCTCCAGATGTAATGATTGATGCAAAAAGTAGAACATTCGAATCCATGAATTACTTTTGAGATACTCCTTGAACTCTAACTCTTTCTTGGTGATTTCAATCTTCATATTGTGAAGTCTGAGCAAACGCAAAGAATGTGCGTTATTGAGTGAAAATTCTTGGAAATACTGCGCATTCAAATTCAAATCTTTCAGTGTGAGAGATTTCAAAGACGGAAACATTCTGCTTGGGTTCACCAACTCTGAAAAATCCGTCGGATACTCCAAAGTTCCGAAGTGAAAAGCAGGTAGTTTGCTGAGAGAAAGCGACCTAAGGTTTTGCATGCAGTTAAGAAGCGCGGAAAGCTGAGGGCCCAAGAAATTTTTGAATGAAGTGTCGAAATGCCTTAACTTTCCGAGACTTTCCATCTCCTTCTTAGAAAACATTGTAAGACTTCGTTCGCGGTCATGGGTATTAGATTTGACTCTGAATGTCTCTACTTCAATTGTAGTTAAGATGGAAACATTACCAAGTGCTGATTCCAGAAAGTTCCAAAGCGTATCAAATGATCTGTTGCTGACAAGGGAATCTTCAAACAGAGAATTTATTGAACTGTACAACTTCTAGTGGATTCGAATGGTATTTAGACTTGGTAGCCGCTTTATTAGACTTGCGAATTGTGGTGCACAAGTGAGCATGAAAACGTGGCTTTAAAGGTTAGGACTGTTCGCTATGTTCAATAAATTCTGAAATGATGAATCTTCGAATTTGAATGATATTTCTTTGAATAAATGAGTTGCTGCTGCAAGAGAAAAATCCTCCGAAACAAATCTAAGATTGCCAAGTTTGTTTGGATCGACGTGGGAGCAAATCATGCAAAGAATTTCTTGTGGCAGTTCTACTCTTTGCTGGTAGTCGATCTCTGTATTGATCAAAGCTTGGGATGAAAGTATGGTTTGTGTCTTCTCCATGTCCTCAATATTCTCCTTGCTCCCGACGGCTTCAACTGGAGTTTCCGTATTGGGAATTGTTGTTCTTTGGTTCTGATTCGCCATGTCTTGAACCAGGTTCTCAAATTGTGTGAACAAAATGAATGACTTCAATCCAATTACCACTGTAATATAGCAACTGTAATAAAGCCCTAAGCTAATGCGAAAGAGACTAGCTCTTTCAGTAAGTCTTTATAAAGACTTACTACTTTCAATACGTAGCTAGCTCTTTAGATAGAATACAATAAGACATACAGGACCTACGCAATTCGTGGGTGCTACGTCTTCCGTATCCTTCTCGTACCAACACAAATACTGGCAGTGGTGAGAGTCTCTTATTGGACATGGTGTTGATTTGAGTTTTGGTAAGTTCTGCCGTGACGATTTGTAAGCTTTGAATCAGTTTTGATATCCAAAAAGAGTCAACCTACTGTCAAAATTGGTCTTAGTTAACGCGAGTGAAATAAGTTAGAGTTCTGAAGTGATATCAGAAGGTTTCAATATGCGGACTAAGTTCAAGTTCCGCTATTGCTGTTGCTGAGCTGCTGTGATTTTACTTTGACCGACTTTAACCGCCCGAGTTAGATCGATGGCAAACCACAAAGATGATTTCTGAGCTGAGGCGTCGATTGAAACTATGATAAGATCTATCTCAATGAAGAATGAAGGTCGTAAACGACATGAAATTGTTTGGCTCTTTATGTGAGACGGTGTTGAGTTTGAGAGTCTTAAGGTTTGTGGGTCGATAATAAAAGAAATTGTGGGTGGGAAGAACCAAGTCAAGTACTGGGGTATATAAAAGTGTTGAGAACACCAAATTTACTAAAATCAACCCGATTTATGACGTGTTATGAGTGAATGATTTGACAGGGAAAATAAATATACCAATGTATTATAGGCTGTGGAAATCAGAAGATTTATTTTTCAACCTACACTTTTGAAGTTGGGGGAATATCACATTGTCATTGTTGAGAGATACATAGACCCTGTGATAGCAGAATCCGTGATTAACAAAGTAACCGCTTTATTAGTCCCAGAAAATATTTAATATTTTTATAATATTAATTAGAAAGCTTTTTCTTTTATAAATAATTAAAAAATTTTATTCCAAAAAGACTTAATAAAATTCTTGAATTCTAGTTTGAATTCTAACTTAAAATAATCAATACTTTATTCATATTAAATTCAATTAATAATTAAATTAAATATAAATATATAAATCAAAACTAAATAAATAATATATATAAACAATACATTCTATATAGCATAATACAATAATAAAGCTTCTGATTGAAGAATAAATTGAAAATGAAATAAGTAATCCCCTTTAAGTTTTCGATTAATACCTCCCTCTCTTCTCCTAGCTCTTATATTCACTCCTCCCCTCCTCCTAACTCTTACACTCATTCCTCTCCTCCTAACTCTTACACTCGCTCCCCTTCCATCTACCTTTCTTAGAACTCTAATATTCATCAATCCTGAAATCTCTAAAACTCTTCAGAACTACTATCTTCTTTTTTTCTATTAAAAATCAATACTAAACAAATCTCATTCTATATTAATTCCATTCATTATTAATAAATTAACTATATCGTTATTAACGAATTGAATATATCATAAACATAATATATATATAAAAATTTGTATAAGGATTTATATTGAATTTCTTTTCATCGAAATTATTAACTTTGCCATCACAAGGAAAAACATATAAGTAGAGTCCTTATGACATTGAAAACACTACCTAGATTTTGATCAAATATTTATTGATAATTTATGGATATAATAATTAGTTGAAGTTACGCTCACCATTCAGTTCTTCATGTAACTTCTCGATTAACTCTTTCAAATCTCTTCCATCATCCGCTTCATCACCCTCTTCATCACTCTCTCCTAAAACATCAATCCAACCATCCCATTGCCAGCCTAACTCAAAGTCTCCCAACTTTCTTCTCAATTCTGTGGCATTGAAATCGTTAAACCTCACTTTCCCAATATAATCGAGAAAAATCTCCCACCTTTTCAAATAATACCCACGTACAAGACCTCCCCAACTTTTAGATGCATAATCATTGATTTGACCTGTTGGTCCCCAGATAGTAATTTGATTAATAGCATTGTAGGCGAATAAATGTTGCGTCTGTGTGATATTTAATTCCGAAGAGCCATCGGATGAGGGAATAGGATACGTGGAAGAGTTCGGTGAAGAAGCAATGGCCGCATTTATCCAAGTATCCAATCTGAAATGAGGAGAAGTAGATAGAATATCATCTAAACTCCTCAAAATCATGCTCAAATTCTCACTTGTTGCTTCAAAATCAATCTCCGCTGTATATTTCTCAATCAAATCCACGTATTCCAATTTGAACCTCTCCGACAGAACTTGTCTTGTAACATCCACCATATCAAATTTCCATCCATTGTCATACCAGAGTTCTGGAACGGATATCGAAGCATTATATAACAATCCCCATGCTCTAAATAAATCAGCAGGATTAAAGAGATCGATTGTCAAAGATTGGCCTAATCTTCCATGGTTTTCGGTAATGTTAGGTTGCATTTCCAATAAAGATTTTGGAAGACTGTCTGCAAGAGTTAGATTTGTGTTGTTGTAGGCTGTTGTACGGAGAGTTTCCCATGCTGAGTATATCTCCGATGGCAATTGCTTAAAACCAGCGATATGATATCGTTTCGCTACCCAACTTTTGAAGTAATCCTTAGTATCAATAGGATTAGAATTCCAAGCTTGATCCAAAAGTAATTCATACATCAGTCCATTTCCATCCTGCCCTTCCATCGTATTTCCCATTCCAACCATCTTCTCAGAATTTCGGAATGCTTCAATCGAGGAATTCGTGATATTATATATCTGACCATAAATACCAGGAGTACCACCATAACCATGTAATTGACACCAAATCCATGGTTTTCCATAATATTGATGTGTATTTTCCCACTCCGGAAAAGATTCGGAAAAGAGATCAAGTATTAACATGCTCTCATTCTTTGGAACCCCACCAAGATAAGCTTCAACTCTATCTTGTGTCCAAAATGATGAAGCAGCGTAAAAAAGCCATCCTTGTAACATCCAAGTAGCATTTGAATCGAAGGATTGGAGAGAATCGTAAGTACCACGTGATATGTTACCCAAATACAAGGGATCACCAGATGCAGGAAGGTTTTCGTTAAATTGGTCGAGTGTGTAGATGTGTGATACATTTCCATAGTATTCGGACTGAAGACTAAGAAAAGTATGTTGCAGAGTCTTAAAAAGAGGATCGATTGGGTATAGAAACGTATCATTTGAATATTCGAATGGGAAGAGATTTCCCCAATCACTTCCGTTAATGATATTTGCATTAGGTGCTACTCGTCTCAAATCTCTTGGGACAAAACCGGTGAAAGCGGGTAAAACAGGTGTAATACCTAATTCTACCATTCTTTGCACAATTTTCTTTTGAAGAAGGTGTTGATCCTCAATCCAAGCAAGAGGAATGGTTCCACCCCAAGACCCTTGAATATTACCGAATCGATTCCAAGCTTGAAAGGCAGGACCGGAGAAAAATGAGAGTATCTCATCAGTGGTGAGTCCAATGGTGAGGAGTGTGTTAAGTAATGTTTTCTCATAACCTACCCAGGCTAGAGAGAGATTGATACCGTGAAGGGACATCCAATCCAATTGAAGTTCCCAATCTTCCCATGTCCAAAAGGCGGCTTGATACGAGAATGTGACTAAGGACCGTTTGTTAGGATATGATCGTTATTGAACATGCTCCTTAAGTGAGAGCCGCTCGGAAGGAGGTTATTGAACTTACCAGTATTGAAATGATAACGCCATGGTACAATACTTGTCCCTTTTAAGATCGAATTCAAAGTCGGTAAACTTTCGGGAGCAAGATGTAGCTGAGAGCCAATATACCACCAAATATCCACGTGCAAAATATCTATAAAGTATTTGCGTAGCCTATCCGCTTGATTAGGAATTCAAATAAAGACTTGATAGGACCAACTTACCCACTAGCAATACCACTTATTGAATTCCCTTCAATCAAAATCTTTCCTGTAGCAGATTGAGATACAACATATTCATCATTTGTTACTCCTGGCGTATGATTGTTTTGTATACGAAACTCAAAGTCACCAACATGAGCAGGTAGTCTTCGTTTCAAGAGATTGACCAAGCCTTGAATAGATTGTAGTGTCGTCGCTCTTACAATAATCGTTAATATTGTGGTGTAAAACAAGAATAAGCAAAGCCATTGTCGTCGAATAAAATGCATGTTGACAAGAAAATGGATCTGAGAAAACTTATGCATGCTGCACAGGCTCTCGCTACATATTAAATATTACAATGAAGTAAGCATAAATGGTCTGAACATGTAAGACTTTAGGTTAATGCGGAGTAACCTTACGATACATACTCGGGAAAGGTAGAGATCGACTCTTATTGGCGCATGGTATATCTGGATATGGGAATGGTGGGGTAAACTTGTACCCAAAGAATATATGACAAGTCATAAGCCAATCACCTTTTAGTAGAGTACGGGAAAAGTCCTGGAACGTTCTTTGGAGTTGGTTAATATCTCTGATAGCAGATTATAACACCTGCACAATAAATGATTAATGTTAGGAGACTTGAAGTCAGTCGTCTACTAAAACACTTTTAGATGAGCTGGTGCCTTTGTCGACTTTTGTTTTTCGTTTCACTTGCATATGCCGATTGATTGAAGGAGTCTAGCTGACTGCTGATCCCGCAAGGATTGAGGGTTAAGGGTTCCAACTTCAATAACCAGTGAACTGAAGAAAGCTTATCATACGACTTGTAAGCTTACATTTCGAGCCTTCTTAAAGGTATCGAATACAATAAATGACTTCAGAAAAGTGCGAGTTGAAAGCATTTACACAACCTCAGAAAAATTATCTATTCATTTAAACTTGGGAATCTGCGATGCTTAAGGCTACATTCTAGCAAGCTTAGAAAGTCCTCATAAACTCCGAAGTAAGGTCAAGAGCATTCAAGACTCAATATACTGATTTAGCCTGCTGTTTTTGCTTGTGTTTCGAGAAATTTATAGAATTTGCAAAAGCTTATCTATCTTTTGAAAAGCAACTTGCGATTCTCCCCGTTAAGAAGAAGCATCAAGAACATCAAAAACACAGCTCTTATATTTGATTTTTCTGGATAATGTTCGTGATATATAAGTAGCTGAATGAGGAAAAGTCTGAAACCTATGACATCCTCTTGGTGATTGATAACGATGAAGCCGAGAAAACTGGAGCTCATTTAGATGACCCGCTCTGGAGCAACCACAGAAGGTCAATTGTCATTCTCATTTGCATAAAGAGATCAGAGAGATATGTGAGGATATGGTCTAGCTACGCTTTCAGATAGATGTATGCTCAGCTACTCGATTGAGTACTTAGTAATATCAAGAAGCTCAAGAAAATACACCACTGTCCACTTAAAACAACCTCGAAAGTTGTTCTGATGCCATTCCGAAAAGCCATGAGAGTTCATTTGGTAGAAAATTATATTTTTCAAGAAACTTCTGGACGAATACGCAGATACATATTTAGCAGTTCTGAAAGAGTCGATCAAAACTTACGAAGAATTGAAACGCAATCGAGATTTCCACCGCATCCAGTATTGGCATAGTAACTGATCATTGCTTATTGATGTGTTTGTATATGGTAATTGCTGTGCGATCTGAAAGACGAGGAAAGAGGCAGTCGGCGGAAACAAACCGCCCAGAGAATCTCTCGCAAATCACCAATGCGCAAGAGAGTTTGTTTGTGAGAGGAGATAGAAAAGACCAATCCATCCTATGATGCTCTGCGTACTCGTAGCAGATTACAAACATCCTCTATGGAACGATGACATAAAGCTTGTGATCCCTGATTGGGTTGTTGAAGTAACACGCCTACATCGATATCCTTCCTGCCTTTCAGTCACGATGACAGGAACTATTGATCGTGGTCTCAAACAGTAGTCATAGAATATGCCTGGGGTCTAAGATCCGCCAATTAATGACCAATAGGATTGAAGAATGGAGAATGTGTCGTCTCAAATGAAGCTCCGAAAAATTACATCTTGTGTGGCTAATCAAATTCTCGACATGTGATAATCACATGATAAATAGAGGTAAGGCTATTTGTTGCACATCTCAAAATCCGTACAAGACGGAGTGGATGTTGGAATCGTCATTCACCTTCAGGATGAATGGCGGGGAAATGTTAAGGTTACATAAGCATATATTCACGTACTGTTCTTCTACATCACAGATCATCAATTATATGTGCGGAGGGTTTCATATCACTCTTGGATCATCTTCAACACAATACAGACACACAAGCACGTAGGTATTCAAGCAAAGAATTCACCAATACATATTGAGCTCATTTCATCTCCTTCCTTATATTTGGGTATCTTATCCCAAATCACCAACTCCTCAAAGTCCATCATAACACAATGTGTGCAAACTAACATATTCATAACTTCGTATTGTACCATATCAAGTGTCTCAACGCAGATCATCAGTACCATCGACAGCATCACCAGCAACTGCTGAAGCATATGGATCCGTATCAAATGATCGAATGGGATCCTCCTCTTGTCGTATTCATCGTCAAAATTTTCAAAAACTACCAATTGCCCATATCTCCTTCCTCAGAGTCATCCAAGGGAGCTGGGATTCGGTGGATCCCTGGATGAGAAAGCAATTGCCGCTTCCAGATCAAAGCATTATACTGGTAGCTTTTCAGTCGGGTGTGAAACAAGAACACCTGGACAATTCTCGCACTTGCATTCATATGCAGCAGCATCAACTTTCAATTGCGTATTTGATCCATTTGTCGCACGATGAAACTCTAAAAGAAGGACCAAATCAATCAAGAGATGTTGTAATCGACGCAATCTGAAAGTGGCAATGGGATCTTGTCGTCGGCGTGCATCCACAAGCATATTGACACCCCTTTCAATTGGTAGGAACCACTTCTTGAAATCGGCGTCGGTATGGTATTTCTTTGCAAATGCAGCAAATCCCATGCAATAAAGTTGTTCCTTTTCTTCTTGCATAGTCATTACTTCTCCAATGGCCATCTGTTGTCCGCGCCATAGCATGAATGGATCCTCTCCTGCGTGTCTGTCCCAGCTGAATTGCTCTGTAATAGCGTCCAGAATTTTGTTAAGTTGTTGATTTGTTTTTTCCGTGGAAAATTGCATGAATTGTGCTTGTCGACGTAAAATATATGTCCACGAAAGGTATTGGCCGATCAAAAAGGCGGTGTAAACATATATGTTCTCTTGCTTCTCTTCATCTTCATAATAATCAAGTAATGTATTTACAAGACCCCAAATTCGAGATTGAAGATCGTATGCAGCAAGTGTGAGAGGATCTCGATATTTGTGAATCAAGGCTTTAGTGGCTTTACGTTGTTTGGCTTGGTCCAAATAATATGAGATCCATCCTGTGAAACCTGCTGCCACAAGTGAGCCCACCAGGGAAACAACGGCGATGATAATGGATACACTGTCGGCCATGATGACGGAATTACTTGGTGGGATTATGCTGCAGGTTCATGCGTCACCGTTATTTTTCCGTAAAGCTTCCTTTCTCACAAATGAGTATCTGGAACGTTGCGGTCGACGCCAAGATGGTTTTGATAGATATTTTGTTGAAGAGGAAAGTTTGTCTTTGAGCTACAGCCAATTCTTAGGGTTGTCCAGATATTTGAAGGGTTTTGAAATCTTCAAAGGGTTGATATGCAGAGATTAGGTCCTCACGTAAGAAGCTGGCGCTTACAGTGAGCTTGAGGGGCCAATGGACTAGGGTATGGGGGCCCCATCCAAAAATACTCGAAAAGAATAAGCATTGAGTCCATGATGAATGTAGTTCAAAGCGGCAATAGAATTGACCCAGCATCGGAAATAGATCAGTAAATCACTTTTGTATTGGGTACTGAGTATGGATGCAGGGCAGGGTTAAGATGGAGGGTTCCAGGGCATTCAAATTAAGCTTATAATGGCTATTCGACAAAATATCCACATCGACCCACAAGCACACGGCGAGAAATATCCTTACGCCATGCGTGCACCATTATACGTAGGTTACTTGATCACGAGATTTCTTTTTGCAAATCGTGTTCTATTATGATATGTTCACGCCTACATCAAAATGTCAGGCTGAATCTTGTCCAGATACTACCTAGCCAAGTATGAAGATTATGACCTCATGTATAGCTAATTCAATGAACAATACCAGTGATAACTTAGCAATAATAGATATGATAATTTACATGGTCACTTGGAAAGCGTCAATGGGCTATCGCATGTTTCGAATCTCGATGTCATGAAAAAGGTGGTTGGGATAGGTTGATCACGAAATTCTTTTGGCTTTGTGGATGAGTTTTGGGAATCCGGGCCTGGTTGGTGGGTCTTCTACCCAATGTAGGGAATACAATTGGTCAAGGTACGAATCTATGAACCGACGTATGATTTCATTTACGTACCTCACACGTACGTAGGTTCTTTATACACCACGTGATACACATCCTCCACAAGCCACTGTGGCAGAAATTCAATTTTTTGGGGTCCACAACATCAAAATGGCCACATGTACAAACGTAAACAATATTCATTTTAAAATAATACACTCATTCTTTTGTATCTAGAACGGGTGTACCTGAATACCACTCAGAAACATAGCCGGTATCAGATCCTCATTTTCGTTCAAATTCATGATAGCAGTTCTGTGCCCTTTCGGAACCTGTTGAAGAATGGTGTCATTCAAAATCGCCTCCACCCTCTCACCCCAGATGTCAGTGAGTGTCTGTACAAGTTCGGCACAATGATTGTCTCTCTCCTGAAAAGAAAGTCTTAGCTTTTCTTTATTATCTGAACCCTCTTGATCTGAATCGTCGTCAATCTCAGTCTTGATCTCCGAGCTGGTAACTGAGTCCGTATATTGTCGAGCTATCCGTCCTTGAATCAATACGTTTACAGTACGACAATATTGGGTTTTCTTCTTCTTCATATAGCTTTCCCAGTGATCCACAAGTCCAGGCTCAGGTACCACGTTCTCGAAGTCAATTTTATCTGTAGCGATTCGTCGACCATAGTAACTGTGGGTGGACCCCAGTACCAATTAACATAGGAACCATTTTGCCCCTTCGACGCCTGTAAACCTGGCAAGAACCCATTCGCCCACAATGAGGTTAATATCATTTTCTTGAACGAAATCCAACATACGAACCACACGAAGTTGTTGTGAATTTCCGCCTAGATCTTGAGTTTGAGCTTGAGTTGAGAGATCTGGAGTAGAGGCATTCTGATTTTGTTCTCCTGTGCAACCGACAGTTTCAGGTACTTTAGCCATCAAAGTAGAGAACAGAAAACAAGTTTTTGGTAATAACTATCACTTTCTTGTCCTGTGGCGAGAGTGTGGTGAGAGTTGGTCTGAAATTTATCAACCCAAATTTTCTCTTCTCCTCTCGTTCAGACAGAGATCTCTGAATCACATCACAAAAGTCTAATTGCTTTTTTTAAAGCCCCTGCCTCACAACTGAAATTGACTTTTATCATTGATAGTGCAGTACTGATCGGACAGTGACTGCTTATCTTCTGACTATCGTTCACTGCGTTTTGTACTTGGTACCGGAGCTGTTCAGGATTTTCCATCTCGATTATGACTCTCTGGATATCAAAGACACCTCCAGTACCAGAAGTTCTTGGAATTTCTGTGGCTTTTGACATTTCCTCATATGAGAACCATTCAATTTAGAAGCTTTGATCTCATCAAAGAGTGATTGAAATTATTCAGGAATGTTTTTGATATCTTGATCTTCAAATATCCAATGATTAACCTCATCAATCAAACTTTTTGGTTCTTCTTCCGTCTGAGAATCTCTCACTGAAAGTTCTGGGTCGACGTGAAGTACTGGTGAAGTATCTACACTCTCTTTCATAGGCGGCTGTGATTCCCTTGTCTTTTTGCCAAAACCTCCGAGTCCTAAACTGAGCTTTGGTGCGGAAATATGTGGCATCTGTGGCATTTGTGGTATATGTGGTATTTGGGGCTTTTGAGGTCTTTTAAACCCAAACCTCGAAGTGATGTTTCCATTGTTTTGAAATTTTGGCTTTTCTTCACGAATGAGTGCTCTTTTAGCCTTTTCCTCCTCAATTTTATAGCCAATCTTTGGTTTGTACTTCTCGAGGCCTTGAGTATTCTCGAGGTATACCATTAGCTTCCCAAGGTGGAGCAATTGAGGCCTGAGGTTTTTGAAGCCGACTTTCTTGATGAAGTTGAGAATAGTTTGGAGCAAATTGGTTGGAGTATCTGGATGAGCTGTCTTTTTGATAAAGTTAATGCTTTGAAGCAACAACAAAGTAATCTTAGACGCTGTATCTTGCAATATATGTCTCTTTTCCTTGGATGCGACTGCCAATTCACCATTTATCGTAGTAAAATAAGTCCCCTTCTTTTCTGGGCTAAAGGCAGTCAAACTTGATGGATATAGAGATCTCCCTCTGATTGGGATTCCGAGATCTTTACCTGCCCAATTAAAGATTGAGACATCATTAGTAGTAATGACGACCTCATCAAGCAGCCAACAAAGTGCTTTAGTCGGACCTTCTGCATGGAAAGCTAAAAACTTTACACCGAGAACTCCCATGAGTGAGTAAACTCTGTCAATAGGAACGGTATATTTCCTATATGATGCCAATGAAAATGTATCGTGAGCTGGTAGGGTTGGTCTACTAAGTCCGTGACAGCATTCAGATGGAGGCATCTTGGTAAACTCAGAGACTTTGCTTCGATCTGCTTCAATAGCAGCAGTAAAATCATCTGCTAAGATCATGATCAAAACTTTGACCAAAGTCCTTACTTGAGATCTAAATGAACTGGGATGCAAGTTAAAACCAAGAGCTGTGAACAATTTTCGGAGAATCTGGCCGGTGGATGTTTCCATTTTGATTCGTGATTCAATATCATACCCTGCCCGAAATATTGTGTCCCGGATATAGGCGCTTGAATTATCGCTTCTCCTGGAAATTGAACTCCGAGGTAGCCAAGAATACCAATGATCCTTCTCGACCTTCTGTTGAATCAAAGTAAGGAATCTACATTTTTGTTAGCTTATTCTGAGTTTTGGTTGAATGCATAGACTCATAAGAATCGTGGCATCCATGAGTGATTTCAGATTTTCCAAGTTGGAAAGGAAAGACTTTCCTTCTTCAGGTGCATTGGTTGTATCTTGGTCGCGAATATGATGTTGAAGATAAGAACAATGATAGTAATAAGGTCCCATGCCTTCTACAACTCTTGGTAAAGGCTCCCAAAGATTGTTTACATAGAACGCCATCTTACTTAGGACCAATTCCTGCAAAGTCCATCCTCTAGTCGACCAGTTTGGCGATTTCACATCTTCAAATTTAGTGAAGTTTGCATCACAAGCCCATTCACCAGTTTTGTTCGAATTGACACTATTCCAAGTACTGACCCATTCTGTTGAGCTTGATGTATCGAGATATACCAAACAAAAGTCTGCATTATTTTACCACTGTCCCATCATGGCAAGTGATTCATTTTGCTCATTAGCGTCTCCTTTATTGATGCAGACGGTATCGTTCCAAAGATACTGTTTAGGTCCATTGGACGGAAAAAGACCAGAACGCAGGATTATCTTTGCTTCCAGAACAGAGCTTTCAATTTTATACATAGGCTTTTGCTTTTCCAAGATGAGTAGGAGATCCTCTATCGCGGAACGCAGGCCGGGGATTTGGTTTATGATTTCCTGTTTCCCTGTTGCCTTTTCGAGTTTTGTTTCGGCGAGTCGTATTTTGTTTTCAAGCTCAAGAATTGAATCGACGTTCGATTAATCGTTGCTAAGGTTCAGACCATTGATTTCATTGGCCTCGCTTTCAAGTGGTGTTTCTAAATCATCAACTCCCATGTCTTGCTTTTTCTCCTCCAGATTTTTCTCTACCATATTTTTCGACTCCACCTCTTTTATCTTTTTAATAACTCCTTTGCCAAGGTCTGCTCTTTCCAAAGTAGCTTTTCTGAATTCATTGAAATCCGCGAGAAAAGTTCCTGCATTAGAGGAATCTGATTTCTTTCCAAAATGATCCAAGATGATGCTTCCAAATGACCAAATTTCTTAACTCGGAAACTGGCGAAACTTTTTGCATCCTCGTCTTCATCTTGAGAATTCCGTATCATCTCATACACTTCTCTCTTTCTCGCGTTCTCTTTGATCTTTTGAAGGAATGTAAAAGTGATATCTTATCCTTTCCAATTGTGACTCAATATTATAATAAAACAAAATTCTAAATAAATAAAGTTTATTAAACAATATTCATATTATATATATTTTACTCAATCAATCTACAAAAATGAAATATTAATATCTATAGCTACTTATTAATTAATAAATATAGCTTTTTTTATCCCCCAAGCTATTTGTAGTTATAAATACCTATAGCCAGCTATACTACCTAAGCCACCCATTGCGACCACTGGACGTGGCACTCCATCCGCATTCAAGATCACCGGGTCAATGATGTCTTCCTCAAAACTATTATCATCTGAACTCATGCCATTCTCTCTTGTATCAATGAATTCCGGTACAAAGTTGGAATTGATGATCCATTTCATTGATTTGTGAACTTTCTCTTGCAGCAAAGGATCAAGCACAGATTTGACGTAGGCATGGCGAGCAACATTATAACCTACGCCCGTGGCAGTAGCGAGGGAGGAAATGGGAGATTTCTCGGTTGGTGCTGGTGCACCTGTCGTATCGAAGATTTTCTCCCCAAAACGAAGTAACTCATTCTGATCTGCTCAGGAAGTCATTTTATTGTCTAATAACCAGCTTGCTAAGAAAGAAAACATGAAAATAAAAGAGGTACAGGCAGTTTGAGCAAGGAAAGCTTGTAGGGAATGCTCTAATAAGCTGTTCTGATAAAGTTCACATCCTAGAAGTAACCTGTAGGAACACGATATGATTTACCATCGATATTCGAGAATACCCCCGCAATAATCGATCAATCGAATATCTTACCATATTTCATAATTTAGGCCATCAGTCACCCGGAAGTCATGGTAAGAGTTCTCTTACAACAGCGATGAGACAACTGCGACGGTCACATTCCACCCGTTCAATTACTCCACGTTCTCGAGAACCGCTCTACACGTGTCTTGCAGAACATAATACCTAACTTGGTTTCTCAGCCAACCAATTTTCCTAAAGCATGGATTTATTGACAAAATGGCTATAAGTGTGACAAGGTTTGTGAATCCAATACTTGATCCATAATACTTATACGAAGCCCTTGTCGGTTCGGCAGTTCGATGAATATTTTGACGAGAAATGCTTTGATATATCGATGAAATCGGATGTATTGATCCTGAATACTATCATGGGTGAGGTCCTGTGGTCCCAGAAGAAAATCAAGAGACTCTTCTAAATAATAATTCATCTTCCACATCTTTTAGGAGAAATCATCATAGATTTTTGTGATGATAAAGCAAGAATAACTTCATATCATCCAGTCCTGAAAGTCTTTGGGAGATCAATTGACGATAAAACATTACAATGTGACTGGTGAGCTATTCCTTTTCTTCAAAAATGAGAAGCTCTGTAGTTGGAATTCTTCATTAAATATTTGTGTAGTGATATAAACCCATGGGAGATTCTCGTCAATGGAGATCGCTGGTCTGGTTGACTTCGAATTATAGGCTTTGTGGACGTCTTCTTTCTACTTAGCTATTCTGAAAACTCAAGATTTCATAAAGTGATTATTATCTATAGTAAGTACACACTTTCTTCCATGGAAAGATGATGTAGATAATGAATCTAAAAAGAATTAGAGGATAATCGGCACATATCAAAACTTCTAGATATGGTCGAGAAGAAATTCGAAGACGGGAAACTCGTATCAAAGACCGTCTCATTTGAAGTAGAATCATCCAATCTCAACGCAACTCAAGCATCAAAGCCAATCTACACAACATTTACCCGTGACTCGGCCGACTATACCACTTCATCCATAGGCCATCCCATCGGCCTCTGCACCAAATATTCTTCTACAACTATTCAAACCTATACCATACACCTACGTAAACCCTCCGATTCACTCCTGAAACAAAAGTACAAAAGGGCGCTTAAAGTATACGATACATTGGATATGATACAAGATGCTGCCAAACTTGGATTGGTAAGTTTTGCGGAAATTCTGGGTCATGGGATAGGATATACCGGTCGAGGAAGTAGTACTTTGGACATTGGGAAAGGATTTGTGGGAGGTCTTGGGGCTGGTAATGAAAGTCCAGGATGGATAGGATTGAGTGGTGATAGGGGATAGGATCGGTAACTCAACATCAAGGTGTAGGAGAATTAGGGGATTCCACCAGTCGAGATTGAGTCGAGTAGGCTGAATCAGTTGACATTTTTACAACAATCAAACTCGATTCGTGTGCACCATATCTTTACTTCCCTTCGTCGAATGAATTACCAAAGCTTCTAGACTTGTGCATATTAAAAGTGTATAGATCATTGAGATTGTGAGTTCTCCACAATGCAACTCACAGACCAACGGACTACTATACTTACATGATACACATGAACTAGAAATGTACAACACAATCCACTGCCTAGGTAAACATACTATTTTGGCTCCAATGCTATTCCTGCTGCTCGTTTGCCAGATCTAACCAAAATGGAAAAAGAAATAAATATACATAATAATCAGTCCACAAGAATCAAATACTTAATTTTTATCAAGTCCCCACATCCTCTGCTTTAATCCACCCAATCACTACATTCCTCCACCAATTATCCATCCTATCGTCTCTAAATCTGTATGATAGCGAGTTACCCTGCGACCTTCATCAACATCTTGATCTTCCAACCATCTCCTCAATTTTCTTGCTCTTCGTCCCTTCATCTCTTTTCCAAATTCTCCTAATTCTGCCCCTTCTGGCATATCATGGTATCTATGCAACCTACTAGGATGCCCCTCTCTTATTCTAGCTTTCTCAATCAATTCCACTTCACCAAGTCCTCTCCAAATATTTGATGCATTCCACTGAGCTAACTCTCTCGGCAACAATCTTCTAAACACCTTGTTGTTAAAATGTAGCCATCGAGTACCCCCTCTTCTCTGTCTCGCATTGTCTATCCAAGGCTGCTTCTCCTCTTCCTTATATGGACGATGACCAAAAATTCTTTTAATTCTAGGTTTAAATTGCCGATCCGTAATGACATTTGAGAAGTATCCAAGATAGAGATCGACCGTAATAATCATTGCTTTTCTCCAATTCACAAAATCATATTCTTTGCCGTAATAATTCATAGTTTCCCCAAGATGCATTGGGTAATCCAAACGAACGTTGTGTCCTAAAGCTTGACCTAGAGCATCTGTACAAACGTGAATCTGACTTCCTCTCAATCTTGCAGGCGGTCGGTCTCTAACCTGATCCGCTCCCTTATTCTCTCCAGTTCTAGATTTCCAATCTGCAAGTTCAAGCCATGTGCTATCTCGATCTGGATCCACACGAGAGATGACATTCATAATATCACCTATTATGTAATGCTTATCTGGGTGATCCAAATAATCAAAATATTCTATTGTAGCTGCTCTAGGCGTTATTACCAGCAAGGTACTGTCTGGTTTCATAGAAAGATGTGTAGGAAATGGTGTGATATGAATGAACAAGTGGGTAAGAGCTCTAAGTCTTTGAGGTGGGAGACGTGCTTTCGTCCTTATGAATTTTGCCCTATCTTCTATGTATTCTTCTGTAGGCGGATTAGTTGTTGGAGCCCAAAAGTCATGAGGCAAATAAGCCGCTGTTGGATAATCTTCACGCCCAGTTCGAATTGGTGAGTGGCTATTTACGAATAGACAAATCTGACGGAGATAAGCATCTGTTACTTTAAGAATGCTGGCGCCTATGTTTTCATTGTAGGCCGTTTGATCATCTGGACCGCTGACTGGACCACAGAACGCCAGGAATCTTTGAAGATCGAGTAGCGACAATTGTTGAAATGGAAGGAGATTGGTGTCTTTTGGATCTCCACCGGGAACTCTTGGTGGCCCTCTTCTATCATCATAAATGGCTTTTTCGATGATTTCGAGAGATATCTCGTCTGGCTGTTCATATGTTTGTCTATGACCTTGAGTAATTAATTCTCGATCCCTAAATGACAAGATGGGTTTAGCTGGATCTATCACTTGTTCTGCCATCTTGACTTAATGTTGAGACATAGGATTATAAACTTGAAAAATAATGTGAAGAATTAGAGTAAGTTTTCAATAAAATCGTATCTGAAATTTCAAGACTGGTTAATTTACTGGGACTTGGTATATTTGTTTTGTTGGCAATAAATTTCACAAAGAGATAAAGCACAAGTCAAATCTTGATGGAGAATAAAGAATCAGCGATTTTCTATCGTTTCCGGAAGTGCCTTTGTAAAATGAATTCAAGTGAAAATCACTCTTTTCCACAACAAGGAACTTATACCACAAGATGAGATTACTTGAATTAGCCATTGAATATGAATAAAAACTTTAGAGTAAGAGCCAGTGAGATGGAGTGAGTGACAGGTGATTTGAATCAGGAATGTGAGATGTCACTGAGATGGGCAATGATGATTTCAAATATATCTTCCAAATCTATGTATCTAAGATCTATGCTTGTTTATGAAAACATTGGGGTGATTTTAAACGTGGTAGGGAGTACAAAAGTAAATCTCAATGGGTAGAAAGTTTACTTCAAGCATCTATGGAAAGTAAATTCGATTAAATTTTCGCCCAGCGGTACCCTCAATACATTCATACTGCTCCATCTCGCTCATCATCATAGCTCATAGCACCCTATGGAATGAGAATAGAATATGGGATCTATCCGGAAGATGATTTCGTATCTGATTTTGAAGCAGTGCCTGTCAAGCTGTTGGTGTTTATCAAATCAATGGGATTTGAAGCATCTATTCTCTCTATCTCGTCCTCGAAAGCATGGCCTGCTGAACTCTAGATCAGTCCTGTTTCATTCCCCCTCAATCGGTAGGTATGCTCAGCTTAACTGATAATCATAAAGAAGCCTTGCGAGTGAGAACATCACTTTTGATATTGGATTGGTAACCAGACCCTACTATGCGGAGTTCCAACTATGAGTGATACGTCTGAAGTAAAAGTACGCGAGTAGTTAGTATAAGCTCATAGTCTCAGCTTTTGAATACCATAATAGAAAGAGCTACAAACACTTAAGCCAAAGGAACAAACCAAGTACCATTATAGTTAACCCTTGGTTATGATTCACACGCCTCCCTTCCATTGTCTACAAAGTTTCATCGGTATGCTTATACCAGGGATGGATATCAATCCTAGGCTGTATAGTTATTATGAGTCTTACCATCACACGTATGATCCTTGGTGTTTCAATGAAGCTCTCATAGAGAACATAGAGTCTAGCATCAACTATCGTTTTAGCCATTAGTAACAGCAATTAGTGATAGCCATCGATAGCCATAGTTTTGAAAGTAGTATCAGCATTTCAGTGAATAATTCATTGAATTTATCGCAATGCCACAATGGAATGTAAGTGCTTTTCCGTTCTTTCCATTTCCAAAACTAGTATGTTTGCGCAGTTAATTAGTGTGTGAAGTATATATGTGCCTCTTGTAGAAAATAATTGCGACACGGATGTTATCATCGGCGTTCAGATTTCCGTGAGAAAGGAATGCTCAGCGTCTGGTTTGTCAACCGAGGAAAGTCACGAGGTCAATTTGTAGTTTTTAATGTGTAAAATCTTCGAGCACCTTAGTATAGACGCGGAATCATTCTCAAATTATGTTTCTGTCATATCAACGAGTGAGATCAAGGGCTAGTCGTTTTAAATAATCTATTCGTCCTTGCACTGGTTACGTAACTAGCTAGTCTCATTCATGTGGCCACCAGTGGGTGCACAGACTCACGGGACAGCGTAACAGGAAAGCACAATTTCATATTCAAATTTACCAACTTCAAAATTCAATCAAAATCTGAATTCTAATTTAATATTTTTCAAATTGATTCATGACGTTTTTTAAATATAACGAAGTGATATTTTCCAGATTTGTTTCAGAAAAATGAGATCTGAATTTATAAATTCAATAATATTCTTTCCTATCGTAGTTTTTAATTGGATATTATATAATTAATTATAAAAACTTGAATTTCATTTTTTTAAATCCATTTTTATATTATATTAAATCACTATACTTCAGAGATCTTTTTGTTTAATTGAAAAGAAATAAATAAATAATTCGAATATTGATTGAATTATTAAAACCGATTTTTTTGATGTGAAGTTGTACTTTCTTCGTGAGTGTCCTGTGAGTCTGTGCACCCACTGGTGGGCTGAACATGCTAATTAGTCATCATTTGTGGCTCTAGGCAACATCTATTGAAACTTCACTACGTACAGTTTTCATCTTCTGTTCAACTTTTCATAAGTATAATAAATTGACATTGTTAAAACTATGTATACTTTCCACTATCTATCATGTGTGCCTTCACTTTCTCATATCAAGGAAAATGTTTGTTGGTTGTTTTGTTCCCATCTTGCTACGCTTTCATATACACGTAATCTTGCACCGCGAGTCTGTCAATGATTTCTCAGAGACTCAGCCAAGATGCGGTCTCTTTTTGCAAACACGTATGAATTCATTTGTTGTCAATCAGATTGCAATGTGAGAAAGTTCTTAGTTATTGACCTTGTGTTATTATCACTCCGGCCAGGTTTAAAGAACCAGCATACCCTAGTGGGAACACGAAAACGCTGGCTAGAACAACCTTAGGATCTATGCAAGTAACTATGGAAATTGAAGTCAGGTCCACCATCCATAATAACGCCCTTTGATGCCATCATAAGTCTTCATTATCATACTCCATGCTTCATCTTTACCCATCGGTACATCAGTCAGAAGATTCCTTCTCGCCGTCTTTCTCCTTTGTAACTGCTGGCTCAACCAATCCTTCGATAGTAAGCATTGGTGTACCATACGCATAATCCTTTGAACCATTGATATAGTTGACGCCGGGGATTCGGTGGTGAGTGGATGGATATCTCTTGGCACGCTCAAGGTAATACGCGTCGTGGTTGTCGCCATCGACTGCACGATTGTAGGTAGCATAGAGAACTCGACGATCATCGGTGCTGTTGTTGGGTCCACTCCTATGAGCAAAAGAGGTTCCGAAGATGAGGATATCACCTGTGCGAACTCTGTTAGTTTTGATTTTGATCTGTGATTGAGGAAGTTTGTCTTACCAGCTTCAAGGTTAACTGGGATCCATTCTTGAGCCTCGACCCAACTCTTTTCAAGAGTCTTGTCAGCGCCGATTGGAATTTTCATCTTGTGGCTACCAGAAACCACCTCCATACCGCCGTTCTTTTGGTTGGCTGGGTCAATTGCGATGGCAATAGACAAGTGTTTGAGGTTACTGAAGGCACCATAGCCAGCACGGTCAACATGTGCAGCAAATCCACCAGAGCCAGCAAACTTGTAGTTCACTTGGAAAGTTAGCAAAGTCTTGAAAATTTGAAGGGGTAAGACTCACACTTGTCTTTAAAAAGAACCATGTGGCCATTTGCCAATTGGCTAACAATGCTCACAAGTTTCATGCCACGTAGAAGTGAGTTGAAGCCTGGAACAGCAGTTGTGAAGTTCTCAACTCTACACAGCACACGTTCTCCATTCTTGTTGATCTCATCGTATTGAAGGTAATCGCAAGCCTCTTTGACTCGTGGAAGATCATGTGCAGTTTGAGCCCAGAATTTGTGATTTTCAATCTCTTGTTCATTGAGAGCATTTGTGATGACCAAGTAGCCATTCTCTTCAAAGAAGAGGTGCTGCTCACGAGTGATAACATAAGCAGACTCCATTTTGAAAGACAGTGTTTGATAAGGTGTCAGATTAAAGAGGTATTAGAGAAGAAGAAAAGCTCAAAGACGGTATAAGCAAATAGAAGCAAAAAGTTTAAAAAACAGAGTGCAAAGAAGCAGAGTAAGTGCTCAAAGTGCTGTGTAATAGAAGCAATCGTTGAAAAGAAAATTTGGGGATCGCAGAAACTTGCAAGAGAAAGAAAATAAAGAGCGCAAACTCCAATTAGAGGTCGAATATAAACAGAGAAAAATTCTTCTTCAAAACACGGGACAGATTCGAACTACAAAGGTTGATAGCTTTTATCTGTCCCGCTTCCACGTGGTGCCCGATTGTTGACGAGAAGGGGAAAGGTTGTTCCGATCTCTCACTTTTATTTACTGCTGATTCTCATCTTTTCACAATATCTGGATTTCGTTTGCTCCGATATACGTTGACCTGGCAATCTCTTTTTACAATAATTGGTGACGCGATAACAGAATACTCAGCGAATGGCAAGTACGAAGTGAAATACAGATATCTTTATACAAAGATATCTGGCTATAAGGATAAGAACTCTATGAAAGACCAAAAGTTGTAGTTCGATACTTAGTACATAGAAATTCCATGAAATATCTGTGGGGCTAAACAAAGCGATGATTGGCATATCACTTTTGCTCTTTAAGATGTTATGAAGATCTTACAATACGCTTGTAGTTCTTGATGAAGCGTTGTGGTTATGGCAAGAAGCAGAATTCGCTGAGATCAGTCAACATGATGAATACTTGTGTTATTATGAATTATAACCAATATGTAAAGATGTCATGAAGGAGACTAAATACTCAAAGTAATCTCCATAGACAATCAACGTGATATTTCCCCTTCCTTTCTTTTTAATTATCATTGCCTCTGAATTCTGACTCAAAATATTCTCGGGCCGTCAAATCTCCAGCCAGCTTCATCAAAACAATAGGATGACTGATTCCCAATTACTTCGGATGAGAACTCTATTGCCTTTCCGTACTTCCCCGATCTCAACAAACTGAGCCGACCGAGGGGAACTAGTGTTTCCCCTCGTGCTCTCATACTTCAACAGAACTTCTGGGATTGAGTGGGGCACTTAGTCTAGATTCATTATCTGGATGATCTTGTCTTCCGTTGACCAGGAGATTGTGTGCTTTCACTCTTTGGTTCCCATTCAACCATTCTTCTTAGTTTCTTGCTATAAATACGCATATACATCCACCTTTCCTTTCCATAATTCACCAAAAGTCCTGTGATTTTAAAAAGCCACTGAATCTCAACTTACTCTCGACCTAGCGAAGATATTGTAAAATTATGAAGATATTCTGCTATTTGCGCGAATTCCTCCACCCTTCTTATTGATTGATTTTGTGATCAAACAACAATCAATACCAAACATTGGGAGCTTACCGGATTTCATTAAGAAGTTAACTGTTATGTTTGTATATCTGTATAGCTACAGAAGAGTGAAGGCAGCAATATCTTATCTCTGGTAATAACACATGAGGCTATAACTAATACCTCACAAACACCACCGAATGTACAGCTGCACATTACAACATATCGTCAAATTTGAGGAACTTTCTACTTCTCACTACTAAAAGCACTTCACTAGTAAAAAAGACTGTCGCCATGATCTGAATCTCTTGACAATAATACATGATGTTGAAAGATCGAGGCACGTGCACTAGCGTTGCATGTCTCTACCACTTCCGCTTCCCGAGTTTTAGATTTTGGTTCCCTCGTTCCATACGACCAATGTACATAGTCAATATCACATAAATTCCGCTAGCCTCCCTCCTGAATTGTAAACATGTATTGCCATGCATGAAATATCCGCCCCTACTAAGGGATCGCGTAGCAAGTGAGTCATACCGACGCTCGCATGAATCTTCTGTGACAAACTTTGTGACTACTTAATACCTACATTTTCCCATCAGGTATTCCTCGCTTTCTCGAATAACTCGAGATTGGCATCCTTCAAGAAAAATTCCAGACAGGCTGTTGTTTCCATTATACTTTATCGTGGAGTATTCGCTAATGTTATTAATGAGTAGACCTGTTATCACTAGAAACGCGCCTTCACTCGGGATTTCGGCCCCGAGCTTTGGCCCATGGTAGTACGTTATCTGGTGCTGCGTAACAACAGCCAATTGCGTCAAGAAAATATCTACTTCCCGTTATCGGTTCCTCGGCCCATTTGACTCCTGCCTTTTTCGTATAATATATTGGAATAATCCTTTGATAGTTCTTCATCGAAAATAGTTACAGAATCGACGATCTCAAGTCAATTCGTGAACCGTTGTCCAATGACCTTCGTGATGTTACCAACTCAATGGTGCAGAGCTCGGTTGATTTGCGGCTTTGTGGATGCTTTACCCCACTGTTGCGAACCATATCATTGCCCTCCTATCTTGCCTGTATCTTGCCTGCATTTCTGCATGCAACTTGAGCATTCAAGTTCCGCACGCATGTGGAGGCCACTGCAGAGCGTCTTGTGATTCTTCTCAGAATATTTCAACAAGAATGTTTGCAGGCTTTCATGACAGGTGGCAAAAGTAATCGGTATCGGGTAAAGCGATGGCATGTGTTTTCTGTGAAGGTGCAAGAGCAAGTGCTCATTCCGGGGATCGTCAAGGGTATTGTAGGTTCTAAGCCATAATTCTTTTCCCCTCGGGTTCTTATCTCTCAACAGAATTGAGTATATCAATTTTTGAATGCAGAGTGTATGGTTTACCGAATCTATCTAAAATCGCAGATCTTCGGGTATGCTACCTCTTTGGACTACTATACCCACTTTTGAATGATAGCGTCCACGAGTTTTTGAGGTTTTCGCTATCCAGTCTGCATAACTGTCGTGTAATCTGATGGTTGCAACCATTTTAAATTGCCGCTGCGATGCAGAAACCTCAGTGAGTAGATAAGGCTTGTAAGATAACACAAACGCGGGGTATATAAAGATATGCCATGGAAGCAAACCCCAAGAGAATTCTGTGTTTAAGCCGTTGTTAAGTTTGTGTATTTCCTCTCCTCACAGACTTGTCTTCATCATGGATACTATTAATGTACACCCAGAAGGAGGGGACTCTGCATCTCAAATTTCCACAAAGTCCCCTGTTTCCGACAAGAAGACCGCGGATATCGAAATTGAAGCTGTCGACTCAAATGATTTCCAAGATATTTCTGACGAGAAACTCATTGTACCTGAGGAGAATGATATCTTTATAGACCCTCGTCTCAAAGATTATCCTATCCCATTAGTAGCCAAGACAGTTGACCTGCACAATGATCCTACGTAAGTTCTTGCTGTAGTGAAAGCCTAAATTTTTAATACTGACAGTTGTAACTATGTTACAGGGAACCAATTCTTACATTTCGATTCTGGTTCTGCTCTACATTCTGGGTGGTTATTGGATGTGGAATATCTTCGTTTTACTACTTCAAACCTTACTACATGAACCTTACGAGTTATGCTGTACAACTTCTCTCTTGGGGTATGGGAACTCTAATGGCTGCCTACCTACCAAAGAGAGTTTTTAATACCTTTGGCTACAAATGGAGTCTCAATCCAGGACCATGGAACGCAAAAGAACATGCACTCGTAGTAGTAGCTTATTGGGGAAGTGTCAGTATATCTCTACACCAAGTTGTTTTGCCCCGCTAACTGTAAAGAAGTGTTACACAGCATATGGCCTCGGCCCACTTTCAGCTATGGAATTGTACTATGGCCGTAAGATGAATCCTGGTTGGGGAATCTTGTTTCTCATCACTACTCAAATGATTGGTTATGGATTTGCAGGACTTTTTCGGGATATTCTTGTTCGACCTCCGAATATTTACTACCCAGGAGTGCTACCAAACGTATCTCTTTTCAATGCTATGCATAAAAATCCCGCAGTTACGAAGAAGTCTCTTAAATTCTTCGCTATTGTGGCTTGTTGTGCATTCTGTTATGAATGGTTTCCAAGTGTCATTTTTCCATTATTAAGTTCCATTCCGTTAGTTTGTTATTTTGGTCATGGAAACTGGAAAGCATATTTGATGGGATCAGGCTATTATGGTTTTGTAGGTTCTTATTTTTAAGGTAGCGATCATGATATACTAATGATCACCATAGGGAATACTCGATATCAGCTTAGATTGGAACTACGTCGCCTTCTGGTCACCACTTTACACACCATTGTGGGCAAATGCAAATCAGTTTATCGGCGCAATGCTCGCATGCTGGTTGATATACCCCCTCTTATATTTTAGTAACACTCTCAATGCCTTGAACTTTAAAGCCATGGGGTCTGGTACATACGATAGCACTGGCTCCTCTTATAACATTTCTCGCATACTTAATTCTGATTATACACTGAATCAAGAAGCAATGGACGCTTACTCTCCACCATACTGGTCCGCATCATATGCTCTTCAATTCTTCTTCGGTTTTGCTGCATCTACTGGTGCTATGGTTTACGCTGCTCTATGGTATGGCATGCCTGCTTATCATGGAATGAGAGATGCTTTCAGAAATCGAAGGAGTAATTATGATGATCCTTATCTCAAACTTATGGAAGTGTCTCCTCGCGTTCCACATTGGTGGTATGGATTACTCTTACTCATTTGCTCTGGACTTGCCATCGGTCAACTATATGGAGGAGAAATGCAACTTCCTTGGTGGTAAGTCTCTTTCGCTGTGATCAAATGCTTTTTGTTGACTAACTGATTGATTTAGGGGATTTATACTCATCTCCATAATCTCATGTATATTCACATTTCCAAATGGAATCTTATGGGGTGTTGCCAATATGCAAGTTGGAATGCAATTCTTATCAGAAGTAATTGCTGGAGCTCTTTTTCCAGGAAAACCTCTTGGAGTTCTTACATGCATGGTCTACGGTCGACAGATCTTGGAACAAAATCTCAATTTGATCTCTGACTATAAGTTTGGTTTCTATATGAAAATTCCGGAAACCGAAATGTTTATCGGACAGGTTTATGGTACACTTTTAGGTCCATTTATCAATTACGGCATGATGAGTAAGTCCAAAGCCTTTGTATCTAGGAACACATTAACTTATTTCCCATCTCTAGGATTTATCATTAATTCCGAAGGTCCCAAATTGACCGGTGCCGTCGCCTCTCAGGCTTGGAATGCTGTCAAAACTCGAAATTACTACTCCCTTTCCGTAATCTGGGGTGTTCTTGGCCCTAAAGTATTCTTTGGCGAAGGCTCTATGTATTCCTGGATTTATTATGGATTTTTCGTAGGACCTGTGCTCGTCATTCTCACATTCCTAGTTCATAAATGGAAACCTCAGTGGAAGATCGAAGAGAGATTCAATCCAACATTGATTTGTTTTGGAGCAACCTGGTTTCCGGTATATCAAACTACGAATTTGATGACTAGTGCTGCTGTTTCAGTTTTCTTGTATGTGTTATTCTCCATATTCCTTTCTCTCAAAATAATCCGCATACTAACAATCGAAAAGCATGGGCTACGTCTATCGCTACCATCCCGTCTGGTTTAGAAAGTACAATTACCTTCTAGGAGTTGGTCTAGATTGCGGTACACAACTTATGCAAACGGTCATGGTATTTGGTCTTAATCTTCCTAATGCGACATTTCCAAATTGGTGGGGAAATAATGCAGTGGCTATTGATAGATGTTTTGCACCAGGAAATATTCCAGTAAACGCAATGGGTTGAGGTTCTATATAAAAATCTTTATCTCAGAGGGTGAATTGAGAAATGTTGAAAATCTGGAACAAGAAACAAAGGTCGTGGGGGGGGAATTAGTCGATTGTCTGTATTTAGTGTTTTAGACTTCAATTCTTCACCATTACAAAATTGGAACTTAAAGTATATACTGCTCATGTAGGTTGTTGCTGATTACAGTAAGCGCCTCTTAATCCACTACCAATCAAAACGTTCTGGCGCTTACTCCAACCCATGTACATAAGCATATTCTTTTAACATGGAAGTAATCTTCATAGAATGTCACATTAGTAGGAAACATATCTTATCAACGAGACACTTAGCTTCTGGGGGCAATGAATCTTTCAAGATATCTCTCTTGAATAAAGCTTAGCATCTATTCTGTAATTAAGTCTAACCACCAGATTTGTTTGCCACAAGTGGGGGGAAGGGGGATTTCAACGTGGGTATGAGGGGTTGCGCACGGAAGTTTGACTATTTGCCAGGGCTCTGTGGTTTGTGCTTTCTCGAATGAATTCAAGGGTATTCAATAATTTATTTGATAAATGGAAGGGTCAAATTGTCAAGTTTTAGATGTTTGTTGGTTCGTTGGATATTCATGACTTGCGATTAGTTGTAAATCGCATCATTTTCTATGAAATTAACGAAAGCTACAGAAGCTCGCACGCGAGCACTTAAAAAAAGGTGTCAGGACCGAGCGATGGTCCGTGGTATATTTTCTTCTAGAAGCTAATAATTGGCACATCATAAACCAGAATAATGGGGGAAGACTGAACTAACACATGACCAAGCTTTCTTTACCCACCTGCCTCTTTTTCTCATTCACATCTGTGCCTCTACTTTGCAGGGGAGACACCACTTATCTTTTCCCTCTGCCCGATCTATTGTCTTGGGATCCCACGAACATCGTATCGCGATGTGATTTCAGCTTTTCATTATCAAGATAGAGTATATGGCTCTTCAAAGTCATATTCGAATTACTAGATTGTCAAAATAGCCAATTAATCTCAGTGTTTTTGCGCTCGCTCATATGCCAAGATATAAGCATCAGCTCGGATAGATAGATGGATGATTAGACAAGATAAGTGAGCTAGAACAACTGTTGGAACATTTGTCTCCTGACAACTGGGAAATTCCCAGTTTATCTTAATCAATACATCAGACGAGAATTTCAATTCTAGATTTGGAAAGTCCTTATCAATTCAGCAAATGTCGATAGCGATTCCACCTTCTTATTGTGGAGTGAAAGTTATCATCCGGCTTGGCCCGTCGGCAGGATGTAACCTAGCCAAGCCAAAACGTTTAACTGGTGTGTTTGAACGACTTGTTGTCCCGTTGTGAGAGGTACGACATGAACAATGGATAGTGTGATATGGAATTGGTGGTAGGCTAGGCGATTAATGAACTGATCGGTTCCTGTTGGGGATTTATGCCCAAAGCTCTTTCTTGTGCCTTCAAAAGTACTGTGATTACCTACAGTCTGAATCAATAACGACATTCAGGTTAATTCATCAGACATTAGTCTCGGTTTTCGATTAAAGATCTTACTGAAGGGAAGCAGGATGGTCGTAGTATGGTCCGTGGTAACAACACAAGCATCTAGTGCTGGGTAAGGTATCCTTCGTGGCTAATTAGAAAGGTCTTGGAAACGAGAAGCCTTCATTTAGCACTTGGCACAATTATCCCTGCACATACTGATACATACATCGACTAGCATTCTCAATCTGGACGGACATGCCGTGAGATAACATGATTGTTTAATCGCTGGCCCTACCCCCTGATAAATATCTCCAAGAAAAATAATTAAGGAGGAACATGATCTCAGTTGTTATCCCACCTATCACATCATCTACATCAATATTTGTTCTTCCTTCTAGATTGCCTCTGAATATAGCAGTGTACCAGGAAGTATCCGTGGGAACCCCGAACTTTCACCATATCATTGTATATGGTCAAAGCCTGTCCAGAAAATAGCCCCAGCAAGTACTCATGCCCAGCGGTAGTGTAGGGTTTGGCGCCATCCAAATGGTAGCAATCCATGCAAATTACTATCAATTCAGTTAGGGTCATCCGATGGAACAAGATCCCATGTTCATTTTTCTCAAAAAGAACCTAGGATTTAAACTTCGATCGTCGGGTTTTTATGTGGCAAAGATATTTTGGACTCTCGCGCGGTCAGTTGGGATTCTAGTGAAGGCGTGCGATATGGCTACGATCACACAAGGATCCTATTTGCCTTATCGTGCTCGTACGAGATATCGGTTCTGTATTCCGCAACACCAAGACTTTCTATTTCCATTGGCAAGCATGGGTATCACCAGAGAGCTGGCAAAGCGACATATATGAGAGAGTGTGTAACTCCCTCTGAATTTTCTGCCTGTGTCTCAAATAATTCTTTTCTTTCAGCCGCAAACTGGTTGTGACTTCCCAACCCAAAGTCAACCACAGTTAATCCGACAAAATGCCAGTTGCTAACACTGATATATCAGTTGTTGGGGCATTCAATCCTGTCGAGGGTCATATAGTTTCCGTTCCAACACATCATGAAATCGACGAGAAGCTACGTATCTCGGCTGACAATCGAGAAATCTCCAAGGATACATTAGATATTGACACCAAGGAATTGTCTGATGGATCTAAAGATGATGATAGTGACGATGTCATCATTGTTACTGGTGCGGACGCAGCTGCTCACTTGTTGCCGCTTAGAGATGATGGGCAGCCAGCGTTGAGCTTCAGAAGCATTTTCTTAGCTACCATTCTTTCGGGATTTCAGGCGGTCATGTACCAGATCTACTCTGTCAGTAGTCATTGACACCATTCCTATCATGAACAAAAGCTGATATCTGTATTTAGTTCAAACCCACATCGTTGGGTGTTATTCAAGGTACCTTCATCGTACTGATTGCCTACTTCTTGGGCAAGACATGGGCAAAGGTACTTCCTCGCGGTGACAAATTTGAAGCTCGCTGGAGAGAAAGAGGTGGACAAGGCACTATACCATTGCATATTCGGATCATCTCCTTCTTCAACTATGGACCATGGAACCTCAAAGAACATGCTATCTGTGCAATTACTGCAACATCAGCATCCAATGCAGCAGAAACAATCACCGTTTTCGCAGCTCAAAATCTCTTCTATGGATTACCTCTTAGTGCTACCACGGTCATATTGGCAGTTATATCCATTGGTCTATTTGGATATGGACTCTGTGGAATGCTTCGCCCAATTATGGTTTGGCATCCAGAGTCTGTATACTGGAGTACACTACCAACGGTCAAGACACTTCAAGGACTTCACTGGCAAGATTTGAAACATTCCAAACCCCTCAGATACTTCTGGTATGCATTTGGAAGTATGTTTGCTTATGAATTCCTTCCGGCCTATATCTTTCCTTGGTTGAATTCTGTTTCAATTCCATGTTTGGCAGCCATGAATGCTACGGGAAGTAAGGCTGCAGCACTCACTAATGTCTTTGGGGGTGCGACAAACAATGAGGGCATGGGACTTTTCACCCTATCATTCGACTGGCAATATGTAAGTCGGAGATTAGTCATCCATTTCTTTCGAGGTTGATTCAAAGAGAAACTAATCAAAGTAAACTCGTAGATCACATCTTTCAACACTTCTCTTCCTCTCAAAACACAAGCTCATAGTTTGGCCGGATACATTGTCTGCTTTGCTGCCATGGCTGGTATTTACTACACCAATGCCTGGGATTCAAAATCGCAACCATTCATGTCAACACAACTTCGTTCGGAAAATGGCTCAAGATATCCAACTGGACAAGTATTTACCAATGGTTTCCTAAACGAGACTGCTCTGGAGGAATATGGCACTCCAAGTCTAACAGGAAGCTTTGCGTATGCTATGTTCATGGCAAATGCTGCTGTAAGTTTCTCCAATACGTACGTTTATTCTTTCACGAACATTGACTTAACTTCTTTAGATCGGTGCTCTTATCACTCATTGTTTTGCGTTCTGGGGTGGAGATGTTGTCCGAGCATTCAAAAGTGCGAGGGCAGGAACTTACGAAGATCCACATCATGCTCATATGGCTAGAACTTACAAAGAAGCTCCATGGTGGTGGTATGTTGCTATCCTCGTTATCAGCTTTGTTCTTGGCCTTGTCGTCGTGATCAAAGAGAATATTACTCTACCAGTCTGGGCGTACATAGTTGCGTTACTGTTAGGATGTTTCATCGCCCCTCTGGTACGTATATCGTGACTAGTTTCATCTCTCTGTCATTCTGACGTTCTCATAGAGTAATCTTCTATATGCTCGATACGGAAACGGTATTGCCACAAACAACTTGTCAAAAATGTTGGCGGGTCTCATGCTTCCTGGACGTCCAGTTGGAAATATGTATTTTGCGGCTTGGTCCCATAATGTCATTGCCAACACAGTCAATCTTTCCAATGATCTGAAATTAGGCGAATATCGTAAGTATCCACAACCTTTCATTCACCAACCACAAACTAACTCGACAATCAGTCAAAATCCCTCCTCGTGTCATGTTCCTTACCCAAGTATACGGTACTATCTTGGGAGGTTTCGTCAATTATGTTGTGATGATATCCATCGTGAATGAGAATCGGGAACTTCTCTCCACGGGAAATGGTAATAGTTCCTGGAGTGGTGCTACCATCCAAGCTTTCAACACCAATGCAGCTTCTTGGGCTTTGGCAAAACAACTCTATAAATCGGGAGCGAAATACTCTGTTGTCCCATTGGGATTGGTGGTTGGCGCCGGTATTGTTCTCGCTCATCGTATCACAGTATATGTAAGTGCTCCCGATTTTTTCTTTCCTTGCCTTTAGAAATCACATGCTAACTTCAACTCTAATACAGTTCATTCCCAAGATTCGTGGTTTCGCCTTGACAGAAATCAATATGCCTCAATTTATCCAATACGCCGGATATATTCCTTACAACCAATCTCAAACCTGCGTAATTCTCAGTCAAGTGCTAGCAGGTTTCTTCACCCAGTTTTATCTCCGTAATTATCGACCAAATATCTTCAAAAACTATTCTTATTTGATTACCGGAGCTTGGGATGGCGCGAGTTATACCGTGCTTTTCATTCTGAGTTTTGCAGTTTTCGGAGCCGGTGGATTTGCGGCACCATTCCCACAATGGTGGGGAAATAATGTTAATGGTAATTATGATCATTGTCCTATTGCGGAGTAGATAAGGATGAATGGCAAGAGAGGATAGGCAGGATTGTTGGGATCAACTTGTGGAGGACTTCATTCAATGTATGTCGTGGAAGGCTCTTGGGTGGTCTTCCTCATCCCGCACGCGTGGATCTCGATCGTGCCCCAGAGGCAAACAGAGTCTCGTATGAAATAGACGTCCTGTTAATATAACCATGATAAGAACATGTCCTCCACTTGTTGTTTCATCTGTTTTGTTCCTTCTTTGTGCAAGTTTTATATACGAGTGAAGTGATATCTATAAACCACATTTTTATATCAAAATAACTATAAGCGTGAATACACCGAATGACTCACTTGCCGACTTGATCGGATATATCCGGTAATAACGGGTCGTGATACAGAAAAACTTGGCTATACCGGACTGGTATATACCGGAATCTATATACCGGAATAATTTCCTGATTTGTGCACTTTTTATATGGTGATACCGGATTTTTTGGATATACCGGTATACCGGACACTTTTTTTGCGAATCCGGTATAAATTTTGGTGGTAAATTTAGCTGAATAAGCTTTTTTTTGATTAATAAGCTTGATTCGCTATAGTCACATGATTTTTTCCGAAAATATCGGGCTTTAAAGCTGAAATCGGATATAAATCTTGGTTAGAAAGCTTGGACCACCATTTTTTATACCGGAATCTTCTTTATACCGGATTTGATTGGTCGAAAATCTGAGTCCGGTATAACCAAGTTTTTCTGTACGAGTCATGAAGATAGCTGAAATAACCGAAAATAACCTCGGAGCTGACAAATGTGACATGTAATCCTTAGCAAAACGAAGAAAGTGGGATACCAACAAATGTACTTTCCAAAATTCGATATCAATTCAGATAAATATTTCAAATATGACTCTCTACAGGATATGACAGGAAGCATGTGCTAGAATATGAGGGCATTCAGAAATTGATTGAATTCAGTGTACTAACTGACTAGAAGGACAAGGGCCCTGACATATAGATTTCTGACTGATCTATATGCCAGAGCTCTTGCTGATACGAATTGGAGCTAGCTCCCCCTGCTCTAGTACCCATAAAAAACAATATCTCTCAACAATATTCTTGATTTTGATACAAATATTTGTATAATATATATATTCATGAAATAAACTATTATTCAATCATTTCAATCTTGATTTACAGTGATAATATTGAGTGGTTGAGTGTTCCCATAATTTGCGGGGTAGATGAACGCGGGGGCGGGAGCCTTCCGTGTTTAATAAGTCTGGAAATATCACCACCCAGTGGATAGTATGTTGCATGTACATTGTATCATCTTTTGGACAGTGATAATTCATTTTGATTCCCTTCCATTTTCTATCTTTACGGATCAATTCAATTCTAGTAATCCCTCTGTTCTAAATAACTACACACACCCAAAATGCCCATTTCCTCTCGCTGGCATCTCTCCATCCCTTCCATCTCCCTCCCAACCTACCTTTTTACTTCCTCCACGCACCCCCTCCCAGATAAACTGGCCTTCATTGACGCTTCGAATCCTTCTCAATTCCTCACTCAATCAGATTTTCGACTATATTCCCAACGTTTAGCTGCTGGGTTGATCAAAAATGGTTTACAGCCGGGAGATAGAGTTCTACTCTTTTCGAGTAATAATCTCTTCTTTCCAGTGATTATCATGGGAATTATTATGGCAGAAGGAATTTTTACAGGTGCAAATCCGGGGTTTGTGGAAAGGGAATTGGCTTATCAGCTTAGTGATTGTGGAGCGAAGTTTCTACTTTGTGGGGAGGGAGGTTTGGAGGTGGGAATCAAAGCAGCCGGGAAAGTAGGCTTAGGGAGGGAGAAATTGTTTGTATTTGACGATATAGAGAAGGAAATTGGTATCATAAAACAGGAGACGAAAGGACTAAGGAGTTGGTGGGAACTTCTAGAGACTGAGGAAGTAGGGGGAAAGTTTCAATGGAAGGAAGATTTTGATCCGAAGGAAGCGGTTTGTTGTTTAAATTATAGCTCTGGTACAACGGGTGTACCTAAGGGAGTGATGATCACGCATTATAGTAAGTTCTGACATTCTTTCAAATCCTCATTTTCCCCCAAGGAGATACTACCGAGGTTTGATCGAAGATTAACAGTCATGTTACCTAGATTATGTTGCAAATTCGATACAATACAGACATTTACATGAACTCCATCCGGAAACACCAGAAAGAAACAAGAAAGCGTAAGTTCCACAGTCAAAAGCAATCATTTTCCGCTAATAATCTTTAAAAATAGAAAATGGTTATGTTTCCTCCCTCTGTACCACGCAATGGGTCAAACGATTTTTGGAGCTGTGGCACCTAAACGCGGTATTCCGGTTTATATCATGAAGAAATTTGATTTCAAAGAGATGTTAGAAGCAGTACAAAAGTATAGAATTACTTCGTTGAGTATGGTGCCGCCAATCGTTGTTGTTAGTATTCATCATTCTGTCACATTAGCCGAGGGGCACGAAACATTAACAAAGACATGTATAGATGCTCGTCAAATCGCCGCTCACGAAACAATACGATCTTAGTAGTATCCTCGATATGGCTTCTGGCGCCGCGCCACTAAGTGGTGAGGTGATAGATGAGGTAGAGAAGCTGTGGCCAAATGGGAATGTCAAACTTACTGTAATTTCCTCTCCGTATTTTAATTTCTCAATCACTCCATTGAAACTAATTATTGATTAAACAGCAAGGATGGGGAATGACTGAAGCAACTTGCTCACTTCTAGGCTGCGATCCTCGACAGGATCCTGTACCGAATTCAGTAGGCGAACTTAATGCCAATTGTCATGCGAAAATTATGGATCCGGAGACATTAGAGGAGCTTAAACAAGGTGAACGGGGTGAAATTTGGGTTCAGGCACCTAAGTACGTTATATTTCTCAGTATTAACCGACATTTACATTTTCTTGTATTGATGTTCCATATCACTCATAACATATTACACAAAGCATCTAACAAATCAAAGTGTAATGAAAGGATACTGGAAAAAACCTTCTGCCACCCAAGAAACCTTGATAAACTCCCCATCTGGTATCTGGCTTCGCACAGGAGACATCGCTTACGTCGATTCTCGAAACCATTTTTTCATTGTAGATCGGATGAAAGAACTTATTAAAGTAAAAGGCAATCAAGTGGCTCCTGCGGAATTGGAAGCTTTGTTATTAGAACATCCGGAGATTGCAGATGCAGCCGTAATTGGAGTAATGATCGGGGAGGGAGAAGTACCCAGGGCTTATATCGTAAAGAGTGGTGGCAGTGGAAATAGACTAAACGCAGAAGAAGTGATGGGATGGGTGGAAAAGAGGACCAGTAGATTTAAGTGGTTGAAGGGTGGTGTGGAGTTCGTAGAGGCAATTCCTAAGAATCCGGTGAGTTTTCGTCTCCACTCTTGGATGGTAGTCTAAGGAAGTTTCATAAAATACACGAACTAACGGGGTTTTAGAGCGGGAAAATATTGAGGAAGTTGTTGAGAGAGAAGGCTAAGGAGGAGATCAGTAAAATTTACACAAAAGCTCGGCTTTGAGACTCAGTATAGTCGGAACGAGGTTTTGGCAATATGTAAATGTAATCTCAAATATCAATCAATGTAGTCAAATGATAATGAAAGACTACATGATCGTGTGCACCACGAAAAAACACTTTCAAAACAATTATCGAGAAGTATGTGAATTTCTCATGACTTTTCTTCCTCAAATTTATGTCACCAAAGCAAATAGTTGACACATCCATTTTTTATACCAATTCATAGTCTTTTGGAAGCGCAGGGGAGCTTTCAAATGCCAAGATTGTAGAAATTTCAGACCACATTAGCTCATCACAGTCATTATATAGTTAGGTCTAATTACACAAACGTTTCAGCGTCTTTAACATGACAGATATACAAATATACATGTTCATGATTGCTCTGTTAATGAATGAATTACACTATCCCACTCATCATTTTAAGTACCGGAAAAGTCTCGGGTAACCCCTCTTCCCCGTGGGGTACATGCCAACCCCCACGTTTTTGACTTACACGCAGTATGACGTGAAAGAAACTCCACTACTCCATCATTCGTCAACTTCTTTCCACCAAACGAAAATTTCCCCGAGGTATAGCACGCGGACAAGACTATTAAGGAAATCCGCTCCAAATCCTAGTCAAAAAATGCTTCAAATCCCGCCTCTTTTCCACAATGGTCTTATTTCACGAATGCTTTTCTACTCTGATACCCCGCAAACAGTAAATGTACACGCATCAATTCGTGAGTTAGCGAGTTTGATCTGTTACACCCCAGATCTTCGTGGTACGAGTAATGGCGTGGGGGTGGATTGAAAAACGGGATGAGGTGACGGCAATGACTATGGTTACATCGCATAATAAAAATTAATGATCCACTTGCTGTTTATACAAGTAGATGTGGAAGAATGAAGCAAAATTCATTTTCCCCCTCGTCGATTGATTGCTTTTGTCCTCTCTGCCTCCCATAATTAGCAATCGTTTGTTGTATTGTTCTCTACTCCACGCAGACATATTGGACAAATTATCTTTACAATATTTGATGATAGTCACAAACAATTGCCACTATGTCCACATCTCACACTATTGGATCACCAAGCACCAATTCTCAAAATATTCTTGAAACATCAACTTCATCAAGACCATCACGTTATCGTCAATTCATCGATGATATATCCGCAAACCGCAATGCATATTTTCTCACAGTAGTCGCCTCATTTGGCGGCATGTTTTTCGGTTGGGATACCGGACTTATCGGTGGAATTCTCACGATGCCCGCATTCCAAGATTCATTTGGACTCGAAAAAGGATCCTCAACTTACACTAATGTTTCGGGAAACATTGTTTCTGTCCTACAGGGAGGATGTTTCTTTGGTGCATTGTCAAGTTTTTATATTAGTGATGTTTTTGGTAGAAAAAAGGCATTGTTTGTAGCTGATTTCATCTTTTTGGTGGGTTCGATCATTCAAACCACCAGTGGAATGGGAACAACGAGTTTAGGACAACTTTATGCGGGAAGATTCATTGGAGGGTTTGGGGTTGGATTAGTGAGTGCGGTTGTACCAACTTACATTGGAGAGAATGCTAGTAAGGAGATAAGGGGGAGATGCGTGGGGTGTATGCAGTTGTTTAATGTGTAAGTGCCCAATTCTCGTTATTCCCGAGAGATCATACTAACAAATCATAGAACTGGCATAATGCTCGCTTATTTTATAAATTATGGTATGAACAAGAACATAGCCGGCAACAATCCGCTTAAATGGAGGGTTCCTTTCGCTTTACAAATGCTTCCAGGTGTCTTTCTCGGACTAGGACTCTTTTTCCAAAATGAAAGTCCACGATGGCTCGTCGAAAAAGACCAACATGAAAAGGCTCTTCATGCACTCTCCCGTGTTCGTCGTCGTTCTCCCACAGATCCACTGATCCAACGCGAATACAATGAAATAATTGCGGACTTTCACGGAAAAGAGAAATTAACCCTCATTCGACAAATGAAACTCACGGTCTCGAACAAATCTTCGTTCTACGCTGTTTCTTTAAGTGCAATCCTTATGTTTTGGCAACAGTGGACCGGGACAAATAGCATCAATTATTATTCTCCAGAAATATTCGAGACGGTGGGCCTGAAAGGCACATCTGCAGGACTTTTTGCAACAGGAATTTATGGTGTCGTGAAAGTTTGCGTTACTGCACTAGGACTTATGTTTGCGACAGAGCAAGTTGGCAGGAAGTGGTGTTTGATTGTAGGAGGATTGGGACAAGCATTTGCTATGTTCTATATTGGTATAAACCAAGCTGTCAATCCTCCAGTTGATGGAGCACCCTTGGACGGAAACTCCACCTTCGCAATTGTTTGCGTCTACCTCTTTGTTGTATTCTATTCCTTTGGCTGGGGACCCATTCCATTCGTTCTCAGTTCCGAATGTTCTCCCAACCATCTACGCAGTTTTAGTATGGCACTTGCTATTGCAGTACAATGGTTATTCAACTTTATCATCTCGAAGATCACACCATTTATGCTAAGTGGGATTACCTACGGAACTTTTTTGCTTTTTGGTGGGTGTTGCATATTGATGACAATTTATGCGGTTATCTTTGTTCCGGAGACGAAGAATGTTCCACTAGAGAGAATTCATACGCTTTTCGAAGGAGAGATCATAAAAGGGGCATGTAAGGATACGATACCTCGATTGAGAAGATCTAATATGTTGAGGGAGATGAGAAGGGATGGGGAGGAGGAGGATTTCGGAAAGGGGGATGACAATGGAATGAGTGTACATGTTGAGAGGGTGGATGGAAGGGTTTAAAAGGGAAATGAGATTCATTAAATGTTGAGAGTCAGCTTCGGTAGAAAGTGTACATTTTAATATTCAAGGAAAATTAATGTGTTCTTGAACATATAGAGAAAGATGGGCATCAGTGTGAAAACCACTCTTTCAGAGTTTCGCGAACAAAATTTTCTCATCTCTAGAATGACACGCAACGAACGATTTATTTTCATGTATATTTTGCAAAGCCACAACGCGGAATAAGATAATGAACGCACATTTATGATCGTTCGACGTCTGTAGCTTGAGAAGAATGGCGTTGATTAAAAACGAACGCCGCGACAACGAACATGTGGCGACATACTTTATGCCATACATCGCTGACTATATGGGCATAGAGGAGCATATTTATATCAAATCATGATGATCACAATCAAGATCACACATTTGATCGTGTGATGAAACTTTTGGCTGCTCTACTCGTAGCACCTTGGGTGCGATTTAGGAACGATTTCGATCGTCTTCCCTCAACTAATACATTATTGCAGCCCGCAGAGACTATCTACTGACAAAAAAATTCAATTCCAATAACATCGCAGATACGGACTTCATTTTGGATAATAATACTTGGCCATATAGCTCAAATGAAAAGACAATTATAAAGAATTACTCAATATTACAATGGGTATATCCTTGAACTAAAAGATATTAGTTCACTAGTCGTCTTCCTGACTGCGAATAATCTGTCAAGAATCAATCAAAGACAACATCTCCTATATTTCCAATTCTCAAAGAGCTCCTTTAAGGTTTCCTTCCATACACTAGAACCCTAATTCAGCATGTTAGCTTATCATTCCCACACAGTACAACGGAAGGAATATAGCAAGAGCCTAGTACGTACCCTTCAGAATAGCAGTGTATCTTAGTGTTTTCAATATCTGCTCTCACGCCAATCAACAGCTCATTTACCTGCTCTTTTTCCATTCCCAAGACTCTTGTGAAAAGTGCCATACTCAATCCTTCCAAGCCCATCAAGATATTCCTTTGTACCCATACGCTCAAGACTTTATTCCTTTGACCTTTTGCCCATGGACTCATCGGTGCATATTCCCTTCTCTCCACAATATCAACGAAACCGCTTTCTTCCATCCACTTCTTATAATGTGCTCCATTTGTCCAAGGTCGCCCGGCTCTCGTAGAAGCTTCTACTATCATATTGTTCCATTTTACCAATGCACAATTCTCCGGCGGCGGTGACGCATATTTGAAAGGAAAGATTGGATCTCGAAGCTCGAGGTATCCTCCTGGTGCCAGAGCTTGGAATGCCGATGCAATGACGGTTTTGGGAGAACGAAAGCAGGTCAACAAGGCGCGACCATGAATCAAGTCGAATTTTAAATCGTCAAATTTCCATGGATCTTCAGCGTCTTCGATTCGGAATGAGCAGTTCGTGGGGATACTAATTCCGGGTAAATACATCGGAGAATTAAAATCTGGGGAGTTTTGACACCTACTAATGCGGCTGAATGGGGCTAAGGTCAGTACCAATCACCGTCGAATTGGGGTATTCATCTGCTACGCATTGTTAGAATTGTCTCATCTCGAGATTCAAGAGATTACCAAATTCAACTGCCCAAATACCAGTTCCAGTGGCAACATCTAAAACATTTATTGGGCGATCCGTGTCGATTGGCGATACGCATAACTTTCCGTCGATGGTCATGCGTAGGAACCTATGTTGAAATTCTACAAGATCATCAGAACAAGCTGTCTCAGCCCTGAATGATGTGTGAATACATACCTAGTCTATTTTGTTCAAGCTGAGTGTCGCAAAATCTATCAGCCAATGCTATTTCCACAAAATTTCACTAGAACGTACTGCATCATTCGGCAGCGGATATTCTGTCTCATGAATCATTAGTTGCTGCTGACAGGTATATACTATCATCGGTTACCACTTACGACCATGTTTATAACGATGATACGTTCTTCCATTTTCTTCAATGTGACGATAGAATTCCGATTCGACTGTGAAGTTAGAACTCCTTATGTATCGTTAAATCCAGTTTAAATCTTCGATATCAGGGTTATTACCTTAAACTCATTCCACCAAGAGCAGAATCTGCATCGTTTTCTGACTGAACTTGATCAGTTCTTGCACCCGGAAATTGGCGGGAAGATAACTCACATCTAACTCGGGTTCTCCTGCATCTACATAGGAACCCAACTCTTCAACTAGATACGAATTAGGAGAAGGAGTGGTCTTTGGATCATCGTCTATCTCCATGATACAATTTTGAACGAATTATTTTTTGGTGAAGACCAATCGAAGATTTCTAGAATCTCCGAAAGCAATGATAGATCAACTGTCAAATAATTCGGTACTTTTGAACTCCACTAGTGTTTCCACTTGACCCACTAATCGGAATGCGAATGCAAGTTCCGGATGGAGACATTAGGCACCTTACCATATTCAACGACAAGCGGGATGTGAATATGCACGCGATGAATGAAATAAGTTTACACATGAGAAACTTTACAGTCAATTTCCTAATGTATATCTGTCAGTCAAATGCTTTTAACGTTCTAATATGAATCCAACAACAATCAAACACTATACTCCTACCGATCTGACTTGAATCGGATATCTAAATATGCATTTGGAGATATATTGTGGTACGAGCCGTATTCCATCCAAATGAAGTTACGGCTTCTCCTGCATTAAATTAGTCAAGTGCAGAGGATCCAAATAGATGCAAACTCGACGGCTAGAAGGACGAAAATGATATGTGTTTGGTTTTTATTAGTGGATGTATACCGAGGAGATGGTTTCTAGGTGGGGAGACCTCAGGGGTTATTTGTGGCACGTGCCAATGAGAGGTAAAATATTTTTACGAGCTGATGAGCTGACGTTGCCATCATGTTGGTTGTGTCTGCATGGAGTGGGGTTGTTATCGATATTGCAGAAATGGGATTGATAAACATTTGGGAAAAATGCAATTCTGTAGATTGAAAAATTCCATACTCTGATTTTAGATTAGTCTAGAAACTCGAGGGGTTGGGCGCGTGCGTAGTGTTCTGCCATGTTTGTAGGATCACGATCCATTCATGGTGTTTCCGTGAATCTTGCGAATGACGTGAAGTAGACCTGTTGCGTCATTAATCACAAACTACTTTTTTATTGAAAATCCATGCAATCTCTTCGTAAAACGCCTTGCATAAAGGCTTCACATAATGGCCGCGACCAGCGCAACCGCGGGATACCCTTACACCCAAATAACACCAAAGCCGGTCTAATAGAATACTATGCCTGCGTTTCTATTACCCTAGAAGTAGAAAGTTAGTTTGTCTGCTTAAATAAATCGGAACTGTTTGTGCAAGTTTGACGGCTACCAAAGATTCAATCCAGAGGTAATGCCACGTCGATATTTGCGAACCAAAAATTTACTTACAAGAATTGTCTCGCAATTATCAAATGATTGCCAGCCGATGATTCGACCATCCAATACTTTTGAAGTCGTGGTGGGAAGGAGGAACCAGCTCCTATACCAAACGGAGGAAGGGAATTTACTTTGAGCGTCATTGGTTATTCGTACTGAGATATTATGTACTAATGGTGTTTGTCGAGTATCAATTTTAGTGTTAATGTTGTAGCTTAAACCAAGCTGGACTAACACCTTTGCACTGGCATCGAGATTTCTATCGCAGACGTAGAAGTTGAAAGCATCGACATTTTCAAGTATCTCATATACGTAGGTGTTCGAATCCACAGGCGGTGGTGCAGTGCCGTACCAGCAAAGTATATCTTTCGTGGAAAGGTCACGAACGGCATTTTCAGTCGACTGGGTACCACTGGTAAATGAGGTAAGTGCACTAGAGTTGTAAGGGTGTGGAGCGGAGCTGCTGTTGGATATGTAGAGGCAAATAGATAGAAATAATACCTGGAAAAGCATCGTGATATTATTTATCAATGGGAGGTCGATATGGATTTCAATTGGTGGCCTGTGGAATGAATTTCGCTGTGGGTAGATTTGATATGAGATCGATACTCTGGTGTTGATAATTTTAGGGGACATCAGTGTGGGAAACCAGTGCGGGATTCTTGAAGGTATAAGAACGCAGTGAAGAACATCGGCGATCGATTTATTACAGTCATATTGGTAATTCTAATGCTACTCACTAGTGAGTCATATCAAAAAGTCACCTCATTCTGGGGAATTCAACAGTAAGACAAGATACCACAAACTATTCCCAGGAGAGTATGTTGAATCATACGTCGATTAATTCAAACAGCATCTGGAGTACATGATGGCATGATTCTGGACTAGTAAGAATGCTGAAGTCAACAAATACCAACATTGAATCTCTCACTACATTCTCCTAAACCACGAAAAACTTGACATCCACCACAGGCCAAATCAATCCGTAAGCTCTAAATAACAATCGCCATCTACATGGCACAGAATCCTAAGTCTGGTCCCGGGATTTAATCGAGTCTGTATGCGGAATTTTGAAGGGAAATGATGCTAAATGTCAAGTGCAACCTCTAGTAGGCTTGGAAAGACTCTTATGTTCAGGAAGCTCGTATACTTAAGATAGATCTTCATCTCATGTCTTGTGAACCTACAATAGATCTTCATGTGCGTCGGTAAGCTTGAAAAAGGCCCTCGTCGCTCGTAGATCTGAGATAGTTTTTCACCCTCAATTCTCTTGCAAACTTGAGAGAGTTCTTCGTCTTCTGCACATCTGTAGACTTGCGAAAGATCATGGTCCTTTATGCCAGTCTTCGAGGTATCACGACTGTAAAATTGGGAGAGTAGAAGAGGGCATCAATTGAATTTCTTGACTATTTGTTTTTCCAATTCATTAGTATGAAGACTTTGCATACAGTTAGGAGTTAGCAGAAATCACAACTAAAGTGTTCCATATAATTCTGTCGTAGAGTTCTTTAATGGAAACGACATTTTTGAAAAGCAACGAGTATAATTCTTGGTAGACCGCCATTAGCTAATCCAGATTGTCTTATTCCACCTGAAGTTTCTATACTGAAACATGACTTGTGCATCGCTATGCATGAGCACAACATCAAAATCAGACAAATTATCTCATGTGACAATCAAAAGGTGCAGTATGGATTTTTCTTGCATCAGCACTCGCAGGAGGATGCCAAGACAATGTTTTTCCATCTGCCTTGATCTCAGGCGAACCATTCACAACACTTTTTATCGTAAACTTTGTTACCGGATCTGTTCGTCTGGAATCTGTTTCGAAATCTGGAAGAGTGGAGCCTATGTCTAGGTTTCTTGCACCACCAAGTGCATCACCGCAGTTGTTATCGGTAACCTGGATGGTGATTGGATGAGGTTTCGTTAAATCGATGATGTATGCAAGGGTACATGTTCCGAGCCTCTCGGTGTGGCACCAATTGTAGCCTTCTTGTCTAGGAGCGATATTTGGAGTCGTAGAAGAGGGGTGAACCTCTGGAATAACGAGGCCTACGGTAGTTTGGAACATACTAGTTAGGAAAGCAGTGAATGCGATGATGTACTGGCTGTACATAGTGATTTATGCTTGATGAATTTATGATTTGAAGTGTTGGTTTCGAGAACTATCGATAGAATGTGAATGTTTTGAAGTTGTATTGATCCTTTTGGGTTTTAGAATCTGAGTTGATATACGGGCGAAAGGCAAGTCTATAAGAAGTAACGAATATGAGTTTTCAGTAATGATTCAAATATCTTTGTTGGAGTCATGGTGATAATTGATCAAGTTATCATCATTCACAACCTAGTTTACCCTTTCCTGCGTAACCGTGTGAACAAAGTGAATGACTTCAATTCAATTACTACTGTAGTAAAGCTACCGTAACAAAGCCTTAAGCAAATAAAGAAGAGTCTAGCTCTTTCAGTAGATCTATATAAGGCCTACTACCTCTTATACATAGCTAGCTCTTCAGATACAATACAATTAGACAATTAGGACCTACACATCGTGGGTGCTACGTCTCCTGTATGCTTCTCGTACAAACAGTAACAAGTCCCAGCGATATTCTCTTTTGACGATACGATTACCCAGCATGCATTGAGATATCTTGAGAACTTACCCTTCAATAGCTTTTTATATCGAAAGGAGATTCTTTTGCAACATAAACTATGGTTATCTTGAATTGGAGAGCTTTGGAATAGTTCAGGAATCCGTAAAGAATGTATGGGCTATCAAGGGAACTTACGCCGTAATGAACACTCTAGATATAAATGGTAGACAAAGATTAAACGATATATGACGAATGAAAAACAACGAATATCGATAAATTTGTGAGACCTAAAAGATCTACAAAGAAGTGTTATATAATGTAAAGCAACGATATTGTTATTGTCTCCAACCCTCCCTTTAATGAAACATCATCAAATCTGCCTTCCTGCATGGCGTTTTCTCGAAACTATCTATGGATATCTAAGACTAGGACAGATTTCTAATGATGATAACACGAATCACCACACAAGAAAATGTACAACATCTTTATGGCTCTGGTAGCATTACGACTTCAGACATCTACTTCTTGCAAGGATAGCTAGCCACCAATATCAAACGATCACTGGCATCTGCCCAGTCCTTGGCTATAACATCTGCATTCGTAACGGACAACAGGTGACCTTCTATGCTGATAACTGGAGCGTGTACTGGTCCTTTCAAGTCTCCGTACTTGTCGATACTTATTGTTAAATTATTGTAACCTGATTTTACGGTCCCTGAAAAGGTACGGAAGTCGAATGCTTGATTGAGATCATGGTATTGTGTTGATTTCTCATGGTTGAATTTCTCCAGAATGGCACTACCATCGCATGGAAAAGCAAATGTTCCCACCTCAATGGGGCTCTTGTCTTTGTTTCCAGCATTGGTGATACCATAGGCAACCATGCAGGCACTCGGATTCTTGGACGAATTTAAACAGAACTCGGAATTTTTAACAATGGTGTTCAACCTCGAATTACCCCGGGAATAAACTAACATCTTCTTATTCGTTCTTGAAGAGGTTGCGAATCGATCAATGACAGAAGCAAACAAGAGTGGGAGAACGCAAAGAATAGCAATAGCTGATTTGATATGTGAGAGATACATGACGAAGTTTAGGTAGACGAATTGATGAAGTGCTTGATTTGATTAAATCAAAAAGCGTTGATGTTGTTGTCTCTAGGAGTTCAAGCTGCTTAGTTTGTTTTCCTATGTAGGAAGGTTTGTAGCTTAGTTAAATTCCTTATTCATTTTTTTGTCTGTAGAATTGTGTAAAAGTATGTGAGAATGAAAAGAAGGTTGGGGAACTGAAGCTATTAATAGGAGAACTTGAATGTAATGAGACTTATGAACTTGTAACTCGACCTATCAATGATTCGAAATTATACTTTATTGGTGATTAGAGATTAGAATCACTGTTTATTTGATGACCGAATTATTCACACAATTATACTTGCACTCTCACGAACTTGCAGTCATATTGTCTTTTTTGTGATTCTATATTCGAATGAATCATGTTATGATATAAGTCTCAGATTTTATAACTCACAGATTAATCTACAACCCATGCCCTCCAAGATTGAATGTTAGCACAGTTTGGAAGGGACAGGAGATAGATTCGGAAGAAAAGTGGCGGATAAAAAGTAATATCATTAGTGAGATATTAAAATTGTATGTTGCGAGTGGGAATAATGACGAGATGGCGTCGAAGGATGTTCTAGAAGCAATATTAACTACAGAAAGGAGAAGAATAAGAATGATTATAGCGAGATAGTGAGACCAGAGTGGAACTTTATCTGTCAGTGAGATCTGATTGAATCATCAATATTAGCTGACGAATCGGCAATGGCCTTAGCAACTTCAAATATATCTATGACAAGACACCGCTGCTGCAAAGAATTTGGGATACGACAGTCCATTACGTTTAGCAAAAGCCCGAAATGATCTCGTCATACTCGCCCAGAATTCAAAAAGCGTATGAAAACTAATGATGATATTGGTACTCATCAGAGCGTGTGTCGCTGGTTTTGAATTTGTGGCTTGATAGTATATCTCCATAACAGGATAACCATTTGGCAATTCGATTGCTCTATTGAGGGGTCCCATGATACAAAGTACAATGATGAAGAATTAAAATACAGGTACACCGTTGATGAAATTTCCCAACACCACGTCGATAACCAGAGCGCTAGAATTTGGTTGAGTTCCGCGAATGATGACTGGTTATTCCCCCGTGCTATCATCCTTGTATGATGGGCAAATGCTCCGAAGAACTAATGATCTATCTCAGAGTAATCGGTATGTCTGTATCAATGGCGGCCGTCAATGACGATCTAAAATCACCAAAATAACTCAGAGCCGAATGAATATGTTTGCTTATTATACCCCTTCCTTTCCCGACACAATATCCTCGAAATCTTTCTCGTGATTTACAGTGTGAAAAGTCTGTTTTACAGTTACACTACAATAGTCGACCGAGTAACGTTCCTCCTAGTGTTCTTGAATTAGCCGTACCTGTTGCCTGAAGATTTTCAGCAGGATTTTGGACATCGTACTGCTTCATGAAACACGCTGTACTCGTTTTCAGTGTGAATGCTGTGTCATTGTTTAGTGAGGAAAGCCGTGTATAGCATTTTCAGAATTGACACAAATAGTGTTTTTGCATCAATATGCAGACCTTTCTTTGTATACTTTTCAATGAAGAGATTGGATTTAAAATGTGGATTATTTTCCCAACCGATTTCATTCCTATCATGCAAGTAATAATAAGCATGATTATGACAATCACTCGCTTGAGCTAACCATCACTTGTAGACTGCCTCCGCATTATAGAGACAATCATGCTCAAGAGCATTCCATCTAGATGCTACTGATTCTTACCGAGGTATGAAAATTCTTACAACTATCAAAAAACCAAAAGAACTCAACACACAAGATACAGAATACACTTATTAATTTTGAGATGCCCCGCAACTTCGAAGGTTATGGGATCCTACTTCGAACCCTACCCAATACAAACAAATGGGGTATCAATGGATATGGCAAACTCATTACCACTCGGTTCAGGTACAGTAACCATAATTTATTTCAATGTACCAACAACGAGTTCGAATGAAAAAGCATGGTTCTCAACGATATCTAAAGCAGTGTCATGCATGTGGAAGAGAAGTTGTTTGCTGAACAAGCCCCGGGATGACTCAGCACAAGCTAAGGCTTATCTTATCAGCAGTCAACATCTGTAATAATGAGAAAGCAAACTAACTGAGCAATTCCACCTTTAGCTCCACGAATCTTGCATTGGATTTTTGATCCTATCCTGTGCTATTGACGAACAGTACGTCTGCTGAAGGTCCCTCGAAAATTTCATCGCAAACTACTAGTCTTTATTAGCCATCCAAGACACACTACTCAGAGCATTTCGATTCCATATAGTGAATACACACAACAAGGAAATCAATACATAATTTCGCTAGAAAGGGATTCCGCTGAATTAGGAAAAAGAACTGTAAGGTGGAGTGGATGAATCGGCGGTGCTGTACACAATTCGGAAGCATCTGAGTTGAATCTGATGACAAGTGTCGTTTGAAGGAAATAGGTAGGAGAGAAGGTGAGCTGGGGTATAGGGAGGAGAAATAAAACAATATTTGTGGAGGTTGTGCATAGTGTCATCACTGAAGCCGCGGGCTTCCAGGGCATTAAGACTTTATACGTTGGTATCGGCGATATTTCGTTGAGGTGTAAAGTCATCTTCGGGATATCCTGCCCCCCAGTACTGAATTGGAGGAATGAAGCATGTTGTTGGAGGTGACTTTCGGGCCGTCGTTCCACAGAAAGCACCAAGGTAAGTTGCAATTTTGGATATGATGAGGATCCTAGGGAAATTCTTATCCACTTCGATTTGTTGTTTTGCTGGAAGTCCGACCATTTCAAATTCTCGTCGTATGTAGGTATTTGTCAAAAGGCTTTAACTCTTTCAACTATGGTTCTTGTCTCTTGACCTAACTGCTATTTCTTCACATACGCCATGTCTATACTATGATCGGAAGTCCAGATGCGAACTTCCAATTCGAGAAAGCTCTCGATCGTAACCTCCTTTGACTTCAGAGGGGTGAATTCTTAACTATCACGAAAACACTTTAGGTTCGGGCCAACATTTGTGTCAAGGATTTTCTGAGTTATTCGAAATCAAGAGTTCACTTGGAATCTCAACTTTGATATTTAAAGTCGAGCTGCGGCCTTAAATGCGGCCTGGGTGGGTCCACAGGTGGATATTTTGTAGCTTCAGACCTTACTCCGGAGGGGAGATGTTCTTGCCTGCTCTATAATATTGACAACACTTCACTGCGTAATCCTTATTGAAGCTCAGTTGTATGGTTTCTCCAAGTGCTTTGGATCATATAAAGGGAATCCAGTCATTATTTTACGGCATATATATAAGCAAGAAAAAACATGTTGGAAATGATTTCGAATGTCCCAGTTCTGTCTCTGTTGAAGACTCTTGACTAAAGATAGACTGGGAATATATGGTTATGGGTATTGAAAACGCTTCGGTGGTACTTAACATACATTTTCAGTTCGTTGTGATGAGCTTGGAGAGCCATGCTTCACCAAAGAAACCTTTCGAGATCACTGTACCGTGTTTGGGGCTTTATGCTAATGCCGGCTCATGATATTATCTCAATTGTCAGCAGGCATCTTATAATATCATTTTATGATCCATAAATTCATAGACTTACTAAAAATACAGACCCACAACATTAGTGCGAGCAAGCGCTATGAAATCAAAGCCTCCATAAGTATCCTGTTCCCAACCGCAAGTTCTTCATGTCGCCCACAAAAATATTAGGACTTCATACAGTCTCTTGGGTGCTATCAAGTGAAAAGAGCCTGGAATATCAGAAATAAAAAATGCAAGAAGTCACCCTCGAAGTATCTGATCGGACTTGTATTCTTTCTTAGTCTAACATCTATTGTACGTCATAGTATTTCCACCCTTCTTTGCTCAGTGCTCACTTCTTTCCTGGGTACCCAAGTCCTCGAAATCCTCAACGTACTCATAGTTGGCGGAGGTACGCTCTCTCGTTTGAGTGCCCATGACACTAGGTACTGGAAACTGAGCTTGAGATTGCAGCATTGGATCAATTAAGCTGTTAGAAATTGATCGCATTCCTCCGAGTATGTCTTGGGGGTATACATGACCATTCGATCTGAGGACCTGCGCATTTTGTCCAGACAGATATGATGGGATGCTGTTGCCACCGTTTGCCATCGTTGGATTTGCAAGATTTATTTCAACTTGATGCGTCGACTTTCTGGTTCCATATATTGATGCAGCTGAGCGTTGGGAAAACTGAGGCTGAAAATTACCAAATTTTTGCATTGATTCTAAATTTGGTGGCGATGGAACATTACTTCTGCCGTAGCTGACTCTAGCCTTTTGTTCGGACTGACTATGGAACGACCCGAGGTGCTGGTTATGGCTGTAAACAGCCCGAGTTTGGTGTGGTCCATCATATTCAGGGCGGCTACTTTGGCCCATGGATGGATATGCAGCACCGTATGCAGGCATTGAGTCCAAGGCTCCATTTCGTGTCATTCCAGAGCTCGGCGCCCCACTTCCCAAAGAGGGGTCAGTATAGTGAATGCCGATGTAGTTATTGTTGCCATAAATATCGCCATAATTGTTGTTGATATTACTATTGTAGGTTGGGCCACTGCTGGTAATCCCCTGATTCATCTGGCTAGTCATGGGGCTTGCATTGGAATATGGGTCGTTACTCATACCACGATTGAATCCATCTATTACAGGCATCGAACTGGCATATGTGTCGTGGGTTAATCCCTCATTCACCCCTCTAGTTTCGGAACTTAATGCGAACCAATTGCTTTCTTCTAGTTTCAGCTTCTTCGAGTCAGGTTGTGTTTCTGCCCCCGATATCTCGCGACCCTTTCTCTTCCCGCGAAGCTTGGGCTTTTCCAAAAAGAGTTCGCGACCTGACTTCCCCTGGGCACGACGGCGACTAAAGTATTAGGGTTAGCACATGTTCATCAATGAAGTACGTGATATCACGGTAGGGACTTACTTATTTAAACTTTCCTTCTCCCATACTTCAATGTGGACACCTCCTTTAAATTTCTTTTGCTCCTTGGGCTGAGGTCTAGGCATCCCCGCCTTCTCAAGTGCATTGGCCTCTGCTTCATCCTTCAATCTCTGCTCGGCAGCCTTCTTTCGCTGATTTTCGAAAACATCACGTGGTCCCTCGTTTGGTCGCAGCCACTGAAATTCTTCCTCGGTCATTCGAACTCTAGGCCTAGTGGCATCAGGTCGCGTCTCCCAGCTGGGCCGTTTCTTTGGATCTTTGTTGGTTTTACTACCGTGGTAATTTTCACTGCTTTGAGATGCCACATCTCTGGTATTATAAACTCCGTTCTCTACACCGCCAGGCCCGTTGCCCGCTCGTTGCATTACAAATCCCGCTCTGAGGTTAACGTTGCCAGATGCTTGAAAGCAAGGATACGGTTGCGGAGCTTGAGCCGTGTTGAAATTTCCATACGGTGCATCGAGATACTGATGCGGTGGTGGAGCATGTGTCTGATCATCTTCATTCTGCATCTGCATCTCCGTGACCCGACTGTACTTTTCTCGACCACCTAATAAATTTTGCTCAAATCTATTTTGAGCGGCTCCAACTTCATTCTGACGCATTTCTAGCTGCTGGACTGACATCACAGGTTCTGATTCCCGAATTTTAGTTGGTGATTGAGATGTTGATCCCTGATGATTTCTTGTGGTATTTTCATCATGGTTCATTGGCGATGATGGTATGCTCTGCGCCGGAAAGAAAAACTTATCGTATTGATCAAAGTTCAAAATACTCGCTGGAGACTCCTTTTCAGTCGATTTGGTGAACACATTCAATCGATCTTGTTTTGTGACTTTGTCTTCGGGTTTAACGGAACTAGAAGTTGGATCTTCGAGGATATCCGTGTTGCTCGTACCACCTAATTGTTCCGAGCCTTGAAGAACAGCATCCTGGGCAGTCAGGGTCCCCGAACTTTGAGAACTTGTTATGCTCAATTCATTTTGGGCTAGGTACTTCATGGAAATCTCATTAGCGATCGTCGGTCTAAAAGAATCCAATATGGCTTGATTTTCATCGGTGAATTCGAGGATTTGTTCTATATTTTGTTCGGAAAGTGCATCAGAATTTCCCTGGGTGACCACTGCGTTGGCATACCATGAGCTGATCTCCTCGGAGCCAATTCCATTCAAAGTATTCAAAAAATCATCTTGTTGTTCCTGGCTCCATTCAAAGTCTTCAAGACTTGGTATCTCGGCAGGTGTCTTGTCAACGACATTTTGCTCAATTCTTGGCTCATTTGCAGAAGCGGACGATGTTACAATAGGGTGCTTTTCGTTGGTCGTGATAGAGGAAGTATTTAGATTTGGGTTTGAACCAATCGCGTTTGATTGATCAAAATCTTCGGTTACTTGCCCCGCCGAATCAGGGTCGAACATTGACGCGGCATCGAAATCAAAAAGAGATGAGTATTGTTTGATTTCGGTGTCGGCAAGGGTCGGTGCAGTTGTAGGCTTAGGCATGGATTCCGAGCTTCTCTTTGGTTCATTGAGAACGTTTTCACCTGTCTCCTTCATGGTCTCGAAGGTCAATTCTGAACGAGGCATTGCGTCTTTGTCTGAAAAATTAGACATTGACAAAATTCTTGAACGATTGTTGAAAATATTGTTGATATTTGTTATTCAAGTTCGATAGTTATTTGTTCTTCGAAAATTGTTGACTCTTTATCAGCTCAGAGATTTGATGGAGTTATTTGGAAGTAGAAATCAGGAGAGACGCGGTCCTTTTGTATCATCTCCACGCTCATCAAAAACCGTTCCTAAAAGTCTTAGTACTGTCACTAATTGACCGTGATGCCATCAACGACCGCCCAACGAGGCTTGTATACATTGTCTACATTGTTCAATACAGCATTGAATTGGTTCGCGGTCTTAATTCTGTCACGCGCTAATTAGTTTTCTATTTCTGCTACCCTAAACGCGTGGAAAAGTTACCGTACATGATTTTGGCTGAATAACAACTGCCCATACGGTCGATGCTTAATAATGGTTGGTATGTTAGCACTTCAATAATGCAATTTTTGGCCGGAATATCTAGTGTACATACTGATGTTACCAGGTGAAGAGGTAACTAGGGTTTTTTCTTAGGCTACAGAACTGGCGGTTGCGATAATTGATCATTTCCAGAAGTCTCCAGTCTGTTGAAATCTGTCCGTTATCATTGTGAAGAAGCTCTCTCATCCCTTGTATACTACACAATGAGAATGTCTTTCTTAAAACTTTATACTTTGCTCATGTATATACCAAGAGCCTATACGATTTTCTGTTGTGGGTTTTCTTTCTTTTTGTCATCAAGAGCTTTATGACGAATTTAGGAAAGTTTTCGAGCATTTCACTTTTTCTATCACAAAAGTATTGTTTCAGGTCAATTAAAATGTGGGAGAGAATTTGAGATGGATCTTCACGATATTCACAGTTATCATGCTTACGTGTGGAAAAAATATAGGTAGAAACCTTTCACTAGTGTCTCGCCCGTAACGAACACCCTAAGCTACTCATTATTCCACGAAACATTCCTTAATATCAAGAAATTGTTCGTAGACGAATTCAACAGCTTAATTAAATGTCAAAAGAAACTTTTCGCGTGAATTTGAGCCTAGACAAGATGTCTAGGTAGTTGCTGGTATTCTAACATAAGCTTAGGTAATTAAGCGAAGTTACTTGAATAAGGGCCCGTTCGGATCGTTTTTTCAATTTGTTGACTAATAATTTAGCCTAAATTTTGTAGATTTATAAAATATAAAGTAATAAATATTAATAACTACTAATCAAAGCTGTATTACAGATTTAACGAGACTGTTTCGAGACTATCATATAAGTTTTCAAATTTTGTAAATTCACATTTTGTAGCTTTTTGTAGCCAAATATTACATTCGGTAAAACGCTTTTTTTTATTAATTTTATTGTCAATATATATTATTAGATTATATTAGCGCTCAGTGAACACTTATTTGGACCTATATTGTCAACAAATGTAGTTCTACATTGCCTAAAAAATCAATCCGAACGGGCCCTAAGTTTATCACGATTTTACTATCTTTCAAAATTTTAGAGAGGAAAATGAAGAGATCCGAGTCTCTAGAACACTTTCAAATAGCTCGAAGATTCGATAAGACAATCAATTTGTAGCTTATTCACTGCGACATTTCGCACATACTATGCGTCACCATTCCTCTCTCTTTCGTCAATTGCATCTATTTATTCGCCCCCTACTTGTTCGACTCGTCTTTCGGTTTCCAGATACGTAAGTAATATTGACGGTACATTTTAGAAGTTCATGAGTTCCAAAAAGTCTTAATATGATTTTACACTCTGTGATGACAGAATCCGTGATTGACGAAGTGGTTGCTTTATTAGTCTCAGAAAATAATCAATATTTTTATAATGTATTGAAAAAAGTGTTTTTAAAGTATTAATTAGGGGGCTTTTTTTTTTATATAAATAATTAGAAATTTTTATTCTAAAGGAATTTAATAAAACTTTTGAATTCTAGTTTGAATTTTAACTTAAGATGATTACTACTTTATTTATATTGAATTCGATCAGTAATTGAAATAAATATGAATATATAGATTAGAGTTAGGTAGATAATGTATATAAATAGTATATTTTGTATAGTATGATATAGTAGTAAAGTTTTTGATTGAAGAATAAATTGAAAGTGAAGTAAATAATCCTTTTTAAACTTTCGATTAATACCTTTTTTTTCCTTTTAGCTCCTACACTCACTCCTTTCCTTTTTCTAGTTTTTATGTTTGCTCCCCTTTCGTTCATCTTTTCTACAATTTTAATATTCATCGAATCTTGAAATCCTTAAAACCCTTTAGGGTTCTCATTTTCTTTTTTTTTATTAAAAGTTAATACTAAACGGATCTCATTCTATACCGATTCTATTTATTATTAATGAATTGATTATATCGTTATTGATGAATTGAATATATTATAAATGTAATGTATGTATAAAAATTTGTATGGGGATTTATATTGAATTTCTTTTCATCGAAATTATTAACTTTGCTACTACAGGGACAATGTATATAAAGTAACTAAATTTCAAAATACTATTATTTCTTCATCATTTCAGTATAGTACTTTGCAGATAATAATTACTTAAGTATAGCATAACGGAATGATTAAATGCTTATTTTATAGTTACTATAACATTGAATTGTCTTACTCCTATAACTAATTTATACATGAGTATTGCTTTGTAAGAGTTCTGGTTATAGATTGTAATACCCTTAGCGAAAATACACCAAAAACTATTAAAAATATTTCATTCATTTTTTCTGAATTATTGTCTAGCAAATTTATAACATAACACTTTGAAAAATTATTAAATATTTAATTTTGTATAGTAAAACATTATTTTTATAGGGATTTTGTTACAAATTAATAAGGGGTGCTACGAGCTAAAGCCACAACTCTTACGATTGAAACAGTTATTGTTTTATTAATTGACTTAGCGAACAAGTTTTGAAGATTTGGAATTCGCAAATACTCTGACTCTGTTAAGTTGAGTACCCCACTTTCGAACCACCCCTTTTTTGGATTATTTAAAAATATATATATATATGAATTTTAAATTTCAATAATTTAATTATTATTTAATTTCAATATAATCTTTTGTAGTGTTAGTTTTATAAATATTATTAAAATCTTTTATTTCAATTTTTCAATTACTAATTTTAATTTGAATTTGATATATAACTTTTATTTTTGTAAATTTTGAATTTGGATTAGTTTTTATTATCCTTTTTTTTTTTAGGTATAATCTTTTCTAATTTTTGTTTCAATTGTTTTATTCGTTTTTTGGATTGTATAAGTTTATAATTCTTAATATCAAATTCTTTTTGAATCTTTTGAAAAAGTAGTTGGTGAATTAGAATATCGATTTTATCAATTTTCTTTATTATATTAGTATATTTTCGAATATCATTTTCTTTTTGAGGGGTTTTTTATATAATAAAAGATGAATGTATATTTTATTAAAGTTTGAGATTATTATTTGAAATAGGATTTTGATATATAATCTTTTGATTATTGTTTTCAAATAATAATTTAAATAAAAAAGGTTTAATATAATTTTGAGGTTATAAATTTGAAGTTTTTTATTTAGAAATGATATTTCGAAGTGTTAAAACTTTTAATTTAATTTTTTGATAGTAGGTAAGAAAGTTTTTTTTGTTAATAGAAATAGAATTTATTAATGAATCGAAAGTATTGAAGTAATATTGATATTCTTTTTTTAAAGGTGAAAATATTGATAAATTAAAAGGTTGTAGTATATATAATGTATGGGGTGGTAAAAATAAAAGGTGTATATTATTTTTGAAGTATTTAAGTATAAATTGAGTGGTTTTATAGTTTTTATATTTATTTAAAATAAGAAATTTTATTTTTTTTAATTGAATTGATATTGATTATAATATAAATATTTCTTTTAATTATTTCAAATTTGTAGAATTTGTAGTTTATTTATTATTTATAATAATAAACTTTTATTTTTTATAATTATTAAGTTTAATAGGAAATTATTATTATTGAAATGTTTTATTTTTGAATATAATTAAAAATAAAAATGTTTTTTTTGTAATTGAAATATATTTAATAAAAGAGGTTTATGTTTTTGAATTGGGTTGTTTTTTTTGAATAAAATATTGTTTTAAATTTTCAAATATTATATTATTGAAATTTTAATTTTTTATTATATTAGTTTTATTTATATTTTATTTGTTTTTGGGTTTGATATATTTAATTGTTGGTAAATTCAATTTTTTAAAGAATTTACTTATAATTTTAATAATTGTATTATTGATATAAATATTATTGATTTTATATTGTTTTTTAATTTTAATCTTTAAATTTTTTTTCAAAAAATTATATATTTATTATTTATTTAAAAATAAATTATTTTTTTTGAAATTAAAAATAGATTCTTTTAATTTTTATATTTGATAATAAATAGAATTAGTTTTTAAGGTTTTTTGTATTAAAATTTAATTTATTAAAGCTTTTTTTTATATAGGAATTATTTTTTGTAGATTTTGTGTATCTTTTTTATATAAAAGGTAGTTATTTATATAGTTATATAAAGTGGTGTAAGGAATATTATATTTTGAATAAATCTTATATATAAATATGTTTTTTGTAATTATAAAAAGTATTATAGTAATATTATTTTCAGTATAAGGTTTTGTTATAATTTAATTGATAATATATTAAAATCTTATATTAATTGAATATATAATTGTTGATTTATTAAAAATGAAATTGGAAAATAATATTTAAAATAGGGTAAGATTTTAGGTGGTTTAAAAGAAGAGTGATCCGAAAGTGGGGTACTCAATTTATTGTAGGATTGCATTTCCTCTTTCTTTTTCCGTGCTACTTGAAAGGCTTCAAAATCCTTGTGCTTTTTGGGTTGAACCTTAAAGTCTCGAGGAATTTTTCGACCAGTGGGGTTCTTCTTTTCTTCTTCTCTAGCCTTCTGACGTTGCCTAGTTTCTGTTAGCAGTGATATCTTGGAAATTCTTTGTGAAACTCACGCATTGAGTAGATTAATCATTCTTATGGACATTACGATATTTTTCATCCCAGCCTGCCTCGAGAATTTCATTCTTTCGGGAAGAAATGCTTTGAGGGGATGTTCATCATAGTCAGGATCTATGGCCTTCATCTCTTCCAATGACACACTTACTCGAGACATGCAACAGGCACGTTGCTCAACTCGTGGCTGATAAATGCGATTGGTTTTGGCGAATTTGTTTCTCTTTGTGGGGTTGGGAGATCCCCGATTGATCCCACCCAACTCAAATCCATCTTTAAGGTCTGATGGGCCCCCAGCAATATTCATAGCATCGGCTTGTACTGCTGTAGCCTCTACGCCAAGGGTTCGAGTGCGCTTTCGAGAAATGGAGCAGTGATTTTCTTGTTGGTTTTCTTGACTCAGCTTTCGGAAGACTGGGACCTGATTACCATGAATCTCATTTTTACTCCCACCTCCATAGCCACTACTGTTCACATTGAAGTATTGGGTTTTTTGTTGTGTCGAATTCATGCTGTGTTCTGCAGATCGATAGGTATTTAAATAGTCGTTAGGAATGGCCCCGTGGCTTGCGGACGTCCAATTCCCGTCTGATTGTGGATAACCCGTGAATTGATCGTGAAATTGCGAAAATTTTGGAGGCCTGATGAACTCTGGAGTTTGATTATCAAGGATAGGCATTCCATATTGACTGCACAATTGCTCAAGTCCAGTTGAGTTTTCTATGGCTGATAGCCCGCGTTTGAGAATCTTCTCTTGGTTGCTTCCTGATAGACCTGCCATCCGATCATCGAGACCAGTTCCATCCCATGTTTCATAACGGTTTTCTCTCAATTCGCCGTTGCTTGTATGAAAATTTGAGCTATTAATATCACTCAAGATGACTGATTGCCTTTCATTACTGAGAGGCAAAGCTGTCTTAACTTGTGATGGCACGATAATACAACCTCTGGTTGCAGGAAGCATTCCCCAGAGACGACCCGTCTCCTCTGGACTTACAATTTCAAACTCGCAGTCATCATCCTCTGTGGACTTGAAAGATAACATATTTTGCACAGTAATAAAACTAGTTCCATTTCGGAAGCCTTTGTCTTGTTCTATGGTTCTTGCAATTAGCATGAGTGTCTTTATTGTCATGTTTGGAATGCGCTTACCATCTTTTATAAATACTGTGCCAAGGGAATTAAGGAGTCGGTGTCTGCTTTGAGTATCATCGAGATCAGATGCTAGATCTTCTTGCCTTCCTACCCTGATATTGTCATTAAGGGAATATTGATCGATTGTCAGGTTTATACCAGGCTCATAGACCCCATTATCGTTTGTCATGTTGGAGTTGGTATGAATCTTGATTGACAGATTGTTTCGTGAAAGATTTCCCAAGTACTTCACAAGATGTTTAATTAACATATCTTTTAAACTATCCAGCTAAACAGAAGTTGTACTTTAGAAGACAAATCAATCGTATTGTTCACAATTAAGGGAGTAGGCTAGTGGAATGCATGTAGTATTGACTATGTAGAATTGCTGTAATGTTCTAAGTATAGAAGTGGAAGATATTATATATGTGTATATAAAGTGCACGTGCCATATTTTCCAACACATATTTAAATAATTTGGTACTATGAATAGAATACGCGAAGAGGTAGAGGAGCCGTATTGACGCGCTAACGCATGCGCTACTCAAGCGAGATACCATTGCCTACTACAGCACCTGCTAAGTGTTTCTGATACACGTATATATGTCAAAGATAACACCATACGGCTTTTGGCGCCGCATACATTGATACGTATTTTCTTGGTTGTTATTGCATAGTTCTCGTGAATTTTTGCTTTTCAATCCCATAACTCCGTGCAAGCTGCAATAGAATCTTATGATTCAAATGATTGAATGAATGACTTTGGCAATTTAAGTCACTTATCAGTAATATGTAGCAAGTCATTCTCTCAAGTCACCAGGGTCTCTGTACTACTCTTCTCTGTGAATTCTCGTAACTCTGTCGTGAACTTATTCAGTAGATAATTGCTACCATCCCATTCCCAACTAAGATAAAAGACAATGGGAGGAATGTAAGAAAGCCACAGAATTGGGAAACGAGAGTTAGAGAGAAAAAATAGAAATTTTAAAGTAGTAGTAGAATATCACGGGTGTGGCTCTATCACCGTTTTCCAATTTGCGCATCTAGTTGTAAATTCAATCTGAACTCGTGTCGAGAGAAAAAAAAGTATAGACATTCTATTAATCAACGAACTTGTCTTTCTAAAAGTCGAATATGACATGCTGCGAGTATAAGCGAAAATGATTTACGATGGCCACAGAGTTTTTGACTTTTTGTCTTTGACATGTTATTTTTTACCTGCGATATCAGCCCATGTCGAGAGAAGCAAGATGGCAGAAAATCATGGATGTTTCTACAATATGAATCTAGTAAGTAAAAGAAATCTTTTCCCTCAAAATTAGCTTGGCATTTACAGTCAGGATCTTGTGAACAAAGGAACTAATGGGCAGGAAGACTTTTAACATGAAATTTCAAAATAATCGGGACATAAAATTTTATTCTCTCTTTCATCAATATTATTGGAAAATATAGAAGATACACGGGAATTTTTATTGATATAAGAACTAGTAACTGTTCTGTGAGATCCTTTGGAAGCATTTTAAGTAGACAATCTTCTTTTCATTGCTCAATTTCATCCAGCTTCAAAGCTAGATGAAAATTGCCTTTACTGATACCACTTATTCCTCCCCGTTTCTTTTGGGCTGGGTTTTCTTGAAGTATGGCTTCTGGGGTTTTCTCAGAGAGTTAAAATTACTTGTCTTATGAAAATTCGAGTCTTCTGGTGTAAAAGAGCAGAAGGTGGTAGACGTCACACAAGAAAAGCCTTCGCATATACCATAGTCAATCTAATATATAGCTATGTACATTGAATAGAGGTGAATCACTATACAGCGGTAGCGAGGTGTGGGGATACATTTGGGGCAATATCATACAATGCAGAGGTCAAGTTAAGAGGGGAAAAATTCGGTCTTCTTTAGTCTATAGAAAAAACTATAAATACTAAATAACAATATCACGTGACCAGTAGGTCACGTTTTTCCGCTCACACTGGATGTCTGGCCACGATTGTATCCAGGTGATATTTAAGCTCCGGATTTGCCATTCGATCAGTTATCGCATACTAACCTCTCATTAATTGCGATGAGACTACTGGGTAGACTCACGCTTTAGCTCAGGTTGGTACCGTTTATGATCGGCCGTTCTTCTTTTCCGATTTGTCCAGGAATCCGAAACGTCTCCCATTTCCTTCTTTCTCAACCACTCATCACGACATTCCCGAAGTCTGCCCTTTGGGCAGTAGATCTTAGGCACAAAATTTGGTACGTATGTTCCAGGAGCGTAGCGCTTCATAAGCTCATTCTCCTGATGCACAGCATTACGACGGTGTCTATAGATTGGTTAGTGACGGAACTTTAAGGCAAAGGGCAATGACACACAAAGGGAAAAAAAATCATATAGATTACTTACTCATTCAGTACCTCTACTTGATCCCAGTTTATCTGGAAAGACTTCATCCCATTCTTAGCGTTTGTCATATCTCTGAAGGCCAATCGAGGATTCTTCTCATATTCGGGATCTATAAGCTTCATTTCTTGTTCAGTCATCCAAACACGCGGATAAGCGGACTCAGCACGCATTGTCCAAGGTGTGCGCTTTCTCTTAGTTGTTCCCTCATTCCTAAAATTTCTGGTCTCTGGGACCTCGCTATATGAGCCCTCCGATTCAGAATATCCATACCGATCGTCAATCTGTGTGCTATGCACTTCTCTGTCAATCGAGCTTGGAATCTCACGGCTTTGGTCTTCCATCATAGTGGCGTGGTTACTATTGTAGTTATTTGCCGCGATAGATTCACCAGCTACTGCACGGGATATAGCAATTGATGCTTCGAAGCTTGCTTGTTGTGCTAGGACTGGAACATCTGTGCTATTCAAGTTATTTTGGATATAATACGGGTCTGTGGGTGCTATTTCACTGTTAGTTCGAAGGTTTTTAGAAACAAGGAGCTATGCTTACTATTTGAATTTGGTGGGTCTGGATACGATCTTCTCAAATTATTTCCAATAGGCGATGAAAAGTTATATTCTTCGTCCCCCTGGTCAGTCTGGCTAAGAGTTTCCGGTGAAGGGTCTATTCCCCGTAGACTTGGGCTGTCATACATGACATCACTCGGATCAACATAATTGCTGGACTGATATTGTGGCAATGGATTAAGATAGACATTCTCCAGAAACTTTTGATTATCCTGTATTCTTTGCCCGGATGTCATGTTACCATCCATTCGTTGTCCATAGTTGGTGTTCTTCATATTTTCTCTTTGGGGTATCGCTGGCTGAGAAAAATGTGTAACTTAAGTGCAGTGAGATATGTGACGTAGTGAGAGTAATGATTGAAATTTTTGGTTAAGTTGTTCAAAGTTGTTAAATCTTGAAAGATAATAATATCGATCTATGTCTGGACGAAGCCTTATATGTCTATGTAGATGAACACTGTACGGCCCCCGATTCCAGACACAATTTTTATACTGCGGTAAATATCTATGAATTCATTAGCGTAAACTATAGATCTATGGTAGCAATGATATCGTACAGCGCCTTAGCAAAATTGGCGTGCGAATTAGAAGAACGTTTGTGGATGTAGAGAGACATATAAGACTCTACAGTACGCGCTCATCTCATCATAAATGTTTATGGTAGCATATAACTACGGCTATAGAGTTGCTGTTGTAAATCAAATCTTTCAGTCAATTGGAATGTCATAAAGACCAAGAAAATTGTCGATTCATGGTCGCTTACGAGTAATTTTGAGATGACCTTACACCATTGCCATACAAGACGTCTTGTTCCTGTCACTTGAGTTGGACCCTTAACTGCTTAACTACTTTGGATTCTTTCCATATGTTTCTTCATTGGTCTTATTTATTCCTAGGGCTCGATAGTTAGGAAAATGCTCTAGGTTCTATAAAGCTTGAATGTATTGTTTGATAAGACCACAGAAAGATAAGCCACAATTTGAAGTTATTCGAAGGTCTCTTTCTCTGAAGGAAATAAAAAATAAAAAACTTTAGAGTGGTAAAGTCACGCATCATTATTTCCATATACCTGCTTTTGCTACCCAAGATTTATCATGCCATACAATAGACCTCAAACTAGCTCGCTGATTCAACAAATTGATGCTCTAGAATATATCTAAATGCCTAGAAAGACATGACGTATCGATCAGAAAAGGGCCGTCGGAACAATTCAGCTCGTTTTGACTTTGATTTGTGCAAAAGATACACTGGGTGACTATCATTCGGTAAGTATATCTCCTTATATCCATCCGATTGTTCCAGTATGCGTCTTGTCGAATTTTCGGATAATTAGATTAGCTTATCAACGCCGATATGTGTAAAGAGTCAATTGAAGCACAAATTTTGATTCGGATAAATGCCAAGAAAAGTATAAACTCTTCGTTGAAATGATTGCTGTTCTTATTGCTCATCTCGACGCTGATAGTATGGAAGATTAGTTGGATGCTATTAGTCTGTAACACAAAAATTATGCCTCAACCTGACCTGGAGGCTCAATCATCTATAATTCGGCATATAGATACCTGTAACATTTGAAGACGGACCTTTAAATTTTATAGCGAGATAGTCATTCTAGAGCACTTGTTTTTGGACAGCGAGCTTTCAGATCTTAGCTGCGATCAGATATACGAAAGAATTCTTTCGAAACTAGGCACTTTAGTTAAAATATCCGAACATAATTTTCGTGAATAGTTCTAGGAGTACTTAACCCAGAAAAATTTGAGTCCCCTGGCAGTAACTAGCAAACTCATTTAGATGACCCCGCATTTCGCTAACAGTTTTCGCAAATGTGATTGGCCACTTCTAAAAAGTTGTGTGATTGGCTAGCAAGATCCTCCCCTTTACAAAATTTGGCTCAGGACACTAATAAAAACAAGTTAGTGAAGGGACTCCAATGAACTGGGAGTGTTTCTGATAGAAAACATTGCTCAAGGTCTAAATTGCTGCAGGCCAAGGTTGTTAACCTTAGAGCGAAGAAGGATCCCATTCGCCGAGGAGGAAAAAGTATTCTGCACTGTGATTGGCGGATCAGTCCGGAAAGATTGGGGTAGGCATCAGCTTATCTTTCAATTCTGCGACGACATTCAACAACAGTTCTAACATCACACCCAAATATCGAATATCGAGTGGTGGTGATCGATGTCATTACCCCAAAGTTAACTCCGAAATGTCATCACCAATCTCCAGCCCAATTCTTTCACTCGCAGAAATTCGAGATGCCCGTGAACTTGCTGCTATTACGACCAGTGCTTTTGAAGTTAGCGACACTATATATCCGATTACATGGGGAAACACCGATCCTGGGGCTCACGATACCGCTGTAATGTTGTTGTTCAATCCGATGCAGAGTGAAACTATAGTTACGTGGAAGGTAGAGATTGATGGGAAGATTGTGGGTTATGCTCGGTGGTCATTACCTGAGATTTGTAAAGTCACAGAGGGCAATGCGGTTGGAAAAAATGGTGAAGATGATAAAAGCGCCTCAGCACAACACAAGAAGAAGGTAGAGGAGGGATGGAAGACACCTGATGGTATGAACTTTGATTTATTCATAAAAAAGGTGAAGAGTACGGTTCAGTGTAAGAAACGTGATTGTAATGCAGAAAAAGACATGTGTAAGTGAATCACTCGTCTCTTTTGGCTTTCACATCTTTTCCAGGTTTTAACGTACATTGCTTACCGTCTAGTTCTTCATCTCTGTTTCGTTGATCCAGCGTACCACAAACAAAAAATAGGAAATTTGTTACTGCAGTGGGGACTGAGTACGGCGGATAAAGAAGGCAGAAAAATATATTTGGTTAGCACTCCCCAAGCCAGGGTTTTCTATGAGAAGAGTGGATGGCTCGTGAAGGAAAATCTAGCGATAAATCTAGAAGTATATGGGGGAAGAGGAATTTATCAACGGAGTTGGATGATCAGGGAAGCTCGAGACAAAGAGGGCTTGTAGGTCTTTGATTGTGTATCTTTATGCATCCGGGTTCGCCATTGAATTTTACAAGAAACTAAACCTGCTGATGATGTGTTTCAAGCGTGTAGATCTTCTGGTTCGTCTATTCAGATTACCTGCTACCATTCATTGACTCAGTAGAGCTCCAATGATGACAGAAAGAGAAACCTAAGACTCAATCCATCAACGATATATTTACCACAATATGTTAGCGAACGAAGCAGGCATGAATCATCTGAATGGAGAAATATCAGAACTGCTAAGATCTCAACAAGTTGCCCACCAGAGCTGAGAGAGGAAAGACAGTATGTTACAATGATATCACCAGGAGCGACCAATAATCTAGTGAATGTGGAATTTCGGCGGAGTTGGGGCTCAATATTACGTGGCACCAATTTACGGAGAAAGTTTGACTAGGTATCGATATTTGATGAACTAATAAGTAGATGCAAACCCTTGTCTGAAATAAACAAATAATTGAAATATTACTCTGTTGAATGAAAAAAGCAAGAAATCGGGCAAATAGAATAAACCACCCATACAAAGACTTCAATCCTCCAGATACGTTCGAAATCATGACCTCATCTAGAAATCCAATTCAAACTTATACTCAGAAATCTACAAAAGATTCAATACACCTTTTCCTTTATCAACGCCTCAAGCTTGCCACAATGAGTCGTTTCTTTCAAGGATCCCCTATTTTCTCGTTCCCAAATACATTTATGAACCTTCCAAATTGCTCTCGGACGATTTGGGTGACCTGGGAATATTGAATCGAAGTTATGATGAAAGGCCAGATCTCTGAGTGCTTTTTCTAATTTATCAATGTAACATACAGTCGATGAAAGCTCCTGAATTCCATTCTTCTCATCCGAAAAATCATAAACGAGTTCTGAAACCTGTTTCGTAATGTCGACTAGTGCTTGCTGAAATTGGCGGACTGAGTTGGGCATCTCCACTTCACGCACATTTTCACCGGCCGCAAATTCATTATCGAGCCAATAGGTCATATAACCGATTGTATCATTGTCATGTCCTCTTCCAGCTCTGCTGTTTGAGCGTGTAATAAATGGAAGCATTCTTAAAATCTCTGAGCGAGGTACAAATGCAGGATTTGTCAAATTCTGATCTGTCAAGACTTTGTAAATGCCAAACTCTACAGTGAATCGTAGCGCTCGACTTGCATCTTTGACCTCTTCAAACTTGGGCAACAATTCATTGCCTGTCTCGATGACTTCATGTAACCCCACGGATTTTTTCAGATGGGAATTTGACTGCGGTAGCACATATCCTTTTTGTAACCCTTTCAGATATTCAATGAATATTTGTCTAATCAGTCTTGATCTTATCGGCTTCTTGGAAAGATATCTCCAATAGAAGCGGTTGATTATCCGTTTTTTGAAATTTGAAGTTTTGACGAGTCCAACATCAGAAATAAGTTCGTTCAAATCCTCTATCACGGCATTTGTGAGTAGCATTGCATCTTCCGTGTGTCGGCGAACCAGATCATAATATGCCATATATTCATGATATATCTCGTCAGCATCAGCTTGTACATCCTCAAATAGTTTCGGGAATTGGCGGCCTTGCGGGTAGTCTGGCATCTCATTAATGTACCTGTTGAAAGTCAAAAGCGTGTTGCCTGGAAATGTATCCAATCGTCCCCGAAATATGTCTCCTTCCTTTTTGGTTGCGTTGTACGTGATATCCTTGTATAACAACGGAATTGCAGATACACAACTTGGGGTGATGAGTTTGACATTGTAACCACTTCTGAGTAGTTTCTCATGATGGACCCATCGGGTCATATAGGGTATCATATATGCCCAATTCAGAAACAAAATCAGCAGAAGGAGTCCTATCCACATCATCAGAGTTGCGTGAGAGCCTTCAAGCGATGAGCCGCCGGAGCCAACAGGGTCTGTTTGTTTGCCGTCATCTGAACTAGAATCAGACTCACTTGCACTTGCGCTTGGGGCTCGTCCCTTGCGTTTGGGCTCGATCTCTCGAAGGTTTTTGGTGGGCATTGAAGAAGTAGTGAAGCTTATGCGGCTCAAGTATTATGTATTAAACTTTACAGCTTTTAGCTGTCTACGAGTTGACGGTAGACTTGAATGAATCGTTGATAATGTGCCAGGAGAATTTTGTGTATGTGATGGCAATCCGTTGAAGTCAAAGGTTGATCGTGAGCGTAGAACATTACAAACTTTGTTTTTTTTTTCATAAAATCTTCTTTGAATGATACCGGAAGAAGGAGCTTAGGACGTTCTTTGTCGAAATCGACGAGAATTTCAGAAAAATTCGAAAAGTTTCCATTGTTACGTTGTGCGCTCGGATGTGACAAAGAGACAGTTGTTGAGATAAAGAAACTCTATACCTTTTGGCAACTGTGATAAAAGACGAGCTTCCAAATTTAGGAACCTCGATCGTCGAAGGCCCAAGAAATAGACAGCCTTTGGTCTGAGTCAAATTTTGTATCACAAGCAATGACTATCACAGAGTTGTTTAAAACTAGGTAGGTTCTTGAAGAAATTGACACAAGGAAGTAAGAAGAAGGACATTTGAAGAAATTCGGATTTTTCCACAGTCCACAGAGAAGCCTCCTCTCAATCCTGTGCAAGAATTAGTTTATGGGAGGTTGTACCATTATGCTATGTTAAGTAGATTCTTCTGTTATGGAGCTATCTTATTGCCGCAAATACTCCCCTTTTGAATAGACTGTTAAACGTAAGACTATATCTTCACCACGAGGCACAGAACAGAACAAAAGAAGTCGTGGTTTATTTTAATTTTCATTAATTCGAGGGAAATACTTACTTGTAATAGAGGAGATCTGAAAATGAATGATGTTGAAATAATCAGACGTAGAAGAAATTAGTTTCAGGTCAATCAAATATCGAATCCATGCAGCTGAGATTTATTAGCCATTCGTGAAAAAGATATAGCTCTCGCGCAGAATTGAACCACAGTCCTAGGTGCTGAAACCGATGTCCCTGATCAACTTTCCCTCATCGAATCCCCATCTACTCACGTCGATCTGTCCTTTCCAATCCGGCTTATCGCATAGCTCATGCAGAAGACTGTAATATCTACCCATATTTAAGTTGAATCCTAAGATATCCTTCTTTTCTGCCATTAACTGGATATCGAATGCTAGTTCCTGGAACATGACTCCGTGTCTTTGCGTTCCCAGTTGCTCCAAAGATCCATGGTTACAACAGCGTCCAACACAACTGTATATGTGGAAAAAGGCATGACACATCTCGTGTACTAATATACCAAATAACTTTTTCAATCTTTCTCCATTGAGCGGCTCAACCTCCGGTCCAACAAAGATGGTGATGGTGCTCATTGGCCTGAAGCGGCATTGAATAACATCTTTTCTACCTCTCCTGTAAACGGCCTTGGATTCTTGAGACGCGTGTCCTTGACAACCAGGGAGAGTGTTGCCGGGTAAGGAAGTAGTCAGGATGATGTATTCGGTCAACGTACCCCCAAAGAACAAGTCATCGAATATGTGAAAGTATTTTTCCAGGATGGTTTTCGTTGATACGAGACGAAGATGATTTGGGGTGTTGAGGATATCAACCACCTTCCACTTCACAATCGCCTCTTTCTGGAGAGGACTTAATTGTGAATCTGGATTGATATGTTTCCAGACGGCGCCTACAAGACTTGTAGGTCGATGCTTAAATACTTTTAGGCGATTTAAAGTCAAAGGTCGACGAAAAAATAGTCTCCCTGAAAGATACCCCAGCTGGGCATTTGCTCGTCGAATAGTCAAAGAATGCGGAAAGTAATTCGCATCTCTGTCTTGAGCGAATTGCTCTAGTTCAGGCCGGCTTTTACGAAGTACTTCGCCGTCACATCCTGTCACATTTGTTCCTCTGCCGATTCCATTTGATATTTTTGAAGGTATTTGGCCCATCGTGCGAGGTTTTCCGATGAATTCTGAATAAAGGTCAATATTTGGAAAATCTTGTGAGGTTTTCTAATGTCATGGAATTGAAGAAATCGTGTCTGGCCAGTACGTGTGGTGATAAATATAGCAAATGCCACCACTAGGGATGACTATCTTGAGCATTAGCAACCATAGTAACCGTAGGAATAAACCCGTTCAAGGTGATGGATCTCCTTCCCAGCCGTACTTGAGAAATGACATACGATGTACGGCATCTCATGATTGCAACACTATTCAGATTTGGACATCCAACGAACGACTAAGAGCATATACTTATATTCCATGCTAGGACTGACAGCAAGGTAAAGATTCAACTCCATAAAGACACGAACAAAACCAGAATAAGTCAATAGATAAGTGGACATCGAATAGCTCAAAAATTTGCGCATCATACCTAAGGTTGAGCAACACCGGACAACGAATCAAACTCATGCTTTCAACAACCCCAAACCCCCGTCTTCTCTTCCAAAACGAAGGAATTTCATTATGCATTTGAAAGGGTAAGATCAACATTTCTACTGATGTCCTCCGTTAATAGTCCGGATAGAAGACGAATTTTCTATACTCCCCAACATGACCAGATTCCGTAAGAACCAAATAGTCATAAATATAGCTGCACTACTGACCTACATCCCTTTAGTAGATAGTATAGAGGTCAGGAGGCTTTCTGTGGCACCTTCAATATCCTATCACTGATCGGTGTTCTTGACACGGATCTCATGGGCCAAAATTGATATATCCATAGATGTGTTTGCTTCGATTTGCTTTTTAATTTTAGGATCGTTCGTACTAGTCTTGTTACATGTGACTCTCAGAACCGACATCAGACCTGGAAGCAGGTAATGTGCCAAGTGCATGCGTCAGAGCCTTGTACTCAATTTGTTCGCGATGGTGAGAAATATTGTGAGCAGCATTCCCAGCGGCGAGAGCCCAAGATTTAAAACTTTTGTCATTGATTTTGTCTATCATTCTCAAGAGGCAGAAAAACGCATACTTCTATAGTTTTATAAAGGATCTAACATCTTGACATCATAAAAACTTTTAGGGGAATTAGTTTGAAGGGGCTGCGAGGTTTCCTCTAACACCTCCCTTCTCTCCGACTTCGCGTGCAGTAACAGTGACTGACAAATCCTTGCTAATGTTGATCATGACTTCGATCTTGCTACCCTTCTTAACACCTCTAACTGCGGCTTCTGCAAGAACATTTCCGACCTTCCAGATTTTCTCACGTTGCTCTTCTTCTTCCTCTTCGCTATCATCATCCTCAGAATCATCAGAGTTTGCATCCTCAACCTTGGCCTCAGTTGTCTTAGGTTTTGGCTCTGGCTTAGTGACCTTGATGTGAGATCCACCCTCGACAATCTTGACTAAAACATCACCACCTTCTTTAGGAGCGGCAATTTCGACAGTTCGGCGGGCTGGGACAGCAGTTTCGGCAGCAACAATTGGTGTGAAAACACCCTTGTCAGTCTCTCCGGAGATGGAAAGAACTCCAATGGCGTTTGTAAGGTGCTGAACAGTAGTGACGGCAGCGTGAGTAGATTGCTCAATATCTTGAGCATCGAATTCTTGAATGAGAGATGCTTGAAGAGCAGCTCCACGGGCTTGCAATTCGGAGGGGTTGATTGCGGTAGGGCTGGTGGATGGAGCAAGAACTGTAGCATTTGGGTAGATGTATTGGACGTTGGATGCGATTTTTGGGGTGTGCGATGTACCACCAGAAAGGATGACCTCGTCAATTTCCAAAGCATCCAATCCAGCCTTCTTAACAACACCCTCAATCAATCTGTTGAATCCTTCAAAGACCTTGCGTCCGATAGTCTCATATCTAAGTCTGTTAATGGTAGAAGAGAAATCAATACCCTCTGCCAAGCTCTCAACACTGAAGTTGGAGTTTTGTCCGATACTGAGTGCTTTCTTGGTAGCTTCGGCTTCTGCCTTGAGTTTTGCGAAACTGCGTTGGTTTTCACGGGGGTCGATAGAGTTCCACTTGATGAATTCTTTGGAAAAGTGATCCATGAGAACCTGGTCCAAGTGAACACCGGCGAATTCGTAATCGTGTGCAGTGGCCAAAATGGTGTACATGCCACCTCTTGATGCGATAACTGCGACATCTGAGCGAGTTCCTCCGAGGTCTGCAACAATAACATTCTTATCCGCAACCTTGGCCTCTGGTCTTGCGTCGTATGCCAACAGAGCAGCAACAGGCTCATTAATGAGTTGTAAAACCTCAACGCCTGCATCGTTTGCTGCCTTTGTCAAGGCTGCCTTTTGGTTCTCGGAGAAATTTGTTGGGACTGTGATGACAGCCGAGTTAATTTGCTTTCCAGTGTAATCTGATGCGGACTGTGCGAGACGACGGATAACTCGAGTTGCTACTTCAGAGACAGAAACGGTCGATGGTTCACCCTCCTCCTTATCTTGAATTTTGAATGCGATCGTGCCCTCGTGGTCCAAAGGGTGTGCAGAAGCATGGCTGTGTGTAGGATCTATCGACTTGAAGCTATGCGGGGTGCGGGGCACAACATTAGTCGACCTTCTCTTGGAATACACCTGGGACCAGAGGGGGAAATCGAAATATAAACATACTCTTGTCCAAGGAAATCTTTGAAATAAGCAACAGTGTTTGTGCTGTTTCTAATAAGTTGTTGCTTGGCCTGTTGACCATAATATTCGTCTCCGTGGATATAGGACAAAATGGTAGGGATTTGACGATCTGTGGTCAAGATCAATCAGTCTGCCTCCCCATCCTGTTCGGATCTATCTTCGAGTGCGGTTTGGCAACTTACCTCCATCCTCATTGGCAATGACTTCGGCTTTATCCTCAACGGTGGTGTAGGCGATTGAGCTGTTGGAGTTTCCAAAAGAGATACCAATGGCATTTCTCTCGCCAGCAGTGCCGTTTGATGCGGGGGCTTCAGCTGCCATTTTAAGATATATGAAGGATTATGGGAGAGAAACAAAAAGTCGATAAATGAAGTAGAAAGAGACTTTGACTCAAAATCAAAGGTTGTTATGGTTCTGTGTAAATATTCAATGTAATCAAGACCATCCAGAACTTTTTTACTTTTTCAAAATCGCATCGAGAATTTCACTAGCGCCACATCTTAGGTTAGCCACCCCACATTTTGAAGGCGCAAACGCAAGGCTGAGAAATCTGAACTTTTTATCTAAGGTTATTGGAGCTGGAGCAAGTATTGAGTTGAATATACTCCATTAATATAATCAATACACAAACAACCACAAGAGCATTCACGAAGACTACTACATCTTGAGATATCCTTCTGCTATAGAAAGCTGCGTCCAGCTAGTCGTTTGCTCACCATACCACAATGTCGACAGAAACATTCGTGCTTCCCGGCGATCATATTGCTTCAGAATTACTACCTTCTCACCCAAGTTTACCATTGAAGCTCGGCCCTGGCTTAAGACATATTCCGCCAAATACAATCACTTCAACTGTAGCAGGTCAGTTACGAACAGATTCGAGAAAGAATGCAGTGTGGGTTGAATTCAATGCTGGTCGAGTAAGAGATAAAGTCACAAATTTCTGGTTCTTCGACGCAGCTAACCTTTCCCTTAGTACATTCCAACAGTAGGAGATCTCGTAATTGCTTCCATTAAAAAATCAGCAGGAGACGTCTTTTATGCAAACCTTAGCGACTTTACATCAGATGCCAGTCTACCAGTCCTCTCCTTCGAGGGCGCCACGAAGAAAACCAGACCGCAGCTTGAAAAGGGCGCACTGGTATATGCACGAGTTACTCTTGCAAACAAACATATGGACCCTGAACTAGAATGCGTATCAGCATCAACGGGTAAATCAGAAGGCTTGGGACCATTGGAGGGAGGCATGCTTTTCGACGTATCTCTCGGAATGGCAAGACGAATGATGATGGCTCGCCCCGCTGATCAAGGTGGTTTGACGATACTTGAGGAATTGGGAGAGGCTGGTGTTTCGTTTGAGATAGCCGTGGGAAGGAATGGAAAGGTTTGGGTGGATAGTAAGACAGTGAAGACTACATTGGCGATAGGAAAGGCCTTGAAAGAAACGGACGAAAAGGGTCTGTCACCGGAAGATCAAAAGAAACTGGCTAAAAAGCTGGGACGCGAGGCTTGAAATACGATACCCTAGAATAGAATAATTACGCCATTGGAGAAGCTTTACAAAAGGCTGAAGCAGAAGAAACGACAACCCCGTACAACATTCCTGTCATATCAGCCCTTACAGGATATGACACACGATCGCAATCCCTTCCCTCACTCCCTCACTCCCGCCACCCAAAACTACAATAATTATTTGCAAGCTTCGATTGGGCTTCTCTATAGCAGTACGTATGGAGTCTACAGATGCTTTCAAGCATGTATTATCTATACCATTATGCAAGCCATATCGATAATCAATCGCAATGCATTCCAGTTGCCCCAACTTTCTCACCAAGTCTCCGATTGATCAGCATGCAGTGACATGATGAAACTGGGAGGCAAACTAGGAAGTTTATATATTGATGATGTACACCATGCAAATTTTATTTCCTTATGCGCTCAGAATATTCATCATGTTTCGCTTTACTACTACAATCACACTGGCTATTCTCTACCTAAGCGCACCATCACTTTCGAGACCTATCCCTAGAACCGAGAAAGGAGAACTTAGTAAGATCTCACCCTATCCATCTAGTAATCAAAAAACTAATGCTTCACTAGTTAATATCGGTATTCAACTCATACCGGGACTAGACATAGGAGTAAATGTTGGTCGTGGTGATAATATTGTGGATGTGAACCTCAAATCCATGCACCTGCCCTCAATTCCTTGTACCAACACCCAGAAATCGATTGCAACAGCAGGTGTGGAGTTGCCATTGATAGACAGAAATATGAAAATCAAACGCGTGGACCCGCCAACTTTGCCGAGTACTGCTGGACCTGTGATAGCCATAGATTTGTCCATCCCAAGTTTGTCGAGCACCTCACCGCCAACATCAACTAGCACATCAGATTTCGTCGGTTCCATTACAGCTAAAGATTCGTCGATTCCTAAGTCTTCAATTGCTAGCAAATCTACCTCGGCAAATATCTACTCAAGACGGCTCCACACACATCATCGTACATTGGCAACCGACCCCCCGCCTACCATAATCATAGAAACTATTCCTATTTCGACGAATCGACCCAAAATAAAGCATACTCATCACCGGCTAACAAAAACTTCCCAGGCCATACAGTATACATCTGTACATCCTCATCCGTTGCCAGCTCAGACCTTATTCAAGAGATTAGAAACAACAAAGTCATTGACAATCAACTCGCACACAGCTAAATCAATGGTCACCTCGATCTCACCTTCGCAAACAAGATTCCCCATAGTACCAGTTGACTCTATTTCATGAGGAAAGACTACTTTGGTGACAAAGGCTTCAGGAAGCTTATCGATTGGGAGGGCTACTTGGCATCCGCCCGCAGAGACTTTATATCCTCTTGTGGTTGAGCGTGGAGCACCGAATAAAGGTTGGAAGAGAACAACTAGGTGGCATCCATCTGTCGAAAGTTCGTATCCTCCTGTAGCTGATCGCGGGTTTTCAAACGAGGACCGTTGAATTGACGGATAATCATTAGATGAGTTTTACGTCCTGGCACACCTGTCTAACTTATGCCAAGTGTGTATCATTTTTACTTTTACTTGTCGCGCCTGGTGCCTGCAGTCACCAAATCTAGATAGTCGATCCTTATTATACAAAAAGCTGTAGGTGACGGCCAGCAGCCGTTGTGGTGTCAATAAAAATATATTAGTTCTTCTCTGCAAGTTTGCACCACAGATCTATGTCAAACAATCTTCTGTCATCAAAACAGATTTTTGTATTCAATACTATTTGGTAATTCCGAATCTTGAAAGAGCCTTTGTATGTAGTCATTCATACACAAAAACTCCAACACTATATGCGTGGCAATGTTCCTCTTAACTACTCATTAAACATTACTCCCCTTCCTCCAACTTCTTTTGTCCATTCATTACTTAATACTCACACTTGATCTATATACCAAGCCCAATTTTATACAGAATGCTAACCTTGAAAATGCTTTACTTCCGCTGGTGGCCATCACAAATATCCATACATCATCTCACCATCATCGTCATCATTATCAGGTCGATTCATTTCCTCGTTATCTGCCATCGGCCAGTCGTAGAAATCTTCTTTCAATCCTTGATCTTGGTTATCACACATCGTCAGTCCCTCGAAAATCTCTTCCATCACCGCCCGCCCATTCTGGTTTCCTTCTTCAATGATCTCTTCGAATTGGCGACCTAACATGGAAACGAGTTCATCGTCATAATAATCTCCCCCATGCCCAATGATATAATTGAACAGATTTATAAATCCTTGCTCCATACACCAGCGGTCGATTTCTCGATTATTTCTAATGCTTTGTGCTATGTCTGACGCAGAAGGACTCGCTGTGGTTTGTTCTTCGTTGAACTCGGCCGGGTTGACATTTCGTGGAAATTCTGTCCCATCTCCAAGTCCTTCGCTGATGAGTGATTCTCGTATGGCTCTTTGCTCGTTTTCGTATTCTGCATCATCTTCCGCACCTATATCTTCAATGTCCTCCTCAGTCTCAACATGATTCTTTTCCGCTTCAACCTTAATTGACTTCTTGATGATATCCCCAACCTTTTCCACATCCTCATCGTTCGCGAAGTCCAAAGTATGATAGTCCATATATTCTTCAAGGCAAGACCATCCGCGCTTCAGAAGCCACTCATAGATTCCTTCGTCTTCATTCCGGATTCTGTAAATATTTTCGAGTTTTTCTTGGTCGCAAACTTCGATATAGCATTTTAGATTGCTTTCCCTCAATCCGGCTGGGTCTTCGTCTTCTTCATAGTCCTCCCAGTCGCTTTCGTCGGTCATCATATTGAGGATTTCGTCTCTATCTTGATCATTATTCCCGTTCTTCTCTCCGACACCATCTCCATCGTCATTTTTCTCCTTCATATCCTCATCCATATCCTCGTCTTCTGCCATCGCCTCGCAAAGGAGCCTCTCAAATTCCTCATCCAGTTCTTGATCCATGCCATTTTCCCTTTCATCCTCCAGATCCTTCAGCTCCTCGTCGTCTTTCTCCTCAACTCCCCAATTCTGCAGCTCTTTATCTGCAAGCGGGTCGCTGCCTCTGTAATTGCACAAGACTTCTTCAGCTTTCATGTAATCTGCCACACTTGTTGGATCGTATTTATGTGTAACCATGAAGTGTTTGAAAGTTGGCCAGCCTCTTTTGTTGAGCCATTCAAGCCGAGAGAGTCTGTAGCTTGGTCTATTCATTGTTGCTAGAGAGTTTTGAAGACGTTTTGATGTCTTCAGTTATTCTGAGATTGTTTTTTCTTTGAGTTGAAGTCCAGGGGAGTAGCAAAGAATTTGGGAATCAATAGACTATGTATTGATTGTAGATAATCAAAATATGGCTCTGCAAGTTCTGTCAATATGAATGAAAACTAGCTATCTAACTTAAAGAAGTTTTCAAGGTGAAATTCGGAATGCCGGCTTCGGGTAGTGTGCCAGGTCATTGACCAAAAATGGACTGGCAATAAAATTACAAGATGGTTAAGCTCTCAAGGTGAATTGCAGCTATCATAATGTCCAATTGATACTTGAATTTTGTAAAACATTATTTGAATCACAAGTATTCACTTTATTTCTACCAAATATAGTGATTCCATTTCCCAGTGTGCAAGTAAAGAGTGATCTTCTTGTGAGAGCATAAGACAAGAGGTTCCCACATGTATTAACAGTTGCTTTCAGGTTCTCCAAGCTATGGGGAATGAAAAACGTGTGCTCAAATATCTTTTCATTTGATGTGTACAGTACATTCTATGATATGGGAGGTCATTTGTACGGTACCATTCTACACAGCACAAGGCACAGTGAAAGCAATGTACGTGAAACAAGATTAAATAGGTAATCTAAATAGGCACAGGAAGTAAATTTGTATTCATCATTCATTGTTCTGTGATTTTCATATTCTATTTGTGTGTTGATCATCTGAAAGAGTACTAAGATTCTCCAATCCTCAGTTAGGTTTCAGTTGAACAAGGCAAGGCAAAGCACACATTCATCTCAATAAATTATAATACACAAATCTTGCAAGACGTTTGAATACTCCCTGATGTCTCTATTGATAGACCTCATACCCAGCAATTACCTAGGCATATTTTCTGTTTGTCTTGATAAAGAGCTAACCCGCCATCACTCCTCCTTCACCTCTGTTCTCCCCGTTCCGTCGAAACCCTGATATCCAACACTGCTATTCTAAGAGTCTTTCACCTTTAATCTGACCAACGGGTACTCTCGATAACAGCCCATAAGGTGTTTGATTGAATGGTGTTGCTCAAGGATGCCGAATAAAAAAGCAATGTCTGACGAGGCATTTGCCAGCATCATAATATATTGCAGACATCTTTCTGCATCACTTAAAATATCTTCACATTTTGCCACATCGCCAAAATCCAAAGAACCATTCCTATCGCAGTCATATAGCCCGTCATTCTCAGTCTGAATCTCAGATCTCCCATATCCACATACCACATTCTCCACAAATTGCAAACCCATAGCAGATAAACTCTTCCCAGAAACAGAAATAATGTCGCTTTAATTCTTGCTCCGCAGACCACAAAGAATGCGTAGGCTATTGGAACAAAAAAGAATAATACTGCTATAAAAACAGATACGAGGATGTGCGCAGCAAGGATCATTTTGAGAAATGGTTCGGTTATCGTTAGGACTAGAGAGCGGGGGCTCAGGGTGAACTTTAAGCGGGGCTTTGGGTTCTGATTGATTTGATGACGATTGTTCCGGTCGCCAAGCTCGATGATGAGTTCTCGTGCGTGTCGATCCATGGCTAGGCCAAGATCTGTTCGCTGGATCTCGTGGATCCAGTTTTGTTCCTCTCGGATAGCATGAAGCTGAGCTTGTATGCTTTGAAGTTGCTGTCGAAAGGTGGGCATTTTGGTGGTTGCTTTTTGCTGTCTTGGGAAATTCTTTCTGTAAATAAGTTTGGTTGATGGAGTCTTTGAAGTTTTTGAATAGATAGAATAGATTCTTGCTTCTGTTGAGCTGCCTGCGGCAACGCTATATATACTAGAGGCTCTGTGTAAGAAGTAGCATACTTGTTTTGGTACGGCTGGCTGAACAGTGTCTCGACCGTACGTACAGTTCCTCCAGAAGCGCAAGCTGAGAAACGGTCTATGGTACCAATTCTTATCCCCGTATCATATAACACATACCGTATCGATTGCTCTTTCAAGCTTTGAATCTAACATCTTGTGGCGGCGAGTTGTAACGTATGTTGAAGAGTTTCGAAAATGAGAACACTGGTCAGGCCACCTATTGAAATAGTCTAACATGGCATGGCAATTTGACATTGACAACACCGATCCGATTCTCAAAAATTGTTTGTATGTAGAAATGAAGATTGACTTTATTAGTACTATGTGACCATGACTAGGCATAGTCTGTCAAAGAAAAGTCGTTTCCATCTTTTTTCTCTCTTCATCCCATCTTCTCCACTGCCCAAAATCTTTATTTCTCAAACAACCCCTATCTTCTTCTTGTTAATCATAACATCTAAATGCCATACTCTATTGCGATGTATTGAAAAGCCGAACCAAGAAGCAAGATTGATAGAGCAAAGAACACTTTATTTCCGATATGTGACTCCGACCATACAAAGTGCATACGCCAATCAAGAGCTAAGTGTAGCAAAAGCCTACTCCCAGTTTGGATCACAAATCTGGTCGCAGCCTTCTCGGAAACGCCGCAGCTGCGAGCAATATAGAAGGGTGTGAATGCTATTATGTAGCCCCAGATGAGATATAAGACAAATTGGATGGTTTGCCTGGTAAGATATAATTTGAAGATTGAAGAAGATCTTCCATGAGTAGTTGTCAATTTGAACGCAATTGGGCTGAGATTGAAGATTTCTGTTCGTGTTTCCTTGGCGACGATATTGAACCCTTCGAAACAGTAAGCTCGCGGCCATTTGTCTAGCCACTCCTCAAAATCGACTGGGAATTGCATTGAGCAGGGCTTTATTAGTGATACGTGAGTTGAAATTTACCTTTTAGTGTTAAAAATTAGAAAGTTTGGCGTGAAAGACGTCGACAAATAGTCTGGTGGGGTGTATAAGATAATGGGACTCGAGATGAGAAATGGAGTAAGAGCTTATCAGTTGAATAAAGGAGACGCGCGTCCGGCTGAAACTTCTACTTCTAGGGTTTTCTGGGGTATCACTTTCTTTGAAAATATTATGGATTGATAATCTTCATTCGGGGTCCTACCATCAACATACGGCGGGAATGAAGGGATCAGTTTTTTGCCGATGTATTGGGTTACGACGAATAACTTTGTGTGGCAATCAAATCAAAATGTCGTTTTCGGTCAAATTTTTACAATCACAGATGATTTGCTTCAAAAAGACTTGATGGCGTAAACAAAACTTCCTCATTGTGTGATAGCTAAAGTCTATAACTTGTGTCCTTCTGGTGTCAACACCAGTCTTCCGGTTCACTTTGTACCAGTACAATTTTTAAGTATGTCTTGAAGCATGATCTCCCAAACAATTATATCCACGCGAAGTTTTCAAGTCGAAATGATGACCTCAGTCTTTTGCTGATCCGCCATTACCATAAGATGGATATGACTACATCACTAGTTAGTTATCATAGACATTCTTTAACTATTATTAGTGAAACATACCCTCAAAGTTCCCATGAATTCAACTGGTCGCTTGTCATCGAGGCTAGTCCCACTTGGATCAGTGTTTTCACTTGCTGAATGCTGCTTTCCATCTTGATTACCGGGAGCATCCGAGTTTTTTCCACCATTATGATTCATGGCACCATTGGTCTGCGTCTGTCTTGGAGTGTTCGAAATACCGGTAGATCTTTCTGCGTCGGATGCCGCTTCGTCTTGTTCTGCCGCTCTAATTGCCGCCAGAATAATCTTGCCCTGCTCGTAATCGTTGTCATTTTCCATTTTGAGTTGGTAAGAAAGCATGAAATGATTCATCGACATCCAACCTGTCTTCTTGAGCCAAGCGGAATCCGTCAATTGAGGTGCATCATTGGAAGAACTCATGATTGCAAATTTGATCTCGTTCAGGAGAAATCTTGCGAGACCCCGCAAAGAGCTAAAGTTGATTTGTAAGTGGAGATTTGATTTCAAGATGGATCCCTCTTCAGAAAGAAAGCAGGTGGCAGTCTTATAAATAGATGTCTCGGTGAAAGGCTTGGTGCGGCGAGGTTGTTTTTCTCGTATACGCTAGCATTGTCTGAACTGCGACTTCCTACAGTAGTTAACGGAAATTAATACTGCATATCACAGTGAATCATTAGATTATTGAGCTTATTTCAATGAATTATTGACTAGAAATTCATAGTTTTACTCCAATTGATAGAATTAACGGTCTCTTTCCATTTATTCTATCGGAATTGTATACTACTTTCGGAGATGATACAAAGTAACTGTCGGGATATTGATCATGTGATCATACAGAGGGAGCTGTATTAGCTAGCGCCTGCGCTAGCTTCTACCTATAAATGTGCATAACTTTCCATAATAAATGATTAAGAACAATTACAACCACAATAAGACGAAAGTACTTTTACACTTATCAACCAAGTTGAAACCAACAGTAACAACCTAAAAATGAATGCACGAAATTGCAGCAAAAGTGTCCATCGCTGGATAACAGTCTACCTAGATTTGTGAATCCTTATATAATAAGAGCACCCATAGTTCAGAGTCAGTCTCGTATTAGTAGGTTTCTATTGAACTGTGTTTAGCATTCATGACTAGTTAATAAAAGTACATATGCCGCTCCTCGAGTATGTATAACCTTCATTAACCATCATAGTCACCATCAAAATCACACTCTGGGCTGCCGTATGTAGCCATCAAGGTCTCTCGCTCAACAAGTCATAAGATCAGATAAAACTTTGCGATGTCTTGAACTTGCATGCCCTTTTCATTTTACAGGAAGCTATCCGATGGTAGTATGTAGTCTGCTCGGCCACTGTCTAATAATGAGGCCGTCATGCCGTCTACATGATATTTGTTGAGTGAGAGCCTTATAGTCTCTCATGAATATTATAATGATGTGTGAGATATTTTTGTGTGATTTTAGATGAAATTTTTCAGGGTCACCGGACGAAGAGATTAAAATTTAGTGTAGTTGCATGAAAGGGGAAGGTGCGGCTTAGCCGAAGGAACGTATCGCTTTCCCAATTCCTTTCAGATACAATTTCTTGAATTTTAAGCAATGGAACCCTTTTCTCAGATTTGACTCTTTTCTGACATGCTGATTTCGGCGGCAAATGTGCGCAAGAGATTTAATTTCTAAATTTCTATGCCCTATTTCTTTCCGGTCCATTCCTAAGTCATCGTATTATGGAGAAATGCTTCACGTTTGTCTTCAGAGATCATATATAGAGATTTGAGTTGCAACACACTACTTGAGAGCCTAAAAAGACTTAAAATGTGTAACCAAATAAGATGACGGGGCTTTAATCTCAAGAAAAAGGCTGACAAAAGCTCTCCTGAAATTTCCCAGAAGTACAAATTCCAATTCAACCAGTCAGATAACATGGGAATTTTTACTCTAGCAGGATCCCCGTCCTATTGCTCCTCGAAACGATAATTGTTGTGATTACCGATGTCAGTGAAAAGCCCACAAGTAGTCCATAATCGATACACTGGCTATTATCGTAGTTGAGATCAATCGAAGCATCAAACAATTCTGCAGCTTTCATTCCATCGTTATCCGTCAATTGAGTGATGTTGGGTGGCGAAGCTACTGTGATAACATGTTATCAATATTGTTGGTCATCAAATCAATCTCCCATCAAATTTTTTAAGGTACTGATACAACGTCTAAAATGGTCAAAAAATGGTAATTTTCTATGTTCAAAGTCGCCATCTAAGACTTTCAAAAAAAAAAACCTTATTTGGGTGATGAAATGGTTGGGGGCGGGAAAGTATGGAGAAATGCACAAAAAAAGATACTCTTCGATATCGATCAAGATCTATCTATCATGATCACTGTTTCACAACATTGACAAACAGTGATAAAGATGCAGGAAAGTAAAAGAAGCGATAAGGTTAAGGTTCTAGCAAAGTGAAACTATTCCCACTTTTGGATTCTTACCTTAACCTTAATTCAAACTTCATTTTTTTTCCCTAACTAATCGATGAGATCACGATTTTGCTTGACGTTGAATTTATTTGCATTAACTTAAATTTATACAAGGCTATTATCAGTCAGAATCGTTCATAAAAGATTGCTTTAGAATGTCGAAGAAAGCTGGATCGAAAGGCGCTTGTACTTGCACACGTAATCTAACTCATTTTTTGCAGTGTTTTTTTTTTAATAGAGTGGACAGAAATGAATTCAATGGAGAGATACAGCACGGATGAAACTGTAAAAGGGAGAGCAAAACTTTAAATATGAGGGGACATCGAACAAAAGAGGGCTGATGTGTACAATCGAGCATCTGTAGTGTAGAGTTGTAATAGAGATGGCTATGTGATGCCCTCACGATCCGTCGCTTATTTGTTACTCGGATTATACAGGATCTGTTCTTCGGTCGCTTTGATCGCACTCATGCGGCAACGAGTTCTCATCACACGACTTTGTATACGTACATCAGTGTCGCCGTGTCGAACTTTATCTTCCTTATATATGTCCCTTTCCACGAGCTGGCCCCTTTCTTTCTATACGCAGTTTTCCGTGTACACGAGTATCGAAAAAAGCTAATCAAACACCAAAATCCACCTTATACAGAATCTTGGATATCAAGATTACCACATCATTTAATAATGTGCATCAGCTTCGCCCCTCCTTCTCCGGCCCACTCCTCTCTCGATTTTATCCGCCCCGCCAATCCTACTCCTTACCATCCAGAAAACGTTCTATCAATCTCATCCCCTTTCTTTCGTCCATCCAACCCAACACCCTATCATCCACAAAACCTTCCCCAGGATCTCGAAGAAACAAGATCCATTTGCCGCGTCCTCAGAGAAGCTGGGCTTGTCGATATAGAGCAGCTCATGGATTCATATGATTTGAGAGATGATGAGAAGAATCGTATTTTGAGGGCCTGGGAGTACAATGAGGGAATAAGAGAGGACTGCTTAGTCCAGAATGTGAAGGAGAAGATCTTGATGCGGAGACAAAGTGGGGTTGAGAGTGAGAAAGAGAAGGAAAATGAGGTCTTCACCTCATACGCTGGCGTTAAGAAGAGTGTCAATACTGAGAAATCAAAAGTGTTGGGAGAGACGAGAAATTTCATCACTAATCGAGTACCCATACCGCAAAAGATAAAGGAAGAGATGGATTATAGCTTTGATGAATCTTATTTCTCTAATTATTAATGGGCACGAGTATTCACTGGAATAATATCAACGATGCAGCGACACGGAGGACTGGCTAAGAGATCCCATCGCCGCCGGACAGAATGATACCTTGACACAGGTGGTCAATGAAAACATGCTACAAGGTCTGATGGTGAAAGGCTCAAAGGAAGGCACAACGATACTATATCTCCGTGCCTGCAACAAAGACAAAAAGAATTGTTGCAATGAGTGTACTTACACTTTCGAATGATTCCGTTGTAAAGATAAATGGTAATAGCGGTGGGTTAATGAGATCACTGTCTCACTGATTACTCAGAAGTGGGGGCATTAGTTGAGTGCATGACATGCACGTGGTATGGTTTTAGTTGGTTAATACCTGGCTAGCGTTAAGGAATTGAGCATCAAGCGAATGTCATCGCCAAACTGAAATATCGATCTACCAACTTTAATTTTCCTAGAACTGTGATGTGATTTTTGGAAAAAATGTACATTTGTACTTCGACCTTTCTAGCCCCCTTCAGGTTTTCCGGATACCTTTGAGCTGATAGGATGATAAAATTCCCCCCGGTTTCAATATTCGATATTTAACGTATCAAAGCACGAAGTCACCTTCGCAACTTCCCATCGCCTACAACAACACTGAGTGCGGTTTTGAGACTTTCCCTATCTTTGAATCCGTTGAGTGGGACATGAGCTGAGCTGCAGGATGAGAAAGAGATATGATTTCTAGGACATATACATCGAGCTTTCTAATGAGATCAAGAGATTCCGAACGAACGTGAGAACTGTGGCCAGAATAGTTATGGGGGAGATAAAGTTTATTTCTCTATCACCAACCTGTCAAAGGGCGCTCTTGGTATCATATGTCTAACCAACGAGGAATCGAAATGTCAATTTGATAGTGCTAGTCATCTTGATTGCAAAACTAGCTATCGTAGAAAAAGTCATCTTCAAAAGCATCCTCGAAATCATCCTGATCATCGTAGAAATCCGCAAATCCAATCGATTCTACTGCACTATCTTCTTCTTCGAAGCTCTCCAGTTTCTCTTCCGAACTTTCTAACTTCCTCTACCGAGCTCTTCGCTCCCCCATAACCAACCACTTCCACAAGACCGCATGTTTCTACTATAGGATCTTTTCTTTTCGAGTTCTTCGCTCCCCCATAACCAACCACTTCCACAAGACCGCATGTTTCTACTATAGGATCTTTTTTATTCGAGTTCTTCGCTCCCCCATAGCCAACCACTTCCACAAGACCGCATGTTTCTACTATACGATCTTCTTCATCCCAGCTCTCCGCACCTCGATTATCCTCTACATTCTCTTCGTCGCTACCCCTCCTAAACTCCAGTCTCCTCAGATTCTCTACCGTCAAGTCCATCTCATACATCCTCTCAATAATTTCATATGCTTGCGCTAGATGTTCATCATTATTTAATTGCAATCCATATGAAGCCATAAAATGTGGCATGCTGCGAAATCCGGCATCTCGGATAATTCTGTTGATTGATTTGAGGTGCTTGGGGTTTGCTGAATCGGCCAATCGATTGGAATTTTTGGTGGAATGAGAGGTGTCCATCTTGGTACAGGTTTGGTATTTAAGGTGTGCGCGTTGTTTTGGTGTATTATTTTTTGTCGTGTTAGGATTTTGGATTGGATGTATATTGATGTTTATTGGTATTGGAGTTGTGTTGTGGAGATTTGGTCAATGGTGGAATATGGTCGCTCTTTAATAAGAAGCAGCGTTGATAAGGCCTGATAAAGAGATGGAGAAAGGCGGGGCAGAGGTTTCCACTTGGGTTGAGTTGATAAGCCCGAAAAGTTAAAAAAGCATTTCAATCAGTCATGTAAATGAAAATTAAATGTAATGTGACCCTTCTACAACTTGCGTGAGCCGGCTCCTGAGTTTCTTTGATCCTAATATTATTGTCAGAAGTAATTCACTTCCATGACCAAAAGAATCTGAAGATGATTATGTTCATTTATGTGAAACTTGGCATCGTGATCTCCCTCATATAACCTATTCACCTTACTACTACTCTCTAGAATTGCTCCTCTTCATGGACTCTCGAAATAATGAATCCCATCGGTCAATGCCACTGTGATAAGTTGTGTGACCTCCTGTCCATCTGCACTCTGATCCTCCGGAAGTCTCTGTAGCACATTATTCGTAAAGGCCTCATGTCCCGCCAGCAACAAGCCTAGACCAGCCACAATGGCACCATCTAATCCTTGCTCCTTGAACAATGCCTTTTTCCCCTTGAGGGTATTTACAGCAATAGGGTTGTCGATTGCGAGAGTAATGTTGACATGTTCAATGAGTGATTGTGCGTCTGATTCCGATATTGAAGAAGGTAGCAGAGCGGAATCTGTGACACCTTGTAGAAGTGAAAGGTAGACGGCAGTGAGAGAGCCGAGAAGGGGAGTGGCGGGGAGGAGACCACCGTTATATAGAGCGGTTTGGGATGTGAGAGCTTGAACATTGTTGTCGAGGGTTGTGATGTCGTTTTTTACTTGGGTGACGGTTGTGAGGGCTAATACAATCGAGGGCCATAGGAGAAGGGCTTTGATAGATACCATTTTTAGTTAAAAAGAGTAAAATATGATGGATTGTGAAAGTATATCAAGCTTTTGACATGGGTGGCTCAAAAGACTAAGCTGAAAAGATCGCAAGAAGTACAAAGACTGAGTGAGTAAAGAAAGCATGGGAAAGATAAACTTCTATAGAGAATACTTATTGAGGGATAACCCACTAGTAAGGGATCCTTCATCAATCGTCAACCATTCCCAACCTTGGACTAACATCTTTCCAGATATATTAACCTGCATCCAAGCCTCGATGCTCGTCAATGATGATCATCAGGTCGGATCGATTTAATTATAGATTGAGATCTAATGATGTAGACTATGGATAGAGCCTCGAGAGAGCCTTCGGATGGTTGACAGACTTTCGAAATAGTTGACAATAAGGTACCAAACGATCTGCCGTGGACTTGGCATTGAATAGCGTTGTGATGTGCAGCGCTATTTGATAGACACCGAAACTATTTGCAAGCCATTGCTAGGGGGTCAAACGAGCCGCCTGGGCCATTCAACACATGTGGCTGGCACGCGAGGCACGTGTCAAGGATGTGATAGCGATCAATTGTTCTGCAGAGGGGTTCGAGCAATATTGGAAGAGCCAATGATCCTCACTCCATCTCTGTACAGTCTGGAGATAGAGAGGCCAGAATCCTTTTCATGGCGCAATCACCTGTTTGCTGTCTCTGCACGGTACCTGGCCGAGGCACACGGGTACCTTACCCCGCGAAGTATATTCGACCCCCAGAACTTAGAATGACGGGCTCACCCTGGGGCTCCCGAGCTTCTCCATGTGCTTTGACATGTCGACTGGGAGCTCAAGTGACCGATTGGATACAGGCACTACTTCCAAGTATGCGCCTGTAGCGCGGTGGCGCAGTGGCCGCGGTGTGAGTTCTTAGGAGATAAAGCATCCGTGGCACGAATAGCTTAGGTTCTGTCGTATACTATAGTAGTTTGAACAATGTTGCTAGTTGAGCTGAAATAGATATAGATATCAGAGACAATCTTTGCGCTATAAAATAGTTGTGCAGGCATACGCGTAAGAGAACTAATTGCCATTCTGCCGCTTTCATCATCAGGGCGGTGAGTCTAGATTTTTTGAACTTTGAACACCTCCGGAAATAAGTTTCAAGAATGGCTCTTATTCCCAGTCGATGGAAAATTTCTCAATTTCTTGTCCAAATTTGGAGATGTAGCTTGGAGAAACTGATCTTTTTCCAGATATGCAACAAAAGTAAAATTATGTGCGACATTCACGTGATATGTCCCGGCAGAATAAAGCGGTGACTCGTGTATTACCTAAGCGGATCAAATGGAAAAATACTGACAATGATGCTTCATCTAACGTTGTCTATTAATCCATCTCTCACAGCTAACTTCAAACTATTGCATAAATATAATGGTTCATCCTCTCAGATCTTGAGCAATGAAGGAATGCACATTATCAGTACTCATCTGGTAGTGTCTGGAGTACCCTCGGACATCTTTGGGAGATCAATCAGTTGGGACCCGCTCACTCATGATAACGCTTAATGGCAGATACTCCGAATGGTGCAATTTGGTAGTATTCTTACCCTTTGCATGCTCATATTACGGAGGTTGGGGAGGTCGTCCTCCGTATACTCGTATGGTCTTTATCATATGAATATCTACGCAGAGATGTGACCACTTGAAGGGTCTGTCTAGTCCCTTTCAACCATGATAAGGACATCAAGTGGATCATTGATTCCCACATCTTACAACAACTCGAAATCATGGAGTCTCCATTTGACAAACGACTGGACATACGAATAGCACGCCCATATTGGAAATGTGCTGCTTGATTCACCGACAGGAAGTACCTCGCCTCGGGCTCGGATGTACAAATGTACACGATATCATCACACCATCACATTATCACATCTTATTCTCTTTATTCCCCGGATCTCTTTCCGAATTTGACCCGCTCATAACCTTCCTCGCCACATGGTAACACCATATTCTTCGGAAATCTAGAAGGTTGCATTTTCCTGACTAGATTTGCCAGGTACGAAAGTAGCTTAAGGTACCAGCAGTACCAAGACTCGGGGATTTCCGACCATTGGCCAATCACGTTGTCTACTTTTATCAACTGAGGATATATAATGTTATCGCATAACGGCTTGTATCATGGATTATCATGGATTATTCATTAATGACAGCAAATATCCCTGACCCCACCTTCCTTTTCGGTAAAGGTCCGTCAGCTCGGATAAGCAACCATCATTTTCCCATCCCTTCACAACATTCAACAACTAATGTATATTACTAGGGGCGACATTTTACCATGTGTATGGAAATTGTGAAAGAGGCATTGATCTTCTCCAAATGTAGTAGCTTGTCACGTAACATACTTGATTTTCAACATTTCCAAGACTTTCATTACTAAATGAATCAATTTACGTCTTATCGTGAAGTCGTATAACATATATTCACCTTCCTAATTAGGACTCACTAAATGTAAAGTTACATGACAGCTGCAACTAGGTTTAACGTGCGGGGTTTGAGGTACCAAAAATTGGAAACTTTAACAAGGTCTACTTTTACTACATATTCCCCAAGCTCTCATATTTTGTAGCTCTCCATCTCTATCGTCCTACGCGTTATCAATTCATATCATTCTTTGGAGCTGTGATCATGGTTGGGTTTTCGGTTCTCATTTCTACAGCTTTGGCTGCTCAATCAGCTCTTGCGAGTTCAGTCATTCGCTCGAGAGCGAACTATGCAGTCAAGGAAAGACACTATGTCCCTAGACAATGGAAGAAAGTTGCTCGTGCTCCCGCTGAAGGTATCATTAATTTGAATATCGCATTGAAGCAGAGTCAATTCGAAGAACTTGAGAGACAATTGTATCAGGGTTAGTGGAATCTCCAGCTTTTTGTTTCCAAATTCACAAAACTAATATGTTCTTTACAGTTTCCGATCCCTCCCACCAAAAGTACGGCAACCATTTGACTTCTGAGGAAGTCGATGAGTTGGTTCGACCATCATCTCAAACTCTTGATTCCACTCACGAATGGCTTCTTGAGAATGGAATCGATGCTTCAAGTCTAAGCTACAGTAGTGCAAAGGATTGGATTCATCTCTCCATACCAGTCAAGGATGCTGAGCGCTTGCTCGATACTGAATACCACGTTTACGAACACGAAGCTGGTGGTCAAATTATCCGTACTCCAAACTGGTCACTTCCTATGCATCTTCATCAGCACATTGATGCTATTCAGCCAACAACTTCGTTCATGCGTGCCGCACCAAGAACTAGTTACAACCCAAGAGAGGCAAAGATTAGCTCAAGACACACCAACGTTATTGAAGGTCAACTTAGTGCAGGACATACTCCATCTGGATATACTCCACCGTCAAACACCACACTTTCGAAAATATGTGACGTCGCTGCAGTATCCCCTGAATGTTTCCAAGCTCTTTATGGGACCGGAAGTTACAAGCCAAAAGCAGCTCATAAGAATAAGATTGGGTTCAACAATTTCCTCGGAGAGGTTCCAATCAGACCAGATGATGCCTTGTTCTTGCTCAAGTATCGTCCAGATGCAGTGGCCTCTGCATATGAATTCAAATACGTCTCTATCAACGGTGGACCAGTCCAAAACACTACTCTTACTGCTGAGCAATTAGCAGATGGAACAGGCAAAGAAGCCAATCTCGATCTCACCGCTATCACTGGAATCAGTTATCCAACCCCAATTACAGCCTACTCAACTGGTGGACAACCACCCTTCAATGCTTCAATTGGTACAAGTAAAAACACCAACGAGCCATATGCTGATTGGTTAAACTATGTTCTCGCACAACCCACTTCCGAAATTCCTCAAGTTATTAGTACATCCTACGGTGATGAAGAACAAACCGTCCCCGAATACTATGCCAAGCGTGTCTGTGAACAACTCGCTCAATTGGGTGCTAGAGGTGTATCCGTTCTTTTCTCCTCTGGAGATTATGGAGTTGGAGACAATGGCACATGTATCTCCAATGATGGAAAGAACACCACAATGTTCGTTCCAGATTTCCCAACCAGTTGCCCATATGTTACCTCTGTTGGAGCTACCAAATTCTTCGAGCCAGAAGTTGCTGCTTATCGTGCTACTGGTATTGATCCCATCCAGGGTGTTTACCATGGAGGTTGGTCTACTGGTGCTGGATTCAGTAACTACTTTGCTAGACCTTCATACCAAGACAAGGTTGTTTCTGCTTACGTCAAGAAACTCAACGGTACTTTCGATGGTCTCTACAACAAAAGTCAGTATCTTCCCATCCCCCCCCCCCCCCCCCCCCCCCCCCTGACTCCTAGAAGTATCATTCACTAACAATTCTTAGCTGGTCGCGCATACCCTGATATCTCTGCCCAAGGATTCTATTTCGCCTACGTCTGGAATCAAACCTATGGTTCCATCTCCGGTACCTCTGCCTCTACACCTCTCATGTCCGGTATTATCGCTCTCGTCAATGATGCGCTTCTATCCAAGGGTAAACCAGTGCTTGGTTTCTTGAACCCATGGTTGTACAGCAAGGGATACAAGGGATTCACTGATATCCTCAGCGGAAGCGCAGTCGGATGCGATACTGCTGGATTCCCTGTCACTGAAGGTTGGGATCCCGCTACTGGATTCGGTACCCCTAACTTCCCAGAGTTGTTGAAGCTTGCTGGGGCCCACTAGATAAAATACAATTAGATTGGTTGGTATTAGAAAGGGGGTGATGGTTAGGTGATCGGTAAAAATGAATGCATGAAGCATGACAAATAGATAATTCTAATGATATAATGATTACGCTCAATTTGATTTTATCAGTCATGTCGTGAAACTCTTGATTAGATGCGACAGATGCTGAGTGCAAGTTAATCGTAGATTTTTATGTAGAATCGAACATATCGCTATCGGTCTTTATGTAAATTTGTACGAGTACATAGATAATATCACACCTTATCTTACATTGAAGAAGTAGCTCCTGCTGCTACGGCGGCTGATTACTTGATATCTCGATCTGGATAAGCAGCAACATTATTTTAACCCCGTATTCGAAACTTTCAAAGAACGCGATCAAATAACCGTTTGACTTGCAGCGTCATCTTGGTTGGAATCCTCATGTATAGAGCATTCTTCACTAGAAGATCCATCTTGTTGCAAGCCAATCTCCTGCTGTGGGCTAACCTCTTGAGTCGGTTCAGTTTCTCGTCCTGGGCCGATCTCATCAAACTCATGGTTTGGGTGTGTCACATCACTTGTGAACTTGCATTTTTCACAAAAGTCAAAGTTTTCGCAACTTTTACAGTGAAAACGGAAGCCACGTATCTTTGATGTTTGAGTTAGTAAATATCTGGATGGATACACTTCTTTCATTTACTCACCTTACAATTGCACCCATCGCAGAGAACTGACTCGTGTGAAAAACCTGCTGAGGGCAGAACTTCATCAGGAATAGAGAATGACTCGAGAAACTCCACAATTTCGTTGTGGTTATTATAGCTTGCGATTTGCCGTGGAGTCCAGTTTTTGAGTAATTCTCGTACTCTGGCATCCAAGCCAACGTCCGGCTCAAGAAGTCTTTGCACAACTTTCAAGTCGCCTGTCTGCGCAGCCCAGTGAAGGGGAGTCCAGCCATCGGAGTCCTTTCGGCGATAGTTGTATTTATTGGGAGGGAAGCGATCTATTAGGTAAGATATCATATCCATCGATCCGCTGGCAAAAGCGTGATGTATGAGGTCCCGATCTTGTTTGTCATGGAAAGTTGATTCGAGCAGATTAAATTCTTTGGGACGTTCTTCAAATAGCTTTTTCAGTGAGGATAAAGCGCCGATTTGTGCTGCGAACTGAAATGCGCTTCTTCCTTGCGTGTCTTTCAATCCCGCGCTAGCGCCGAAAGATAAAAGATGGTCTACAATGTTCTCCGCTCTCCACCAAATAGCTTCTTGTAAGGCATTTCTGGTATACTTCTGCTCCCTTTCAGGTCTTGCACCTGATTCTAATAACAACAGTACAAGTTCTTCGTCTTCCACATAAATCGCTTGCAATAGGCACGTTTGCTCATATTTGCCCCATGCCTGGTCTACACTGGCTCCGTTATTCAGAAGTAATTTGATGATGTCCACATTCCTGTCGATAACCGCTAGTGATAACGGTGTTTCGTTTGAATTGTTTGCCTTGTCGACATCCGCTTTTTTCTCCAGAAGTAACTTTGTGATATCGTCGTTTCTGTTGCGAGTAGCCAGTATTAGTGGTGTCTCGTCTGTGTTGGATTCAGCATTTGCATCAGCCCCCTTTGTCAGAAGCAATTTGGTGACGACTTCATTATCGTAACGAACGGCTAATAGAAGTGGTGTCTCCTTTGATCCATTTTTTATTTCGATATTTGCGTTTGCGTCTAAAAGGCATTTCGTGATTTCATCAAATCCGTGGCGAGCCGCCAGCAAAAGAGGCGCCTCCTTAGCATTGTTCATCGCATTTATATTTCCTCCAAGCTTTAAAAGTCTTTTTACACTCCGTAAAAGGCCTCCTCTACTTGCTTCGATCAAAGCTGTCGATCCACTGTCAACGTCCTTTGCATTAGGGTTAACACCAAGAACTAACAATTGCTCCACGAGATCCTCATCGCCTGTGTTGCAGGCCAAAGTCATTGCAGGATTGAGCTGCTCCATATATTGGTCTTTACTCGAGACGCTCCTAACTTCTTCACCGATTAGAAACTTCACGACCTTCGGGTGCTCGCTCCTCAATGCCCAGATAAGCGGAGTCCAGCCATCCGTGTCTTGGGCCTCCAATCTAGCACCGGAATTTAAGAGAAGTTTGACTATTTCAAGGTTACCATTTTTGGCAGCGAAAGAGAGTGCTGTCTGCTTGTACATGCCACTCTCCTTCTCAAGTTTCGCACCATGGTCAATTAAAACCTGGACACATTCTTCATGTCCAAATATAACTGCGTCGCAGAGAACACTATCTCCGCCATCGTCAACTTCATTGGAGTCCGCGCCTTTAGCAAGAAAGAGTTCTGTTGCTTCGTGTTTACCATTTTGGACAGCAATGAACAAGGGCGAATTTTTTGTCATAGGCTCATTTTTTAGAGTAACATCGCTTTCAATGAGCTGAGTTAAAATATCCAGCCGGCCACTCTCTGCTCCCCAGGAAAGAGCTGTGCGTCCATTTATGTCTCTAAGATCTTTCTTGACGCCAGCTGCAAGAAGCTTCTTGACTCCAGGCTCATATCCTTGAGATGCTGCCAGCATGAGTGCAGTAAGGCCACGACGATCGGCTAGATCAATAAATAGCAATGACTGCGAAGGAGGAGAACTGTTGCTAGGCTTCCATCGCTTCAGTATCCTATCTACCATCATGTCGGACTTTGCATGCACTGCTAAATGCAGGATTGATCGTCCATTGGCGCTGTCCAGTTGGCTCATGTCAAACGCGATTTCCTTCCAATCAATGAGAAATTCGAAGGGAGTCTTCTGTTTTTCTTCAACAGCTCGGAGCAATAGATCTCCGCCGTCAACAGTTAAGTTTTCTTTTCTCAATAATGATTTAATTGACGAAGCTAGCTGTTCTTCTTTCGAAGGTATCTCCGTCTCTCCAGCTTTTCTCGGATTTTTAGCTTTTCCATTGACATCAACTTTGCCATTTGAATTGTCTGGATTTCCCCGGTGTTCACTTTCCAAAACCCCACCCGAAACGTCTACAAGATGACTGGGCTCTTTACTGGAATCAGATCGTTGCATTTTCTGCTCCATCTCAACTGCCACGTCTAAAGCCTTTTTGTCGTCTTTGTCTTTGATCACAACGCTTGCTTCTTTGTTGATAAGTTTTTCGATAATCTTGGCTCTATTAGAATATCCATCGTTGTTTATATTCTTCACTGCGACATGTAATGCAGTCCGTCCAAGCCGGTCCTGCGCATTGAGAATCTGGGCGTTGACTATTTTGTTGAGAAGTATTTCCACAATTTCTGAATGTCCACCAAGGGCTGCAAAGTGTAAAGGAGTCATGTCCGAATAATCTTTGAAATTGATTGTCCTTACATGGAGATTCCGTTTCAGTAGTAATCTAGTGGCTTCGATATTTCCTGTTTTCACAGCCCAATGTAACGGAACTAGGCCGTCTCTCCCCTGCAATGGTATTGCGTTGGCTTTCAAGAGTTCTTTGATGATTTCTTCTGCATCATCTTGTTTCAAGTTGTCCTTTCGTTTCATAACGGCGTAGTGCAGAGGGGTACGACCGGCAAGGTCATATTTATTAACTAGGTCTTTTCTCTTGTCCACCAATTTCTGCACTGCTTCCAAAGAATAGATCACTCCGTAGTGTAAAGGTGTCCAGCCAAGTATATCAGCAGCACTGAAGAATTGCTCCATGTGTCCATCCAGAAATAACTTATTCTTATCGATAACTTCTCTGTGTAAAATTGTCTGTCTGGTTTTTGCCAATCCTTGGACCTTGTCTTTAGTTTTAGTATCTAACAAGCCTACCTTTTCAAATTTCTTGAGCCGACCTTGCTTTGCATAAAGTGACTGCAGCATATCAAGACATTGTTTATGTTTAGATAGTAAGGTAATGACCAACAACTTTTTACTCTTCTCCAAATTCTCATCAGATGTTTCCATGTATTCCTTAGTCTCTGACGCAGATGTAGCAGTCACAAGGAAGTCAACGGTTGTACTGACTACTTTGTAGACAAAATTCCCCTCTGGTGGTAGATCATCGCACAGTTTCAGTAGATTCCCATAAATATTGCAAGCAATATCCCGATATCCCAGTTCATTATCTTTGGCGTATTTTCGTACCATGTCTACTATGCCTTCGTTAGGGAGTTTTTCATAATAGCTAAGTGGGGGTATTATCAGTAAATTGGCGTCTTCCAACGTCCCCAAGCCAGAAATCTCGATGGCTTTAGTCATTTGCTTTATTTTTTTGTTGGTTAATCGTAAAGAATTCCAATTTGGGTGCTCCTCATTTAGTCTGAGCTCATCGTCCCCTGGTAATACAACTTCTGTTGATTGTTCATTTTCCCTCTCTGATAGTGGTAAGGAATTTACAACCGCCCACAAAAAGGTGGAGAAAATGTGTTGAGCAAGAAATTTCTCCTTCGAAACACTGGCGATCATGGCATAGTATGAGGATGTTGGGCAATGTGCTCCTTTAGTAAACTTGTTGTGATCGAGTTCTGCTATTTTAAATGTTAGAAAATCGCCGAGCATTCATGCTATATTGGAATAACCATCGGAGCCTCCGTGATAAATATGACTAAATTTCAATGTGGAGCAGGCTTTAGGTGAATAAAGAAAGAAAATAATAGGTTTACCTGGCAGATAGACCCCCATGCTGAGACATTTTTTGTCGGGTTGATTATCCCATGAAAACTCGCCAAGTGCTTCAGCAATCTCAATACCAGCCCACCATGCCATATCTCTTTTGAGTATAGGTTTTGAGGGGCCGATGACTCGTTGAAAGGAGTGTATATCACGAGCAATATTCTCAGTGTTATCCTGAGCCCAGTTGCCGCTCTGAGTACCATGACTAAAATGATACATCCACAACGAAAGAATTGACTCGATGTCTTCTGTGGAGACACTCCATCGGTCTTCTTCTCCAGTCTTTCTTGTCGCGTGAAGTTCAATTTTTTGAAGGTAAGTGCCTTCATCATTTCCAATCTCTACATCAATGGGCCAATGAAAAGTAGAGCCCGGCCATCCTTTGAATAAATCCATGATTTTTTCGATTGCTAAAGCCGCAGAGGCAGCGTTGGTTTTTATCACCGGGTCAGACCAGCTAGTGAGCTCTCGAAGGCGGTTCCGTACGTGGAGAACTTTCTGAGTCTCGAAGCGATTATAAATGGTTTCCGACCAGCCAGTGAGCACCAAGTAATCAGTGAACTCTTGTAGACGTTTTCGAATACTTACAGACTTCTGCCTCATCGGACTATTCTTAGCAGGGCCACAAGATTCAATAAACTTCTCCCAATTGGTGAGTCTTCGGAGGCATTCTTTATGAGAGTTTCAGGCGCTTTTCTGGATCCTTGGACACATTCGTGGGGTGCAGGTATTGTCGAGTCTGGAGTAATTTGTTCTACCCGGACAGGTATTTCTCGGCGATCGGCGCATATGTTTGTGATTGGAGGTGACATTGATTCATATAAGCGCGTTTCTAGCTCTTGGGTTCGTTCCTGTAATTTAACAATTTCTTCTACCATTGGATCATTGGTGATGGGGATCGATCCGGGAGTCGCTTGAACGGGTGGATCTATCTGACTGCAAATTTTCCATGAAAGATGACAGGGAGACATATTTGTGGGAAAACCTGTAGACTCGCTAAGATCGCTCAAGTACTTGTCATCATTACCAATCCTGAGTGCAAGCCAGTCAATTTCATATTTCTCCGGAATCTTCTGGGCGATAGGTCTATCCAGCATGCCCCGACGAATAATGGCTCGAACAACAGTCATTATTAGAATGGCAACAAGCTGTGCAATTGAGCATGCCCAGCTGATGCCACGAAAGCCTTCAAACTGCAAAATAAATCCAATGATTCCTGTGGATGTCCCTATGATACATAGCGTGTTGATCCATTTGGAAGTTGACTCATATGGTGGCATCTGTTTTGGCGATATAGGAGGTTTTTGAGCCTTGGACATTCTCGAACGAATGTGGGGGGATCTAGCACTTCCATTAGATACAGTATTTGGAGACTCAATTTGTAAGGTGCGCATTTGAGAAGTCCGTGTTTTGTGGAGACTATCTTCGGTAGTGGAACGTGAATAGTTGGTACCCAAGGAGCGGTTGTCGCTGCGACAAGATGTCATGATGAGTTCCTTTTCCATTCTTGCCATAAGCATGTATGAATCGAAAGTCTGATCACTGACAACAAACCGCTGTTGAAGCCAAAAAACACGAAACTTTCTGTTTCCTGAATCACACTTTTTGGCATTGGACTTAAGTATCTCGGACAAGAATTTAGTCTTTCTTTCACCCTCTTTCATTGGGGTTTTAGCGAATACCCCAATAATTCGTTTCCATAGATGCTTATGAGAATTATGAGAATGGTTTGCACCCCCTGCCTCCACATCTCCACTAGGTACTTTGAGTTCTGATTGGTGATTTTGTTTGCCCTGCAGCGTTGACACAATGCCATCTGCCTTTAATTCCCAGACACTCTCATCGGTGCTCTCTCCAATGACTAAGGCACAAACACCCATTCCGAATACCAGCACAGCTGTCCCACTGGCCAAGGTCGGGAACGCATAAGCGCTTGGGTGTCCGCCTACCGCAGCTCCGAATCGAGTGTCGTAGGCGACAAAGGCAGAAAAGATAATGACGCCCACCTGAAGAATAAAGCCTAGAACGGCAGCTGCAAACAATTCTCCTCTGTTTTGCTTAGGATGTATATTTAAAGAAATATTCGGAGCTCGGTCTAAGCCGTCATTTTTAACATGGTCCTCTTTAGGATTGATTCGTCCAGTCATGTTGTTGTACGAGTCATTATTAGGGCTTTTTGACACACTTGTCTTCTCCCCTAGATTCTGCGTCTTTTTTCGCCATAGTTCTTTTATTATATCGATATGTGGATCACTATATGCTTTTCAAGGGTCGAATGTGTCATTTCCAATTCGAACCAAGACACAGGATGTAGACATACCTTTTCTTGTGATAAGATTGTCTTTTTCAGCATCAATCAAAGTGAAGAGACCAAATTTCTCTGGGGGACCACGTCCCTCTAGAAAGAGTATTTGTTTGACTTTGCCTTTCCCCATCGTCCGGACTATGCCGTGTCCATTCCATAACTCAGAGACTTCATGTGAAGTTGATGACATGAAATCAAGCTCTGCAGAGGCTCGATTCTCGCGTGCACGACCGATCAAAGCTTTCAGCTGCGGCGGACCACCAACGCGAATGGCGCCTATAATAGCAGTAATGATGCCCAATGGAGCCATCGCGAAGATGATGTGGTCAAGCCATGTAAAAGATTCTCTCAGGAATTGCTGGGCAAAACTTTCACCGAACAAGGCCAGGAGTCTGAGATTGTATCAGCGATGAAATTTTATGCTCAAACTATCAATACTTACGGCCCTAGATCCGAGAACAGATTGTTCGTGACATCTGTACCATCTGCGTCGGCCCGTGAGGCTAGGAATAGCAGCACGAATATCTTACGCTGCATTGATCCAATAGCTCTTTACTGGAGTTGGCAAGACTGTGTCAGATAAACTAATTCGCGATGGACAAACGATTACTGCACAACAGATAACATATAGAGTCAAAAATCGCCAGAGAAACGTTTGCTATGGGACAAGTAAACGAAGAAGTTTCGAGGCTGATGTATAGCATGAGTGTTAGGTACCTCAACACCTTCCATTCTATGAGCCCTGCTCCCACCATTACAATCACTAGGATCGCAATGAGGCTGATCTACCTATCCCCGCGCACCGAGCCATCAGATGGTGTACGGATCATGTAAGCGCGGCAAGAGTCTGCCAGGTTTGTATTTATCCATCATGATGGCGAATTCACATTGGATATAGATCGATATCCCCGGACTGTTCATTGGCGTGGATCCAATCAAAGTGCTAGATGTACCCATCCGACGCAAAACTGTTTGCGAATATCCACGTTTGATGAATCTCAGAGACCATCGTCCTATGCTGCTGAACTGTACAATACAATATCCAGGCGCGATATCGTAAAATATACAAAGTTTCCTTAGTCACACTCAGGGCCCGAGCTCTGGGCTAAATTTATCCTTTTCCACGGTGGCTCTAGCTTTTGGTGAGAAGCAATTTGACCACTAGATGGCACCCAGGTGTGTGACTAGCAACGTGCCTCGAGCCTGCTCAGCTGTTTCAGCCGCAACATATACAGCAAATTCTCATTTGCCAACTTTCTGCAATACCACCCTCCCAACATTACTGAGTGGCAGGGAGGTCTAACCGAATGGCCAAATTGTAAGTCTGCAACCAAAATCGGAAGTGTTTGCGATCAGATCTTCATACACATATGGCGATATAGAGAACACATGGAGTGATTTGTTTGGTACAAGAAAAGATCACCGCAAAGATAAATGGAAAGGCTAAATTGCATTTTATCATTGATCCTTGTAAGTTGTATTCTCCTTATCTGCACCATTGTTATTGGCATGCTCAATCTAGGTCTGGTAGCGAAAGGAATGGGCATTGAGTGGCTCCGAGTACTTACATGGTCATGAGATCTAGTAAGTAATTGCTTATTGTTGATTCGCACTTCTTCCGTGTCTTTCGTGTTCATACGCCCTACTTTCCGAGGTGTATCTTATCAGCTGGATGAGATGGGTATACTTCAGGAGATGTGTGATGGCGAGAAGAGTCTTGTTCTAGACGCATATTACCTACCTATTATACATGTATGCCAGCCATGACAAGGGCGTTATAGGTATTTCCAGGCTGCACGCATCATAAAAGATATGCAACAAATCAAATTAAATAATACAACGCCGTACTAGCGTGAAATAGGTTGGCTCTAATAAGGCGATCTCAGAGATCTCTTTTAACATTCTAGAGCATGGGAGGTTCCTCGATTCGAGAGTATCCAACGGAGCCCTATTCGCAAACTTCTGCACAACCTTCCAGCGCTTTCTTTCGTTTGCAAATTCAAAGAGCCCACATGAGAGATCCGGGGATCCTACTTTCCTAGCCCGAGTCAGCCGAGTCAACCTATATCCAATCTCTCATCTTCGATCAAAGGTATCAATCATAGTTTCTCACACTTAGCCGTTGTATATGATCTCAATACTACCCATGCAGCGCGTACTCAGTATACAATGTCATTTGAAGTGCTGCGATGTGAGATGCTAGAAGGATTTGTATATGCAATTAATTTTTGCTCGATAATATTAGGGTTGTTATTACCTAGAATTTGGTGTCTTAAACGTTGTAGTCATCTGCTCTTTCAAATCCAGCCCCAACTCCAACTCCACCCACGGAAGTCTGATGTTTTCCCTCTTTGTGCACCACTTTAGGTTCCAGCAACCCCATCAACTCCGCAAATCTATCATCTACACCCCTCGCTTCCTCTACACTTCCTGCGATAATCTCCTTGACGCCTACACTCAAAGCCCTGATCGCTCCACCATCCATACACGCCGCATCCCATTTATTCCCATCTCGATTCCACCTCCAATGGCCATTCAACGACCATCTCATATGTCCGTTTACTTCCATAAAAGTCATCTTCCCCTCATTATCACTCTTTTTCCGCACCAACCCCCCATTAAACCACAACAAGTCACCCTTCTCATCCACATGTGCAATAGCACTCCCGCAAATATCCTCCCTTCTTATACCATCCGTCACATTCCATACTTGCCCCCCAATAATACCCCCATAATTCTCAGCGAAAGTATATTCCACTCCACTCAACTCCATACCCAGCCAATAAGCTTCCTTATCCCCATGCGTATTCCGATACGTAATCAATTCCCTCACTACATATGTATTCTGCCAACACGCATGCAGTAATCCCATAAGAACCCCCAATCTCCCTTTATCCAATACTACCACGCCGGAATCCTGCTCCTGTCCAAAATTCTCATTCATCACTCGAGATTTGCGAAATGTACGGCTGGGGGTGTGATCTTTCATTTGCCAACGCCAAAATTCATGACGATATCTATAAGAATTCTTCCCAACCAGTCTATCATGAAAGAACAAAGTCCCTGATTTCGCATATGCAGCATGCGTATCCAAAATAGTTTCTGGGGGCTGGAGAAAAATAGCGTCAGAGTCGACCAAAATTACCTGTTCGAAGGTTGAGGCTAAGAGTGCAAACGGTTTGATGGCCCATTTGCTCATTCCATCCGATAACTGCAGCGTTGTGTCATCCAAGATCTTTGTTAAATCCAAGAATTCGATTGCTCCAATATAGTGAGTGGAAAAGAGAGATAGAAGAGCGGAGCGATATTGAGGTGGGAGATCCGAATTGCCGGCATAGACTATCTGTATAGGCAATGTTGATTTGAGGATGAGACGGAGGTTGAGGATAAGATGGCATGTGTAGCGGAATGTTTTTATGCCTGTAGGTATTACGATGCCGCGGGAGCCGGGCACGAATGATTTCCTGAGATTGACGAAGGTGGTGGGATTTCGGTTCGGCAATTCAGTCCTTTTCTGTATGAAAGGGAAAAGAGAGGTGACAGTCTTGTCTACTAGTGCTTCGTACTCCAAAAATGGCTTGGTGGCGATTAGGTTACTCTCCATGCCGATTTGAGTTAACCATCCTGTGAGTATCTGAATTCTTCTTCCCATCTCACCAAAATCATCTTCAGAAACAGGTACTTTGATGAAATGACGAGCGACAAGAGAATTTTTCTGGATTCCATATTCCGTGATCGGTTTTAGAGTCGATTCAAAACCCACGTGGTCGAGAAATGATGTCGATTTACATGTCCAAAATATGCCAAGTATGCAAAGCAGAATTAGAGCCTTGAGATTGAAGTCTTTATATCGGACTTGACGTGGTATTCGAAGTCTCATGATCGTTTTGGGTATGTAGAGACTTGATAGCATTCTCTCCTCCGTCGTTCTGGTGCACCCCTAACCTAGTTGCGAATATACATTCCAATAAGCGATACCAGCTATGAATCCCTGAAAAGTTCGGCTTGAATCACTAAATCAATTCTTCTTTCAACAGTCGACGTGCTTAAATCAACCCAAATGGTGTTTGCCAGAGAAAATGATGATGATGGGAAAGCAATGTATCAGTTTGCACTGGCTCTGCGAAGAATGTAACACTAATTGCCTAAAAGCGACATATCAAACAATCAACACGATTGTACGAAACATGATTTGGAAGCTCTGGAAACCTAAGAAGTCGGAATTGTCGACATAGGTACTACAGCATCAAAATGCTGAATTTTCCTTTGTCGTTGGAAGATACTTTGGACTTGCGCGTCCAGGCCTTGAAGTGAAAATTAATCCTTACCTGATTGGGAAAACATTCAAGGATTTCTGTGGAGAAATTTATGGGTCAAAAGGACCCAAGGAAAATCGTAGAATGCTTCGAAAACCGCCCTACTAGACTTTGAAACTCTTGACTTGGGTTCGGAAAAGCGTGTAGCTGCCAAGTCAACGTTGTGTGGAAACCTTTAAGCGCGATAGATATACGAAATAGATTTCGACAAGTCAAAGAAGTGAAAGTGCATCGCGAACTGTGCCGCCCAACAAAACAGAAATACAATATACAAAAGTGGGTATCAACTCTTGTGAGATACACCTTGATGAGCTGCTGCGATAGATTAGTTACCTTGATGGGCTGTCACTTTCTTGACTGATGTAGAGCTAGAGCAAGATTTGTATACCGTATTGGCAAACAAACTTGCTCTGTGACGCAGGATGACTTAAATGAGTACTTCACAGGGGACCAAACAAGGGGCACAGATTCTGTGGTAGTAATGTAGTGAGACGACTCTAAGACGGGTGACGACAGAAAACCCTACAGCTTCCCAAACATTGCCAACGTCTCTTTACTTCACAGCGCGTAGCGATGTAGATGTGACTGTCTAATGGTTAGCATTTCGTTAGGATTACCAAGGATATTTTCCTTTAGGATATTTTATTCAATTGTTGACTTCCTCCAAAGTATCTTGATTACTCTGCGTAGTCGGTGAATATACCGTTAGGCACTTCACATCATATCGTCTAAAAAGCTTTGTTTACCACTCTTCATTTGCCACTCTTCACCGATCAATACATCTCCACTTTGGGCAGCTTTTATAGAATTTTGGCGAATCATGTCATCATTTTCTTATCATTAATTAGAGCTAAACTAATCAAAGAAGCATTGTTCCCTCTCGTCTAAAGTGATTGGCCAGTTCTGGCGGAGACCTGCATAAATGAGTCTAGTCAGGAACCGTTAGACGTTTTATTCTAAGCCAAGCCAGCCGCCAGTTTCCAGCCAATCAATAGCTCCCCATTCTCCACAAATCGATGACCGCTTTCTTCCATGCTCAGCAAACTATAAGGATTCCTAGACAAAACATTACATACCAACATCATTTCTCATATCTCACCTAGCTTTAATCAAGAGTATATCTGCATCTCTCGGATAATATCAACGTAGCACTCACACCTTTTGTTATTTGTTTTTGCTTGTGTGAAGGGGGCAAGCTCTTTAACAGAGCAGTTTTGGAGATGGCGAGTCAATTCGTTTTGCTGCCTGACCAGATGGCTGCATTTAACGGTCAGGGAGGCCCCAGCCACAACTTTGAATTTGGCTTGAACAACGAGAGCTCTTCGTGTAGTCGAGTTTGGGTATGTTTTCCCTTCAGTATTCTTTACCTCATCCCCCCTCCCATTTGAATGATTACCGCTGACACAATTTCAAGGATCCTATAAATGCAAGATTTGAAGCTTGCTTCATACCATTCATAGCTGGTATTCCAGCAGTCATCAGTGCATTAATTATCCTTGGGTTCTTCACACAGTTGATACCAATCCCGCGTTTATTGCCATCATGGCTTCAACCATTCATAGAAGAGCCAGAAGAGAAATCTGGAGAGTTTGAAGGCAGGTGCCAACGGCACGTGCTTACGCCCATAACAAAATATCTATTGGCTGTCTCAATTGTCGGTACATTGTTACAATTATCATCAACATTCTATCATAACCTCTACCAAGATGAAAACTTTCATATGATGACTATGATATTTTCCACAACATCATGGGCAGTGGCATGCCTCCTCATTGCTATCACTCAGCCTGCGAAAACACCAAAATCTTTGCTCTTTCTCTATATCAGCATTTTTGTTTCGCAGTACTTCGTTTTGCTTGATAGATACTCGAACATGAACATGCAAGACGGGTCCTTGGTTCTTTCCTGGTTGGCTTCAATTGCAGCGATTATTATCATTCTGCAAATGCCCATGCGTGATCCATCTCTCGGTAATGATCGAATCAGTCCAGCATTTAGCTCACCAAGCGAGTCATTTCGAAGTCCCGAGGATAATCTCACTCTATGGCAATTCATGAGTGTTTCCTGGATGTCGCCTCTCATGTCTATAGGAAAAGCTCAACAGTTGAATGAAGACAATGTCTGGAGCCTCGGCTACCAATTTCAACATAGAGTACTACATGAGAAATTTAGAGATACAAATGGCTCAGTGTTGAAAAGACTTATAGATGTCACAGGGATTGATCTTGTTATACTTGGTTGTTTAGGAATTTACAAATCGGTTGCAGGTAAGCATCTCAAACATTCCTAGTGCCGTGAACATAGAAACCTGATAGTTGACATTCTTCAAGATATTGCTGCACCTTTGCTACTCCAAAAAATACTCGCGAGTATGGAAAACCAACTAGCTCCAAAGCAAGCCACATTGACTTACTCTCTCATTGCCCTTGTCATTCGCCTAGTGTCTGCTCAATGCGACGTGTTTTCAACATGGTATGGTAGACGTTCTTATGAGAGATCCCGAGGAGTACTTATTACAATGCTCTTTGAGAAGTCATTGTCAAGAAAAACAATCAGTGTGAGCACAAAGCCGAAGGAAGACGAGCATGCCAACGAGCAGGCCAATGGACGTAACGGAACATCTGGAACCAATGATAATTCAGCAAAACAAACCACACTTCCATGGTGGAAGAAGGGCTTGAAAATCATTGTAAACCCTTTTTCATCATGTTTTGGTTTACGATCCAAGGAACCCAAGAAGCCAAAAGAACCAGCCACGATGGGAAAGATTCTGAATCTGATGAGGTTAGATCGCCCCCTTAATATTTTAAATGCTTACTAACAGTTTTTGTAGAGGAGACGCCTATGAAGTTGCCCAACGGTGAGACAGATTTCCAAAACATTTAGTCTTCCATGCTAATATGTCATACAGATTTTGGGACTTTGCTGATTTCATTACTCAACCACTTGGATTAGTTCTTTCGATTATTGCTGTCTGGAAGCTTCTCGGCTGGCCCTGTTTTATTGGGGTTATAGCTGTGTTCATAGGTCAAGCTCTTAACGTTTTAGTTTTAAAAGCTCTTTTGTACTATGAAAGACAGCGAAGAACTGCTTCTGACACGAAACTTCACAAAATAACACAGCTAGTTGAATCGATAAGGTATGTGGCTTTGTTAGTTTCAGCTAGTAATGCTAGTATTTACCTAAAACCTGGGTTTACGAACTAAATTTTTGACAGGCACTTGCGTTGGTATGGATGGCAAGATATCTGGCTAGGCCGCATTATGGAAGCAAGACAAGACGAACTGTGGCTACGTGTCATAACAAGGGCTTGGGGTATTCTCTTGTCATTTATTTACATGTTTTCCAGTGGAATGTTCCCTGTCGTGGCTTTCTGGGCCTATTGCGTCTGGGCAGGTCAGCCATTACGTGTTGATGTAGCCTTTCCTGCTCTCCAACTTTTTCAAATGCTTCAAATGGGATTACAGACTGTTCCAGATCTTGTAACAACTCTGCTCAACGCTCGCATTGCAATGGGGCGTATCGAAGACTTCATGAAAGAGCCTGACAAGCCAGAGGTGGATGCAAATCAACAGACGAACGGTGGACTTGAAATGAATGATGCCTCATTCGCTTGGCCTGGAGCTACGACCCCTGTATTAAGGGACATGACTCTTTCATTCTCAAGTGGATTATCCCTTATATACGGGGAAGTGGCTTCTGGGAAGACGGCTTTATTACAGGCTCTACTTGGTGAGCTTGACCACCTTAGTGGCGTATACAGCCCTGTAAATGAGGTGGTGGGTTATTGTGCACAAACACCGTGGCTACAGACCATGAGTATAAGAGACAACATCTTGTTTTCTGCTCCATATCAAGAAGCGCGATACAAGCAAGTGTTGGATGCTTGCGCTTTAGTGCCAGATATGGTCAATTTTAAGAACGGAGATTTATCTTTGATTGGCGAAAACGGAATTGGACTGTCTGGCGGACAAAGGGCTCGTGTCGCATTAGCACGAGCAGTCTACTCCAATGCAAAAATCTTGTTTCTTGATGACCCTCTTTCTGCACTTGACCATCACACGGCGGAGTCAGTCGTAAAGAAATGTCTGACGGGCTCATTGGCAGAAGGAAGAACTATTATACTGGTGACTCATCGCACGGAGTTGTGTCAAGGAATAGCACAACAAATCATCAGAATGACAGATGGAACAGCAGAGGTATTCGATTCTGACTCCATTCCGTCTGAGTTACTACATACAGTGAATTCGTCGAATTCTGCAGTGGAAGAGCAGAAGGAAGATGAAGATGAAATAGATTCAGCAACACCCGAAAAATTTATGGAAGATGAACATCGAGAGCAAGGCGGTATTAAGGCTTCTGTTTATTGGCAATATATCAAAGCAGGAAAGTTAAGGTATTGGTCTCTGATCCTAGTGGTTATGACTGCTTTCCGATTGATCGATATCGCCGAAACGTGGTTTCTCAAATCCTGGGGAGAAGCATACGAAGGACCACGAACACCATCCAGAGATCCCTTGAGTCGACTTCCTTCTCCAGAAACCAACATTCAACCATGGTTACTTGGATTTTTCCTTCTTGCTTTAGCTCAGTCTGTTACTTGGGTATTTTTCCAGGCTTCTGCACAACTGATGGTTTACACAGCTGGTAAAAGCATTTTCGAAAGAGTCATGACCAGAGTAGTCCATGCGACATTCCGTTTCTACGATGTGACACCAGTAGGGCGTTTGATGAATCGTATGACATCAGATATCAGTGTCATTGATGGAAATCTAAGTTCTCACTTTACAACATTTGCATTCCTGATGATCATGTGGTTTACATCCATTTTGGTTATTGGATCTCTGACGCCAACCTTCTTAGCGTTTGCGATATTACTTGTCATCACGATTGTATTGATATACACGCGATTCTTACCTACATCTCAAAGTTTGCGCCGCCTGGAAATGGTCTCTCTGACTCCGTTAATTTCGAATTTTGGTCTCCTCACTGAGGGGCTCGGTACTATACGTGCATTTTGCGCAGAACGTCGTTTCCAGGATCGGGTTATTGAAGTGACGGATGTTTTCCAAAAAATGGATCACTTTTATTGGTCATTACAAGCATGGCTCGCGTTCCGATTCAATATACTTTCCGCTGTATCAACATTCCTCATGACAGTCATAGCCGTATACCAAAATTTATCACCTGGTCTTACAGCCTTCGTTCTTTCAGCCGCAGGTCGATTCGTATCATCAACAAAAGGATTATGCCAATCTTACGGCCAACTACAAATGGAGTTCGTTTCAGTAGAACGTGTAGTAGAACTTCTACACCTCGACCAAGAATCTCCTGGCGATATCGATCCACCAGCTTACTGGCCTCGTCTAGGTGGCGATATAATTTTCGAAGATGTCAGCATCAAATACGCCCCTCATCTTGAACCATCATTAAAAAACATCTCCTTGACTATCAAAGGCGGCTCAACCACTGCCCTGATCGGTCGCACTGGCAGTGGAAAATCTACCCTAGCTCTCTCTCTCCTCGCAACAACGTTACCAAGTACAGGTCGTATTCTCATCGACGGCATCGACATCTCTCAAGTAAAAACACAAGCTTTACGTAAACGCATCACTTTTCTCGCTCAAGAGCCTGTTTTGTTTCCAGGTACTATGCGTACGAATCTTGATCCGATGGATGAATTCACCGATTTTGAATGTTCATCCGTTCTTTCCAAAATCGCTGTACGACATAATTGGACGCTTGATACAAATATTGATTCCAAAGGGAAAAATTTAAGTCAGGGTCAAAGACAATTGGTAGGACTTGCGAGAGCGTTGTTGAGGAGAAGTTCGATTATAATTATGGATGAAGCGACGGCTAGTATTGATAAAGAAACTGCTGGAAAGATCCAGGAGCTTATTAGAGAAGAGTTGAAACAAAGTACAGTGATTACTATTGCACATCGAGTGGAAGCTGTTAGGGGGGTGGATTGGTGTGTGGTGCTTGACAAGGGTGGAGTGAAGGAGTTTGGTGAGGCGGGTAGAGTTGGGAGGATAAACGAGGAGCAGGTTGATACTCCTCTTGCGGAAAGGAGTGAAGAGGAATAGATCTCTGAGAATTTCATCTGAGAGAGAGGGAGCAATGATATATATCAGAATCGCGTTGAAATTTCGCAGTAATGTATTGGAAACCAAAAAGCGTTGGATCTCCACTTGTAGATGCATCCTATCTTAGATGATACCCAGCTTAGAATGGGATACAGCGAAGCTAGTTATCGATTCATCGGGGACGCAACCACGTAATCACGTTGGAAAATGGAAGAATACGCTTTGCTAGACCTCCACTTAGGTATATCTAGTGCAATGATTCTAGATATGAGGAATAGGATAGTGACTTATAAACCCATATTACACATAACAGCCAGTATGAAATAAAGAGATGCAACCTTCCATATAAATGCTCGTATCCCCAATTATATCAAGAAGATATATATCTCAGACCGCAAAGTCATCAATTAAACTTGCTCAAAAATGTAGATGAACTTGAAAGAAAAAGACCAACGCTTCCAAGCAAAAATTTGAGCTTCGGAATAATTTCGGGGGTTGAAAATTTTCTATTCTTCAGCTCGTCACATGATTAGATAGGCAACTTGCGTCAACAAGGAGTATGGAATATTGGTGCCAATTCTTGCACTTCCTCGATTGGTTAAAAAGTATTAGTCTTCAAATGGGAAAAATCAAATTGGTTGGGAGTTGGGATAGTTGTAATGGCACTTGAACTTTGAATTAGAATATGTCACATGACCGTCTGCTTTTGGGAGTTCTCTTTTCTTTTGGGCATCTTCCGCGTCTGCTGTACTGTACTGCATTTGACGCGAGCATTGATATCTTGCACGTCGTGGTGAGGGGTTCTCCATTTACATTATCCAGTTAATTGATCACCATCGATAATTTGGTACCGGAACGACTGCTAGGAGTCAGATAGTCAAGATGGGTGTCTTTTCATAAGCTTGAAATTGATATTTGTCAATTGGGAGAGGCTGTACTCGGTGTATCCTTATTGAATGGCTTGATTTGTCTAACGTCCCAGTGTGTTTGAGCTAGCTCTTTGCTCTGTATTATCAGACAATGGAAGTCGGTATTTACACCCCGTCCGTCGTCTCCTCGAAGAAGATTTCCAGCTGTACATCAACCTCAAAGCCGGCAAGATTGTGGAAAGTTCCATGTTCATGGTTTGATATCATCCTTTATAGAGATAAGCATGATTCAGTCTGGGAATGTGTATGGTAACTTACGTGGAGTTTCATATCCTTTCTTCACGCGGTTGATGATTCGAGATCCTTTGGATCTCTCATGCATACCACATATCAAATTCCTCTCTCCATTCCATATCTATTTCCCTGAGCATCTGATTGAGCTTCGACATCCCGAGCGCTAGTCATTATACCCGTGGTTCCAAATCCCCAACGCCATATACCCCCAAGATCCAAGAACAAAAACTCAGCTCGAGCTTCACGCACTCCCGCTAACCTTGATTTCCACCGACTTCCCCTGATCTAGAGGTGAAGCATGTCTCGTCCCTATTTTCTCCATCGAATTCTCCATTCCATTTCGATCACAAGAAGCACTACTACTCGAGCTCACAGTCGATCCATACACCGATCCCGTATCATTCCCATGTCGATGTCCTCCAGTATGTAGCGACATCCTGATAGCTTCCTGTTTCTCCGCCGCCGGAGTATACAATTCGATATATATGCTTGAACGAGCGGGCATGATGTATGATTTTTCGAATTCGATATCGCTGGTAAGATGACAGGAAACGGATATCAAAATGAACTGAATTCACGAATCAAAAGTTTGAGAACACTGGCTATATCATTTCTTTATATGTATCTCTCTCTGCAATAAAATACATCTCAAAGGACCGAAGCCGAACCTCGTATTCCAATACGCAACACCGACCTTTCATTCATTTGAAAGTGCTTTCTCCCGTCCGAGATGGAGCTCGCTCCACTTTCCTTACATTTTGGAGTTGGGCAGATTCAATGTCCACATATCCAAGCCGTAAGCCTGCAGTGATATGACCAAGGTATCGTCTCACCGTCGAAGCAAGAAATATTTTACTTCCGTGCCGCAATGCACTTTCTAGAGGGAGGGAAATGTAAGCGGTATGCACGCATGCATGGATTTACTTTTTTCTTCTTCGAATCATTGTTAGTGCGATCATATCATAAGATATGTGCATGAGGATTTTAGCATTCCGGAAGTTTGATGTTGTGACTTGTTTGGGTTTTTGGTGTTCCCGGGCCAATTGGCGGTTTGGGGTACGAAAATATTAGAGTTTGTCATGGGGAGCAAACTAAACCGAAGTGTCGGTGAGAATAACTTATAAGAATGACCATGCCCATGATATCATATTGCACAAACTCTCATCTGCGTAGGTCCCATCACCTCTCTAGTCTCAACTCTAGAATTTCTCTCCACAAAAAATCCTCCGTAAAGTATCATGATGGATATCTTCAAACCACCACCTACCAATCACCACTCAAACCCACGCCCCGAGTTGCATTCAAAATCACCATCCTCATCATTATTGTTTCCCAGGCCAGAGAAAATCTCATCTCATCTCATCTCATCTCACCCTCCCCACTCTATCTTATATCTTATGTAATGTACAACCGGCACGTACAGTACAAGTTAAGTACATGCACACAATCACATCACATCTCACGTCTCACATAGCTACCCCTCACCTCCTCACACTCCATGCGTCCGTCCGTCCGTTTGATAGACCGTAAGAATCTCCCCGATATCCGCTCGCATTGCGTTGCCTCTCCCCAGTATCGCTGAAAACCATCTCTCCCACTACTACATTACCACACACGCGCTGCCAGATAAAAATTCCACAGCTGACATGTCTCAAATACCGCGACTTGTCTACTCACCCATTGTATCCTCATATTATATTGCAACCCATCCAGCTCTCCATAATATCACACACACACACACACATCACATCCTATCACAATCATATATGACCATACCTCCATGCGGCTCTACGTACATGTATGTATATGTACATGTACATACACAAATTTTGGGGGCCAAAAAGCCACATCAGAAAATCAGAGAGATGTAAGCAATGAAATAGTAAGCAAGCAAGCAGCCAGCCAGCCATCCAGCCATTCAGCCAAGTATTGATCTTCGATGGGAAATTTTTATTTGGGGGCCGGTCGTCTTATTTTCTTGGCGGGGAAGGAGGTGATGTTGTTATATTGTGTTGTATTGTGTTGTGATATGATATATCATAAGCAATACAATATACCCAAATACTCCAAATATCCATCGAATCACAATACCAAATTATCAATCATTTCAATTCATCATTGAATATTTGACAGCGAGAAATCGCAATGATCTTTTATAAATCCAGATTGTATTTCGTTTGGTTAACCAGTTATAGTAAAGTACACAGATATTTTATATTTCAAGAGTTCCCTCTCTCCACTCTCCACTCTCCACCCCCACCTCCCCCTCGCCCTCACATCTCCGCTCCCTCCTCGACCCTCCACCCTCCACCCCCCTTTCTCAATTTCCGTTTCTCATTTCTGAGCAGAATTATCTCGCACGTCGAAGGGCCCGGTAGTTCAACCACGACCACGACCGCGCTCCCAGTCCAGATATCGAATCCAAAGTTGAAAATCAACACTCATTGCTTATCTATTATTATTATTATTATTATTATTCTTTCTTCTTCATTCATGTAGAACAGCTTACTGCTTACTGCTTACTGTGCGCAACTCGCAACTCGCAACTCGCTCCTCACTAATTAATATACATTCGGGTTTCGGGTTCGGGTTCGGATGTTGTGCATGATAGACTGATTCTATTGTAATGCGATGCGATGTAATGTCATGTCATGTCATGTAATACATTACTATGCGTTGAGCCAGATAAATATTTTAAAGAGGCGTATTTGGATTGTGGTAAGATTCTGGCTGGGTTGGGTTAGATTGCGTATTTGTTTATATTTATATGTTTGAATTTGTATCTTTTTGTATTCGTGAGAAAATTAATTATCCTATTTACACTATTTCGTGCATCCATCCATACCCATCATCCCCATATATCTACATATGAGGATCAATATTAAAGTTGGATTATCCCTTCCATGCCCAGCCCATATAAATAATTTCATACATACATCCATCCTTATATATATCCATTAAGTACTCCTCAACCTCGACTCCCTACTCCCCATCCCCGTCCTCTCGACCGAGAATTCAAAAAGCCCGACTCCCACACCCTCCTTCCCCACCATGCGTTCTTCCCACTCCTCCTCGTTCTCTCCCTCCTTCCCTAGATCACCCGGCAAATCTCTTAATTCTCCTTGAACCTTCCAACTCCCCGTCATGCCTACTTTCTCCCAAACCTCCCCCCACAATCTAACCCATGAATCCGCATCATGAAGCCATCTCCCCTGCTCCCCTATTCCACCTCCTCGTTTCCCCACCATACACCCAACAAAAAGGGCGCCTTCGGTGTTTTTGAGAAGTTTGACTATATTAGCGCAAACGAGGAGTTGTTGGTCCCAGGTAAAGAGATGCATGAAGAGAGAGGCGTGGATGATGGAGAAGGAATGGATGTGGTTTCTGAAAGTGAGAGTAAAGAAATTGGGATCGAGGATGTTGGCTGGGAGAAGAGTGAAGGATTGAGAAGACGATTGAGATTTGGTGGGAGAGCCATCAAGAAATATTTTGTAGGAAGATTTCAAGAAGGAGGCGTTGTAGTCTGTGCCGTAGAGTTGGGAGGGAGGTATACGGGCATGGTGAGCAAGAGAACGAAGTCTAGTTTAAATTAGCTTAGCTTTTGTGGCAGATGTGAACTTCGGCATCGATATAGATATGAATTTAGGGGCGAAAAGTAACTATCGGGGAAGGAGGATTGGAGTAGCAAGTGAGTATGAGAAGAGACGAGGGGAGAGATGATGGATAAGAGATGAACAATGAATAATGGAAAATGAACATACTCCTGAGCAACGCAACAACCGAGATCAAGAAAAAGCGCCGGTGGATTAGAAGGTGTAGATGGTGTGGAGAGAATCTCAACGATGCGGGGATAGAGTGGGTGGGTCAGTAGACGCAGGGTCAGGAAGGAAAAATTGCCGATGGAAGGGTAGGGGGTTTGATTCCAGAGGAGATCACGCTATGTATAAAGATTGGGTGTCAGTTATTTGGACATCTTTTTCCATGGGTCAGGTAGGTAGGGGAGGTAGGGAGGTATGGAGATAGGCATTTGTTCCATTTGTTCTAGATTTTTTTCTCATATCTCCATTCGTTTTTCTTTTTTGGGGGGAGAAATATCTCATTCTCTCACTCAAAGCAGAATGGATTCAATAGAATGGAAGAAAAGCAAAAAGGGAATAGGATAAATTGAAAGGAATATAATCCTAGAAATATTACATACCATTTTATAAACATGCGCATCTACTTCCTCGGGAGGTATATGACTATAATTCTCCAACAACTCACGTGCTTCAGGCCCTAGACGTTTTCCAATGGTGGTATGATACCATGGTTTCGAAGTCGAATATTTATCGGATGTAGACGTTACCGTTGAATTTGTCTTTAGTTTCGATGTGAATAGGGGAAGACATGGAGATTTCGAGGTGGTGGTTGATGGTGGTGGTGAAGGAGGAGGAGTGCCAAAATCGAAATGTGAGGAATGAGGGGAAAGAGGATCTTTCATCATGATTTGTTTGGTGTTTATGATAGCCATGAGATAGATACACCTGACGATGAGGTGTGTGTGGTGGAAGAGATGGTGTAGAGGATGTAGAGGATGTAGAGGATATAGAGGATATAAATGATATAAATTTGTGATATATTGTTGTAAAAAAAACGTGATTCAATCGATGTGCCTAGGTGATTCGGATATGGAAAGAAATGAGGTTATTCACCCAGATAAATGAATAAATGAATAAACGAATAAATAAATATCTATAAATCGGTGGTCAAGATGTACAAATGAAAAAGACTCCGTTCCGTTTGTAACAAGTTATTTAGCATTTATCCGAAAGAAAATCCAAGGTTACAAATACATACAGAGTGAGCGGGCGAGCGAGTACATAGAATTCATTCATTCACCCACCCATCTCTTGGAAATTCTAGAAAGATTCCCAATGTAGCCAGATAGAACAGGGCTGAAAGTATATATATACATAAACAGAACATGTACGTGTATATGTGTGTCTGTGTACTGGTAATATGTGTCACTCAATCCTCTGGGACGGGATCTTTTTTGTTTTTAATACTTGCTACGATCTACCTGGATAATGAATGTTAAATGATTGATTGGTAAGAGATTGCTGACTTGAAGTTAAATTTGTGCACATACAAGATTAAAATTCTTAAACAATGCTTTGTAGGACGAATCTTTGTTACTGGCTGGTGCATTCTCTGCTGTTTCGAATGTTCTTGGATTTCAGCGCATTCGGTAAACGGTCAGGGCAGCGAGAGATCTGATGCTTCGTTGTGCGGTGTATCGAGTGTGCACTGGCAGTGACTGGGCCGTTTCCATGCAAATTCTGTGATGTGAAAAGGGATGTGAAGGCGAAAGAGTGGAGAATGGCCGGCCAATATATGATGGTTTTGATGGAGAACGCGAGGGTGGTGTCTGTGATAAGATGTGAAGGATGGGACGGGACGGGATGGGATGGGATGGGATGGGATGGGATGGGACAGTATGGTATGGATCTAGGAGGCAAGACCAAGTCGTCGTCTACTGTGTAGATGCAGCGTGATTGATGGGAGGTCGTATGTCGTCGTGTGGATGAAAGTTCTTATTGTATGGAAGAAAGTTGAAATGGGTGCAGAAGTGGCTGGTAGCTGGGGCTGGGGCTGGGGCTGTGGCTGATATATTATTATATACCTACCTAGGTATGTAGATGTATATAGTTACTCGTAATATACGGTATAACATAAGTTAACTTCATGGTAAAATTCAAGATAGAACATAGAAGCTTCACACAACCTACTCTGCGCTCCACACGGTTTCGACGAGCTAGAAGCTTATTTGACTCTAACACTATTGATGAAAGCTTCACATCACACATCAATATTCTAACCCAAGAATAGAATAAAAGGGGAAAGATTGGCACTAGATGAAAGAAACTGTGCTTGTTCTGTAAAATCCAAAATCTCCAAGCATGGGGTCCGGAAATTATCTAAATGTCAACTTCCGCAGATCTAGCTCCTGTAGCTCCTAGGATGATTAATTCGGTGCCCACGGAGCCGCGATCTTATTAATGGTTGTCAATAAATTTCTAATCACAATGTAAGCCTTACAACCAGTCTCGAGAAACTGCGGCAACGATGGAGAGTTGGAGATTTGAAATACTGCGAGCTGATGGAAATGGTACGAAGATGCCATGGTCACTCGTGCTGTGGCAACCATTTCTTGGTTCCTATTGCAATACATTGAGAATGCAATTCACGGCCATTCGAACGACTTACGCCATGTATGCACATAAAGGTAACATCCAGTCGTAATCTTGGGGGTCCATGGTGTTGAAATGCACTCTTTGGTAATATATGGCTATCGTTATTCCTGATGATATGTTGAGTCCAAGTCTATTCCTTCTTCGTACCTAGAATGTGCGAACGTATGTGGATTTTTGTATACACCAAAAATATCAGCAGCAAGAGGAATTTTGGAACTGTGAAAGCTGGGGTAAGCTTGTTTTTTTGAAATTATATCATTGTTCATATCAATCCACTTCACCAAGCTTCAAATCGCGCAAAGTCTTGTGTCGGGAACGTCGTGGCATTGATTTACTTTTTCGTAGCTATTGCACATGATTTTCATGCTGCTTTTCCAGTATTCATATGATCACAACCCTCCTGATCAACATCCCGAAGACCACATGCACCCCTTGTACGATAAAGAACCCATTTAGAATTTGCTGAAAGACTTAACAGCCTTGCCAGTTCGGGGAAGGACACGGAGAACATTGAAACGGACCTGTTGATAATTGTGTTAGTTAGGTTCAATCTTTCTGCTTTGCGGAAAGGAAATATAATTCATCAAGAGAAATTTGTGTTTGCGCAATTGTTTACGTACGGTCTTGCTCAATGGTCTGCATTGTCCAACTGTGACTTGATCACCCTCCTCAACACGGAAAGCTGGGGAAACGTGGGCAGCAAGGTTCTTGTGTCTCTTCTCATATCTGGCGTATTTAGGGATGAAGTGGAGGTATTCTCTGCGGATGATGAGGGTACGGTGCATCTTGGTGGAAACGACAGTTCCGGTCAAGATACGACCACGGATGGAGACGAGACCGGTGAATGGGCACTTCTTGTCTGTTGAGAATTTCTTGTTAGCATCGCGCTCGATTTCGATTCAATTTTCGCCATCTCTTCCATGTTTCGTTTCACCACCCGAAATCCTCAATCCCCCATCTCGAACAAATAAGACCCAGTCTTCAAATTTCCGTGTCGCATTGCTTAATTCCTCCTCGATTTCAATAACCCGTAGAAAATTCCACATACCGATGTAGCTTCCCTCAATGGCGGTCTTTGGGGTTCTGAATCCCAATCCAACGTCCTTGTACCATCTGCGGCCACCCTTTCCAACCCTGCTGGACTTGGTCTTCGACTTAGAGTTAAGGAAGATGTGAGGTTGCTTTTGGAAAGCGCGCTCCGATTGTACGGTAAGTTCGGTGGCCATGGCTGCGAAATTTGGTCGATAGGTCGCAAATTCGTGGTGGTCGTCGATAGGAATGTCGATTGAAGGCTTCTGTAAATTTCCAATTTTTCTCGAAATGTGTGTGCCGCTAAGGGAATCGGCTAAGCGAGGATAGTCTTATGAAGGTCATGTGATTGAATAAAATTTATTATGAATATAGAGTTGTGAACTGCGTTCCGAAGATGAACCGAGTTTCTCGTTTGGACTACAACGCGACTTGTTTGTTTACTTTGAATTATTTGGGGTTTGTTTCATTTTCGGCATAGCAACATCAAGACAAGATTTCGACCATTACTCTTCCAAACTTCATAACTAACATACAGGGAACTCTTGATGATACTTTGAAATAATTCACATTCGACGACATTCAAAATGTCCTCCTTGGAGGAAGCTACACTTCCCGCGACTCGTCGCCCAAAATCAAGAAAATCATTATCCGCAATACCTGCAGATAAAGAAAATATGACGGCGGAACTTGGAGCTCTTACTGGAAAAAGGGCTCCAATCGAGAAGCCAGCAAAGAAGAAGAGAAGTAAGAGTATAGGTCCTGGCGGGCTAGATGCACTGAAAGATACTACTGGGAATCGTCGCAAGGTGAGCACCTCACACAATGTGGAAGCAAAGAAACCAGCTAAATAAGTGCATAGTCTCTGGCTGCGATACCTCAACCACCTCCAAGATCCATCCTGAAACCTACTATGCCACCTCTCCGTGAAATTCCGGCGCATAACCCCAACAAAAAGTCGAGTCCGAAAAAGGGCAAGACTGCTTCACCACCACTTCCAGGCTCCGAATTGTTAATCGATTTTGGCGTTGACGCTGGCTCAAAGGCTTCAGGCGCCGAAACACTTGATGACCCATTCCATATCGAAATGCCGAAAACCAACAATGATAATCGAGTCGCATTGCGAACGGAGGAACAACAGCAAGCTGCCGCTAGAGAGAGGGAAGAGAAGGAAAGAGCTGATATGCAGAAAGAAGTTAATGCTAGGCGAGATGCTCGTCGGAAGTCTCTTGCTAATCGACGTGTTTCATTTGCGCCCGAAGCAACCCTTCATACTTGGGATGTTGTTGTAGAATACCAAGATTCCACCACATCATCCAATTCCACCAACTCCACCCGCCGAGCCTCAAATGTTACTGGGGACTCTGTCACTACCCCGCACCAGCAAAATTCTGGACCACCTAGCTCAGACCCTTCGGACCCTCCATCAACACCACCTGAACAAATCGAAGATGATACAGCAAATGGATCGCCGGAACATCAACGCGACTTACATCAAAAGAAGCGCCGCAGAAGTTCTGTCATACCTCCTATGAATTTCAATGATCCGAACGATGCTTTCTCGTCTAGTCCTATGAGTGGAAGTTCCGTGGGTGCTGAAGATATTGAAGATGATGAATTTGCTTCTAGTGATTCGGATGATGATGACGATGGAACCCGAATGACTATGGATGGCGGGGAAACAACAAACATGTCAATGGCATCAGTTCAATCAGGATTTAGTGTTGGTTCAGATACGATGCTGGAACAATCCTTGAGGCGAGCTGCAAACCAAGCTGGTACGCAAGCAATGAGTTTCGACGAACAAGGAGATACTAAAATGAGTGAAGACAATGAGATCGTTGCATCCTTTGCTCCATGGGCAAAGAAGGCCCCTATAGAATCACAAAAAGACCAAGAGAACGTGAATCCTTTCTCATCAGCAGCCAAATCAGATATTCAGCTAGATGCTGAGCAATCAGATGGAGAAGAGATGACAATGGATATGGATATGACAAGTGCAGTTGGTAGAATTTTACCAGGTCAACAACGAGAAGATGACGAGCTTTCTATGGATGTCACCCGTGCTTTCGGCGGTATTATCCCCAACAGTCAAGCTGGAGCAAAGCTCAATTCAGCGGGCCGTCGTCAAAGTACTCGTAGAGTATCAGCAGGTGAAGAATCGGCATTCGGAGAACAGACTATGGACTTGACTACTGCTATAGGTGGAATTCATGCAGCTCAAAATGATGAGGAGGTTTCCGAAGATGATGATATGAGCATGGATTTTACATCGGCAATAGGTGGCGTACTATCAAAGCCAGCTGCGGCCAAGAACAAGAGACGAGTATCTACGGCTTCGGAGGCAAAGTCAACCCAAAATCGCGAAAGCTTGAATTCTCCAGCTGGTGATGAAACGATGGGAATGGATATGGACATGGATATGACTACTGCGGTGGGTCGCATTATACCTCCGACTACGGACGAGACTGAGGAAATGGATATGGATATGGATGTAACAGTTGGTATGGAAATGACCAAGGCTTTAGGTGGTATTCTACCACGATTGAACGCTGGAGATCGAAATCAAGCAAAGAAGATTATGGAAATGGAAACAGATCTTGGTAGCTCACCATTCCGCGTAGATGTTCCCGCCAATTCTCCTCCAAAGCCTATCAACCACAATGCTTTAACTGTGGCACCAGAAACTGGCAGCCCAAGCTTCACGGCCGGATTTAAAGGAAAAGGTCTTCGTAGAAGCATGGACCGAATCTCTACAACACCAAAGTCTACACCGAAATCCAAGATGTTAACGCCAGTCAAGAAACCTACTACCCCACAAAAACAGCTCACTCCACAACCTGCTCAACCATCTCATCCTGGCAAAACTCCACCCTCCAAAAATATTCTCATGCGTACGGGATCACCAAAGAGACTTTTCAATCCTGATCTCAAAGAATCATCTTCCACACCTCGCACATCTTCAAGCAAAAAACAAACACCCAATAAATTATTTAAACAAGACAGCAATACAGGCCTTGCCACACCTAACTTTATTCTAACACCACAAAAACGATTATCTACTGGCATTGGTCTCGATAGAGTAGGACTAGGCTCACCAAAGGTTGCTGCATTGTTAGACAGACGGGGATCGATTGGAGAACAAGCACGATCATTCACACCTACCCAGCCAGCGGGCTTGAATCGTGGTGTACGATTCCAAGATCCTCGCATCATGGAAGCGGAAGTTGACAGGGAGCGAGAATTAGAAGAAGATAGAGAAAATGGTCGTAAGATAATGGAGCGTGAAGTGGATCAAGCTGAAGGGGAAGAAAAAGATGCAACTTTGAATCTCAAGGAAATGATCAGCAGTCTAACCCCTAAGAAGAAGTCAATGAAAGGTCGCAAGAGTTTGCATGCTGGTGCCGCAATTGGACTTTTGGGCAAAAGACCCGCTGAGTTGGATGAGGATGATTCAGATGAAGATGAGAGTGGTATGAAGCGATTGAGAAATCATCAAGGCAGTCCCGTTAAAAACGTCCATCTTCAAGGGCCACCCACCAAGGAACAGACAACCACTGGTCGCCTAACCCGGTCGAGCCGAAAGAGTATGGAAGACTCGACTGTTCCTTCTATCACCCCTACTCTCACCACCTCGCCCATCACAGACAAAATTACCACACCACGTGATCAAGGACGTTTCAAGGATGCAGAAGCCAATTTGACTGAACCTGTGGCGATTCCGTTCAAGGAGACAGAACCAGTTGAATACCCAACATTGCCTGAAGACACCCTGGACAATGAACGCATACAGTTACAGGATTTCTTGAACATGACAAGCATTCGATTCATGGAATTGACAACAACCAAACGAAGACATACAATCGCACCAAAACGGTCTAGTGATGGACCGATAAGGAATCGACTGTCGGATCAAACCAAGGTTTCTCTCGAAGACTGTGTCGCTGCGGGTGCTGCTACCATTCCTATGCTTGAGTTATTCCAGCATGTAAGTCATCCACACAAATTCCTTTTGATACAGTATGGTCGTACTAACATGCTTAGGCTTGTCATGAACTCAAAAAGTATATATCAGATGGCCGAAAAACAGTTCGCGAAATCGAGAGTGAAACTTTCGAGGAGAATCCCCCACTCTTCCGTGAATACATTTCTGCGCCGGCGGATATGAAAATTGTCATGGATAATCAACTCAAGAATGTCAAGACGCATTCCCGTCTCCTCAGTAAAGGCATGTGGTATGACTGGCGATCAACATTACTTGAGACCGTCAAGGATGAACTCGTTAGAAGTGCTGAAGGCATGATCAACGATGAAGAAGTCCTCGACAAACAACAAGCACTGCTAGATGCTGTACTTCCGAAGATGATCAAACGAGCTCAGCAACTCCAACATGAAGAGACTAACATGAAGACTGCTGCTGAAGAAATTGCTAGCTGTGATCCCGAAGAGCTTAGTGAAGCTCGACAGCAGTTGATCACTGTTGAAGCTGATGTTGAAGCTAAGAGGAACATGATCGAGGAATTAAAGAAACAGCTTCAAGCAAGAGAAATTGAGATTGAAGCTGGCACCGCAAAGAAGGAAACGTATTTGGAAGAAATTCGTGAAGCGGAAAAGATCCGAGAGGAATGCCGAGGTTGGAGTTCAAGCGAGATAAGTAGCCTTAAAGGTATAAATCAGTCTCTGGGTATAATTTATTGATGTCGCTAACAATTTTCTAGCAAAAGTAGATGCTCTCGAAAAGAAGCATGGTTGGACTATCACTGGTGTCTCTGGAACAATAACTTCAATGACTTATCGAAAGGAGATTGAACTTGTTTTCGACGCAGCTGCATTCAAGTCAAATGCTTTGAGCAAGACTACAAAACCGGCAAATTCAAGAATCGATCTTTGGTATATTGCCGCCAATCGAGAATACAACCCATTAACCCTCACCCCCGAAAAGGAATTTCTCCTCCAATGCATCCGTGATCACGTTCGAGGATTACCACAATCAGAAACCGAAATCAAGACTCTCCTCAATTCTGTTAGCGTCGCTTGGAACAAAGCGGCAAGAGTAGTCGATGACATTCATCTACTAAATATTGTTTGTCCAACTGTTGTCACCAAAACATCAGATAACTCTATCCTCGTCAAATCAAAGCTATTGATTGCGGCTCTCAACACAAAGGTCGAATTAGCTTTCAGTCTCATTAGTCATAGCACGGAAGAAGGATTTGATGTGGAGATTTCCCCAGTTGCAAAAGTCATTTATGGGGAAAGGTTTAATGAACCGAAGATGAGAGACTTTTTGCTTAATAGATTGGGCAACTATGCTAAGGAGAAGGGAGATGGAACTGATGTTTCTTGGGGGTCAGCCGTAGCTGAATTAGGGGATAAATTATTGGCGAGGGGAAGAAAGTAAGATGTACAGGGTTGAGATGTTATCTTCTGAGTTTTGATTCAGCGATGGTTATTTAGTCTTGATGAGTATAATGATGATTATGAAATGGGAATTTGATATCCATGGAGTAAGGGGTTAATGTATATGTGGTAGCGTAGGATATTTGATAGGATTTTGAGAATGAAAGCTTGATGTTTGGTGTTTATTTATAATGGATTTTTGTTCACTTATTGTGAATGCTATGATTCTACCAGATAAAACTAGTCTTTGTACAATTCTGAAGATTGACACTCAGTCTTCTCTCGTGAATGGTCAAGCTTTGTATCGTATAGGTTGGTGAGGTTGGCGAGGTTGGCTGAGCAAATGGAGATTCACCGCCTTTGTGCTTGCGGATAAAAGTGGTTTGATGGATATTGGTGCACACCTAGAAAAGATGTTGATTGAGTATATGTAACTTATTACAATAGAAACATACTGCGTAGCTTCCATGTTCACACGTTCTTACATTTGTTATTTGTGTTCTGCCACAGATATCTCAATCTACCGGACATCAATTGCATGGACCCTCGCTGGCGCCAGAGCGACGCGAACCCTTGTTAAATCCAACGTCATAATTCACATACCTAGTAATGCCCGACCCTAGCAAAACAAACAGCTGAACCCAAACCTCCACAATATATGTTTATATATATACATGTGCATATTTATATGCGTACATGGCCTCATCTCCAAAGCTGAATATCTTCTCAATTCAATCTTCATTTTGCTTCCATTGAATCCCATTCATTCATCATGCAAATCATCAATTTCCTTTCTCTTGCATTCCTCCTGTCTAATATCAACGCCTTATATCTTTCAGCTGAACAACATCCGATCGCACCACCATCCCAAAAACAATCGATTTCTCAACCTCTTATCGGTTTCGGAACATGGAATCTGAAGGTTTCCCCCGAAAATACAACCGAAGCCGTCGCGTACGCAATTGAAATTGGATATCGTCAAATTGATTGTGCGGCTGTGTATGGGAACGAAGTGGCGGTAGGACGGGGAATCGAAGAGGGTTTGAAGAGAGCCGGCTTAAAGAGAGAGGATATTTGGGTGACGAGTAAACTTTGGAACGATCAGTATGTTATGATTGTTTATATCTTTCACTTGGTTAGATGATTTGGGAATGATAGATTGAGTGAATTCGGTGAAAAATTAACTGATGGGTTGGTCAACTAGTCATGGAAGTTATGAAAATGTGGAAAAGGGGTTGAATCAAACCCTCCAAGATCTAGGTCTCGAATACCTGGATTTATATCTTATACATTGGCCTATTGGCTTTTCATCTAATGGAGCCAAAAATCTCGATCACGTCCAGGTTTGTCTTCATTTTTCGTATGTTCTCAAATTTTGACTAACACGACATAGACCTACAAATCCATGATTTCCCTCCCCAAATCTCGTGTTCTCAATATCGGGGTATCCAATTTCTCTCCGCTCCAACTCAAAAATGTCGTGTCGACTGGTACAATACCATATATGCATCAAATGGAACTCCATCCCTATTTACAACAATCGGCATGGGTAGCAACGCATAAAGCTCTCGGTATTAAAATGACGGCTTATTCACCATTGGGAAACACTAATCCAACTTATCATTCATCTACCTCTCCATCGCTCTCGTCATCCTCTTCTTTTTCATGGGCATCATGGACATCTCTCTTCCGCCCCTCCTCCTCTTCCTCAAAACCAAAAGCCCCACCTCTCCTCCAAAATCCCATTCTCATCGACATAGCCGAAGAACGAAATTGTACACCAGCTCAGGTGGCACTAAAATGGAATATGGGAAGAGGGATTAGTGTGATTCCGAAAAGCAGTCATGAGGAATGGATTAAGGAGAATTTGCAAGCGGGGGAGTGTGAGTTGACGCATGCGGATTTGACGAAATTGAGATTTGTGGGGAGGAAGTGGTTAAGTAGATTTAATAATCCGGGGGAGGCATGGGGAGTAACGCTTTTTGAGGGGTTGGAGGGGGTTTAGGGACTTGTAGGTGGATGAGGAAGATGAGGGGAAGGGGAAAGGGTAGAGAGTATAGCAATTGGGATTTGATTCGAAATACTGTAATTCGACGAGTGTTTATGGATCACGCATGGATTTGAGTTTGAATATCTAAATGTGTTGTCTCTTCATGATGATCCAGACTCTCGCAATCGATCTCTCCAGCTTCAACAATGTGTTGCATTTTTGGTACCTGCAGATTCTTGCCTGTGGTACAGTGTAGTGACGAATTCTCCTTTAATTTTAGCACCTCTCCATGTAATTATTATACTTTTTACGCCAATAGACATGGATGGATACTTGAATCATTTTCCATCAACAGACAGGCAGACTTTTTTAAGGCTGGCACTTCTCTATTTCTCTCCCGGTATTTGGTATTGTTAAGTGGCGAACTCAATCACCTCAAGATCTAAATGTTAAGATCTAGATATCAAGAAGTTGAAGTCTGGAAGTCGAAATCTAATCCCTCCTCATCTCTAGTTAATTCTTTCAGGGTCCGAGAGACCCGGGCCGTGGCTAATGTAGTAACATTATCTATGGGCTATTCAAACATTTCTGAATGGGAGGTGAAAAGCTCGCACGTACATCAATATCATCTCGTATACCCGAGCTAGAATCCAAGAAGTAGTTTTCCGAGCTAGAAGTAATTTGATATGATGTAAAAGAATGATATATTGATATTTATTCTCCGGGCTCGCTCGTTCGTCTGTTCCCAGTATTTGAGAATTTGGCATGTGCTCAGTAAAGAAGTCTCCGTGTATGAATATACTCTCGTCTCGAACATTTTCAGCACTTCATGATCTCAAGAATTCCCCAAATCCAAGACCTCAAGCATAGAATAATGAGAATAACTTCATTGAGGTACTAGAAACGCACAGTAATCGACTAGATAGGAACAAGCGGCCGATTCATCCCAAATCACGCAAGCCCCCTTTAGAAATTTCATAATATCAGAGAAACTCAATCATCAATATGGTCGTATCATATAAGTCAAAGCTAGCATCATTTCACATAAAGCTTGCCCTTTTTCGGTCTAACTCTCGGTACCTAGGTATTGGGGAAGAGTAATGCCTTATGGCTTTTGAATTTTTACTTGAATCCCTACACCTTCTTTCTTTATTCAAACCTACATCACAGCCCCGCAACTTTGATCTCTAGCCTCTAATAAGATGGAATATTCATGTGGATTCGATAGACTTCGTATCGGGTGTATAGATCCCTTTGATACCGGTAGTCCTTTAGGAGACATAGTCATTACGTTGTTGAGAATCGAGTTAATATATGATGACCGTTTTCATTAATAAAGAAGAGAAGTCATCGAGGACAATCTATTCTCTTTAGAGATTGAAGGGAGATGAGGATGAAAATTCGATTGAGAGGCGAGGAGACGGAGCGAGTAGGTCCATGATGAAAGGGTTAAATGCAATCAAAAGTTCAACGATTCAGTGAAAAGTTTTCTGGAAAGAGAAGAGAGTAGGCTAGGTTTTTTAAACTTAAAATCTCGAATGTCCTGAAATCTTATCAAATCTTAAACTAAAACTAGTAAAGCTCGCACTGGCTAACGTCTTGAAGTGCTTCATTTTTATACATTACTTTCACTACACTGATCTTTCTTCCCACTTCCAGTCTAATTATTAAGCAATGAAGTTGAGAAAGGGAACATCACTCTTTTTTAAAATACTAAATGTGGGTGATGTCTCCCCAATATAGCATTTTCTCACGGATGATAGCTACGTCATTTGGTCACTTTGAGTATGGAATGGGCAGTGATAGAGATATCAGACTAGATTAACTTGAGCATTAATCATCGGATCCATTCTGCTGTATCAGGTTATACCCGGAATAGGGGATGTAGTCGCCTATTTGAGTGACAGTGATATGCTTATATAGGTACAAATATAGCACCGAGTAATTGATTACTATAGCACGAGCTTCTTCGAGAACAAATCCTATAGTAGGGACTACGTACTAGGGAGGCACTAGCTACAACTAACAAGTGTATCTCGTATTTCGTATCGCGTATTGACACTCTAGATAAGGTTAAACAAGCCAAGCACGTGCCAGGCTACCCATCTATACCCACTTATACTCACCTCTCCTCTCCACATTTAATACTATGTCTAGTGCAGCATTGCAATTGATGCAGGAAATCATTTACCTTGCTGCAGCCTCTTCAACGGAGAATAATAGAATCAATAATACTTCCTGAAAACTCAATCCTTGTACCGGACAGGACGGCAGTTGCTACAGTTTATGTATATCAACATCCAATTCCTCAACATGAAGAATATCAACTCATCGCCCTCTCTTCTTCTTCATTCTCCATAGCAAATCATCTTCTCGCTGTTGAGCTGAGCAATCGCAATGGCATCTCCGTGTAATATCTCTACTATTCCCTATCCAGACTTACCTGGTGCTTCATTTCTCTCTGGAACAGCAATACCAGTTCTAAACTATACCGCCACAGTCGCACCACTCAATCAAGCCTCCAATGTCAATATCACTTCACTCGACTTCTGTAATGTAACACTTACATACACGCATCCGGGCCAAAATGATACCATCAATGTCAAAATCTATCTACCTTCATCATCATCATCATGGAATGGTCGATTTATGGGGACAGGCGGTGGTGGATTTGATACCGGAGGCCTTGACGGCTCCATGATGACTCCGGTGTCTGAAGGCTATGTTGCCGCTGGTACAGATGGTGGTCACTATGTTGACGGCCCATCTGCATTGTATGCAACTAATTGGGCTCAGGTATCACCTGGAAATGTCAATCTTTATTTACTCCAAGATTTCGCATCGGTTTCCTTGAATGAGATGACGATGATTGGGAAGTCGGTTGTAGCTTCCTATTACGGAAGAAACTCGGATTACTCATACTGGAATGGCTGTTCGACAGGTGGAAGGCAGGGTTACATGATGGCTCAACGCTATCCAGAAGGATATGATGGAATCTTAGCTGGTGCGCCAGGAATCAATTGGGCAAACATGCTCCCATCTTTGTATTGGCCTCAATTTATCATGAACCAATTAGGAGTCTACCCTAGTTCATGTGAAATCGACGCGATTACCGCTGCTGGAACCCAGGCTTGCGATGGCCTCGATGGTGTTACAGACGGTATCGTGAGTGCACCCGAACTTTGCGCTTTCCAAGCAAACTCCACAGTCGGAAGGAATGTGAGTTGCTCAGATGGAAGCAATCTGATTATTTCCTCGGCAGCTGCACAGGTAGCTCAAGCGGCTTGGGATGGACCTACAACAGAAGACGGTCAGTCGTTGTGGTATGGCTTTAACCCTTCTACTCCTCTGACCCTCGGCAACGCAATCACCATTTGCACAGATGGGAATAAGAATTGCATACCTTTCCCGGTTCCGTTTAGCGTCGACTGGATCAATCTCTTTGTTGTGAAAAACGCATCGTTTCCTCTTTCAAATATCACTCAAAAGGATTTTGCACGCATCACCCATTCATCTATCCAACAATATGATTCCATTATCGGGACTGCGGATCCGGATCTCTCGGCATTCAAAGAGGCAGGGGGGAAACTTCTTTCGTGGCATGGGTCGTCGGATCAAGTTGTTCCTCCGCGTGGATCGGCGAAGTATTATAGGGAGGTCGAGCAGAGAGATGCGAATGTGAGGGATTACTATCGGTTATTTGAAGCGCCAGGTGTGCAGCATTGTTCGGGTGGGAAAGGACCGTATCCGGTGGATATGATGGGAGCTTTGATCAAGTGGGTTGAGGAGGGAGTGGCACCTGATGTGCTGACGGCGAGGACAACGGCAAAGGTAAATGAAACGGTGATTGAGAGGAACTTGTGTCAGTATCCGTTGGTGCAGAAGTATGTCGGAGGAGATTCTAATGTGGCGAGCTCGTTTGTGTGCAGTTTGGAATTTTGATGGGTGTTGGATTGACTTGTGGAGTTGAAGCGGGAGGCGGAGGTGGAGGTGAAAGAAAGCTTTCGACTCGATGTAATTAATTATCCTCTACTGTATCTTAGTCTCCATCGACAAGTTCATTTCTTTTGCGATGTGTATATGTATAAATGTATATACTTCCCAATGTACCATACGAAAGTTTTCACTCACATCAGATCACATCACACCTTGGAGCCAACTGGATGAACATCCTGATGAGGTCTTCTTTCTTCCTGCATATAATTACCCGTCTGGGCTTTCCTATCTCCCTACCTCGATTCGTATAGTAGTGATGATCTGGATGTGCTGGATGGTGGGCATGGAGGGGTATAGATGGATGGTAGAAGTACAGGAGTACAGAAGAAGAATCAGTTGGGGAGATGTGAAGATAGACAGCAGTGTCAAGATGAACGCCAACATCAAGGTCAGCATCAGCATCACCATCAGGATCAATATCGTTGGCAGCATCAAGGTTCACACCGGTATCAAGAGTCGACATCGACATCAGCATCAAGGTTCACACCAATATCAAAAGTCGACACCAACATCAACTTCAACTCTGATACCAAGTTTGAAGGAGCTTTGGATTCACTTACTTCACTCTACCACCCCCGAATTCCACTTCAATATCCAAATCTCAACGTCGAACCTCTCGCTTTCCCACTTCCCACTTTCCACGTCCCTTTCTCAACAATCAATCCCCCTCGCTGCCGAGGTACCTTGGTGGGTTGGAAAAAAACAATGACTCATTACATTCACTCCAGATCTTCTGAAAATTTCGATTGAAAATTTCACCCTCTACACTGCCTCCCCAACGTGCCCGCCCTCGCCGCCCTCAACTAGATTTTCTATTGGTGATATCGTCAAAAAATATTCACTGTCAACGATTGCGCCACTTTCCTGATACTGCAAGTTTCCGAAAACTCCCAAAGAACAAAGATAAATTCACTTTATATCTCTCACGTGCCGCGTCTATTGGAAAGGCGGCAGAGAAACAAGGCCGGGAGAGAGAAAACTTGCGCAATCTCATTTCCCAACAGACGCCAGCAAGGTGTTTCTCCGCATTTCTCACTCCTTCCCCCTCATTTCACCTTCATTTTGCGCGCATTTTCCCATATTCAATTGCGTTTCCTGCCACCATAGAGAAAATTTGATCTACACGCGAAGTGATCAAGCGCACCACGATCACTTCCAAAATAACTTAAATAGCTTCACATCTCCCCGACTCTTTCTGATTTCCTTTTTTCTCGACACGAATCTTTTCCAGACTGGAGTTTGTTCTTTTCTTTGCAGACTCGCCACCTGCATCGAATTGAACGCACTCCAGTCTTGGACCCAACATCTCAATCATCAAAGTGCCGCCGTGGATCTTTGTTATTCTTCCATTGACTTGTTCTTCGCAGTCCCCCTCCTCCCTCACCTTCTTCTTACTTTCTCGTGGTTGAGATATCAATTTTTACCATTTCAATTCGGTCTCTTTTGTGTAGTGCCTGCTGCATGAGATGGATATCTTTGGTATTGGTCCAACATTGGAATCTTTGAGTGCCTTCGCCTACCGATCTCAATCATTCTTTTGTTCATTATCCTCCCACACCTTCCGGCTTGTCGATACCGTCTTCTTCAGCTCAATTTGTCTTTTTCTCGCAGTGCCTGCTGTGAGCGATGGCCATTTCGACCCGACCCGACATTCCAATCATTGAGTACCTTTATCCTTCGATCTCAATCATTCTTTTGTTCCCCGGTATCCTCAACTTCTTCGACAACGAGCATTTTCTCGATGGCCTTTATCACTTGCTTTTGTAGCGCCAACTGCAACGGGAAGTGATTTACTTCGTCTTTTGAACAAATCGTTGTCTCCTCCCCTTTCAACCGACCACACCACTCGATCGACCTTCGACAGCTTTTCGACCTTGTAAGTTCCGTGTAGCGCCAACTGCACAGAATACGCAAGCTCCATTTCGCTTGATTTGCTCATCTCGTGGACCTCTGGTCACCTTTTACCTTGCACGCGATTCGGACTTTAGGAGTGTCTTTCCTTTGTAGCGGCCGCTGCAAAGGATAGACTCATTTTTTCGTCTGAACGAGAGATCGTGAGTCTCACTGATCACGATCTTCTTCGCTTGTTCGGTACCTCGACAATACGAAGCCACCTACTCTTTGTAACTCGACAATACAAAGCCACCTACCCTTTGTACCTCACCACGCTGGTCCTTTCAATACCACCACCAGCGTCCCATTCGCACTTCTCTCGCCTGCGTCTGGTCTCTTTCCCACCCCTTTCCGACTTTGATTTTTATGTCGTTTCTTACGTCCTTTCTCATGTAAGTACTTCCTCATATTGCAACATTGCTTGAACATCGAACTAACTGTCAGCAGGTTTTTCCTTTTGCGTGCTTGTTTTGGTTACGATCAACTCTGACCCCGTTCGAGTTTTGGTAAGTCTTCCACTTAAACACATCGTCACACCACCAAAATACTAACACCCATTGCAGAATTGTTGTCGCCTTCCCCATTTCCTTTCGGTTTTTCTTTCGGTCTTTCCTTTATCGACAATATCGTTATCATTTTTATCCGGTTCGACAAATATTTTTACTATTCTTATCACAAGAAACATCGCAAGAAGTATGTATTTTCTTCGCTCTCATACCTCTCTCCATCTCTCACCTTGTCCAATTCTAACCTTAAACAACAGGCGTTCGCGGTCCGGAATGGTGTGGTTGCAGGTGTGATGATCTGGTGGGGCGGAAACCCTCATCTTCATGATCCATCCACCTCTCCACTTACCATGTCTTTGTCTCCCTCTGTTGATTTTTCCAAGCTTTGTTGTTGATCCTTATACGATCTCCCTCGATGAACCATACGTCCAGTGCGGAGGTTCTTCGTTCGCAGAGTTGTACGTCCCGGTCGCCGATGGCACGACAGGATGCAACTTCTGACGGGAGATCAGGTCGAGTTAATAGTCAGGAAGGCAAAAATATAGCAGGCTGCGTCGGCAGGAAGCTTGAGAACCCCCTGACTTCCTTCTCACTGACCATCGATTGCCTGAGCAAAACACCAGGACGGCAGGCACACCCGAGAGGGCACGTGACCGACTTAGCCTAATGGGACTCAGGAAGACGCGGGACGTCCCCCGTTGTCTTTCAAAGCAAATATTACAACAGAGTAAGGTTTTATCAATGGGTATGGGATCGACTTTGACTGGTATGTGTGAGTTGGTTGGTTGGTGACTGTTGATCTGGTGGGACGGTTTTGCTGGGGATTCTGAGGTGGTGGTGGTTGGTGTGGTGGTGGTGGTGGTGGTGGTTCCGAGGCTGCAGCCATTCTTGTATTGTTCTCTTGACCACAGGGTGATTTGGGGATATCAGCTGTGTATTTAGGCCTGGTGGGCTGGAGTTGACTTCGGTCAAAGGAAACAGAGAAAACTTCAAGTTGCTCTCATGCAATTGAAGCTTGGTGGTGTTGGAGGAAAAGGTAAAACCCAAAAAAACACGGAAAAGAAAAAAGACCAAAAAAACATGGAAAAGAAAAAAGACCAAAAAAACACGGAAAAGAAAAAAGACCAAAAAAAACACGGAAAACAAAAAAAAGGAAAAGGTCAGGCTTGACTTTTACAAAAAGTCCAATTCGGTGACGGCCGAGGAAGAATTATTGTGGCGGGCTAGCTTGACTTTAGAATATTGTAATAACACTCTTGTACAAGTACTTTGATTTCTCTTGTGAACACATTTGATGAACATGATGACATGTCTTGTGACCTCCACCAACCATTTCCTTCTGTTCTTGCCTTTACCAATTTACCGGAGAAGGTTCCAATCATATTCTCGACGTCGAGAATTCTAGAATACCAAAGCGGAAGTTCTTTAATGAGGTGGATCAATTTCTCATATACCCATACCCCATCACTATTGGCCTTGTCGTAGCAAAAACCACGCCACATTACACAATATCACACCACCATACCATATCACACCACCTCCCCAGTAGAGACATATACATACAAATCCCCTCCCTCCATCCCTCACACTGACATCTTCCTCCTACCTACCAACTCACCTGGTTCACTACCCTACCTACAGCGAACACAAACACAAACACAAACCGAACCCACGATGATTAATTTCTCGAAGTCTCATCCAATCCCATTCTACCACGCTACGAATCTCGAACCTGCAGATCTCAAGACAGACAGACAGAGAGAGAGAGAGAGAGAGAGAGCACCAAGAGGTGAGGTGATGTTGAAAATTTAGATAGGACGGGCTCGATGGCATAGCATTGGAGAGATGAACGCACGGCGCATTTTACGATCCCTACATTTCGAACACCGAATAAACTTCAAGTCGCGATTGAGATGTATCGCGAATGAACGCGAACAAACGCGACGCTCGTTCCTTGAATTCTTGAATTCTTAAATTCTGTGTGGCAGGCTTGCATGCATGCTTGTAGATAGGTGGGTGCTGGTCGGATGATTGGGTTTTATGAATTTGTGGATTTGTGGGCTTGATGTTGGTGTTAATGTTGAATATTGGATATCTTGTTCTGAAGAGATGGTAGGGTAGGGTAGGATAGGATAGGGTAGGTTGTAGAGGGGTGGTTTTGCATGGATCTGCATGGTTTACGCGTCTTGAAAAGATGTGATGTTATGGAGCAGGTAGAGCGTGGGAAGGGGGCGCTGATGCAATCGAAAAGATGAAGAAAGTGGGACGGAAAGTTGTGAATGCAACTTGCATTCCGTATGGCAGACTGGATTTGGTCTCGTACATGCGCGCAAAGCATTCGCCATTGCTTTCTTGTTGCAACCCATAGACGCATATCTCCCAAACACGAGTAGCCCACGCGATTTAGAGAATCGACATCTATAGTTGTACTCGAGGCTCGGATATTCCCAATCATTCGTTTAGAACGAAAGTATTACGGTTAAAGCCGAAGTGTTTACCGAGTCGTCTTCCCAAACCACGAAGCTGAATGAGGTCGAAGTGCGGATTTGGATGGGTTCTACGACAGCCAGTCTTTTTGCCATCGCTCCAGCGAAGATGTGCGGCAGCTTGAAACTCAACCGCAGAACCTCTACCTTCTCACGATTCAAACCCAGCTTTACGCAATGCGCGTCTGAAATCCTTTCAGCCGAGTGTGCCGGTATCTTGGCCACCACCTGCATCCGAGTATATGGAGGCGAAAACGCTCAGTGCCCTTATATCGACTTCGATTTGTAGCTCGGTCGTTGTTGTGTCAACTTCTTCGCTTACTGAGATTTCTGGTACTGCTTGTACCGCATCGTCTGCTTGCGTTGATGCTATTGTTCGTGTTCTGGTCTTCTCTTTTTCGTGCGGGGCTTGAAACGTGCTTGAACCTTCACCATCCCAAGCTGTTTGAACCTCTGCGGTAATTCTACTGACTCTTTTGTTTCTAGCTTGAAGATCTAACTCTATTCTGGCTTTGATGGTGTCATGCGTTAGCTTGATACTTGCTATGTGCTCAGTATCAATACCTGGAAAGATAGCATTTATCTCCTCGATTCATTTGCTGTTTACGCCACTACATTTCAATGTCGCTCTAGAAAAATTCCTGGGTTCCCTTCCACATTTTGGAGAGGGCACTCCTTGGATTCATGTCGCAAGCGATCCATGCTTCGTCTTTTTTCCGCTCGGGAGTGGAAGTTCCGAGAAGTCTCTAAGAGCTTCAGCATGATAAAGCTCCATCTCTATCGAGTCCCAATCTTCAGGATTTATTTTAGCATCTTCACTTTGATTTTCCTGCAATTGTTGAGGCGGTACCTCATATCGTCCACGTCGCCTTGTCATCTCTTGTCTATCTCATGTAATGTAGCCCAATCAGAATAAAGCCTCGCGAAAGGTTCATCTACTCGAGCGCGTTGTTCTTTGGTAGCTTTTTGGAGATAATCATTCGGATACCGAAACATTAGTGACCTATCGTGTTGATATTTCTCATCAGGATCTGCTATTATCATACTTAGACAATACTGCAGGGGGCCTTCATCAAAATCTTTTACGATACCTTTGGAAAATCCGGGGTCTTTGGAATAAAACGTAACCCGTTACAGCCCAACTATCTTGCATGTAGTTGTGTAGTAATAATTCCAAATCACACAGTGCTATTGTATTTCAAAGGGAGAGCTTTGCTTTTGTTAATATCGATGGAAGTGAAGGAATAAAAACTTCTAAGCTTTTCTATTTCGAAAACTACCTTTCTCCAATTTTGCACGGTCGGCCGCCTGAGCACAATGTTTCCTGAAATTGAAGCTCGGGTCTCGAACTAGTTTTCCGTATCCTAGAAGATTTAGCCATCGTTTAGCATATGGGGGTCCATTCGTAGGAGCTCGATTTGATCAGTTACAAAGGATAAGCGTTGGACCACCCCGAAATCTTTTCGCGTTAACGTATTTGGCAAATCAATTTGCTGGAGTTGTCTCTTGGGTAATATGAGTGTGATTATGATCGATGAAAGCAGGATTCAAATCGATCTCCTCCGCTCCCTCTTTTAGTCAGGAAATGAAGGCGTATGTAAGAATTTCGAGTGGCTCAACGACTCATGCACCCTTCCTTCGTGAGGTATATTAGCGATCTACTGACGAATTGGAGATATCCCACAGCCCACTCAGAGTACAGTCAAACCGCACCGTGCAGTAGATGGAATCGACAAACCTCCCGAGCATAGAATCAACATGGTATTAGCAGAAAATAGTGAGAATCTAGTAGCGCAACACTTCTTCAACGCTTCCAGAAAAGCTTCCATGTATTTAACGAAGGCATTGAATATTTTACGGATGAGATAGCTGCATCCGTTTTCCCGGTATGATCCGCATTTACAGATCGATCTTCTCCTCCGTGTCTTGAACTCCTCCATCACAATTACCGTCCATTCAATTCGGAACTCCCCATCTCATATGAGACTTTTCCTTCACCAGAGACGGAAAATCCCATAGTCTACGTATTTCCCCATCCGCACCGAGCGAACAGTTAGACTTCTCAAACGACTCGCAAATGTATTTGGAAAAGCTTCCTTGGCATCTAAGCCACCATTTATCATCCGGAGACAAGGACTTGAAATAACATATTGCCCGTTCTTGATGTATACAAAGATTCTGTATAATCTTCAGGCTGCGAATGGTTTTGTTTGACTCCACTTGTAGGGGGGAGATCCATTATTGATAAGATGGATCATATATCCTAGTATATCACGAACGGAACAAACCATTGATATGGATAGGATTCTAGAATAGGCTTTCCGTAGCAACTCAAAACATGGTTGTTGTCATGACTTTCTGGTGGCTTCTCAAAAATAATCTTCCTATGAAGAAGGAGATACCTCGGATATCTTGAGAGCAGTACTCTTTCTGTCCAAAGTGCAATCAACCGAGCCCCTCCCTCGTAGCCGCACAATTGAGATTTCGTCAAGTTCGTAGATAGTGGAGATATATTGTCGTCACCTCCTTCCTTTCCAAATATGCACAATAAATTAGAGTTATGCAGTTAGTAAAAGTTAATTCGTAAGTGTCCTAGATCTCTGATCCGCCTTGTGGTATGCTTATCCAGCATGACCCTTGACGTTTATCTTTAACCAATATCAATTTCCAATGCAGAAGATGAGCCCTGAACATTCACAAGAGAGAAAACAAGCAGACCAGTGAAATGCATGGATTATCGACTATGTAGATTAAAATCTAGCGACGAAGTAGAAGTGATCTAGGATATATGCAGCGCAAGCGCACGTGCCACATCTTCCCAATATGTACTCTATACCCAATATTTAAGAAATAGATTGATGTATTAATACACTGCTACACCATTTCGATTCAACTCAAAGATTCCCAATTCTTACCTATGCTAACATTTATAACGTTTCAAAAGGATGATCTTACATCACATTTTCCCCAAAAAATAACCTTCCAGTTCATCATTAGTCATATCCAACCCATTCTGACCCACAACCAAAGTTCAGTATTCACACGGAAGAAAAAACCAGGATGTGGAGATAATACTCTCTTCTCCAAATTCAATAGTAATAAACCATTCTGTGAGAGTTTCGTCTCCTTGTTTATACAAGAAGAGAAAATTTGCAAACATGTTATCATGCAAAGATATTCCAACTCTTCTGATATCGACAATATCATTCCAGATCACTACTTCGACGTGAAATATGAAATGTAAAATAATGCAGTTTCTACAGAATATAAGGGGTATGCCATTTAGCGAATTTGCCATCCCAGTTTTCCCTTCTCATCAAGTAGGGATCAAGCAAGTAATAGTAAACCAATAACAACCAAAACAGACCAGCAGTCACCAACTCGTTTCATGCATAAGGCTGTGATGTTGTAAGGATGGATCTGAGCTACAGGCGGGCGCGGCTACAATATGATTCAGCACATCTCAGCGATGTCGGAAATTATAAGCCGGTTTGACAGCGACGACTTGCTGACCTGCCAAGACAAAGCATACGTAGTCCCCTACTATGAACATTTTCATCTATTTTTTTTTTTTTTTTTCAAAGAAAACCTGGCGAGTACATAAAAGACAAAAATAAATTGTCGATCTTGAAGAAATGAATGAGAATGCTAAGTGTTTCCCAATGTCTACACCTGTTTTTTTTTTAGCACATACATACATGCACATCTCGCCAACGCACGGTATCTGTCAAAAGTCAAAAGTCAAAAGTCAAACTCACAAGTGCGGTCGGTATTCGAAATCGCAGCCACAAAGTTAAAAACGAGTACCGCCCACCCACCCACGGTAGTTGATCTCGGGACCGAAACCAGCCCAGGAACAGAAGCCAATCAAGTCTTCCAGATCCACTTTCAGGAGCGGGTGTGTGGGTCGAGCCGCCCGTCCCGGAACGACCCAGTCCTTGCAAGACAGGTCGGTCGGCTATTCTCCCGATCGGATCTGAAAGGGTTGGACGAGTGCGTGTGGATTAGCTGCGAGATTCAAATGCAAATTCAAGGGAATGCACAAGAAGACAAGGCTTCGAGAATGTGGTTTCGGGTCCGAAAGCTGGGCCAGTGCGATAAGCTTGCTCAACCTTCTTTCTTGACATGGTCGATCTGTCACTCGTTGGTTTTCGATCACGAAAGACCCGGGCTTTGCAGTTATCAGATCCATCGAATTTACAGGATCGCGAAATCCATAGACTAACATTACACGTGTGAAGACTTGCCTTCCAAACTCGTATTTGCAGGAATATCTACGTGGCTATGAAATATCGACTCAAGCTACCAACCCCATTCTCAACTTGATTACGATCAAAGTTGTTCTTTTCAGTCTCGCCTTCTTTTACCGCTCCAAAAACGTATCTTGGCCTTAGTCTCATGTACGTACTACCGTTTTCTCGGGTGGGGAAACTTGAGCTCCTACCCTTTTCGATCCAGGTAAGCCGTCAGTCATGTCGACGCGAACTCTCAGGTCCATCCTAGAATTGCTGCATCTGACCAATTGCACACTGTGTTTGAAGCATAAAGTATCACATATGCTGCCAGATAATAAGCATGTCCGCCGCTAAGGAACCCAGGTAAGTTCTCTTGTGGTTCACCATCTTGTGGTGCGTGCATCTAGCATCGGAGCTGTGAACTTCTGGCTGTACGGGTATGTGAAAGGGATTGGGACAGGGATTATGATAGAGGTACATGTTTGCTAATGGATTATGGATGGTATCTCCTTGTCTCCAAAAAAAAAACTCCATCAAATCTACTATCTACAGCTTCCTGGCTAGAAAATCGAAACAATCTCACAAGTGGGACATATGTCCAAAGGAAATCCTTTGCGAAGTATCGTGATGGTTGATACTCTGGCTAGCGATAGGTATCATAGCAAATACACGAGTTAGCACTATTTTTTCCTCTGCCCAACAGAAGCATCCAAAGTCGCAAGCGGTGAAACCCGACATATCGACTATATGTCGTTAAAATCGTGGTGCATTATCGGAACAAGATTCAAATTGAACATGAACCTTTCAATCCGCACGGCTAGCATCCACCCATTACCGGATGAACTACGCGTCTGCAGCCATCACAGCCACACTTCCATGCATGGCTCTCGCTGTCCCTCTGGCGTTCCTCATACTAGATCTTTGTTGGCCAGGGGGCTGAAGGATTTGATCAAGTGGGTACGAATGCAACGGCAACTAGAAGACGAATATATAACTCCCTAGAGGCCCTAGATAAGCATATTGTTCTATTATCACTCTCTTACAGCAAGGCAACTGCCATACGATCATTACGAGTTTTCTCTATTTTCAATTAATGCCACTTGTTGACCTATCGCAACCATGAAGTTCACTCAGACAGCAGCCCTCGCCGTCCTCTTGGCAACCGTTTCAGCAAAGGCTATCCCCGCCCAACCCAAGTCCGCAGCCAAGAAGCCGGTCGATACCACGAGCCTCCATTTCTACAATGGCACATGTACTCCTCAAAACATCCGTGTTCGTAAAGAATGGCGAAACATGACCCCGAGCGAAAAGACGGCTTATCTCAAGGCCGAGCAATGCTTGTTCAACCTCCCTGCCGCTACCACTCTATCCGGTGTCACAAGTCGTTTCAGTGATCTTCAGTCTCTTCATCGTGATAAGACAAACCAAACTATCGATGGACTATATGTTCAAGATATCATCCACAACGTTGTAAGTTTTCCTCTATGAAGAAGGTTGAAAACACAACCCTAATTATCCAAGGGCCAATTCCTTCCATGGCACAGATACTACATGCATACCCATGAGACTCTCCTCCGCACCGAGTGCGGTTACACAGGTCCTATGAGCTGGTGGGATGAAGCCAAAGATGCCGATGCCGGCGACTTTTTCCAATCTGACATGTGGACTGCCGAATACTTCGGTTCAACCAACTTGGATGAAAACGCATGTGTTATTGATGGTGCTTTTGCCAACACCACCGAACACATCGGTCCACTACTCGAAAACACCGATTACTGCTTCTACCGAGCATTCGACCTTACACAAGTTCAATACTGCACCTCGGAGAAGGTGGCGGAATGCACCCAGTACAACGATTACTACAATTTCTTCAACTGCATGGTTATCTACCCCACCAGTCCTCACGTCGCTGGACATGCTGCTGTCGGTGGAATGGTAAGAAAGCAACCTCTCCCACTTTTCTAGACCAATGCTAACAATTACAGATGGCCGATATCGATTGTTCTGCCGGCGATCCAGCTTTCTTCATGCACCACAACTATGTGGATCGTATGTGGTGGCAATGGCAACAGGCGAATGCTACATCCCGCATGTTCGACATTAGCGGAAACAGTTTGAACGAGACTTACCTCGCCGAGCAAGGCGATGTGGCTCCTGCTGCTGGCTGGCCTCAAACGACTCTCAACTACACTCTCACTACTCACGACATCCTTCCAGATATTCAAATCTACGATGTTGTTAACATTCAAGGTGGATATCTCTGCTATGAGTATGATTACTAGCGAGTTGTGATTTGACGAGCGAGTGGAAACAAAAAGAGTGGCGAATAAAACGATAATAGAGTAATGGGTGGAAAAGAGCTGCAATTCAATGTATATATAATTTAGGCAAGAAACTTGCACATAGATAATAGAAACGAGACACCATCTCAACCTTCCAACACTTTTTCTACACCCGGAGGCCCGAAACTTTTTCTCATCAGGGAATTTTTTGGTGCCGTTTACGGATTTCATGTCGTCGCGTCGAGCTTCTATAAATAGCTTAGCTTCGCTCATGATTTTGAAACACGTGATCACCCATCACCTAGCACGAATTACAAATACTGTAAAAGAGTAGAAGATGGTAAAAGCCACACAAGAGAAGCCTTTGCATATATTATAATAGTGGGTCTAAACGGCTACGCATAGTAAATAGAGTGAATAACTATATAGCGGTAGCAATGTGAGATGAGGTGAGGTGAGGTGAGGTGAGGTGAGGTGAGGTGATACATTTGGGGCCAAAGTATACAAACGTAGAGGGTCAAATTAGAGGATAGAATATAGAGTGTCTTTTCAAGTCTACAGAAAGAAGAACGATAAATACTAGCTTGAGATGTCACGTGGCTTTTAGATCATGTTTTCCGCGTACAACACCAACAGTTATGCGTATGCACGACTTCATTCGACAGAAATTACACTGTAGAAAGGAAGAAGAAATATAAAAACAAAAACACCGATTCCAAACACGCGAGAGAATCTACACACGTAGGCAATGCATATCAGCGAGCAATCAAGCAAACAAGCGACTTCTACTATCCCATCCATGAATAGAAAAACCATCCTAAAATTTTATCTATCTATCAAAATGCGCTTTGAAATATTCATATGGAATTTCCACGCTAAACAATCATTTATTCATTATTTTCTTTCATCGATGCATCTCCCCATTCATAAATCCATATCCCTATGTATCCCCATCTAGCACGCCACCCTTTTTTTACTCTCCCATAATTAATTCCTCCAATCTCTCCCTCTCCCCACTCTCCTTCACCATCCCCCTAAACACTCCCCCCTCTAGCTCCATCAAATCCCTCGCCTTTCCAAACTCCACCACTTTCCCCTCACCCAGCACCAAAATCTTATCAAAATCCGCAATCGTACTAAGACGATGCGCAATAACAATTAATGTGCTATCTGTGAATTCTTGTCTGATAGATCTTTGAATCAATGCATCGGTATCCATGTCCACTGCCGAGGTTGCTTCATCCAATACCATGATTTTCGGATGTGAAACGATAGCACGGGCAAGGCAGAGAAGCTGTCTTTGGCCTTGCGAGAGGTTAAGACCACCTTCAGTTATCGGTGATTGCAGGGATGTGAAGGGATTTTTGTTTTTCTGGAGCGAGGGAGTCGACGTTCCGGATGTTGAGGGGGTGTTTTGTCCAGTTGGTGGAATGAGCTGTACACGTTCTAGAGCATCTCGAAGTTCCGAGTCTGTATGTTCATCAAAAGCATCGAGGTTAGATCTAACTGTTCCAGAGAAAAGTACTGGATCTTGTGGGATAATCGCTAATCTCGAACGAAGCGAATGCAAATTAATCTTAGAAATATCGAGACCATCAATATGAATTGTTCCTTCGCGGGCTTCGAGGAATCTGAATAGTGCAAGTGTCAATGAAGATTTACCGGCTCCAGTACGTCCTACTACTCCGATTCTTTCACTACGTTCGACTTGGAAAGTAAGACCTTTGAGAACGGGTGGAAGATCATCTGCGTATGAGACAACTAAATCATTAACTTCGAGACGACCTTCAGTTGGCCATGCTGCTGGTGGATCTGATCCTTCTAGAGATTCGGTTTTTAGGTTGGAGTATTCAACGATACGTTCTGCGGCCTATAATATTGAAAAGTCAGTACTTGTCAGCGAACAAAAACGACGCTCCGCTGGCCCCCCGGGGGCCATTGCCATGGAGGCCGTATAAGACTATATGAAATATCATCGAGCGCAGCGAGCAAAAGGGGGTTTGGGGGCTTGCCCCCCCCCCCGAAAGCGTTCCTCCATCTCGTCCATCACCCCCTAAAGTCGGCATTATTGCTCTTTGTAGAGAGCCCTCTCATCTTCACCCACGAAGCTTTTCACAACTCTTGCCTAGCTCTCCCTCCACCCGCAATGCCTAGAATAAAGAAAAATCGACAAGACTTACATTCATATTAAGTTCCAAATTAGTATAATGCCTAATAGTCCACATAACCGTTTGACCATAAGCCAACGCAAAACTCAATGCAAATCCAGCCAACGCAGCATCAATTTCCGGAAGCAAAATGATGACTATCGCCACAATTGTTGAAAACAATCCACCGACAAAAGCCATTCTCCATCCCATCCATCGATTGAAGACCCAGAGATGCCAGAATGTAGTTGAATGATCGTCGATTTTGGCCCACATGCTTTTGATATAGATATCTGTTTTGTCAAATGCGCGAATTGTGCCGACACCTGTAAGAGCGGAACCGAACTGTTCAAAGATGGGGGATTTTGCGGTTGATTCGAGACGCTTGACTTCACGAGCACCAGGGAGATAGAGAAGTGCCACGTAGACACATACCGCCAAAAGAACTGCAGACATGAGAAGAACCCATGGAGAGACAATTATACTATCATTGTTAGTTTTAATGCAAAGGGAAGAAGAGGGATTTGATACACATACCCTGTGCAAATGATTCCAATTAACCCAAAGAAGTTGTTTGCCCCAAATGCGAAATCATTGGCCAATCTTCCATCAACCACATTGAAATCGGCAGTAAATCGATTCAAAATTCTGCCGAGTGGTACTGTGTCCATCCATCTTAAAGGTGTTCTCAAAACCGTAAAGCAAAGTCTTTCGAAAAGAATCTTAGACGCACGAATAGATCCAGTGTAAACGTAGAAATAGCGGAGAGTTCCTACAACAGCAGAAACTGCCGAAAGAGCAACGTATATACTCAAATAGAATGTAGTGTCGTGCTTGATAGCCTCTGTTTGGAAAGATGAATTCTGTACATTTCCATATTGGGGTAAGTGATTGGCCTGAGTTGTGAACATGGAATTAGTAATGCTAGATTCTTGGTAGCTCGCTGTCCAAAGTTTTAACCACCAAGAGCGACCTGAATAAGTGTTAGTAAATATCCCAAGTTGAAATTAATAAATTCGATATCTTACCAGTGATCAAGAATTGCTGACCAACGAAAGCGACCAAAACAAGTATCCAGAAAGGCCATCCACCAGAAGCATTGAGATAATGTCCATAGACCTTTCCTTTAACACTACCACGCTCTCGTGTCTCCTCTTGAACGAATTTCTTTGGATCATCCTTTCGTGATACAACCTTCGCTAACGTATTTCCATCAGTGTTTTCATCGTCAGAAGACAAAGATGGATTAATGACTGTAGATGATTCCGATACCGTAATGGGAGTTTGATCCTCAGCGATTTGTTCAGGCGTTTCTTCGTGGCTGATAATACGTTCAAGAGTACCCGCTTCTTCCAACTCCGAAAGGAGACCTGCACTTTCAACCGTCCCGTCACCAAGTTCAACGAGATATTTAGCTTTGGCCTTGCAAAGAGCAACATGATGAGTAACGAGAATACGAGTACGTCCGATACCAAGTTCACCAGTAAGACCTTTTTCGTAAATGAAACGACCGACATGAGCATCAACAGCACTGAAAATATCGTCAAGGACCAATATACCTGCACGAGAATAAAGGGCTCGGGCAAATGTAACTCTCCATCTCTGTCCACCACTCAAGTTGATACCATTCGCGCCAATTTCGGTATTTTCACCATCGCCAAGCATTTCCAAATCTTTGCGGAGAGCACAGTATTCGACAACTTTTTGATAGCGCTCTTCGTCAAGTGGCAGTCCGAAAAGAATGTTGTCTTTGATACTAGCATTTTCAATCCAAGGAATTTGAGCAACGAAAGCAATTGACGACGGAATGATCCAATTATCTTTATTGGCAAGGTGATCATGTCGATCTTTGGCTTTTGGTCCTCGAGGAACATTGACCTTACCAGCAAGAATATCAACTTCTCCAAGAATCGACGCTAACATTAAACTCTTTCCAGTACCAGTTTTACCGCTGATGACACTCAATTCTCCTTCAGGGAAAGAGACATCTACATTCCTTAAAACATATCGTTCGTTTGCGTCCATCTCATCTTCACCCTCAGCACATGGCCACGCAATTGAAGCTTTCTCAAATGAAACGTTGGGCGCATCATCGGTACTTTCGGATATCTCAGCCCCGTTCAGATATCTTTGAATGCGATTAATAGAAATATAACAATCGATCAAGTCCGTGGTAAGTTCTGGAATGACGCTGAGGGTGACCTCCAGATTGACGAAGACACCTATAGCAGTGAATGCGACCGAAGGTAGAAGAACGCCATGAAGGTAAGCATATACTGCCAATGCTACTGCAGCAAGAGCAATAGGACTTGTGATCCAGCAAAAGAGTAACATTGTATCGTTGAGATAAACACTCCATTGCTCGTCCAACTCCTTCTTTCGGACTAGTCCGATTTTGTTGCCCCAATTCGATTCCAATGCAGAAAACTTGATTTGACGGATACCTTGAAGTGCTTCGGTTACAACTGCCATTTTGACATCTCTTACCTTCATCAATCTGTCTTGAGCTGCTGAATAACGTTTGCTAAAGTAAACGTTGATAGGAACGGTTAAAGACATGGCCAATATTCCTGCTAGCAAACTCTTCCATCCAATGATACTGATCAAGAAGGAAAAGGAGACGACAAGTTTGAAAAGCGAGCCAGGGAAATAGTTGTTGAATGAGCAAAAGTCTGAAACTCTCTTGGCATCCACACCGATCAAGTTAACTGTAGATTGTTTTCCCTTTGGATCAGTGTCCTCTTCTTCCTCTTCCTCTGGTTTATCTTGTGCAACCGACTCTTGAGTTTCTTCAGATGTAACAGTAGACTTCTTTTCCGATCTAGCTGCACCTTTCACATCCTTGCGTCTCATGGCTTTTTGGAAAATTTGAGCCGACAATTGGGACCTAATTGGAATGGCCAGTTCAGCCCAAGAAATCCAGAACATCCAGGATTCAATCCAAGCTGCGGCAAGAGTGACCAAGAATAACGTAGCTACCCAAATCCAAGCTCCAAAAGGGACTTCATCGCCGGGTTGACGACGTTCCAACATTTTCAAAATCTGAAAGGTTACAAATTGAGGTGCGAAATTTCCAAAGGCCTGGAAGACTGTAAGGATCCACTGAATGATGAAAGGTGATTTATGTGCCCAGAAAATTTCGATCCAAAGCGCCCGGGTGTGCTTCTTCGCCTCCCATGCTTCACTGAGATCCTGCGACCTGGTATGATGGTCCATTTTTGGTAGATCTTGTAATTCTAGACGCTTTCTACTATAGGCCAAAGCCAATAGATCACCCACCCAGGAGAAAGTATATCTATCCAGAGCAGAAACGGAATACATGGCATCGACGGGGTGCTCATCTCTAGTCACATGCGGACGACGTGGAAATGAGATGGCGGAGATGGCGACAGAAAGTGTGAGAATTAATTGAGAGATGCGGAGCCAGAAAGTCGCACTTGAACGGAAGTTAGCCTGGGCGGACTGATCCTCCACGATAAGACCATCTTGGTAGAGACAGATGGAAAAGAGGCAGACAGCTGAGATAGCTGCACGAGCACCATTGGTGTATGCTTTGGTAGGACTTCTGATCAATACAGTGCTAAGCGCTTGGATCAGAATGAATGACTACGGCCAAGTTAGCAAAATGATACATGTATGTATATGTTGCCCGAAGGCGTGAAAGATGCGACTTGCCCACAATGCAACATTGAGCCAATCATCAAGCTTCAATCCATCATAATGAAAGAGATCCAAGACGGCCAGAATTATAGAAGTTGCGAATCCGAGAAGCGTGGATATCATAAGTAATGTCTTGGGAATTTTTGTTGAAAAGGCGGCGATTGTTTCTTCGGTGGCAACTCCATCTTTATCTGTATATGTGTTGGGAATTTGCTTTCCCTTTTCTCGAAAATGAGAAGTCAGAGAAAAGACGGATGGGAAAGTCAGGGCAATGACCAAAAGAAGAGCGCAAGTTGCAGCAGCAAGGGAACCCGAATTATAATCGAGCATCTTGAATTGTCTAGTTGAGGGAGAAGAGAGCTGTGAAGTTGAAGCTCATTCTTTTTGGGAAGATATTTCTACTTGAGTGTAACGGATATGGGGGGAGGCAAAAAGGCAAGTGTGAAAAGAAATTGTGAAAAGGATTTCCCCCAAAGATTCGCACTTCTTTCTCTTCTCTTCTCTTCTCTTCTCTTCTCTTTTTGGAGTGCGAATGAAGATATATGTTGCACGCGGTCCGGTTGCAAGTGGAAAGCAACTGCAGCCTTAGCCAAAACTCGAGAGGTGACTAGGGAGGCGGTATTGCTTGTTGACTCATTCGGCAAGATAGATTGGCAGTAGCGTAGTAACAAGTGAAGTAAGTGCAGCACCAATCAAGACAGAGAGAGAAAAGGGAAAAAGATGTACGATATACGATAGATGGATGGATGGATGGATGGATGGATGGCAGAGGACTAGTGAATTAGAGGAAGTGAGTGAATGATTATTAATGAGCAACGGTGGAGGTGTATGTAGAAGCGATGGATGAATTGGTTGGGTGGATGGATTGATTGGTCAGCTAGTTGATTATTGATAAATGGACAAATGGACGGATTGGTCGATAGATAGAGAGATAGAGAAAAAGATTAATATAATAGCGAGACTCACGAGAGATGCTCGATCCTCGGACAACAAATAGAAAGATGCCTTTGATCACGGTATTAATAAATTCCGCAAAAAGCTACAAGCGACTGCTGCTCGCAAGAATGGCGGGACACTCTCTTCTCTGTTTCTCTCGAGGGATCAAGCATCAAAATGCAATGTTGGTTGGTGGGTCTGGGTGGGTTTGAACGGACGTGAGTGGGTGGATAAGGCGAAGGAATCGAATCCATCGGGGTGACAGTGATTCTTATTTATATCCTTGCAAGAGGACCGCTGGAGGGAAGAGCAGTGGAGATCCGTCCATTGGGCCATTGGAGTGGTCCATTACTTGAGAGTTGAACGTGATGAGATGCTCGATTTGGTATGCGCGCGGTTGATGTCGACGACGACGGCGAGTGAGGGCGAGTGAGGGCGAGTGAGGAGCAAGAACAGAAGAAGTGAAGAAGTGTTGATGTGCGTGTTCCCATTCCAACGGTCAGAGAGAGGTACATGATGAGTATAGACATTCAACGATAGATAGATACCTACCTACCTACCTACCTGCCTGCTAATTGTGTGACGAAAGGTAGATGAGATAAGATGTCATGCATTGCCGAGTAGAGGACAGATACAGTGGGAGATACGATGTATATAAATTCTCTCCATACTCCCTCCCTTCTTTACCCGGCTCCCGTCAATATCGTCAACGTAGATATGTTCATGCTCCCCTCGAAATCATGTTCCGTTCCCTCCCCCTCCCCCCATCCATACTTCCACGGTAAGATCTTGCAACCCCCCAAATAGTATCTCATCCATCTCATCATCGTCCCTCATCGTCCCTCATCATCCCAAATGTCGGTCGGTCGGTAGCTCGGTTATATCCAAAATCCAGGGTGATCCATCGCCCCCACCATGCATCCAGATCGTTGGGTCAACGACTCACAACCTTCCATCTTGAAGGCTAAATTTCGTGCATATACTCTGTGTGTGTATATATACATTTTGGCCACATGCTTGTGTTCGGGATGTCTCGTTTGGTGAAGATTTTGCATGTGTAGGTGTAGGTGTAGGTGTTGGTGTGGGTATCATCACACGCCGTGCCACGCCGTGCCATTAGACAAAAATGTTGAGTGAGGCTGACGGTTCTATTCTACACGGTACCGGTAATGAGTATCTTTCTCTCCTCTTCAAATAGCAGGAAAAGTATCAGTGGTGACCCCGGTATCTTATCTATCTATCACCCAGGTTTGAAGAATGCATCCATCCATCCATCCATCCATCCATCCACCGTACATAGAATCTGACAAGCTGGCTAGGCATTAGCTACAAGAAAGAAAAAGAAAATACGAGGAACCACCATCCCAATCCGAAACGGCTGGTCGTCCTTCCTGTTCAAGCTGACCGAGGGCGGTGTGAATGATCAGGCCGTGTAGAGATTTTCATGACTTTCCATGCATGCTTGGTTTTGGTTTTGGGGTTGGGGTTATCTGTCAGCAAGAAGAGACTGAGGAGATGGAAAGGGTTGGTAAGCATGCTATCCGCCAATGATGATGGAGAAGAATGATGTGTGAGCATGTGTTGGATAGATTTTACCTAATTCTTCCTTTCCTATCGTTTTCCTCTGCACAGTAGTGTACGTACTTGGACTCTTACTATTTTGCAACTCACAGTTTCTAATTCCGTTTCCGTTTCCGTTTCCGTTTCTCTTCCTCTTCCTCTTCCTCTTTCTCCATGTCTACGTTCTACGTTCTACGTATCTCTATCGCTATCATCGCTTAATCTTCAAAACTCCAATGCGCCGCCTGCACGAGACATGAGACCTCCACACCTCCTACACCGACGATCGTTCCAACCCAACGAAACACGACGAATCCCCAGACCAGACCGACGAAATATCCCCCACGATACACAACATATACATGGTACCCATCACCCATCCATCCATGGGAATGCGAAAAAGAAGGTTTGGAAGATGCATCGGGAAGAATGCTTAATTCATATGAACACCGGATTCAGGGCGGGTGTCAAAAACCGGAATCGAGTGACTGTGCCGACTCGCGCGACTTGTCTATATACCTCCACTCTAGTACATTAGTCTGTCTGCAGTTGCTGTCTGGAAGTTGGAAGATGCAAGGTTTGTTTGTTGATGTTTCAGTATGATTCTCCACGACGTCTCGGGAGTGAGGAAGACAGTTGAATCATACAGTATCCTCTGTATGTGACCTGGATCAGGTACAGGTACGAAGAAAGGTACCATCTGTGTGTACCTGTATGTGGCATGGAGTAGAAGTAGACATAGCATGGTGTGATGGGAAGACCCACGTGATAAGAACTCTATCACATGATGATACGTGCATTATGCCCGCCCGTGATTTATTGCCTCATAAGGTTAATAATAATAAATCTTGAAGAGAAGGCTGGAAGAGATGGATGGATGGATGATGGATGATGTATTGAATTGTGCTGTGTTGTACATATACATATAGATTTATGATCAGATGTGATCGATCTTCCTCCAATACTGGCTAGAATGGCTCCCGACCCAAGACTGATTTTCTTTTGGCGGCCGTTGACAATGCAACCAATCAAGACCAACGACATGGAGAATGAAGGGGTTTGGGTGGGCGCAAGGTAAGGTAGGGCGTCTTGGAGAATCTCTACATCGTAATACGGTCTGGACAAGCTTTTGTATTGAAGGAGAAGAAGGAGGAGGAGGAGGAGGAGGAGGAGGAGGAGGAGGGAGGGAGAGAGGGATGGAGGAAGAACATAGTAACAATTAAAGGGAGATGTCTTTGTCTATAACTTATATATATATATATATACACACATATATACACACACATGAAGTAATACTCCTTTGGCAGATAAATACCTAGGTAAGTAATTATTGGTACAAATTCAATGAAAACGTCGTTTTAAGGAATACTTGTAAAATCATGTTGATATTCTTTCTTCTCTCCCCTCGCTCCCTCCCTCGCATTTCTATCTTCTCTCACATATCGTACACATACACATTCTAAAATCCAATGAACGCGTAAAATTCATTGGACGCGCAAAAACGTGAAAGAAAATAAGGTTGCCCAGTCCAGCCCGCCCAGCCAGCCAGCCCAGCCCAGTCCAATACCATCCCACACCACTCCATACCATACCTTCGCTATCTTGGCTATGGGACTTGGAGTACTACAAGGTACTGTACAACCTTATGAGACATCCACCCTACCACTGCCACCATTCTTCTTCTTCTCCTCCTCCAACATCCAATTGAGCATTCTCCGTCTTGGTCTTTGCATCGAACTCGCTGGATTTAATGTGCGTTTCATTCTCAACGACGCCTCGATCATTTCAACTGCCACTTCCTCCCTTCTCTTGGAAGACGTAGGGATTCGTTGGGTACCTTTCTTATCTGCAACTCCAGAGGATGATTAAAGTTTCTATCGTGCTGAAATTCAAAACCACTACCCCAGCACCAGTTCCAGCAATCCTACCTTACAACCTCTTCAAACTCTTTCAATCCCTTCAATCGCATCATTCTCCTCCCTCGCTCTGATTTGGCCTCTTTCCCATCCTCTGCAAATAAGAGGGCTACGAATTGAACCACGAAAGAATACTGGCCATCCCTCGACCGATCACCCATTCCAAGATCTTCATTATCGACCTCGAGAAAGACCGGCACAATGAAAGCTACACCCTTAATCATCAACTGGCATGATCAGAATTCTCCCATATATAGTTGCGATTGGGAAAGGGCGGGCAAGGGGAGATTGGCGACTGCGGGAGGAGATGGAAATGTTAGGGTACGTTCAATCTATCCGGATGGGAAATGTGAGAGAGGCACTGATCGGAATACAGTTGTGGAAGATAGAATCCGAAGGAGAAGACCGCAAGATTGACTATCTAGCTACGCTCCAAAAGCATACCCAAGCAGTTAATGTAGTAAGATGGGCTCCGAAAGGTATCCACGCACAACCTAGACACATCCAGGTGGAAGGGGATGAGGCTAATCAATCTTGTAGGGGAATTACTAGCATCTGCTGGAGACGACGGAAATGTGCTACTTTGGGTACCTAGCGAAGCTTCAAGTATTACACCGGCATTCGGAGGAGATGGATTTGAAGAAAAGGAAACATGGCGAACCAAACACATGTGTCGATCATCGGGTGCTGAGATATACGATTTGGCTTGGTCCCCAGATTCCGTGTACTTCATAATTGGGAGTATGGACAATGTTGCGAGGATATACAATGCTCAAACTGGTATGCGATCCAGATCTTTGTTCGTTCCACGGAAACTAATCAATTTTATCTAGGTCAGTTAATTAGGCAAATCGCTGAACATCAACATTATGTTCAAGGTGTTGCTTGGGATCCATTAAATGAATACATCGCGACGCAATCATCCGATCGATCCGTACACATCTATACCCTGAGAACGAAAGACGGACAATTCAGTCTCGACAATAGGGAGGAACCAAAAAAGATTGGGCATAATTTGAAGATGGATTTACCGGGAAGACGAATCTCCTCCAATAGTCCAGCCCCGCCGGAGCTTGGATTTCGCTCACAATTTCCACCGGAAACACCAAATACAATAGGCTCACCGGGTCCATCATGTCCAGGCACGCCAACTTCCATGGCGTTACCGATGAATCCTCCAAGTGTCATTAGTCATAGTAGAAGATCTTCATTTGGTGCTTCTTCTCCAGCAATGTCTATGCGAAGGTCAGCCTCTCCTGCTCCTTCCATGCCTTTACCCGCTGTTATGCCTATGGAAGCATCACCAAAACCATATTCGATGATTGGACTTGGAGTCAAAAATGCTCATATCTACGCCAATGAAACCCTCAAGTCATTTTTCCGAAGACTCGCATTCACACCGGATGGTAGTCTTCTTTTCACCCCAGCCGGTCAATATCAAACGCAACACAAGGGATCAGAAGAGGGTGCGAAAATGTTATATGAAGTAATTAACACGGTTTACATTTATACAAGGGGTGGAATTAACAAGCCTCCTGTTGCACATTTACCGGGGCACAAGAAACCTTCTGTGGCCGTCAAATGCTCTCCGGTTTACTACACAACAAGAAAAGCTCCTTCACCAATTACAAAATATATCACCATCGATACATCATCCGCTGATGACACAATGGCAGCATTGCCAGAACCAGCAATGGTTCCTAAATCTCCATCGAATGCTTCAATGGAACCACCTCCAATTGTATCACAAAGTAGTGATTCCTCGAGACCTAGTTCTTCATCTAAACCGAAATCGTTGGAGGTTGAAACAAACGTAACATCTCAAGGTCCAACAATGGCATTTTCTTTACCTTATCGTATGGTTTATGCTGTTGCCACAGAGGATTCGGTTTTATTGTATGACACACAGCAACAAACCCCGCTTTGCATAGTGAGCAATTTACATTGTGCAACCTTTACAGATTTATCATGGTATGCTTATTCTAACCTATAGATTTTGTTCTATGCTAATTAATCAGGTCAACTGATGGAACTACGTTATTGATGACATCTTCGGATGGTTTCTGTTCAACATTAACTTTTGCTCCTAGTGAACTTGGACAAATTTATGATGAAGAAATACCTACTGCAAAACGTTCATTTATTAGTGGTTCAGCAGTCTCGTCAACTCAAAATACTCCCATGGCAACACCAACAGCTGGGATTGCACCTCCATCACCATTTCCAGTTTCAAATAATCATCATCGTACATCTTCAAATCCTATGGTTGCGCCATCACCCCCACCAGCTCCCATCACGACTTTTAGACCTTCTTCGCCTACGCGATCAAATTCTACATCTTCAGTTGCAACACAATCATCTCATGTAACATCAGCTCTAGGGACAATTATCAGTAATCCAACTCCGTTGTCAAGTAGTGTTCCAGGTATTGCAGCAGCAAATACCACTTCAGGAGTTCCTATGACAACACCCCCACAAACTCCTAGAAGTACTACAGGTTCGGTAGTGGGTGTTAAACGTCCGGGAGATGTAAGTGAGAGTGAAAAGGAGGATACAGGAGCTGGACCTGAAAAGAAAAAGAGAAGAATTGCTCCTACTCAAGTTTTGTCGACGAATCCTGCAACTGGCAAGTAGTGATTTGGATGTTATTCAAGAAGTTTTCTTTTCCAATTGATTTGAGACTTGATTTGATCTCATGGGATGGTGGGTTGGTGGGATGTGATATTTTTCGGTATCCAAAGGCTTAGGTGTGTATGGTTTGGTGTTTTACGAACTAGGAAGGAGTTAACATGAAAGGAAAGGAAAGGAAATATATGATGCCCTGGTACCTTTTGCATGGGATCAGGTTGGAGTTTTTAGTGGGCATAAATGAATATAATGATTTCCATTTTTATTTCGACTATTATGTATAATTTTTGTTATTCTTTAGCTGAACTATGTTTAACAGTTTTTTCTTTTGATTTTATGAGAAGGTGTGAATGATTTGTATTGTTAATGGAATGAAGAATTTTATGAATGATTCGAGAGAGGAGGGGTTTAATAAGTTTGCTCTTTTCGAGGTTTACTATTTGAGTATCTGATATTTAGTGGTTATCGTTTTTTGGTGATGGTGATGGTGATGGTGATGGAAAGAAGGAAGAGAAAAGGGGGAAGAAAAAAAGAAAGAGAGAGAGAGCAAAAGAGAAAGGGTGGAGTTATGTATAGTGATTATACGGAACAAATAGGAAATCTGCGAGGGGGTTTGAGTTTTGAGGGATAATTGGATAAGTGAATTTGTGGAGGAGGGAGCGGGGAGCGGGGAGAGGGATGGATGGGTGGATGGATGGATGGATGTTGTGAGTTCTGAGTAGTGAGTAGTGAGTTGTATTGTTTTTGGGATTTGGGATTGGGGGATTGGGGGATTTGAGGGTTTTATTTTATTTTTGTTTTTGTTTTTGTTTTTGTATGGGTTGATTGGATTTTTAATTATGAATGAATGGGTGGATGGGATGAGTATTATTAGTCTTTTAGCGATTCTGGATTTTGAGAGGGGGGGGAAGGGGGGAAGCGGGATTGGGATTGGGATTGGGGAAGTTAGGCTACGCTTGTTTGTTTATTCGGCTCTTTTATTACTATTACTCTTTTACTCTTTTACTCTTTTACTCTTTTACTCGAGATTAGAGAGAGAGAGAGAGAGAGAGAGTGTGTGTGTGTGTGTGTGTGTATGTTTACTTTACTTTACTTTCCTCTATTTGATACTCTAATTCTCATGATTTTGGTTGGTGTATTGGAATTGGAATCGGAGTTGTTCCTTTTTGGGGGAGGGGGGGCTTGCTTTTGCGTGTGGAGGATGTGGAGGATGTGGAAGACTTGTTTTTGGTTATGGCTGGGTGTGTGTTTGGGTATATGAATCGTTGTAGGAAGTAGTCTGTCTATTTGTTTATTTGTTTATTCATTCATTTATTCATTCACATTGTGAGTAGAATAATAGTCCTGTTAATGTTTGTGTTTGTGCTTGTGCTTGTGCTTGTGCTTGTGCTTGTGCTTGTGCTTGTGCTTGGGTTTCATGAGTATGTAGTTGGTTGGTGGTATGTATTTGGTGGTTGGTAATGGCTAGGTAGGTAGGTACCTTCACTCCTCACTCCTCCCTCCTTTCCCTCATGTTGGGGAATCTATCTGATAGCCAGTCAGTCTGTCTATCTAACAGAGCGTGGAATTCTTTTCTTGTTCTTGTTTTGTCCGGCCGCGAGAACGGAACCAGGGATTTCGTATTCTGTTGTGATGTGGTGCTATTCAATCAAGATAGGGAAAGAGGGAAAGAGGGAAGAAGTTAATTTTTTTGTGCGTTTTTTTTTTTGGTTTCTTTACTTTGACTTCTACGTAATATGTAGTGTGTTGAGAATCAGATTATGTGATTGTGAGATTACCTTGATTGTTTCTTTTTTTAGCTGGTGCTTGTTTACTTGTATGAAGCAGGAGTATTGAAGATCTTACTTTGTTACTTCTTGATTTGTGTTTGTTTACCTTTCATCTCATGCTTGCTGATTTACTTGTTTAGTAATTTTTTATGATTCCTTCGTTCTTACACATTGAACGGATAGACAAACGGACAGACAAACGGATAAACACGCGTATACCATCCTACCACACTATACTATACCATACCATACCAAGCAACACCATGTACCTTCTCCAGATTTCCATCTCCCTCCTCCTCCTCATCTCCACAGCCGCAACCGCCCTTCCCCTCTCCACTCCCCTCATCCCCCTCCTCGACACCCTCATAAACATAACCATCACCGCCTCAACCCTCAACTCCGCACCTCCTACCGCTCTAACAACAACCACCCATTCTTTAGAATGCGCAGATGTGAATCAGGGAGCTCTGGTTTGTTGTCCGAGTATTGTGGATGGCGATCAACCGGTTGTGGTGATGGCGGCGAAGATGTTTGGGTTTGTGTTGAATGGGAATAGTGTTAATGGAGTTGGGTGTGAGTACTTTTGGGGGAGTTTGAGGCTTGGGGTTTGGGATTTGAAGTTTGGGATTTGAGTGGAGTTTGGATGAAAAGATATTGGTGTATGTGTGTGCTAATAATAACAATTTCATAGGTAGAACCATCTATAATGGCGCGTATTGCCCGGTGTTGGAACATAGACTTTGTTGTCAGGTTACGGATTTGGTATGTGTCCTATCTTTAAGCCTTCCTTCCTCATCATCTCTGCTGGCTGGATTGCGGGTTTGCGTTGTGGGTTTGTGAAGATGAAAGAAGTAGTTGATTGAGATGTGAGATGAAAATACTGATGAGTGTATCTTGTAGATGGTTTTACCACTTGTTAGTTTGGCGATGTGGTGTCATCGTGCGGAGGAACTCTGATGTGATGAATGCGTCTTGATGTGGAAATGGGGGTTGAATGAATGATATAGTCATCTGGATGAAGCGGAGTCGATTCATAGTTTGAGATGGGATGGGCTGAGATGGAAAAGGGGAGAGACGAATTTTGATGAATAATTGCTCAACCAAATGATTTTAGGCGGGAAATAGCTGGATCTTTACTACGTTTGCTTCGAATGCATAAGCATAGATATCTTATGGGGTTTATATTGTGGAAGGCTAACAGATTCATTGCTGAAGACTTATTAAACAATGAGAATTTTTGTTTGCATTAGTTCAACTTAACATGCGATTTTCCCAATGGTTTGCTTTACTCTATTGACTTCATCTCAACTCTTGCGTGTAGTGCTTCCATCACAAGTCAAGTATTCATCTACCACACAATCATTATAGTTCAGCAATAAACTTTGCACAGCTTGCTTTCTGATTTCTTCTGCCTGAACACCCTTCATTCTTCTCACTCCCTTTTCAATCTCCTACTCTGTCTTTTCTGTTTGATACGTCTCGTTTTATTGAGCATATGGAATTTGTACGCTTATGTATTTAAAGCGGGAGCAGCGTTAAGTCTTAAAATTCAGACATTTCGAGGATTATGATGATGATCCATTCACGATTGAAAAATCCACCGATCGATGTTGATATTGAGGGTTCGAAAAAATGAATTGGTTATACATTTGGAAAGTTGAGAAATGTCCTGTTAGTCCGTCCACCCACTGCTGCTCTTTGCGATGCATCTATTGTGAATATGGGTATCTGAAGATCTACTCATAAACGCCGAAACGACATGGAGAGCTCGTCAATCAGACATAAGCTCGATGTAAAGAAAATCCAGAGTAACGATTTTCACGCACGGAAGTTGAATGGTAGGTTCGGGCTTGCCCGTTTTCCACTTTTTGAACCCGAAGCGAGATACTTGTGCTGCTGCATCTTTGTTGTCGTGATGACTTGTCCGTTCTCTATGATGTTATCATTATTATTATTACTATTTTTCGTATCGAGACTATGGAATCAAGAGAAGATATATCTCTTGATGAATAACGCTAGCCAGCTAGCCAGCTAATATGAATGCAGGACAGTGAATCCTTTCAACAATAGTCACAATATCCTAGATCCCCTCAATAACCCACTCAAACTGCTCTACGATTTTCTCTGCCATTTCCTCGGATATCTGCTGTGTCATCGCAAGATGCATACCGTATTCCCGCTGTGCTAATAGGATTTTGCCTTGTGTTCCTTGGTGCGTAGATGTGCTGAGCGATTTGTAGAGTCCGAGGGCGGGGTAGGAGACGAAACCGAAGATGCCTGGTTTGGAGTGAGCGATTTTGCTTTGGGATGGGGTGAGATTTCCAGAATGAGACAGGGAGATGATATTTATAATGTGCATGAAACAAAATAACATGATCAAACGTACCACTAGCAGGCTTAGTAAGGAACCCCACCGTGCCTTTTCCAAGACCCTTCATGAATCCCTTTCCGCCTTCTTTCATGGCACCTTCAATAGGTTGTGTAAAAAATCCTGTGAAGCCGTCTGCGATTCCATAGCCCATACTCTTTATGATTAATGTACACGGTTAGCTTGTTTTACCTTATAAATCTGCATATTCCACACCTCACATCTCATCCCAAAGCAGGAAACAAAAGGGAAAAAAGGAAAAGAGATTCAACGAACCTTAGCTCCCTTAATCCCCCCACTCTTCCAATCCTTCACCTGTCCGTAATCCCTCGGTTTATCCCCATACAGCGCCGGCAACGCATGAAAGCCATCCGCAAACGCGAGGGGTAGATCAATCGCCGTCTTACCCATTGCGATGCCTACCTTTCCGAACCCTTTCCCGACCGCGATGGAGCCTGCTTGCAGAGGGTTCCGTGATGAGGCGACTTCGGTGCCGGTTTCGTTTTGCTTTTTGCTGGGTGGTCGAGTTAGAGCGCGCGTATATTCGGTGCGGTAGTCAAGTCCGATGTTGGTTATGGCGCGGGTGATGTCGATGGCGCCGTCGAAGGCGGCTGAGGTGGTAGCTGTCCAGGGGTCCCATCGGCGGTTAATGATGGTTAGGGGGCGGGGTTTGTATCTTTGTCATGGCGTATTTAGTAAGTATTTAGATTGGATAAATGTATCTCCAGGGGAAAAGAACTTACAAGGAAAGATCAGAGGCGTGTATTTTCTTCTTCTCGACAAGAATGGCGGCTGCTTGGTGAGATAAGTTGAGATGTTTTTTTCCCTTTTTCCAATACCATGTTGCGGGTTGTTGGGGCAGGAGCCCACAACTGAGGGCTTTGATGGGAAGATTACGATGGAATGAATTAACGGCTTCTTTCACGCCGTTTTCGTGTTGGATTCTTGAGGCGAGGGTTTGTGCTGCGGCTACTACATCGGGGGAGAGGAGAAATTTGATGGCATTGGAGAGAGTTGTGACGTTAAGGGATTTTTGTTCTATAGGTGCGGGACCGGCACCGGCTGCTGCGACCATGTTACCCCAGAATGGTTGACTGTTGAGAGTTAGTGGAGGAGTTTGATGCAGGAGAATTCACGACATACTCGCCAAAAAATGGTACGATTGCTGTAGGACGACCATTGAGTAATCCACACGCCGTTGTTCCTGCTCCACCATGATGTATAACCGCCGAAACATGTTTGAATAGCCATTCTATCAATATTGGTTAGTTCTAAGATCATTATATTGATGTATCTCTTACCATGAGGACAATCATCAATAAATAAAACATTCTCATTCTCATTCTCAACCTCCTGTCCAAGTTTACTCCAACCTTTTGATACAATTGCTCTGACACCGCAATTTTGAACTGCAGCCATGATCGTCGCGGTCATTTTTTGGGGATCTTCCATTACAATGCTTCCAAATCCTATATAGATTGGTTGTGGACCTGCTTCAAGAAATCCTAAAATCCTCGCATCAGGATCGTAAGATGGGGGCGGACGAAAGAAGAATCCACAGACATCTATTTTTTTTTTATCAGTGCTAGAAGCTATAAGGCGCGGAGTTCACGAACCTATATGTGGGAGCCAATCTTGTGGTTTCGGTACAAGTGCTGGTGACCAACAGTATGTAAATGGGATATCGAGAGAAGCTGCTAAATGAGGACCGGCCATCACGGGGACTGGTTCGAGATCCAGAGAGTTTTTCCTCCAACGATTAATTACGTCTCCCAGCCTGTATTTAAATGTTTAGAAAAAGTCACACCAATAATATAAAATAGAAACATACCCTTGCCAAGTCATCGTATCAACCAATCCATAAGAAAGAAAATTCGCAGTTTTAGGGTCTGTTTCAATAGATTGAATGTTTGCAAGTGGGTGAGGGAATGATCTTGTAGCCGTCCATGGCATAGTAAACATAAGATGCACTGGAATACCCAGTGCTTGAGCACAATGTATATGAGCAAAACTAGGTGGATTTGCAATAATCGCTTCTGCGATGAATGGTTCTCCAGTCTCGGGATCGGGTTCGATACAGGATCGCCAACATCCTTCAAGCATGGCGGATATCATTTTTCTTTTCTTAGATATTTCTCCACTGGCCAAGGTACTGATTTTGGGAAAGATTCCGGGATTTTTGACCATGTACTAGATGGGATGGCCGTAAGTATGTATGTCAGGAGATACGAACAGAGTATACTTACTGCCATTAATTCTGACGGGTCACCACCAATTGCGTAAAATTCTAAACCGGCATCTCGTACGAATTTTTGAAATACATCATGAGTAGCAATGCGCACCCGATGACCGGCGAGTTGAAGTTCATTGCCTAAGGCTATAAAAGGTTGAACATCGCCTGGAAAAGTTGATCAGTGATGAAGTTTAGGTGATTTCTCTCGATGTCGAGAAACCTAAGAATGTATATACCTCGACTTCCAACTACCTGAATGACTATATTAAGTCTAGGATACAATTTCACGGGCTCTGATTTTACTTGCGGTACATTCTCGGCTACATAGATTGGAGGCAGTGGTGAGGTATTGCCCACGAATGCCATACTAATTCGTCCATTGTCTAGTATGGTGTCAGTGGAATTTCCTGATTAGATTGTGAGATTAAGCTTCTTACCTTGGACTGATGTAGAGACACCAGACTCTTCATTGCCGAACGCGTACAATTCTTCGTAGGGAGGAGGAGCATCCCAATTGAAACTCTCACTCTTCCTTGGATGCTGTTCAGGATTGCCCATGATATCAGAGAATTTAGACAGAGAACCTAGACAGAGAACCTAGACAGAGAACCTAGACAGAGAACCTAGACAGAGAACCTAGACAGAGAATCTAGACAGAAAATCCCAAATAAAACCGCGTACGTATATGTAAGTTTGTTGTTGAAAGAAAGAATGAGCTGTAAAGAAAACGGTGCGAGAAATGTGCGCAACACTTTCTACTGACCTAGGCACACTTGACTAGACCATAACTATCAAAAGAGTACCTACCTAGGTACATAAATGCAGTGCATTGATACGGTATTGGCCGTATTTAGTCTCAGCAAAGGATATCAATGCATCTCCAGCTTTGTTATTGGGACGTTCATGTTTATGCTGTCTGTGCAAGTAACGCTCTGGGGTGAAACATGCCTTGGCTTTCCTATACGCGTATTTCGGACTCGCATTCACATCTCGTACTCGGACAAATACTCGGATAAATTATCACGTGATTTGGGGATCCGGTGATGCTCAGTGTCGTGCGCCCATCACGACTCTATCACCTGAATCTTCTTCGAGTAATCGGAGAAGGGCATACATTCTCGCACGCTCCTGATACAGGAAGAGGGAAATGTTATATAATGAACTCGTTTATGACATAGCTAAGTCCAAGATCTAGAACATCGGTTAGACTCCTGCAGAACGGCATCCGGTAGTCAAACCAAGAAGGAGATCCTGTTAACTTCAGCCTTACAGGTATAGATATACTGCAGGCTTCTGAACCAAACATCTACAAATGATGGTGAAACTAACTATCAGGTGCTGCAATGATGATCTGGTGTGTATTCAAGACGATTGGAGAAGGGAGCATCGGGCATTAGCTTCCCAGACAATCTTTGGTAACACCGTACCTTCAATATCAGAGAATATTGATTCGAGTTTCGTTGAGGATATCAAATCAAGATATTGATCAAGTAATTCCCCAGTCAACAACGTTTTACATTGCATTTTATATATAATTCTTCTTCTCCTTCTACTCCCACCATCACCAACCGGTCTTCGGACCCTGCCACACTTCATCTCGCACCTCACATTTCGTATCTCGCACCTCGCATTTCGTATCTCGCATTACGAACGACACGGGATTTTCCGGTGCATTGGGGGCTTAAAAAGTGGATTTTTCATCTCTTCTTCGCTTTTTTTGTAATCCTTTAGAAAAGCTCCTTAACTTTACTCGAAGCACGTTCCAGGTTTCAATCTCGTTTTATTATTCCGCGTATTCATCGTACTTTTATGCTTCTGATTCGTCTATCGTACTTCACCCCTCTCCATTTTCAAAGGCTATCTGCCAATAATTTTATGTATTCAATGCTGGCTGGAGTTTTCATTGTTAACTAAGCCTTCATGTACCCAGTGGTGCTCTATTTTGGGCTTCGACGGCCATGTTCGTAGATTTTCTCAGGGGTTTCTACCGGTGTCAATTTAAGTAAGAATGAGTGTGATACGGAGAACATTATTCGCATGCGCCTCAATAGACAGCGCGAATACGATTTACGATGTCCGCAATGTGCAATAAACTTACAAATTGCTGTAGCAATAGCCAGTGAAAAGAGCTAGTGCTACTTTCGAGCGTTTACTATTTGAGTACATATTATGATTGTACTCCCACTATGAACATCGATCTTTATCTTCTTCGATACTATCTTTACTTGCAAATACACATTCATTACTTTTCTTGCCTTTTCATTTACGATCTTACGGTCTTAAGATCCTAAACGGGTGTTTGTTCTATCATTTATCTTATTCATATTCGTGATACCCTCATTGGTTCTTTACACAACTAGTCTCAGCGATCAATCAGCTTCCTTGAATCTTCAAAATGGTTTATGTCCTTTATGCCTATACACCTAGCAAAAATGTTGCACTGGCTGCCGCTGCATTGTTTGGATTGAGTGCAACATATCATCTCATCACAATGCTTCGAAAGAAAACCTACTTTTATACAGCCATGGTAGTCGGAGGTTACAGTAAGTCTTCAATCAAGCTTCTGCTACTCTCTAATGGACCGATTCTAATTCATGGACCCAGTGATGACTGCCGGTTATGTCGCCCGATATCTCTCAGCAAAAGATACTGCAAACATAATGCTCTACTCTATGCAATCTCTCCTCATTATCCTTCCACCTTCTCTCTACGCAGCAACTATTTACATGATATACGGCCGTATCGTCTTATTCGTCAATGCACCATCTGCATCCATTATCTCTCCTAAAAATATCACTAAAATATTCGTTGGTGGAGATGTCGTATCTTTTCTGATGCAATCTAGCGGAGGGGGTATGATGGCAATGGCCAGCATGAGTTCACTTGGCGAAAAAATAATCATTGTCGGCCTCCTCGCACAACTTCTTTTCTTCAGTATCTTTCTCGTCATCGCTATTACTTTCGAACGTCGCATGCGCTCACACCCAAGAGCTTTCGATGTCCCAGCTCGCGGGAAAAAACATTGGCACCAATTGCTCATGCTCTTATTCACAGCTGCGGTCTTGATCATTGTTAGATGTGTGTACAGAGTTATTGAGTTCTCACAAGGGTCAACGGGGACATTGATGAGTCATGAGTATTATATGTATATCTTGGATGCAGCACCGATGTTTGTTGTGCAATGTATGTTTCATGTTGTACATGCAGGAGATGTTTTTCAAGATGGCGTGGATCCAAAGAAAGCGGCATTGATGGGTGATAACTATATCGGATTGAGCGAGGTCTAGGAAAGGAAAAGGTTAGAGGAAAAGTTGGGAAGGACGAAGAATTTCATTTGTTAGTTAAGCCAAATCGGGGCCGGGAAGACTTTTCTCCATGGTCGGGTATAACCCAAGGATGGGAGGGGGTAGGAGGGCTGGGGGGGTTTCTTTTGTCGAATACAGTACTGAGAGGCCGATCAGGTTGGACCGTTTACGATGGAGTTATTGGTGATTCGGATATAGTACATGGGCAGTATAGGGATAATGTATGGAACACAGGAGGATCGAACCTCATTACTTCTTTCGATTTGTATCATACCCAATTTTTCTTTAAGCGCAATATTCATCCAAGATTGAAGATCCTATATACTCAAGATCTCGGGACTCTCAATCACTGTGCAAGTGCAGAAAAATCTGTCTATCACGTGTATGTCATCGCTTAGCTCCCGTGTCGGGCTATTTATCCTTCCATTTTCCCATCAATTCTTCCGACAAGTGTCGTGTCAAGGTCCTCTAGCTCATGTATCTATAATATAATTACCCCCGGCTAAGATCCTGTCCTATACCTCCGTCGAGCTTTCTTCAACCAATCAACCAATCATTAGCCAACTAGGCGACTTCATCTACATTCAGCGTGGTAAACTTATATATCAAGACGGGATTGTTTTTATCTCAACCGAATTTTTGTTCACATGGCAGGAAATAAATGGAAATTTATATTAGAGTGATTGATATCTTACCCCAGATTATATGCATAGCATGGGGGCACTTTGTCAGTTCACGACTATAGAGATTTTCATTGGTACGGTCAAGAAATCTAGAGCTGGCGACGGAACTTTGCTGGCAGCAATTTAGTACACATGGCGATGGCCAAGTTTATTGTTACATCTTATCCGGAGTCTCGGGCAGTGGTGAAAGCTATACTTACAAAACCAAGTGGTTTAGACCCACCTTCCAACACATATATATCAAGTATCTGCCTTCTTCATTATGTAGAAATTTGTGTCCAAAATCAGTCTACACGACAAACTTTCGATAAACCAATTGAATCATGAAGTTACAACTTATCATACCCTTTTCATTTCTGATATCGTATGTCTCTGCACATACGATATTCATGAAATTGCAATCAGGTGGCACACTTTACAGTTCGTCTCTCATCTTCTCCTTAATACATACCTCACTCACAGCAAATAGATACCAGCTATGCCATCCGAACCCCAACATACGACGGAGTAAGTCTCCATTCCACACTTGACAATCATTCCTAACCTCTCCAGCCCATAAACGACGTAACAACCGAATACGTCGCCTGCAATGGTGGACCCAACCCCACTACTCCCTCCTCAAACATCATAAATGTCGTTGCTGGCAGCACCGTAAACGCCATTTGGCGTCACACTCTAGACAGCACACCTGCAAATGATGCAACATATGTTCTCGACCCATCTCATCTCGGTCCCGTCATGGCCTACATGAAAAAAGTAACCGATGCAACCACCGACGTTGGCTACGGACCCGGCTGGTTCAAGATCTCCGAGCAAGGACTCAATGTAGCTACACAAGGATGGGCAACAACGGACCTCATAAACAATGCAGGCGTACAGAGTATCACAATACCAAGTTGTATAGCCAACGGTCAATATCTCTTACGAGCAGAACTCATTGCGCTCCACTCAGCAGGAGGAAGTCAAGGCGCACAGTTGTACATGGAATGTGCACAAATCAATGTTTCAGGCGGAACAGGAACCTCAACTCCAAGCACCGTATCGTTCCCAGGCGCATATGGACAGAGCGATCCAGGAATCCTGATTAACATCTATCAAACGCTCACCACGTATACGATTCCGGGCCCTACGCCATTCGTATGTGGCGCTGCGCAGAGTACTGCGAAGAGTTCGTCTACTTCAACTGCGAAGCCGACGTCCACGTCGACTTTGAGTACGAGCACGGTTACGAAGACGAGTAGTAGTGCGGTGGCGTCGGGGACGGGGACCGCGGCGATTTATGCGCAGTGTGGAGGTCAGGGATGGACGGGTGCAACGGTTTGTGCGAGTGGGAGTAAGTGTGTAGTCAGTAGCGCGTTTTATAGTAAGTTTTTCTCTCCTTTTTGTTGTGAGATTCGGAGAGGTGGGTTAGGGATGAGACGACTAATTTTTGTTAGGTCAATGTTTGCCATCGTGATGGAGAATAGAGCTCAGGTATCAGTGGTAGATAGTAGTGATGGAGAGATTGTTTTGTTGAGGATAGTAGAGAGTAGATCGGTTATCTTGTGAGAGAAGAATAGAAGTCGAGCCAGTCGTTTACACTATGATTGTACTTTCAGTTGATACTCGACTCTCCACGTATGTGAAGTGTAGTGATTATGACTTTGATACGTGGCCATATAACTTGTTCTCCTCTAATTTTCATTCCATTTCATGCCCTCGATCTCTGAAAAACATCACCCATCTCCCCTTCGTTCCACGAAAAATAAAACTCAAGCTTGCAGATACCATCATACCCACACTCCGGCAAAAATACCCCGCATTCCGGTACCTCTTCATCATGTACATCACGAGGTATTACATGGAAGGTTACCCCATACTCTTGGCATCCTTGGCACCCCTATTAAATGCTTACTCTAATTTGGAGTATCGGGCTGATTATCCGTGATGCTGTTTACTATTCCATCTGCATTCAATTTCTTTGCAGTTGCGTGGTTATACTAGCTGCATGCTCCCATATCAATTCTACTATTGTTCGATTGTTTTAGAGTATTGTTTGTGAGGTTACATTTTGTTTCCTGCATCATATCTAATAGGACCTGGTATTAGACACTTCCACTTTTTTCCTTTATTTTCCTGTCTTGCTCTTCAATATCACCCGTGATTCTTATCCCATTTCTCCCTAATATCCCACTCCAAGTTCCAACACCCTCTCCAATATCCTAACATTTCAAGGTCTACACTAATGTTTCTAATCCACATCCCTTACTTTCGAAATATATATCGATGGATAGATCAACTTCTTCCTCAACTGCATCAGTCCATTCCCGTGTATCTAGACTGTTTTCAGACCACTTCCTTTGTGCACGGAGATATTAGTCAGACTCTGGTCGTTACGATAGATAATAAATGAATATCATGGGGAGTTATATATCTAGAAAACAAAGCAAACAACAACCCTTAGTAAATTTCAATATCTCGGAAGACAATAACATATGAACTAGAAGACCAAAAGATATAGTAATATATAGCTGGAGACGAGCAGTGCTGTTTGCCAAACCTTTACTATTAATTATTCAATCATACTTAAGGTGGATAGAACGAGAGAGAAGGAAGAAAGGCACCGGATAGAAAAATCAATTTGTAGGCCGAATTTGGAAAAGTTGGGGGGTAATTCACAGAACCTACTTTTCTCTCAGCTTTCTTAATGCAGAAGAAGAATCCAGCCATCCTAGATCGTTATTTAGCTACTTATTTTTTTGGCTACTATCAATCCTCCTGTTCGTCTCCTATCTCTTCTACATGCACAGCCTCTTTCGACCTAGGGAATGAATGGCTTTGAAATAGAAACTCACATGCTCTCCACTTAATAGGCCCTCCCTATCCCGATCGCTAATCCCCTCTCCCAACTTCCTTCCTCAAAAAGAGAAGCTATGAACACAGGTTCAACCGAATTAGGAAATTGGGGTAAAGTGCTCGACAGCAGAGATCAAAACCTTATCATTATGGGACGAGAAGAACATCACATATTTCGGACTAGGTGCAATTTAAGATCTATAATAGTTCTTAGACAACTCATGTGTAAAGCTCAATATACAAAATGAGACGCATATTCTCTTGCAAAAACAAAAGTGCTGGCCAACACCGCCGTCTAAAACATCTGTATCGTATAGTATAGTATGTACAGGAAATAACTTCCTCTCCTCCTGCCTTTCCATCTTTTTCTTTTTAATTCTTCCTTTCTGTTTCACTTGCTCAGTCCAGTCAAACTGTCTAAACTATGTACACGTTTAGACCTCACAATCATCGTCTCCTTCACCAGTTGAAGTTGGAGCAGCAATAGCAGCACTTGAAACAGAAGTTTCGATACCAGCAGCCGAGCTAGCAGCCATACCAGTTGATTTTGCTCCAGAAGCGATGGTAGATTCCTTAACAACTGGCGCTGAAGGAGTAGCTACATGGTGAGATTTTGTGCTTGATTTTGCTGATGCGGATACACTGGCAACGAAAGCGGTGCTAGTTGGTGCTTCTGTCGATGATTGAGTGACAGAAGGGGTAGCAGCAGCGACTGATGAGCTTGGAACTTCTACGATGGATGAAGTGGAAGCGATTTGGCTTGCACTTGAAGACACCGAAGAAACAGCTGCTACTTTGACTGCCGCAGAAGTGGCTGTACCGAGATCGATTTGTAGACCGAGGGTCGCATTCATGATTGCGTTTCCGTAGAAGAATTCAGTACTTCCTTTTTGTCAGTATGATTTCAATCGTTTCTAATTCAGGTCCAATAAAATAGCTGTGCAGTGGGTATCTGTAAAAGAATAAAAGGGGAAAACTCACCCAGCATTTCCAACATTAACATAAGTACTCTCAGTAAAGACACCTTGTCCCACAAGCGCAACCAACCACTCTCTCAAATCACCCTCAAAGGTTCCCTCAAACTGTGTCCTTGGCAACATACTGCTAACCGTAATACCCGAATCGGTATTAAGACCCTGGTACAAATCCCAGCTTGTACCAAACAGATTGTCAATGGTAGCTACGCTTCCATCAGCCCATCCAATAGGCAATTGACCACCTTCGTACTGGAGCCAGAGCATAAGTTCCTGAGAGGAGGACGATGTAGAATCACCTTTAACATCGTTGGTCATGAAATCGTAGCAGACATTTCCTTTGAAGGCGGTTGTGTTGGAGCGTGTCCAGGTGTAGGTTGTAGGAATGGAAGCGATGCCTGTGAGAGGGGTTTCCAAGTTTTGGGTCAGGCCGACGAAAGAATATCCTTTGGGAACATTGTTTCTAGAATTTTCACGTTAACATCAAACGCACAGTTAGAAATGTTCTTTCAATTACATACGTGCTTTCAACATAGGTAATATCTGTCTCACTGTTCCACTTCACCTCAGCAGTCCCATCACTCCCTGTAATCATACTGTCATAATAAGTGCACTGACTTCCCACGATCTGTTTTGCATTATACAACATGTTATACACAATCCAAGGCGAGTTGTTTAAAATGAGATAATCATAATCGCCGCAAAGATCGGTTGATGCTTGAGTGGCTCGGGTACTGAAATGAGGACGAGCCAGAACGCTGGCGGCGGAAGTGAGAGCTACCAGAGCTGCAGTGTTACGAATTTGAGCGATCATCTTGTAATTTGATGGTAGATTTGATGGCCTGAATGAGTGGAGAGAGAGAGAGATAGAGAATGAAAATAAATGAACGTGTATGGTAAGTGAGCGAGTCTAAACTGTCAAAGTTCGATCAAAAGAATGGCAGGAAAAATAACTTCCAGAGTGAGTGAGCAAAGCAAGTGAACGACAAATTGAAGAGTTCCGAAGTCTTTAAAGCGATCAAGAAAATGGCAAAGAAGCTTTGCCCACTCACTCAAAGAGATGAGTACCATTCAAATCTCCTCATACTATACTTCCTTGTAGTCAACCCTACTTCAGATCACCGGCAACCCCTTGCGGCAAATATCCATCCACGCAAGCCTTACCTACCTTTCGACGAGATTTCTGGAATTTCGCTTTCCACACAAACAATCTAAAGACCAGACCGTTCGATACGATCAAATCATATGATTAGAGCACTGCTTGGCCCGTCTTTCATCTCATTCTCCAATGATGAAGTGCAGCTTTTCTATGGTTAAGAGATTAAACAATTCTACATAAATCAGCATGGTCTACATGAAACACACTAAACGAATTTAAATAAATGAAGTATCAAAATCACGTGCATGATGGAAATATCCCGCCGACTCCACTTTGCTCCGCCTTGGATCATTCTATATTGATGTTTAATTGGCGATCGGGAGATCCCACCCATTGTTCCACCCTCACTCTACCGTCTCGCGGCGGATGAAAATCCCGAACACGAAACTCCTAAACACGAGTGTTTCTGAAAATCAATCATGAGAGTATTAAAAATTATTTTGATTCCTATATAAAACTATACTATCCTACAAAAGAGACTGTAATAAGGATATGTCAGACTAAGCAGGTGCGTGCTTTTAACAATTTTGACGGTCATTTCGCAACTCTAATTTAATCACACCCCTAATTATATAATCTAGTTCCTCGCTATATCCAACCTTCTTCTCCTCTATAATAAGGCATTTCTCAAAACCAACCACCCAAAAAGCAATTTGTACTCTGATCTATATTTCGATCCGGCACGAATCTGCTTTCTTTCGTGCCCATTTCTAATTATCATCTAATCCGGGACAATTCTCGGATGTCATCTCGGTAATATCGGTATATGGCTCTGGAAGTGTCCAGATAGTATCGTATCTACGTGAAATTAGCTGTGATTCCCGTGAGAACAAACTATTGTTTCCATCCCCCCCTCAACCAAATCATCTGATTCAAAAAAAAAGGAAGGAAAGAAAAAGAACTCACGAATGTTTCTTCCATTTCGGCGCATTCTCATCGCCTAAAGCCTTGGCAATATCAGTCAACGCACCGTGTTGCCAGCTAATCAGTATGTTTCCTTCTCCTTCATATCCATTGATAGTATTGGCTACACAATCTGTATCATCTCTGTCGCATGAGATATCAACTGTGATACCAAGATCCGTGGCCAGGGGTTGCACTGTCTCAAGGGGACGCGTTCGGTCTCCATCTGGTGAACTTGTGTTAGATTTCTGAGAATTTTGAGATGCGAGATGGGATTGTGAGGAAATGATCATGTGAATGGGATGTACATGGATGTCATTCATAACGATATAAATTGCTACCGAGAGTATCTCAAAAAAACCAAATGTATCTTGATGGAGAAAGCCAAAGGAAAAGAGAAAACATACTCTTCTGAGGTGTCATAGCCATTATATATTTGATATCATAAATGCTCTCATTACCAAAGACATTGCGAAGGCATTGTGCTCTCTGGAGACCGAGGGCACTGAGGCCATTGTCGCCGTTTGCGGGCTTTTCTCCATGACGAATTAGGTAAACTGTTTGGGAAGAAGCGGAGAGGGGAAGAGTGAGGAGGGTCAGAAGAGAGGTGATGAAAAGCTGAGTGTGATGCATTGTTGGCTGGATGGGAGGACTAAGTATTCGGTAAACGACTTATTGGAATATGAGGTATGAGTTGTAGAAAGGAGGAGGAATTGGCGGAATAAGTATTGGCGATTATACATCCCTCTTTATATTCTTCCCTGCACATCAGATGCACATCAAAGGCATATGACACTCTATTAATAAAGTTTAGTATGTTGATGTACTAGTGTAACTTATATCAGAGCTGAAGATGAACTAAACTTCGCGTGTCGCTGTCAAGTGATGGCCGCCAAGCAATGAGGTTACACAAAGGTGAAACACACATGAGCAAAAACACGAAAACATCGGGAATCTTGAATCGAATGATTGAACGATCAACATCTGAACAAAATCACGTTTAGATTTGTGCTATATATGTAGGTTTATACTTTAATAAGCCGAAATCAAATGGTACCTAGTACCATCTAGAAATCACGGGATAGGAGTATCTGCTGTAAATTTGGATAAACGAATGTGAGATACAATAGCACCACGTGAATGTAAATTTTCAATACTTCTCACACACACACAGGATTATACATACAACAATACACATTCTTACGCTCCGCAAGCCCTCCATTTTCCCCCTTCCAAAACAGGAAATCATGCGCTTTCCCACTCCCTAAAAACTATAAAACTCAATATGAAAACCATCACCTGCGTTTCTCCATCCAACGCAGTACTAGCCAAATGATCCCACGTGAGGAGATAACGTGGGCAATATTTACGCAGAAAATATTGTGCGAAAAACCCAAGATCGAAAAAGGAAGTGATGGATGAATTCACGCCGACACAAAAGCCAACTAACATACCAGATAATAGATGCTTAAATGGAAGTGAGGATGTCGGATAGATTTGTAACATAAATTCTCATCACGATGGCGTTGAAAATCTCGCGCGCGCGCGAGAGAGGACTATAATAGATCACCAAAGAAAATACTGAATACTGTAGCAAGAAAGCTGGATATGATGAGTCCCTACCAGGGAATTGTAGACAATAAAACTCAATGCTAGAGCGTTGGCATACCACCAATTGGATACTTCCTCGTAACAATTCGATACCACTCATTTATAATGTGGAACCATATCGGGATTGGCAGGAACTTCTCTCTTTTGTAAAAAAAAAAAAAAAAAAAAGGGTTCTTCCTTCGATTTCTTATTCTTCCAGAAAGACAGTCGGAGGACTTTCTTGAGGTTGTTGAGCAAGAGGAAATACCAACCTGCTTTGACATCACCATACTCCCAAAGAAAAATGTGCACTGTTGTTGCGGACAATCTCATCTTGATTGTGATCAGGTATGCGATCAACAAGAGATTACACTGAGCATAGACTGTAGCGTTGGAACTATTGTCGAAGAGTACTTGTGCAAGTAAGGAAAAGCTTTGTTATTCCCATACGTTCCCGTAACACATAGCCATGAATAGAACAATACAAAAAAGATATCCGATCAGACTATTGGTAAGGGTGTATAAAGGTATTCGTGGTAGTGGCCCCAAGGCAGCAATATATTGCCAATGAAGCCGATGGATAAGAACCCAAGACCTTCATTTCCCTGTGAGCCACCAAATAGGGCTGTGGAGAGAAGACTGGTCTACTTGAAAAGCTTGTGTTACGCACCAAAATGAATAGCTATATGATTAACAAGTGATCACAACTAATGGTCAATGGCAATGGCAATGGCAATGAAGAAATGGAAGTGGTTCAGAATATTCAAGGAAAATGAAAGATAGACAGCTCTCTGCTCCTAGATGGTACCAAAATACACCGCAGATAAAATATTCCAATATTGCAAGGGGATTTTCGATATAGCCAACTAGCTAAATCGTTGAGAATAATATTTCACGAGTCTTGCTAGATACATGGTCTGAGATAACAAGAGCAATGATGTTTTAATGCATCTCATATTTCGGCGACTAAAACTCCATGTCGATGGTATTTCTGGACCGAGATGACTAAACCAAGAGCAATGCTCCTGTTTTGTACGATGAGAATTGTATAGAACCAGGGATGAAGCGCAGCCGCCAATATTTTCGCATACCAGACCGAAAATGGACTGCATTCACACGTTTGCTCACAGAGTAGTTAGATTTAGTATTCCTCCACGATAGACGGTACGCATGACTGACAAAACCGGTAGAATAAATGCTTCCAACAGAAAGACTGCATTCTTCATACTTGAACAGTGACACAACCGGTTGACTATGGGTTGCGAAATCATGGGAGATGTATAAATGATAGGAAGATGATGCTCGGATAGTGAGAGCTTGGGAATCAATCAACAGCAAATATTCTGAAGGCATACGATCCACATATCTAGGATCGTAAACACTGATCAATGTAGACATATATTCCACTATTGTTACATTAAATCTGCGAGCCTATGTTCGTAAAATAGATGCGAAGATGCGTGGAAGTTTTGGTTAATACATCTTGTGGAAGAGATGTCGTTAAGCCTTTCCTTTAGGCTTGGCAAGGCTGAAGAAAAATAAGCGTGGGCCTGTGGCGCCATGTCCCGGTCTGCAAACACGAACAATCCACGGTTAGAATGAGTTTACAGTCACAAGTTTGTTCAACAATGTACACCTTAATCTTGCATTTCACGATTTTGATGATCGTGTTGAATTGATCACTGAAAGATCTATCGGGCGACTATATGAGATTCCCCTATATACCTGATGTCCAACGACCGCGAGCCTGGAAGGCCAACCTCAGTGTCCAATTCGCGAATCCCGCGTCGACGTCAAACGCGAGATCTCTACATGCTCAATGAACAGAAGAGTATCTTACACTCGGCACATTTGTACTTCAGTGGGGATGGTATTTGCTAGATGCCGTTCTAACTGATAGCACACGTTCCACGACTACACGGCGAACACTAATACGATACGGGGTGAGCCATAATGAAGTCGAGCATTCTCCTACCCAATCTCACGGGCTCGCTTCTTTACTCATAGTTCAGATGAATTCTATAACGACTTATGTTAGGGGCTGCTACGAAGACTTGGGATTTTTCAGAGATATTGCAACGCCACAGAACTCCTTTCTCTATACACTCGGCCTCGAAGGAATCATTCTGAACTATCACTGCTTCATCCAACTTCGTCTTCTTATCTTTACCAAAGATGGTTGGTATCTTCTGCTGCCGTGTGTGAAAATAGGTTGCCGAGCACAACTTTCCGAAATCTTCATATTAGGATGCTACATACTTTTGATGACGTCGCGTGGGACGAGATACTCAACAGATAGAACCAACGAGGGTGACTCCCATAGACCTCTCAGGAATCATCTGTAGTCTGGAAAAGTATGTTTTAGTACATGTGCAGTAGGGGAAAAAAATTCTTTTGCCTCTCCGGCGCTCGTTCTCGAAAGGATGTTTCCGGAGACTAACCCGCAACAGTTCCTCTCATACTGTTCTTATTGCTAGTAAGACCTTGTATCTATTTGTATCTGCGATATAATGGGAAGGCAATGTAATTGTGGAGATGTGGTACCTGGCCAAGCCGACTCAATTACATTAAGTAGCTTTATGGAGCTGATTTTACGAAGTCCACCGTTTATTCTCAGAAGTATAACATCAGATAAGCGATCAGACCAATGAAATTATTTCCCGCATTATGAGGAGTTGTGTAGCTCGTCTCTAATGGTACCAGCTGCCACTGACCTTGGAATCGCTAGCTCTGCCCCTAGCCGGTACCCGAACTTCTTGTTGTCCGAGAATCCGTGGTCTCACTTCACCGGCATTTATAGGATTTGGGATTGAATGAAGCGCGGGTTACATGCTTCCGACCAATAGCCTTTTGGCTACTTTCACACTATTTGACCTGTCGGACTTGGCACCTACTTACACCTCATTCACGTAGTCACTCACAACAATATTGAAATACTCAAGTACTGATGGAATCTAGATTCTTGAATCATTGGGACCTGATGTTAGTTATGGTGTGTCTTGTATCGAAGCCGCGATTGTTCTTAGGTATCTTGATATTTTGATATGTGAGCAATACACTGCCCGCCATACATACACCTCTAGTCAAGTCATTGCTACAAGCCCTGTTAGATGCTAGCAAGTCAATCTAGTATCTCTGTTTACATCACCCCGTTCATTTTATGTACCTAGACGAGTGACGCATGTTTCTCCATGGTGGATCATTCTATAAGCTTCCTTAAGTTCAGGGGCAATACTCTAAAGTAGTGTTATCAGCCGCATTAACTGCTAGTAGCTTTGTCCCTCAAGGCTGGGCACCTGTGATTATTTGAATCCTTGCCAATTAACTTTTGGTAAACAGCCGATCTTGTGGGGTGGATAATTTCTCTTCCCGTTCAGCGATCTGCTTCTAGCTCTAAGCTTTGATAGTTCCTGAAGATCCTCCGAACCACGACTTATCAACAGGTATATCTCTGTACTATATTAGTATTATCAAATTTAAATCACACTTTCACTATTATGGAATGTAAGGTCTGGATATGCAATTGTGAAAGCGGATAGAGTATTGGAAATTTCTCCTGATTCTTTCGTCGTAAATCAGGAAACAAGAGATAACCTTAATTCAATTGTATTAACCTTAATTGGAAAGAGTTTAGTATGTTTTGGATTTGATGAGTTGATGCTGGATTGAGCTTTCCGAGCATTGGGATTTTCTTAGTATCAGTATCAGAGACAGGAGATCTCCAAGATCAATTGAAATCAAGCAAGTGAACTATAGATGGTAATTGTTGACAATGGCAAAAACCTATAAGAATGTGTTGTTTTCCTATCCTTCATCCATCATCTCATCTTCTCTACATTCATTACATTCCTTACATTCCTTTACAGGTATCCCACGTTCATTACAATCCAATCAAAAAACCTCAACCACCGTCAAAATGCAATTCACAACCACCACACTTATCGCCATTCTCAGCGCTCTCGCAGTTGCATCTCCTATCGAGCCACGTCAAAATGCAACGGCGCAACAAGAACGCCTCTGCACTTCGGCTATTGACACAGCCATGTGCTGTCAAACCACTCTTGCTGGTGTTATAAACCAGACCTGCACAACTCGTATGTTTTATCCTAACCTTGATCTTACAGATGACTTTTGTATACAAGCGCTAATTAAATTGAAAGCTGCCATCACACCTATTAACAAGCAAGCGTTCCGAGCATACTGTGCTGCTCAAGGACAAGATTCTTCATGTTGCAAAACTCCTCTTGTAGGCGATGGAGTTATCTGTACCCCTCCTTAAATGGGAGGCCGATTGTGATGGAAGTCTGAAATTGTGGAGATCTGGATGGTTTTTGCGAATGAAATGAAAAGTTTGGTTGAAGGGTATGGCTTGGTGTACTGTATGATTATTGAGGACGGACGCATATTTTCTCTGATTTTGGATGCCATTTTGAAAGGATGGAGGAAATCTTATTTTTGTAATTTGTCTTTAGACTGCTTTGTCAATTGTTATATAAACGAAATGTTTCATGCACATTTACTGACAACTGAACGGGTTTGAATGAAAATATAGTGATTTGCCTCTTTCTCTCCAGATATATCTAGAAAAGCTCGAGAGAAATTAAAAAGACCTCCATCCAGGTCCGAATGCATCGATTTCGCATTAGTTGGTTTCCTGTTGTTGTAAAATGAATGAAACTGAGTTAAAAGGGTGACAATAGAAGCTATAAACCAACCCTGGTTGATTGCAGCAAGTAGCGGATGATTTGGATGAAATTAAAACGATGTAATGGTACAGTATGTGTATACTATCCCATTCGTTCACCGTGATAGGCTGAAGGCAACATCCTAAAATGAATAGTAAATCAGGGTAATTACCATGTCAGTCCGAGCCATTGACGGTTGTTGTGGGATATCCAACGAGAAGTACGAGACTTCGAGTGAGACACTCCCAATAACTTATCATTGTTTCTTATATTACCAAGAAAAGTGATCAACGATTGAAGATCGACAGAACTCTTGGTGATTGAGGGAGACTGTGGCTGAGCAGTGGTAGAACATCACTAAATTCTTGGAATGAGACAAGACTTGATATGTACAATCCAAGCTCGCTTTGCAAACTCGGGAGAAGATATCAGAGTTGGTAAACATTGATAGGGAAACTCTTGATAACCTCTACTGAGTTCGTACGATACAGATGATCAGAAGTTCAGCAAGAATAAATATAGCTTACTTGTGGTCATCAGATTTGGGAATGTTGATACAACATTCTGAGCAAGGGGTACTATAGCACAGAAGCTATTAAGTCAGCATAGACTATCACGCCTTATTAAAAATGATACCGGAAATAGAATAAGTGCGCTCGGGTCGTGGATTGGCACGATTGTCAGCATGCCTATTGAACGTGTCGTATCTGCTTACTCCTGCTAGAAGATCACATATGCAGCTAACACGTCATGGGGATCATATGATTCATAAAAAGCGTGTCAACAGCTTCGTCAAACTGGTGTCTCTACTACCGGTGGAAAATCACCAAAGCGGAGGAACATGGTTTGCCATCGCTGGAAATTAAACTGGCGCCTGACCGGCTGTCAGTATTCGCTCCTAAAATTGATGAACTAGCACACCCAACTTCTGATCTTTAGCTTACAACTGCTAAAAAGGGGATCGAGTAGCTGAAAGAAGCTTCTGATGGTGCTGGAGATAGTTCCAAGTTTGCGCGCGGATCTTCAGGAGCAGCTCATAAAGCACCCACGAAGGTCAGAGATGAGGTGGAATAAAGGGATAGTAAAATAATTGGGAGTTTTAGAATATTACTGAAGACGAATGTCAAGCTTTGCATGACTTTAATCTGCTGACATAAATCCAGACAAATGAACGAGATGACAAAAGGCTAAGTAATATCATAATTGATCAGTCCGAGCAGCACTAAGGGCCTGTTCGTATTGTTTTTTTAATTTGTTGATAAAATAATTTAGTCTAAATTTTGTAAATCTATAAAATGTAGAGTAATAAATATTGACAAATATCATCAAATACTAATAAAAGTTGTATTATAAATTTAACAAGGTTTAACAAGGTTATTATACAAATTTTCAAAATTTGTAAATTTACATTTTATAGCTTTTTGTAATTCAATATCAACATTCAGTAAATCACTTTTCTTCAATTTTATTATCAATATAGATTGTTGAACAACATTTGCATTCGGTAAATGCTTATTTAAATCTATATTGCCAACAAATGTAGCTCTACATCGCCTAAAAAATCGATCCGAACGGGCCCTAAGAAGCTATGGATAATCACATAAGAGCCTTATAAAGCCGGGGTCACTTTTTAGTTTAAGGGACCTTACACGAAAAGGCTCTATGCAATTGTGATGAGCTGAGAATAAGAATAAATAAAATAGTCATCTAACGAAGTGCGGGGAGGTTCTGAACTAGAGAGATTTTGGGGGGGGGGGGGGGGGATTGGGGAAGCTTTTGATGCTTAGAAAGCGTGATAGAACAGCATATACAAGGTATTATAATACTATCAAACTCCTAGACGGAACTGATAATTATGTGAAAGAGGGGGCAGCTCAGAAAAGGAAGTCCGCTCAAATCAATTTATGGCTGATTTGAAGAAACACAAGGAAGGGTTTGGAGTTTATGTGGACCTTATCTCACTGCTGCGCCTTGCAACCATTTGGAAAGGAATGCAGAAGGTGATGGATAAAATTTGAACCTTATATATTTAATTCCACCAAGCGCCCCTAAAAAAGGATATAAACCAAATTATATAAAAAGTAGAAGTGACATATGGGAAACATAAATTGAGATCCGCAGAAGATATCACAGGGATCATTTCTATTAAATTTTCTTGATCGGAAGGCTAGCCATCCAATATTTTAAAAGAGTGTCAAGTAATACTGTGAAATGCTGCTGATCTCTAGCGACTATGCGGATGTATGAGTGTTTATATTGTAAAATAATGATTAAATATTTGAGTTGTAAAGGAGCGTATTATCTATAAAACTGTATCCAGCAGCATTCCAATCTCTGAGCTCAATAGAAATCATCCAAATTGTGTTGGCCCATAGTATAGTCGTTTGAAACCGTCTATTATTTTCCACATCGAATCAATCGAATCTAACCAGAGCCGTGCCCTGCTGGAAGAAGAGCAAGAAGGCCGGCGGCGCTTTCAGCCCTCTTGACCTCCTCTTCGGATGGCTCTCGTTTGTCAGAACCATGCCCAGCAGGAAGCAATGCGAGGAGAGAAGCTGCATTATCAGCTCTCTTGTCATGGCCTGCTGGGAGGAGGGCGAGAAGGCCAGCGGCAGTATCGGCTCTCTTATCAGAGCCATGACCTGCTGGAAGGAGAGCCAAAAGACTAGCGGCGTTCTCAGCTCTCTTAACCTCCTCTTCAGATGGTTCACGCTTTTCATGGCCAGCTGGAAGGAGAGCGAGAAGACCAGCTGCACTATCAGCTCTCTTGTCATGGCCTGCTGGGAGGAGGGCAAGAAGACCAGCGGCAGTATCGGCTCTCTTGTCAGAGCCATGTCCTGCTGGAAGGAGAGCTAAAAGACCAGCGGCAGTATCGGCTCTTTTGGATTCCTCTTCTGGCTCACGTTTCGAGGAACCGTGGCCTGCTGGGAGAAGGGCAAGTAGTGAGGCGGCGTCGTTTGCCCGCGCTTCAACATCTCTTTCAACTGCAGAGGCAGCGAGGGAAGCAAATTCGGCTTGGCCACGAGCTGTTAGCTGGTCGAATTCTGCCCCAGCGGAAACAATTGCAGCGTGAAGGTCCTCGATGGGCATACCCCTCTCAACTACGGATGGGGTAGCAAGGGAGGTAGAGGCGAATGCGACCAGCGCGAAGGAAAGAATGGATTGATTACGCATATTGAATGTAATTTAGGGGATATGTAGACAGAACAAAGACTGAAATAATAAAAAAGTACTTGTAGATGGATTGATAAGAGAATACGAAATTAATTGTATGAGCACCGCTGGGGAGAGAATGAAAGATTCTGTGCAATCTTAGAGTTTATATACATGGAAGAACAAACTTGTGTTCCAATCGCAACTTTGCAAATATTCGAAGATGCTTACACCGGAAGCTCTTCATCCAGACCGATCTGAATTCATGCAAAACTCCATGGATCAAGCACCTTTACAAAATGTGGTTTCAACAAACAAGCTTCTAGAGCTTTGACTCCCGTTTGTTCTCCGCCGTCACTCTCACTCGGCAATGTCAGTGCGCATGGAATTATTGTCGTAGGAAACGGAACGCGTTTGGAACGACCTGGGAAACCATAATGCGATATTTCTGATCAAATAGTGTATCAGAATCTCAACTTTCATTGGATCGCAACATTTCTGCCGACTTGTCCGACGATTCTGAAGCTTAGCCAAAACATTCGTTAGTCTGTGGCGATCAACTTTGAGAGTTCAAATATAGCACATTGAGGCCATCTATTCCCCTTTATGCTACTGCCATGATCGACAGCATACGTGTCCATTATTCTAGAGCTATCAGCTAGACAAATCTGGTGGCACATACCAGACATAGTGTTGTATCTTGTGGCGTTTTCTTGGATCCCACAATCAAGCTTTCCTTTTAGCAAGCCTGTGCGGCGTAAGAAGACGACGCAAGGCAAATGCATTGTGAAATGCGATTGGGTAGCTGGGGGAAGACGAGGTACGAATCGAGAGAAATAGTGTCTCGACATCAAACAATCTGTTCTACATTGTAAAAAGTATGAATGATTGTATACACGTCGATCATATCATGGGGGAAAACGCGTGTTCAAAAGGCGGCATCGCGCGGCAGAATAAACACGTGATGATTTCCACATCATACCTCCACACTCTCGACTTCCTTCAAATGCCCTTTCGTTTGCCTCCTGCGGGAAAGTGCTGAATCGCAGCTTTGTTTCAATCTTCAGATGTCCTTAGCTAAATGCGATGGGCGTATCGATGGCAATGGCTAATATGGAGTTATTTTCGGCATCACAATCTTCTTCGCCATGCCGTCCGCTGTGTGTAGTGTACGACAAACTTCATGCTAAGTTTAAGCCTTTTGACCTTTTCTTGAAAGCTTAAAGGCAGAAAAGGTTTCCAGCTATGATTTTGATTGGTTGACCGAGAGCAATATATTAGGAGACACAAAAAAACATCAAAAAGCCTCATCGCTATTTAGTGCAGACACCTTGTCAGTATCAAAACACAGAACAGCATACAGCTTCGAACGTATTCATGACTGCGCTATACACCTCATACACATCAAGAATTAACTCTCTTGCTTTGGGCCATCCGTCAGCAATGATAACCCCTATTTTTAGGATCAGAATACATGGCTAACCAGCCCGCTACGCAAAGATTTGATGGGCAAACCTTCCACGTACACTATTTACAGGTCGAGCTGATTTTGGCGGAAATCCGTCGATTAGTATCAGACCGGGAGCATTTGAGAAAGCTGCGCTTGACTGCTACTGTGGCTGATGGTAGTGATGAGGTCTGGTTTAGGTCTATTGGCCATAAAAGGGTGTCAGCCTCTGAGTTTCTTGTCGGAAATGTGGGCATTGACCAACTTACCATTCACCAATCTGATGTTGAAATGCTCGGGGGCGATTGGTCATGAGTTGGCTATAAGGCTTGAAGTTGTTGAAGGCCCAAGACATGGCTTTGTCGGTGGTAAATTCACAATTGGCAATTCTCTGGTAGATGCAGCTATGAAATCTAAGAACAAAAGATTCGTGGTACGCGTTGAAAAGGATTTCGTTTTTGAGGTAAGCAGTGAAGAAATTTTCACAGAAGAGGAAACAAGGTATCTTCACACTCAGCTCGATCAACCCAGTGGGGTATTCAAGAGGGATCAGGTAACACACTGTCACCAGACGTTCGCGATTAAGTCCCTCAACATCTCTTCCACTGCACCATCCAATGTCTCATAACCCAGATCAACTGCCCCAGGAAGCCCCGAAAGCTTAGATATCCCCGCTGTTATTTGCTTTTGGGATCCTTTCCTTCAAGATAGTGATTCCTTATATGATAAACCCAAGTGGTGAAAGCTTGTTTCTCTTGTCGCAGAGATTTATCGGTACTCGGTCGCATCTGTGCCTCATATCTCGAATCAAGCATAATTTGGCAAACATACACCTATGTTTTGTGTCAAGAATCCAACATAGACGATTGTGATCAGTAAGCTAATACTTCGTAGACACCGTTCAGAGTACCATATAACCCCCTACTGCCTACTAGTTTCTTGGTTACTATTCTGATATGAACAAACTTCGATTCGAACAGAGCTCATAATTCGACTCGCGACGTCTTGGAGAACGTCATTTTGCACTTCTACCCCACCAAAAAAAGTTTTGATGAGCCAATGGCGAATGCTCGGTATCATCCAACCGGTCATTAAGCTTCCTCGGACCCAGATAATTTTGGTGGGCCAGCGGCGATAGCATCTAGTTTTCATCTAAAGTCAGGAGAAATTTCTATGCGTACCAATCATCTTTGAGGTCAATCTATGTTTATGAGTCATTCGGTAACATTGATTTATCATCACAATCTAAAATAGGCAACATGAGATACTATGTAAAAATGTTCGTGGCATAACTATATATTTCGCTAATTCAATAAACGACAACGTTATTTCGCATTGATTGATTGTACAGGCAAATATTCAACAAACAACAATGACGCTCCCTTTGAAAGATAAAACAGCTTTGGTGGTATGGTTATATGGATCCTTTATGGCATTATACTTGTGGCACTTACTGACTTCCATTCTTCTAGACGGGTGCATCCATGGGAATCGGAGAAGCGATTGCAACACGACTTGCAAATGACGGAGCCAACCTAGTATTACTTTCTCGTAGTAAAGTAAGTAATCTTTTGTCGGTATCTTGATGGAAAGGAGTTAACGGTTCCACCAGGACAAGTTAGATAAGATCAAAGAGAATATCTTGTCGAAAAGTCCTTCCACGAGAGTTTCTGTTTTTGCAATTGATATTCAGAACTACAAAGATGTTGATAAAGCGGTTGAGTCTGCTGTGATTGAGTTTGGGTCTATTGATATTCTCATTAATAATGTAGGTGCTGCTCGTAAGAGGGTAATCAGTTTCTAGGAATATTAAATGAGTGTTAACCCCGTGTCCAGGCTGGTCTAGCATTAGGAGCTCCAGCTGCGTTCTGGGAATTATCTCTTGAGCTCATTGACCAAATGAATACAACTAATATTTCCGGCACAATGTACACCACGCACTCTGTCCTAAATCGAAGTATGATACCCAACAGCAAAGGAACAATCTTAAATGTTTCATCAGTAACTGGTCTTGAAACACCCCCGTTCTCGGGAGAGGCAGTCTATCATGCCAACAAAGCATGTATCGAAGCTTTCAGCAATAGTCTGAGGATGGAAACAGCTGGAACTAATATACGCGTCATGGTAATCCGACCTGGAGTTGTGAATACACACTTCCATCTTCAGAGAGTCAAATTTGATCAGGATGCCATGGATGAGTTTACATCTGGATATCCACCACTTGTTGCGGAGGACATTGCGAATTCTGTAGCTTTCATGCTTGAGCAGCCTGAGAGCACTACAATTAAGGCTTTAGATTGTGTTCCAACTGGTATGTAGTTGATGCGAAACATTATCTCCAATTACTAACATATAGCTTTTGTAGCACAGAGATCTCTTACCAACTTTGATCGTGCGTGGAATGAACGCAATAACGGATAATTCAGAGACAAGAGCATTCAATTCCGAAAAATATTCACTCGATATGAACGATTCTTCGCGAAGAGATTTATCCGTGCAATCCGTGCCTGAGAGGAGAACACAGTATCGACTTGGCAAAGGCTCGAAGCTAGGATAGATGATCATAGATACAAGATAGAAAAGCTCGGATTGATAATGAAGTTATCCTCTTCAATCCTACTTCGCAGATGTTTGTGTTTCTTTGTGAAGGCTAGTGTAATGATAGGCTAACTTCCATTACTCCAAGAGATTGATCCATTTGATACTCTGTAGAGTTCTACGCTGTAACATTGTGAAGAGATTCTTCGCATACAAAAACGGAAGCCTGCGGGCCTTGCCGCACTGTATAACGCCTGGAATGGGAACCAAGTTGAGGATAAAAGAAACATTATGTTGCAGGCATGTCATCAGTATGATAGCGAAAAGGCTGCACAGTATCCGGAAATATGTTGTTTTTGACCCTTAGTTTTATCTGTTGGCTGATAATATGCCAATTGCAACGGTCTCTCTTGGCAGAGAATTCAAATCAACTTTTAGAGCTTTCATTTCTTAATCCAAACCAAAACTTATAGTAGGTTTTAAACGTCTGGTTTATGCTTACAGAGGTATTGTTTTCGATTATGGCACAATACTTTATTTTAGCCCTATGAATAACATCTCCATTCGTTAAAGAAATCCCCTCTAAAATCTACCCGCATCTATAATGATACACCGACTCAGTCTTTTCGGCCTCACATGAAGCACATTCTACCATCTATTAAGGCTAGGACAAAGCGAAAGTAGTAGGACCAGTATAATGCTCAAACCCACCACTGGTACTCAGCTCGCTGGTAGGAATCACGTAGCTTCCGGTCCTACTGGTATACGTAATCTGGAGGGAATTGTAAACCTTAAGACCCTCAGAAGTGCGCGTGAACCAATAGGTTATACCGCCGCATCTGGCGCCCTTTGTGGCAATGTCAGGGAGCTTCCCGCCAGTGGTTGAGAGAGTAGTTGAACAGGCTGTGGAGCTGCCAGTGGTTCCTGTTCCTATCGCATACTCGAATGAGTACCTGACGGGCGTTGTCAGTGGATGGGATGAGGGTTGATAAGATGATGCTAGGATGCTTACGAGCAGGATGTGCTGCTAGTACACGCAGCTTTAAAGTCGGTAATGGTGAAAAGGGTACCGGCACGTTCTTGGATGGCGGCAGCTGATGCAGTGGCAACGCTGAGTGCAGAGATGAGGGTTGCTGAGAATTTCATTTTGGCTGGACTGAAAAGTTATGGGAATTTATATTTCCTGGAATTGAATGAATGAGGAGAAGTATTCAACAACAGGAAGCCGGCCCTGTTTATACTTTGGTACTCTATTAGCTCACAGGACGGCATGGAAACAACATCTCTCCATATCATCAGTTAAGACGACAAATACACAAATTTCGGTTCTCATACTCTATTCAGTAGGTCCTTAAGCTTAAATCTCGGGACCGAGTGCCATTGAAATGAGGCTCTTCTTAACTTACCAATAAACTAATAACCTTAAATTGTTAATTTAAACTTTCTGACAGATGGGTCTTGCACTTTTCGATTGACACCGACTAAGTTAGATTCTTTACGTACTTTGGATGGAATGTATCCTATCATTCAATAGGAGAAGGAAGAGACGTGGGGCAAAGATTAGATTAGATCGTTTATCAACAATCTGATAATCTGGTCTACAATGTAAGGTACATGGATCAGGTTAAAGACCTAAAGTGGACTTTAACTGGGAAAGACCACTCAGGTATGATATCTACGAAGACTGCCTCGACTAATAAATCAAGCGGATCCTAGCTGTTCAAAGTGGATTTTGCGAAGGGACAAAAGTGCCAAATCACACATGCAAGTATTCACTCAACCGGCCTAGGAAACTTACTTCCTAGCGGGATTTATCCACTTTCTATGTAGGTATTTACTGTACAGATTTGTGTTGTACTTACGTCTGTTGACGAATTTCTCATGACATCTTGCCATGTGCCATGAGAAATTTTAGATGTTTCGAAATCATGCTATGACTTTATGAAATCCACAAACTGCGTTCTACGACAGTCATCTACTCTTTGTTGGTTGTGAATCGATTGTGCCGTGGTGGATGTGCGATTTATGCATTACTTTGAATCTCGGGGTTGTATTTTTTTGTACCTTTGAAGACTTTCTTCACGGATCCCGGCATATTTGGATTGAAGAAAAGTGGTCGGGTCTAGTGATATGATTGCTCTATTGTTATACCCGCTACAAGTATCTGCATTAGTGTTCTGGATTAGATGTTTATATATTGGTGCACACCATTCTATTATATGTCGTATATGTATATTGGAGAGTTAGTTCACCAATTAGCCTTATGTCAGTTGTCAAGTAGCGACAGAAGGACCTATGGGGATTTGATTGCTCACATGTCTTGATTATGAATTTTATCGTGTAACACTCTTACTTGGCCAAATATCGTATTGCATCGATACTTGGATAGATTGTGGTGTTACCTCACCTCGTGATGGTTTAAAAAGCATTCGTTCGTTGACGGATGAGCATCTAATAATGTGCAATGTTTTTTTATATTCTCGTCTTATAGTCTCGTCACTGAAGAATACGAGGTGGTATTGTATGCGGGGTAGTCAACAGGGGGGTTGGGCTTATCCGTCTGTACCCTCCCCCCATACTGTACACTGTCAGACTGTATACCTCGAAACGTTCCTGCTTTGGGCATTTTGGTGTCCAACTCGCATTTTGTGACATCCGATCATACCTCGCACTCCTGTCATATTCAGTCACATTCAATCATGTAATCAAGATAGTTCTACCACACCATTGTTCCTTCCCACTTATTACTCTTTTGTGTTCATGCTAATCGTGTCGATCTTTTGGATGTGCGGTGAATACGAGCTCCTTCCTTGGCATCATCATCCCACCTCTACGCCTTCCCTATTGATTTTGCCTCTGTCAAGAGACATGCCATCTTACTATATAAAAGAAGTGCTTTTTCCATGAAAACACCATCTTCATTAACACACATCATTAACATTCCGTTCACTACAAGAGAACCAATTCATACATACAGGATTTGATACTATTAATTCAATCCATCAATACTAGATTGCATTTGCAACTGAGAAATTAATTCACAAAGTCGAATATCAGAGTTTAACATGCGTACCTCATTTATCCTCACTGGCCTTTTGGCTGCAACTACTCAAGTTACGGCACAATACACAAACCAATCCGCTCCATTTTCCCTCGCACTTATCTCCTCAGACGATAGCCTGAACGGTGCCACTCTTTCGCCTTGTCATGAAGGTGCAGCTATCGAAGGACTTTGCCTTGGCCCTTCAATCTCTAGCCCAAACGCTACTTTTTCCACCTTCAACTTCAACACTTCCTCCTACGACACCAGCTTCAATGCTACTATCGGTGAAACTGGTATTTTGACGTGGCTACTTCAAGGTTCAGGATTCAACCTTTCTTCGCCTTTCGGACTTTCGTACAGCGCCACTAGCAACGTCGCGATGCCATTGTTTACACCTAGCACGACTTCCACAACGACGGTAGCTTTTGATGAGGACAATTTGTTGAACATTCAGGGTTATCAAGATGACACAGTATCACCAATCAGTTTTGGTACTGAAGCTTATTACAGATGGTACATCTGTGAGACGTACTGGGGATACCACTACACCACTTTGGCTTGGGTTGTGGGTGAGGATGAGCCACAAAACCCAACTTGCGTGAAAGTTGATGTTCAAAGAGTTTTCACCTAGACCGAGGTTTGTTAATAGTTGGTAGATGGAACTCTGGTGGGATGGTTGTGTGGGCGTTCACCTATAATTCAAATGACGGAGGAAACGAAGGCATGAGACAAATTGATGACGGGAGCAGTAATGACTAATGGAATATATAATCGTTTCAAAACATAATAGTGTCTTCGTACTTCATGATTTTTACTAGTGATTATAATGATCTGATCTCGGCTTTGCGGGCTTTGGTTCTATCTTTTAGCCTCCCATCGTTATATGTATCCATCCGAGGTCAAGATGATCTTGGTCTTCTCCCCTATGTAAAGTATTATTCTATTGCGTTATCACTTTCCTTTCGTCATGCTACCATTCAGATACTTTGTAAAATGATTTCTTTGTAATGGCACATCGAAATTGAAATATCAAGCATCTGAGCCTGAAGTACCATCTTATTATCAAATACGAATAGGGGGAATGAAGCATCATTAGTTACATTGATATCTGGCATGCTTTTAAGTCAACTTAAGCTATGGGCCGGCGATAAAAAGAACTGCGTCCAGCCTCCATTGCCTACAATATGCTTCAGTTTTTATTTATCGATCCAAGCAATGTTCAAAGGGCAACGCCTCATTTGATTGTTGTCTAAGAGCAGACAAAAGATATCCGAAAACAAAAGATTGAACAACCTAGTCCTTTCACCGATGCTATAATCTAAACTCTTTGTTGCAGCACAACAATTTGGAAAATTGAATTGAAATCAAAAAATAAATGTGTCTTTTCAGCTTTCTCGAGGTCCGAGATAGATATCAATCCCGAAATATGCCGCTACCACCAATAGCCACCTATGAAAATCAACTGAAATTCGAGAGAGACGCTCAGACACGTCCTTATACCGAATATGCTCGGAAATTTGGGCCCAAATCTCCAGACAGATCTCATGGGAAGAGTTGGTTAACTCCTTTAGATCCTCTGTTCCCAATCAATTGGGAAAATCAAAGACAGGATGATCGATATGATATAATTGGAGGGTACCAAAGACAAGAACTGCAACTCTTTACCACGAGGGAACTGAAGGATTTAGATGCTATTTGTGATAGACCATTGAGGGAGAGTACACTGTCTGGAGGGATTATACCGATTTTGAGGAGGGAAAGATGGGAGGATAAGCCAAGTGATGCGTGGTTGAGGACAGATAGTATACCGATTGTGAGTACTTACATTCTTTCTTCCAAAATCTCGCTAGAAACAGTCCTTCTTGAAAAGGGTCATGAATGTTTCATCATTACTGATTATTTCGAGCGTTAGAGACATGACCCCGATGGTGGAAAGTGGCAATCGAGCAATGATAAAGTTTGGGAGGTCCTCAAACCAATAGTTATACTTGCTTCGCAATTTATAACGTCTTCTAAAAGTTTACCATGGGTATGATTAATTCTTCTACTTGGTTCCTTGCTTATAGCTAGTCTAAATTGACCCCTTGATAGCTAGATGCCCTTCTTTTTGGACCCCGCGCTCCTGTCAATCCAAATAGATACCCACCAGGCTCAAAGATTCTTAAAGAATATCATACCTTTAGCCCTCGAGAAGGACCATGGACTATTGAACGCGAACAGCAAGTCGAGGCCGAAAGAGATCGGATATTTCGCGGACTGATGAATGAAATGGATTTTATGTGTTCATACTTCTACAGCCATCAGAACGTAAGAGACAATGATCCACCTAATAATGATCCAACATACCCGGTCAAGAAATTTGGAGATGCTTTGGGAGTTTCAACAATTAATACTTGGGAAATGCTCATTAAGAAAAAACCTGGCGCTAAGGTACGTAGTATCTGGGGTTTTGTTAACCTGCTTGGCAACTCTCCATATGCGCGTCTGCTGATTTAGCTAATTTTAAACGAACCAGTGGCGAGTTCAAATGTTTCTCAACGTCGAATCTTTAGAGCCTATCTTCTTTCAGTATAAAGATTTATCAGGCTCCGAGTTAGCAGGTATCAGATATCGCTGTGCAAGTACCGTGAGTTTGTCTTAGGGTAAAAGGCTGTCTACTTCTCATGAACTAATGAATCAAAAGATTGCACACGAAGTCATGCATGCTATAGGCTATTATCAATCTCTGCATCGTCTCGGTGTTCGTGTATTTACAAATAACAGAGAAGGATATTTTGGAACAGAGCAAAGCGCGGAGCTTGGCTGGAGCTGGCAATATGCAGTAAGTTGATCTAGTAATTGACGTTTTGCGCCCTTTTTCCTCCAAGTGAACGTTCGACTTGCTAATGTGAACCTTCTGAAACTCTAGATTTTCGGAGGAATTGACTTCAAGAAACCCATCAATTGGCGGTCCCGTCGTCTCCTGTGCCAATTTGCCGAAGCAGTGTACCCTTCCTTCAGGAGCAAAATTCACGGCTCCAAGAGTCAACCCATTCTCATAGACCCCCCCATAGAATTGCATGTCGATTTCCATCCAATCAGCGTCCAGTATTTAGAAGACGTTCACACTCAAGACTTTTGGGATCTCATGGTTCGTGGCTTCGGCGGACGCATTCTGCAATACCGCGCGATCAAGGAAGGTACTAGGGTTTTCTACCTGCCGCAAGCTGGTGAGTCCGGTGTCCCTCTTGTCTATACATCCAGAGAAAGGTTGGATCCTGTCGTCCATGATCCGTATGTCAACGACAATGCGATTTTGATGCAGAGAATTTTGAACATACAATCGCAGATAGAGACTACGCCGATGGAGAGGCAAGTTTTGGAGTTTGTTGCAAGAATAGCTGAAAGTGCGAAAACTGGGAAAGAATTTTGGGAAAATATGGAATCGCAAGTTGAAGCTGTGGGAGGACTCATAGAGGTATTAGTGGAGAATAAAAATAAAAGTGTTGGCGGTGGCGAGGGAGAATTAGGAATGATGGATACGCCAGTGAAAAATGTGGTGGAGTTGTTAGTTGTGGCTTCGACAAACCATGAAAGAACGGTAGGAATTACCTTGGAGAGAGAGAGGCAGAGTGGAGGTTTGGAAGACATCCTTTCCAAGAGGGCGCTGTTGGTTTGGAATAGGGGAGCTAGGGGATTTAATCGAGAAGTTATTGACAAAATTGGGAAAAAATCCAGAACGGGAGAACTGGCAATGCAATTGAACCACTCCTATAACCGTCTGGAGAAATGTCAAGCATTGTTTTTTACTCCAAGCAAAAAGGGTGTCGCAAGTAATTATCCTATAGAACAGAAGGAGTTCGATATGCTGCTCGAGGCGACCGAGGCGGTGCATAATCTGAGAAATTACGACAAGGCAAGACAGTTGTGTTCTCAAATATGTTCAAATAAATACATTGGATCTTTTGCGAAGAGTGCGGCGTCAATGATGACTGCTAATTGTGAAGCGGAGATGGTGGGGGGCATTGAGAAGTTGACAATACCAATCCGACATAAATGTTGGAGGTTACTCACTCAAGGCTTGGAAAGGCTGGTTTGGCTAGAACCAGAAATCAACCAAGCTTCAGAAGGATGGCAGGAGCTTTTCCGGGATTACATTGACTGGGGCAAGATATTAGAAACGAAGCTGCGGATTGAAGAGCGGGATGTTTTACCTCCGGGGATTGGAGACACGGGGAAGAGTTCACAGACAGCAGGCAGTCGTAGTGGGGGACGACCTGCTAGAGCGACCTCTCAGAAGAGGACGAGAGAAAATATTAAAGATTTGGTTGACGAAGTGATGGAAGATGTGGTCTCTCCAGACCCCAAAGAATGGAAATCGTTGCAGAGAATTAGAGCATTCAAGAAAATGAAGCGTGCGACGAGGGATCCAGGCGATACACCACCGGAATGAGATAGAGGTGGAAGTCGTTTCGGAAAAATATTCAATCTTCGACCCTTAGAAAAAGGCGTGGAGTTGAGGGTTTTCATACTATCTAAATATCTCAACACAACTTTTACTGCTGATAGCTATGATGTCCGATATGAAATACAAGATAGAACTCCGATTGCTGCCTCAAACTGTCAAATGTGAAGCTTCTTTCCTCAGTTGCACTTGTCTAACACAAGACTCACATACTTGATTGCACTTGCAACTTATATATCGTGTACATTGCCTGACTGGCAATCATTGTTGTTTCCTCAATATTTTAATACGATCCTATAATTCCCACCAAGGAAAGTGCCAAATGAAGAGCGATAAACATGAACACCAAACATCAACTTTCCCTTCCCTCAATTGTACAAACAAACATCTCACCAAAAGGAAAATACAGCACTTCTCATTTTTGGCTACTTTGATTGATATATCATTGCTTACAGTTCAATAGTGACTACCAAGACTCAGATCAAACATCACTTTCATCAACAACGCGCAACTTGTGCCCATAAAATATTGCTAGATTACGGCAGAAACTTCTTCATCGATACTCATAAATCGCTTTACAAAACCCTTAAAAATAGGAATTTCGAAACAATGCCACACATGGATACCGATTTCCCTAGTTCAGAAAACAGCAGTAACTCAGAAAGGACCAAATGCCTATCCAAAATGCTTGTAGCTCCACCATCATCACCCCAAACACCTGATAAAAAATGCAGATTTTCCAAGCGCAGTTTTGAGAAGTCTCCATCACCTTCCCCAATATCAAAATTCAATGCGGAATCTTTGGGGCACCTAGAAGGTTCACTTGACTTCACAGAAAAACGAACGGAAGTCCGGGACATTCCATCTCCACCAAAAAGACAACGAATAACACAGACTGTGGTAGGAGGAGAGACAAACAATAAGTTTGACATAACCGAGGTCAAACCTAAGATTCGCGAGAGTCCTCTATCAAGAAGAGAGAGACGAATTTTAGAGAAAAGACGCAGACTACAGCTGGTGATAAGAGGAAAAGAGAAGGTAGATGACATTGTTGCCGCTCCATTGACAAGTCTTGCAGACGAAACTCGTTGTGGAAATGATCCCGCCGTGGAAGACAGAGACATAAAACAGGACAACGGGAAGGTGGAAGAGACTCAAGTACCTCCGAAAATTGAACAAATGAAACCAGAAAGTGGAATTGGTATTAACTCGACCAATCTCGAGATGGATTTATTTGATGGAAATAAAGAAATGGTTGATGGATCCAAAATTCTTTCCCCACGCCCAGAACCAAATGAGCTCATCTCACACGAAAAGAAAGATTCGGGAGTTTATTTGGAATTTCTCGAGTTATTGTATGGCGAGACAGGACCAGAAGCTAAGAAAGAGATGAAAGAATTAGCCCTCGTTATTGAGAGCGTGAAACGCATGTTAATGAGTGGAAAATTAGAAAGACAATTGCAGAAGATTGATAACAGAAAGACAAGAGATAAAATGTATCTCAAGGCCTTGGAGTCTTTGAACGACGACACGGCAACAGAGTCTAACAACAGAAACGAAGATCTTGGGCTCATCATTGAAATCTTTAAATTTGTTCGAAGCGGACAGTTGGCAAAGGACTTACAGATATTGAGAGAAATTTTCGAAGCGTGTCAGAGAGGCATGGACCGGTTGATTAAAGAGGCAGAAGCGGCTTATGCAAGAAAGTCGCAAGAAGAGCAGCTTATTTCGCCCATTTCATCCAAGGGTTCTATTTCTTCTGAAAGTGACTGTCAAGTTGTTGTGCCTCTAACAAAAGAATATGAAGCTATCACAATAAACGACATACCAGACAAGAAATTTGGAGGGGTTGAATCGATAGGAAAAATTTCGGAGAAGGTCTGGAAAGAGTCAGTTTGGGCGGCCACGAAGCCTCAATGGAGAGAGGATTTTCCATTGCCTGCAGATTTCGACGAGGAAGCTGTTATGTTGCAACAAGCTTTTATTCAGTCAAACTATGACGAGTTTGTAAGATCAAAGAGCTGCCGTGCCGCCTCTTGCTCAACCACTTATGGAAACGATATCATCGAAAAGAAACCCAATACCACCATCATAGGAGGCTTTGAGAAGGCGAAAGAAGAAAACATTGAGGGCATTAGCCTTGAAGACCAACAGGATGCTGATGATGAGAGCTCTGATACGTCCGAGTCTGAATCTGCCCACTGCAGTGCCTATAGTAGTGATGAAGAAAACGAGCTCGACACAAACAAAACAAGCGAAGTGGAAAAACTGACTGAAAACAAGGATTTTTCGGATGCATCAATCGAATGCACAATGAAGGACCTTGTCGTTGCTACTGTAGATCAATTGAAACAAGACTTCATAAGTATGTTTCACAAGAAGCGTTGTGAATCGACTGGGAACGAGTTCGACAATCTTACGGACGAAAAGTTTGTCGCAACTACTGCAGCAGTGGTAAGAAGAACATTAAAATTCTTGAATTTGGACGCATTTAGTGAGGCATTGAAAAAAGCAACTGAAGATGTATTGGCAGAGGGAAAAGAAAAACAGAGTTGCTGTGTTACTACATCTGAATACGCAGCCTCTATTGAACAAGAAATCTTCAAGAAGTGGACTATCGCCTATCCAGAGGGTATTCCAATGCATTCTTTTGAATTCGCGCGAGCCATCCATATCGTTATCTCCCTCACAAGGTCTACTCCCTACAACTGTGCTATCCTTGAAGACACCCCTGAATGCAAGTACGATGCATTAGTAGTCTATATCCAATACTACTTGGATACGTGTACCGAAAAAAGGCGCACAGAACTTGTTGAGGGACATTCGCTTGATCAACAGCTTCAAACGATCAGAGAAATGCACTCTTTTGTTTATTGGTGGAAGGAAGTGAGTGAGGAACTTGAAGGATTGTGGGGGGAGTTAGTACTGAATAGGGAGGCTCTAGAGAACTATGATGCATATGGAGGTAGTTGGAGTAAGTAAGGATGAGGCTGGAAGAGATTGAATTTTGTGCATGGGAACTTTGGGGATATGCCAGTAGGATGGCTGCTGCCACGACGCTAGTCTGAGATTGCTTTAAAGCTCATAAGTGGAGGATTAGAGATTATCTTTATTGACGCGACGCTTGTAGTTCTTGATATTCAACAACAAAAAATGAAATATAATTTAGCTCAAAATTTCTCATATTCTCATCTTCTAGTTGTTTTCAAAGACGTTTGCCTCAAGGTCAACTCCTGCTGTTAGAACAGAGTATTTCGTATTCCAACTTCGATCTGGCGTGGGTTAAAACCCATGAATACGCTTTTTTGTTGTTTTTGTGAGAAGAAATACTGTTGTTTAGAGTTTGTGATTAGACATGTTTGAGATGATAACCTCGAACTTTATAAGAGACTCGGGAATCTATACGGTCACCTGACACTCACGTGCTGAACCGAATCAACCAATATCTTGATCGAATCTCGAAAACTCCAGACAGAGTTCAGGAATGATGTGGTCTTCTTGGACATCTGAGTATGTCCCACAGATATACACTTTTCCAGTTCCATTGCGGATCCCAGTCACTCTCGGTGCCCTCGGAAGTCATTATCCCGATTTCCACAAACTCAAAAGGACTCAATCCCCAACTGCGTATCCACGACACATCCTCACAACTTTACTTTACCACCAAATCCAAACATCCAAACATCCAAACATACGATCTGCATAAAGTATCCATGTATGTCTTCATCGCAGACCTCCTCACGCCAAGTGACATACCGGCAATGGCGTACATGTCCGCATCTCCCCTGTCCGCTGCCCTACCCCGCATTCTGCGTTAGCAACTCCCACGACAGGCATAGATTATGATGATCATCCAGAACAAAGCACATTCAAGAGAACACGAAGAGATGCACAGAGGAGGGGGCATTGTAACGTCGTATGGCATCGTGGACAATGGGCATAAGTGGAGACTTCGGGTTTGTACAAACAAGCTGGAGACAGGTATGAAAGATGTCTACACCCCAGGAATTTGGAGATTCTTATCTTCTCTTCGGAATCGAGTCGCGCGTTGTGAGATTTCTTCACATCGAAACGTTAGCCATGAGGGTTTTATCACAATGGAGGGCTCTACTCCTGAGTCTAGTAATAGTGGCAGATGTTGGAATTGGAAGTCAGATAGAGAAGGAATTTGATGTTTTTAAATACGTCGATCCATTCATTGGAACTGCGAAAGGAGGTGTGTTCTGTTGATTCTAACTTCCTGACATATGTTGAGAATTGTTACTGACATACTCACAGGTCATGTGTTTCCTGGGGCGACTTTACCCTTCGGTAAGCTTTATTGACTCCTCCTTTGACGATTCGAGCTCATCAGTTTCAAGGTATGGCAAAAGCAGTTGCAGATGTAAACAATCCCGATGAAAAGCAAGGAGGGTTTGCCTCAGATAATTCCGATATCACAGGATTCTCTCATATGCACGATTCCGGCACGGGTGGTGTAAGTACGACTACTTTATGAGAAAATTACTTTACTGATCCAAACACAAGTCACCATCACTTGGAAATTTCCCATTATTTCCTCAAACAGGTTGTCCTGGAGATATCTTGAATAATTGTTTCTTCACCAAAACCGATCGAGCATCGAGAAGGATTAATGGAACTGCCGAAGCCCATCCAGGATACTTTGCCGTATCGTTAAACACTTCGATTCACACTGAAGTAACTGTCACAAATCATACCGCACTATACCGGTTTACTTTCCCTTCGAATTCGTCGTCTAATGATTCGTATTCCACTCAACAGGCTCCTCTACCTTATAGCCCACTCATCTTAGTAGATCTGACGGATTTGCCTGAGTCTCGATCAAATGGTTCAGTCCAAGTCGATCCAGACACCGGAAGACTGTCCGGCACCGGAACATTTAATCCTTCATTTGGAATTGGAAGCTATGATTTGCATTTTTGTGCCGATTTCAAAGGTGCAGAAATCCGAGACACGGGAGTTTTCATAAATAACCGCGCTGGAAGTGAACCCAAGAATCTAAGTGTAACACCCGATGGCATAAACTCACCTCCTCTTCCCGCCGGAGCCTGGACACAATTTAAAGCACCAGCCAGCAATCAAATCCTTGCTCGAGTAGGTGTGTCATTCATCAGCATCGCAAAAGCTTGTCAAAATGCCGAGAACGAAATACCCGATTTTGATTTCGAGAAAGTGTTGACTGCTGCTGAAGATGCGTGGAGAGAAAAACTTTCGGTCATTAGTGTTGATGCTACAGGTGTTAGTGATGAACTCCAAACTGTTTTTTGGTCTGGCACTTACAGGGCCATGATTTCACCACAAGATTATACTGGGGAGAATCCATTGTGGGACAGCGATGAACCTTATTATGATTCCTATTATTGTATCTGGGATTCTTTTAGAAGTATTCATCCCTTGTTGACTTTGTTGGATCCATATAGTCAGACACAAATGGTGAGGAGTTTGATTGATGTTTACCGTCATGAAGGTTTGTTTCTACAATGATTATTTTGATAGAATTGCTCTCTAATTTTTACTTTCAGGAAAACTCCCGGATTGTCGAATGTCGCTTTGTAAAGGATTTACTCAGGGAGGTTCGAATGCAGACATTGTTTTAGCAGACTCTTATGTCAAGAACATTACTCAGGACGTGGACTGGGCAATTGGTTATGAAGCAGTAGTATCCGATGCCGAAGGTACGTTCTTCGAGATACATTTCATCATATTATCGCTAATACAATATAGATGAGCCAGCAGACTGGTCAATAGAAGGTCGAGGTGGTCTTACCAGCTGGAAAAATCTCGGTTACATTCCCACCGACGACTTCGATCCTTACGGAGTAGGGCCTATGACTCGCTCTATATCCCGAACAGTAGAGTACGCCTACAACGATTTCTGTATTGCCGAAATAGCCCAGGGACTCGGCCAAACTGGCGACGTAGAAAAATATCTTGGACGCGCCGAGAATTGGAAAAACATGTACAAAGCGGACCAAACCTCTTACGTTAACGGATCCACCGACGCACCCGACTCTATCGTCGACACTGGCTTCACCGGGTTTCTTCAACCCCGCTACCTAAACGGAACATTCGGCTACCAAGACCCTACTCTTTGCTCCCCCCTCTACAACTTCACATCTTGCTACCTCAACCCCAACGGCCACGAAACCTACGAAGGCAGTTCTTGGATGTACACCTTCTTCGTCCCACAAGACATGGCCTCTTTGATAACCACTCTCGGCGGTCCCTCCCTCTTCATCTCCCGTCTCTCCTACCTGCACACCTCAGGCCTCCTCTACATCGGCGACGAACAAGCCTTCCTACCCGTCTTCCAATTCCACTATGCCGGACGCCCCGGCCTCTCCGCTTACTTCTCACACTTCTACATCCCATCTCAATTCAACACCACCGTAGCCGGTATCGCCGGAAACGACGATTCCGGCGCCATGGGCTCCTTCACCACGCTTTCCATGCTGGGCCTCTGGCCCGTCTCAGGCCAAAACGTCTACCTCATCACACCGCCCTACTTCCCAGAAGTAAGCGTCAAGAATGGACAATCGGGCAAAGTCGCAACGATCAAAAACATCAATTTCGACGGCGCGTATGAGAATATCTATATCCAGAGCGCGAAACTCAATGGCGAGACGTGGACCAAGAATTGGATAACGCATGATTTCTGGCTCGAGGGAGGCACTTTGGAGTTGACGCTCGGGAGGAACGAGAGTACTTGGGGAACGGCGGATGAAGATTTACCGCCGAGTGCTTCGACTACGGAGTGGTGAGATTGTGTGAGAGGAGAGAGGATGTTAATGACAGATGAGAGGTTTGGTAGGATTATGGAATGATTTATTTAAGCATTTGAAATTCTATCAATCCTGTTTAACTCAATGTGTAGAGGGTTTTTTTCTCAGGCCAGGAAGTAGAGATGTAATCTTATTGTTAATATGAATAATCTCACGAGTATTAAATTTGAGTTTGGAATACACCAGTGGCTAGTGAGTATTTTTTTACTCTGAACTGATAAATAAAGGATGTCAAAGATACACGACAAGTGATGCCAATGAAACAATGTCAATCAGGCCTTTCTGATCAAATCCTTTATGGTTTCAAAACTTCACGTTTCCAGAAAGTTCTCGGAATTCTTTCTATACCATCTAATTCAATATCATACATGCATACATGGATAAATTTATTCCGTAACCTTTCGTCTTTTGACCCCTTGTCCCATTGTTTTCCCATTGCTTCTTCCTCTTCCCTTCCCTTTTCCTTTTCCTTTTTCCGAATCCTCTGGTTTTGGTTTGGAATTTATTGAGTCCTCTCCCTCTGCCTCTTCATCATCATCACCATAATCATCTGCATCATTATACTCTATTTCAGCATCCGCATCCACAATCATATCTTCATCCTCGCATCCCTCATCCCCATCCCCATCCCCATTTACCTCCTCCACCACTCTTTTCCTCCCCTTCCCCTTCCCCTTCTCCTTTTTACTCGCGTCTCGTTTCGCTTGCGCCTCGATACTCAATTCATTCTTCTTCGCCCACTCTCTCGCATTATCCGCAAAGGTACCTCTATCCCCTAACGAATTCGTAGCTCCGCCCCTCTTTTTCGCCTTCAACTTTCCTACCGCCTCTCTCATCCTCTTACTCCCCTTTTCCCTCCCCTCTGCCCCACCATTCCCTACGCCCCCCACCCCAACTCCACCCTCAAAGTATCTCGTAATATTACTCTGCGTCCCCTCCGTTTCCCGTCTATTCATATCCCTAATCACCGGCACTAAAATTTCATCCACCCGTTCTTGACTCCAACCCACCGTGGCCATCAAAAATTCTCTCAATTGTCCTAGATCCGGGACTCCCCATTGGAAAGCCTCGGCCGTACTATCGACATCCGGTTTGAGATATGCTTCTGTAACCGCCTGACTCGGAAATGCTGGGGGTAGAAAGAGTTTCGTAGCCTGTGAGCGACGGAATTTTTTGCGAAAAAGCGTTGGTTCACTTGCAAGCGGAAGAGTTGTAAGAGGATTTTGGACGAGGGACCACCATTCTTTGAATTCCTCAAGACCGGCATGAGATGGAAATTCCGAGAGGATCTCCACAGCAGTGACGGGTCCAATACCGGGGATTCCTTCCGTGTAATCCGAGCCTAGTAAGTGAGCTATTGAGATAAGTTGTTCCCTGGAGAGCGAGAGTTCTTTTTCCAGATCGGATGAGAGGTAACACTCAACGAGTTTATTGGAATTAAATAAATTCTTATAAACTCTCGTCCCACCGAAAAGAAAAATATCCGAATCATCTGTAACAATGCCATCTACAAGACCCAGACGGACAAGTTCAGCACATTGGGCTTCTGCTTCCATTGGTGCGGTGATGTAAGGAATACCGAAGAGACGGAGTAGAGCTTGACATTCTGTGATCATGATATGAGATACTTCATCTGCATCTCTACGATCTTTCTTTTGTTGATTTCGCAATGCTTTGAGATCTTGCTCATAGGAATCATGGTTTTCTTTTTCCGATTTGTTGTTCAGGGTACTGGCAAAGCGAGCATGTTCTTCTGCTTCGATAGCGAGTTGCGTCATTAATTCTTCTTCTTCTGGATCACTAAAATCAAATTCATCCGGAATCGCTTCAGCTTCTTGACGATCATATGCATCATCGAAAGGTGGCTTGCTGGCTACAGTTGGATCAGATGGCAAGGTAGATATAGCATCTGCCATTTGAACATCTTCAAACACAGGAGACGGACTATTTCTTGCAGAAGTCGATAGGTGTGTAGGTTCAGTTGCTTGAACGTCAGGAAGATCCACATCTTCGAAAACAGGAGACGGCGACTTCGATTTCGAAGAAGACACATCCATATTCTCTTCGAGGGGATCTACAGAATTGGGATCCTTCTTAGACTTAGGAGCCACATCCCCATAATCGCTCTCCGACCACTCTACTGGTTCATCAGAATCCTCTAACAAATCAACTGTATCTTCCACACGAGATTCTACCGGTGGCCGTCTATCCTGAGGAACATCAGACTGCGGCGGTTGAGCTTTAACAGCTTCTGCCAAATCATCCATACTATTCTCGACAATATTAGGCGTGGGCGCTTTATCCAAAACTTCCACATCACTATCATTATCATCACCAGAATCTACATGAATAACCCCATGATCACGTTGAAAGATCCTGTCGTCTTCTTCCGCTCTTTCGCGATCCTTTGCGTTCAATTCTTGATCTTTCTTACGCTGCTGTTGAACTTGTGATCTGATATCATCATTGCCAATCAACCAAGGAGGTAGTGGTTTTGCCTTTTCTTTTTCATCTTCTTTCTCGAAACCACCAGCTAGTTCGTCATCATCTTCCACTTGTGGTTCTTCAGCTAATTTTTCTACTTTTTTTTTGCCAAATAAAGATGATTTGAATTGGATACTCTCGAATGGCAATGGTCCATCGAAAGGTTTCTTTTTATTTACGACAATTGGTGCTGCTTGGCGGACCTTTTCCGGTGCCGTTTGTGTCCTTGCTTTCCTCAATGCGGATTGAAAATCCATATCGCTATCACTATCACTGTCCATCTTCTCGGTCTCTTCCTTCCGTTTCGGTACAGCAGCGTTAGCTCTATTGTTAACCATATGAGCAATCATTTTCCCACTAGATTTAGTGAGAGGTCTAGCATCTGCTACTGCTCTCTGCTCATATTCTGGGATAGGGACATCCTCAAATGGATCATCCTCTTCCACCTCTTCCTGACCATAGCCCTTTTGGAGTGATAATTCAATCGCTCGATTTAGATGATCCTCCTCGTCAAGTTCTGCATCTTCATCTTGATCTTGTTGTAACGACATAGCAATCGCGCGATTGATATCTTCATCCTCATTATCGTAATTTACATTCAAGGAGCTGGGTCCTGGTTGTCCGACTACATCATCCACAAAAAGAGAATCCGGATCCTCAGATGGCATTCTTGTAGGGTTTGAATTAGATTTTCCCTTCGCGTTGGAGTACTCTTTCCTCCTTTCAGCGACTTCTCTCGCTTGAAAATCGCTATAAGTCATATTCCTCCTATCATCCCTGGGTTTCGGTAACCGATTCAATCCTTCAACAGGAACATCTTCGAAATCATCCTCCTCAGATTCAGAAACCAAGTCCACTTTGTTATTTCTTCGATCATAATCATCCACATCGATCGGTTTGTTCCTATCTCCCACTCCCTTTTCCAAGGATACCACACCTAATGCCCAACCACCTTCCACCCCATCATTCTTGACCAAAACGTATTCCCTTCCCCTCTCTCCTGCAATTCTATTTGTCCCATTGACTCCAAACATCTGCTCCTCCGAATTCATCCCATTCAAATTCATCAATCTCTGCGTCAACTCATTTCTTTCCCTCACCCTCTCAATCTGAAATTTCGAGAATGCCATCCTGTCCGGAAACATCTCTTCCAATTGTTCCTTACTCAACCCCATCCGCAATCTACTCCTCAACCTCGCAGCATTCAGAATATTATACCGATCACCCGCTGGCAAACTCATAAAAAACTCCCCATTAAAGTCAATCTTGCTGAAATCATACAAATTCACATCTTCTCCGTTATGAAACTGTCTCGCATATTCTTCCAATTCCTCTGCTGACATGATTCTCGGATCTTCCGGTCTGCCCATCCCTTCTATACCATTTGTCAATTCAGGTAAATGATATGCGTCCTTTTTATAGAATTTTCGAGTCGTCTGGACTTGTTGCTCTGACATCCCTATCTCATCCACATATGCTAATTGTTCTTCCGGCGCCACTTCTTCTTCTTCAACAGGTCTGCTTCGTGTTTGTCCTTCTCTTTCTCTCCTCTTCCTCTCACTATCTTCCTCCTCCGCTCTCCTCTTCATCTGTACCCCCAAGAGTCTCCCTGCAGTCCTAACCGCATCTTCCCTCCTCCCCTCTCTTCGCCTCTTCCTCCCCAATACCGTTTGACGTTTCAATATGGGCGCACCACCATCAAATACAAAGACCGGTTTAATGCCATGGAACAAAAGTTTGCATATTCTGCGAAAGAATCCTACGATATGCGAATTGCGAAGCGCGTTTCCTTCTTTATCGCGCACGGCTTTGAGGAATTGGTAGATCCAGATTGAGGCGTCGACGGCGAGTCGTTTGCGGTTGAGAGCTGGGAGGGGAGTCGGGCGAGCGCAGGGTTGCACGATGGTCCAGAGGCCGGTGACACCCATGATGGGTGTTGAGTTTTTGCGTTCGTAGATAGATTGAATATGAGGATTGTGGTTCGCGGATCAAGAAGTTCGTCCTGACAACCTCAATCGTAAGAAATTAACGGCAATTGAAGTTAAAGTGAATAAGAACTCTGAATCCTCAACTGCACCTTGTATGAAGATGATGGTTCATCCCATATCAGAATAGACTATTGAGATCTTAAGATTTCCGACTCAATGATCCAATTTCATGTAAAAAATTGAATGATAAATCTCAAATTCTATATCTGACTTCTGCCTTCACTTCTCACCTCATCTCATCAAGCACTAACCGCGTAATGACGCACAGAGTCCACGTCCCCACGTGACTCTTGACCATAAGCTTATCTTATCGCAAAACCCACCAATTCATTCTCTAGTGTCCAACCATCCCATCATCAATTCCCCTCCAAACCTCCCCCTCCCTCAATCCACAACCACAATCACAACCACAACCACATCCAAAACCACAACCACATCCAAAACCACCACCAAACCATGACCACTCTCGCCCCCTCCTCCACATCCCCAGAGAATTCCGAATCTCCATCTCCAAAACAAGCACGCGTCTATCTAAACAATCTCCTCTGCAAAACCCTACTCGTTCACACCACCGATCATCGCATGTTTCGGGGGGAATTCAAATGTACCGATTCTGTTCGTTTGCCATCTTTCATATGTCTCTACCCCAGCCCCAGCACCTCTTCAGTTGTATGCAATAGAAGCATGCATGAACTCCCCTCCCAATCTCGCGCATATGTATCTGTGAAGAGAAAAAGGATCCGAGGACAAAAGAGCAAAGAGCAAAGAGCAAAGAGCAAAGAAGAAGAAGAAGAAGAAGAAAAAGAGCAAAACAAAACTAACACATCCCCCCACAACCCACAGGATCTCAACATAATCCTCTCCGAAACCTACGAATATCGCATTCCGCCCACTCCGCCTCCCGCCCTCTCCCCCGACCCCAACTCCAACTCCAACTCCACAACCCTCCAATCCCAATCCCAATCCCAATCCCAGCCCCAGCCCCAGCCCCAGCCCCAGCCCCAGCCCCTCCTCAACATCACCCCCCGCTGGCTCGGTCTCGTCGTCGTGCCCGGCGCCCACATCCTGCGCATCGAACTCGAAGAATTCGAAAGCCAAGTCCGAGGTCGCAAATCCTAAAAATCCTAAATATATATATAAAAACCCTTACATCTTCCGATCCATTTCGACTCATACAATATGCGCTGGTCAAGAATACCCATTTCACTTCCAGCAATCCTCCCGTCAAGGCAAAAGTGCCTTCTGGCTAAAAAGTACAATTGCACATTCTCGCATTGCAGGAGATTCGTGAAGATGAATGTAGATATATCAGCATGAAACACGTACTACGACCACACAACGTCAAGCATAGCCATCATGTAGTTACCTATTGGCATGAGATTCATGTCCATAAAGGGAGACCAGAAGTCAGAGCGTGTATAAGCATGGGATTGATGATGAATCAACACAGGTTCTGTTTGGGAATAATCTACTACAGAGGATCATCGTCTTTGAAGGATTGAAACAATTGTACAGTGAGAGGGATGAGGATGATGAATCATTGTCAGTAGTAGTTTTATTGTTCGTTGGTAGAGTTAGTGACGGCATGAAGATCATGAGATAGATACTGAGAATGGCTGAAGGTACCCAGAGGAGATAAATCTGAACAAGGCAGCTGCGAGTTTCTCAGGAGCAAGATTAAATCAAATGATAAAAGCATTCATTAAAAACTACAGATACAAAGCCTCCAAGCCCATAATCGTATTCCCACCCCACCCCCTCAAAACCTTTTTAGCCCTCCCGTTCACCAAACCCTTCATTCCCAAATTCAACACCCGTATTCTCAGATCGTGTGTGATCAATTACCACCCCGTTCTGATTCCAACATTATCGTCATTAGAGAAAAGAAAAGAAAAACATTGATCCATTCCGAGTAGAGCAGTAATAGCAGCTTTTGAAGCAAAATCAAAGAGATCTTGGGAATACCCGCCACTAATTCAGTCCATTCTTTTAACACCGTCACAAGCTAATTATGCCTAGACAATCTTTCCATTCAGCATTATTCTTCCTGAATTCAAAAGTTGTTCGGCCATTATGCGAGTTCTTCTTGACGACCTCTTAGTTCACCATTGGTGATGCTACCTTGATGAGAATGAGCAATCTCCTCTTCCTCCTCCTCATCTTCGTATTCATCACCACCTTTGTGAACTTCAGCTGGTACCCAAAGACCACTCTCGTTGTCATTCAATGGTTGATCTTGGCCGGTAAGGTCATGGCCTTGAGCGTTACGTTGAATGTTGTTTCTTCTACGTTGAGACAAAGTACGAGCGCGAGTAGAAAGGTTGGAAGAGACAGCCGCATTGGAGTTAACCCAGTTGGTTAGAGAATCCTCACAATCTTGAATGATGGCCTTGCTAGCTTCATATCCATCATATGCTTGTCGAGTCTCACCTGGTGTGACAGGGGTATCATCAACAAGTTCCAAAAGATGTTTTCCGTAACCAGCAATGATAGCGACCTTTTCGCAATGTTCGCGGAGAGCATCGAATTGATAGGTGTAAGCAGCCTTGAGCTTCTCACGGGTAATGTTGGAAAGTTGGGCTTCAGCGACCAAAGATTCGGCCTCAGCACGAACCAGTTCTTGCTCAAGAACGACAATTCTTGGAGATTCTGGCTCCTTGTATTTGAGTTGAGCAATTTGATCAGTGATCTTTTGCTTGCGATCTCTGCTTGGCTGAACGGAAGCTTCGATGTTCCTGATGCTCTTAATGGTAACACGATATTGGTCATAACGATCAACATATTGGTCCTCAAGTTCACCAATTTCGTAGAGCAATACACCGAGCTTATCGGTAACATCTGATACATCCTCGTCGCAAGCCTCGCCCCAAATGGAGAGTTGTTGCTATGCTATGTTAAATCGGTGCGCTTGAATGTGATGAAGAGAATTACTTACTGCTACCTCCATTCTCTCTCTTCCGACGAGTTCCATACTGCGCATGACATTCTTCTCCATCTTCACGAGTTGACCAAGCTTTTTGGAAAGCTCTGGCCCTCTCGTGTTGAGGGCAGAGTGTGTCTTGAGTCGCATAGCATGGCCTGAAATGATAGTTGTTAGCAAATCGTCCCTTGAATACGACGGCCAATGTCCTTCTCCATAGCTATCGCAACGAGCATCGCAACAAATTCACGACAGCGACAGATATCATGATATCCGACACAAACATGCCGTTATTTTGTACACCCCGAGGAGTGTGTTCATCATCGAATCCCCTCCGGAAGGGCCGTGCAGAGCAACTCGATGTACTGCTCTTCCCTTTCGTTTCCACCCCTCTCCTATGTACAGAAGCTTCCGCATACCCCACATCCATCATGTAGAACACATCGTAGACGTCATAGAAGAAATGTACTGACCGATACCGCTTCTGCCGAAGAACTTTCCAGACTTGGTACTCGAAGGTGGTGGTGGAGGGTTTTGGAGTTGCGAGGCCTATGGAGGAGAGAGGAGAGACTCGTCAGTAAAAGCTCATATCAATACCGCGAACAGACACGCCCCCGCCAATTCATTTCGCATGTGTAGCTTACAGTTGGAGCCCGCGATTGTCTCATGGAATATGTGCGATGCATTGTGAGGTTGTGGGATTGTTTTGCTCGAAGCGTATCTTTGTTGTGCTGCGGGCCAGGGGCTTTTGATGATTCGAAGCTGTGGATGAGATGTATCGTAGACACGGGAGGGATTGTGTGATGATGGAGAGAGCAATAGATTAATGAATTGATCGAAACGAGAAGGAAGCTTCGGGAGGATGGATGGTTGATATTGCTTTCGTGCGGATCTGGAGAGTTAAGTGGGACATGTACGCTTTTAGTTCACAGGTTCATGACGATCATACGAATGCTGGGTCATAGTTGAGAACTTGAGAATGGCTGTAACAAGGAAATGACGTCGGTTGCTCTTAGTCGATTGGGGGGGGAAAAGGGTGATTTTGCGTGTTTGGCCAATCACATCACGTATTTGGATTAGAGCCGGAAACATCAACAGGATTTTGGTATGGCTGTATCTGTACCATGCGCATCATATCATATCATATATCGTGTACCGGTATGAGATGTGTGAATTCGATGTGTATATACGATATACATATATACGATATATACGATATACATATATACGATATATACGATATATATATATATATATATGTGTGTGTGTGTGTATGTACCCAGCACGCAGCTTTGATCTTCATCATGGATGTACACACATACATACGTTAGATCTTCAGTGTGCAGAATGCAGACTACGAGCTCTGGATGGAGATTAATTTGTAACATGCTCCACCACCACCAGCATCCATCGTTTCCATTGAGCATTCGTTGGTATATGTATGTGTATGTACATGTACGTACATGTATGGATGTATATGTGTATGTATGTATCTGTCTATGCGTGAGTATGTCAAAACACCGATCAACATCACTCCAGATAAAGTTCGCAACCTCGAATCAAGCTCGACTATCTATACTTCCACGCAAATCCACAGCATCAATTCTCGCGTCAACGTCAATGTCAACATCGACATCAACACCAACGTCATTCTCCTCTCCACCCTCCTTGTTCTTGCCAATAATCCAACACGGGAACTTCTCGGAAACGCTACCTATACCCGTTTCGTACGTTCCCAGTCCCGATCCCGTAGTGTTTGGAGAGCGTCCAGTCTAGCGCCGGCAGCTATCGATTTTGATTTTTGGCCTCAGCTGCTCAGCTCCCCCTTTTGCTCGTCCAAACCAAGGAATGGGGCGGTGTTGGGCACAGAGATTTGAGTTTCTCTATGCCTTGGCAGATCGGTCGGTGGGTGCTGGGCGCTTGGTCTGGTCAAACCCAATCCGCACGATGGCGACGGGGAGTCACGTGGCGTATGTATGTTCATGATTGATCTTGCCCTTGGGTTCTTTTGTTTCCTTTGCCTTTCTGCTTGCTGGATATTCTTTTTTCGAATCTTCCAGTCTTTGTCTTTGTCTTTCTAGAACAGCCAGATAGTTACTGAGTCTTGCACACAAAAGACTCGATACCTCCTCCACCATTTTTAACAAAGAAAAGCACAATGTCCAAGTCGTTGTTTATCACTATAAGACATACACACAACTCCTATCCATCCCCTATATAAACACCAACTTCCCCCCCAGTAGTCCCACACCCCGAGTCTACCGCAACCGCAAATCTACATTCTCAAAACCAAGCAAAAGCAAAAGCAAAAGCAAAAGTAGAATATAGTAACCCCCAACCCCATCCCCATCCCCATCCCCATCTAAGATGAAATCCACAACTCTCACCAGCATATCAATCCTCCTCACCAGCACACTCACCACGGCAATCCAGCTACCAAATCCCAACCCCCACAACTTCAACCACACGCATCCATCTCAGAGCAACTATACTAGCACCTCGACTGATAGCCGTAAGTCGAGACCAACAACTATGATTACATTACCCTGTGGTGTGTTTGTGCAGACGAGACTGCCGACTGCTACTCAAAGTATGGATTGAGAATGCCCAACGACCGAGGGCGAGATGTGGATGAATGGTGAGTATCGAGTTGGAGAGGAGAGGAGAGGAGAGGAGAGAGAAGAGAGGATAAATAAATCTTGTCGTGAGTTCTTGAGACTGGATGGCTTTTTCTTATTATCGTATTAATATTAATATTTTTTTATTTTATTTTTTTCCACTTTGAATCTTGAATCGTGAGTTTGGAATTGTGAATTGTGAATTGTGAATTTGCTATTCCTATTCCTATTACTATTATCGTATCTATATAATTTTGAATTATAACACCTACCTAATATATACATATCTAATAAGTAGTATACCTAGTATAATATAATATCATCCCATCTCATCCCTTCCCTTCTCTTTTGCCCATGTGAAATCTAATCAGTCTTCCTATTACTTTATTACAATATCATCCAATGGTTTGAGACGACACGTGATCATTTTGCATATATCATATTGGATAGTTATCCTTATTAATATCTCGACTGGATGGTATTAACTAACGAAATGAACGAAATCCCTTTCTAGATCTTTCTTCACTCTTCCTCTTCCTCTTTGTGCTTGAACCGTTACTGTTGGTCTTGGTATATTTCATCTCCATCGCCATACCTAAGTAGCTGTACATTGAAGGGAAGATCTTTCGACTTCCTCTCCTCTTCCCTTCTCCTCCTCTTCCCTTCTCCTCCTCTTCCCTTCTCCTCCTCTTCCCTTCTCCTCCTCTTCCCTTCTTCTCCTCTTCCCTTCTCCTCCTCTTCCCTTCTCCTCCTCTTCCCTTCTTCTCCTCTTCCACTTCCTTTCCCCAAGCTCTCTATCTATCTGTCTCTATATGTCTTTCTCTCCTTCTCTCCCTCTCTCTCCCTCTCTCTCTCTCTGTATGTCTTTCTCACTCTCTCTCTGTATGTCTCTCTCTCCCTCTCTCTCCCTCTCTCCACATCACAATCACAGGATTTCAAGCCCGTGCAGCAATAAGCATATCCCAAATAACCGACGATACGAGGAAAGATAACAGAATCATGATCTACACGCAGAGACCCAGATAAGAAGATTGAACTGATGCAATGATGTCCAGGGATGTATTCCCTCCTGCGAATGCATAACCACAATTGGAATATGCTCGTACAATCAATACATCACAGGAATTCCTTGAGGTAGGTATGCACAACACACCATCGACTGGCCCTGGTGCACTTGAAAAGCCACATTATTGCAGGTGCCATCATTCCTTCCTGTCATGTAGCCATTTTGCCTCGTTTGCTTGCTCGTCTCATCGCCGTGATTGATAAAAAGCTTGAATCCGGAAATCTGCAGATGGAGAGACCATAGACCAAGGATCATGACCATGACCTGACCATACCTCGCATACCCACCCATACATCCATCTAAAAAGCGGGGAAAAGCTATCGCGGAACCTCGGAAATTGTATTACTCATTGCGGAAGCTGATAGGCCAATTGAAAGTCACTGCATGCAATCGAAGGCGAGCGGCACGTGAGCTAGTCCCTAATGGGAAGGTGCGTACTCCAGTCCAGTCCCGATGATTAAGCTTTTGGTGGTTCTTGGCATATTCACCTGCCGCATATGTTATAAAGCTTCAAAGCGACCCTGCTGTACCTTATACCATGGCTCGGATGATACTCTTTGGTACCACATCGGCTTGTCGTGGCGGGGCACGTCAGTATCTTCATGAACGATCATTCGCTCAGACGAGATCTTCGCCTGCAAGTACCAAAATTGTGCGGGCGAGATACACGAGCGTTGCCAGGTACAAGGGGAAATTCGACGTTGTGTGATCCGAGGTGTTGATGGCAAAATGGGATGGCCAGAGGTTGGGGAAAGTATTGATAAAGAGCTGCGTTTCCTGACCGTTGTGTTGGTTCTGATACCTCCTCACCTCCTTCTCCACCCATCTCTTCTCCTCTCCCTCCTTTCCTCACCGTTCCCGCTTTCTCCCTCTTCATCTGTGAAGATTCAATCGATCACCCGTCAATTGATATCATCAAGCTTCTCCAATCATGATGTATCCCAAAACCGCCATTTGTGCGGGTCTGCTTTCCCAAGCTCTCCCAGCATATGGTGCCGTCATGGAGAAATTGGCTGCAGCACCTAGCGGATGGACTGCTGCTTCGGAAACAGATTCGAGTGCGGCCATCACCCTCACAGTTGGTCTCGCTATGCAAAATCTGGATCAATTGGAGGCCAAACTTCTTGCCGTTTCAACACCAGGAAATGCAGAGTACGGAAACCATCTCGACATTGATGAGGCTAATGCTTTGTTCGCCCCTTCTGCGGATGCAAGTAGCGCTGTTACTTCATGGTTGACAAGTGCCGGTGCTCAAAACATTGTGAGCGATGGATCGACCATCTCCTTTGCCACCACCATTGAGAAGGCCAATTCGATGCTTAACGCAAAATTCAAAAGCTATACAAGCAATGGCGTAACAAAAGTCCGAACTACTCAATACTCCGTCCCAGATGATGTTGCTGAACATATCGAGCTCATCTCTCCAACAACTTACTTCGGAAAGACAGTCGCAAACGCACCAACTAAGATTGCAAAGAGAGATACTTCAGCTACGAAAGTAACTGTTGATGCTGCTTGCTCAACATCCATTACTCCTAAATGTATCAAGGAATTATACAACATCGGAGATTACACCCCTTCAGTTTCATCCGGAAGCAGAATCGGATTCGGTAGTTTCCTCAACCAATCAGCTCTCTATACTGATCTTTTCCAATATGAGAGTTACTTTGGTATCCCAGAACAAAACTTCACAGTTACCCTGATCAATGGAGCTACTAATGATCAAAATGAAGCTACTGCTCAAATTGGCGAGGCAAATCTTGATGTTCAAAACATCATTGGTGTTGCTCATCCTTTACCTGTTCAAGAATTCATCACTGGTGGTTCGCCACCATTTATCCCTAACGTTGATTTACCAACTGAGGCCGATAACTCCAATGAGCCATATTTGCCATATTATGAGTACTTGTTGTCTCAACCAAACTCCGCCTTACCACAAGTCATCTCGAACTCTTATGGTGATGATGAAGATGTATGTTTTCTCTGACTCTCTATCCTTCATCAGGTGTTGCATTGCTAACCCATTATTCAGACAGTTCCATATGCCTATGCTGTACGAGTTTGCAACCTGATCGGTATCATGGGACTTCGTGGTATCTCAGTCCTTGAATCCTCAGGAGACACTGGAGTAGGAGCTGGTTGCGTCGCAAACGATGGTCTCAACACCCCATACTTCCAACCTCAATTCCCTGGTACATGTCCATACATTACATCTGTTGGAGGTACTCAAGCCGTTGCTCCCGAAGTCGCTTGGGATGATGGTTCAGGAGGTTTCTCAAACTACTTCCCTACTGCTTGGTACCAAGTAGCTGCTGTGGATGAATACTTGAACAAGCATATCAGTCCAAGCACCAAGGAATACTATGAGAGCTACACAAACTTTTCAGGAAGAGGTTTCCCAGATATTTCGGCTCATAGTTTGACACCTGAGTATGTTCTCATTCCCTATCAAATCTATTTATCTAAACACTTACTAATCCATAACTAGTTACCAAGTAGTCTACTTCGGTGAACTTTCCCCATCAGGTGGAACGTCCGCCGCCGCTCCCGTAATTGCAGGTATTCTCGGTCTTCTCAACGATGCACGATTCAAAGCAGGAAAGCCAGCACTAGGATTCATTAACCCCCTCCTTTATCTTCTTGGCCAAGGAGCTCTTAATGATATCACCGGAGGAGCAAGCGTAGGATGCAATGGTGTCAATGGACAGACTGGCGCGAAAGTACCTGGAGGAGCAGTCATTCCATACGCAAGTTGGAATGCGACAAAAGGATGGGATCCAGTCACAGGATTGGGAACACCAAACTTTGAGAAGTTGAAGGCACTCGTTTTGAGTTACTAGTTTTGGGTTAGAGGCACCAAATCAGTGGATGATGGATTTAGGAGATGGAGATGAAAAGGTTAATAAATTTATACAGATTTGTATATAAATTACGAAGAAATGAATAATTACAATAGTAAAGGAGATTAATAATTCTCAAAATCATGATCTTTTTCTACTACATTCCATCACATAGCTTTTTCATAACCAGGCTCTCCGATGTATATGTGATCGTGTACACAGCATATCATAACTTGTAGTTATGTAGCTAACCGAACCGAACCGGACTGGACCGAGTCAAGATAACCTTATCACCAAGCCGCAATACTTGATTTCATCTCATCTCAATCAGTGGCACTAAATTCTCACCAAACGGATAATAAGATAAGTAAGCGAGACTAGCTTGGGGATGGATGGATGTATATTAGTTGTCTATCTATTTATGATCTATCTATTATCTATTATCTATTATCTCTTGTTTAGGAGTGGTGGAGTAGCTTACAACCGAATTGTGAGTACAGGTACAGGTATAGGTCCTTCGATATTCCTTGCCATGCCATGCTATTCCGAATATTCCATCTTAACCCAGACGAGCAGAATGAAATACATACATACGTGGATCGATTCGCCACTTGATAATGAGCTGGGGGTGCTGAGAGAGGAAGTTAATCGGTGGGTTGTGTGGTTTATGAGTATATTGTCATGTCAATACCATACCGCAGGCAACCGATAATTCTCTTACCACACCCAGATTTGCATGCAATTATGATATTCGATTCGGAGTTGAGAAACTTCAGGTTCCCTAACCTGTCGATAGTTACTGGTCCCAAGGCCGGAACGAGAAATTGCTCAACGCACTGCACTTCCCCCTGACAATCTGAAGTCTGAGCCGAGAGTTGGATTCGATTTGATGCTATGCTATGCTATCGGTTTGCGTAGCTAGTAAGTCGGGATAGGATAGGAAGGAGGTTTCTGGTCCTGGGGCTGAGAAAAAAAAAGTGATGACGATGAATTGCATATTTGATATGGTTTTGCGGGGGTTGTATGCAATGCAATGCAGTGCAATGCATGGACTAATATCTACATACCTGGGTTTGTTCGGAGTAGTTTTTTTCTCTTTTGGTCGGACGGACGAATCGGTTTATTATGTGAGAATGAGTTGTGTTACTCGTTCTTTTTTTCCTTCCTTCCTTCCTTCTTTCCTGCTTCATTTCTTTCTCGCAATACCGTCGCGATTGCGTGTGTTTTGAAATTGCAATTGAGTGAACCCCTTCTGTCCCCGGTACCTCAAACTCTTCTTTCTGGGTGAGTAAAGAAATCGAACAATCGACGTGCAATTCGAGCGCGCCTCAGAAGGTTTTAGTCTGGAATAAATAGCAAGATGTCGTGGAATCTGAGACAGATGTTGATGATCCTGTTTGTCTTTGCAACGACCGTTCTCGCAGGTCGTTTTTCGGATTTCTCACATGCGAAGGGGTATCATCCGGATTTGAAAGAGAGGGTCGAGGGAAATAGAAAGAGAAATCATCCTGGGTATGGGCATGAGCATGGGCATGGGAATGGGACGGAAGGGTTTCGATTCCTGAATAAACATACGGAGGGTGAGTTTTTGGGCCACTATAACATAGGAATTAGGAGAGATTTGGTGAAGAATGGTGGATTGGGGGGATGGGATGTTGCATTGGGTTGTGAGAATCGAAGCTGACAAAAGATATTGTGTAGAATATCGTGTTGAATCTCTCCCGGACATTCCGTTTGATATTGGAGAAATGTATGCAGGATTGATGCCAATTGATATGAAGAATAAATCAAGAGGACTTTACTTTGTCTTTGAGCCGACGGTTGGAGAGCCGGTTGATGAGGTCACTATTTGGCTGAATGGAGGTCCTGGTGAGTTTACTTTGGCATCTGGGATAGAAATCGTAAGAACAAAGCTAATGATAAGGATAGGTTGCAGTTCTCTAGAAGCCTTCTTTCAAGAAAATGGACGGTTTATCTGGAGTTGGGGAATGTATGCTCCGCAGATTAATCCATATTCTTGGGTTAATCTTACGAATGTTCTTTGGTGTGTATAAATACTGCTCTTATTATCCATTTGAGAGAGAGCGGCACGACTAATGATGAAAAGGGTTGAACAACCAGTTGGAACGGGATTCTCGATCGGTGAAGTGACTGCTACAACTGAAGAAGATATCGCAGAGGATTTTGTCAAATTTTTCTTAAATTTCCAAAAGACGTTTGGAATTAAGAATTTCAAGATCTATGTTACGGGGGAGAGTTACGCAGGAAGATATGTCCCGTATATATCGTTGGCTATGTTGGAGAGAAATGATACGGATTATTTTGATGTGTCTGGTAAGGATTCTCTATTGGTCTAATTCCAGGGGAATTTATCGTTAACATCAAATAGGAGCTTTAGCTTATGATCCCGTCATTGGCTCCTACGTATATGCACAACAAGAAGCCCCAGCTGTTCCATTCCTTTTGCAGAACAACAACATATTCGGTCTCAACGCAAGTTTTGTGGCTCAGTTAGAAGCACTTCACGAATCATGCGGTTACTCGGATTTCATATCGCAATATTTAACCTTTCCGCCATCTGGTGTTCAACCCCCTAAATACTTCGACTACAACAATGATACTGATGTAGCATGTGATCTTTGGGGTTCAATCTACTATGCAGCATATGGACCAAATCCCTGTTTCAACGTTTATGAAATCGTTACTCAATGTCCCCTTCAATCTGATCCACTCGGTTATCCATCGGACTTGCAGTATCTATATCCAGGATTTGATCAAATATATTTCAATCGGACAGATGTGAAAAAAGCTATGCATGCACCTATGGAAATAGACTGGAACGAATGTTCCGGCCCAGTATTCATCGGAGGAGACGACGGCGAAGGCGGACCCGAACAAGAAGGAGATCTCAGTGCCGATCCCATCCAATCCGTTCTTCCCCTCGTCATTGAAGCTACCAACCGCGTGCTCATCGCTAACGGTAATCTCGATTTCGAAATCCTCACAAATGGTACACTTCTTGCCATTCAAAATATGACGTGGGGAGGAAAATTGGGGTTCCAAGAGAAACCTGCAAAGCCAATTGTGATTACGTTGCCGGACCTTCAGTATGGAAATCTGTTTATTGAGGAGGGCTTTGGACCTGTGGATGAACCGCAGGGAACGATGGGAGTGCAGCATTTTGAACGTGGCTTGATGTGGGCGGAGACATTTTTGAGCGGTCATATGCAACCGCAGTTTCAGCCGAGGAGCAGTTATAGACACTTACAGTGGGTTTTGGGTAGGATTGATGAATTGTAGATAGATTTGTTCAATCGGTGTGTGAGAAGTTGAGACCGGTAGGTAGGAAGGCTTAGGAATCGATCAAGACATTTCGATGGGAAATGAGTGTTGAATGTCAAGGTTTTCAATGGTGTTTTATTTATCTATTTATTGCAGAATTAGGTACTACTAGTCTGTAGTTAGACAAAATAAAAGCTAAAGATGTATATATAGATATGTTAGAGATCACCCAATCCACTGTCTTGTGAAGTGCTCGCTTGTCCCCGCTAATTGTAGCAGGCAGCTCAATATTTACAAAGGCAGAGCTAAGAACTAATGATGATGATGGTAGCGTAGGTAAACATTCCTTTCCCCTGATTTATGAGTCTCCTAACTTCTAAGTCTCCTAATTTATAAGTCTTACTCATAGTACTCTATTCGGAAATGATGATTTGACTCATCAATTCATCTATCAATCGATCCATCAATCCATCAATCCATCAATCTATCCATCGATCTATCCATCGGCCTCGAAACTTCCCAAGGTGCAAAAATAAAAGAGATTGATTCATTAATCGGTTACGTTGATATGATATGTATTTATAGGAGATGGAGATGCAGATGCCAAATACTGATATATTGATTTAATGGTGGTATGGGATTGTCAGGTAGTGGGGTGTTGTGATTTCTTTGGGGTGGAGATGGAGATGGAGATGGAGATGGGGGATGGAGGATGGAGGATAAATGAAAAAGCTGATGAGGAGTTGTTTATGGCTATGGTTGGGAGTTTGATTGTTGACTGTTAATATTGATATCCTCGAGCTTACCTCTATCTAGATACATACATACATACATACATACATACATACATACATACACATGAAATCCAGCAGATGAAACTAACCAACTACTAAATCATTTAGAAATCTCTCGCTCGCTCTCTCTCTCTCTTTCTCCCTCTCAGATTAGTGATCATCTATTCATATTTCTCCCTCTCTCCCTCCTCCTCCTTCTAAACCCCAAATTCCACCCGACCAGCCACTCTACTACCACTAATAATAAGCAACCCTCCTTCTTATGCATCTCTCACGAGTGGATTATCAGATCTTCCAATATCAAACCATCTCGCTACTATACATGCAACAAACAACAAACAGCAAACCACGAAAACCAAACAACATCCTCAACATCGACATCGACATCAACATGCCTATTACCAACACATCCCCCAGAACTGAGCAACTCCCAAGTCTTCACAGTATGGAATTACAATTGAGGAAATACATACCCTCCTATTCATAAATAACAAAGACGGTGCTAAATTCGCAGTATGTCGTGTACGAAAGATGTAAATCTGCTCTTCAAGCTGGACCGCTCAATACGTTCTCTGTGATCGGATCCTAGAGCTCTATGGGGGTTGGGCTGAAGCTATGATTTTTGGTAAGATGAAAGGATGTAGAGACATCGCTGCGGTATCAATCTTAGTACATGGAGATGTTTGATAAGTCAACCTTGTACTATGGAAAGGACCGTGTTGCTAAAGAACCACGTTGGTTTATGTTCAATGATAGCTGACTCCATTTCAATCTTGTATTATACGAATGGTCGACGTGATTCCGAAATCTGGAGGTTGGACATGCCCGGAGAATCATAGAAATAGAAGCTTGAACGAACAGAACGTGTATCTAAAATAGATCTCTTATATAAATCTGTATTGTATACTCATACTTAAACGTAGTGAAGAATGTGATCCTTGAAATTTGAATACATGCCACACATATTGCAACATAATTAAAAACAAATATACATCCGGACCCCCATTTAACCGATCGACCTCCCATCTAATTCGTACAAACGTTACAATCATTGATTTTTATCAAACCCTGCACCCCCAGCGGCAGTAAACTCCAATTCCTCCGTCAAATTCCCATACTGCGCAACCCAATAATCAACAAGATAATTCTGCCTTGGCTGCCACGGACCTCTATCTCCTGCCATGGGCAAATATCCCTTTGCCTTCTCGACATACGTACTACTCAAATTCAACATGGGCTGAGAATTCATCTTATCGCCATGAACTTTCGGAACAGCTGATACGATGTTGTTCTCTCGCATGTGTTTAAGCAGTCGAACCAATACTCCCGCGGTAGTGTCGGCCCCCAAAGTCCATGAAGCGTTTGTATAACCGATGACTGTTACTGCATTCGGCATGTCTTGAAGCATCATGCCTTTCCACATATATTTGGTGGAATAGTCGTAGGGGACGCCATCGATGCTCACTTTGGCGCCGCCGGCAAGTTGCATTTTAAGTCCAGTGGCTGTGATAATTATATCTGCATCGAGGCTTTTCCCCGATTCGAGCTCAATACCAGATGAGGTGACGGTTTTAATGGTATCAGTTACGATATCAGCTTTTCCTGAGTGAAGACATTTGAAGAAATCGCTGTCTGGGCAAACGCATAGACGTTGTTCCCAAGGATTATATTTGGGGCTGAAGTTAGGATCGATGGGAATGGTTGAAGGAATTTCCTTCTTAGTTCTGGATCGGAGGAGTTTGCAGGCTGTGCTGGGGAACTGACGACAGAAGTGGAAGAATAGTAACGGGAGTACCAGGAATCTCCAACGAATCAATTGGCTAGCCACCCAACTTGGAAGATATTTCCGCATGGAACTTCCGGTGGAATCTCTTGCGGGAACCCCCATTATCCACGAAGGACTTCGTTGTAACATTGTTACTTTGGTTGCTTTATCTGCCAGATTTGGTATCAATGTAATTGCCGTAGCACCACTTCCAATAACGACTATTTTCTTGTCTGTGTAATCGAGATCCTGGGGCCAGAATTGAGGATGTATCTTCTTGCCCTTGAAGTCGTCTATTCCAGGTATTTCGACTTTCAATGCCTCGCTGTAGTCATAATAACCTGTGCTCCAAATAATCCATCGTCCTTTTATAGTGCTCTGCCTTCCACCCGCATCAACTGCTAATGACCATTGCTGTTGTTCCGTTGACCAATCTGCCGATGTGACATTATGGTAGAATTGTATCTTCTTATCGATACCATATTCCTCGGCAGATTCTTTAAAATATTTGCAGATTGATTCACCATCAGCGATCGACTGGGAGCTCAACCATGGTCGCCATGGGAATCCAAATGTATGCAAATCCGAATCGGATCTAATGCCAGGATATCGGAATAGATCCCACGTTCCGCCAATTGCTCCGCGATTCTCGAGTATAGTATAGGTCAGGCCTGGAAGTTCTGTTTGTATACGACTGTAAAGTGTTAGCCATCTGCTTGGATCGCTAACGAGAGAAACATGGACAAGAATTCAATATCCAACAATTAGGTCTTACTATGCAGCATTAATTCCCGATAAGCCAGCACCAACGATAACAACGTCGTAATCGCAATTTCCAGATCTTTGGACAGAACCCATTATGTGTGATTTGGAGGTTGTAAGGATCTACAGTAAGGATGTATACACAACAGGTGTTGATGTTATATTGAAAGTAAAGTTCGGTAAAATACACAATGGCTGTGTCAAGAACAACAAGAAATCAAGACGGGGAATTAGAAGATATAAAGAGCAACAGAGGAGTAACCATTCGAAGTGAATGTAAGAAATAGATCAAGGATACACACCGAGGCTCAATATCCTGAATACTGATACATGAAACATTTGAAAGGAAAGAGGAATGATGTGTGTGGCATTTGCATTTACCGTTAAGACATGCTCTCCATCTCAACAAATAATACCGAGGCCCATTTACTAGAGCATACGTCTCTCGCAAAACTAAACAGAAGCAAGCTTAGTTTGCGTTATTGGCGTCGGTGAGTGTGGTATGATCGACATACGGACGGTCCATAGATTTCCACAGTCCGTGGGTAGTTATTATTGGCCCTTCAAGTTTGATCAAAGAGGGACTGCAGAAGACCAGTACCAGGTGAAAATACAATGATGAAGGGGCGAGATAGTTCCGCAACCGAGAAGTTTTGCAACGAATAGAAACCATCAGAATGCGATCCGAGATCAAGGTATCTCGTAGTTTTTGATATCGTAGATTTTGATATCAAACACGTGATCCATGGAGTCGGAAGTTGTCATGCCGAGGGCAATATCACTAGGAGTTATGCCTTCTTGATGAACAGGATTTGAGGAGGTGGGCAATCTATTCGTCCGTCTCGCTGTTCCTGATTGGTCTACGAGTGTTATATAAACTATATGAAGGCAATTCGGAGCCTATGTGATATCCCGAGACTGGGGAAGGGTTATGTAAAGGATGGACCCGGATGCTAAGAAGGGAAAGGCCGGTCGAAAGTTTGACTACGCAGCTCGACAACAATGTCACAGAAGAGTCACTTGGTTAAGAAATGGTGCGTGGTTCGATCAAGATCGGAGAAATCTCATTGTGTATGATTTATCACATTCTGAGGCGAATTTACCGGAGATTCAGCTGTTACCTTTGCCGACTCCTCAGTGGGATGATGGGAAGACAACAATATCCAGGCAACTGAAAACATTGGATTCTAATCACAAATCGGCTTAGTAGGCCTATCGATAAATAGTAATGAATCCAGAAAAGAAAGATCAAGTATTGGCAGACATTAAAAAGTATCTGAAACCTAGAGAACGTCCTCGGTATGCACGCCACACTGACGAGGTTATCTGTTTCTGTTGCGATACGAGTGAATATGTGCACGTGAGTGCGCTAGCGCATAAGCGTATTGCATATAGCTCTCGTAGCTCTGAATAGATAGACACAATACAATACATTATACCATACCTATTATGAAGACGTCATAATCACCACAGAGGTGATACTGTCAGTTTCATGGATCGGCGGGAACCAGCAAAACCTTACTTACTTTTGTTATTGTTAGTTTATCCGATCTTAATATGTATATTGCTAGTTTCATGTCTTCAGATATAATCGAGAAAGATCTCGAATTGATTTTTGATGCTCTCTATTCTCATTGTTTAGTCCTTCTCGAAGACATCAACTCTGTCGGACTTACTTGTGATACATTCTTTGATTCGAAGGCATTAGATAAGAAAACTGGGATTTCATTATCTGTTTTTCTCAATGTTATTGATGGCGTTGCCTCTCAAGAAGGGCGTGTACTGATCATGACCACGAATAAGCCTAAAGGTTGGATGAAGCCTGGCACATGATGATGTATGATACAATTTGTACCTAGTTGTGCTTCCAGCTCTGATAAATTGTGATAGTTCAAATTTCTCTGTATTAATCAAAGCTCCAAAATGAAAATTAAATAGAGATTCTAATTATAGCGTAATAACTTCTCCTTGTTCCAATGCCCTGGTGCAGAATCACATTTTCGATTTTGTCAACTACCAACACCTCTAACAACCCAAGTTTACCAAGTTTTTATCAATCTAAATGCATCTCCACGCGACGCACGCATTTCTCAATTTCTCAATCTCTTGGGACTGGCGTAAGTCTAACTGGGAGTGGCTTCTTATCCCAGACTAAGAATATCTTTACGTCACTCCAGTTTTCCATTCCATCGCACATCTCAATGTCAAATTCCCATAAAATACGGGCTATTATTAACCGCATCTCTACATACGCAAGACTAGTTTTTGACGTTAGTATTGGTACAAAGTCTGTGAGCTCGAATTTGTTGCGAATAAACGATAGAAAGAATGCTTTGTGTCTATATACTTACTTCTTCCCAAGGCAATTTCTAGGACCGAAACTGAAAGATTGCATTGCTGCCTTATCGTCATTCGCAAATTCTGGTGGGCAATTTGTCTCGAAACGTTCGGGGATAAATTCATCATGTCTAGTAAAATTCGACGGGTAATGGTTCGCTGCCAACTGAGCGATACCCGCTTGCATCTGGTATATGTCAGCGTTTTTCAACGTCCCTGGTAGATTTGTACAACATACCCCACCGGCAACAAAGCCACCATCAATCATATCTCCACCTTGTGGAACCCTTCTTGACACTCCCGTAGGTGTAGATGGAAAACATCTTAGCGTCTCAGTCAGAACGCAGTTGAGATATTTGAGTCTGTTGACCCCCAAGAAAGTTATGTCATCTGAGCTCGAAAATGCCGTTCGAATCTCCGCTGTAAGCTTCGCTAATGTCGAGGGATACTTGCACAAATACCATGTGCAAGCAGCTAAAGCCGTCGCCGTTGTTTCACTGCCAGCCACAATCAAAAGATTTGAATTCGCAATTAACTGCTGATCGCTAATTCCATTCTCTGGCTTTACCATGAGTGATAGAAAATCCATCCTGTCAGTTTTGTTTTGTTTTCGTCTCATAACTTTCTCAACCGTCATTTTATGATGATCAGCCCCTTTCTGTGCGAGGGATTTTGGCATGAATAATGGCAGCATCCACTCGATGGAAGGATAGTAATTCAATGCTTGACAAAAATAATTGAACTTCATACTGTCGAATATCATCTTTACCCAAGGATGATATGATGAAGATGTGAGACAGCCAAAAGGTTCGCCGAATGCAAGATCACCAATGACATCGAAGGTGAAGAACTAGAATTCAAATTATCAGTACCACGTCAATGATTAAGCGGTTTAACTTGAGAACTCACATTGTACCAAGAAACCATGTCAACCGTTTTCCCCTTCTTTGATTCCTCTTTCAGTTGATCAATGAGTAATTGTGTATAACCTTGAACGATTGGCTCTTGCTCCCTCAATGCAGCTTCCGAAAATCCCCTCGACATGAGCTTTCTGAGAATACCATGCATCTCTCTCTCAGCAGAAATAACTCCACCAACAGAACTATTTTTACTTGTGAAAAATGGCGTCTCTTTACTCATTTCAGGTTTTCCGTTTCGAAATCCATAGATATCGACCCAAGCTTGGCTGGAGACGAATGAAAGCTCGTCAGGCGCTATGCGCACTACCTTTCCATATTTCTGATGTAATTCTTTGACTGTAAAAGCGAGAGTTCCGTTGATCATCTGGTTGATATACCACAGGCGGCTTGAAGCAGCAAGCACTGGCCCGGGGTATTTGCTGAGTGGATGGAAGAATATTCGATAAAAAATACGCAGAATTAGGAAGACAGACACCTGAAGGTTGTTAGTCATGAAACATGGCAAGATAAATGATCGCTTACCAAAGCCACACTCAGGAGGATAATATGTGCCATGAGGCAATGTGCTAATATCTCGTCACAACAATGGTGTTATATTAGTTGTATTTGAAATTGCCAATATTAAGAGAGAAGTGTCAAGTTTAGCGTGCTCATATTTTAAGGAAAAGATTATACCTAGTGAAGAGAGGGCAATGTTTATAAACATTACTATGGAAAGCGGACATTTAGACATTTTGCGTATTGAAAGTCCGTACACAGCGCAACCGCGTGGAAAAAAGCTTGATTCGCAAGCGATGCAACGCCACCCTCCATGTCTTCATCTCGAAGGCCCACGTTCGCTCCCCTTATTGAACTATTAATAACTTCATTGTTGTAACTGCATTACCTCCAAATTCTTATTGGTTAGTTACAAAGTGGATTCTTTCTATGTGTTTTATTGCTGGATGCGTTTTTATTGATGGCTTAGGTAGTATTACTGGGGTTATATATTGTTGATGCAGTAACTTTCCAAGGGTAACGTAATTGCCTACTATTCTTTATTTATCTCTTTGTTGGATGCATATTTATTCTCATAGAGTTGTCTCAGATAGTTTTCTAGTACAGAAGCTTTCTCGATTCCCCTTTCTTTGGTTTATTCTACTTCAAATTTTTTCAATGTAGCTGATCCAACATTTCTACTAATGATCCTGAAGCCTATTGCTATTGGCAACCTATCGGTTTGCAACTATTACTTTCACTACACCAAGCGGCTTTTCCTAGATCCTCCTCATATTTGCTCCCAATGTTCGAGAAGTGTCCATCTCTATTGCAGGCAGTAGGAAGCGATAACTAATGTTATATGATGGTGTTTTTATATCTTTTAACAGGTTGTATAAACAACAAAAATATTTCGAAACCATATTTTTCTATACACTATATTAAACATCAAATCAATTAATAATATTTTGAAAAACGTTTTTTTTATTTCTGAACTCCCCTAACTAGGGCTATCGATAAGTGTAACAAAAGATGAAATTAGTTGAAGAGATTTATTTTGTCTTCTCGAGAGACCACGATTGTATTGAAAATATTGAACTTTTCTCGTTAGGTTCGAAGGAACAACCTTTAACTAACTATATACATGTATTAAGACGAACCCGCAGTTCAGAGTTCGGGAGTCAAAGATTCTGGGGAGAAATTAACTAATATATGCAGGTCCTTGATGCTTGAATCAATCTCTTCACATCCCAGCTAAGTGATTGCTGAGGACAAAGCTTAAGCGTGGTCAATTGGGGATGGACCAGCGTCAATTGGGTAGGAGTAGATATTGTTTGGTCCCTCGGCCATCAATCCGTTTCCACCAGGTCTCATTTGGGATGCTGGAAGCAACAACTTCTTGTCAGAAGTAACCCACATAAGATCAGTCCAAATCAAAGCATCATCTTGAACAAGAATGGATGCGTATCCATCAGGGGTGACCTTCCAGATAGCGAGCAAATTGGTGTCGCTAACATAGACGTTTCCATCAGCATCGATGGTAGATCCACCAGTACTTGGGGTTAAGGCGAAGGGCTCGGTGAGATCACCAAGGCTGGCAGCCATGGTAGCGTTGGTCAGTGCGGCATCAACATAGGCGGTCTCGATGCGGTAAAGTCCTCCGTTACATGGTTGATAGTAGAGGTAAACTCCGTCGGGGGAGACCTCGATTTGGTCGAGTCCAACAGCAAGTGTGCTACCTGCGGCACCGTAACCTGGAACAAGTGTGTGGTTGTACATCATAGGGAAGAAGGCAACGGCGGATGGGTCATCAACGAGAACACGGACTCCATCTCCAGTAGTCATGTTCAAAACGACGAGAGCACCGGCAGTGTCGCTGAGATAAGCGACCTCACCGCTGGCACTGAAACGAACATCATCAATACCGCTGTTGGAAGCGATGATACTGTCGAGGTAGTAGATCTTGTCTACGGTATCGGTGGTAAGATTGCATCCAACTAACTTGGTGGATCCGTTGACACCGCTTGAACCACCATCGACCAACCAGTAACGACCATCGGGTCCAATTCTGGCACCATCAATGCTGACAAACTGGAGGCTAGGGTCGGAGCTTGGATCGCTTGCGTTGTAAGAGTTCCAATAGGTGTCTGGATACATGACAGTTGAGTTATCGGCGAGGAGCTCTACAGTAATTGGTGGCAAAGTGGTAGAGTAACGCTGGGAAAGGAACTTGCGTCCATCGGCCGAGATAAAGATACCTTGGGTAGGTAACTCGACCGAGTACTCAAGGACGAGGCCTGGTGCAAGAGCTGCAGCCATTGGCACTGCTGAGAGGAGGGAAAGAGCAAGAGAAGACAACATGATGAGATTGATGAAACTGATGTTGAACTATTGAGATTCTGTATGTATTGGGGCAGCTACTATATATACTTAATTTCACAATGATTCTGCTAGGATATGCTCCACGGTGACTGACGGGCAACCTGCAAACGTCATGACAGTTCCAGTCCAGTTTTTGTTTCTATATGCAGGGGAACTTCTGGATTGCTCGGAGCTAGATTCTTTAATTTAGTAGGTGCATCTGATACTCGTGGCGCTAGAACTTACTCGACAACTCTAAATGCGCTAGTAAATGCCATATGGCTGCAAACCACAGAGAGATTACCCCTGTTTCCTGGCGTTCAAGAATCGGGGCTGTGCGCTTTCTGACAGCCTAGGTGCGTATTCTCGGTCCCATTGCACAATCTTGATCATAGTCTGTGTTGATCGATCATTTCTCCTCCTTGAATAGGAAGTTCGAATTTTTTCGAATTATATTCTATATTGAGAAGTGACTGTAAATATAAGATCAAATTTCAAGCGTTTCTGCTAAGCAGTTTCCTGTAAAAGTCTATGACCTTTCACAAAGAACCTATCAGGCCACATGCCGTGAGCAAATACTACAGAGGGATTCTTAGTATGGTATTATGAGTATAGTCCCCACAATCAAACCAACCAGGTACTTCTCGGTGGCGTGGGGCTACATGAATACTAGAAGGATCCAATCACAGGTACATAACCCCAAGTCCCCCTAATATCAGAAAGTTTCTTCATCAAGGTGACTGGAGGGTTTACCCCGAAGACCTCGGAAGGAACATTAGTGTCAAATCGGAGTTGTGATCGTAGCTCTGATAAGATTTGTAAGCTGCTACTTGAGTAGACTTTCATCCTTGGTATTAAGTACCGGCCCATGACACGTTTTAGTGCTTCAAGCTCACCCGGTCCCGAAGCTAAAAGGAGCATAAATGAAGGTTATTTGCAAGCCCTGTCAGGTCCATTATCCACTATATCTTGAATGATGAAGATAATCACTTAAATGGCTTGGGGAAAAGTCTATGCGTGGTCTAAAAACTGGAGTAGATACCATACAAATGATTCGCCAAGCGTAAAACATATAGCAACCAAGATATTCTTCGGTCCCGTGTCGGTCCCGAAAGTCTTGGTGGATCAGAAATCCAGTACAACATGATAGAAGAGCCGGGCAGCGCAGTGTTGATGCTTGCTTGAAATTTAAGAAGAACTATACAGCGACGATGATCATTGAAGTACGCGTAGAGGTATGGAGTTATCAGATCAGAATTTAGTCACAACCATTAGCTAGGCTGAGATAGTGCGGAAACGTGCCGTGAATATCTGAAATGGCCAACTTTTCTGTGATCTAAACTTACTCTATACTTTCAAAAAAGCATCTTATTAATAACTCATATTGAATCTGACTTTTCTTCAAGTGCTCGTAAATCTTCTCTGTCCTACAAATAATATAAGTTCTTATTGCTTGACAATTGCCTACCTGTAAATAGAACAAAATTCCTCAATCTTACATGAATCGTAAGACCATTGAATCTCAATGCGACGATGTCATTTCTGTGTCCTTCAATTGACCTAAACATCTTCTTCGGGCCTGTCCAACCTGTGCCCACTCTTCAAAAAGAATGTGTCTGAGCACAGGATCCATCATAATTCTATTGTTCTCAGTCCACGCGCTCTCTGTTGGTCTCTGAATCTCTGAACCCTTTCACGGACGTTGCCCCAAGTAGTTCATTTTTTGGAGAGTATCTAACAAAAGATATCTCATATCCTCAGGGAAAAGACAGGATAAGAAAGGGTGTTCAATCGTCCAGGATGCGATCCAATAATTAAAAGCTTTAAAATATTCAATCCCTTTAAAACGATGAAATCATTTCATATGTCGACATAAGCCCAATTGTTAAACTGATTGAAAGAATCGATTTGTGAAATTGATGATGGTATCTTCAGAATATTGAAACTAGAATTGTACAATGGACTTGCAGTCTGGACTATTAGAAACAATAAGATAGGAAAGTGAAGTAGTCGTTAAATTGAAAACTTCGTTTCGGTAAAGCGTTTTTCCACACGAGGTTTTTTGCTATTCCGATGTTGAGCCATGAAATCCTCAGCTCATGCAGTCGTGGTGTCTCTAGAAATAGCTTCGGTAATCTAGATGTTAATTCACCTTCCTCGCCAGACAGTGAAGGGGCATGCTCGTCAATTCATGTTTCGAGCGCGAGGTGACCTACCAACAGCATCAAAAACACTTAAAATGATAACTTGAACATCGAATCTGAAGTTCTGAACATTGCTGTGGCCGAATAGTTGAAAATGCTCTGGCTGGTGGCGAACCAATGAATGAAAGGAAAGTCTCCCGAGGTGGAGCTGTCTCATGCAGGAACTTCTTGTATGTCTGCTGGTCACGTGTCAGCATCGTATCAAAGAATTTTCTGGCCCTCTAGTATGCCACTCACCTTGAAGCATACCATACCAGTCGGGGGAAGGGTCAAAACTGGACCTGAGTTCTCTACACTGTTTTCCAGTGTCAATCGGGATTCATGATGTGGTCATGCCCAAAAATTCTGACCGCTTGGGTACGATTAGTTCTACCCTATCGGCAAAGTTTCCCAAGTTTACCTCTCCACTGTTTTCGGATTTTTTGAAAGAGTTCCTGACTAGCTGCTTATGTCAATGAGGTAAGTTAAGCTTATATCAAACACAGAAGATATTTCTCTTATCCTCAAAATTATCCACAGTAATTCCTTATCGCTCAAAAAAACAACAACAAGCAGGCAGGTTCTCCGTGGTGTCAACTCGCGTTTGTATCTAGATTTTCCTATATTCTGTGGAAACAGTGAGTGATGGTGTGACAGTCGAAGATAAGTACATCTCTACATTAACCTCCATTTCTCTCTCACATAGTTGTGCTTTAAATCGTTCTCTTATTCTCCAATATTGAAGCCCTCTCCATCAGTGTATATGTTCTGAATACACCTTCATCAACTCATAATTTTTTGATCTTGAAGAAATGACCATTTCTTCCTCCAGCAAGCCATGGCTTGCCAAATGCTTAACGATGCCTCCAAAATACATACAAGCATCCATCATCATATCAATCGGTGGTATTCTATTTGGACTTGATACGGGGACTATCGCTCCCCTAACAGTGATGCCTCAATTCGACGAAACTTTCGGCAAACTCTCATCGACAGTTGTGCGTAATCCCCTTCGTCCCCTTCTCATTATTTCGCCTTCGCCGGTCTTGCTCAACGAAAACTAACGCAGTCCACCCTCTCTAGCATGGCCTCGTTGTCTCCACAATCCTCATCCCCGCAGCTCTCTCCTCAATGTTCACTGGTCATTTGGCCAATGCTCTCGGTCGCTTAGCAGCTACTGCAATTGGCTCCTTCATCTTTGGTATTGGTGCTACTATTGAATGTACTTCTTTTCAACTTCCTCAGCTTTTCATCGGGCGTGCTATAAAAGGAGTCGGCGAGGGCTTCTTCCTAAGCACATTAGTCGTCTACATCACCGAAATATCACCCCCATCCCAGCGAGGTACTTTGGCTAGTCTTCCACAACTTGTCACTACTTTGGGGGTTCTAGTAGGTTACTTTATGTGTTATGGTTCTGTGGGAATAGAATCAAGTCTGAGTTGGAGATTACCATTTGCGGTACAAGCAGTTATCGCATTCTTGTTCACGGCCAGCACCATGATGTTTCTACCGCAAAGTCCAAGATGGTTAGCGGCAAGAGGAAAGTTCGAGGAAGCGGAGCGGGTATGGTCAGATCTAAAGCTCCCGGAAAAAGAGAGAGAAACGGTGGAGGATGAGGTAGATGATAATGAAAAGGCGGATCAGAAAGTGAAAGCGAAAGATATGTTCGCGATTTTTGCACCAGATGCTTGGAAGAGGACAGTTTTGGGGTTATTCTTGATGGGAATCCAGCAGGCGGCTGGTATTGATGGTGTTTTATATGTATGTCTCCAATCTATTCCTATTCCCTCACATCTCAAAACTGACAAAATTAGTACGCACCCCTCCTCTTCCAATCCGCCGGTTTAACTTCTTCAACTGCCTCCTTTCTCGCTTCGGGTATTTCCGCTCTCCTAATCTTCCTTACAACCATCCCAACCTTTATCCTCGCCGATAAATGGGGTCGCAGAACCAGCACCATCGTCGGTGGTGTTGGCCAATTTGTCGTCATGTTCATCATCGCCTCTCTCTATGCCTCCGGCTCTGTACATTCCTCCTATGGCGCCGGTCGATGGGTCGTCATCATATGCATCTATCTCTTCGCCATTGTATTTTCCGCCACATGGGCCGTAACCTTTAGAGTATACGTGGCCGAGATTCAAAGTGGAAAAACGAGGGCCGGAGCAACGAGTTTGGGGTTGAGTGCTAATTGGGCGGTAAATTGGATAATAGCATTTACGACGCCTATCTTTCTATCAAAGAGTGCGAGTGGATGTTATTGGTTATGGGGAAGTGCTGCTTTAATAACAGTCTTTGTGGCAGTGCTCTGGATGCCGGAGACAAGGGGAAAGAGTCTAGAGGAAATTGATGCCAGTTTTAGGAAGGGAGATAGGAAGGGCGCAGTTGTAGGTGGTGGAGTTTTGGAGTTAGGGCCCGTGGAGTATCTGGAAACACAGGACGGAGGGGAATATGAGAAGGATGGCAAGCATGATATGAAAGTCACTTCAAGGGTTGTGGTAGAGACTCCGGCTTCGAGTTCTACTGTGTCATTGTCGTGATTTAGTATGGAAAGACACTTTAAGATCTGGTGCTAAGGAGTTTATGGATGGCCCCTATGGTATATCGCCGTGGTGGAGCATCAGGTTAACGAGTAATGACGATATACGGTAAATGGCTAAAGGGTACAAAGGATAGACTGGAACGAAAAAGGATAGAATTGGTATAGAAACTAGAGCTTCACTAAACGAGAAATGAGCGAATATAGATTAGAACTACATTTAATTCTCTTCGGTCAACTACAATTAAAGCTTGGAATGTGATGAATAGACCGAAGATTGCGATGTTTTTAAACCTTACAAGAACGAACCCGAAACCGTATAAAATCTTCAAATCCAAAACACACCGGACTCTTTTGAGTCAAGACTATCCCTTGTTTCAAATATCCAGATGAAAGAATCGGTGTAATGTTGAGATACTCTGGTCGATTCTGAAAAACGCCCTATCTTACCTACATTCAAATCTCATTCAGTGGTAGGTGAAGTGTGTTTTGGATTTGGTGATTTTATTCGTTGTTGACAAGGTCTTGATCACATGACCAAGCTCGACGCGTCAACGCTTTATAACATTCCCTCCACTTCACAGATCAAAATCTCCCCGAACTGAAATCAAAAACGTCGATCCAACAGTTTGAGCCGCCATGCCATATTCTCAGATACTGAAAGGCTTTGCACGATGTTGTGTAATGACACACGTGCTCCAAGCTCCGAGTACTTCGTTGAAGAGGTGGTGTTTGTTTAGTCTCAATATTCGACGATCATTTGATGATCAGAATCTCCCAAAATAGTTCTCCCTCAGCCTCATGTGGAATTGACATCATTTACCCCCTATGTACTCGATTCTTATGGAGCTGAGGTAAATCTTAATTTGGATATTGGACACTCGACAGGATTGACACCGTTATCGATGTTGTCACAGTTGAACGCATCAAGTCAACGGGCGATAACATGCACGAAGACAGTGGAGATAAGTAGTACGAATGCACTTGTGTCACTTCCACAAATATTGGATAGGATAACTAGGTGATCCAGATTTCCTATTAGGAAGTGACAATGGTACCGCATTGACCTAGACCATTTTGTACTTGCTTTTATATCAACATTTCTATTGCCATGTCTGTTTGTTCTTTTTTCTTTTTTTCTTCTTAACTGACTAAAAAACGCCGACATTCATTTGGTTGTTTATATTTCTTTCCAATTTCATACCCAATTCGCTCACAGAATGAACTTTCCTTAAATTCCAAAACATTCGAAACACCTTACAAACATGGGCGTCTATCATTTCTTTCTATTTCTGTCTTTGAACCTATTATTTAAGAGCGTGACTCCTATTCTCACCTCTACTACTACTATTCAGCTTGCGTCAGTTAAGGGCTCATTGGCTATAAACGGACCGTTCGGAAAATTTGATAATGTTACCACGACAAGTAATTCTTCTGCACCATCATATTGGCTCGAGGACATTGCTCATCAAGGGCTTGCCCCTTTCAATTTCAACGACACCTCATATCAAGTATTCCGCAATGTGAAAGATTTTGGAGCCAAAGGTTGATATAATCACACTTTCATTCCCATTTATTAGTGCTTTCTAACATCGTCAAGGGGATGGTGTAACAGATGATACTGTTGCTATCAACAAAGCCATCAGTTTTGGCGGAAGATGCAAGCCTGGCCACTGTCAATCTACAACTACAACTCCTGCAACGGTTTACTTTCCAGCTGGGACTTATGTCATCTCATCTTCCATCGTTGATTACTACATCACTCAGATTATAGGCAATCCAAACCAACTCCCTGTAATTAAGGCTACTGCAAAATTCAATGGATTTGGCTTGATTGATGGAGATACATATGGAGCCAATGGACTCAATTTTGGAGCCACAAACGTCTTTTATCGCCAAATTCGTAATCTGGTGTTGGATTTGACGGAAATTCCGTCTAATACTTCAGCCTATGGAATCCACTGGCCTACTGCACAAGCAACCAGTTTACAGAATATTGTATTTCAAATGAGCGATGCAGTTGGCACTCAGCAGCAAGGCTTGTTCATCGAAGGAGGTATGTTGGCAACCTAGCGATTCTCACACATTATAGCCACCCACTTCGTTTATGTCATAAATTTAATGCTCCACGCTTACACAAAATAGGCTCTGGTGGCTTCATGAATGATTTGATCTTTAATGGCGGAAAAACGGGAGCCGTATTTGGTAACCAGCAATTTACAGTTCGAAACTTAACCTTCAATAATGCTGTAACCGCCATTGACCAAATCTGGGATTGGGGATGGACATATTTGGGGATCAATATCAACAATTGCACCACTGGTTTAAACATGTCCTCAGGCGGATCATCAGATCAAGCTGTAGCATCTGTCACACTAATTGATAGTAGTTTTAAAGATACTGATGTCGCTATCATCACAGCTTACAATAACTTTTCTTTGCCAGAGGCTGCTGGAAGTCTTATTCTTGATAATATTCATTTGACGAATGTTCCAATTGCCATACAGGAATCGAAAAACACTGTTTTGCCTGGAACCAACAACCAATCAATGATCATCAATGGATGGGGAGAAGGAAACGAATACACACCATATAACACTACCCGCTTTGAGGGGTATATTGTTCCCTTTCCTCGCTCTGAGTCTCTTTCCCCCCTTGGAAAATTCTACACCCGTTCAAAGCCTCAGTATGAAGACTTTCCGCTTTCCGAGTTCGTTTCAGTCCGCACAGCGGGTGCTACTGGAGATGGAGTCACTGACGACACGAAGGCATTGAATCTTGTATTTGCATTTGCGGCCGTCGCCAACAAGATTGTTTATATCGATAGTGGAACTTACAGGGTGACGTCAACTGTTCATATTCCATCCCGTTCGAGAATTGTCGGTGAATCATATCCAGTAATCATGGGATCGGGATCATTTTTCACAGATATCGTTAATCCTCAACCTGTTGTCCAAGTTGGCATCCCTCTGGAGAGAGGAACTGTTGAATGGTCAGATACGATTGTTTCAACACAAGGATATATGGGAGGAGCCATTTTGATTGAATGGAACTTAGCCAGTCCAGCGAGATCCCCTTCCGGACTTTGGGATGTTCACACGCGTATTGGCGGATTCGTGGGCTCTGATCTCCAGTTAGACCGTTGTCCCGCTACCTCTAATAGTACAGGGATCGTTCTTGAGTGCAGAGCTGCTTTTATGTCAATGCACATCACCAAGCATGCATCCGGTGTTTACCTAGAAAACAACTGGTTTTGGGTTGCCGATCACGATATTGACGACTCTAATCTATCTCAAATCACAATTTACGCAGGCCGTGGACTTTACTGCGAATCTAGAAAGGGCGCTATATGGCTTATTGGAACTGCTGTTGAGCATCATACTTTATATCAGTATCAATTTGATAGTACGAGAGATGTTTTTGCGGGACAAATCCAGACGGAAACTGCCTATTATCAACCGAACCCCATTGCAACCTACCCCTTTCCGGCGCTTACTGAATGGAACGATCCTGATTTCGCCAGCTCATGCGCAAATTCAACGGGAGAAAACTGCGCGGAGGGATGGGGTCTACGAATCATTGACAGCGAGTATATTTATGTATATGGCGCTGGAATGTACAGTTTCTTTGATAATTATAGTACTTGTAAGTTTTCGCTAATCTACCTCGATGGGCTAATTTACTAACATATCTGCACCAGCATGTTCTGCCCAAGGAAATGGCGAGGCTTGTCAGGCTAGAATCTTCAGTCTTGAGGGGGATAGCTTGAATGTTGGCATTTACAACCTGAATACGGTGGGTATCACGAGTATGATCACTATTGATGGGATAGATGTTGCGAATTATTCTGACAATATTGCGGGGTTTGTGGATCATATTGCCTTATTTAAAAGCGAGGAATGATGTTGAGACAGTAGTGTAGTAGCAAAGATATATAGGCTAGCGTTGTCATCGGATCTTTTGCTTCAAGCAGTAATATCGCAAAACAAAAAATAAGAAACCACATTGCTTTTCGAACACCCTATATCCTGTGCTGCTATACTGGACGACATCACATACCATTCTCAGGGGCATTCTCAAGATGTTCACACTTGTAGAAATTTTCCGAAATAAAGCTAGTGTTCCAGATCAAGACTCGGCAGCTTGTTCCAGTTGAACAAAAAAAGAAACAAAGAAACGAACGATCCGATTGTCTTGTTGCACATCTCACCAAACCTACTATTTCAATTGTGATCTATAAAACATAGTGTGAAACAAACTGCCAATCAAACTTCTCGAACATCAATGCACTTAATCAATCAATTCATCCATCCAAAAAAGCAAAACAAAAAAAAAATCCCCCTCTCTTCTCGAAGAACAAAGCTCCAAAACCTACCTCGATCCCAATTTCCCATACTATGTAACATCGATTTCTTATTCCCTAGCTCCCACATCCAGCATACTAGTAACTATCACCATAAAGCCTTATTCCTTGACCTAAAACATTGTTCGCCGGCCCCGTATCTCCTATCCTCAAACCAACAAAGGGATATCCGAAAATTCGTGACATCCTCTGCAGATTAGCCTACAAGTGCAAAAACCCAATATGGTTCTTTGTTCGCCGCATCGACTTTCTGGCCTCGCATCTTGTATTTCCAAAAAATTGTGTAACAAAGCAAACGTAGTTGACCGGCAATCGTCCCCGGCGTTCCGGACCGATTTGCAGATGTGCAACAATTGGGTATCTTCAGGCACCAGAGAGGGGGGTGGCGAATTTGGTTCGAGGGGTTATTTGGTGAAAGGGGAATTTTGTCTGGAGTTAGATAGGGGAGGAGACGAGAGGGGTGGAGTGGGCGAGTGGGATTTGCAAACTGATTCTTTCCGACGAAAATGAAAATAAATTACTGTGAAAACTCCCGCCTGATCCCGCTAATTTTTGAATGGCTTGAATAGATAGATGAATGGTGAACGCCACTAATGCACAGATGTTCCTCCGCTGTCTACCTGCGCATCCCAATATACATACTCCACTCCACACACATCTGTACAATCTCCCCTCCATATAAACAAAAATATGTGAGGTGGGGTACCCCTCATAAACACAACTCTCAGTACAAATGCTACAGACCTAAGGCGTCTGCACATATTCATGCGTTTCCGCTCTCAAAGCCGCAATTCCGTTTTCCTTCCCGCTACTTCCAGCCACAGCCCCAAGCGTATCTCTCGCATCGGTCTCGCCTCCCCAGCTTGAAAATCGTACATGTTTTCCCCTCCATGCTCTTTTTGCTTTCGTACCCTCCTTTCCTTTTCCTTTCGCATTTTCTGGTGTTTCACTTTCGATACCAGCCCCAGGAAGAGTTAGTGTGTTATTCATACCCAACGGCATAGACATTGGCCCCTGTCCTTTCACTCCCAAACCCAACCCCCCCAATCTAACCCCCTCCCCAATATTCTCACCCTCCTCCTCTTCCTCCCTAATCGGATCATAACTCCAAGCTCTCGCTCTTCCACTCCTCGCATTTCCCATACCCCTCGCACTCCTCGCGCTCTTCATTCTCCTCCCAAATCCATCTTTCGCGCCCACAAAGCCCGGATCCCCTTGTAGTAATTTCCTCTTCCTGTATTCTTTCCTGAGTATCCAGACTAGCATTCCTAATATCGATGCCGTAATGAGGAGCACGAAGGCATTAACGCCAATAGCCACCTTCCATGATGTGGGGATGTGAGGACCGGATGGGGGATCCGAGTCGTATTTAGCGTGGTGAAATGAATGCGTGTTGCTGTGGTATTCGTAGTCGCGGAGTTCGAGGGTTTGAGAGGAGGATGACGTAGGGATATTGCAGTTTGACGTGCAGATTGGCGAGGATTGAGAGTTCGATTTTATTCTGCGAGATACATAATTAGTATCGTTTTATTGAGCTAGGATGAGATATTTATGTTGTTGAATCCAGGGAATTGGTACATACTCATTGATATCGGCATTTCTATCAGTGGAAGCTGGCATTGAAATCACAGCTGCCCAGCTCAACGCTGGTAACAAAAGAAAGGAGAGATGGTATTCCATGTTAAATTATATCTGCACTTTTCGTGCGCACGCAACAACTTTTCCACGGAAACAAACAAACAAACAAACAAAAAAAGATCACTCTATAAACAATCGAAGAGCACCTGCAAGAATTGGTCAATAAGAACGAAACGTAAGTAAAATTAAGGAAAGAAACCGTATTAATGAGAGTGAATACCGAACAATTCGGTGCTGGTAAATGAATGACAAAGATAGATGATGATGGCGGTGAATTGCTAATCAACCAATATATCAATATCAGACCGAAGGGTGACTAGACATTGAAAGACAGCCAATAATCAAAACAGAAGATGTTTATTGGTACCAAGAAAAAACATCACAAGCATTGACAGCAGCAGGTAAGACATTATTAATATTCGGACCCCAAGTAACCATACCTTACCGTTCGTAAAGGGCAACCTACCTTTCGATCATTAGATTGATAGAAAATATGGAAACGAGAATGAGAGATTGATGTTGTGCAATAGTGCTACGGTAGCAAATGAGGTTAAAATTGAGGATCTATGCAGCGGCACTTTTTTCTAAACAGTCGATCTCCATGTCAAAAATGAAGGGGATCTATTGGTTGACTAGCCGCAAATGAGATAAGAATTGTGGCTATGAGGCAAGTGAAGGAAGAGAGATTGAATTAGATTCGTTCGCTTATCCGGTACCTGGTTTGGTGGGTCAAGACTGGACTTGAATAAAAGCTTGGCCTTGAGAAAAAGGGGTATAGACACGGTATAATTATTATACGGTTATTGAGATCCATGCTTAAACGCTCTCCTACGCCGTGTGACAGAATCCTTCATAGATCCTCTTGGCTTGTAATTCAAAATAGATACTGAAACAGACGTATTTGAAAATTCTACCATACTACCTTTTGCTTTACATTCAATCAGTGGTTCAATTCGAGCGTCGTGAAAATCACAGACCAACCGGCGGTGTTGATCGTTTGGCCCACTCATGTATCCATGGTGGAACATCGAATTGGAAATGGAAATTGAATGTCAAAATATTCCGGATTTCAGGGGTTGACGTTGACAATATTTGGAAGTTTTCCCGCGAGCGAGGCGGATACTCGTATAGCAACTCAAAATGCATTTAAATACAAACGAAGACTTTTTTTCTTTTCTAGAAGTCATGCAAGCAGCTTTCCATTAGGCTGTGAAGTTATAATCAAATTGTGGAGCAGAGAGCCATAATTACATGTCCCAGAAATTGCCCGTACTATGCATGCATGGCATAATTTCGTGAAAAAATAGTACAAAAAGAGAAAACATTTATATGTCATCCTCGGTAATCGGCTTCTTCGGCTTGAAAAATCGTCCCCCCTTGGTTCTCTTCTCAGGCTTGAATATTCTTTTCGAATCTCTGCTTTCCTCAAGACCTTCCATACCATCACGTCCCATGATGATGTTAAACTTATTCTTCTTCTTCTTGGCCGCTGATTTACTTAAGACCTTTCCGGGTTTGGATCCCTTACTGCTGACTACACCTTCTCCTCCCCTTCCTAATCTAGGTTGTCGGGGGACTCTCGTTTTAGCACCAAGTGCCCAAAGATCTCCCCATTTGGATTTCCTAGCATCGCGGTACGCTACTTTACTAAAACTTTTAGGGATTGTCCATCGTTCCAACTTGCCTGATGGTGTACAAACATCCAAGGTGACATGTCCACGACGTTTGAGAGGTGGGAGCATAGATCGTGGAAGCGATAATGGATGGAATGGTATGTCACCCTCTTCAGGCATTTCTGGACCGTCCGGTAAGTTATGCTCTTCATAGCCAGCAAAAGATTGGTCAGTTGCAGCATCTCCTTGTAGAATAGCCTCTTCTTTCCTAGCATCAACACCTCTTCGTACCGCCAGATAACTATATCTTACATCTTCGTGATTGCGAGAAGAAGCACCTAAAATCTTCTGTAGATAAGGTGGACGGAGATAACGCTGTTCAAAATGACAAAAATCCTTTCTGCCAGGGGTAAGGCCTGGGACTGGATACATTGGGCACTTCGTATGATTGGTACATGGCGCAATAATCATGCCCTCCTCTTTCTGTGCGAACCGCGATTCGTTGTCTGAAAGAGATTGAAGCTCTTTTTCGACATTTTCGTCACCAGGAGAAGAGATATGTGAGTCAAGTAAAAGAGAACGAGCGCCTGCTATGGCCTCGAATCCCCGTGGTAATCCCTTTTCTATCAGGATGAGTACACCTCCTTTCGGATCAAGCATTGACCAGAGGTTCTGTACCATGTGTTTTCGGCGGAAATCTTCCTTCAATGGAAATAAGGTATGCGGGGCGATGATCAAATCATACATTTTCCTAGGTTGTGCAGGCCCACCATCAAGTTGGGCCTCGCCACTGGATGAATGGACATAATCAGGAAGTCTGGGAAGAAAGGTAGTGTTGTCGAGAAATCGTGAAATTCGGTGTCGTAATGTATCTGCTCCAGTAAGAACCGTGTGCTTCCCCGATGGAGGTACGTCTCCTTCCACAATACCATCATCTTTCAATACATCCCATTCGGCTCGTAAGATTTCCTGCCATGCTACAATACCAGCCCCACCAGCTCCTGCATCGAGAATTCGTGGACCTTGGCCACCCTCCCTGAACAACATCTCACGAATCCATTCAGACCCTAATCGTTTGCGTACCTCAACCAGCGTGCTCATGACAGAAGTGTAGGTACCTGACATTACTCCAGCTAAATACGCATCTGCTTCAATTTCGCTCATCCTATGTTGTGAAGCGTCAAGTCCAACATGTTTTTGTGGTAAAAGCTTGAGCTTTCCTACGTTTGGAGTAGAAGAAGAATATGGTAACCACTTCCCACCAAATGCTTTATGTGCAGCCTCTGTGACGTGTTTCATGCTTGTTCTCTCTAGCAGTTCGGTAATCGGTGTAACAAATTGTTCTTTCGGTAGCGATATAGTGCTAGGGGATGTGCCAAATCTAGCGGTCCTAGTGTGCGGATGGGTACGAACTTCGTCCGAGCTGATATATGAATCATATTCGTCTTCCTCAAATTCTTCGGGGTCCTCAAATAGTTCTTCCTCGGATTCTCCTGACGATTCTTCCTCCTCATAGTCCTCGTCAAAAACAGTATCTTCTTGCTCTGCTGCTCGTGCCATTGCTTCGTCCATATCGCGTTGCAATCGTGCGATAGCATCTACCTCTCTTTGATTTTGAGCTTGAAATGTTATATTAGTAGAATCCGTTCCCGCAGAAGTCTCTGTTGCCATTAATATTTCCTCGCCTTCCAATTCCACATCAGGTTCGCTTTCTTCCTCAAGCCCCAATTCTTCACCCTCACTGGCGGAAACAAACCCATCAGTGCCATCTTCCACAACTTTGAACCCCAGCTCTGGATCGAATTCAATCTCTTCGAATTCGCCATCAGCGTTCTCCCTCAAAAGAACATTCCTAGATGGCCCATCCTCTCCAACATCCTCTTCCTCAACCTGCAGATATTCCAAGTCCTCCGGCCTAGTTTCTCGCAATGGCGCACCGTACAATCGCTCGTATAATTGATATTCCTCGGCAGATAGATAATCCTTTGGCAGAGTTTCTCCAAACGTCTGTCTAGCCTGCCTCACAAACGATTCAATTTCTGCTGCTCTTGCTGCTGTGGCTGTGGCTTTGGCTTCGGACTCTGATGCGGTTGTGGTCGCTCGAGCGTCATCTGATCGAGTAAGAGTTGTTGAGAATAATCGCAAGGTATTAGGGCGAGGCTGGATTGATCGATGTCGAAGATCGCGATGTCTCGAATGTGTAGAGGCGATTGAAGCAGTGGGTCTTGTGAATCCATATTCGAATAGAGAAAGAAGTTGAGATCTACATGACTGGCATGCCCTCGGAGCTTTACGTGCGGTGAGCATAATTAATTCTTGCTTCAATCGTGAGATTATCAAAACACTCTTCGAAAAGGTCGTTGTTAACCTTGATCGCATGAATATTTACCTGCGAACTTTTTTGAGATATTGCGCTCAGCAAAAGCTACTAAATTCACACCCTTACCCCGCGTTGAGTGATTTCTTAGCCAATGGATTACGAAGCATTTGATACACCCATGCTAAACATTGATATCATACCCCTCTCTACTTCTTATCGTCGTCGCTGTTGTCTAGCTAATTGGACGCATGTAATTGTTGGACAACGATATCGTGAGCAAGTGTTTCCAAAGCAAATTTCGGGTCATTACTTATTGATCGAAAGCTTTTAGTCAAAGCATCAAGGACATCACATCGATTGCACGTTTGCAGTGTGCCTCAAGTGAGTTGCGGAAACAGAGATACATGGTCTGGCGCCTACTATTCCATCTGCTGCGTTATGGTCCTCAATACGGATGCTTTGATCACCCCTCAGCGATGAGAACTGATAGGTAAGCAATATGACTGGAGGAAATATCTGATTAAAATAATATTTCACCCACTTTCCATCTTCTATGTGCATATAACACAGAGCTCTATTCTAATTGAGTTTTACAAATTCTTATTTCTATTCTTCGCTTAATGGCTGATCATGTATACCAAGAGATACAAGGGGCGCGGTGTACCAGGTGAACATTACAAGATTATGGCTTACAGATAACTAGAGCAAACAAGTGTTAGCAAAATTTGGCTACAGCCCTCGGTATTGGTGGTAGTATGTCGATGGACCATCGTCTCTTGATAGGTTACTTGTAAAGACTCACCATAAATTCTGTCATGTACTAAGCTTAAGCAGAATTGTCATCTAGATGATTCACAAATAAGCACAACCGGTTTCATGAATTTCTTTGAATAAGAGTTGTTTGGGAGAGGAAAGAATCTTGTGATTTTTTTCGTACAAAAATCTTTAATCAAAAGTCAAACAAATTCATACAGAACGCGAGTTTTTTTTTTCGAATTCACATAACCTCTTTGATCTTTGTTGCTTTGTTCTCTATGTCTATACATCTCGGATGATCCATATACTCGCAAACGGCATATTTGCTGATATCATACGAATTTCAAACTTCTACTAGATTCCAAATGTATTAAGGATGCTAATTTCACCGACCGTTTATCAGAAGAAATATGTTGCTCCTCCTACTCCCATAGCCATCGTTATTGGCTCATATCGCAGCGAGCTCACGCCAATATCTGCACACAACCTTGTCAATCCATCTGCAATGTCTCCCGTGAAGAACGGATAGCGTATCAACAGTCCCAAACACTTATGGTTTTTGCGTGGTTATTTGCATACTTTGAAGAGCTACTAGGAGCAGACATCGAAGAAGAAGATTATGAAAATGGTTTTGAGGAATGGCTTGATAACTAGACTAAATCCCTAAACAACCTCACTGAGGCCTTGGATGTGTGTCTACACAATTTCGATATTTGCGTTCAAAGACTCAACGTCTAGGAAGCAGCCACTAGGTCCAGCCTGTATGGCGACAGATACTAAGATGAAGACACGACTCATCTCAACAAGCTCAAAACTTTTGGAGCAGATCTATTGGGTCTCGTTGGGTCGCTCAGATTCGTAGCAGGAGGAAATGATAGGAATTTGCAAAGGTACTACAATTATACCATCGATACATACTGGGCCAGTCGCAGAATACTTTCTCCTGAATTTGATTATGCGAATGTTGCGGATAATGAGTCGAGCGCACAAAGAATCAAGCCGTTCTTGTAACAAAGTTACAAAGAATTCGAGCGCCCTTAGCATTTATAGACGTCGCTTCATTTGAGCCACTGTGTGATTGATCAGATGCTCCATGATGATCCTGAAGCTGCTTTGAAACCAGCGATTAGAGCAGAAATTTCCACACGTCTAACGAAATAAAACGTAAGAGTCTCCATAAAGACAAATAAATTGATTACGCGTGGGGAGCAAGACAAGCAATTATCTGGTTAAAGAGAGATCCGACAGCATCATATGAAGAAATGGAGTAGGCACTGGATAAACGAGACGGACTCCGAGAGTATATAAACGAAATTAAAGAATGGTGAATGTCCAAGACCGCTCATTGAAGCTTTGGGTGGTGTATTACATGTACAGTTACAAATGCTCGAAGCAAGTAAGCGAGCATTGAAGGGGTGTGGGAGTGGTCAGTGGAAGAGTTGGGACACGAATTTTCGATGGTAAATATCATGAGTGCTACAAGAAGGAACCATACAAGAAGCAGCGAGGGCAGCGATCACATCGCTTGCCACGAAGCTTTTTCATATGTTCTGTTACCGCTGGATTGATGAAGCCTTCATGTATATGACAGCTGTTGTTGATACTCATCTTGTTGTCCATTATTTCACTCGTGTAATCTCATCACTGAGACGAGTTTAATTGAGATAACTCAAATTCGGATTTCTCAGTAATAGCGTCTGCGTCAACTATACCAAGACCGAGCTGTTGACACAATAGCAAGCTTAAGGACTTAAGGACTTACGTCGAAATCTTATTGACATCGCCAGATTATCATGGAAAGCGAAGGTCCAGGGTATTTGTCAGCATCCGTGTCTTGGAATCATACCCCAAAATGCAATCACGCTCATAAAAAGCAATATAATCGATATGTGATTGATGTCTTGACAATTTACAAGGGGTACCGAAATTTTGGAGTTCAACTAACAAATTCTAAAGAATGATGATGTCTGTGCCAAGCCGGGCGTTACTCTGTGGGTTGCGATGACATTTTGTTATCCATTTGGACTGGACCTCATTACCCCTCAGTCCATGAGATAGAGTACGGACACTACCAAATGTGTATGTATCGATAACTTCATGCAGAAATATGGGTTGCACTTCCTAGATAGTATTGTCTATCGCGGTACAAATGGCTACTATTTGATTGGTGGGCGTATTCAGTCATATCAATTGTTGAGTCACCGAATTATCCACGAACTCACCTCGATTATTATCGATATCAGTCATACAACTCTCGCCTTCTCTACTTAAACCCTCGAAGACCCTACCTCACTAAATTGACCTTTCTTTTTTCACCCCATACCTGCCATGGCTCTTCTCGAGCAGGTTTCCGGTCTATTAACCACAAACCCTCTCATAGTCCTAGTAACAATTACAACCCTATCCCTCCTCTTCCGCTCCACCTACCGCTGCACCCTGCACCCCCTCTCCCATATTCCCGGTCCACTCCTCCCAAAACTCACATCCCTCTGGCTCCACTACCACGCCTACATTGGCGACGAAGCAAGCTGCATCCACAGACTCCACAACCAATATGGTCCTATCGTCCGCGTCTCTCCATCCGAAATCGACATCGCAGATGCAGATGCCATAGCGCCTATCTATATATCCAAAGGCGGATTTCCAAAAGCTCCTTGTTATGCCAATTTTGACGTCGATGGTCACAAGACGATATTCTCAACTACAGATGCGGAGTTTAGGGCTCCGAGGGCAAAAGCAGTTATGCCCTTGTTTTCGACGAAAAGCATCAGGGATAATGAAGTTGCATTGTATGGGTGTGTGGAAAATATGGTTGGGAGAATGAAAGAGGATGCTGAAGGAGGGGCACCAGTGAATTGCTTGAACCTGGCGAGGAGTTTGGCACTGGATGCTATTTCTACACATTTGTTTTCGGAGAACTACAATGGAACTTCTGAAAAAGGCGAGAGATTGTCGGCTTCTGCATTTGTGGACGCGTTTGTAGCTGTGGGAAGATTCTTTTACTTGCCAAATGCAGTCTTTATCTGGTTATCATGGTTTGTGGAAAAGCTCGTGATGGATTCACACACTGAAAATTCCATCAAGTTGGTGGACCAGTTTGTGGAGAATCTTGTGGAATCTACGCCCAAGGAAAGTAACAACTATCCTGGCCGGTTACTCAATACGGGTTTCAGCAAGTCTGAAGTTAAGTCTTCATGCAAAGATCTTATGTTTGCTGGAACGGATTCTACAGGTATGAATATGGCAACTATCCTTCGCTATTTGGTGTTGTGTCCAGAAAAGTAAGTCAACATTCCCTTGGAAATATTAGTGGAAGAAGTATTTACAAACTTGAAGGTATGAAATCCTCCGGACTGAAATCATGGGAAATGCAAATTCTACCACCAAACAAGAAATCCAAGCTCTTCCCTATCTCTCCGCCGTAGTAAAAGAAGGCTTACGCATTAGCATGGCAAATCCCACTCGTCTCCCCCACGTCGTCCCTATAGGTGGATGGACATTCAAATCCGTCTACTTCCCCGCTGGATCTATCGTCGGCTGTTCCGCCTACGAACTCCACTTTAATCAAGATGTTTTTCCAAACCCGCATGAATTTGAGCCTGAAAGATGGCTGGAAGGGAATATCACTCCGGAAGCGAATAAATACTGGTTTGCTTTTGGTGCAGGTAGCAGAGCGTGTATTGCGAGGAATCTTGCTACGGTGGAACTTTACATGGCGGTGGAGAAAGTGGTAGAAAGTGATGTCTTGAGGGGTGCGAGGGTTTGTCAGGAAAAGGTTGAGATTTTCGAGTGGTTCAATTCAAGTGTGAAGGGAGAGAAACTAGAACTCATTTGGAACCGGAATGAAAAACGCTGATCGATTCTATTTTATCTGGAGGCGAAGCACATGCACACTAATATCTTGAACTTTGGACATGTTGGAAGCCGCGATTATTATTAGCTTAGAAGTCTCGATGCTGTAACCTTCCCAAATAAAATATCATCCATTGTCCAGCGTGATCGTTTACAAACACAAGCGAACTCTTGATCCAGACATGAATAACTTTCTATCATCAGTACCCTTGCCCATTCCATTGCCATTGCTCAATACTCCCCTGTCCCTCCATTAACCACTCCAATCGATCCTCAACTGTTACCCATCCTTTCTTCCCTTTCACAACTGCCCTTCCAATAACATTCCTCCACCTAGAAAAACAGTTAATTAGCATTTCCAAAATCCAGCACCCCAAAAGTAAATAAAAACTAGACTCACTCATCGAACCACTCTTCCTCACCCATAACAGCACACCTCCTTCCCTCCAGTCCCCTCCCCACATCCGCAAACGGCCACACACTAGTAACAACCTCATATCTCTTCGTCCCCATGAAAACCTTCGCCACGCTGCTAAAGAATGAGTTTACTCTATCTGGAGGTCTTACCACAACTTTCGAATGCGTTATTGGAAAGCTGATGGTAGTGTGTCCTGGATATCCTATCTGTGCTATGAGGGCAAGTATAAGACCTTGGAGATGTGTAGTTGAGAGATTGGGAATTTGACGGGTTAGTATGAATCTAGGTAGGTAATGAATGTCAGTTGGTTACTCTCGCGCAAACGAGAGGTGCAATAATGATAGCTATGAGGAAACATACTCCTTGACACCCGCTTCATCTCCACAAAATGCTCTAACCCATCCTTCCAACCCCTTCTCCCCCTTCCCCCCAAAATCAGGCTCCGCCGCCTCTCTCATACCTCCCCTCCATCCCGTTTCGCCTTTCCCAAGAAGTTTCATGTAGTTCATTTTTCGCTCTCCTTCCCCAACAATCAAACCCATCAAATTGATCCTAATGTCAAAATCTGGACCCGGGGCATGCATTCGCTGACCCACTATTCTCAACATGGGTTTAGGAGGAATAGTGCACAAGGAAGTGATCAGGGGAAGGAGAGTCCCAGGATTAGAGAGATGCGCCGAGGAAGAAGTGATGGTTGATTTGTCACTTGAGAGGGTGAATGAAGGAGGGAGATACAGGTTATAGGGCAGATTTGGGAGGCCTGGGGAGCGGAGCTGAGGGTTAGAGTGGAGGGGTGCGGGAGGAGATAGGGCGGCGGAATAGGCGGGTGGAGTGGAGTCGTCATTGTGATCGTGGGGATTGGAGTCGGATAATGTATCGAGATGATTTTGGCGGAGGGATGAGGGACCAGCTTCGGATGTAGGATTGGGGGGTTCGAATGCTCCGGGAGTGTAGTGAGAGGTTGATGGAGCTGATTTTTCTTGAGACATTGTGGGGCCTGTGTTTGATGGTGTCTAAACTAGATATGAACACACTATCAAGCAATTGCAATGGCATTTGCTATGCGTGTGCTAATAGTTATCTAGCTAAACATTTAAAAGCTCAAAAAATGTTTTGGATATCGATGCTGTCTTGCGGCTTTACGTGATTTTGAAGATATCCAGCTGATTAGTTGTGGCTGTGCACTTTTTTGGTTGCCTGCTAAAGCTATTGTCAGACGAGGCGGCTTCTCTTTCACTATTCGGTACTTAAAGGCAGAGCGCAGGTTTGTTATCCTAGAAAGAGAATTGGTCATAGTTCATTGGTAATGGGTATTGTCCTTTTTATTCCTTTTTTGATCCCTTAACAAATTAATCTATCATCATTGTATCATCACCATCAACAGCTGGTCCTGCTTCTTCGATAACTACACCACGACCACGTCCTGCGAGCAACTCCCTTCTGACCTCAGGACCAATCTGTGAGTGTCCCTTTACGTTGATCAAATCTAATAGCGACTCTCTCTGATCTTCTGTAATATCATTTCTATATCTTTGTGCAAATGCCAGAAGACATTGGTGCCAAATGACTGGCAGTTTCGCATCTTTGGAACTGGTTATACCTTCCATTCCGGATCCAATATCTTCGGGTCGAACACCAGCTGGGTCGACACTTCTAAATCGTAGGAAATGGAAAACCAACGCATCGATGACTTGGTATGGAAGTGCATATTTCTTGTCAAGTAAAGCCTTGATAAAAATGTTTGTGGCTCCACCACCTTCGGTTCCGGCTGATGATTCTTGAGCTGCAATATCGCAAAGTCCTTTGATGGCAGCGGCGGAATGTAGGACTGGGATCGAAACTCGCACAAGGACGCCTGATATGATTCTTGCTTCACGTAGTGTACAGGTACCACTTCCGATCAATGGGAAAAGGAATCCCTTGAAAAAGGCGGCTGGCTTGTAGAGTGCCTTCTTCAAGGCTTTGAAAAGATGGACATTCAAGTGGTTGGTTTCGAAAATATCCTCTCGAACCTTTTCGAGTAAGACCATTTCCACGAATCTTTGTGCGATTATTGGTGTCCTTGAAACGAATATTCTTGTTGCTTCGTAACAAGCATTTGGTGTCCACTTGTCCGGTCTGGTAATTTCGAGAATTTGCTCCCAATTTGGTACTGTAGGTAGAATCTTGAATGGTTTCGGTAATTTTCCTGACTTGTATCGCGATAATATCAAACCAATTCTACATTCTTGTTAGTCATTGGGGAGAGAATGGCCAAGGTAGTCCTCACTTTGTATAAACTTCCAAAACCTTAGGATGAACGAAGAATCCATCATCTTCGGGTCCAGCAGGTCCAACTCCAGGTTGTCCCGATTGTTTTGCCTCAAACTGAGCGATTCTCTCTAGAATTAATGCGGTCAGATCTGTGCCTTGTTCCTCTTGATTCTCGTCATTTTCCCCTCCCCAACCAACTTCCTTTAACTTTTGGTCTAGATCATCCTCGCCTTTCTCTGGGAAGAATTTTCCAAACGTATCGCGGTCTTCTGGCGCCAATTCGACTAGTTCTGGAACCTCATCATCATCTCCCCATTCTTCCCCATCCTCATCTCCAAATTCTGGCTCATCTTCCTCGTCCTCATTCTCAAATCTCGAATCGAAATTGAATGCCGCATTCGGTTTTGCTGCTTGAGTTTCGGCTTCGTCTTCATCGGCAAGTTCTTGACCTATCTTTAAAATCCTCCGCGAGGACTTCGAATCCACGAACTTTTCTTCCTCGTCCTCATTTCTAGATTTTCTCTTTCCGGATTTGGTTTTGAGGGGACCACTGGCAGTCAAATCTGCCTCCAGAGGATTATGCCTCCTTCCATTTCTTGCGAGTTCTTTTGGACTCATTGCTTTAGGCATTTTGTGTTTTGGAGAGATTTTGTGAAATTTTGGTGACAGGCGGAATTTCTTTCGACGAAATCAATTGATAAAAATGAAAATGTTCAAAAATATTAGCGGAGGTTGCCGGAGCTAAGATAAGGATTTTCCCCGCCAAAATTTGTGGTTGTGAGTGCCTTAGAGAAAAGTCGTTGATGCCTGATATCATCGATCAATATCAATCATTAATCAGCATCATCCCATTTACTATGTTGGCGAAGTGAAGGGGAGCAATACTCCAGTTCATCCCATTATTCCAACGAACCATTCGTGATATATAAGTGATATATTTCTCAATATATCACTTATATCACTGCTCACACCACTACTTAGGTATTTGTCAAGATATATTATAATCTTGTCCTTTGGGAATGACTACCGCTGCTTGCATCGCTGCTGATATTGCTGCTCAATGCCACCGTTGACAACTTACATATACTTCATATCAGAACGCTCACGATGACCTCTCACACCTCTCAAATCTCTATCGGTGCCTCCTATCTTATAGTGGGCTCAGGAGTCTTTGGTACATCGACTGCTTATCATCTCTCACGTACACATCCCAACTCCTCAATAACCCTTTTGGATCGCGCGTCCTCCTTCCCATGTTCGCTTGGTGCTTCTCATGATTACAACAAAATTGTCCGTGCCGATTATGAAGATATATTCTATTGTGAGTTAGCGCTCAAAGCCCGTGAAATGTGGAAGAATGATCCATTGTATAAGCCATACTATCATGAGTCTGGCTTTGTTATCGTTGATGATACTGGTCTTGGACGAAGAATCATTGATAATTATGAGGAATTGGGAGTTTCAAATCACCAAGCTAGGATTGTTGAGCCGGATGAAATGAAAAGTTTGTATGGTGGGTTATTTGAAGGGACGGATTGGAGAGGTGTGAAAGAAGTCTTCATCAATGAAGGTAGTGGATGGGCTGAGGCTACAAAAGCAGTTCGCAAGGTGACTGAGATGGCAATGGCGAATGGTGTGAAGTTTGTTAAGGGAGACGTGGAAAACCTTATCTTGACAGAGGATGGGCAATGTCTTGGCGTAATGACGAAGGATGGTAGGTCCTTTCGTGCAGACAAGATCATATTGTCAACTGGAGCAGGTACAGCAAAGTTGCTCGCAGATTCCGCACCGCAAATGCATCATATCCTGGCCGAAGATCGAATTACTGCAGCTGCAATCGTGTCTGGTCATGTCAATTTGAGTGAGACTGTGTACGATAGGATCAAAAACACCCCAGTATTCGATCATGCAGTCGGGAATGTCTTAGGTAAGTTGCGGTTTCAGTGACGGTCAAACAATTATATTAAACCTCAAATAGGTGCAGTACTTCCTCCTACTGATGGAATTCTTAAATTCTATCTGGATGTCACTCTCAAAAATACAACGCTCCATAAATGCTCAGGGCATATGATATCAGCCCCGCCTGATGAAGCTGATCAAGCGCAACATGACGTTCCCAAAAGGCTTCAGGACGAGTGTTACCGAGTAGTGAAAGGGATCTATAGTGAATTGGCCGAAGATCTGAAATTCGACTCTTTTCGCATGTGCTGGTAGGTTGATCAAGGGTTTTTTCTGTTCTCAAATCTAATACCGTGATTAGGGATGGAATTACCCCTGACCAAGATTTTATAATCTCGGCACACCCGCGATGTCAGAATTTGCACATTGCTACAGGCGGTTCTTTTCATGGGTGGAAATTTCTACCGATAATCGGAGAATATGTTGTGCAAATGCTTGACAACAAATTGGATTTTAACCTTCTCAAGCGCTGGGCATGGGATCGTGATCATAAGGGAAGTGTACATAATAAGTTTGTTCCCAGACGAGAACTTAGGGATTTGATGACTTGAAAGTACGCTTTTTATTAATGACTAGGTGTAAAACTAGGAGATCTAACAATCTATCGCAGTGCTAGTGAAGTTCAAGTGCCCAATTGCAATTGTCTTTGTGCGAACAAGGAAATATACATTAGGAGAGTACTTTTGTCTGAACGGCAGGAAACATCCAGCTTTGACTTTTGGTTTCTTTGAGAAATCATCTAGAGGAGGATTTGGGCTTCTCCTGGCTGGATGGTACCGTTTCCGATAGCATAGCCATGAGCACGGGCAACTAAGGAGTATGGAACCAAGTATCTATACAAATATTAGCGTCGCCTTCTTCATTGGAAATGGTAGTTGGTTAACTTACTTGTCAAGGTATGGGAGAACCTCTGCAGCACCAGGTGTGTTTCTCCAATCTCTCATCAAATCCATGGTAACTCCAAACAATCCCATGAGATGAACACCAGCTTGCTCCATACGTCGGTTGGCATCAGAAGCCAATTTATCACTGAAAGTACCACTTGCCTCGGTATTGGCCCAGACATCATAGCCTGCCTCAATGAGTGAGAGAGCGAGGAAAGAAGTACCTGTTAACTTGCATTAGAATAGGACTCCGAAGTATAATTCGAGTGAAGGACAAACTGACAAACTTCGGTGACAATTCCACCGATGATCAATTGTTTCTTGCCAGTGGCTTCAACAGCGGCACGGAACTCAGCATTGTCCCACGCATTAACCTCTCCTTGGCGCTTGATGTAAGGGGCAGTTGGGTGCATCTGTTATCGTTAGCATTAATTCGGAATCATAGAAGCTCATAGGTATTTACGGCAATGATCTCCTCTGGGAGATTGCTGTTTGGCCCTTGCTCAGCAGAAGTGGTCAAGATGGTTGGAAGATCGAAGAGGTTTCCAAGAGCTGCATGACCGAGAAGTGATTGTCTGAAGACAGTTGGATCATAATCTCTCACGAGCTCGGAAAGTCCAATTTGGTGATCAATGACAAGAAGTGCGGCGTCGCTCTTGTTGAGGCGATCGAAGGTGAAACCTGATGGGATGTTAGTATTCTGGTTCCGGTTGCAAAGTTTGAAAATAGCAGTCGATTTATGTACCTTCAACGGCGATGGCAGAGGCCAAGATCATGGAGGTAGAGAACTTCATGGTGTTGATGGGAAGATCTAAATTGGACTTTGAAGTATTGAAGTGAGTCGATGATGATGAGATGAGTGATGAGGATGATAATTGAAATGGTTGGAATTCCTCTTCTTCTTATACTAAACCTCTTGGCTATCAAAAAGTCCTCGAAGCGACAACAGTACCTCAACATCTCAGTATGTCTCACCGATCTAGATCCCCCTACCTCATCACTCACAAGGAAGTAATCAGAATACCGGGCCCCCAGCTGTGCATCTAGATGATTCAACTTCCGTCACAATTTAAAATTTCTAGTAGTCTCTACGATTTCCACAAGTTTACCTAACGGCCAGCCCGAGAACCGACAACAAACCCACCGTCACACCAAAACTAGACGACCACCATCAACGCCCAAAACCAAATACCACTGCAACTTACCTATGGATTTCATCCGATAGTATGAAGAAGCTCGCTTCAAAACGAGATATTTTCCCTCCGGGCACCTGGTCCGTGGGTATGAATCGTGTGGAGAGCTTTCATGCAAAGTCTTTACTCAGCGCAGAAAACAATCAAGCTTAATGCAATGGCTTCTTAATGTTTAAGCAGATGCTCTCCATCTACACTGAGTGTGGAGTAAAACGCGATCAATTACGATTCTTTTACAAATGTACTAGTACGGGATTTTTTTCTGTTTTGGGAATGGTTGAACTTTGGGCCATATCAAAGTGTGAGCTGATTGGATCAAATGGGGGTATAGCTTGGTGGTGCTGCTCCATAATTCTTGATGAGTAACGAAAGTCAAGAGAGATGTCAGCAATTGACAACGATCAATCGTTGTTAATTTACCATGTATGTTATGGCTTGGCGAGATTTGACATCATTTGGTAAGAACCTTAAACGAATTACTTAAGTACGGTAAGCAGGTCTAGTGAAATGAAGAGCCGGTTATTAATCGAGGTGCAGCGATGCCCAGATCACGGGATGATGAAACTTTGTGGTATGTTGTTGTGTGTGGTATCTTGTGCAAGAATTGGGAAATCATTAGGGAGTTCTTGGTAAGCGGATAGAATAGATGTCATTGGGTTGTGAATCCGTTTTGCATGGGGTGGATTTTTATTGCGAAATTATCTGGAGGTGGATAGTTTTATTCATGCGTTCGTGTCATCGACGGCTAGTTGGAGATGATTTTTGATGTCTCAAAGAACACTCTCTGGCCGTGTACGCATATTGTTTCGAGATGATGGTTGTGAGCAAATTGCATATGGAACGCTTGAAGTGATGCTCTATTTTTGATAGTCATTACAGAAAGATCTGTTCTTACTCAAGGACTAAACTTACAGTTCATTGATTGCGCGTTGTGGAAGTAGCGTGATGCAAATAAGTACTTGCAGTGTCTAAGATCTTGCCTTTTCCATGTCACACAAGCAGCTTTCAGCAGCATAATACCAAATATAATATTGATCTTCAAAAAAGCTAAAACCCAGATCAGGGATTGGTTTAGATCTTCTCGTTAACTACATCTTCATTATCATTCCCACGCTTGTCACATTTCCATACCCAGACACTAAAGACTGAGCGATTCCCTACTCCTGCTTCGATGCTAAAGTTTTACCCTGGGCCTTTCGATTGTGGAGAGAGAATGTGATCGTCTTGTCACCTCGTATTCATATAGATCGTTAGGAAATACTGTGACAATCATCGGAAATTAGCATGAAGTGCGATCTGAACTAGCATGAGTCTTGTCACGAAATTTCCAAATTGCTACAGTCAGTAGAGGTCTAGAAATGGAGGGATACTGGCGGTCAAGCTGGGAGTGGGAGTGGGAGTATTACGGAAATCTACGCAATTTCTGGAATCCTAGATGCTATGTAAGCTATGACTGATTGCTCAGTAACATTTACTCAAGAGGAAGGAGGTAATATTACATATATGATGATTTTGACTCATAAATTCATACTGAGATCTCGTGTATCAAGACTCTTCTCCTCCCGTTGTTTCCTTCAATATTGATTCATAAGTCACCTACCTTCACGTATGTAGGACTCCCTATATCTCACACACTACTCCCTCACGATTTCACATCAAAGCTTCGCCTCAAATTTCGCCTCTTCATGCTTCAACACCGCCAGTCTATCCCCTCACATCCTACGCGCTTTCTTCCAGCCCTTCTCATGCAACAATCTAGTCAACGAGCTTAATATTTATAAACTAGATATCCTCACTTCTCTCTATCATGATATATCTTATCGCTTCTCCCAACACACCAACAATCAATCCCATGCATCAACCCAATGATTTCTAATTTCAAATCCCCTTTTCCTTTCATCTTTTTGTCCGCGCGATATTGTGCTAAGATTTGTTAATCTAGAATGAGCATCTTAGAAGATACTGGTATAATGCTCTCTCCTAGTATCTAGTATCATGATACAGTATGAATAAATACCATCATAAAATCTCTCTCTCCACCACTAGCGAAGACCTCAAAATACCAATGCTGGCCACCTGAGCTTACGCAGATTCACAGGCTCGAAGAATCGTGTCGTGTGGTGCTTAACACTCGTTCCTCTCTGCCAAGTCAAGGATTGAAAGTTCAAGAGAGCCGAGCGAAAGGAAAGCAGTAGAAGATATTCGAACCTTTCAAGTAGATCTATTTCTATGTAGATATTTGCCACTTTTCTCTCCTTCGCTTACTCGCTCAAGAAGATGGTTGAGAAATATTTTAGTCAAGGTTCGGTGTGGGAATGTTCATTCAGCCAGCCCTTTAACCTTATAGTGTCTACCAAAATGTGGATCGACAGACTTTGAGAGTTCTACTATCCATATTGGCTAATCTATCTCATGAATTCATGTAACTTGTTTATTGTTATTTAAACTATCGATTCTAGCTAACATCGCATGATAAAATCTTATGATCAGAGGACACCTGATGCATTTATAGTCACACAACGTAAACCGATGATTGATTGACTCGGGACCAGCAGCTATAAATCTAAATAACCATCATCACAAATTTCCTATCCCCATCGCGAGTTCCTCTCTGATCCCATTCCAATTCCCATTCCCATTCCCATTCCCCTATCACTAGTTCTATCTCTTTGAGATTTCGAAATTGACATCGAGACTTTCAACAGAGCATCTCTGTAATCTACGCCATCGACCGCTCGCACAGCCTCTCCAGCCTCCTCACGACTGACAAAATCAACGAAGCAAAAGTTTCGTCTATTATCCAGATTATTGTCCCGAGGGCACACCCTCTTACTCACTCCATCGCTAGAGGATATCAGCACATGTAACAAAAATCCAGATATTCAAGATGAACTTACATCTTGAACCTCTCGAAAATAGAACGAATCTCCAATTCATTCTCCGTCTGATCCAGCATTCTCGGCAACCCACCGACAAACAACCGTCTGCCTTCTTCTCTAGCCTTTGAAACCTGGAAATTTCTCAACGCATCATTCGATCCGCTTTATCCCGAGAGTTTATCGGGTTACGATTCTTCAGTCCTCGAACCCCAGTTACCCCAGCGGTTACAGCCAGAATTGGTATTCTCGCTATCTTTCCCTTGATCTGGACCACCACGTCTCACGTTCCCTTTTGGTCGACAAGGACGACATTCAACCGGGGGACCAAATATTGCATAGCCTTATCTGCTACCTCCTTTTCTGCAAAGTCAATAAAGCAAATATCCTGGGCAACGACCCGTGAAAGAACAATAGATATATGAACATTTGTAACAGAAGCTACACCGTTACTAGTAAGAAATTCATTAATACTATCTGGTGTAGTGGTATAAAGCAAATTCCCCAAATAGACACGACGACCTTTTGCAATAGCCCCAAAAGTCTCAAGGGACTCTTCATTTTGTCGTTCTGGTCTGTGGACTTTCACATCCTCGTCCCGGCTTCATTCTACTAGAGGCATGATAGGTTTGCCTTTGACGGTGATCATCTCTAGGTTTTCGGCTTGACCAATTTGTTGGTCTAGCTTCAGAGCTTGTATTTGCTGGAGCACGAACTCTCCAGTTTGATGAATCGGCCATGGTTTTGTTGCTGAATCCAAGAACCTCTGTCTGGAATGCAAGAGGAATACAAAGATCTCATTCGAAGGCTTTGTAAGTATTGGCATGACCTTGGTGGTGATTATGACGTCTTCATAAACGGTATGGTTTAATGCATTTTGTTTTTTTTCTATCTTTTCTAGGTTTAGAGCTACGAGAGCTACATGCAATACGCCCTTGCGCTACCGCGCCAGCACACTCACGTGTGCATTCACTCGTATCACAACGGTCAGGTTTGGAACCATGTGATAATGAAGAAGCTTTTTTAAATTAGTCGGCGAGGCGTTATCTCAATATTCAGAATCTTCGTCGATAAATCGTTCTCTATCATTGATATTTTCAATTGCTCACTAGTAAGGATCGATTTTTGTGGACCAATCAAGGATCGGGGGGGGGGGGCGTCTATCTCCTCGAGATGAACGTCCTACGGTGATAAAGCTTCGAAATGCTCTTGCCTCTGTAATCACCGTGAGGTCTGAGGATGAGATAAGCGAGGAACTGGACTCCAAGGACCGCACGTATAGACTAGAATAGCTACATCAAGTATCAATCATGGCATCCTCAGCACTCATCCCAAGATCCGTCTCACATGGCTAAAAGATTTTTCCACTTTTGCACCCAGATGCTGTTACAATGTAGAGTAAAATCGCAATTTCTGTGTTCTTATTCAGAGTCCAACATTGCTACATAAATTAATCTCAACTTGACGTTAATAACCTAAAGTCACAGCGCTCTCTCCATTATTACCATCATATGAATCATTATTAAACCCCCGCAACAAAATATACACCAAAAACGAACACTACTCAACCATGGCATCATCATCTTCTTCCGTAAGATCAACAATAACCGCAGTAGCAGAGATTGGCTGTCCGATATGCGATGTGGAGACTGGACCACTCGCAGTTCTCTGGCCTAAACTAGGGGTATTAGCTATGTTCATCGGAGCAACCCAAGCATTTCTAGCAATAGGTTCAGGTCTCTATGGGAGGCCATCGATGCCAGTTCCGTGAGAGAAAGTGGGATTATGGATACTAGACTGACCGTTCATTGGCCCATTTGTATCTACCTTGATATTTCCACTCATGAGCCCAGCATTGTTATCAAGCCTATAACTCCCGTTCGTTAAAGGGCCACCACCGTTACTCGGTCTGGGCGGGAGGTAACGGTTGCGAAATTCGATTTGACCGACTCTTGACAATGCAATAAGCTCGCCTGAGAAGTCTTCCGCTGGCTCAGGATTAGGTGCATTTCTGTCAAAATTCAGCGTAAAGCATTCTTCAAGGCATTTGAAATCTCCAAGCTGTTTAATTTCCTGATCGTTGAGCTTACCGCCAATGCGAGCAAGTTCTATAGTGTCGGTTTCACTTCTCAGGTGAGCGCTATACTCTTTGCGTAACTGCTCCATTTTCTGTTCTTTTTTCAGAAGTTCGGCTTTTAGCGCAAAAATCTCTTTTTGGAGCTTATCCTGATCAACGGCATTGTCCTCTTTCAGAGTCTTGATAGCATCGAGTCTACGGACTATGATTGGCTTACCGGATGCCTTCCGATAAACCTCCAAACAATAATCGAGCTTCTCTTGCCAGAGATTAAACTTCGGAACGAAAATATCGTCACGGAATATGTGTGCAATTGCCAGAGCATCTCCAATCATTGACTTGATACTACTGATTGCGACCTGTGTGAGTCTATGTACTGCAAGATGGCGTATCCCCGTCACTCGTATGAAAAGGGTATTGAGAGAATAACGTGCTTCCTGAGCAATGGCTTCAACTGGTATCTGACACTGGCAGATTACACCCCACCATAGGTTTAACTCTACATTTTCGGGACACTCCCATATGTTCTCATCTATTATCTTAGGAAGCCACTTTTGTGCAAATCGATAGCACATAGACTCTAATGCGGTTTGCAAAGATCGAAGTATTGTTATTTGAAGTATGAAGGGCAAATAAGGGAGGTTTGACTCTCGCTGGGAGTAATAGCCATGAGGACTATCTTTGTATTTTGGCAATACTAGAATAATATCATTCAGATTAGCTCAACGCAAAGAAATTCCGAGTCTGGGGGCAGATGAATCTTACCCTTCGAGTTCAAGGCCCTTGGAGTATACACGACTCCTTTGAATCCTCTCGATACATTAGGTCTCGGGTATTCAGGTATTTGGCCTCGACCTGATTTAGCGTCCTTGCATTGAGGTTTTGGCACATGAAGTTGATCTGGTCTAGCTGGATCAACAGACGAGTCTGCGCGACAGGGAACAACCTTTTGTGCAGTTAATAGATCCTTGGTTGTTTTTGAGATCTTCCCCCCTTGAACTCTTGGGTAGGATTTTCCTAAACGTTTGTCCACAATCCCTTCAACTGGTTTGATGTTGCCTGTCTTAGCAGTTTGCGTCCCATCAGTTTGCTGTAATGTTATGATTAATAAAAAGCACCCTGCTATTGAAAAGACACTGGTCAAACAACACCAACCTTTGCATTGTTGATGAGTTGCTTGCCAACATTCTCCTGATCATTATCACCGTTAACAGAGTCTTCAGAAGATCCATCATCTGAAGAAATCTCTACGATGTCTGTAAAGACGATAGCAGTTTTTGCAGCAGCTGCAGCATCTTTGAAGACATTCGTGTGATGATCGCGTTGTTTATTAGCATCGTTTGTGTCTTTCATGATTGTATCCATGATTGCTGCTGTTACCAGAAATGGAGGTTGGAAGTCGAGTTTAATTGTGGAAGAGAATAAATAAACAATAAAGGATGTTGAGAAAATGATTGTTGTTGGAGGTCGGGACTTGGAAGTAAAGTAATGGGGTAAGGGTGGTCCGAACTGGACATAATATTCACTTTGTTATTAATCTCTCTTTCCTATCCCGTGATAAAATAAACCTGCTCTTGCGGCCTACAAGGAAAAGAGTGAATGTGCAAAGAAGTAAAATGAACGTAAATAATCGGAGGTGTTTTATGAATATGAATATGGATATGAATACAACGTAGAAAGTGTACAGATTACTATACTTCATGCTAGTATCAACTTGGCTATAGATATACACACATATATATATATACAAACCGGTTATGAACAAGAGATTTACTGCATTCACTCCCATCAACAGGAGAAACTCTCCATTGCTGTGAGATATTCCACCCATCACAGACCCGACTTCTGAATTGGTGAATTGGTGAATTGGTTATGAGCAATAATAAATATGAAATAGAATAGACACTGTTCTTGTCTGCTACTATTGCATTGCACAGATCCTGCTAGATCTACAAAGGCTCACAAGGGATCTGTTATTGAATTGAATACTCACAGCCTAGTGTTATTTGCCCTCGATCTCTACACTCCTTCAGTCCAATCTCTTCTCTCCCTCCTTTCATCTCTCCCATGACTCAATATTTTAAACCAGAGTCCAAAATGTCTTCATCTGCAACCATGACAGTGAGACCACCGAGCTGCTAAACTTCTGCTAGGAAGACTTGAAAGGTTGTTGGTTCATCAAGTGCCAAAACAGAAGTCGATTCTATCCAATCATTTTGATCCACGGGTGGCTAGGGGCTTTCTCATAATAAGTAGTGATCTGTACTTTTTTATTCTTGAACCAGATGTAGAGCCCACATGCTCATTGCCATGAATTGCAAGATAAAGGGTCTGTCTACAACACATGAAAAAGATTTTGTGGATAATCATACAATCATCAAAGCAGCTAATTCGATTTGATACCCAGTGTCATCCTTCTAGTGGAAGCTGTCAAATAATCATTCACCAATCAGTACCCAATACATCAAATGGATTTGTTGGTTTTTTGTTTGCTGTACCAGTCTTATTCGAGTTGTCCCGCTTCCGTTTCTTCTTTTGCTTAGAAACTTCCGCAGAAGTGGCAGTAGATATTCCAATCTTTTGACTCGAATCTCCGAGAATCGTTTCTTTCATAGTCCTTAAGATGGAGTCCATTTTTTCGAGCCCATTGAGATCACTGAGACATGGCAGGTTTTGAAGCATATCATTTAGTTGCAGCAGTGGTAGAGGAACCGAGTTACGGCCACCAATAAGAGTCAAAAAGGTTATCATCTGCTTCAAGATTCTGAAAGAGTAATGAGATCCTTGAATCTGGGCCATGACATGTATCATATCCCAATCCCAGTCACTCGTCTTACGGATAGTGTCATCTGGGTCTGAGATTTGGAGTCCAGCCAAAACTTTTTTACCCAGGCTTACTTTGTCTATTGACTCCGACCACTCGGCATCTTGTGCGAATGAGATCGAGGTCCAGTGATCAGCAACGGATTGCCCCTTGTGCTTGGACCGTGTCTCGTGCAGGAAGTTTATAACTTCAATGCAAGCCTCTGAAATGTCTGAGGCACTTGGAATTTCCCACTCTCTCCCGCGAGAAGCATTGGCTTGTCGTTTATTCTCAAAAACGGAGGTCGTCCTCTCTTCGACTGGAAGTAGTAAATTGATGCAACCATATGCCAGTTGTCGGATAGATGTGGACATCTCCCAAGCATTGGTTCGAGATGGGGAATCAATGAGAAATGGAAGAAAGACGTTGATGTTATTTGCACCATCCTTGGAGCCGCTTGAAGAATGGAAAAGACCAAGACATTTCATGAAATAAGGAAACTGAAGAACATACTCACAAATACGAGGATCGAGGACTTGCAGAGCAGCCTTTACTACAGAAGGTTTCAGCAGCTCCGAACCGAGAGTGACTACATCAATATCCACTGGCAAATACTCTTTCACAAAGTCTTGATACATGTTTTGGTGCTGATTTATGGCGGTTAACGCAATGGCTTGCTTCAGCAACTTCGAAAAGCTACCATGGCAATCCATGAAAATTTCAAAAGCAAGAGCACGAATACCATATGAAGGTGGAAGGCCTAATCGCTTGATGATGGATCCAGCATGGAATATTTGGGACTGTAACGTCCATGAATCGGCCGTGGATGAAACTTCAACATCTTGAAAGAAGCTTACGGAACTGTCGGTGCCTATTTCATGGACGAGCAGATCAGAATCGCCAGTGAGAATGGTTCCACCATATCGGCTAACATAGCTGGCACAATATGTATCCGCTTCCCCAGGAACAATCGCGACAAGATGTTTGTATTTGCTAGAATTCTGTAGAGCCTCGATTATGGCAGGTACGAGAAAGGATGATGCTGGAAGCTTTGTAAAGTTGGGACGCTGGGGAGAAAAGGCGAAAGGAAATGATGTAGATGTAGTTCGGTTTGTTGATGATAGTCGGTATCTCAAGCCAGACGCATACTCCTTGTGATATTTCTCCAGTTGCTGTGTGTTTCGGTTCAGCCTTTGGTAACGAACATCTAATTTGGCTGGGGGTAGGCGTCCATCAAAGTATATCCTTTTCCTGATACACGTCAACACAACGAACACAGGCGTATAATCCTGTTGAACTCACACCGCAGCACCACTCCTTTCGAGGCCGTCCAGCCATGCCAACACGGTCTCCCCAAGCTCTTTATACGACGGGTTTGCCTCAAAGTAGTTTCCCGCAGACTTTTTCGTACCTAAACATATGTGATAGATATGATATGCCAAACCTGGGCCGTCAATCACAATATCTTTGCCCTTCAACGAATCAAGCGTTGCATAAGGGCGTAAGAATGTTGTTAGATGTGGGATTCCCATTGCTTCAACGGCGACAACAATGCTTGTGCTGTTTGGTTGTACTAATCGACTGATAGATCTGACTCCAGATGTTTGTAATGAGTGAAGTGAGTCCTGTTGCGAGTGAGGCTTGAGTGAAGGAATAATAAATTTTGGTGAAGGGATGAACATTTGATTTCATTGATTTCATTGATTTCATTGATTGACTGATTCCCCAAATTTCAGCCCAAACCCCCGCTAGTGCAATCAACCCCACTACATATCCTGGATCTCTCGCCAAAACTTTTTCTTTTCTTCTCGACATTGAAAAAGCATCTCCAACCAAAAAATACATCAATCAAGATGCGCAATACACTCATCTTCGCCGGCAGCTCATGCCCAAAGCTTACAGATCAAATATGTACGAACTTGGGAATGGCTTCGGCCCCAGTCGAGCTTACGCAGTTCGCAAATGTACTGTTTCTCACCTCCCAGAGAAGCAAGCTATTTGGCTAATAAATCCTAGGGGGAGACAAGCGTCAAGATCATGACGAGCATTCGAGAGAAGGATGTGTTCGTCGTTCAATCGGGCAGTTCTAAGATAAACGATAGTATCATGGAGCTTTTGATCATGATATCTGCTTGCAAAGGAGGATCTGCAAACAAAATCACAGGTTCGTGCGCCGAATCCTATCTGGTATCGTCGCAAGACTCATCTGCTAACTTCTACAGCTGTTCTGCCATACTTCCCGTATAGTAGACAATCGAAGAAGAAGTCACACCGAGGAGCTATCACTGCTCGTATGCTCGCAAATCTCCTACATGTTGCAGGGATCAATCATGTCATTACCGTCGATCTCCACGCTTCACAAATGCAAGGCTTCTTCAAATGTCCTGTCGATAATCTCCACGCGGAACCATTGATTGCGCGTTGGATTCGGCGCAATGTGCAGGAGTGGAATGAAGCCGTTTGCGTTTCGAAGAATGCTGGCGGCACCAAGAGAGTAACATCTCTAGCAGATGCTCTGAAGCTCAATTTCGGAATGGTCACGACCGACAGAAGACGAACCCCCGCAAATATGTCAATGAGTATGATCATGAATCAAATTGAAAACTCTACAGGCGAAGATTTGCATGCAGATATCAACAAGCTACATGTTGGCGCAGCGGAAGAAGAGACAGCAGATCAGCCTAAACATGACGGAGAAGCAGACCTTACCTCTTCAGTGTTACTGGACGGCGATTCAGTCTCGCATCAGACAAGAGCCCGTCAAGATAGCCATCCCTCTCCACCACAACGTCTGCACAATGCGCCATCGGCTATCAGATCTGGGCATCGAAATTCTGTTGGAGCATCATCGCCTTTGATACGAGCACACACAACCCCCGCACCAAGATCTACACCTGTCGATGAAGCGATAGAAGCACAATATACTGATGAGCGTGCTCGAGAGGTCACCCATGGTCGATTAGTTCAAGGTCACATCGTTTCAGATGACTACCCTTCACCTACACAATCTGCGATGTCATCTTCATTGATTCTCGAACGTCCTGAAGATGATCCCATGTCAATTTCTATGGCATCTTCAATCTTTAATCCTGAGCCACACGCACTTGGTGGAACAGCAGACGCTGCTGGTGATGCATCAGATGAGGAGGAAGAAGGATTTAAAGACCCGGGTCTCGAACAGATGATTACATTAGTAGGGGATGTTCGAAACCGTACCGTCTTCATCGTTGATGATATGATTGATAAGGCTGGCAGCTGGATTGCTGCAGCTGAAACAGTCGTCAAACGTGGTGGTGCCAAAAAGGTCTACTGTATTGCTACGCACGGCCTCTTTGGAGGAAATGCCCTTGAAGAACTCCAAAACTGTGACTGTATCAACAATATTGTCGTTACAAACTCATTCCCTATCCCACCAGAAAAAGCAAAAGATGCAAAGAAGTTGCAAATTTTAGATTTATCGAAGCTGCTCTCCGAGGCCATCAGAAGGAATCATTATGGAGAATCTATTTCTGCTCTTTTTACACATTCTAGCGATTAGATTTCTGGTTTACGATCATATGATTAATATCAAAATCAATCTGCAATTTGCTATATTCGAAAATTAATACCCATAGCGTGGCGTACGGTAGCGGAAAGACGGAAAGGATTATGACTGAGTAAATTGCTAATTAGCAAACGGGACGGAATTGCATTTTCTTGGAAAGAGAATTAACGGCGGCGCAAATCTATAGAACCGGGTGTTCTCCATCGTCTCGTCCTTGAGTCCTTCAGGTGCAGTGATACATTTTGATATTGTTATCCTAAGTATATCTCTTTTTTTACTGTTCCTTCATCCCAATTTTCTTTTCTCGCGTTCATTCTGAAGTGTTGATGATTAATCTACACGGGAATGTTTCCAACTCTTACCCGAGTTTCCCTATATCTTTTGCATTATCGTTTTCCTCATTCCCTCTATCTCTTGATAGATACAATACCCAGCGATGCGATCTATAGTGGTCGCAGGGGCATACCTTTCCTCTAGAAAGATGTCCTTAACGGAGCGTTGGTAGATTAAACACAACCTTGATATATCTATAGTTGCTTTTGTAACTGGTATGGAGAGACGATAATTGAAGGTGCTTTATTGAAATACGATCGACAAAGGGCTGAGAAATTTTCGAACATATGGCTATTTGTGTGCAATAGATATTGCGTTGGGGATCAGATAGAATTGGGGTGGTAGTATGGATTTAGTAGATAGACATACTTGAGGATTTATGAGAAATGTAATAAAAATATTGATATGTCCCAATTGTCACACACATCACTGTTAAGAGAGCATCGAAGTTAGATGATCAGTGAACATACATATACATCTAACTACGTTCTACAGTATATAGTTGCTTATTTACAACATTGTGCAGTGTCATGTCTCATCTGAATTCTGTACATGCAGTACTACCCTTCCACTAAGCTCCAGGACGAGAGTAATCCAATGCCTCCACTCTCTTCCATACTTCTCTCACTACACGCTCTTGTTGTTGTCTTCCTGTTTCGGTGGGTGTATCGCCTGCTGGTCTAGATGGGGAAAGGATTATTAGTATTAAAGCTCTTTCTACTAAATTGGTGAAATACGAGGTGGATGGAGATGGATTTCTTGGGGGGTTACTGAGAGAGTGAACATACCTAATAGCTAAGTACAATCGACTACCCAATTTCACTTCTTGGATAGGATCGGTTTCGGGATTGGCAGGAGGATTCGCGGTGGTTATTAAACCGCCGGCTTCGCGGAGAATACAAATGCCTGCTGCTACGTCCCTGGAGTGTGTGTTAGTTGGTGTAGAAGGTAGAGAAATAAATTGAATGGATGAACGAACCATTCCCAACAACCTCCCTCCCACCAAATGTCGAAAGCTCCGGTTGCTGTGTATGCCAAATCCATCGTTGCACTAAACATCGCACCGGTATTAGTATTCTATTTTTTAATCCTCTATACCAAGAAAGAAAGAAAACTGGGGGAAAAAGTCACTCACCTCCCCAAACTCCTCACTCCGTGAACCATTCCTCCTTTTCCACCTCTGCCCCCGATCTCAGTAGCCAGATTCACAAAACTGTTAATCTTCTTTCTCAGATTTCCTCCCTCAAAGTCCCTCCTATCCTTTCCCCACTCACAACTAAACGTACAACCCTTTGGCGCCTCTTTTCCCAGAGGCTTCCCCTTTACATACGGCAACTTTCTCTTTCTCTTCAAACTTCCAGCGCCGGAATTGGAACCCCCTGATGAAATCTCTTCACTAGCTCCCACATGATCGTTTTCCCACGCGCCGTGTCCGGCTAAAGCGGAATAAGAAACATCGAGCACAGGGGCGTAGATGACTCCGATAATGGGGATGCCGTTGATACAAAAGGCAATGGAGATGCAGAACATAGGGAATAGATGGGTGTAATTAACTGTTCCATCGAGAGGGTCCACAATCCAGGTAGGCGCGGCATCAACGAGGTATTGTTTGGAAGAGCCGGAGGAATAGGTTTCTTCTCCGATGAATCTGGATTTTTGGTAAGTGAAGATCCATTTTGGAAAGGGACACGGGGAAAGTATAAGGAAACGAATAAGAGAGGAAAGATTTACTTATGTGAAGGGTATCGACTTAATATCTCATGCTTAACAAATGCTTCAACATCTAGTCATTCCACGTGATTAGCATATCTCTTTCAATCTCACCATCCTGACGCACCAGATGGGCGTGTTCACCCCCCTCGTTACCCAGCGGCAAAGACTTCAAGACATACCCAAATCAGTCTGTGTAACAATGTCCACCGCATTCATTTTTTCCTCCTCCTTCCCCCCCTCATCCCCCTGACATCTCTTCTCTACGCCCTCCATCAATATTTTGCCTGCCCTCCTCCCCAAGTCCAACGCGAACGCGTAGATCTCCTGGAGTTCTTCATCTGAAATCTTGTCGGCCATTTTGTTGTTTGTTATCCTTTGGATATCAATAGGTGTTCAAAATACACCGGAGGAAACTTGTTGCTGGATGGCTCACAGGAAAGAGGCTCAGATATGAGTAGGCAGGCACACGGATGAGTAAGACTTGATAGGTCTGATGGTGGGGTTGTATCAGGAAGGATTGGATTGGATTGGAGGCCGATGATAGGCGTGGTGAAGCGTAGTAGTGGGGTTGTGTAGTGGGGGTTTTTCATGCTGATCAAATAGATATCGAGAGGTCCGTCGATCAGTGAGTGATGTTTATTTGGAGATTTACAAATGCAATTCGGATCCGAACAGGAAATCTCATTCTATGAGGAAGTAGAAGTATCATTTTAGATAGGCGGTTTGGAGAGAAACAAACTTGGATGTTCCAAATTGAGTTTATTGCTCGAGTAACCTATAATCTATCCTAATTTTACATACAGCTTATGCAACCATTTACATTCTAACCACAAATTCGTATCACGTTTCTAAATAGCCCAAATCGGTACGCCTAATCGTAGCTTCTCTCGCACTCCAGTCTTACACATGCGTTTAACCTGGACATCACGAACTCGCGTGCTTGGCCCTGTCATTCGCTAATTTCGCCAAAACAACAGTCCTTACCTCCTTTACCGGTAACTGTTCAAGCTCAACACCCAGCCAAACCTTATCTTGCTCCAACCCCTGGTTGATCATCGCTTCGACACCTCCTACTACCTGCCATCCAGCCTTTGCGGACAGTGCTGCAATCTGTGTATCCGGACTTGGATGGTAACACATTTCCAGGATGACTCCCTTTTCTCCCTCTTTCCCCAAGAATTCTGTAATGATTCCTCGCGCTCTATGTTCATCATCCGATATTGGTGTGAAATCCGGAATTGCAGAGATGATGACCGTGGGTGCTGCTAATGCCTTCGCTTGTTCTACCGACTCGATGTACAGTAAGTTGTCGCCAAATCCGTTACTACTGCACTCTGCAATTACGGCGTCGCACTCGGATTTATCGCGATTGACCATATATACAGTTTCACAGCCGAGGAATTTCTTCAATGCGTAGACGGCTGCTCGACAGGTTCCTCCACCTCCAATAACCATACCTGCTGAACCTTTTATTCTCGATATTGTTGATGCGGATGCATTTTGAAGGATGGCTTCGCGAACACCAATACAATCGGTATTTGTTCCGCAAAGAATCTTCTCGCCGGTGGGAGATGTGCGATGGTAAATAGTATTGATGGCACCAATGGCAGCGCCCTCTGGTGTAAGCTGGTCGAGGTATGGGATGATGGCTACTTTGAAGGGCATGGTTACGGAAGCGCCGAGAAATTTGGGGTTTTTGGTGAGTTCGATACAATCTTTGAGGGTTTGAGTCTCATATAGAAATTGGAGATAGTTGAGGTTTAGAGAGCGGAAGATTGTGCCATGGACTGGTGGTGGGATCAATGATCAGCTGAAGGTCTAGGAGGTAGATGAGGGGGGTAATTGTGAAAGACATTGTAACAGTAAAGCGTGAAATTTCTAAGTGATGGATGAATGCTCTCTCGAACATGGCAAACTTTGGGGGTTTGGGGATATGTCTCCATGGGAGTGATGCTTCATGAAGAATAGCTATGAGGCAGATGATGTGATGGAAGACTCAAGGATCAAAACTTACATAGAGGGGAGAGAGAATGAGCAATTGGATACCCAAACAGGTACGCAACTCGATCCTGGTTGGAGATATCCGGGGGCGGGGTCTCCATCATTGCGGAGGGAATAGTGGCGTCAACGGTGCTGGTGATTGTTTGTGACATGGCTGCAGATAAAACTTAGTATTCAACAATATGTTGCAACTCGAATCGTATGTCCAAAAAGAGATGAGTTCTAATGTGAGAAAGGTTATAATGAATTGGAATTTGGAAAGATGAGGAAATGAATGGGAGCGGAAAAGTTATTTCGAGAGGTAACCGAGGAAGATGGAGCTTTTGAAATCGTGGAGATTTCTAGTTGCGGAGAAGAGCAAAGATCAAACAAACAAATCAATGGGAAAGGAATTGTATTCTCTATGAGCCAAGTCTCGGGGTCAAATGGCATTAGCCCGTGAGCAGTCTAATCAAACTTATACTTTGTCCAGCTAATTGGTTTGATGACAATTGCGTACGTCTTGACCTGTAAGATGCTCTGCGACGTGCGGAAATACATATACGCGTCGCAAATTCACAATCTGGAAAGTTTAAGCACAACCCCACCAAGTTTTGTACACACCATGCACAGTTTCATGCTTCCCATAGATTTGTTTTGGATGAGATCTGATTTGTGAAATCAGAACCCTATTCTTCGGTCAACCCGCAAATTTCTTTAGCCGTCCGTGAGCACTAGGAACGATCCCACACGACGTGGGGTAGGGTTTGGCCCAATTGAACCAATGATTAGTTAGAAGCCCCTTGTCGTAAATATTTAAGCGACGGCACCGTACATTTCAGCGACAGGTTACTATTTGAGGTTAGCCTTTCCGAAAGAATCATTTCTTAGCTGCGTTTCCTTACAATTGGGTCGGAGCTTCCAGTTTGTTGTCTCCGCCATCAACGTCTCAAGGTTTAGAGCAAAGCTGTAGCTAAGAACAAAAGGCTTGCTTAAATGTCTTGGAGTGGCGCTGTTGGCTGAAGGGAGGTGAATTCGTGCAAGAACAAGTGATTCAGAAAGCCATGGCATCAAAATATGCCGGGTAAATGTTTTGGGGGGTAAACATCTCCAGATATTGTCATGTTGCAGTACACAACGAAAAATATTGATGCTTGGGCTGCAAGTTGCAGCACATAATCGTTATCGGGACGTCCAGATTGATTCGTGTTTTCTCAAGATTATCAGCATCAACATTCCTTCTTTTCTTGACGTTTAAATTAAATAGAACATGCATTTAAGGGGGCAAATTCCCCCGCTGATTCCCCATGGGGAGAGCTTCCATGGGAGCCCTTTCCACGTGCTAACCAGGTCGATCGCCAATCATGTTCGTCGATAGCACCCAAAAAATAAATGGAAAAGATCTTTCCCCTCAATCTTGAGATTCTTTTCCGGGTCTCCCACAATCTATCATTTTCCCCATCATGTTCTTCATCTCAGAAACTAGTCTATTCCTGAAATCAACTAGTAAGATACCACCAAACCGGCCAAATCCCAATCTTTAGTGCATGATGGCTTCCAAAGGCACTCATTCGCGTGCCAAATACTCTTCCCCTTTCCACCCCGTGGCTTTCGAGATGCGGAGCCTAAGCTAGGTCCTCCCTCGTGTGCCATCCAAGCTTCCCCACCCACAACCAAAAAGTAAGGTCATTTTGACTTTTGGCATTAGCATTGGCACAGCATTCGCCGCGCACGGAATATGAAAACTTGCCAAGACACACACCAAAATGGACATGAATCTTCATTCTACCCCAGAATACAGTCCATACTTCCTTGTCCAGTCCCAGAGAACGGAGCCGTAAGCGTGGCCAAAGTAAGTTCTGGATTGCCATCAAATTTTGAAGATCCACCATACCAAGTGTTATCTGGATTTTCTACTTATAAAATGGGTGTTCCGTTACGAGTTGTCTTTTTCATCTCATCATCTTTACTTTCTTCTATCTCTTCCCACATAAACAACTCGATTGTCAAGAATATCCAGTGATTTTTGGCGATTTTATTGAAGTTGCGATACCTCAATCCTACATTGCAGTTGAGCGGGTCCAAGGGTTCAAGCTTGTGACTCACGTTACATCGAAGAATTTTTCTTCACGACGCCAAGGAATTGTGCGAAATCAGAAACCTCGAAAATTTGGAAGTGTCGAAATAGACAATCGTTCAAGATGGGTCTTTTGACTTTGGTAGAAGGTATGATGCATAGAGAATCTTTCAAAAGAGTAGCGATTGACATTCACCAGATCGGCCTACGCCAGCATGTGTCTACAATGCCCGCGTGTACTTTTGCGCGACTGTGTAAGTGATCCCGTCCAATGTGCATAAATGCATCAATCTAATCTGTTATACAGAGCTGCATTTTGTGCCGTGATGATTGGATATGATTCTGCATTTATCGGCGGAACAATCGCTCTCCCATCTTTCAAGAGTGAATTCAATTGGTCACAATATTCAGCCGATGAGGCCCTCCTTATCTCCGAAAATATCGTTTCACTCTATCAAGCTGGTGCATTCTTCGGAGCTCTTTTCGCTTATGCAGCTGGTCACTATTTGGGTCGTAAGATGGGTCTTCAAGTGTTCTCCGGTGTCTTCGTTATTGGCGCTGGAATGATGTTGGGCGCCAATGGCGACAGAGGTCTTGGATTAATCTACGGTGGTAGAGTTTTGGCCGGTATTGGTGTTGGTGGTGCCTCCAATTTGACTCCTATCTATATTTCCGAGCTTTCTCCTCCTGCTATTCGAGGACGTTTGGTTGGATTGTATGAGATGGGATGGCAAGTTGGTGGTGTTGTTGGTTTCTGGATCAACGTAAGTTCCTACCCCAATACATTCAGGCGATTTCATTTATTGACATATGAACAGTATGGAGTCTCAACTACTATGCCCGCAACTCACAGACAGTGGATCATTCCATTCGCCGTTCAACTGATCCCTGCCGGTCTCATGTTCGCCGGATTATTCATGATCAAAGAATCTCCAAGATGGCTCATGAGCCGTGGTGATCGAGCAACCGCCCTCAAGAACCTCTGCTGGATCAGAAAACTTCCTCAAGACGATATTTACATGCTCGAGGAAGTTTCCAGTATTGACGCTGCTCTTGAGCAACAACAGGCCACTGTCGGACTCGGCTTCTGGCAACCTTTCAGAGCTCTCGGTAACGACCGCAAAGTCATGTACCGTTTTGCTCTCGGTTGTTCTCTCTTCTTCTGGCAAAACACATCTGGTATCAACGCCATCAACTACTACTCCCCCACTGTCTTCAAGGAGATCGGTGTCGTCGGTACAAATGCCTCGCTTCTCACTACAGGTATCTTTGGTGTTATCAAGGCAGTTGTTACACTCGTTTGGCTTTTCTTCCTCATCGATAATTTTGGCCGTAGAAATCTCCTCATGTATGGTGCCTTTGCAGGAGCCATCTGTTTATACTACGTCGGTGCCTACATCGCTGTCGCAAACCCTTCAGCCAACCCTTCTACCTCTCTTTCAGCAGGTGGTAAATCCGCTATGGCATTCTTTTACCTCTGGACCGCTTCCTACACTCCTTCATGGAACGGTACCCCATGGGTCATTAACTCCGAGATGTTTCCCCAACATGTCCGTACACTTGGTCAAGCATTCGCAGCCGCCAGTAATTGGTTCTTCAACTTCTTGGTTGCTCGTTTCACGGCACAAATGTTCAAAGCTATGGGATGGGGTGTTTTCATCTTCTTTGCTTCTTTGATGATGTGCAGTATCGTATTCGTCTTCTTCTTAGTCCCTGAAACCAAGGGTATCCCACTGGAGAGCATGGATAGACTCTTCAGCTCCGAATTGAAGGCTAGACATGCCCACGGCATTGTGTTGAGAGAATTAAAGGATGACGAAGAGGCGTTCAGAAGGAACGTGGAAGGAAGTGGAATTGGGTTGGACAAGGAAGGAAACGAGAAGAGCGCTCATGTCGAAGTTGTCTAGAGTGAAACGGTACCCAGCCTGCTTTGAAGTATGGAAATGGGAAATTCAAAAGGATGACAGGTCATGTGCTTGAATTTTGGCGCTCATAATGTTTTGGAGGCTGGCTTTTTGTTTTATGAATCATCGGATGCACCTCCTTGAGGAAGCGCATCTATGATTATTGTTTAGCATTATAACACGCATATGTGTATGCACTGATATTAATGAATTTACGAGTACGATAATATCAAGAATTTAATTTTGATTTATGAGAAGATCGATGACTTGACGGTGCCCTTTTGGCGCACTGTGATTGCTTATTTTGGTGCCATGACGTACCGCATCTTGTTATTAACAAGTGCTAGTAACCAGAAATCCGAATCATGAGGCGCAACAATCTTGAAGGATAACTAAATGTGAAGGCTCTCGATATTCACAGAGCTGTGCGCACTTGAAGACAGATGGCGTTGGCATTATTATGAAGTATTTCAACTCTTTCCAGTCCTTAGCTTAAGCATCTTCAATAAATTACTTACAATCAGAACATTCGATTCCTATTGATAGGCCAGTGGGCACCGAATATGAGTTGAGAGCAATGGCTGGCTACGGTTAATTATGGTGGTTGTGGGTACCTTAAGTTGTTTCAATCATTAAACGGCGTGGGCAAAGATATTGCAATTACTGGATGCACTGGAATGCAGCTACAATTTTACCACAAAACCGTCTATTTCAACCTATTGTTCTTGATCAGATATCGAATGAGTTCATAGAAGTATGCTGAGATTAGTCGATAGGCTAGGCCATCAAATATTCTTTTCTGCTTCAACAACTTCGAATTATTGCACCAGAAGTTTGAAGACAATGCGTAATGATTGCACGCCAGGAACAAAAATCAGATGAAAATCGTGTGCATTTTGTTGCTTCATTTACCCTGTTTCTCACTTGGCTTGGAAGTTCAAGAAGATTACGAACGTCACTTTGAACAAAGAGTTCTCTGCACAATGACAAGTGTGTATATGTGAATCAAATTTAACTTCATCAACTAGCCTCTGCCCCTATCCCTAACCCTGACCCATAACCCCAACCCCCATCCAATTTTGCTGCTTCATAGTGTCTCCGCTTTCCTTTCTCCCCCACTAAAACTCCACAAAGCTAATATTAACAGTAATCCAGTACAACAAGACGCTAAATCATGCACAATTTCAAATAACATTTCATACTCATAATCATCCCATCCATGTCTGTCTATCTTCCTCTTCTTCCCCATATTTATGATAATTTGAATATACCTCCATTCTCATGCGTCTCTTGGGTGCTTTAACACCAGTCATCAGTTCAAATTGAGCGATGGCCTGCTCGGGAAGGACTTCAAGACCGTCGACTACTACCCAGGCGGTTTTGGTCTCGGAGCGGAAATGGCGGATTTGAGAGAGAAGAGGAGTTGTAAGTGGAGGTTTGTAGGAGAGCTGTTGTGGAATGTTAGTTAGCTTGTACGGTGCATGACGAACCTATAGAAATAACGATGATTATTCCAAATATTACATCCAATACAAGGAGTACATTGTGCTTAAATAATGAACCAAAACAAAGAATGAGATTCATTTGAGTAAATGAAAATGTTTCTAAATGTAGCAAGAAACGTCTTCGATAAAGAGTATTAGGATCACTTGGATAGTGTTCCGGATAAGAGCACTGAAGTGGAAAGACAAGGATAAAATACATACCTCTACAACAACTCCACCAGTAGGACTACCTAGCCATTGTACAGGCATCGTGAAATTTGCTGGCGGATTATCTCCTACGCTTCGTGCCGGGACACAGGAGACAATCATAGTAGGCGGGCTGAAGCCTTGTGGCCATTGCTCCTGCGATGATTGCAACACATGTACAATTTTTCCATGTCTACTCAAACTAGTAGCCCACGAATTGAAGTGATCAGCAACCTTTCGAGCATTCTCTAGTGTGCGATTGAATAAGAATATCTTGCGACAACCTAGTTGGATCATGGCATACACAGCTGCTCGTGCCATACCGCCTGCACCGATGACTAGTCCCGTCGTTTTAGATGGCTGGACGACATTTCTTGGAGATATATTACGGCGGAGGCATGTCATTATCCCAATGAAATCGGTGTTATCGCCATAATAAGCAGTGACGGGTCCAGTTTTACTGCGACGATTTGCGTGTTGAAGTAAGGATTGCGTGGTACCGTCAAGAGAGTTGCTGTCTGAAGATGCCCGAAGTGGCAAGAGAGTATTCACGGCCCCAATAGCTTTTGCATGGTAACTTTTTGGGCCAATCCTGGACATTATCTGGACTTTGAATGGCTGTGTGATGGCAGCTCCACCAAAGTCAGGTCGCTGACAGATAGCATGGATATCGTCAACGGATTTGACTTGTAACGATTGAAAATCGTTGCTCATACCACATACTTCATAAGCCGCGTTGTGCATCGCTGGAGATAAACTGTAGGCGACACTGGCTCCAAGATGTACAAAATGAAGTGGATCGAGTATAGATTTTCGGTATAGTTCTTGCCGAGCCTCTGCTGCTGTTGGCAGAAATTGTCGGATTTGACTCTTACTGACAGTAGAATTCATGATAGGATGCGTTACTGGTGTGAAAATTCGGTTCTCAATTAGCGAGCTCCTTCCGTGATCTCCGAGATTGTAAGCGATTACTGGAAGATGACCTGGGATAGATTCTATTTTCCTCAAAAATCCGCGAACAGTCTCATTATCACTTTCTTTCGAGGTTGCTCGAGCAAACCTAACTATATCACAACCTATCGATTCGGCTCTCCGATATTGTATCATCCTGGACTCATCATCCCATCCCCATGAGTTTTCGACGCGATGAAGATAGTGTCCAATAGTTTTGGTCCTCCCAGAAGACTGGACAAGCTGCATGACACGATCGGACGAATGCTTAAGATCGATGACGATATACTCAACCCCCAGCCGGAGCCCGTGCTCAAGTAATGCAAAATAGACATCTTCTTTTTGGGATAAGGACAATGAGAGACCTTCAAATGCATATTCTTCAGCATGGAGGATAACTGGTACCCCAAGTTCCCTCCTTACCGTTGAAACTTGCTTCGCTAGATCTCTTTGGATATCAGGAGACCGTAGGGCATCGACCTTGATTTGGACTGCATCGGCCCCAGATTCCAATTCTTGAAGATCTAGATCAGGAATTGTCGACATGCGAATGGACAATGCATAGGTGTATAGTCTGCACTCAGGCGGCAAAGCTGCTATAGAGAATGGACTTTCTAAACTATTACGAAGAACACCTTGTCCCGTGATGAAGTCAAGAAACGCCGAAAAGTCTTCCTTTGCATGTTTCAATTTTGATGAAACATTGGGAAGTCCTTGATCTTTAGGACTCGCCATTCCGTCACAACTTCTATCATGCAAATTATAATATTCATAATTTGAACAGAATCGATGAGCAGCATCGGCATTTTCGTAACGTGCAGCTTCGAAATCTCCTATGTTTAGCATTTCCCGAATCCTTTTACTGTTGCGTAAAATATAGATCACGGGATTTGTTTTTGTATATTCTCGACTAACAGATCAATGAAGTTAGTGAATGATCCCAGAAGTGATACTTGAATACGGGCGTAGAGACATCTTCAAACATTGACTATGAGTTTGAGTATTGAAAATTTCAGACTTTAGAATGGATGCAAAAATTTGGACGGCGAAGATAGAGAAAAGAATCATGCTTACAGTGTCTTTTGTACCTCTGTTGCGAGACTCGCCATTCCACATTCAATAATGCATCCTGTTCGGTTTTCGTATAACATTTGCCTTGCAACATCGATATTTCTTTTGTGAAAGTTCTGGGCTCCATTCTTTTGGACGTAAGCAGCACGAGAAAGGCCTGTGACTTCCTGAAAGTAGTGGTCCTCAGTTATCAATCGTCGACCAAGATGTGTTGCTCCAATGAACCCCAGACTGCGTTTCCCCGACCCTCGAGAGCCTATGAGAATGATTGAAGCATTGGATGGAAAAATCCGGCCTTTCGTCTGCACTCCTGGGCTCAGCTGTACCGCCTTTTCTACATCCATGATTCCATTGTTGGAGATGACTTGAGTTGTTAGAGACATTGTTTTGCTCGCATTCTGGATTTCTTCCCGGAGCACGTGATTGGCCAAAGTCAAGGATGAAGGGGCTCCGTTCCCGTAAAGTGCAGCGTAGCGACAAATCCGAAACTGGTATAGTAGCTGGTGTAGTAACTGGGATGAGTTGGTTTCAGTCGACAGTCTTTTCTCATGAATAAGGGCAATACAATGAGAGAAAAACCGAGGGAAATTGTACAGAAATGGTTACTTATCGAACTACATTCTTAATCGCTCTTTCGAAAAGAGCACCGAGACACACAATCACAAGTGCCGAATGTATGTCCCTTCCAGAGATCACCTAGACCTAGCAGACTAGCCAATGAATATGGCCAGGTACTAATTAATAAGCGGCTGTCGGGTGAGAATTCTTCCACCTCCAGTTGAATTAGCTCGGACTCTTGGCTGTCTGTGGGGTATGGGGAAACGACGAAATGAATTTGAATACAACGTCAAATTTTGTATGGAGAATGAACGGCGACTTCAAGATATCCAATTGCTGTTACCTGGGTGAAAATCAGTGCAGTAGATCATCGCGATATCATTTGACAGGAACAACGACGACCACCGAGCTGCTAGTAACCGTCGCGCGCGACTCGAGACGACAGTCCATTTGATATGGTACGGAACGAAAGAAAATCCTTCTGGTCGAAGTAAGACACGAATTGGTCGATGATATACATATGTTTCGCATGCGAAGGTATCTCGGGTTGAAGCGGGCATCGTCCCTTGTTACATAGTATCCATTGTAGCAATGGAACATGGAAACTCTACCCGGAGCTCGAAGCCTGAAGGGGCACCATCGAACAATAAAAAGGAGGCCAAGGCTCTGCAGGGAGGCTCGAAGAAACAGGTACAGGGCACACGAAAACGAGTTTCTCAGGCTTGCGACAAGTGCCGGAGCCGCAAAGACAAATGCGATGGGAATCGCCCATCATGCTCGACTTGTTTGACCCACGGCAGGACTTGCTCATACGACGCAAATGTGAAGAAGCGCGGGTTACCAGAAGGATATGTTCGTGGTATTGAGAAGTTGTGGGGTCTTGCAATAAGAGAAGTGGAGGGCGTTGAGGATGAAATTTTGGCAGTGTTCAATGGGGATGAGACAAACGAGACACTTATCAGCATTTGGAGAAATGAAGATGGACTACAATCGGACAGTCTGGCAGAGGTATGGAGGAAGTCACAATTATCAAGAGAACTGGAGAGATTACTACCAATATTAGAACCAGGGCCCGGATCTGGTACTGGGGACATCAGTAAGAGAAAACGTCTCGATTCGGATGTCCAAACAGGAAAACGACCTGTGCTAGGGTGAGCATAATCGGGTTTATTTGCATTCTACATCTCTCAATGTTCAACTCTAGTTGAATTCTCACAATCAATTTGATACTTACTGTTTCGAACTTCCAAATCAGTTGAATTTTCAACCCGGGTTTATTGTTCACACTCGATCGCGAGTTCAGTTATAGCTAGATTTCCAAATCAATCTGAACATGTAGAATTTGCTTGAATTTTCCCCGTCTGAATAGAGACTTAACTTTTACTGACTCTCGGCTTTTAGTCTAGGTGCTCAGTCCGATTCTCCCATATCTGTTCCGGATAATGAACCTCCGCCGCGAACTTCAATAAGTGGCTGGTCCGATCAGAAAATCGATTTTCATATTCAAGAGGAGCCACCTGCGTCTCCAATAGCCGGAGGCTCTATCGGAAAGTTTTCCAACAGTCTTCCAACCCCCATCACCCACCGTGGATCGATTTTGAGTCCTGCTCACCCAGCAGCCGAGATTGGTAGATCAAACCTACCAGAGCTTCCGTCGGAGACCTGGCATCTCCTTGATGTATATTTTTCTTATACTCATTGTTGGCTCCCTGTTATAGAAAAGCACGATCTTTTGAGGATATCTTACCAATATTCGCAAACAAGGACTGGTGGAACAGAGATTGTCGGTGGAGATCACGCACTTTTATGGGCTGCAATAGCTTATGCTAAGTTTCAACATCGAGCTATCAACAACATACCCCATGCTCAAGGGTTGGTATCACAAGATGTATGGACAGCCGAAAGAATGTACAAGCACGCAAGAGCTCTGATTCCAAATGAAGAAGGAAATCTAGACCTTGGCCATGTGCAAGCTCTCTTAATCTTGACTCTCACAAATTTTGGGCTTGGGCATTTGAACAGGGCATGGATACTTATTGGACATGCCGTCAGGGTCGCTATTGAGCTCGGCCTTGAGAAACCATTGGCTGAGGAGCCCAAACCATCGAAGCATAACTCAAGATCTAAGCACGTGTTCCTAGGTTGTTTTGCTTTAGATACCTTAGTCGCAGCACGTCTACGAAGAAGGCCACATTTAAGATCAGATGATCTGGATTGTGTTGGAATGTTGGTCGAAGATGGTTTGGAAGAATGGGATCCTTGGACGGACTGTCTCACTGTTCGAAGGAGTGTTGTTGGAAACTCTAGAGTTCCAGCCTCTATTCTGAGTACTTTCAATCGTCTCGTCCAAGTCCTTCAAATATTAAATGATGCAAGCTGTGTATCCGAGAGTTCGAAAACTGTCCAATTCAGTACCGGCTTGCTGGAAAGGTTACATAACTGGAGTCGATCCCAATCACAGCCTTTATATTTCGATTCTACTGCAATGAATAGCGAGCAAGCTTCTTCATTGCTACCGCATCATTATCATCTTCACATTGCGTATTTCACCACGCTTGCAGAATGTCAGCTCTTATCGCATGGTCAAAGAAAGGGAAGCCCTGATCTAGAACCTTGCACGAGATCGGCACGTCAAATAGTTCACCTTTTGAAACGACATTCTTATACCTTTGGACTTCTCATCGTTCCACCAACATTTGAGTACTACACCAAGAAAGCATATGACGTTGTTCATGCGGTCCTGCGAAGTATTGATAATACACATATCGGTGAGTCTAATTCGATTTCCTCCCTTCCTAATGACCTACTTATTCTTAAAATCCGATTCTTTCCTAATGTGCGAAACTCTTCGATTCTTTCCTCTTCTGTAATGAGCAATTACTGACAATCAGATGTTGCAGTTCTTGACGATTGGAAGTACAACTTAGATATGTGTGTTTCGACAATGGAGCCAGCATGGCCAGTTTTTGAATCCTTCAAAGATGCTGCCGAAATCGCCCTGCTAAAGAACCGACGTGAAAGCCAAGCTGCATTTGATCTCATGGTCCCAGCAGCTGCGGAAACACCTCAGTCGGCCAAAACCCCTAATAGTACAGCCAGCTACGAAATTAGTCAGCCCTACAGTCCTCAAGTCTTCCGATCACAATCAATGAATAGTATAGATACATCACGACCTACTAGGAGTAATCTCCAATATACGAAGAATTTGGTGCCGCCAACATCACATGTAAGTCCATTCATTCTTTTATATTTAATTCACCAAATTGCGACCTTGCGTGTGCATTTCATTTTCAAAGCTTGGTCAATATTTCGATAATCGAAACTGCAGTGCAATGACATCCTCATCTTGCCATAATGTTTTGTTCCTTATTTTACTCAAGTGTTACTTGACAGGCAATTGCTAACCCACCGATAATGCAGTCCAATCACTCTTTCAATGGTTCTCTTGCAGAGAATTTTCCTACAAGAATATCGGAAAGTCCCCAATCAGTTTATAACAACGGAAATACCACCACAACTTTAAATTCATGGGGTGTTCCTCAACAAAATCAGAACCAAAACAGGGCTGCTAATCAAATGCCATTTGGTTTGTTACAGCAATCCCCCAACTTGCAACAAGAAGTACTCCCAAACAGTTTGGAAACTGATGGTGATTCGATATTTAACGATTTTGCTGTCATGGATGCAATGGAGTGGTATGTTAATCTTTCGAATCTACACATATCGAGAAAAATCTAGTTCTAACAGCATGTAGGACGAACAGTATGGATCAGAGTTTAGTAAATCTCGGATTTGAGGATCCCGACAACCGAAATAAGGACTTTTACACTTTCTGCCGGGAACCTGACCCGCTATATTCGAACAACAGTATATTTCAACAACTGCTAGCGAGCTCTGCGGCAGATTCATTGGGGATGGACAATCATGGTTTTGCAAATGTAGGAATGGGCATGCCTGGCGATGCAGTGTTCGGAGGCGGCATAGGTTTTGGACACGGCGATGAAGGAATAGAGGCAGGGCAGATACTCCAAGCATTGAGTGCTGCCGAGGAGCAAAGAACAAATCCTGGTGGAAACGGTTGATGTGCTATCGATTGAAAAAGAAAAAATTTGTAGTGATAAATGATTTTGTATATATGCATTTAGAGTTGGATTTTAATAGCGGAAGATATCATTGCTAACTAAGAATCATATTTGATATGTACAAAATACGTAATATATATACGTTTAACGCCAAAATGTTCAAATGTTCTCATCCCGCCAAACGCCGTGTAATGCATATCGTCTTATGTACACCATATATCCAAAACTTACAAGCGAGCCATAACATCAGTCCCAATCTCTCCCCTCCTCTCCCTCTCTGCCCTTCTTTCGTTCACATTAGCACACACATTTTCCCACCCCATCTCCTCGCATACATATTCCCAACTCCTGACTGCTCTCTCAGCATGTTCTCTTGGAACATGATCGCCTTTCTCCACCAAGCTTCGATTGAATAACTCGAAACTCACCCATCCATTATATCCTAAGCCATCACAGATCGCTTCCAAGACATCCATTACTGGAAGATAACCCCCCCTATCCTGCTCTCCCAAGAATAACCTACAATTCCTGCTCCACGACATTCGTGCTTTCATTCCCTCGGTGTAAAACTCGTGGCCCTCAACCAGTGGCTCAGCCAGGCGCTCTGCATCGACGATCTGGATGTAGAATACTTTTTTGGGATCAATAGTTTGCACCATCTTCTCCATACTCTTCTTGAATGTCGCTTGAGCATCGGGTACAGTACCAGAAGGAGAAGCCGGGTCAGCAAATTCGCGCCCGGCGATATTAAACGTGTCTAGACATAATCCAAAATTGTCTCTATCAACACCCTTTACAATTTCCCACGCACCACTCCACGTGTCGATATGTGCACCGAAACACAAGTTTTCAAACGCAAATCTGAAAGGTGGTTTTTGGGCAGCGCCTAGATCGGCTATTTCGCGAAGATCGGAGACCATTTGTGATATGGAAGGGGCGTTACCGGACGAGGAAGTAAATGTGGAGGGAATTTGAATGATATCTGTGCCCAGTATACGGCAAACTTGGAACCAGAGGTTCAGTTCTTGAAGTTTAGACTTTCGAGCGGAAGAGGAAAGAGATCCTTCTTGGCAAAAGAAGGGCCCGCAGGCTATGATGGGAAGACCATAGTATGAGGAGAGGGAGCGAATGTATTGCGCAGCGTGGATATGAGACGATGGTGATGGATGAGAAGGTAGATTGGAGGCGAGATCGGCTAGATCTTCGTAGACTGTGGAAGAGTTTAGTTATTGTAGTGGTGGAAGGGATGATAATGTCCTTACACATTTCAATACCAGAGAGACCTGCATCTCTAGCAGCCTTGAATTTTTGTTCGAGACTATGATGGGCAAAACAGCGCCCGAGGGACATGCTTGCAATTGCTGGTTTGAAAGACATTTTGATGTGGTTTTTACAGAGGGATGCAATAATGATATGAATATAAATTACTGGTTATATGCAACGCAACACGATACAGCTGGAAGGTGGCAATAGCGAAGAGTAATATGACGAGATATAGAGGGCTTGAGTTCAATCAGCTAAAAGAACATTTGATCTCAGAGAGAAATGGGAATAATAGCAATATAAGCAGCAAGCCACAAAGTTACATCAACAATCAAGAAGAAATTGACACAGTCAAGTATAAGGCCAGTGCATTCTCCCTCGCTGATAAGGTCCACATCTCATATCTTTTCCCATTGAGATAGAACTACTATCTCTTATTCCTTTTCCGAATGGATAAGAATTTTAGAAAAACGGATGTATGATCAAAAACATTTGACGGTTTCACGGTTAATTCATGCGTTAAAAGAATTGCCCGTCGAGTACGGCTAAAGACATTGCCGCAAAAGCCTCTTGGTTCCAAGATTTGCGGGGAGCTGGGATTAAAATGCGATGCTAGCCGGTGTTGACGTTCGTATTAGTCAGCTTGGCGGCGCATCGCATTTTTCCGCATTCACCTCGCACCCTCGGCACATCTTCAGTTGCATGAGCATAGAATCTGGCGGGCTGGTAAACAAGCAAGCAAGTAGTCAGACAGGTAGGTAAATAGGTAAATAGGTAGGTTTGTAGTTGCTCGCTGAGTCGCATCGCATCGTTGTCCCGCTTAACAACACTGTCTCATGCTCCTAAACGATGACTTCAGCAGTTGCAGAACAACCAATCTCCATTGCTATTGTAGGCTCCGGTCTAATCGGTCCTCGGCATGCACAATCGATTCTTCGAAATCCACAGGCCACTCTGCATTCCCTCACAGACCCTGCTCCACATGCCATCCAGATTGCGACTTCCCTATCGACCACCTACCACTCCTCGCTCCCCTCCCTTCTCTCATCCTCTCCGCTACCAACGACAGTCCTCATCTGCACCCCAAACCATACCCATGTTCCTATAGCTATCTCTTGTATCGAAGCTGGCATAAAACATGTCTTGGTGGAAAAGCCCGTCTCGACATCCATTCAAGAGGGCGTTGAGTTGTTGTCCGTTGCAAAAGAGCATGATGCTACCATATTAGTCGGTCATCATCGACGCTTCAACCCCTATCTTGTGTCCGCCAAAACTGAGCTTGATTCTGGAGTACTCGGTCAAATAATCGGTGTGCAAGGTATATGGGCGTTGAAAAAATCCTCATCATATTTTGATGGCATTGGAGAATGGAGAAGAAATGGGGAGAGCGGCGGTGTGGTGCTCATTAATTTGATACATGAGCTCGATCTGTTACAATACCTACTAGGTAAGATTACTATGGTGTCTGCTATTGAGAGTAAGAAAACTAGAGGCTTTGATGCTGAAGAAGGAGGGGCGATAATATTGCGATTTGAGAGTGGAGTAGTAGGAACATTTATGCTAAGCGATGCTGTTCCTTCCCCGTGGAATTTCGAAGCTGGTACTGGAGAGAACCCTACAATCCCTAAGGTAGATATGGAGAACGGCGCGGGTGGTTTTTATAGAATATTGGGAACGAGGGGAGGTATAAGTGTGCCTGATTTGACAAGGTGGAGTTATGAAGTTGGGGAAGGAGAGAAGGCGTGGAACGATAAGTTGAAGAAGGATGAAATATGTGTTGATACGGGCATCGTACCTTTTGATGAGCAGATCAAACACTTAGTCCAGGTAGTAAAGGAAGGTAAACAACCAATATGTAGTGGGGAAGAGGGTTTGAGCGCGATGGTAGTTTGTGAGGCAGTGAGAGTAGCAATGAAGAGTGGGGAGATGATTGAGATTGAAGGTCTTGATATTGTAAAGAGAAGTAGCAAGCAAAATTAAATATTCAAACTCTCTCCAGGAGACTTGTGTCCCAAATCTTTTGTATTACAGCAAACCTCGGCGCTAATAAGATACGAAAGTAAGGCATTGAGTTATACCGATTCGTGTATCTTGTTTTGTCAGTCTTTCCCTTGCTAAGCGACCTCATATAGCAATTTTGCCCTCCAAAATTCTTTAATGCACAAGACTCGTACCAAATACCGACACTCCTCTTGCTCCATGATATACATAATCTGCCCTTTCGCTCTAAATAATTCCACGTTCTCACTTTGGGGGAAGTATTATCATGTATGTTACATTACAAGATTCCACAACATCATCCTTTTACCACAAATTCATGCCTGATTATGTCATTTCGCCAATTCATTCCTCTTTGATAAAAGTCAATGTTAGATGGTATAATGGGTCACAAAACGAGTAACAAAGCCATAGGGTTATGTCGCAAGTCATGAAGCTTGAGCTTCGATCAGGCAGGTGTATCAAGGAGTCTGATAATTAACTCAACCAATATCGAAGTTATGAGTATCGCTCCTTTATTAACGACCGTTTGTTCATGAAATGGACCAAAGTAAACTTATATCTAAAGCCAGAACTAGCTAGAAACTGTCATTCTCATCTTGTGAATGCCTTGACGCACCGCATACTGATTAGTCAGAAAGGGAACCTGGCATAACGATTTTTGATTGGCCTATGACACGAGACTGTACTTGCTTATGTAAGCTCATCTCACGCTCCGCGCCTTGGTATATTTTATTGTAGTCATAACATGCAAACCTACTGTCATTATTATTCCAGAAAGGAAGCGATTGATAGCAAAACGAATTGCTTCGAAGGTCAGAGAATTTGTCTAGGATAGCAAGATGTCCTCGGAAAATCAGCGCAGGCTCCCAATTACCATTTTACCCCCCAAAGTTGCTACGGAACCGGCTCAACCTGCTACATTCATCTTCTTGCATGGCTATGGTTGGTCCGCCGATCAGTTCAATCAGCATCCTCCCAATAGATTATCTGTCGCACATCATGTCCACAAGTCGCCCATACTTCAAAATGTCAAGGTCGTTATCCCAGAAGGTCTGGCAAACATTTGGCCTTCTCCCGGAAAGCATACCTGGTATAATATTGATCAGCCTGTCCCTTCAGCTGGGGATCCTTTAAAAACCGATGAATTTGGACAGCATCAATCTAATGTGCGCGATATTGAAGTTTCACTTGATTATTTTGAACATCTCATTGATATAGAGGTTGCAACGGGTACGCCTGCGAACAGAATCGTATTCATGGGAGATAGTCAGGGTGCTTCGATCTTGTATTTGTTTTTGCTCACTAGAAAAAAGGCTGCGGACGTTGCAGCTATCATCACATGGGCCGGGTTCTCCGCGACGCCGCTGGAAACAATAGCACAGATGCGCGAAAAGAATGGACTGTCCGAAAGTTGGGCAAAGAAGACACGGTTGTATATGCTGCACGGAAGAGAGGACGTCTTCGTCCCTTTGTCTAGATCCAAAGCTCTCGCAACTGTGCTTGACCAATATCGTGCCCGTGGTCAAGGTTTCGCCACTCTTGAGTGGGTGGTTCTTGATGGCTTGCGTCATTCCTTGGTTGAACCTGTTTGGCCTAATGTTCGACAGATTTTGGAGCACCTCTTAACAGAGAAAGAGTCAGCATCAAAGCTGTGAAGCTAGATATAACATTCCTGTGATATTCATATATGATTTTATCGTCCTCTACAATTTTTGACTTGTTATCAATTTTCATGCCAAGGCTGAGTGCAAAACCATACATACAAGGACGTATTCGCGCGACGGAGCAATTTATCTGTATTGGAGCTCGATGCAAAATAGAAATAGGAACGAAAGGATAGGCAAAAAAAAATTGGGAAGAGAATAGTGAATAGTAGAAAAGGGGATCAGATAATATTAATTGTTTGAACAAAGGTATGGATGAATGGCGAGGAGCGGTCGAACACAAGAAGTAGTGGTAGAATTTTCATTGGACAAAGACTTAATAATGAAACAAAGATATAAGGAATTCAGATGAATGCTGAGGATGAGGACGAACTTTTAAATTCAACCCCACAGGGGAACCAACGGCATAGTACGCACTAGTTCTTATTAAGGTGTTTCGATTTTCATACGTTGATGTGCAAGCAGCCTGTTAACTGACTCGGCCAAGGTGTAAGGTTGTCGATTTGGTGTAGAGATATCTTCTCAACTGCGGTACATATATTGCTAAAGCGATACAATGTCATGAGTGAATTTCAATGAAAACTGTGGAGCTAAGTGGGTTTGAGGTAATCGACCACATCTAAGCAACTGTTCTTACGAAACTTTTCAAAGTTCTCCTAGAACTGACGACTATTAGAGACTGGATTGTTCAGGAATCCATGCTAGAGAATTTGGCTTGTTGGACTCTGCACTTCCTCCGCGTAGCACTACTCGCAAAAAGTTTGGTTTTAAGATCTGATGGGGCTGATCTAAGTATCACAAGAATTGTTCAAAGCTCATCTATCACTTCTACCATACATTCTCGATGATAGATATGGTGTATTGATACTGTTCCAGAGTTGGAAACTTGCTCGAATTGCACCCATGAAATAAGCAGTATTCGTACACCATGGCACATTCATCCATGTTGCAAATTTTCAAAAAATTCAAACCACGTTTTGTCTGCCTTCTTTCCTTGTTTTTTGACAGATAGTCCCCGCTGTAATATATCAAAAATGATTAGTCTTTCTTGATTGTGAATCCATCGCGAAACTGGCCGATCAAATGCTTGATTCAGTAAATATCACGCGCTTGAATTGTTATTCAACAGGCTGGAGTTCATTTTCGAGAGTTCGTTGTTTGAAGAGCTATTGGCGCTTTGTCATACTTTCAAAACTCACAGATGTATGGTCTGTTTCTGTTTGTGTGGTTTTTCCACCTGTCCCTTCGTACCTTTCGAGGAAATTTGGTAGCACGTGGCAGAAGCAGACCCTCGAAAGAGCTGGTGATTTTTCCACGGGATGATCTCAAAACCCAACCGCATATCAGTCGTTGATCATTTGTTACTCTTGAAACGCACATCGATAACTCAAGTAACGCTCACCTCCCTATACTATCAGCCGATCACGATTGTATAAGAAATTCTATACTTCAAAGTCATAGATAGATATACTTGATGCGAGAACTTGCTTGTTAAACTTAGAAACTGAGGGTCTGGAACAAAACTCGAAAACAAAATGGAAAAAATAAGTTCAATCATAGACTTTTTCAAAGAAACCTATTAACAGATGCCAAAAAAAAAAAAGCAGATGCGCACTCCCCATAAGCCTCACTTTTTATTTGATTCGTAGATGTGCAGTTAGTGACGACATGTTTGTGAATGGTTCTCGTATTGGTGTATGCTTAAGCCCCGTTTAGTTCGATACATGTATATTGGGTTCTTAAGTGAATTTAGATAAGAAACAAAACTGACTGCTTACTGCTACTTTGCTATCATTTGATCCATGAAACTTTACAGTCAATTGAGGGGGAACCCTAAGGCGTAAAATGATGGTATGTTCTATTTCATTGTACAGGTGTTTTAAAGCATAGATTTCGAGTGAAAGCATGCGCTGGTTGATAGCATACCCTCGCTTATCTGCCAAGCCAATTAGCCTCAACCAAGATTCAGTCAATCTACATTATCTTCAATCTTGGAAGATATGACCTTTACCAACCGAAGATGTAGGGCGTTTTTTTGATGCTACTTCTGAAACTTCGAAGGTGCTGGTTTTAACGACGTGTATCGAATTACCATTACGCCGTATTTATGGCTACTAAAAGCTCTCGAAAATCTTGATTTATGATATAAATACGCATGACTTGCATCAACACGGACCCAATGTATCTAAGATAGTTAGGGAGTATGCGACATACCCTAGAAAACATCACAGTGTCATTCCAAGAGAGTCAAAGTATCTACCATTCAAAGTGTTGTCGAATGAAATGTATTTTGTAGCTAATGCAGAGGCGAAGGTCATGATTTAGTCGCAGATATTTAGGGGGTAGTGTGTTCTCTTCATACTTTTAATATGTTTTATGATCTACAGATAAGTAAAAAATTAAAGAAGAAGTGAAAGTAAAGCAGTAGCTAGCTTCACTTCGTACGTCTTTCATGTGTCATTTACCGAGGATTTTGGTTAACACAAACAGGCGGCGGATAGATCTTGATTTTATCTCCACCAATAGAATACTCATACATAATCAGCAAGCATTGATTGTTAAAGAATTTGAATAATTCACACTAAAAAATCTCGCGTTGAAGTATCAAATGCACACTAGTGCTCTCACAAAACTCCACTGTATCTCTCGCCATGTTTCCTAATCCCTGTCAATATTCCCGACATCCTCCAAGAATTTGGAAATTTTGTCTCCATTTTCTAAGCGACATGTTAATAAATCAATCATAGGCAGTATGAAGGAGAGGAAAGATTGAACTAACGTGACATATAGTAGTCCCAAGCCTGCACAACATCAAATGTGGCTTCCACATCAGTCTCGTTGATATCGAAACACCTCTCATCAAGATACTTACGCAAGGCTTTATTTACTTCTTCTTCTGCAACATTTCTGGAGGTTAGTAGACGCCTGTATTCCTCGGCTACTTTGCATCCTTCTGCGTGAAGTCGAGTTATCTTTGTTTCTGTGTAATTTGTTCGAGTGAAGCCCCATTCGAGAGCGAGTTTGGTGTATTCCCACTGGGCATCATCATATATTATCTTCATTAATTTGATCACTCTAGGTGGATTCGTGACTGAAAAACTGACTGTAGTCCTAGAAGGGTGATCGCACCAGATTTTATTAACAAAATCAGGTCTGCGAAACTCTGTAATGAATAGATTGAAAGAGCCATCGAGTTGATCTGCACATATAAATATCAGTAATGCACATGACGGAATGATCGCCGAAGAGTTTTGATTACAATTCTCAGATCCAGCAAAGCTTTCCCAAGATCGAAGAATGCCCAACGTTTCATACACCTCGTTCTGATTGATTCGTTGTTCCATGGATGTGTATCTGGATTCAGGCATCATCTTATTTTCAGATATGTCGGATATGTATGCAGCAGCCAGATTTGTCCCAACAATCAAAGATTCTGCGGCTCTAGATCCGAGTGAGAGTGATGGGGGGAAACATTTTTTGTGGCAGAGGAAAGTGAGGATCATCTTTGCAAACAGCCAATTGTTTCCAAAGAGGAACCGAGCAAGTTCAATGTAGTCTTTTCGCTCTATTTCCATCTTTTGTTTGTCGTCTACTTGGAAGGTAGATGTATTGACTTGGTTTAAAGATTAGCTTAAGGTTTTATGAGATTATGGATGAAACCTACATTGTTGAAGAGGAACACTTGTGACATTATTCTTGGAGATCATCGTGTCAAAGTGCGTAAAACGTAAATGGGGATCTGTCTTTGAAGAGATTTGAAGAAATTTGCAGTGAATCTTAAATATGTTTTAAGCATAGACTACTTCAGTTCGCCTGTTCAAATATGCTGTAAACCTTCTCAGAAGTGATTGTACGAAGTTGGATTGTGGTGAAGGGTTTGTACTTAAATTTTTTAAGGGAAGGAGGTACTTTAACAAGCTGGGTATGGAGAATACTTAAGTCCCAAGAAGATACTCCAAATCGAAAGATAAGATTCATTGAACCAAACCGAATGACTCGATTTGATAAAGTGAATTGCGGCTTGATCGTATACAGAAACTAAAGCACCTGATTCCCGCGACGATCTCTCAATTTATCAAAATCTGTTCTGGACTTCCAGAGAAGGAAATATCACTTTTAACATGCCACAATAAGAGAGCTTAGAATTAGAAGTATTCGAATCGTCGTATGGAATGGTCATGGAAAGGAGTCAGTTGAGTAGCCGATCAAATCAGGTCACTCGTTGACTAAATGTGACTAATTGTAGTCATAAGTTGGAGCACCATACATGGTCAATGAATGAAACAAACTTGAGCTGAATAATTGCGACGCTGAGAATCAGAATCTAGGGAATTTCCCCAAACTAAGTTCATAGAAGAAAAAACAGCACGCTGACACGGAATACAAGCAGCGCTTCATCATTAAATATTAACCTCAACTCCATCTATATGCAATCCGCAACTCGCAACCCAGGACTCAAAATCCAAACCACCAAAAATGCAAAACCCATCCAAACCACCCCCAGTTACTCCCCTCTAACTTCCACAGGCAAAACTCCCACATTCCCAATAGCTTGCGGATCTAAAATACACATTCGTTAGAAATTCCTTCTCACACCAGTGACATCACACCAAACACATCTTCACACACACCATCCACACCAGCATCTGTCCCAACACAAAAGCCAAGAAAAAAAACCACTTACTCCAAAACACAAACCCACTATCCACATCCGTCTTTATACCCAACAATCTATCATACGTACTATTTCCATAATACTGTTCCGCCGCTTCTTCCGCCGACAGATCCGGATCCACGTAATTCACATAGCCGGAGAAATTGCCGCTTGGTTGCGCGTCGATAACCGCGACCGTCATACCTTCAATCACGTCTGTGATGCGATTATCCCAGGGTGGCAAATGGTTGGGCGTGTATCCGTAATTTTGGAATACCCAGAGCGCGTCCATATCTGCATGACTGGAGGAGGATAGCTCTCCGCTATCGATCGCGGAGCCGGGGGCACCGTACAGATTGATGATGGAGAAATATGGGATCTCTGAAGATTGATGAGAGAGGATGTAGGAGAAAAACGCATGGACCGCTTCGGGGGAAAGAGGTTTTTCATTCTTGGTCACGAGAGATTTGACATAGAAGGTGTCGTGTAAATCGTAGTTTAGGAGGGGTTGAGCTAGCGGATCAGGAGCTGCGAGTGTAGCTAGTGTGTCGATCCAAGAAAGATTTGTGATGTTTCGGGAATCGATATCGAAGCCGGATACAAGTTGAGGGAAGACGATGTCCCGGAAGTGGACAAGATCGCAAAAGGTGCACATTCCTGTGATTGCGAGACCACCCGCACTATTGACGTTGAATCCAAATGATATATTCGGTGTAAGTAAAGGGCTCTTCAGAACGAAATCCTGCGTCCTCAAAAATGCAGTAGAGACTTTGTCTGCGCTGGAAAGCGTAGATGAGAGATTGGCCGTGAAATATGTCACTTCGGCTGGTGCAGCCAATGTTTGCATATAGAAATTTGTGACAATGCCAAAAGCATCGGCGGCGCCTCGTAATGCGTACCAGAGATCTGTATTCTCAGTTTCGGTTGTGTGAACCAATGTGCCGTTGGCGAGAACAACGTCGAGGCCAACAATTGTATCGAGTGCTAGTCCCCAAAGACGGGAATCATAGCCATATCCTCCATGAGTTGCATGACCACCTGATCACCAGATTAGAACAGGCTCATACCAACAACGCAGTTTTAGCATAAGTATCTTACCTATCCCAACACCAGCACACGTTCCGTGCGGTAAAGCTCTTCCGCCCTGCTCATGAATACCCAACGCCACATTACCCAATCTCTGTCCCGCACCTATCTTCGCAATATACGATTCTGCATGCCCAAACGTCAAAACCTCATCCCCCCTCATAAAAAAAAATAGGTACAAACAGAAACTCACTCTGATCCACCAAAATCTCATCAAACCCACTCATATCGACCACCACACTGCCATTCTTCCCCCCAATGCTATAACTCGCATAACTATGTCCCCCACCCCTTGGCTGAACCTTCAAACCCGCCCTCGCAGCACAAACCACACTATTCCCTACCTGCTCCTCCGTCTTCGGCAACGTTACCACCGTAGGTGTATACTGCAGACGTAAATTGAAAGGAGTAGTCAAATTGGCCCAATTCGGAGAAGTAGCATTCGAATAGGGAACGGAGCGCGCCTGAAGACATTGTTGCAGGATATGGGAGGCCTGCAATTCAGGATCCGAGGGCGGAGTTTGGGAGAATGAGCGCCGGGTAAATGTGCTGAGGATAAGCGAGGTAAGGGGGAGTCGAAGATACATTATGATTGGTGATTCTTTTTGGAGGGGACTCTCGTTGTTATTGTTGTTGTAGAAATGATAGGCTAGGGAAGGAGCACCGGGACTAGGAGGGGAATGCTCATTCTATAGTCGCGGCATTTTTGAACAATTGCTGCGACTTCATTCCTGATGATGGTAACCTTTCGTTTGCGCAAATTTGATGGCCTAATCCGGGATAATTTCAACGCAAAATTACCCGGAACAAAAATTTCCAGCCTCACTTGACAGAAAAACTCCTCAAACCCGAAAGCATGTAGGAAATACTAAACGAGAAATGAGAAATTGCGAAAAGCAGAATAGATTGGTTGAAAAAAGTTTTATAATTTATAACAGATATCTAATTTGGTGTTCAGATGCAATTGTCATCTATACCTTCCCGCCACCAATGACAGCTCCCAAACGCCGTTCTCATCTTATCATACGTTGAAGTATTAATTGCAAGATTGAGATAATATTATACAATCGCTTTAGCCATTCCAGTCGATTCATCGGTCAATATCGTTAAACCCTTTCTCTTCTTGAGAACATTCTCTATGAATGCCTCACCAGCTTTGTATGAACTTCTTACTAGAGGTCCACTGGCACAGTATAAGAAACCAAGATCTAACGCGCGTTGACGCCACATCTCGAAAGCTTCGGGCGTAATATATTCCTCTACTTTCATATGACGCTTAGTTGGGCGCATATATTGGCCGAAAGTAACAACATCAACATTAACTTCTCGAAGATCTAGTCATAAATTATTAGCAATGCACTGTGTTGAAGACGGACAAGTATCATACCTCTCAATGTTTGCCACAATGCTTCTTCGGTTTCTCCCAGCCCAAGCATAATACTTGTCTTCGTAATTAAGGAAGGCTTAGCCTTCTTTGCCGCATCCAAAACCTTCAAACTTTGTCTATATTTCGCTCTTCGATCGCGAACAAACGGTGTGAGTTCCTCGGTAGTCTCCATGTTATGCGCATAAACATCCAAACCACTCTCGGCGACCAACTTCACCATTTCCAAATCTCCCGCATAATCACCCGTCAAAGCCTCAACCAATATCGACGACTTCTTTTGCTTAATCTTCATAATGGTCTCTGCGAAATGTCTCGCCCCTCCATCTGCAAGATCATCTCGATCCACAGATGTCAAAACGACGTATCCCAAGCCCCATCTTGACAATGCTTCGGCAGTATGTTCCGGTTCATGAGGATCCAACGGAGCTGGCGCTTTTGAAGTTTTAACACTACAGAATCGACATCCTCTTGTGCAAGTATCTCCCATCAACATAATTGTCGCCGTCGCAGCACTCTTATCACCGCCGCCCCAACAGTCCGAAATATTCGGACATCTTGCCTCCTCGCACACAGTATGTAAATTCAAACCTCGCAGATCCTTCTTAATCTTCTTGTAATTCGAATTGTCAGGAATTGGCGTCTTCAACCATTCAGGTAATCTTGTGATTTGTCTCTTCTTTCCTGGTGGTCCAACCATCGCAGTTCGCAACTCGAGCGCATCCTCGGAGGTTAATGGCTTATCTGGCAGACCTACGAACTCGGAAAACGATGGAACGGCATTGATCTTGTCTTTGAAGTATGTAGGACGTCTTTTTGTGATAGGTTCTGGCTTGGATGCATCTGCCTCAGTGGCGAGGGAGCGTGTAGCTGTAGTGGGGATTGCAAGGATATTTCTTGATGCCTGTCTCAATGGAGGTGCATTTAGACATCTGAATCTTGGTACCATCGATGCCATCTTGAATATCCTGACTTGATATGCTGGCAATAAAAATGTTTACTGTTGAAATGTTGAGATTATTTTCTGATAAGGATGCTTGCAAATCGATGCTGATTACGTAATACACAAGCCCGCTGTTATCCGATTCCATGAATCGCAAGAGTGCAATGTTGACATCAAAGACGTTGTTGAATAGAATTTCATTTTGGTATTTGACTGAGATGGTTCAATGGATATCACATAATTGTGCAAGTATACATCGACGGGGTAAATTGTAGAAATCGCAAGACTCATGAAATACTGAATAGTTATCGCAAACACCTCCCGGTGACCCTTCATTCACCCCGCCAAAAAAACTCACATGGAGTAAATATCCCTGTCACAGCAACCATTGCGTCTTCCAGCGCAAACATCAACAACCTCAATTTACAGCATATCAAGCCCACGATCTCTCTCTCAACCCAGGATTCTAGTTTACCTTCAACCAGTTAATAGACAGCATCTCCAAAAATGAATTCGCAAAACCCCTCCGTTCTTCTTTCTTCTTCCGTAGCTTCTCTACGAGCCTCTCTAAGTACCCTAGATAACAGTATTTCCATCCTCGATTCCGGTATCTCTGATTTTCCCCGCCTGAAAACCGTTTTGAGTACCACAAGAGTATGCCTCCTGTTCACTATCCTCCCCATCCATCCATTCATCCATTCATCCATTTATCCATTCATTCAATTATTCAACTATCCATCCATCCCCAGAGCTCCACCCCCAAACTAACACCCCCCTCAGCACTTCGAACTCACCCCCTCCACCACCCTCAACGCAGCCCAGCGTTCCCTAGCCGAAGAACTCGAGCCCGCGATCGAAACCCTCCTTTCCCGATCCGAATCTCTCATTTCCCGTCTCCAGCGCAAAGAAGAACAACTGATCGCGCGTTCCCAACTTCTCTCCGGACGTCTCGAATCTTCCGATTCCATGTCCAACCCGGCATCCAAAGCCAGCAAGCTAAGTCGCAAAAAGAGCTGGGAATTGGGCTTGAATAAAATGAACAAGAGTCCCTTTGGGAGTGGAGGGGGGAATGAGGAGAAAGCAATGAGATTAAAGGTTTTGAGGCAGAAGAAGGAGAGATTGGGCTATGCGGTTGAGAGATTGGGATTGCAGAGTCAGCAGAGGCAAAGGCAGTTGAGGATGAGCGTGGCGCCGCCGTCGTTTGATGACGAGTGATTTACAGACATTATGCATGAGTCGATGCAGAAAAGGGAGCACATCGTTGATCGCAAGCTTTCTACTACGCTACCATGGCACAGATCGACAATTGGATATCAATGGGTTTGGAGAGCTAGTCCTGTTAGAGTTCATTGATACGTCTGATCGTTAGCCCTTGCCATGACTTGGGTGGAAGGATTATAGCCAGATCCAAGCCAAAATTGTCATGACAATTCACCCCAAGCCATCACATGGGCCAGATACGAGAGTGTAGACCATCGAGGAATCCGGCTCCTTTCAGAAGAATAGTCTCAGGCGCCGTAGGGAGGTGTGCAACCCGGCGTTTTGTACATGATGTATGATGATGATGATGATGATGATGTTGATGGAATGCGGATATACCCAGAATTTTAAATATAGCAATGAAGATACAAATTCTTAGCGAGTAGTCATTATGTCACTTTTCAAAAGTGCTTGGGTTCTGTGTAAACCCCCTCTTTGGGAAATTCGTGGGAAGATATAGATAGTGGAAGTAACTTCCCAAGCCCAGCTTCACTGAAGACGTTTATGAATATATGAACGAATTTGTATCTCAAAACCTATGGTATCATATTTGGTCCCCTTAAACTTTCAGTTCCCTCCCAAAACTATCCCCCCTCACGACGTCCGGCCTCTCGCCCTCAATACCACAACTCCCGAGCCCAACTTCTCCTAGCCCCAGATCCTCCAAACCCTTAAAGCCCTCTTCAACAACCCACTTCCTCCCCTCCTTACTAGAATTTTGATTAAACAAAACCTCGCATGCAGCTCCAAGTACCAATAATCCAGGCGGTCTACTACCCACTTCCTCAATGGCATCTACGACCCACTCTAAAGAAGTTCTTACGACCCTTTGATCCGGACATGATGCTCTTTCTATTACTGCACATGGTGTGCTGAGTGGCCATAACTTCCTACTTTGATCAACATTCCCACTCTCATCAACCACTTTCGCGTCTTCTGAATCATGGGTAGTGAGATCAGCCACCAAACCCTTGATTCTATGAAGTGCCATCAAAAAGACCACAGTTTGAGTCGCCACATATTGTGGCGGCACGGTAGGTTTTCCTTTCCGGCCAGTTCCAGTACATATAAGCACTTGATCACTAACACTTCTTTGTGTCGCCGGTATTCCAGCAAACAGTGGCGCACTCAACGCACTTGTGATTCCAGGTAAAACAACAACTCGATCCCCATATCCTTGCTTTCGGAAAAACTCAAACTCTTCTCCTCCTCTTCCGTATATATAAGGATCACCTTGTTTTAATCGTAGAACTGTTTTGCCAGCCTGAAGGCCAGCTAACCCGAGAGACAGTAGCTCCTGTTGAGCCAGTTCGGCGTTTCCCGGGAATTTGCGCGCAATGTGAATAGGTGTTCGACGTGGGATTAGGTCGAGAACTCCCGAGGGAACAAGTTTATCAGCGAGGATTATATCGGCAGAAAGAATGGCTTTGTGGGTTGCGCGAGTGAGAAGATCCGGATGGCCAGGTCCAGAGCCAGCCAGAATAATTTGCGGGAGTTTTGAGACGCGGGAATCGAGACTTGACGTATCAAGAGGAGTGGAAGTTGATGGGTTGGTGGCGTAAGATCTTAAGACACTGTCAACGTCCGAATCGGTTATCGATGCAAGGCGACGAAGGGGCCAATATTCACATATTTGAGAAAGCCATCTCATTCGTCTATTTTTAGCAGCATCTAGATCTGCCTCGGTGATAAGTTTATTGAAAGTAGCACTTTGATCTATTTCTTCCTCATTTTCCAAGTCTCCGGCTGCAGTGAGATGCGCCAAGTGATCTTCTTCTTGTATACGTCTTCGAATGGTACCGAGTCGTAAACACGATTCTCCTAGATTTTTAGGGAGTGATGAGGCTATTTCGCGACGAATTCGAGAGGAGAGTTTACAGCCTCTACCATTGGTTGTTACACCGATTTGAAGTGGCCCATCGGTGTATGTGGAAAGTAGTGAGAATGTGCAGAGATTCGACGCATCTGCTACATTGACTGGTATGCGATTACGTTTGCAAAGTTGTGAGATATGTGCACCTGGGCAAATTAGCTTTACATTCTCACAAGCAATCGATGGCTATACTCACTCAACGGATCTCGAGGTCCCGAGGTGACAAAGACTGCATCGACTACTCTACCGATCTCTTCTCTACCTAGCGTCATAAGATCATTGTCTTCAAACGACTTCTTCAGCCATTGCACTTCCCCAGTTTCAATTCGCTTTTGTAACGTGTAGTGTAACTCGGAGGACTCTGGCGCAATGAGAATTGGTTTTGCTCCTACTTCAATAGACTTCGTACATCTGGCGCCTGCTAATGGATTACATCCAACTATAAGATGAATGTGAGATGTCGCATCAATACCTGTAAGAAGAGATATAGGAGTCATGATGGATTTCGTGGACTCCTATCTAGTGCTACAGCGTGGGATGGGATGTGAAGTGAAGAATTGTGACAAGAGACCAAAGGGAATAATCTTATCAGATAGATATGATCAAAGGAATGAAGTCTGTATCAGATACGGAAACAGATGGATAAATACATAGATATAGATGTATGAAGTAAATGTTAAATATAACTGACATCTAATTTTAATAGAGAGAGAGAGAGGACTAAAAGTAAAGAACGAGATATCTCCTTACCAATTCCGTCGTCTTCTTGTCTTCTCGGTGTTTGATTGTATCTTGCTTCGTTTTTTGCTCAGCAGCTGTTATCGTGAAATAACGCCATCGATAAGAAATTTCATGTTGCCCCTCCATGCGGGATGATGGGGGAGACTAATCTATATATGGAGGGATCTGGTGCCGCTTGTACAGCGACAGACATCACATATCTGGACACCCAGATATATAGGGAACGTCAACGTTGACGTTAACGTTATGATGTTCGAGTGCATTGTAAGCTCATACGTTATTAGTCCTATGTGATTTTGAAACGTCTCGTTAAGAAGATATCTCTACCTCACCCATACAACTTTCCTTTCCAGTTCAGTTAACTATGGCATAAATGTAACACAACATCGCTTACTAAAATGGCTAGGTTAACTGTTAAGTTATTGCTCGCGTGTGTTTAAAGCAGCAGCCTCCGACGTCGCGCCCCCTTTTTGTGGATTAGTCACCTATTCCCCTGTGTGAAATCATCCTCTCCAATCATTGCCCTTCAATTAAACATACCTCATTGCCCCGCGGATATCCGGAAATGTGCAAACCACCTCGATTTGTGTTACCAACCGACATATTTGGAAGATAGCTACGAGTGAGATAGTAGATAGTAGATAGCTCTGCTATTCATCTCGAGTCGTCTATCTGGTGGTCTGGAATTCTTCGTGTCGAAGTCTGAACGTTGAGAATTTGTGGCAGACGTCTCATTCCTTACGCACATGGGCCTCGTTGTCAGGCCTCTACATTCATGGAGGCTTGTCTGCCTCATGAGCTGGAAAACATTCACATTGTGGACTCAGCAGCTCTGTGTTAATATCCAATGTTTTCAATCTTGAAGTATTCTTCGAGACATGGACTAGATTTTACTTGTGAACATGGTCCAGACACAAGCTCGTATATACTCAAGGGCGTAATCAGATCATTGAAAGGTCTCACCAATAGTCAACTGTTGCCCATTTTTTCTCCGCCGAATAGCCTGCCGATGTGAATTTATCAGCACGCTGGACAAATATGTTGTCAAACGCATACGCTTCAAGATTGCCGTGTCCTCAATAGGTCGTGATCTGCACATATTCTGTTGATGCTGTTGAGTAGCAGAAGACATAGCATTCCATGAATGAAACTCTGTGAAAGCGTCTGACCTCTGCTATTTCCTTTTAAATTCTTCAAAGTAACCTTCATCTTTGGAAGAATACCGAGCAATTTACCATGTCGTGCTGTCCTTTAAACGCTTGTTATCTTGCCGTAGCTGTCTTGTCAGCTGTGCAATGCCCACTACTCAAGACCGTCGGTTCTCCTTTACTTGACGGACTTTCCGGCGGTGTTTGCGCTTTACTTGGAGGCTCTGGTGCCGTCACTAATGCTTGCAACTGTCTTACTGCTGCTAATGCTCCAGGTGCTTGTGGTTCTGGATGTACAGGTTCAAGCGGAATTGGTCCAGGATATGCACTCTACACCCCATTATCTGGTATCCTCGGGGGTGTAGCAAAGCTTGCAAGAGAATCAGTGTGTCCAGGAACCACTGGATATTATTGTCCCACGGGCCAAACTTGCAAGACAAAAACCGGATCTGCACCTTATTGTTGCGATGATAGTATTTTATTTCCGATCCCTACTCACATCTTGAAGCTGATATTTGAAAGGTACGGATTGCTACAACTCGCTCGGGAAATGCGCAGATACTTCATGGCAACAATACAGAGTCACAATAGGTGCTAGCACTAGCAATTTCTGCTGCGGAAACGGTACAATTGGTGTATACCAAAGCACAGGTCAAGATAGTGTTGGTATTTGTGCAACGGCTCGTCCTGCGTTTTACACCACTGTCAGTGCTATCTCATCGGGAAGTTGTTCTTATAGCACTGCCAGTACTGTTCTCTCGATTACTCTTTCTGCAAGTACAAGCACAAGTTCGAGTTCTTTGAGTTCGCAATCATCGACTCTTGTAATAGACACATCGATAACTACAATCGAATCTACTTCTACCACGACCTCAACATCGATATCCTCTGGCTTCAGTTCGACAACTCAATCGCCTGCATCACCGATATCACCGGTGTCTTCTAGTACTTCGGTGTTGGAATCGACTTCGACGACGGAAACAACTCAACCGCCAACCTCTTCTTTGTCAACGGTATCATCCAGTACTCCGTCGAGTATGATTTCGACTTCCACTTCTGTCTCCGCCAACTTATCTTCCACTTCATTAATTCCCTCTGAGACTTCGATTTCCTCATCCGCTGTTAATCAAAATACCCCTTCAGTCTCAGAATCTAGCACTTCGACAACATCTTCCTCGTCCTCGATCTCCTCACTAGACATCTCACAACCTCAATCTCAATCTTCATCCATTGACTCGACCTCCTCATCGCAATTTTCTGCCGATACAAGCAGTTTTTTATCTTCAACCTTCATCGATCCCATTACGACTCGATCTTCGGTATCGACTGAAACGCAATCGACTAGTAGTGCATCTACATCTCCACTAGCAGAAGCCCCTGCGGAACCGTGTGATGCTAGTTTGTGTTTGTTCAGTCGAGTTATTCCTACTTCTCGTGAACTTTGATTCTTACATTTTTAGAAGATGCTGGAATGGTTTCGTTGGATGGTCGTAGAAGAGGAGAGGAGTAGATGATTTCGAGATAGAAATATGTTTTAGCATCTCGGAGGATTGCAGTCTGTTGCGATTCTATGCTGTTACTCATGGAAACATTCTTTTTCTTGGTTTCGCGTGATTTTCTGAAATTCATGAGTTGAGGCTTATCTTTATTTATACTTTAATCTATGCCGATAAAACCAAGTCTGAGACTTACAGCTCGAATGATTTTGTTACTGCTATCCTCTCATGGGACCCCTCTAATGAAAATCTGATTGGTTTTAAACCTGCGTATTATGTGATGTTTTGCTCTAGAATTTAAACAGTATATTAAATCAACCATGTTGAAGAAGATCGACATCTTCTCAGGTTTAAACTTATTAAACATACACATTTCAAATAAAACCTTTGATTATACTAGCCCCACCCAAACATGCTCATGTATATAGTTACAGATAATCACAATAGTCCTACTGCTTGAACTTTCTGTCAACCATTCGATGAATGAATCCGAACCCCTCCCGAGTATGGCTAAGCACCCACACTGACTTGGATTCACTTTCAACAAACAATCCTTTCACTCGAAAGAATTTGCAAAATGAGAACTTTCTCTATCATATCCATGGTATGACGATGACCTACTATAGTAATCAAGCAAGCATCCATACTGGAAACGCATGAGAACTTGGTCTCAAGCGGTTACATCATTCACGATTTTCCATCATAAAGTTTATTGTGCGCAACCTGAACTTTTTCAACATACCTTCAAGCATACATCCAAGCAACGAAACCTCTCACACAACACCAAAGATTACACCAAGAAAATTCCACAATGACGTGAGGGCACTTATGTACAACACAACACACCCATCAAATACTTTACTAACATCTTAAAATCAACAGAGCATCATACAATCCAACAATCGAGGCAACCGACGCAACCGACGCACGGAATACAGAACCCCACGATCCACACACAAACCATGACGAGACTCCATTGTTCGAAAACGTGAACACCATCCAAATCCCAGACCCCGCAATCTTCAACCACAATCCTCTCTATCCCTCGATACCTCCCTGTAGTTTGTTCCCACCGTACGCAATGTGGGAGCAAGAAATGAAGACAAAACTAGAGGTGTACAGCCGCGCCTCTTTTTCCATTCGCATGGCGTATGTCCTGTCTCGACTTGGGGATACACCGAAATCGCATCTCGAGTCGAGGATGAGAGAGGGTGCGTCGGATAGGTTTACGTGTACGGATGAGATGTTTGAGGTTTTGGAGGGGGTTTATGGAGATCGGAAGGGTAGAGGAAATAAGGAAGTGAGGAATATGGGTTCTGGTAACTAGGGAGTGGTTTGGGATTCCAAGGGGGGGGGTTAAATGGAGTTACCTGGTTTGATAATTAGCTCTTGGGGAAGGGTTGATGGTCGGTAAGTTTTCGTTTGGGTTTACGCATATTCTGCAATGACGGTTCGACGCTCTTGCTGGGCTCGAAAAAAAATGGTACGAGGGAGAAGTTGGCTGGCTGCATTTCGTTATCTGAAATTCCAAACCTGCGCTTTTGGGAGATCGATGTGTGACTTTTCAAAAGTCAACGGGCTTGTTATTGGGAAGACTGATTGATCATGAAGAGACATGAGATCTTGAGTTCTGTCCCCGTCACTTTACATTCACGGGTACGTGCCAGCAACTTTAAGTGTATTCTCATATTACAGAGCGCGGAGAAAGGAGAAAGGTATTATTGGCTATCAGCATATCAGGATCTATGGAAATGAAATAATCGAAAGCGGGAAAATCAAGTAGCAGATTTGATGTTGTGGATTGAGACATGCGAATAATGTAATCTTACTAACAATCCCTTTTTCTTTCTTTTTAGGATTTCATGGCTGAAAAGACTGTATGAATAAAGGAAGGTATGTTATATTCCATAGAACTGAACCAATCTTTGCGTACGGGATTGTTCTTCTCCAGAGTAGTCATGATGAATGGTAACATGAAGCTCTAATATGCATCAAATGAGTCCGTGAATGAATTGAGTGGAGTTACTTCTGCCATTTTCTCACTTCTATCATGTTCATCACATCATACCCAACTAGGTAATTATACTCATGATACACGCATACGAGATTTCTACATGGTCCCTGCAATCGCTTAATTCTAATGCATATTGCCGACTTGGGATATGGGTTATCTGATACGCTCTCGCTTCCCGTGAAGAGGAGATTTTACACTTCATACTCCTAGATGCCTTTGTATGTTACGTGAAGGCCACGACGATCATCTTTAAAGAGGGTCGGTCTCCTTCTCTCTATTACTGATTCTACATGTGGGATAATCCATTCAAAGAAGTAAAGTATCATCATTGATTTGAGTAATTGTTTTTTTTTTTCTTTTTTTTTTTCAATTTATTTTAATTAAACAATTATTTACATTCTAGTAAAACAGCTCGCAAGTTATATCTGGAATATCTGATCGCTGGGTTATTGTACGATATGATGGTTATGCCTCAAATTGATGGGTTGTTCTGCTGTTGAACTCCCCGTGTAAACCATTGAACGTGCCCTTAGTTCCACGAAATAACAAAAAATGATTTGATGGAGGATAGCCAGAAATCTAACCATGCCATCATTACGCTTTCCTAAACACGAAACTTTATTCGTGCTCAAGAAATTGAAGACTCTCTAATATAGTCAGGGTTCTTCATCGATCAATATCACCCACTCAGGGCGAGTATTGATGGGAGATTCTGAAAGTTAAAGGTTTGACTGACCGCCAGCAGTGGGTGTTTGTTCCGCAAGCTTCTTGGTTTTCCATTTATCCAAGCTCATGTCCTCGCCGTTTTTATCAATAACCCACAAGCCGACTGCGATATCGTAGTTTTGTAGACAAGGCTGACTGGCAGCATGAATATGAAACATGCATGCGCTTTGGTTTCCTGGAAACCATGGTCCAGAAATGTTATGCACGTTTTGAGCAATTACTCGGTCTTTCAAGAGAGCGTCACGGTCAGCCTTGGTCGTAGCCTTCATGTAGTCGTTTGGACGTGTGTCCTCGAGATGAATCCATAAAGCGGCATAGTAACTCAGTCCCCAACGTGTAAATTGCTGCGCATATATTCTCTTGATCTCAATCTTGGTGAATCCAATGCCGAAAGATACGTGGACTTTTCTGATACAATCCATGATATTGTCGGCCAAAACTTTCAAGTCGAACCAGAGGGCTGCTCTGTAGAGCATTTCGTGGTTGTAACCATAGTACTCTAATATATGATCTTTCTCGATGTAAATGACGTTCAATTCTGGCAGCCTGTCCGTGTTGATCCATAATAGGAACGCCTCGAATGTTTCGGTTGTCAGGCCCAAGTCGGTAGAGAAGTAAGGTCTTTCTTCGCCTGCTATGACTGGAACTTTGCGCCACAAAAGCTCCTTATCAATCTTGTACTCTTCAAAAGCTCCGGCAAACGAGATGGTTTCATTGGCCCTATATTCAATAAACTCCTGTTAGTGATAATTCCAGTTTATATCAATCGATGCTCATGATTGAACAAACTGTGAAGTCTTTAATAAACACGATTGAAGTCTGACACTTCGAAAGAAGAACCATACACTTGTACGTATTCATGCATGTGAGAAATTTGTGAAAAGAAATCATGGCGTACTCTTGTACACTCGAGCCTTCCATCTGTACATTATCCATATTATTATCCGACATTGTTGCACGGTGGGGTGCTTTCTCGCTTAGATATTTGTATATGAAGCGAATACAAGATAAAAGTATGATATCTAGTATTGAGCAAGACAATGATATAGTAGTTGCATAAAGCTGAAAGATTTATACTAGATCTTTGATATTGGGTTATTCCAGATCAGGTAGACCGTAGTAGCGAAGGTAGATTGTGAGTGGTAATCCAGTAAGCTTCGTCGAAGCGAATGAAGTGAAGGAAGTGAATCAGTTATTGAAGATTGAGTTATCTATTGAGAGTAGATAAGATTGAACTACCAAAGATATTATGAAGAAACTGATTGTTGTGTTTGCGGTGAAGGTTCAGTTTCAGGGGGGGGGCCTGTCATCTATTTATACATTTGAAAGGTTGCGTGGGGAACGCTAGATTTCTTAGATTTTCTAAACCCTTGAGCTAGCGGCGAGCTAGACTTACACTAATTATCATCTTTCAGAAGCTTGTCAAAGAGATCATTCGAATTTTCCAAACTAAAACTGACTTTAGTGCTCCTGCCATCGATTACAAGAATTCGAAGGGTACAGAAGCTTCGAAGTCTTCTCTAGCTTCACACCTAACTTAGATGGGTAATTGATTTCATAACGCGGCGCCTTATATTTGAGTAGTCGTTCGTCATTACTTTTTATAAGAAACCTTAAAATGAATCATTGAAAAATCTAGTGTACATTGGTCATAAACTATATCTATCCGTACAATGCTGTAATCTAGACAGAGACCGTACCAACATTCGCTGGAAATATCCACCTATAATACTTGAAATTCCCACACGCCTCTTCCTATTATATTTGAAAAGCGGCGCCTCATGAAACAGTGGTAATCTTCGTACGTGTTGAAGTCATAGGAGAAAATTTGTTTTGAGCTGGCTATCTAGGTCAGGAACATAGAAAATGTGTATCTCCCTCAACTCTATAAAATAGAAAGTTTGATTCAATATCATGAGTCATCACTAGGCTCAGAGTACTTTTATTTTCAAATATGAATAGGCTTTATTAAAATGATTGTCAATGTTAGATAAAACGATATGATGATACAGAGAAAACGGACTTGACGCTTTAGAATGGAACTAAACATATTACAAGCAGTAAACCAGACTGTATTGTTTTTTATTACTTTATTCTCCGATTTCATGTATATTTTTCTCAAGTAACCAGACTTGAAAGTAGAACCATTCCCTCCGCAGAACGATGTGTTCAACCAATACTATTCAATTAGAGATCTGAGAATGTCAAAATATATAGTAAGTTAGAAGCTCATGAGCTCTAAGGAACTTTGCCAATGTTAGGTCATATTTGATAAAGATGTACGCTAACTTTTCTCCAAGACATATAAGGTATCTAGTGAATTCTTGTATAATAATTTTTTTTGATTAAAATATATTATAAAGAACCAAGCTTTTTTTACTATTTTCTTGTGTAGTGTAGATAATGGTGATGGTATTAAGTAATATAAAGGATCTAGGAGGAGTGATCTCCAGATTTACATTTGAACTAATGATAGCCGAACTCTACTGCTCTAGATTGAAACTTAAATTGGATTTTTTTTCTAAGTCAATGAGTCACGTGGAGAGGAGAGAGGAATGTGAACTTGTTCCTGGGTGTGTATTCAAACCCTTTAGGAAAGTCTTTGCCAAGATAGTGTTAGACCACGTAGAAACTCGGTTTTTCTTGTCTGGTACCAAAATAATGTAGACCTGGGCAGGGAATTCATAATCTGTATTTGAAAAATTCAGTAAATGGCCTGGAATGGCGAGATCTGGTTGTAATTATTTGCAACTATTGGTGATAGTATGTTCTTGTACCCCCAGCTAGCTACCTCGCATCCCATCTACGTGTACCATTCTGATAAACATTCTGCTCTGCTCTGCGACAGACTTAAGCATCTGTTAATATTGCCCCAACAGGTCGTTTCATTCATGCACAATTATATCTGACCCTTCTATATCAGGCTTGTAACAGGTATTTGTCGAATAACCAAACCTCTGCAAAGCCTCCATGACTCGGTCCATAAGCTCTGGAAGACATAAATAATCTGCAAGTAAATAGAGAGCTTCGTGACACCATAATCTATGGATAACTTCCGGCGCAACACGAACACAAGTTCCACGCACGTAATCTGTATGCACCCATTCCAAGAGTATGTTGAAATCATTTGGGTCCACCTGTGGATAGTCGATAATTTATTTGTGGCTGTCTTTGAGAAGTTCTGCAAAATGGGGTATCCTGCCGCAAAGAATTTTCTTGCGTGTTTGAAAAGTCTTCTGGTCATTGTTTTCGTCTACAAAAATCTGCATTATTTCTGTTCCTAATGTAATAGTTCTGTCAGTTTACCTTTTCACTTCAAAATGGTCATACGTACTCTGCGAAAAGAGTTATGAGCCCTTCGAAAGGGTCAATTTGTCTCTCCGAAGGTGAACTGGAACGACTACGCTTCAGATACAAGGCCTCGTTCACTGCTTCAACATCCTTCATTTGATGAAAGATCCGTTTGTAGTGTTTTTTTCGAGAATGAGGCGAAGTAATTGAGATTACCACGACCAATTTCGACGTCGCTGGCCGTAAAGCTGCAGAGATCCGTGAAGATAAGAAATAGATTCAATGAAGACTTGATCTTGAAGTCTAACTTCGGAGGTTGGCAAGCACTCTGCGAGACAGCTTTGAGAAATCGAATTGTTGATTGTGAGAATCGAGGTTGAAGCTGGAAAGACCAAACTACTATTTGTTTTGTGCTCCAGGGTCAAATATGGTTGTGAGAAAGAGCTAGAGACGCATTGAAGCTATATACTATTCACTAACAAGCCAGTGAAGTGATCTAAATGCCTTAAGTTGAGTACCCCACTTTCGGACCACCCCTCTTTTGGACCACCTAAAATCTTACCCCATTTTAAGCACTACCTCCCAACTTCATCTTTAATAAATCAACAATCATATATTCAATTGATATAAGATTTTAATATATTATCAATTAAACTATAACAAAGCTTTATATTGAAGATGATATTGCTGTAGTATTTTTTGTAATTGCAAAAGGTATGTTTATGTGTAAGGCTTACTCAGAATATAATATTCCCTATACCACTTTACACAACCATATAAATAGCTATCTTTTATATAAAAAAGGTGTACAAAATCTATAAAAGATAATTTCTGTATAAAAAAGAACTCTAGCAAATTGGATTTTAGTATAGGAAGTCTTAGGAATTAGCCCTATTCATTGTTAAATATAAGAATTAGGAGAATCCATTCTCAATCTTGAAGAAAGTGATTTATTTCTAAGTAAGTAATAGATATATAGTTTTTTGAAAAGAAATTCAAAGATTAAAATTAAAAAGCAATATAAAATCGATAATGCTTGTATCAATAATGCAACTACCGAAATTATAAACAAGTTCTTTGAAAAATTGAATTTATTAGTAATTAAGTATATCAAACTTGAAAATAGATAGAATATAAATAAAGCTGGTATAATGAAAAGCCAGGATTTCAATAATATAATATTTAGAAGTTCAAAGTAATATTTTATTTAGAAAAAGTAACCCGATTCAAAAACATAAATCTCTTTTATTGAATGTATTTCAGTTATGGGAAGAGCATTTTTATTTTTGGTTATATTCAAAAATAAAACACTTCAACAACAATGATTTCTTATTAAATTTAATAATTATAAAGGATGGGAGTTTATTATTATAGATAATGGATGGATTACGGATTCTATAGATTTGGAATGGTTAAAAGAAATGTTTATATTACAATCAGTATCAACTCAATCGAAAGAAACAAAACTTTTTGTTTTAGATGGGTATGGAAGTTATAAAACTATTCAATTTATGCTTGAATGCTTTAAGAATAATATATATCTTTTATTTTTATTATTTTATATATTGTATGTATTATAATCTTTTGATTTATTAATATTTTCATTTCTAAAAAAAAAATATCGATATTATCTCAATACTTTCGATTCATTGATGGATTCTATTCCTATTGACAAAAGAAACTTTCTTGCCTGTTATTAGAAAGTTAGATTAAAAGCTTTAACATTTCGAAATATCATTTCTGGGTGAAAGGTTTTAGGTTTATGGCTTCAAAACTGTGCTAAATCTTTTTTGTTTAGATTATTATTTGAAAACAGTAATTAAAAGGTTGTATATTAAAATCCTATTTCAAATAATAATCCCAAACTTTAATAGAATATACATTCATCTTTTATTGTATAGAAAATTTTTTAAAAAGAAAATAATATTCGAAAATATGCTGATATAATAGAAAAAGTTGATAAAACCGATATTCCAATTTGCTGGTTGCTTTTTTGAAAGATTCAAAAAGGATTTGATACTAAAGATTATAAACTTGTATAATTCAAGAAATGAATAAAACAATTAGAATAAAAATTAAAAGAGATTATATTTAAAAAAAAAAGGATAATAAAATCTAATCCAAATTCGAGGTTTGCAGGGATAGAAGTTATATATCAAGTTTAAATTGAAGCTAGTGATTGGGAAATTGAAATAAAAGACTTTGATAGTATTTATGAAACTAATATTATAAAGGATTGTATTGAAATTGAATAATAATTGAGTTATTGAAATTTAAAATTCATATATATATATATTTTTAGGTGGTTCAAAAGAGGGGTGGTCCGAAAGTGGGGTACTCAACTTAAATAAAAAGATGAAAACTGAGTCGTCAAACTTTTTAGCTCAAGTCAATGATCCATATAATAAGATTAGTCAATTTGATTGTACGGTTGGCCATGAAATTCTTGCAGGTTCATATGACTCAAAGAAGGCACTCATCTCATCTCAAATGACACTGCACATATCACAATTTTCAAACAAAAAGCCATGTCTAAAAATCATCAACTTAAATTTCATTTTCTTTCATCCCCAATCTTTTAATTCTATTCATACAAAAATGCAACAATGCAATAAATAAGTCCCTACCAAATCCAGCCATGCATACCGGCCGATCCGATTCGATCTAACCCAATCCAATCCCTAAGAAAATAAAAAAGAAACATAAAGAAATCCAAAAATCCAATCCATTGATCCTTCCAAAAATTCAAATATCATTCATATCACATCTAATACCGCCCTTTATTACTTCCGTACAGAGTATTTCAATTAAGCATCAACGAATCGAGCAAGACGGCCATTGACAGATCGCTTGTAGGCTCCCTTGACTCCAATACAGACGGCTTGTCCAATGGTCAACTTACACTCGCTTCCGAGAGCAGGATTCCAGAGGTTGAGGTTAGCGGCGCTGACACCGTAGTAGTTTTCAATGTTGGTGCAAGAGCAGCTGTCATCTTCGATAGTGACCCATTTGTCACAGGTGGAGATTGTGCCGGTGGCTGTTGGGGCTGGGGCAACGCTTCCGGTAGCTGTCTTGGTTGGAATGACTGTTGTGGAGGCTTTGGTTGAGGTGGAGCTTGCTAGGACTGTGCTGGAAACTTTGGTGGAAGAGACAGCAGTTGAAGAAGCTTTGCTTGTCTCGAGACCAAGAGCGGAAGAAGTGGAAGATCCTCCGTAAACTGGAGCACCGGCTGTTGTGGTTGCCTTAGCTGAAGAAGAGGAAACTTTGCTAGTCTCAAGTCCGAGTACAGATGAGGCAGATGAACCGATAGCAGTCTTGACTGAGCTAACTCCTGAAGCGGAGATGTAAACTGAGCTGCTAATCACAACAGTGCCAGAAGTCTTGGCAGTTGAGGTACTGGCACCCTTGATAGATGAAGCGGTAGTATCAGGATGGGCACCGTAAGAGGGAGCCGAGGAGACACCAGTACCGGCGACCTTGCTAGATGAAACGACTCCAGTCTCGGAGAGTTTTGTAGTCGTAGGGTAGACTGGGGCAGTTCCATATCCAACTGCAGAGGAAGAAGCTGGAGCAGATCCGTATCCGTGAGCAGAAGAAGAAGCTGGGGCAGATCCATATCCGTGAGCAGAGGAAGAAGCTGGAGTAGATCCATATCCGTGAGCAGAGGAAGAAGCAGCGGTTCCAATGATCTTGCTTGAAGAGACTCCTGTTCCAGAGACCTTAATAGAAGATACAGTGGTTCCCGAGGCCTTGATAGATGAAGATGCACCGGTGCCAGAGACCTTGATGCTAGTAGCGGATGCTGATCCTGAAGTCTTAACAGTGGCACTGGCAGAAACAGCTGATGCCTTAGATGAAGAGGCAGCGCTAGTTGGCTTAGCGGAGGTAGTAGCCTTGGTAGTAGCAGCGGCCTTGGTGGTCGAAACGGCCTTAGCAGAAGAAACTGGAACGGTACCAACAGTCTTGATAGCGACACCCTTAACACTAGCTGGAAGAGTTGGGCCGAGAGGGAAACATTTGTCAATGGGAGTGATCAAGTTGCTGTTGGTGTACATGGATTTCTTTGCCTTCCAACTCTTGTCTCCGCCAGATTCAGTGTAAACACCAAGGTTAAGGTCGACACCAACAGTTGCACCTAACTTGACACCGAAAACATCGGCTGATCCAGGGCATACACCTTGAGTGTTGAATTCGGCTCCAAGATCAATGCTGACCTCTGGGATTCTGAGGAAAAGTCCACCTCCGAAACCCCACTTGCTGAGAACAGTAAGTCCGATATCAAGACCAAGTTCGGTGTACAATTCCAAGCTTCCATCAACCTCAACGCTGACCTTGGGAGTTTGAGGGGTAGCTTTTGGAACCCAGCCGCTGAAGCTAGAATCCATACCGTCGATACCAAGAACAGCGGAAGAAGAATCTGGAATGGCAATGTTGACACCAGCGCTGATTGAAGCACTTCCTTCGATACCGCTGAGAGTGAAACCGGCATCGACGGTGAATTGAGGACCCAAGTCGATGATCTTTGGAATAGACCATCCTGGAAGACCAACAGTAACCAAATTCCAGTCTTTGGTCCATCCACTACCTAATGTACCAGAAACAGAGAATCCAAGAGCTAAGTTAGCACCCACACCTTTTGGGGTGGCAGTAAGAGAGATAGACTTGACGCTGGTTGGAATGCCGATGACAGTGTTCATAACAATCTTTCCTTGAACATCGATAGTACCGGTGGTAGCACAACCGGGACAGTCGATGGAGAAGTCTAGTCCATTGTTGGTAGATTTGCTGAAAAATGTCTGAGGAAGGCTGTGAGCTACGCTGAGAGATAGGGTTTTGCTAACAGTGTCGGTTCTCTTGGATGCAGTGGACGCTGACATAGAACCGAACTCGATAACAGCACCAGTCATGACATCATCCCAGTCTGAAAGAGAAGCATTGAAGTTGACGATGAAGTTTTGCTCATCATAGACATCGACTCCGTGAACAATCCATGGCTGTCTACCAGATTCAGACGCAGCAGCGCATGGACCCCAGTTATTGATCATGAAAAATGTACGATTATCATGAAAATTGACCCAGGCCCAATCAGAAATGGCATCTTGGAAAGTAGCATTGTCTTTGAAGGTAAGAACAAGGTCACCATTGCATTGCACGTCTGTGAGACTATCGGCAAAATGTTCGGTAGAAATGACAAGTTCGGTTTCGCCTGTGTTAAGGGTTACATTGACAAAAGTTGAACCTGTTACTCGTTAAATAATCATTTCATATTTGAGAAATAGTAGCCAACATACCATTTGCCGATCCCCAGATAAGACTGAGCTCATTTTGAAGAGTGATGCTAGGTGGTGCATCTCTTCTCTGAAGACCTAGATCTCTCGGATGATATGGAACTAGAGTTTCTTTGGTAGCTTGAGCAGTACAACTCTGCCATAAGGAAAGAGCCGCAAGGGCAAAGACTGATTGACGCATGATATAGATATTATGATTGAAATTTCAAAGAAAAATGGAAGAAATATGAAAATTGGTTACTCGTATCAAAAACAGCACTCAATGAATGAATGAAACGGATCAATAGACCCTGGGAAAGGAAAAAAAGAGTGACTAGAGAGATGCTGCAAAGAGAATGTGAAATGAGATGGAGAGAGGAAGGTAGGAGTCAGTAACATTCCTCTGTCTTATATATCGACCATCCTCTCTCCCTCGAGCCTTACAAGATAGAATATCAGATCAATCGTCACGCAATTTACATGATCATGAAAGGATTTCTGTGAACCTGGTGGTAGGAGGTGCCAAGAACTGCCTTTTTTTGTGTGAGTGTGTTTTCGACCCAGCCAAGCAAGTCATGAAGGTACATTTTTAGAAGACTTCCTCCAAAAATTATCATTAAAACTAAGAAAGCAGTATGTTCTGCGTAGGATGCTGACTAGGAGTAAATTTCGGGTACTCCTTCAACAGCATTGCCTGGGAAAACATGGTGATATCCACGTGAGAAGCTAGATTCTCAGGATGATCAAACACATCGGCTTGAACGGCATATCAACTTCAAATCTCAAACGGCTCCGAAGGAATGATTTGATGATCAGGTATTTCCCCAAGCCGGTAGAAAAGGATCAAGAATAGATGTTCTGCGTGTGAGTACGTAAGCCTCAACTAGACATGAGGTTACAGAAGGATGTTGAAGGAAGAATGTGGGAGACAGGGGACATAACGTTCTAATCTTAATCGGGGCTGTACGTAAAGTGACCAATAAACATATCTATAGCAATATTCACAGCGGCGTAAAACGATTATAGGTACAACTGAGAGCACAAGGGCGGTGATGATGGCTGGCCCACAACAACTCGCTAGTGCTTATGGTTATATTCCCCTGTGGGTTTGAGGACTCCCCCGCACCCACCCACGGTTCCTGTCATAGTTAAGCACTGGCCTGATCAGCAGCGGCCCATCAATCGGGCAAATGATTAACTACGAACGTTAAATACAATTGGCTGAAACTTTACGATTATAAAAGTGGAGGCCTAATTTTGTGTTCAAACTGTGAATAATATGGAATCTGAGATACGACAAACCCTAATTGGCCCCAAGCTCCTGCTCAAAATGGTTGTGAAAGTTTCGGCAGGATTTAAGAAGGAGTGATTGTATGATTATGGGCTTACCAAAACTAGCTGAGTAATCAATCCAAAGGTCTAATAACAAGTGGCCCTGACAAGTGGCCCATAACATCGGTGTGGGGAAGTCATCTATTACGATTCAAGAAAGAAGACAAATTGTTCCTACTCGTCTCAGAGACGATTCAGGAAAAGAAGCAGAAGACACAAAATGGAAGTTGCTCGTGCTGGGGGCTGTTGGGGGCTGTTGGTTTATAAGGCTACGAAACTATTTTTGTGCTTACTTAAATTACTGCGCCTGTGAGATGCAACCACATCAATGCAACATATTTGCTGAGAAACCCCTCAATAACACAGGTCTCTTTCGAGAAAGGCCATTGGTTGCCAATTCACTGGAAACAAACAATATGCTGTACTGTGGCTTATGATTACTGCAGGTACCCGGCACAGCCTTCATTGCTTATTCCAACTGTTGTATTACAAAAATTACTATACCCCGGTAATTGCGTCTGACTATCCGGTATTTATAGAATCCTTTCAAATAAGCCTTTAGGATTTTACAATGTCATACGGAGTACGAAGTGAATAAAGAGCTTTAAAAGGTCGTAAGAATCCTTACAATTTCCGCCTCACAAAGATTTTTTCTCTTATCAATATTCACTTCCCAAGCAAACTGAAAATATCATCTGCTTTTTTTTCTTTCAATTAAGATTAATCAAATTACGGCACTAGCGGCTCAGCTACTGCGCCTTATTCAGTTATCTCGTTGCTTTTCCAATCCTTCTGCATTTAAGGTCAACGATTTTTCAATTTTTACAAACTCAAACCACCAACCTTACAAACACACAACTTCCAAACACTACAACCATAAAACCTTCAAACAACTTCAACTACCAACCGCCAAGATGAGTTGCACCGATCCTTCCGACACCCTCTTCCCCGTTCTCTTGCTCGCCGGCAGCGATGAATATGTCAATGCTTGCACTGCAGGTAACATCACCTCCAACTCTGCCGCCGTCAGCGCCATGACAAAATGTTGCGGTAGTGCCCCCGTCAATGTTATCATGGATGGCTGTTACAGTTACTGCAATGTTACTAGCAGCGCTGATCAAAAGACTTTCGAGCAATGCTTTGGTTCCAGTGCTGGTATTACACCAGATGTTGATTACGGCTGCACCTTGGATGACAATTCAGGATTTGAAATTCCAGGAAGTGGTACCATCTACCCAACTTCCACTGAATCATCATCAGCTGCAGTTGCTACTCTTGTCCCTATCACCGTCACTACATCCTCTGGTGTTACTACCACTACCGCAACCCACGCCACAGCAACAGCCGCCGCTAACTCAACCTCTGCTTCTGCCTCTGGCACTGAAAAGCCTTCGACAACCAGCAAGACTTCAGCTTCAGCTTCCTCTTCCGCTGCTACAGCTTCCACCACTGCCAACGCTGGTCCAACCGTCAAGCAATTCTCCAAGGGCGCTATCGCCGTTATTGCACTTGCTTTCGTCCGTCTTTTGGTTTAAATGTGAAGGCATATGAAGGAGATTGCAGACCAAAAAGAATAATTGATTCTCGTGGTGGGATAGAATAATATGTGGTGGATCTGGGGATAAATTGACTACGTGAATTATTGAATTTGAAGGACTGCATTTTCGGAATACAATTGGCGCATTACAGGAGCATAATGGTGGTGCATAGCGTGTTTAACTTTGGGTTTCATGACTATACATTCTAGAATCGAATTACTTTTTTCGATTCCATATCGATGTTTCCAACTTTGCTTCCAAGTGATAACTGCAACCTGTGAATACTGGAAGCTTCGCCGCAATATGTATCTGTGAGGCACAGGATCTGAAGCCCCATTAAACACGGGCAACGCGAGACAAAAAAGAGGAATTGAAGCAAACATAAACCATGGGGGCAAGAGCGATGTAACTACACAAGGATCAAGGTGTAACCAGCTGAAAACCAATGAAATCTTACGATTAGAGCTTGGTCTAATAAATACATACCTGGCTAATAAGTACGTGATTACCAGATATCGAAGAAGACTCACAGCCACTTAATTACCTACCTGCAAACACCAGCCATAACAATAAATCATATCAGTTGCAAAAATTCTTGATTAGCCTGTAGTCAGTTTTGGTTGAGAAATATTGAAAAGAATGAAAACAAGGGAGGGATGAGACGAGATCAAAAGATGGGATGATGATGACTAATGCGCTAGTCCCAATCAAGTTTGCAGGATTACAGGGGAATTCATGTGTCTTGGGTCACGTGAGTGATCTCCTGAAAAGAAATTGTCCTACTCCACGACAGTGATTCAAAGACGAAGGCAATAGATCTCTCAGTGTATTTTGAAAACACAACAACTCACTTGATGGAATAACCGCTTCTACGCCGGAAGTCGGCTCATTAAGCAATGCTGGCATCGATTGCTGCATCCTCAGCTCAGCCTCACAGATGGGGGTAAGAGTAAGCATCAATATGTGATGAGAAAGAAACCAGCGCAAAACGCGTTTTAATCGCTAACTTGCTTCGTGCCATCTTATCATCGTGTTTTTCTTTCATGGGTGAATTGACTGACCCTTAAATCGTCATGACGGACTCTCCGACCTGGAGTCCATTGCTCTACCAGCCTTTGGATGCTGATGAGGTCCGGGTCTTATGTCTCGAGCCAAGTTCTCGCTCGGATCCTGATGAATCTGCTATGATATCATGCCAAATGCGTCCGATTCAGCTCAAAAAAATAGGTGCATCTCATAAATTTGTCGGCAATGAGACGGCATCGGAGCGGGAGTGGAGAGGTCTTGATCAAAAACCACACGATTACACAACATTGTTTAAACCTAGAAGGGGACTTTTCGATCGCTCTTTAAAAGCATATATCAAGTCCTTGAAAGAGACGCAATGCAGATCCGGTGAAGCTGTTTCGCCCAAGGAAAATTCAACCCATCTCTCAGATAGATATGTTGCACTATCATATGTCTGGGGATCTCCTGCAGACAAACAGTCAATATTAGTCAATGGAATTAAGATGCAAGTCACTCAGAATCTACATACTGCGTTGATAGAATTGCGAAAGTCGAATTGGATTAGAAGACGCGTTAATTTGTGGATTGACGCACTTTGTATTAATCAAGATGATCTAGATGAGCGCGAGCAGCAAGTAAAGCTCATGCGAGACATCTATGCTATGGCATGGCAAGTGGTAGTCTCTCTTGGTCCAAGTACTTCAAATACGACCATGGCATATACAGCATTACAATGGCTAGCCCATGAGATAGCATCGGACGAGAAGTTAAGAGAATTCGCTGTCAAATATGGAAACTTGCATCATAACACCGCCGGCTCAGTGGAGTCGGCCCCCTACACTTTGCCATGGCATGACTTTGCGTATGAATCACTTCGTTCATTTTTTGCATGCCAATACTGGCATCGTCTTTGGATTTTGCAAGAATTGGCGATGGCTAGAATGGATGCACCTGTTATCTGGGGAGATCATTTTATGTGTCTACGCGACATATGGAAGGCTTGTCAGATGATAGAAAGGCAAGAAGATACTGTTTTGCAGTATATCACGACACATACAAATGATGCTGATCGGCATAAAACCGTAGCTACAATAGATCGACGATTAGAAGATCGCGAGGGAACTCCTGGGCAACAGTGGAAACATCTTATTCGTATTCAAAATATGCGTGAGCTAAATCAAGGCGGTGTTAGTACCGCTCTGCCGGCCCTTGAATTGGCAAGGCAAGCGCAAGCTACCGATGCACGGGACAAGGTTTATGGGATTTTGGCTATACCTTGCGTGAAAGGACTGACAAACATGTCACCCAATTATCGAATCGAGCTCCCTGAAATATTCACCAATTTTACACGCGAGATAATCTCGAATAATGAACACGGTTTGGACATTCTCAGATTGGTTCATTCACCGGTTGATAAAATTATACTGTCATCATTACTTGCGAGTAATCCTCGATGGATGCGTAAAATGATAGGAGGTCGTTTCGTGGAGGTTGCAGCACCTTGTACACATAAATTACCCTCTTGGGTGGTTTGTTGGTCATGCACGGCCGCACCACTCATGTTTCTTCCTGGTATTTACAAAGCAGATCGTGGGTTCACACACCCTTCGCCTCCAGTATTTCTTAGTCATAACATCATATCACTTCATGCCGTTTTTATAGACTCCATTTCTACCCTTTCAGCATTCAACGCTCACGAGAACGATGAAACTTTCCCAAAGAACCGTATCAATGCATCCTCGATTCAAAATGCATATGGCACCATCGATGGTCTCAAAGAAGCATTTTGGAGAACCATTGTAGCGGATACCACACCTAACGGCGAGAAACCTCCTCCTTCATGGGCGGTCCTTCGTTTACCACGACTATGGACGGTATTTGGTACAACTGAAGGTGGTGGTTCAGGTCTCGACTTCAGCCTGCACGGCTTTGCGCAACGCAATGAAGAACTGATAATTTGTGGAACACGTCTCAAAGATCTTCTAGCTGATGCTAAAACTATCAAGGAAAGAAAGGTATTTAGGGATGAAGAAAGAACCACAAGTGATGATGACTTGCGGGATTCTTCAACATGGGCTGCCAATGTCCTTGCGTGGAGGAGATTGGTTGGAACTCAAAATGGCAGAGTTGGTCTTACGGTCGCAGCTTCTATGATAGGTGATTCGATTGTGGTTTTACCCGGATGCAGTGTACCTCTAATTTTGAGAAGAGATGGGAAAGGTTGGAGACTAATAGGGGAATGCTTCATTTATGGGTTGATGAATGGAGAGGCTGCAGACTTAGTAGGAAATGAGATGACACGGATTGAAGAAATAGAACTTCGTTGAAAGCGTCAAATAGATCGACCGTTAAGTCATTTGTTATTTAATGTAGTCCAAAATTACGGCTACGAACTTAGCATCTACTAAGAAGCAGCTTCAGTCCCTCGTATTTATCAAAGCTCATGATGAAAAAAGAAAGAATTACTTTAGCATTAAATTTTAAAGAAAGTAATCGATTAAAGCCATCGAGTACGTAGCAACTTATCTAACATTCCTCTTGTAGCTTTCCTGATTACAACTACTTCAAAACATTGACTGCCTCCACATTATTCCCGTCTATATCTGAGACAAACGCCGCATAGTACGACTGCCGACTCATTTCTTTTCAAATTCCCGGCGCTCCATTATCGCGTCCACCGATTTGTCTAGAATGTTGTCAGTTTTCCACAGTACAATTCTTCTACGAGTAATAAGAGAGAAAAAAGTATATCCAATGGAGATTGAGAAGTTATCTATATATCCAACTTACAGTGCAATTTCGCGAAACCGATCTACCGCTTCTCGATCTGTTTGTAAGTCATCAGCTGGCTGGCTTGCTTTACTTCCATGCTTGATATTCTTACCCGGGGCATCAAATGCAATATGTGTTGGTATTGGCGTTTGACCGTCAGACAATTTCTTCAGCCAAAAGTAAGGGTAATCACTATCGTAGTCGATGAGAGCGTCATTATTCGCGCAGATCGTTTCACTATAGCCCACGGGTTTTAATTATTATATAAATATTTTCATTATATCTTGAAAAAAAAAAATTGTATGGAAAAGAGAGTGGTGTATATATACTGATATAGTGCACGCACTGATAAACTACGTTGTGAATCTCCACAATTTCCTTGTTTCCTTCGCTTAACTACACCGCCGACCTGGAGGTAAGCATCTGTAATTTGTCAGAATATTGTTAAGTTCGGGGAATATTGGTAAACCAAAGAACTCCGAAGTTGAGTTTGCTGATGTATAATTCGGGATATTTTGTAGTCCAGTTCGATTTCCCTGCAAGAATTGATAATCAATACGTCAAGTTGATGACTTTATACTATAATTAAGTTATTAGACACTCACGAGCAGATATGTAAAAGACGAAAGATTTCCTGGTATCAAATTATTTTTGAATTACAATCAGAAAAATATAACTATTTTCCTCTGCACTACCTCACGATTCAATTCACAACATATCAAAAACGCCAACACATTCTACACAGACTTTCTTCCATCAAGTAGAAGTACCGTAGCAATGCAGCCTATTACATCCGATCACGAACTCATCAGGAATACAATCGCAAATGTTGTAATTTCATTCGATACGAAAACCTTCGAGGAGCTTCGCGGTTCATTTACAAAAGGCTGGTAGCGGATTATAAAGGTTCTCTTGGTCTCCTGGAAGGCATTGATGCTGTTATCCAGGAAGTGCAGAAAGCTATCGGAGATTTGGGCACTTTTCATACCTTGGGCACACAAGCAATCCGGCTCACTGGGAATGATACGGCTGAAGCTACCACGTATTGCTCGGCAACTCAATACAGAGACGGCAAGTCGTTCGTTACCGATGGCAAGTATTTCGATAAACTTGTGAAAGTGACCGAGGGAGGAACTGTGAAGTGGTTGATTGAATACCGATTGGCTACCATGATTGGCGTTCCGAGGGGTGATGTTTCTATATTGGTGGTGGATGATTTGAAGGAATCGGCAGACACTCTCACGGCGTGAGAGATTCGAGTCTATGAGCGGAGTGTTTGTTCGAACAGGTAAGGTTCCACTCTACCACAGGTGTTTGACCCTGGCTAACATCAAATTGAGATCACGAAACCAGTAGCTCATTTCAACCATTGAATTGTAGCAGATTTCGGGAAGCCAGAGGGAGAAACGGGGTCCTGGAATCAAATTGACTATAAATTTTATATGCGTTTGATCTCATCCTCTATATAACAATGAAAAGATGATGCGTTGTCCCATGCATTTATATGATCACTGAATTAATGCCTTAAGCGATGGTGGGTCAAATTCTGTAGCATTGACTTTAGAGATGTTGGCATAGTAAATTGTTAGACTATTGCTGGTGAGGTCCTACCGATTGATGCCATAATGAATCCAAACTCGACAAACTCCCCAAACCACTTCTCTGCTCTACTATTCAAAGTAGTACCGGGCAGGATATCTCCAATCTTGGCTTGAAGGTAAATCCGACCACTCCATCTCGAAAGCCAATGTGTGTATTTTGTGTTCCACTCTTGTTCAATGTTTGCTTGCAAAAGTACCTTCGGGGCCGGTGCAGACATAAGCCCAAGGTCTTAACAGTCGAAACATTGAATTTTGTGCAACACGATTTCGTCATCAGCAGCATAACTTTGGGGGGCTTTTGATGGAGAGAGAAGAATAATAGGATAAATCACGACAGCTTGTAAGAATGCTAAAAGCATCGCTTCGTCAAGTTCTTTGGGCTAATTTAGGTGACCAATCAGATGTTCTCGTAGAAAGATGTGTATCGAGATTTACTTGGTCGAGAATATGATTCAACTCTGAAACTATCGTCTTCCTTACAATCTCTTCAGCCCCTATGCGTTGTCCATGCCACATCTTGACTAAGGTTGTGCAAGTCGCAAGTGGTTGGGGGAGTATATTCTCCTGACCAAAATGTGCAGTGTGGAATATTGGAGGTAGCTGAAATCCCTCAGCTAGCATCTGAGGCCAAGTACAACAGACACGGAATATGAGTTCCATGCTGTGATTCGCTAAAGCAATCGAGTATGATTCTGGAGAAGGTTGCAGCGCAGTGAACGGATCGTGGTTGGGTCGACAAAGCTCAGAGATACCCCCATCTTCACAACCTAAGGATGACAGCCCTGGGTAATCCATATATTGCGGAGACAACAAATCAAGATCTTATGGTGGCATTGAAGACTAGGTTCCTACATCCGTGAAAAGGGTGTCGAAGAGACTAGGGTCAAAGATTGACTGTAATAGTTGTGGTCGAAATAGAGGTGAAATATTTGGAGACGCAGAGTCTATCGCAATCCTCTCACTCTCCGAAAGATCATGTCTCCCAATTGTAGGAGTGCTCGGCTCTTCAGAAATAGTGTATTGGCAGGGAATATTGCGTACATGATATCGTGAGCAAGCAGGTCGTTTCAAACTACATCTTGTTTTGTTTATAACACAATGACGACAAGCGTTACGCCTTCGTGACTGACTTTTATTACATTGATTTCTCAAACGGCGACTAAGCGATGAATCTGCGATGTTGCAAGATTTCAACGTCAACGCAAGCGGAGAGGGAAAGTCTCGTGACTTACGGTGGTTGAACAGGCAGCTCGGCTTTTCTTCTAGCTCCATATTTTCATGGCGGAGATTGAATTGTACCTTGTGAAAGGCCGATTGATGTGAAGAAGGAGAATACGGATGGAATGCACGCGGTGGTCGCTTTACCAAATAGCTCGGAATTCCGAGCTGCTTATGCGGCAAAATAAGCCGGAAAACTAATATTCATCCAACTTTTTGCATTCTTGAGTCTTTTGTATATTTTTGGTGTGAAAATATTCGACAATCAAGTTGTATCTATGCTGAATAATTTTACGGGCCAAGTATTCTTCAACGGAGAGTTCGGGTGGTTCCTTTGCAATATACAATGGTGAGGTTAAACGCTGAATGTTCTTTTTGGAGATGGCTCGGCTTCTTGCGATCACATGTTTTTAGTCAAATAGAGAAGCTCTTTTCTTAACAATAAAAAACCCGAGAATTAAGAGTAAGTATCTGTTCAAACAATGAGGACAGGACGAGAAATTACATTGCTAGCGCGTAGAGAAAACACGACTATCTCAGCGCGTTCTTTCAGCGTCGAACAAAAGTTTTCTGCCCATACAAACCTAGAAAGCGGTGGAGATTACTCTATTTGAGATCTTTCAACTTAAGCTTACTCTTGATAATTTATCAACCTAACTTCACTACACGTTAGCAAAAGTTGGGTTCCATTCACGATCGATGCGATCGAACTAGGCGACAATTCGAACTCTAATTCTCTCGTGAGAAATGAGAAGATGCACCCGCCATATGGAAGCCAACACATCCACTTAGCCTCGTGGGTTCATGAATGATAGTTTCATTCCATGGAGGCTCATAGCTGCTACAGATCTCCAAGTGAAGATCATTTTTCCCCTCCATGCGGTAGGGTTGCTTCGCGTCTACCATATTTGGCAAGTTTTGACTAAACAGGCACCTCCTTCAACGAATCCTTGCAATGATCTGGTTCCTGATTTGCATTCTGATAATGTGGCTCAACCTTTAAACGTTTGACACCAATCACGTTGCGTATAAAAACAACCACGCTGCAGAGTACCTGCAGGACATATATTGATTCTTACGCAACTGCGCCCCAGAACCGATAGATGGAAGTTTGCTATTTCGAAAAATGGTTCTAGAAAAAAGCTAGAACTGGATACAAGTACAAGTGAAGCACTCCCATGTAATCTATCTTTATTCCTTTATTCCTGATTCTTAACCATGCAATTCCTGTCAGTCCTTCGTTAAGACAATTTCATTGTCATCATCATTAAATCGCCAAAATGGTGTACCAAATCAGACCCTTGCATATATCAAGTGAGGCGCCAGAAGTTGTTCCCGCGGAACAATCTCCGTACTTAACCTCACCCGATAAATATTTCGTTCGTTCATACTCAGTGAGAAGAGCATCGAATCATCTAATATCACCACTAAGTAAACATTGTGATAATATTCCTCTCCAAGAAGTCACATTTCCACCCCCAAAAAGAGCATACGATCTTGCGCGTTATTCACCTCCGCCAAAGCAAAAGAAAAAAATTGGGCTGGTACCAATTGTTCTCATAGCTGTGGTGTCTTTCTTAATCGGCGGGGGCATTGGCGGTGGTATAGGAGGATGGGTTGGAAAGCATAACCCCTCGAGGTATTTCTGCATGCGACATTGAGAAAGGACAAAACTGATCATAAGTGTTTCCAGCAAGACCTCTAAATCCGAATCAACGGGAACCTTTTCAGGATGTGCTCCAACAGCCACTGAATTTGTAGACTCGGCTGGCTGTCCCAACGTCAACAATACTACCTATACAACACCAGTACCGAGTGTAGAGTTTCGTATAGCTTGTGCTATCGACTTGACTTCTTCGCCAGGAGAAGATATCGAACTAACCAACGTCACTACTCCAACTCTGAATAATTGTTTGGAATCATGCGCACAATATAATAACGGACAATGCTTGGCAGCTACTTGGATACAATTTTCCCCAAATCATCCAGAGATGAACTCAAAGTGTTTCTTCAAAGCAAATTCAGGAGTCCGCATACCCATGAATTCTACGGGAACGATAGCCACGAGTGGGTTTCGGATTTCCTGACATGGGCTTAATACACGATATGAGTTCTTGGAATACTTGTTTTGTTCTAATTTGATAGCTCGAGCTGCTTGGAAAGCGCTCACGATTCGCTCGCTTGTTGTCAATGGATTTTGCATGGTTATGGCGTTTCTAAAACGGTGCATCATTTTCACGTTCTATACGACTAGATTTCAGCGGGATGTTTGGGGTATCTGAATATTTGTACATTCGCTCAAGAGATATGAAGAGATGATGGAGAATTTGCTTTGCTTGCGGGCAGTTTAATTTTTAATTGCTATTTTTGTCTATCCTTTAATTGTTGTAAATCACATTGAAGCCATTATTAGCAGCTTGCGGGCGAGGTGGACTTATAAATGCTGCATTTAATCGAGAAGTTTGTGAACATGGAATCAGGTATGGGGAGAATCATTGAAAATCTGGATACAAAGTGGATACAAAGTGGTAACCACCGACCGTGTTAGCAATAATCGTTTTGAAGGAAGTACTGCCACATTGAAACTGCTCACAGCGTCACTATTCTGCTTGGGAGGAATTCACTATCTCGTCTATACAATTTCCCCCTCAAGATAGATCGCCTGAAAAATTGTCAGTCTCAATTCATCCAATAATATGACTTGGCTTACCTCGAAGGGCACCGGTGTAGTTCAAAAGACAAGCCAGAAGGTCATTTCTCGAGTGCTCTTTGTACTTGAAAAATTGCTTTGATCAGATTTTTGCGGAAGAACTGCTCGTAGAGACAGAGCTTGCTGGTCCTTTAGACAACAGTTAGTTTGGGCTCTGTGGTGGTAATGTGGTCAAATGGACCTAGCGTATTTATTTACCCCTCTTTCCAAAACTGGTTAGACCCATATCTCATCGCGTCGCGCGGTACTACAACACGTCGAAAAATCGCCATCCACGATTACCCATTGATTATTACATCTCATGGCTAGTATTGATTGTCACAATCTATAAATCATTGCCTTTGTTTATATGCCGTCATTTTCCCGGCGAGACGTGTTTGTGCATTAGATGTTGAGTCTTCGAGGGAGCTGTGCAAATCGCGTCAACTTTCCAGGATTTCTGAGAAGTTTTCCAATTTATTACTGGCAGTAATCTGGGCGTATCGGCCGAGAGATTTATGTTTGCAGAATATGCATGTTTGTCATCATTTCTGTTGTTCTATCCCGCTATTCTTCTTACGCGCGTTGAGCTTCAATCTTTCCTTTCACGCCGTTTTGTTCGTTTCTTGCTAATAGTGCCCAATCTGGTGCCTCTTCATATTAAATGAAGACCTCTCATACGGCCATACTAGAATACTTCCTTTCTCGATGCACCTCAAGCTAAGTCTTGGGCATCTTTCCTACTCGTCTCCCCACCCATCTTCCTCCCTGTGCCTCGCTCGGCCGAACAACTTTCTCGAAATTTTGATGAAAATATTCGCTCGCAGCTAAGAACCTACTGTTACCTGCAACATCTGCGATATCATTACAATGTCGCTTTAATCAGCATACATGCCCCATAAGACTGGAGCAGGGTCAATGAGTCTCTACAATCTATACTCGGGAAAGTGGATGTTGATTGTTATGGACTGAAGAATCTGAAATATGTCGGCGGATGATATTCATATTGGACTGATCCTGTTAGCATTTTAAGAATTATCACTATGCTTCCATGAGAAGCCTTGCTAAGGGTTATGTAATCTGCTCTGCGTCATCAGAAGTCATCATCTTCTCTTAGTCCGAAATCGGTCTCAAATTCCATGGCTACAGAAAAGCTGTAGACCCGACGATTCTTCTATTCTAGCATCAATATTACTTTTCGACTACTCTATACAAGTGTGACTAGTGGATTTTTACTTGGTGGATCATGATAACGAAAGGGCTCATATCATTTATTGTGTAACATCTCGCGAACGCCAACTTTAGCCATTTCAGTTCATCCTCAGCCGATGCATCTTTCCACGGCTATTCGCAGATATCGAAGCTTCACAATGCTGCCACTGCTATAAGAATCAAAATGTGGTATCGGTAATGTATATCTATCATGCTTACGTTGGCCATGACTACTGATAAAAACGATTTGTACAGTCATATCATCACATCGCGGAGTGAGGTAAGCACTTGCTAAATATGTACCCTTTACTAATAAGCCTTCTGGATATCTTCAAAATAGCTGATGATGTTAACAATCAATATCAGAGATTTACATCGGAATCAGCAGTTTAGCGAAGCGTATAACTTTCAGGAGCTCCCGTTGCCTGTAAATGGATGATATGAGGTATCTTGTTTCTTCATTTGCCATTCTTGACAATTATCTTAAGAACTTACAATCACAATAATCCACTACTAGGCATAACTTGTAATTTCTTTCTTCTGCACATCATTCGAATTGGCCTGGGCGCTGGTCGCAAATCTGATGTTTTATATCACTCATATTGGATTTGCCACCAACATGCCGTGATTTTCTTACTCATGCGAGTTTACCTCATCATTTTATCTATCGGCTTTGATTGGAGTGTTGGTTTCCCGGAGCCCGGTTCGTTCCTTCTGAGGCTAACGGGCGCTCCGCGGTGTCCTTCTCCTTGCTCTTGACATGGGGCAAGGGAAGCTGAGTGATGGCTTCAGGGTTGTAATCCTGCCCCACGTGTTTATTGTGCTTATTTCATATGCTTTTGTCATGACACTTTCTATCCCTAGAATCTTCTATACTCCTGAAATTGACATACTCGATTAATGTTGGGACAAAAGTATCCAAGAAGTCATCAAGATATCGAACCTTCTAAGTGTTTCCCAACAAGTCACACGAATTACGCAGTACAATATGGATAAGAACATACATATACTATAAGCTTGGGCACGAAATCGAATTAACTATTGCATCATTTGTCGGATTGAAAAGGGGTCACCGAAATTCGTTTGATGTCAATTACTCTTCAAGACTTTCGTCCAATGTATGGTTGCTTTCAAGGTATCCTTAGAATTCCTTTCAATTGCCCCTGCATCAATTACTTATTCTCCCGACGGGCACTACAGGATTACACGATCTAGATGGTTGAAAACTTTATATCATCCCATCTAGAAAGCGCCATGCATAGAATGGTTTGTTTCATCGCGAACAAAATCCTTCGCCAATAACCAATTAATGGCTTCTGTTTAATACTTCTTAGTCAATCGTACTATGTTACGCGGTGGGCACAAGAGACACTTTTGTTTGCCAAGAAACTTTTAGCCGGATCATGATATGATTGGAGTTCGTGAATTACTAAATTTGGTTGCACAACCATTGAAATATAAAAGTACCCCCTTGAAACGTTTACACTCAAAAATCCTATCAGATCTCTATTTGCTCCTCAATTTTAAAGTTCTTGAATCGGCGAATTCGAAGCTTAGAATCAGATCCTTTCGACCCACAGCCAAGGATGTGATATGAATAGGGTCCTACTGGGGGCGGCTAAACATCAATATCCCCTACGAATAAATCGTTTCCGCGCGTTTGTAAGGAGATTTTGTTTTTTTCTTGGGATTGCCTGCCTAGAGGGCCAATTTAATCAATCTCAAATCAGCCCAGTTCCACTCTCCCCGCGTTCGAAAGATGCGGGTGATATAAATTTAAGGAGATCAGCATGGCCCACAGCTTCTCGATTCGGGTATCTACATTAAATTCACATCATATATATTAAGACTACTTTCCTTCAAATTTTGTAGCATATCATCTTTTCTGACGATAGTCTTTCTTTCTTCCTATTCTAGTCGCTCTCTACTTCTATATTCAATCCTCTCGATCTTTTCGATCTCTACGATCTCTACGAACTTTTGTCAATCCCTACTAGAGTCTGGACACTCTTTGATTGTAAATACATACATTCATACATTCATTCACAAATTTACTTCTTCCTTCCAAACTTGCAAAAATGGTTCTCGCTACTTCTATTCTCATTCCTCTTTACCTCTATCCTACTAAAGGTGCTTGGACCTGGGTCACCAATGCCATTGCAACTTACCCATCCCTTCCATTCACCATCATTGTCAATCCAGACTCTGGACCAGGAGTTCTCCACGAATACCCAGAAGATGAATACATTTCTGGTATCACCAATTTGACAAAGTATGACAACGTCAAGCTTTTGGGATACGTGGATACCAGATTCATGGACAAGAGTACTTCTGAAGTTGACCAAGAAGTCGAGACTTGTGAGTAAAACTTTCCTAAAAACAGATGAGCCAGGAAAATACTAACCAAGAATTAGATAAATACTGGTCTACCTACACCAAAGCAAACATCGCCATCGATGGAATCTTCTTCGACGACGCAGTCAACGAATGGACATCCGCCTCTTCCGGCTACATGACGGACATCGCATCCAACGCCCACGCTCTAAACCTCACTGTCACCTTCAACCCTGGTACCATCGCCGACTCAGAATTCTTCACCATCGCCGACAAAGTTGTTATGATTGAAGATGACTATTCGGCCTTCACTTCTCGAAAGGGTGGTTCGTTGAACAAAATCGCAGACACCCAACAAGGTCAAAGTTCGGTGATTATTTACGATTTCAGCGGTTCTCAATCTCAGCAGGATAATACCGTTAACTCTATCGTTGCCTCTGGAGTTTCCGAGGTGTATATCACGACGGTTGAATATACGAGTCAGAGTAAGATGTGGACTCAATTCGTGGATGCGGTTAACAGTGCTGTGGGGAACTAGAGTATTAGTTTGGAGGTCGGTTGTGGGGTTCAGTGGGGCGGGCGGAGGCGAGGGAGAGGGGGGAGACAACGTCGAGCTGGTGAATTGACGGAAAGTTGTGCTTGGATGCTGGGGAAAATCCTTCTTTTCTTGTTTTTACTTCTTGGTGAGAGTGCAGGTTGGGTTTTCAAAAATAGGTGTGAGAAAAAATTTACATATATATTCACACGATGGAAGATGAAAATAGCAGATTTGTGTGCGGAAAATGACGACTGCTTCCCGTGTGCCCTTGTGTTTCTTGAAACCACATGCAATTCTTCTAGTTCATAAATGTGTCTCAAGTTTTTTTTCGTGGAAAGGATCATCTTTGGATTTCAATTATACCATGAAATTTCCACGAGTAAGACAAAAATCTTCGACTTTGCAAAGTGCAATAGCATTATCTCCACATGCTTTAATACATTTCTCTCAACATAAAGCAGTGAGCAAACCCACAAACAGAAATGATATTAACCAAGTTCACTCCCAATTTCAATCTTAAGCCGACAAGATATGCGAACAGAATCCAACACCCAAACCCGCTACATCTTAAAAGAAATCCTCATCCATACCCATATCCGTCTTATATTCACGAAACACACACACACACACACACCCATTTCTCAAGTCATCCCATCATCCTGCACAAACATCACTCCTCAGAATCAGGTCAGATTGCCCCCCCCCCCCCCCCCCCCCCCCCCTTCTCAATAGAAATCTCAACATCCATACCCCCGAACATCCCACTTGAATCCCGATTTTTCAAACATGTAAATATTCACTGATGTCCAACTTTCGATTTCTCAATAGGTTAACTAACTGTCTAATATTAATAAGATCATGATATATATGAAAGAGAATCATTGGATGCTCGTATTTAAATTCACATCTGATTCACGTACTCGCTTTCCCATTTATTTTCCTCTCAAGTAAATGCCTTCTTTCCATCTCGTTCCTGCCCATCCTTTTTTTTTTTTTTTTTTATCATTCCTATCCATTCATTCTCTCCTTTCCTCCAGAATTAGAAACCCCAACACCAATATCTCAATATACTCAATCCAGCCCACGACCTCCCAGCGCAGAACAAGACCCCACACTCCTGTAGAAAAGAATATTCGTTAATTCATAGCTTCCATAGTATATGTATCTCTAATACAATAACATAATATAAAGACTCCCAAATCCCCCAAACGGAATCAGACCAGACCAAACCAACCCCAACATACCCGTACTCAATTCCACCCATCCACATCACCCCCTACGGCAACGCCATGAAAACCTTCAACAGCTTCGCATAATCCGGGGTCCCCAACCCCGTCACCGGATCCCACCCACTCACCGCCTCAAACCCATCCGTTCCACACCCCGGATTCCTCCCATTCGTAATATCATTCATGGCCGGCTGATTCGCATACAGCACCGGATTCACAAACCCGACACTACTCTTCCCCACGGCAATCCTCTCCTCATTGACCAAATTCAGCATACTCGCAAACGCAGGACAACTGGCACTCGTTCCGAACGCGAGCGAAAAGCGTCCATTGACCGCCGTCACATAATTGATTCCATTGGCACTCACATCGGGATACCCTCTTACCAATTTCGAATTATTGAATCGGTCCGCCCCATATCCCGGCGGAGACTGCGCATAATACGTCTCCATGGCCGTTTTCTGATAGTCCGGAAGCGGGAAAACATTCGAGAATCCGCCACCGCTGAAGATAACCTTCGACGCCGCGCTCTCGGGACTATGCACGGTGCTCCCGTTCAGAATCTGCGTCGCGCCTACACTCGTCACATACGGACATGTACCTGGGAAACTCGGATTGAACACGCCCGAAGACCCATTATTATACGCTCCCGTTTTGGAATCAATACACTGCCCCCCATTTCCGGCAACGCCGAAATCGCCCGAGGAGTACAGGACCGAGACGCCCTGGAGCCCTAACTTCATGTATTCGTTACACTGACGCATTTCGTATTTCGCGCCGAGATCAGCTTCGTTGGCGGAATACGAGGTCGAGATAACTTTTGTGCTTTGATAGCGTCCGCATTGGAGTTCGCCGGGAAAGCCGCCGGGTTTGGGATCCGGATATTGGCCGTCGACGTTGGGATCTTTGGAGTCGCCGCCGTCGGCCGTGCAGTAGGAGGCGTCGATTGCTTCGAGGAAATTGTTGAAGCTTCCTCCCTCGACCAGATCGCCGACTTGGAAGACGGTGACTTGTTGTGGGTTGATGAGCGCCATGGCGAATTCGAGATCGAGGGCGCTTTCTCCGTTGAAGGCGAATGATTGGTTGGTTTGTTGTACGACGGCTCCGTCGATTAGATCGACAATTGGTACTTTATTCGCTTGATTGGGCGAGAATTGTTCGAACCACATATTTAAATCTGTCTGGAGAAAAGCCTGCGGGGTATACTCGACCACACCCATGGTATTATTGGTCGCGGATTTCGAACCCGGAGGGAAATTGTAAAGGGCTTGAAGACACGCAGTCGTGATCATGGTATCGCAATTTTCGAGCGTCATGAGAGCATTCTTGACATCGGCACCTTGTTTGGGATTCGACGCATCTTCGGGACTTCCCATTTTTCCCACGGGGTTCGTACTCCCAACACCCATCCCATCTCTCTTTCTCCTCCTTACCTCCTCCGCCCTCCTATTCAACACTTTCAACGGCTCCGGCAAATCCCTCTCCTGCTTCACCTGACTCCTCCCGCCTCCTCCCCCAACCCTCCCATCAAACCCTACTCCAGGCGTCACAAAATCCACATGCGCGCTCACCCCACTTGGCACACTATACTCTCCACACGCAACATGCCTGGCACCCTCCTCATGTTCCCACACAAAATACCTCGTCCTCAACAAGCCCTCCGCCTCCTCCGTCGTCGCATTAAAACTAATCCACGCCCCCCCTTTACTAACCCTCACCCTCTCCGGTGCAATCCCCGAGTCATGTAGCCACGCCCGCACAACATCCACTGTTTCCTGGGACGGAGCAAACATATCTGCGATTTTGGACGCGCTCCAATGTTGACCGTAGAGCGGGGATTCGGGATGCGAGACTTGATTTAAGAATTCCTCGGCGCGGTGGAGGTTCTGTTGCGTGAGACCTATGCGGACGGGGAAAACGGCTTGAGGATGGAGACGAGCGGATCTTTTCCATTTGTGAGGCGGGGAGGATCTTTTTTCATGTACCACATGCGGTTTTTCTTCCCTTCTTTTAGCTTTCACCTTCCTTTCCTCTCCCCTTTCACCATCCACCCCATCCAAAGGCCTCCCTTCAACCCCTCCAATACTCCTCCCCCGCGGTCCATACGAAGTCATCCCCTCCCCATTCCCCTTCCTAACCTCACCTCCGACCAACGTTATCGTTCCCTCCGACGAAACCGGCGATGCACAAATCGCTACCACCAGGGTAGCGAAAACACTCATCCCAATCCCAAAATGAAACCTCATTACTTCCCTTGGATGCTAAACCCGGAGCATCTGACTACCAAAAAAAAAAAAAAAGAAAACAAGATTCAAAAATAAGACGAAAGGAATTTCATTCACAAGTATCACCACGGTACATTCATTGGTTTGGGAAAATAGCGACAAGCTAGTGTTTGCATTGGCTAAAATTTTGGATACTGAAACTATGGATGAATTCGATAATGAAATCGGAAGTGCATTTTTCTTATTATAGATACAAACCAAGTGATTAAGCTCTTGCGCACTATATGCCTTATCCACATCATATAAGGCTTCCACGGATATGAGGTGACCCTTTTGACCATAAAATATGGATTGGAAGTTTTGAACAGGAAGCTCAAGACCAATCAAAAGACAAGCAAAAGCTTAGACTTTCGAGATTGGCAGACATTTGATAGAAGTCCATACAAAAATGGTTTCCAACCTTCTCGTGAAAACCATGTCTTACACGTGCAATGCACCAAGTCCCTTGACAACCAAGAGATCCAAGGTCTTGGATGAGGCTGATGAGGATATCTTGGTGGTCAAGATCAAACCATTGACCTGCACGGATCTAAGAATGATCAAAGGAAGAGCTTGCGAAATGATTATTACCAGAGATGAAATGAATTGATGAGATAGTGGATTCTCTTCTTGTATCGACAATTCATTATACCAATAAGCTGACGCGGTGAGTTCGAGGTCAGTGGATACTAAAAGCTTGTAACAACAACACGGACTTCAAACCACTGAAAGTAATGAACTTTGAAACAATCAAGATTCATAGCTCAAACACCACCAGTTTTTAATTCGGAATACTTCTCAAAGGTTTTCTTCTGAAGAGCACGTTGCTCATTGATAACCTTCCATAATTCCGCATTTTCTTTTTGTAACTTTTCTTCCTCGCTGGAGGACGAAGATGTAGCTGTCATTTGAGGTTGAGCAAAATCAAGTAATGCTTTCTCTAGCATACCTTTAGGAAATCCTTGATACTCCATGGCTTGATCAAATGTCGTTGATTTCTTGGTACCATTCAATTGGGCTGTGAATGCATAATTACCCTCGGCCAATTTAGGCTTAACTACGTTTATTGATTTTGTCGTTGGTGTCTTTGGGAAAGGAGATTGCATAACAAGGTTTGTTACGGGAGCATTCAAATCCGAGAGTTCTACCAAGAAAGCACGTCTTCCAGTATCCCAGTGTGAAATCTTTCCAGAAGAATGTCCCGAAAACAAACTTGTTCCATCATAACTCAGCCCTAAACAGTGCACAGCACCAAGATTCTCTGTTGGTGGGGACCACACCGGCGAGTTAACTTGAACTGGGGTATTTTGCAGTCGGGTATCATACAATGGATTGATCGCTGAGTCTGGCTGCATGAGTTCAATCATTTGTAATGAACCGTCTTCGAAACCCGTATAAACAGCTCTGTCGCATGGGTCCAGTGCCATGCATAATGGAGTTGATGGAAGTAAGAATGTTCTTAGAAGATCACCCGTGTGGTAATTCCAAACAATAATTGAATTGTCCTTGCTCGCAGATATGCATATATTTGATGTGCTGGAACTGTGACCCATGACGACGGAAGTTATGGCGGCTCGGTGGTTTGACAAGGTTCGAATTGGCTCATGCGGTTCATTCGTATTTGTATGTAATGACAAAAGTTGTGGAATCGACCACACGTGGAGATTTGAGTCTTCGGAGCCAGTAATGATATTTGTTGAAGATGAGGCCATACATGAAACCGGTTGTAGATGTGCAGCTGATGTTGAGACTTGTCTACCTGTACAGACCTAGACCCCGAAAGAATTAACACAAATGACTCCATGCATTCGCCATCGTGTCGCCATCAGTGTAGCCACGCACGAGGTAGCAATACCAAACGGCACAACACGACGTAAGCTGCAGATAATAGAACGGGCGAAAACTCACCTCCCACAGTATGACCCGCCCCTCGGCTGTGCCCAGTACTAAAAGATCATCGCCGACCAAAGTTAAAGTGTGTAACCTTTCTGGAAAAGAAATTAAAGCTTCTTGATTTCCACGCTCCCTTGAATAAACATGGACAACCGCCTTATCAGCTTGTGCCGCGAAAATATGGGTTGAATTTGCCGCGAGGGCATTGACTGCGGTCGAACTTTTCTTGAAATTTGATTCGATTTTCGGGGAAGGATGTAATGTGTGAATGTAAATCCCGATGTCTTTGGCGATGGCAGTATTCGCCGTTCTTGGCTGTGCTCGAATGGATGAGATGAATTGTTCGGATAACATGGTTGCCGATGAATGTATGCTTCTCCTTGACTGGTCGATCGATTGATTGACTGATGGACGGAAGAATTGGCTGATTGAGATTGAGATTGAGCGTTCGATATTGTGCAATGGATATTTTATTTTGTGTTTCGATTCTTATCGGAGACACCGGTAATTGTGGGTATGTCCTCGTAGATTCGTCGTGTTTTAAGATGACCTGGGGAGATTCAAATAGATTGACCTGTCGGATTCTTTTCGACGACGCCTTGTGGGTGAGATTCAGGGCCAGTCGTCAGTAGCCAGTGACAACTGCGGATTGCGGATTGCGAATTGCGAATTGCGAATTGCGAATTGCCAGTTGCCAGTTGCCAGTATCCAGTTGCGTGTATCCAGTTGCCAGTCAGTGACCAGTCGCCAGCCAACTAGTATAGTTCAACGGAACGGGCGCCAAAATGTGTAAATGTTTGTTTTTCCCGTGCTGGCAGCCTTGCAATTGATCAACCAATCGACCAGGGACGAGATGGGACGAGATGGGACGGATTGAACCGCGTTTGATCTGTGATGGCGTTGTAGATGTTTTACAATGTTGCGTGCGAATGGCATGAACATGAAAATTTGCATAATGAAGATGAAATTTGATGTTTCTGGGGTAAATGCGTGGTGAGCCAATCAGAAGCGAGAAACGCGTGAGAAGGCTGCAGGAGGCTGCAGGAGGCTGCAGAAAGCTGCTGAAGGGGGAAAAGAGGCTGCAGAACTTGATGATTCTTAAAATAGACTCGGGAACCAGCTAGGGAATGGGGGAGGGGAGGGGAGGGGAGGAAAGGAGGAGAGCCAAGATTTCTTTCGTTTTTGGTCGGGATTTCATTCTATTGTTGATGACGGTGCATATGGCAACAAGGCCTATGCTGATGCTGCTTGGATATCAAACCAACATCGAATCCATATCTACGTCGACGCCAGTTCCGATGCCGAATTCCCAACTAATTGGTTCACATGGGGATGGGGGACGATCATGATTCAATCGGTGTATGGGGAGGGGTGGTCAAGTATTGGGCATGGTATTGGGTATGGTATGGTGTGGCAGATACGGCATGGCACGGCATGGTCTTCGACAAGGCCCTGGTGTGTGGATGGAATGATGCGCGTCGAGGCTGACGGTGGAGGAAGCAGAGAAGGAGAAGTAGATCGGAGGCAACAGAACCAGAACCGTGGGATCAATCATCAATAGGATGAAGGATGGCATGGATGGATCTATTCGCCATTTCTCTTCGCGTATCGTGACTTTATCTGGTAGAATGACAATCTTAATGAACTCCATTGGACTGCATTGGACTCCATTGGCTCCATTGACGTGCCCCCGAAACTACTCCATTGAATGCGTGGCCCATTTATACCCCTGGACGGCGCCCTGGACGCCCTGGATATTCCTTTCCTATGCAACCATGGACTCTTGGAGGCGCCAGCACTCTCAGCCAGACTTCAACCAGATTCTGGGAAAACGATCAACATCCATCCATCCATCGTCCATGCTCGGTGGGGGGTGAGTGGGAGAGGCGGATATCGTTATTAGAGTCCAAAAGTAACGCCACGAATACGGAAGAAGGGCATTTCCGAACAATTGGTTAAGGCATGAGCACCCTCTTCGCATCCTGGATGTCTTACCTCTTAGTCTGGATCTGTCAAACGATCTGTCAATTATTGCTCCCAGAGAAACTTATGGATCTCATGGGTCTCATGGGTCTCATGGGTCTCATGGACCTTGTTACTCAACTCGATTACACTACTCTTCTAGGAGCTTAGCAGGTGATGAGTCTATGATGGCACGATGGATCATGGCCGTCGACTAATGAAGCAGGCAAGCAAGCAGGCAAACAAGCAGACAAACAAGCAAGCAGACAAACAAGCAAACCAGTATGATGCAAAACGATTCAAAAAGCTGAGATCAAAATATCATCTGTACGCTGATAGCACTAAACACCAAACATGGAGGAGTTCATCAGTGTCTAGCTACCGAATCGAGACATTCTTCGTTTCCTGATCTCGGAATTGCCTTTTCCCTTTTTCTATTTCCTTTTTCCTTTTTCCTTTCCCCTTTTTTCCAATTCTCGCCCTTTTGGGACGATTTGTGTTCTTCAGGTACCGAAAGCTTAGCTGAATGGTTGCTTGGTTGCTTGGTCCATTGTTCTCAACATGGTCGAATCTATCTTGATATCTCATTGATGAATTATTCGAGTTGGAGGAAAAGTCAAGGGTTATTCGATTCATTCGATTCATTATTGGCGTTTCTTCTTTCAGAATAAGAAGAAATTGGGATTAAGATCCTCTCATTAATTCCATTTATACATTCATTAATTTATTCATGCCCTTGTCACGATTCGTTCATTATTGACTAAAGCAGACTAGAGACTTGCTTCTTTCTCCAGATCCTTTTCGCTTTCGTACATCGGACAACTTTAACTGCCTAGTAGAGGAAAGTACAGTGAGAGACGGTGAAATCCAGGAAAGTAAGTTGACGGTTGGACCCAGTCACCCAGCTCCACGGCACCAAGAGGGCGCAGCTATATTGAATAGGGCAACAGAAGCGAATTGAGTTTGCATTCCTTGTACCTACCCACCAAAAGCTACAGCTTGGGTGTAAAATTAGGAACTAATTGAGGACTAATTGAGCATCCCTAGTCCTCTCGTCCTTTGCTTTTCGCGTCATTGACCAATAGCATCACCGTCGGGGATCCATTACACTTTCGGCTTCGGGCTTTACCTTTTTCCACAGGGCTATTGTAGCACAGCAGGGCGTGAGGATTAAATGAGCTATAAAAGTCAAACGAACGGGGCTTTTGTTGATCAATGCAATGTCTAGCAGCTGGTAGCTGGTATTTACGGAGCAGTAGCTATCCAGCAGCTATCCAGCAGCTAGCAGCTAGTACGTGATGAATATGATGAATATGTGATTGGATCCCCACTAGGTACGTGATGGAATGTAATGACTAGAGTGAACCGATGAACAAACGAACAAACTAGTGAGGCTGAACCTTTTTTGATGGGTGGCCAGCGTCCTATACTGGCCCAAGCAAGTGGTAGCAAATCCGTTTGTTACACATGACCAGCTGGAAAAGCGTAATGCATCCACTCAAACAAATTACCTGGGCAGTGGCAGTGGCAGTGGACAGTGAGCAGTGAGCAGTGAGCAGTGAGCATCTACCTGGGTACGATTCTCCACTCATTTCTTCCAAAATACTTCTTCTCATTATTGTCACCCATGGCCAGTCATATACGTCTTGTGCATATTATCCATGAAACATCAGTAATCCCATCACGACCCAATCTCATCGAAGCCATCTGAATCCCCCAGATCGAAAAGAGCTTCAAACAAAGTGGCCCTGTCGAACATACACCACGTACAGGATCATGGGTAGGGGAAGGGAGAGGCTCACAGAATGAATGTTCTGTGCGTATGTAGAGAGCACAAACAACCTTCATTAACTAAACTTAGTTTCTACTAAGCAAAAGCTTATTCGAACAATTCATATTCACAACCTCAATCACAGTAAGATACGACGGACTACGAGGCCGAGTCCCCGAACCCCCATAGTTCGTTACTCTCAAGCTCATCTCATCGATCTTGATAAACATAAACTTTCCCATATTCTCGAGCGCAGCGAGGACGGGGGTTTGGGGGCTTGCCCCCATATTCATCTGCATCTGCATCTTCATCTCCATCTTCATTCAACGTGTACGCAGCAGTGCATGTGCAGTAGATGGAAAAAGGAAGTATGATCTCCCCTTTCAATTTCCATCACCCAATCGCAATTCTGTGCTACCCCTCTTCACATTCGCCTTATACTCAGGTACCCATATTCAATCATGCACTCAACCCTTATGCAAGGCCACATGAAGAGATCTACAATATCTCGAGTACAGGCGCCCCAAAGCAAAAGCAAACATAAATATATACTTCTGACGCAAGCTGGGAACTCATTCTCGTTCGTTATCTTCTGCCTAATTGGCTCTAAGTTATTTGTGTCTCAACTACCGGGTCTTTCTTTAGCTCTGGTAAGATTATCACCAGCATTAGCACACGATCAATTCGTTCCCACAGCTTTACCCTAGAGCTTTGCTTACCCTGGAGATTTACCCTGGAGATTTACCCTCGAGATTTAACCCTTGAGATTTATTTAACCTTGTCTGCATTCTCTACCCCTTCTTCCTTCCGTCCCCCCTGGTCTATAAAAAACAATGACGCCTAGAAAGTCGAAGTAGTAAGAGAGTAGAGAGTCATCGCCGGGTCATTTATAACTCGATGATTCCACTTTTACCCCAGTACATAACACAGACCACGAATTTGGATGGGATGTTGTGATTCTGATGGCTCGACGGCTGGGTAGGTAGAAATTTAGACGGAAGTAGTGGTAAGTAGGAAATAGTCAGTAGCAGGTAGCAAGTAGCGAATACTATCTAGCGAATAACTATCTAGTAAATACTAATAGCAAGCCCATTAACCCATTTATCATCTAGTCATTATTTATTTATCACTCCGTCACTACCCATTTAATACCTATTTATTGTATTCGACAGATGGCAAATGGAGAAAAAGAAACAAAGTCGTATTTGTTTTACTTTTGCCATACTTTACCTCATTCTCGGGCTCCAAGTGGTTACTCGGTATACATACATACCCACATACCCACATCCTCCCATACTGACTTACTTACATACATCCCAATGCACGGCATGTCAAAAAAATCATCTACTTCGGACAGGGAATTCCAAAAAAGATGCATGAGATCCATGAAATCTTGGAAACCCATGAAACCCATGAAATCCATGATCTTCAATCCCTTGTACCAAATCATCCCAAGGGGGAGGTCATAAGGTTCCACATAATATACCTTGCTTTGTTTTTCGATGATTTCTACCCCGGGGAAGGGAAGATCATATAAACCACTTCCATCATCTCATCGCATTACTGCTGGACTATAATATGATATCGTTTTTCTGCATCATCTTTTAATCTACACTTTTACACATCCAGCTCACACTCCTTAGACCTTTTTTATTGATTGAGTGATACATACTCCAATCATAGTCGCTCCTTTTAAAACAGCACCATGGGTTCATCAACCGCTCAGAACATCAGTCAAAGACAGTCCCATACGTATCAGAAATCTGCCTCCTCCATCGTGCCAACGGTACATGGCGTGCGCAGAACATATCAAGCTCCCTCCAACCCACCCTTCGTTCACCATGAAAATGAATATACGGAATCACGAACACTTTCTACGAGAGCTTCTCTACCGAGTTTGCACACCACCATGTTCAAGCAAGCCAATGCCACTTCGGCTATGTTGAGACCGTCATCTGCACACACATCCAAGAGAGCCGTGTCTGGGATGAAGCGACTTTTACCCCTCCGACTGGCGACTCCACCACTTTCAGAAGATTCGGAAGATTCAGACTCGCACTCCACATCCACATCATGTAAGAGGTCGACTTTCGGTCAACTAGAACGTTTGGGAGATTTATCGGATTTGGGAAACATGTCGCAACGAAGATTGCACGGTACATCGCTCTTAGCCATCCGACCCGAGAAATATCGAGACACTCCCATTATTTCAACAGATGGATCGCCTTTGATCGGAAGTCCTCTCTATCAAGAGAGCTGTACTAAGTGGGATGAGATTGAGTGCACTACATCTTGTATCATCGATGCGTATGAGGGACTGAGTGATTCGAGTTCGAGCAAAGGATGCGGTTGGGATGACTCAAATCATGACACACATGAAACACAAAGTGCGACATTGTCACCTCTCTCCCCCAGAAGACGTCATCAAGCAGATTCCGAGTTGTCTTTCAAATGTATGGGCGAAGAAAATGAAGAAGTGGGAGAAGGCGAGGAGGGTGAACAATCCGAATCTTCATGGTTTGCTGGTTCGAAAACTCAACGCCGAGTCACTCCTAGATTGTCGACTTTGGATATTGAAGAATGGCTCGACGACAGTGAGAGTAGCATGTGTGAGAGTTCAGATGACGAATCTGATGACTTTTTTGTAAGTTATTCGTTTCAATCAACGGGACAAATGCTAATATTTTCTAGGCATGCGCAACAGCTCTTGCACCAGCTAAAGCACAAGTTATTCACGTGAATCATAAAAAAACTCAGAGCTTGTCTATTACTATTCCTGAGCGATCATTACCCGTTGAAATTTTAAAACATTCCGACTCATCTGCTCTTCGAAGATTAACCTCGCGTTCTCCAATCGAGACATCCCCAATGGAGGATCTGGCCATGTCCAGTCCTCCAACTTCACCCGACGAACCAGAAGCACACAAATTTTCTAACTTTAGTCAACGAAAAATCTCTCGTTCTCCAGCCGATCTTTCCCCAACACCAGCTTCTCCAGATACGATACTTGATATCGTAGCCGCAATCGAAGAATGCACTTCGAATTTTCCTACAAAAATGTTATTAGCTGATACTCCATGCATATCATCCATTCGTTCACACCTTAAAGCTACATCAACAGTCTCTTTCAAATCATTTCAACGATCAAAACAACCACCAGCTCCACCAGCACCATCAACCACAACACTTAAACCACCCCACCACAAAGGTCTCAACCGTCGCAATCGTCCTCAAACAATCTGTCTTTCCCCAACCGAAACCAAATCATTCAACTTTTCTATTCCTACTACGCCACCCGTCACTCCTCCCTTCAGTCCCGATTTCACCTTTTCCTCCCTCGCACCCGACACCACCAGCGCAGGTCCCTCCCCCATTCTCCCCACCTTCGCCTACCAGCTCGCAGCCGCCAATCTCCAACCTCTCCACGCTATCTTCCCGGTTTCTTCCGATTTCCTCCGCTCCGCTCTCTACGCCCATATCCTCGCTTATATTTTCCTACAATCGCTTCCCTCTTCTACCCCTCCATCTAGTACTCCTCTCACCCGCACCCCCACTATCAAGCATTCTCACTCCGCTTCCCACAGTCTCCGCAAATCTTCCTTCCACAATACTACCTTCTCATCTTACACATACAACAACACTTCCCTCGTTGGTATTCCTGCCAAAGCAGCCTCCACTCTCGGTCTCTCATCGTCAACATCCATTCGTCGCAATGGGACTCTGGGAGGAGGAGCGGCCGCATCGCAAAACAAAAAGATTGAATTAAATCTGAAGACTTGCATTGGCAAATTGTTGAAGGGTATGCAGGGAAGTGTGGATGTGGATGGAAATGGAAAGGAAGTGGAAGGATGGGTTTTGAGAAGCTTGGTTGAGGTTGTGAGGGGATGTGAGGGAATTTAGAAGATTCTGTGTGATGTTTTCTTGGATGGTATCTCTTGGTTTATTTCTTTTGTATAGTTTACTCTTTTTTTTTTTTCTCTTTTATCGTTTCCCGGAAGGGATGGCATGGAATGCAATGCAATGCAATGGGAAGGGAAGGGAAGGGGCTAGGGATTGATATCCAAGGGATAGGAAAGGCTAGGATAGGATTTATGGTATATAATGATATATCTCTGAAATATCATGGTAGTAAGGAAAGGAACAGGATAGGATAGGATAAGATATCTAGGCCAGGCCATTCATTTATCGTCATCATCTTCTTAATTGTTCTTGTTTTTGCTCTTCTGTATTCTTTTCTTTCCTTTTCTTTTTCCTTTTTCTTTTTTTTTTATATTATATCCATCGTCTTTTTAAATGTCACTTAGCAAGCAAGGTGTTTGGGGTTAGGAAACCGGAATGACAATTGGACTTTTTAGCGGGGAGTATGAGGACCTATCATATCTATGTTTGTATGATTTTTGATGCTTGGGATGGGATGGGATGGGATAAGATGGGATGAGTAGATACTTACTTACTTTTAATTGGGGATTCTTGTATTTAATTTATTTATATTTATTCACCTCTACCTTTATATCTTTATAAATATATCTCTCTTAAACTCACATCTCTCTACTTTTATAAATTTATCTTATTTCTCTCTCTTAAATCTTGTATCTCTCTTAAACTATATTATATCATATCTCAATACACCCTACTAAATCTCACTAAATTTCATTCATCTATATAATCCATCTACATCTACATCTACATCTACACTCAAACAAATAAATAAATATATAAATAAACAAATCAATAATTCAACTAACTAACCAACTACTCTTGTGCTCTTGTATATTGATTCCTACAATTCGAGGATGTGAAGTTGGAGAATTCGGGGCTGGACTTGAGGTTGGATCGGTGGATGGATGAGTTGAAGTAAAGTTATGTGAAATGATTTGGTTTGATTTGATATGGTCTGATTTGATATGGTTTGATTTGATATGGTTTGATTTGATATGGTTTGATTTGATATGGTCTGATTTGATATGGTTTGATTTGATATGGTCTGATTTGATATGATATGATGTGATATGATGCGAGTTATAAGCTACTTTGGTTACTTGGTTAGTTGGTTTGTATAGAATTATATGTAAATATAGGATTATGTGAAATTTAAAGTTTTATAGGTAGGGGTTAAGGTTGTATATATATAAGTTTGTGTAAGGGGGGCTTAAGGTTGAATAGATAGGGGTTGAGGTTGGATAGGGTTGAGGTTGGGTAGGGTTAAGGTTGTATATAAGGTTTGTTAATTAATTGTGTAAGAAGTTGAGGGGTTAGATGAGGATGAAGGGTAAGAGAGGAGATGGGATGAGAGACATTGGGTAGGAGGGAGGTGGGATGTAGTGGATGTTAATATTAGATGTGAGATTGGATATGTGATGTTGTATTGCGTTGTGTTGCGCTGTCTTGGTGAGAGAGTTGGGATTTGGGAGTTGGGAAATTTGTAGGGAGGAATAGGGACAGGTGGTGAGAGTGAGTGAGTAGACAAGATATATATTTGATCATTTCGAGTTTTGTAGATTAAGTTTAGTTTGTTGGTTTGATGGGCTGATTAATAGATAGATACGTAGATAAATAAATATATATATATATGTAAATATATGACCCTGTAAATCAAATCTCTATCTCTCACACATACAAGCAGTACAAAATCAGAAGCATCGTGTAGTAAATCCAAAAGAAGATTAAGTTTGTGATCCTCGTGGGGAGAGGAATCGGAGAATATTTTGTTTGGCTCGGAAGCGGGGAGGAGTCTTAGCGGGTGGAGGATGGATATTCATCTAGTTATGTATATATCCAGCTGTATACATATGTATAAAAATATATAAAGATATCAAATTCGGAAGTGCGACGTAACGTCACAGCTTTTGCTTTTCAACACACAAACTCTGATTACATTTGTAATTTTGATCTAAGAGATACAAAATTTCTATTTCTATTGAGTATGAATAGATAAGTAGACCGGATGGAAATGACATAGTAAATACTACATTCCAACACTCTAGTACGTTCTAGACGACTCATAATATCTTGATAAATGGCTTTAAACTCTTGGGGGAGATAAATATCGAGTTCTTTACTCCTGTAATGTTTCTACTGAGTATGGATAGATATATAGTTATTATTAGACAGGTATCTAGCTATATATTGTCAAGTTTCTTGCATGGGGGTTGTTTACTTCTAAATAACTTTACTTCACTTCCCTTGACCATCCTAACAAACTGCTTTGATTTTTCCCCAGAGCATCAAATAGCATATGTCAAATAACCATCACATAATCCCTCCCACCTCATAATCGAATTCTAATTCCAATTCTAATTCCAATTCTAATTCCCATAAATAACAAGAAAGTGAGTAGGAATCAAAGTCTCCCAATAGAACTCCCAATCCCATTCCATACCATGCATACAAGGCCATACTTTAAACTTGTCTCGTTAGGTAATGAAATGAATGAAAGCTCACAAGATGGTGATCCGCATACATAGTGAATCAATATCCAATATCACTTACTTAGGTATTCATTGTGGATTATGGTTAGTATCGTAGGTGACTGAACCATCTTTAATCGATGTTTATTTCATTTTAACTTCCTTCGAATCTTCGAATCTCTGATATAGCTTTTCAAGTCCATCTATTCCAAATCGACACAATAAATCTATCTATCTAACCACCTATTCGGATTTCCATTCTCCGCGAAAACATCATCACTGTCACCATCACCACCTCCGAAATCCCCCCCCCCCTAACCCACCAAAGATGTTATACCCAATATCCATCCTCCTCCCCCTCTACATCTATCCGCTCCCCCTCGCCTGGAACTGGCTCTTAACAACCATTCCCCTCTACCCCTCCATAACCTACACACTTATTATCAATCCATCCACCGGACCCGGCACTCTCAATTCCTTTCCCGATTCAAGCTACATCGATGCCATCGCCTCTCTGAATGCATTTGATAATGTACAGTTATTAGGGTATGTAGATACGGCGTATATGCATCGGGCTGTTGAAGATGTTGTTGCCGAGGTGGGAACTTGTAAGTATTCTTCTTTTTCATTCATTCCTATTTCCAGATCTCGAGTCTCGAGTCTCCCATATTCCAATTCTTCCATCTACCTCCCCATTATCCACAACCACAACCTCAAAACCAAACCCAGAAACAAACTAACATTCCCCCCCTCCACAAGACAACCACTGGCAAACCAACCCCGCAAAAGATATTCACATGCACGGCATATTCTTCGACGACTGCGTCTCCAACTGGAACCTCAGCACTTCTCAGTACATGAGCACCATCGCCAGTTCCGCCCACCAATCCAATCTCAGCGTAACATTCAATCCAGGCGTTCTTGCCGATCCCTCTTTCTTCTCTCTCGCAGATAACATTTTAATGATTGAAGATACATACGATATTTCTAAAGCTCTACCGAGTATTGATTCTAGTAAGTATTATCTTCTCTTTCTCTTTCTCTTTCTCTCCCTCTCCCTCTCCCTCTCCCTCTTGTGCCAATATCTTTCTTCCCAAACATCAAAGCTACGAGTTCTCCAATACCTAACCTCCAACCACAAATATTAGTTCCCACCAACCAAAGTTCCAAATCTTCCGTTATATTCCATCATTTTACCGGCTCTGCAAGCAATCAATCGATGCTAGTTAAGGAAATCTTGACTAAAGGTATCAATTCGCTATACATCACCACCGCGAATTACACTAGCCAAAGTGATCTTTGGACACAATTCCTCGCTGCCGTATTCGCAAGTGCAAGTCTTAGCTAAAACATTTATTCAAAAAGAGAGAGGGGCGGTGGAAGGGAAAAAAAATCATAATCATCGATGCCATTCTTGTGGACGAGAATACATCTTCATTCAGACTCAAATAGCTCACTAGGAAATCTGGTATTTCCATCAGAGGTATTGATCATCGAATCGATACGAGATAAGTGATAAGTGAGCACTCATCTCTGCCACACTAGCTAGTCATATAAAATCTCGATCGCCATATCTATGAATAATATGTTTCAGCCCCTCTCACCTCTTTAAAGTTTCATGTGAATGTGATAAATCATGTGATTAATTCAAAATGTTTCACCCACACAACGCAACACAGCACAACATAAGATAAAAATAAAATGATATCAAATCCGTACTCCAACAGTCGGTCAACTAGTTCCTCGTGGGGAAAAGTATATTTCCCGCTAACATTCCCGGTGAGAAATGTATATTGCACGCTACGCCGAGCCGTTAGGGTACGTGCATGAAGTTAGCACATACACAAGAGCTCTTCAAGCACCGAGCGCATGGAAGTTTAAATAGTGAATGTAAAGGAGAAATTCGAACTTTATCAATTCAGCCCTTCATCGTGATTGCGTCATGAGAAACATATCATATTGAATCCATAGAGCATCCAAATGTTATATGAAAACTTTATGTCTAGCTAGTATAAATTGTGTATTTGTAAGACATGATTACCATCTAACTTTTACCGATAGTCATGAACTTTGGGGAAAAGTATACCGTATCATTAAATTCAGTAAGATTAGAGTATTTTAATAATGTTGTATACTATTGAGATTGCCACACTTTGCAGAGTATATGAAATGAGAGTATGTGAAGATATTCAGACTATTGTAGAACTACTGATGAAGAGAAGAATCTAGGTAGGTAGATATAGAATCAATAGAATGAAAGCTCTACTCATAACAGAGTTTCACTAGTAAAAATTAACACTAGCCCTCCTGCATCCCATTACTGCAGGAACCATACCCCTCATTGTAACTTAGAGTCATTCAAGCTTCTAGAAGTCTCTAGTCTACGATTCGTGAATGGACAAATTGAAGTTGAAGACTCGTAAGGGAGCGGGATTGGCATATAAGAAAGAACTAACACAGAATCCAACAGAAGAAGAAGAAAGAATAAACAAACAAAAGAATTCAAAAAGCATCTAACCTTATAGCACTCCTTCCCACAATCAAACCATACCACCCACCCCCATACACATAGAATCTCACGACTCGACTACAATCTAGACACCAACAAACTCGTGATAAAACCATGTCAAGAATAATACAACCATACTACATACATACAGTACAGTACAGTAGATTTTTCCAACTTGCAAGGAGAGAGCGCGATTCTAATTCCATATCATATACTCGCAAAAATGTAAATTACAACGAAGTGAGCCAGTGGAATGTAGAATTATATTATATGAACTATCATGTATATATACCTGAGTGACAAAAACGATAAAGCAATAGATGGATACACCTTGACGAAGAATCATATTCTTTCCTTTGATCCCCATACAGAACAAACAAACAAATAAACAAACAAACCAACCGAAAAAAAAAAAAGAATGAGAATGAATTCCTCCAACCTAAAACTTACAAAACACAGAATAATATTCATCTCTTCAAATGTCAGAAGCGAAAGGAACAACCCCCTTTGAATTCCTAGCCCGAGCTAGTAATCTTCATAAAATTCTCTTAATCCTCCTACCCCTCAATTTACCAATCAAAAGAAGGGCCTTCCGCACCATACAGCCCCCCCACAATCCCCCCTCTTATTCCATTCTTCCAAATCACAAGAAAAAAAAGCCCTCGCCCTCAAACTCCTTCCCACTATATATTAACACTCACTTTCGCCCCCGAACGGCCATCTCTTTGAACCACCTCCGCCCTCAAAGCCCTCTCATGAAAAACCATGAAACCATTGAGAACCATCAGAACTTTACTTACAAAGGACCCGCCTCCCCCTCCCTCTCTCCCCCCACTCCCAGTTCCCCAAACCCCCATCGCACACCCCATACTTCATACCTCATACTCCGTACCAAACTCCATACCATTCAACCCAACCTCCCCAAACCCCAGCAAACCCACCAACTCATTCCCCCCTAAACCTCCTCCAAGCCCCCCTCCAACCCTCCTTCTCTTCTATTCTATTCACCCAAATCCTCTCAAACCCACCCCATACCATCTAATTCAACCTCACAATCACAACTCGACACAGCTCAACTCAACTCAGCAAAATCTCTATTATCATCACTACTCCCTACACATTCTCACATCTCCCTTCTCACATTCTCAACCAAACCTAACATCAACCCCCTTCCCCTTCCCATCCCCCTCCGAGACCCGAAAGAAAATACCATAAAATAGCACAACATAAGGAAGGGTAACTTTACCCTCCCTAAAAAGAACCCGAAATCAATTAGAGTTACATCTCCACTTACCGCGCTACTAACATCATGAATCCGTCCAACTAACGGAAGTCCTGAAAATACATTTATTTCAGCATCTTCAAGAAGTATTACACTAAAACCCAATCATCAATATATGAATATCGAAGTTCAAAAGAAAACGCACCAAACCAAACACTTGATCAATAGTCTATTCGTCTAACCCAAAAGAATATACGATGCTACAGATTCCATCTCTGGAGTTTCCACCGCGCATACTGTATATAAAAAATCACCCCTTTCGCCTGGTATATCCTACCTAAACCCTGTAAACATTCCAGCAAATTTGAGTCATTGAGTCCTCATTCATCCGAAAACTTTCACTCCCAAAACCTATCCGAATTATGTATGATGGATGTACCACCACGAAACTTATCTCCCTTACCCGTTTCGCCTAATCCCCAAGCCCCCTCATATCCCCGTATCCAATGCCCATGCAGCCAAATTCCTATAGCAATTCAAAACTCCTTCGTTCAATATTCTCGGCCGTGGCATTGGAAAGTGATCAGATGGCCTTAATCGTGCACCGTTTGCTACTATCCCAGCACTACCATCATAAAGTTCTGGATGTCTTTCAAAAAACGCTGGATCCAATTTGTATTGTGCCACGCCTTGATTCATTCCCAGAGCCACAAAAGTTGAAAGTGCCATTTGCTTCGAGTTGAATAAAGCCGCGACATTCGGTGCTGGCAATGGTGCAAGCGGTTCCATAGTGATATCCTGCAAGACATTTCCCCCTCGCATTTGCTTGTTGAGCTCGAAGCTAGCTCTACAAATCTCGTCCCATGAAATATTATCTTCGCTTGCAAATGCCGATTCCTTCGTTCCTCCTGACATTGATCGAACTAAATCCCAGACACCTATATTACCCGTTGCAGCACCAGCTCCCATAACGAGTTTTGAAACGTCAGCTTCCACTACATAACTAGTTCCAATTTCACAAATAATTTGATCCAGACATGGATTAGCTGAGTAGCAAACGATAAGTTTGTCTCGTAATGATGGGAATGGTACCCAATCTATTATTGCTGGGTGGGGAATGGACATTTGTATTTTCGTTGGTACCCATGCTCCGTTTGTGACAAGGTCAGCGTATGTAGCAGCTGTTGGGTTGACATGGTATGTGATGACCTTAGTAATGGGTACATGAGCTTTAGTAGCACAATGCCAGGTTGCCATCGCAGGCCATGATGCACAGATGAAAGTAGATAGCATAATATATGCCGAATTCAAAACGCTACCGATAATAAGCTCAGTTCGTGTTGAAACGAGATTTCCCACAGGATCATGTTCAAATAGGAGAGGAGCGCACCTTTCATTACTTCGAATCAGTGCTGTTGATTTGCTCAGTTTTTGCCTCAAGACATTCTCGAAAACGGTAATGTGATCTGAAAAGGGCGAGTTTGTATGGTTGATCTGCAAAGTTTGTTCTTGAGCAATCAAAGATTCATTTCCAAGGTAACTATTATACTGGACTGTTCCCATCATTTGTTCATATGTGCTAGAGATGGTCAAATGTGTTGGGTTATAGACTTCACGTGAAGAGAAATGAGGCAAATCGTTCGAAGGTAATCGTGGCAAAATGCTAGTGACGAGGGTCCCGGTTTCGATATTGCTTTTGCCGTGAATGTTTGACTGAGGTGCTTGCGGTTTCGGGGAGAGACGGAGAGTAGTTTGTATACTCTGTGATGGAACACTCGTGGTAGGTATCTCGGAGAAATCGTAGAAGTTAGAGCTCAATGATGGCTCATTATCAGGACTCCATTCACTCTGTTTAAGTTCTTCATTTTTGCCTTCGTCTTGCGCAGGTGGTCCTTCAGCTTCGGCATCATCGCTATCATCGTTGTTGTGAGTTGTGGGATCAATATCCACAGGAGTCTTCTGTTAAAATTGTTGTTCGATTAGCTCTGCTATTACAACCAAGAAGTCTCAACTAGAGATGTATATGTGGCCGCGTTGAGGAGGGTGTTTGACCAGACGAAGGGAACCTACCTCGATCCCCAAAGAATACGCCACCGAATCCGCGAGAGCTTTTAACGTCACTTGGAAGCTCTCTAGTTTCTTGTGACAATCGAGTAATTGGCCGCGCAGTACACTGTTTGTCTCTTCCAGCTTGGCATTCTGATCTGATTCGGGCTTCGAGGCCCATTCAAGCTTTTTCTCAAGATCTTTGATGTACAATGATTGACGCGCGCGGAAGGCTTTCTGCGAGAGACGGTTTCGTAATTTTCTGGTGCCAATTAGTTGTTAGTCGCCTGAGAGTAAGTTGTGATAGCAATGTCCATGATAGGACGAGGAGACTGGAGGTCGGTGGTTGGAAACAGAGTTTGGGGGGAGATTGAAATTGGTGAAGTTGATGAAGGGGCTTGCTGCCAGGGCGGACCTTACCTATTTTCCGATGCCGCATTGTTTACAGGTTCTACCCGAGTCTTCTTCGACGAAACTGCAGGCGCACTATGTTCAACCATGATATTGGATGGACACAGTATGGAATCGAATAGCAAGGCTTGAATTTGCACTGGAATTCCATAAATCTACTGCAACAGGATGTAAGGATGGTATACCGTGGGGTATCCGAGTCTCTAACATGGAGCACGGCAGACCGGTTGCATTCAACACCTGCAAGCGTTTACGTTGGAGTCTGTTAGTTTATGGATGGGAGGATGGATCGAATGAACAGTGCAACGACACTTTGACACAATCGCAGATGGAGATATGGCTAGTAGGGATGGGTTTGGCATTTGCCGGTTTAGTCTTCTTCTGTCTTGTTCGAGCTGAAGAGCAGAATTCTGCACACCCCAAATCGCACGCATGGTCAGAATCAAAATCAAGCACCTTTTTCGAAATTCAATTATTATTCGTCTGGCTGATTTTTAATATCTCTTGTTGCCCAGATACGCTTCTTCAGATGCGTATTGACATCTCACCCAAATTCCCACACATCCCCCTCGAAGCTCGTCTCTATTGACGCACTTATGCTAAATATATATAAATGTGTTTGACGGGTTGGTCGGCATGATATGCACAGAATTCCCCTTTCAGCCCAAGCCTTGTCACTGTGCCCCACGTCGGATTCATTCCCGATTATAACCACTCTTCAGGGGCGATACCACTTTTACTTTCGGCAGTTTTGGGCACAGTTGATGGTTCTGATGGAAAACCGTCTGGTCGTTACTTGGCTCGATCTGCGTTCTCTGGTAGGATGGGTTCAAAGCTAATGGTACGAATGGCCTGTTCATGAAAGAGCTAAGCACAGTAAAGCACGCTACGAATGTGTCTAATGCGCGTTGGGCGCGTCGTGCGTATCAGCCGTGATAAGAGACAAGACCACGGCAGAACCAAGCAACGAGATGATTGTATGTTTTTCAACAAGGTGAAAAGTATGGCAAGAGACAAGATCACAACAGAACCAAGCAACGAGATGATTGTATATTTTTCAACAAGGTGAAAAGCATGGCAAGAGACAAGACCACGGCAGAACCAAGCAACGAGATGATTGTATATTTTTCAACAAGGTGAAAAGCGTGGCAAGAGACAAGATCACAACAGAACCAAACAACGAGATTGCATATTTTTTCAACAAGGCACAAGGGAGTACTCAAAACCTCAAAGTGTCAGAATTCATCTACGAGATGCGCTATGCTGTAATATATACATATACTACCTATCCGGTGTTCTGGTGTTCTGGTACACGGTCATCCCAAGCTATCATACAAAACATATATCCAACCAAATCAAATGGGTATCCGCTGGAAGTAAAAAGCCAACTATCAGATTGCAGGATGTGCTAATCAAATGAACCAAGTGCGACGTACTTTGACGGAGGGAAGATTTCGACCGAGGAAGAAGCATTGAATTGAGTAGATGGTTCCAGCTGCAAATCGCAGACTGCACGCATCCTTCTCTCGTGACGTCCCTTGTCATTTGTGTCGGGTGATGAGTGAAAGCTATCTGCCAAACTCATGTCGGCAGTCCAATGCTAACTGTTACCGCGAATCCGTACTAGCTTTGTTCTTCTCAAATTCAGTATCGTTAGAATCGCTCAAATCAGCCGCCCCAAAGTCCCGCGGTGATGTATAATCAGTGGTTGCATGGATAGCATCAATATCATCGCTTCCAGGGATGATGTGTTCCTGACTCGACGAATCTGTCATTAGTTCCTTAGTTTTAACATCGACATTATTTCTTTTGCCCGTCACAGGCCAATTCTCAGTATGCCCAAGTTCAAAATACTGACGACCGCCCACTCCTCTTGGCCCATCTTTAGCACCAATCACAGAGGTGATGTTTCCCCCTTCGGATTTGTAGGTGGAATGATGTACACGACTAGCTACACCTGTTTTGCCATTCGTGCCAGTTTCAGCGAGTGAAGATGTGTCGATCCAGTTCGAACGATTGAATAGTGGTTTGATCCCCGGGGCTGTGGCTGCAATGATCGATATGAAAGACTCGCGAAATGCCCAAGCGATCACACTGCGTAGAGATCCAGCACCGCTCAGCGCATAGTATACCCGTAAGATTACTATTGCTGTAACGAAGATACCAGAGCAGAAAAGAGCTCCGAGGATCAGCTTTCGGTAGATGGGTATGCGTGCTGCAAACAATAACGGGAGGGGAATGGCCATGATTCCTATGTATGATCTGAATTTAAATCTTAGCAGTTACAAATCTTCTTGATAGACTTGGAATCACTTACAAGATATTGAGAACTCCAACGAGTGCTTGATTAGGCCTGCGAAGAACGCAATTGTCTATGCGACTGTCAGTAACAATTTTTTCTTTCTCTAGCGGATTTATCGAGTACTTACCACCAGGATACGGATTGACTTGCCAACTGTGTTCAATTGGGACGCATACCGCAAAATGGGCGATCATGCAAGCAGTCCATGAGATGATACAAAATCCGGCCACGAATTTAATCATCTTATGTTGCTCTAAGCCAAGTCTGCAGATCCATTGGGTTAGAATACCTGAGCCTGAATTGATTCCCAAAGTGCACGTACGTGAGTCGGTGATAGAGTGAAAGAAGTATTGCCTTCAGTGTCCAAGTAAGAGTGATGAAGCATATCCAAGCAAGAAATAAGCATTTGGAACCAATGGTGAGATTGTGAGCCTCCTGGGGGGTAACCAATCGCGCGGTTTCCGTTGTCAGGCCGGCGGTGGTGCCAAGTCTGCCTGTAGCGAAAGTTAGGATAAACAATATAGGTAAGGTGGTGGGACTACTTGGGTCGTACTAGATGTGTATATGCAGGCAGCATCAAACGAAAAGAATATCTGTAATGAATTAGCCCGAGGAATGAGGGTTGCAAAAGCGACGTGGGTGTCGACTTTACCATTCCAATGAAGCAGAAGAGGTCATCGAGAGCGAACTTCTCGAAGCCGACATGCTTCCATCTGGCGAAGAATCGGAGCAGAAATGCGGATATTCCAATGACATACTCTATCCATATCTCTAAGTCGAAGTTTTCGGGCATGTTATCGGAAGGCGTTCTTCATGGGACCAAGAAATATAAATCTGTTGCCCGAGGAGCTTCTTCGTTGGCAGCAGGTGGGAAGAAGAGTTATTCAGACAGATTATGAGCGAATCCCCAGATGGCATTAAGTTTGAATCAGATCTGACTCCAGGGTTTCTTAATCATCTCGATACCATAGCAGATACGAAGAAATGCCTAATTGTCGGGTAGTGGCCGTAGCTTCTGCGGGATCCATTGATGTTTTGAACGGCTTCACCCATCCCATTTGAAGAGTGGATATGTGGTCGAAACCAATTTTCATAGCCGACGGAGTCAGGAGAAAGAAACTTTGAACATCACTCCAGCTCATTTGCCCTCCACAAACCCACCTTTGGCCAGTCTCTGCGTTCGTGCTAGCATATTCTGATCCTGAATGCAATCAAGACGCGATGGAGTCTCTGCATCTCCTCGCGGGACCCTTTGATCATGACCCCAATGCCGTTCCTGTCCACACTGCATATGCTTTTTCATGACGCATGTTATCACTTCAAACGGGTACCACTTGGTCATGCCCCATCTACCCAAAGCACGTTGGGGATGTAATGTTCGCAGCAGTGCTGATCTCTTTCATTAAAATGGAGCCAGAAAACTTTATTTTTTCAATTTCCATGCACGTTCCCAGCGCCAACCAATACGAGGCCGGAATATTAATCCAACGTTCGCGCAAATGAAGCTACGCATATATATTTTCATTCCGGGTACATCATTACGCGAGTATGTCTTAAACTCTCTTATATTTTGCTCTTGAAAATTTTAATTCGGACATGGCCTTGATTCCGAGTTGCAATGGCAGAAAGAAATTTCACGTCAAAAACTAGCATGAAAATTTACGATTGGAAATCGATTTGGGCACCAGTAGCAAGCCCACATCGAACAGAAATAGATCCAATCTCGAATAATACAGAATGTAATTAATTTACCAGGAGATAAATGGCAGTGACATATCCCCCTCTCCATAGATTCGGGTCAGGTACCTTAAATAGCGCAAAACGAACTCCGCCGTGAAAGCTTCATCGTCTATCCGGGGGATGACTATACACATCTTTGAAATCACTAATCAATAAAACCTCGTACAAAAACCTTCCTCCTCCAAGACCGAAGTTTCCCAGTTGTAGCCTCATTGTACAGCAGAAGTCGAACTCAGCATGCTTCTCCTCAGCGGCCTCCGTTCGGGTTTAAGAGCTATCTCCAAAGCATAATATCCCGCCTCTTCCATCAACCCAAAGTTAACCAACAAGACGACCAACCCGAAATCGTCCACATCGTCGTCTATGTGATCGAGCAAAAACGTATGAAAAATCTCCTTTTCCTCAGCCGATGCATTAGCCGTCTGTCGCGCGATTTCAACCAAACGACAACAGATATTAAGCCATCGTTCTATTCGTATCGGAACCGTAGTCGCTTCGTGTTGTCGAAATTCAATCGTGTGTTTAAAGGGGTCTGGATAGGGTTCATTAAGAAATTGAAGATTATAACCCAACCTAACGTCTTCGTCCGTCCTAAGCATCTTGACAACTTCCGCCTTGGACTTGGCGTTGAATATCGCTGCTAAGGACTCCTTTTCAGGGCGAACAGGCGGCGATACTATGGGCATTGTTCGCTTCCGCACTTTCTTGAGTACTCTGTTGTTCTTCCAATTTCTATCACTGCAGCTAAAGTTCGCCCCTGGTTCAAAGTTGTTGTTGATGTTTGCATGATCGCGAAGTGGAAATGTATGTTTGTTTGGAATTCGATGCGAGGGATGGCATTGCTCCAGCTGTCTTTCGAATGTGAAGATTAAACCCATCAGATTCTTCAACACATCTAGACTGAAATCCTTTTTTGCAGTGCTAACATGAATGTGCAAACCACATGATTGGTTGCAATTCAGCCGGTACTTGTGTGTCAGGATGGAGAGAATATCCCAGACGTGACGAACATTCCATGGGCTAAACATGAGTGCCGGTGTACATATTTCGATTTTGTACCATTTGTAAGTATCGACAAGGGTGACTGGAAATTGAATGGTGTCATCGTGCTTGATCATCCATAGTATGTCACTCGGGTATGGTTCCTTATCTAAATTGCCGGTTTCCCAAGATTTTCCATCTCGTTCTAGCTGGATTTGAGACGCAGCTCGAAACCCGTTAGCTTTTAATGTATTGACGATGTGCAATTGAACATTGAGTTGGCGATCGATATCTGAGAGCGTGTTGGGATCCGTTCCGGGAGAATCGATAGGAACATCGATTGAATTTATTTCACGACCCTCTTTTGGCTCCGGATCTTTGGATCCTAATGGAACAGTGGCAAGGGCGAATTCGAATTCAATTCCAAAACCAACACGCTCATCCCATGAGACCTCCTTGAGTTCAAAGTTCAACATTCGTGTAGTTGCTGTTTTTTTTCTCTAGGAAATAGTCTGTGTGACTGGATTGTTTTCATGTTAATTTTCAGCGGCTAGAGATACATCCTCTGTGTTTATAGAAACTTCTTGGGGTTCTCAATCGAGGAACTGCAAAAGACTGAAAGAACTTGTCGCCAAGTTGAAGACAAAGAACATTTGAATGCTTTGAACCCACCAATGAAATGAGATTGAGGTAGGAGACTGATCAGTGAGGTAAGACAAAAGCACTAGCTACGATTTTTGGAATAAGAGAAACGGCTGCGCCCCTAAAAGAGACACGATGCTTTTGAATAGAATAGACACATTGACCAGTACAAACACTGAATTAAACGCGTCGGGTGAAGAGTCCATTCTACAGCATTACCATGTTTTGCCTCCTGTACTAGGTGGCGGTGGTCTTCGATCCTCCACCTCTCCAATTCTCCTTTCAGGTAGCACATCCTTTGCTCTCCTGATCCTATCGCTCACCACACCTTCTTCTGCCTCCCATCGGCCGGTTGTCTCTAGCTTTCCTCCAAATCCTAGCCATCCTCTCTTGGCATTCTCTCCGTTATTTTTGTTCATCTTTTCATCTTCCGCTAGGTTTCTAACCATTTTTTGCCAATTGCCTAATCCAACCTCTAGACAGGATTTACAGACTTTCTTCGATTCTTTATCTAGTGCCCTTCTCTTCTTTAACTCTACTTCCGATATATCAACCGCCTCTCTTGTCCAAGCTAGGCCATCTTCTTTGCTTTTAATGTCGGTATTAGAAGTATAGAGAATCTCTCCAATATATGTCATAAGAATTGCTTCTTCACATAGCTCCTTGGGATTGCGCAAAGGCGAGGATGTTCCATCAGACGGAGCAGGTGGGTAGCCGGGTGGTGCAAGGGTTTCTTTGAGGAAATTCCATACAGTCTTCCACATTGGTGGTTCTTCGTCATCTACGGTGAGAGTGTCAATCATATGTTGCTGCGGGGCTGGAAGGCTTTTCCTCGCCCGGAGGATCGAAAGAAAGATTGGAAGTGATTTTGAGATGTTAGAATGTGTCGCATGATGAATTGCAAGTGCTGTGCTTGTATTCAATAGATTTTCAGACGGAGGGCCTGCATCAATATTCAATGTATGGGTATTGGGATCGATCGACGAAGACGATGGGTCGGAAGATGTCGAAATGTCTATCGCCCATTTGTACATCTCCATCGCCGCTTCTGGAGTTTTCTTGAAATCTAACCAGGCAGCATATGCCAACGCTGCATCTACCCTCTGCTTTTCTGTAAATCCTTTTGTGGTAAGGATGCGCATATAGAACTTTTCCGGTGGATCGTACGCCTTTTCGCAGTTTTCTTCTTTCGGAGGAGGAGGAGAACCAACTTTGATTGGTTTAGGTTTGGGATTAGATGGGCCGCGCATCTGATTTTTCGGGAACCATATATCTCTTGTCGTATCATTGACCCAATCATCTAGATGCTCTGCTGTATTCGCCGCTCCCATCAATACTCCATAATATCCTCTTCTCCATTCCTCTGACTTCTTGGTAATATCATAGCCAGCTTTACCTACCCCTGGAACCAAGATCCCTCCCTCATCTTGTTCCTCGATATCCTTTCCATCAAGTTTCGGATCCTCTAGTCTCTCTAATAGCTCTCTGTATCCAATTCCCAAATTCTGCCAGTTGACTGGAATCAGTCTTTCGAGTCCCTCTTCTCCTTCCTCGTTATCCATAGTCATCCTGTAAATAACCCTTGTCCTCCACCTCCATTCTCCGGGACTTGGGAATTGGTGATTGAGCCATTCTTGATGGACGCCCCACGCTACAAATAAGAACAGGTTCACTCCAACATAAATGAATATTATATATTTCCCAGCTTTAATGAACTCGGATTTGAGCCAATTTTTCGTTTCCGTAGAAACATATCGAACGACAGCAGGTTTGCGATGGGTGGAAGAGAGGTAGGGAAATTGAGGACGAGGGGTCGGACGGCGAAAGGTTGTGCGAGTGAGAGATTGTGAGAAGCCTGGTTTAAGGCTTTGAGTAAAGAAGCGTGGCGATGAAGTATTGGGTGGGCGGAAAGGTCGAAGAAGAGGTATTCTGCGTATTGGAAATCGTGGACGCATTTTGGAACAAAATGTATCACTGGAATTATGAAGTTGGTGGATTGTTTGGAAATATTATATTGAATTTCAGGCTTCGGTCGCAAGTTTTTCCAGCCGATTTGAGGGCCTTACTGCACATCAGTGGCATTTGAACAACAATAGTAAAATCAGCTATCTAAAATTTGAGAAATCGAAGAATTTCTATTAAGCCAAGGTACTATTCGAATATTGTCATGAATACCGTGTCATCATGTAGGTATCTTGTAATAATCTTTGATCATTGATATCTGCAAGTCATTGCTTTTTCCCACGAAATCTGAGATATGTTTACGACAATTATCCCCAAAACTTCATTGGCGTCAGCCCATGCCGTCGAATTGGTCATTTCAAGACAATGACCACTAGGCTTTCGAAACATCCCATGGTCTCCATTTGCAATTGAGCCAGCAGGCCATATATGCCGTGTTGTTCTGTTGTCTCCTAGCATTAAGCCGGTCACGCCAAGTGTAGGAGAAACCAGTGGTCTACTTAGTAGCTCATGTACCAAAGCATGAAAAAGACCTTACAAATCAACCCGCGTGTCGACTTCCCCATTCTCAATTTTCAGTTCAATTCCATCCTGTCTTTCTTCGTCACCAAACCCCTCATCGCCAAAGCCCATGTCTTCACAGTCTTCTTCTCCATCATCCATTCTCACAAAAATTGGATTTACATACTTTCCGCCTTGACTGTCCCAATCCGCAACCTCTTGGAAGAAGTCAATGACCGTACGATAACCTTTAGGCAAAAGACATTCGGTATAATAAGGTTCACTCAGACTAAAGACTGGAGATCCAAATGCCATGACACGTCGAGTGCCATCAGGACCTGCGAGGTAGGTACCTGCTGGCTCAGGAGAGTTCAAGTAGACACGGCCACGGGCTTGCATCCATTCGAGAAGAAGGGGATTACTGTAATCAATAGATTGCCACCATGTAGCTAAAGCTGCGAAAGCTTGCATGCGGGATCCCCACTTCTTCCAATTTTCCAGTTTGTCCAAGAAGCGTGTTACCCCCATGGCACCTTCAGAAACCCCAATTACATCGATTTTAGCCACCTTTGGCATAAGTTCCTCAATGACATGGTTGAAAATATAATCGATATGTTCATCTGTATTACGATTTCCGGGAACTGTATTTTTGATAGCATCAAGGCGGGTGGTTTTCTCGACACAACTAGATTGAGGTAATGCGGACCAGGTCATCAAGGAGACAGGCTTTCGGCCACGACGGTACCAATAGATTTGGCCCATATTAGCGAGAATGATGGCTGGTGGCTCAGATTCACCGGGTGCTGCATCTTTCTCTTGGATATACTTGACCATATTTACGGCAGAGCCAGTGTCGATTCCACCTGCCCCACCCAAGACACGATGAGCCAGAACTCCAAGATCATCCTTAGGTTCGTAGAATAGAACGATGACTCGAGTGGCAGTGGAAAGATTGGAAGATGTTAGAATGTGGATATGTGGAGAAGTTTCCGCAACATTGAGAGGAAGAAGGATCTTTTGAAGGCCAAGGCTGAGAAGACGTTCCATTACTATATCACGGATGGCATCTATTTCATATTAGTCTCAGTGAAACACTCTAGGTAAATGAAACTAACGATTCATAGCTTCACGGTGCAATTGATTGTATCGATCATTTTTGGTAAGGAAGAACTTGAAGTAAGCCTTTGGATTCTCGATAGATCGAATTTCATCTTTCTCGTTGATGAAGTATCTGGGTGCAAGTTAGAAATCTTCGAAATATTTAACGATAGGTACAAATATGGAATATGTATATGTACCCAAGCCCCTCAAGAGTAGGTTCAAATTTAGGATCTTTTGGAAGACCTGAGGGCAGTCGACGAAACATCTTGGGTGTATCTTGCAGCGTAATTTAGTTGGGCTTCGTTGAAAGGTATGGTAAAGAGTTGAGTTGATCTATGGAGATGATTCTCAGAAGAAGTTGAGAGGATGGTAAAAATCACGAGAAGAGGGGTCGTGAAAGAACGTGAAAGAAGCCCAATCTAGTGAGTGAATGAATGGACCAAAACTTGACACTCCAGATAAAAGGGTACAAGGGTGAATTTGGATATCGCAAAGTATTTGAGAAAATATACGTCAAGTGTTCAACTTTGAAGTTGGGAGAAGATCTGAAGATCTGAAGATCTGAAGTTTGTATGTTTGGGCGGTGCTTTGTTTGTGTTTGTTGGAGAAGAGGGTTGCATTCAGGACGGAAGAAGAAGTGGAAGTTTTCTGCAAGGCTACCAAGTATAGATGAGAACAAATGCTTAATTGGGGAAATTGCAGGTTGAGTTGAGTAATGCTATCAGCAGCGATAAATATTCTCACGGCAACTACCCATTAGAAATATCGAGCGTCGCCCTCTAGATGTGTAGATATTTTACATCTTCTGAGAATGAAGGTTGAAATTCAAGTTGCTACAACCTGGCCAAGAAATGATCTTTGCACAACTCTAATAATATTTGGCAAACAGGATTCCATTCAAAGATGCGTAGAAGTCCCATTGCTATGCGACTTTCAGACAGAACAAATTGAATAGTTCTATTCCTCGCCCATTTTATTCGCTCCATCATTTCTGGGGTTGCGTGCGGTACCAGTGTAAATCTCATCTTCATGCCCATATATGTTACATGTCAAACGCCGGAGTACTTCTGCAATCGTACATTCGTAATCGGGCTCGTGGCTTTCAGGTTCTTTGACGCTTACTCGCAGGTCCGTATGTCCTTCGTCTCTTCCATTCATTCGGCCAGAATATCCATTCTTTACCAACTAGCTTTCTTAACACCCGGCAAATCTCCCGACAGCGCATTCATTCTGAAGTTATACTGTAACCGCAGGAATATGATCAGCATAATCCGCACATTGTATCCTCTCCAACATCCCTCATATCCCGGAGTCATAATAAACAAAATACATACCCTGGACATTTTGAAATCCCTCAGAATACCTCTTCCTTTACCTCCCAAGATACATCTATTCCTAATTTGCGTTGGCCTTGTATAACAATGCATTTGAGTCAATTCCAGTTGTGCTTGGAAACGAACTCGAGGAGGAAGTGAAAGATTGCGGATTATGTAGCGAAGAGCTTGTCTATTCGCACAGAAGTTTGTATGTCAGCCATTGAAGTTGCAATGTAGAGTTGGATGGGCCAAATAGTAATGTGCGTGATGTGGTACGGTGGATAATGTCATGAACTGAAACCCAGAAGAGGATGGGACTTGAACAAGCTAGAATTGGGAGGAAGAAAACATACCTTTCAGTCTCATGCTCAGCAAACACTTGTCGCTTGGTATGGTCACGAATGACTTTGATGTTTATAAAACATCCTAGATCAAGCTTCTTGGCTCGGAACATAGACATTTTGAGGACTGTGGGAGTTGAACTGGAAGCAATCACTGAAATTGAGGTTGCGGAAGAGCACAATTCGGGAGAATTGTGAAAGTCGTTGATGCCTCATGTCCGAGGCTTCAAATTTAGGTAATCCACACATGCTGATGCTAGAAATGGCCCATGACATAACTGCTGAATTATTGAATATTGAAATTCGAAGGCACTTTCAATGATTGATGATGAACAAACCAGATTGTTTGCTTTTGAGGTATATGTATGACAAGTAAGTATCGCTTGTATATCGCCAGCGACGAGACTGTTACATCAAGACGTCCAACCAATGAAGATATCAGGTCTGTCTACTGTAGACAGACTACAGGCAATTCTGTCTTGTATATAGCTTGTAAGGTATGGTTATAGAAGACTAGTGGTCTCCTTCTTACCTCGAGTCCAATGACACTATGAGTTATTGGGCGGCAAAGGCATAAAAGGCATAAAGTTTTGTGTCTCTTTCTCTTAGAGATGATTCGTTTTGCTGATCGAGTACCTCCATTGTCGAGAACATTGAGCTAGTTTCTGTCCTGTATCACTAGTTGCACCCTCATCTTGCTATCACTCTGGATCTCTAGACTTAAATGTCAAGTGGTGTCATGTAAATCTGATGATCATCATGGGCTTACAGGAGTCCGGACTGTCGTCCAATAATGAGAGAATCCAAATGCCCAAATCCAATTAGAACGTCTATCGTCTAGAGTGTAGAGTGCTTTTTTGATGTTTTTTAAAGATTGAAAGCTTATATCTAGTATTTCGGTTTGACGGATTAGATATCTGGGACTGTCGAAACCCAATTTACCTTCTAGTAGCTCCTTCCAATTGTGTTTACAAGAAATGGGATTTCCTACTCTATTGTATCGCAAAATTACATCATACAAGACTTCGATCTCCAGTCCCCGATATTTAATCTTCACTTTATACTTAGCTGTTATTGTTAAATTATAGCTTAGTACTGCGAAATCAGAAAACTTGCAGCTTTGAAGTATCTTCTGTCAAAATCATTATATTCCCTTCCTGTGCTGCCTTTCCATTCAGCAAGGAGCCCATCTCGGAATCCTTCGACCCAACATCAAACACGTCAATCTAGTGCTCGGGAATTTTCGCCCAGAGAGCCCAATTTGATGTCTTCCTCATTGCGGGAAACATCAGGCAAAAAAGCCGAATCCTACGCCTGCGAAACTTGTAGTATACAATGCGCATCAAACTCTCGTTTACAACAGCACAAACTAGGGAAACGTCATTTAGCCGCAGTGAAGGCTGCCGAGGGGATTGGGCCTACTGCAAAGATGGCACAGTTAGTGATATGCTCCTCTCACTGCTCCAATCTCACAATCTAATAAACTTTTTCAGACAGCTAGGGCCGAGAATGGTCGTAATATTCGTCGGAAAAGCCAAGAGACGATATAAAATCTTGCATGACGTTTTATACAACGCCTCACGATATTTTCGAGAAGTTTGCGAGAATCGCGCCGAGTCAGTCCAGGAATCCAGCTTTCGGATAGTGGAGGAATGTCAACAATTTGGGATCTTCATCTATTGTCTTAACAATCAGCATTTGAATATTCCCACTCCTATAGGTGTGGTACCGGCATTGCTAGAGCTTTATTTCATCGCAGTCAAATTCAAAGTCAACTTCCTACAGGATAGGATCATAGATCACCTACTAATAATGAAGCGCTGTCTACAAGAATGGAACATTAAACGATTGTACGAGAAGACGAATGCTACCTCGAAGCTGCGTTGGCTTTGCGCTTGTGATACCACGTGTATTATTCGTTCCTCGGCGAAAGAAATACCTGCCTCACAAGACTCAATCGAATGTGAGTTGCTAAGAGTAGCAAAAGAATGTCTCGAGTTTGCATTTGATGTTTTCCGAGTTCAGCTGATATACAATACCTGCTATTGGCCGGAAACATACATGCATGATTTTCATGCCTGCGAATTTCATTGCCATGAGGCTGACAGACCATGCCATCATATTAATTTTGATGGAACTCCTAGACTTCCGGGTAGTTTTGTCGATGCACGAAATTTGGATGGAGCTTTGAAGGATAGCTCAAGTAGAGGGGCCTTGGGGAAGAGACGGCACAATCGATACAGCTCTGAGCCCAGCGTCCAGAGATCAGTCAAGAGGAAGATCGAACCGGATATTGTACGAGACGAGGAGCTCAATCTATTGAAGGAAGAGGGAACATAGAGCTAGTTCTTCGATGGTGGATTCAAAATATGAGTCGCCTACAGTAGTCACAAGAGGATGTAAAGTAATATCGTGTCAGCAGAATGTGAGTTTTCTCAAAGAGATGATACTGGCTTTGTTGAATACATGAAAATGGTTGTATCAGCTTAGCTATCGAAGAAAGCAGGAGGGAGGAAGAGAAAGAAAACTGTGAGCATTTTAATGACAAGGAAACGGGGAGGGGAGACAGAGCTAGATAACAAAAAAAAAAATGAAAATATTGCATATGATAATTAACATAACGGGCCAATACAATAGTCACATCTCTTGATTAATTCAGATTTTTATCCAACAATCTAGCGCTCCCAAATCTCAGATCAGACCAAAACTTATTATCTATCTACCAATCATTTTTAAGTCTGCAATAAAAAACAATGAACAATTAGACCACAAAACATTGAATGAAAAAAAAAAATGCTCATTTATTCATTCATTTACCTATTTATTCCCCTGCTACCTCGGCTCCATCCATTTACACCCCTCCTCAAAACCCCACCACCCCCCAAAATCATCAACAACCACTTCAAATGCCCAGCAAAAACAGCCAAAAAAAAAAGCACAAAAGAATTGGAGCGGCAGGGAGTCGAACCCTGGACTTCATCGAGATTTTTCAGATGTATCTGGGAAGATATCTGATAATGCAAACGAGGCACTCTACCACTGAGTTACAGCCCCTGATTGGTGATATTTGATGATGAACGTGGCCGATTTTGATATATATTATCACTTTGCAAAAATATGGGGTGTAAGATGGTGGGGTGGTGGGGTGGTGGGGGGAGATGGGAAATTATCGAGTTTGGATGTGCTGGGTGGGGTTGAACGCTTACTCCAAGGTCTTCGGAACTGAAGTAGAGAATAGATATTGAATAATGGAGTCTTAATCATATTTTCGCATTGCCTGCGGTGCGGGGTATCTTGAGTATCTATATTTTGAGTATTCTCGGACTTTGAGATATAAGAAAGGAGAAGAGAATCAAGGGAATGAAAATCAAAAGCAAATTAGATGCTGAATATTGGGTTTTGCATACCGCGCGCGATATGTGCCTGGGTAACTTTTCCATATCCATCCACCTATCCATCCATCCCTTTCTGTTCGAAATGTAAATAATGCATGCATGAGACTGCCTAATTATCTCAGAAAGACAACAGCAGCTAAAAAACAGCAAGTAAAAGTTTCCCAATAAAACCCCTCCTACTCAAAACTCGCCTCGCCTCGCCTCGCCACGCCAAACTACCCAGATACGTCAACCAGCAAAACAACCCAATCCAATCAACCAGTCATCAGAAAACCCATCAGGCCCGCGGAGCAGTCTTACTCATATAAGTATCATGCTTCGCAGTCCTGTGAGTCAACTGTCCACATCTTTCGCAAATATGTGATAATTGACATTTCGTTCTCTTTCTGATACACGTACCCCGTTGCCACATTTGACACGAGGCAAATCTTAATTCGGTTGCAGGATCTTGTTGTTCTACCTCTCCAATATGATGTTGTTGGCGACGAGACGAGGAATGAAGATCTTCAGCCCAATTGTCTGAGATGTGGGGAGAATTTGCTTGTGAGTGATGATGATCAAGACGACCTTCTCGACGGAAGTGGGTGGATTCTCCTACTGTACGATCAGTACGTTTATCATTCTTGGGAAAGGTATCTTCGTGCTCGTGATAAATGCTTCGATGGCCTCCGTTACATATAGAGCAGATATGTCGTAAAGTACATTTTGTGACTCTGACGGCGCATCGACCAGCATTCCAGTCCGGGCAGGTTTCAATGGAAGGATCATTATTCAAAGCTCGAAAGTTTGGCTGGTATTGATGATGATGGAGAGAAGAGTGTTGAAGATCGCATTTCAGACACAAGTGTTGGAGTCCACAGGCTTTGTTGCAACGTCCTTTGTAATTATAGATCAGGCAATACCCAGGTCGTAATGGTGCTACGCCAGGTATGTTTCGTGAATTTGAAGTACTTGGTTGACTGAATGAGGGTTGAGATTGTACAAGAATTGATGAAGAGGTGGCTTTCGAAGGCGTGTGAGAGTGGACTCCAGAATTAATAAGGGATGGCTCTGGATCTTGTTCCTCGGATTCACTATCGCTCTCACTATCGCTTGAATCAGACTCTTGGTTTATCTCAACTTGGGAAACAGGTTGGGAGATAGATCGTTCGTCATAAGAGTCTGAACCTTCATCAGTTGACCAACCATTCATTATCTCATCGTCTTCATCACTGGAACTAATTTCCGAACTAATTCCTGAACTTCGTTCTGAAGTATCTTCTTCCGAAGAGTCAGACTCGGAATCTTGAATTTTGGATGGCTTCTTTCCATTTGCTTTTTGCGATACAGGATTTTTGATGATAGACTTAAGGCTTGAGTTGGCGGTCTTTGGTTTCTTAGTCATGACAGCGTCACCGTTGTGGTTAGTATCATCTTCAGCGACAGCAGCTTTTCTTTTCTTTATGACTTTCTTTGGAGATTTTATCGGGCTGTCATCTTTATCAATGGAAGGACTATCGCGGATATCGAGAACATCACGTATAGCTTGAGAACGTTTGATATTTCCAAGCTTATTCGTGATAACTGTACCAGGGACAATCCGAGTCTTTTGTGGAGGGAATGACGACAATGGTACTCCCCATGCATTCGCTAGTTCCTCATCATAAGTATTGGAATCTATAGCTTTCTGTCCTGGTTTGATGGAATTTTTTGATGCTTCAAGATCCATTTCGATATCAGAAGCCCCATAAAGATCCTCACTTGGTGCTTCATTTTTGATATTTGCTGAACCATGCTTCTGCGATCGATCAATCTTTTTGCTTTCTTGAGGAATAACTCTAGTTGAGGGTGGGTTTCTGATAGGAGCTAGTGGAACCGTTGAAGATTGCTTCGAAATTTCTTCTGTGATGGGAGTCTCCATTGTGATTCCTTGGGGTGCCCTCATCTCTTGGTCCCCGTTGATTACTTCATCCACAACTGGATGAACAGCTTCACGAATAGCCCCCGGAGTCTTGTTTCTTCCATTCCCAGACCTAACATTCTCATCTTCTACCTGGAGAATATCTGGTTCTGAAGACCTCGACGGGGTACTTTGTCCTGCACTCGAGCGTACATCATGATCGGAAGGTGTATCAATAATCTGTGATCGATTCAAAAGCACAGCATCTTCAACCCCATCAAAGCTCTTTGAAATATGCTCTGGCACTTCTGCTGGCTCCGTGATTCCCGTACGATGACAAGTTTCTCCTGGTGAATGGCAATGAAATGCGCAAACTGGCAGACCAGAATCATGAACATCTCTCCAATCCGTATCAAAACCTCTAATATAATCCCGATGGAAAAGATCGACCAGATGAAAATCCGCAAAGATATCTGCATTACTCCTACCAGAAGAAATAAACTTCTTGCGATTATCCCTCTGTGATGCAGTTGCAGGTCCCGTTTCCCGTCCCCACGACCAGGCTGCTGATGCGGCAGAATACCATCTCAGTAAGCTTCCTTTGGAAGTATTGTGATATATTTCTTCCGTGTGGACATGAATCTCCTGCTTGTGCTTGAAATCATAAACTCGTAGAGCATCAATTGTCTTGTTCATTAAATCATTGAGTGAAAACTCCTCAGCCACATAATATATCCATCTTAAACGCTGGGTGTAGATTGGATCGATCTCCTTCGGTGCATTTGGTATTTTTCCATGGTAGGCATAAAGAGCAATACAAGTGAAAGCATCGTATTTATTCTGAGCGCATGTGAGAGTAAACCGACCATCAACTTGCTTCTTCCGGCGACAGAATTGAGCAAATTTGGGAGAAATTCGAGTCAATGGCCGGGTGTGAAAAGTGATTTCTTGTTCCTTGACTCCACCGTTGCAAATCGTTGCAGTTTCAATTCCGAGAATACTATAGGGTATTAGCAATGAATTGGTATGGGCAGAGACCGAATCCTTTACTCTGGAGTTATGGGCCATTCATTCCTGTCGTTTGCCTCATCTGAAGCCATGGTGAAAGAGTGAGCAGAGATCGACTTTGTCCAAAGATACGGATACCAGTGAGATATTGTGAATCTTGAAGGATAGCAAATCCAAACTGTCAATAGAAGTGAGTTAAGATCTGAATTCAAGTTAATTCGATCCTACCCTACAAGGCTGAAAGGTAAAGGGTGAAGGGTGAAATTGAGGGGTGGATGGCTCAAACGAGGGAGACGCGACTTAGCGCGGGTCAATGTCTCGAAAGCATGTGATAAATCTCTTTTTCAATATCGAATATTCCAAAAGCCACTATCACATTTTGTCTCACGCAAAAATGCTACAAATCTACCAAGGGGGTCACTTTAATTTCCCGAGACATATGTGCTCATTGTGTTTGAACTCGTGTTTGAATTCGTATTGGCTAATGCTAAATATCAATAGTATAAAGCAGAATGTCCCCCTTTATAAATATTACATGCATGTAATCTCTTGCATACGTTATTATCGCACCCCCGGTAAAATCTATTGAAGTCACTAAAAGTTTCAAGTAGAAAGACGAGAATCTAGAGGGAAGTGGGAGCGGAATTGGGAATGTTAAATATAAAAGAACTCACCCTGGATGTATCAACACCACGACTATAATTCGACATTATAGAGCCAGATGCGAGGCGACTCGTATCGTTTCTCATGGTAGTAATTTGACCGTTGGATTGATTGAAAAGCACAGGGGCTCTTGGCTTAATCTTGGTTGAACTATCTTCATCATGGTCTTTGCCAAAACCCAGCGCGTCACATATTCGCTGTTGTTGCTGTTGCTGTACTCCTCGAGTAGGACCTGTAGGCTCAGTGTTTCTATCTCGTGAAGTGTTCCCGCTGATTATGACGAATGGTCGCTTCCTACTTGAGGTTTCCTCGTCGTTGATTTCAAGCGGTCGTTTTCCTGGATTTGAAATAACGTTCATGCTGCTTCCTAATATTGGGCTTTCACTCCTCGGTCTCTTCCCTAAGGTAACTGTGCTCGCAGATTGATTCAAGTCATTTTCCTCGTCGCCATCTTCTATCTTGATCTTCTTCGTGCCAGTAGTTGCTGCGACCTGCAGAGTCTTCTCCTGCGTGAAGATGGGAAGGTCGTTATCATCTTCCTCTTCTATTACTTCGGAACTTTCACTTTCGCTAGCACTTCTCTGCAGACAGTCTTTGATCTTATCATCCATTCTGCTATTCCCACCATCCCTGATGTTATTCAGATGAGTTTTCCCGTGGGTTTTAAGGCCATGAGAAGACTTAGGAGGTGCGAGGAGGACTAAGCGTTGGCACACCTCTCCTATCCCATGCGTATGAAAAGCACAATGGCCAAGTCCACTTTCATCAGAAGGAACTCGGTAATCGCTCTTTGCGTTTGAGATGTTAGATTCAAATTTCAATTGTAACTTCATAATATCGTAAAGGATGTCCGCTTTATCTTTGATAGCCTCAAGCCGTTTTAGTTTCTGACTATTGGGAGAGCTTGGGCGACCAAAATACCACGCCGCACTCAGAGCGCAGTAAAACCGTAAAGAGCTTTTCCTGGTAGTATTTTTGTAGACTTCCGGCATGTGCTTGTAGAGATCTCGATCAAATCGACAATCGTGAGCCTGAATTGCGTCCATGGTCTTGTCCATCAAATCGATAATCTCGAATCGTTCGGCCAAATAATACAATTCCCTCATTTGTCGACCATAAGAGCTAGATCCGGGACCATCTTCGTTAGGACATGCTGGGACATACCCTTTGTATAAGTATGTGACGAGAATGGAAAACGCGTTTTCGAATCGTGGTTCACAGTGGAACTGATATTTCCCTTTCTCTTTGAGCACTTTCATATGATTTTCGAAGGCTGTGGAACGACTGGAGAGGAGTTTCTTATGGAAAGCGACTTCTTTCTTTTGTTTGCCGACTTGGACAGTAACAAACTCTGTCCCTAAAGCTCTGATGATGGAGCAGCATGAAATTAGAAATTGACATCAATTCAAGGTGAGAGTACATACTTTTCATCCAGAGGCCAATCATCCTTGGAATCTTGGATAACCATTTTGAAGTGAGTGAGGCTGTGATGTGAAGGAATACTCAGTGGATGGATGATGAGAACATCCATAAAATCTCAAGATCAACAAAACCTGAAAAGAAATTCAAACCAAGAAGTAAATAGGAGATTAAAGATTTCGATGAAAAATCAAATTCCAGTACTGCCCCTCATCCCTTTACTTAATTCGACCAACGCGTTTGAGTTGAGGGGGGGAAGACGTGTAACGCACAGACAATCTCGTTTGCACTGGATATAAATATCTTAAATTTCTATCACATCTCAACTTCTTAACTTTACTCAAGAACACGCCCATTCAGGAATAGATCAATGGTGTTGGCTCACTTGGTACCAAACGGCCCAGGAGAGAGGTGAGCCAGAAGTGGAAATACAAACTTACCCCTTACTTCAGATCTATGGTAGCTAATCCATTCCCAATTTACCTAGTCCTCCGAAAGAAGTGTTGCCTCGAAAAGATAATTGAATTGTCAAATCTGGATCGAAGGGTTGTGATTGTATACCCTTTACAAAAGTCCTCCAAGGGCGACAGTCTTGAAGTAGTTCCTCCCATGTAAATCTCAGCTTGCTCACAACATCGCCAACCAATTGATAATCATCATGCTCTTTACCAGATTCCCCCTCAGATCCAAGTGAACTCCATCATATTTTCTTGCTTGAATACTCATATTCCAAGTACCTAAATGTTCCAATCCTCGCTGTCTTGCTTCAATTCCCACTGCCTCTTCGTATAACATCAATGCTTTATTCCCCTGACTTACAATCCATTCGTCCGCCTTTTCTCTACCTGCTGCGTTTGGAGTGACAAAAAGACCTTTCCATTTCTCGCGACCAACTGTAGAATCTATGAGTGTAACTAAAGTGTCAAGCCATTGGATTGTCTTCGGAAGGTCGAGATCAGACCAAAGACCATGACCGAAGATTATGGCTATAGGTTTGGAAGTAGGACGAATGAGAAGGTCGGCACGAAGGCGAGAAATTTCATCTTCCGGTACGTTGAAGTAGACAAGCTCTTCCACTATTGTTGCGAATGTTAGTTGTGAAAATTTCCTCGAGGCGATGATAAACTCACTGATAACGTTAACCGAATTTGTACAAGATATACTTCCTGGATCATGAGCCTCTACATCTGAGGTCTTATATATACCTTGTACTGAGCAATCTTTGACATCAAACTGTTCATTACAAAAACATTCCTTCCTAAGTCTTATCAGTATATTATTCTCTGATTTTGACATGAAGGCGAGAAGCATCAAGCACGTAAAAAGGCAGTAAACTAGCCCTGTGAATATTCAAAGCGATTCAGAACATTCAAATTCTGGGGGTAGTCCAGGGCGAGACATGATGACGCTTACCTCTCTTGTACACTAAAATTCCAATCCGTCACTGCCCCATAGCCAATATCTTTCCTCAAAAAGATGTTGAAGCATCCCGTAACATGTCTTAACATACTATCCCCAATAATCAAAACCTTCTCAAACCTTCCGAATATCTCACATATCTCCTCCGATGTGAACCAGCGAAAATCGCAAGCCCTAGGCATATATGGAGCATCAAATCCAATCCGGCCACCAGATGCCATAGCCGTGAGCATAGACTGTCGATCTGTACATAATGAGCCAAAAGGAGCGTGAAGATCCAACGATGAAACATTGCAAGTGTTTCGGAACTTATAGCTTGCGAATGCGTCAACGGAATCTGGGGATCTATAAGCTGTTGATTCTACCGGTTGGAACGGGACATTGGGAACACTGTCATTTCTCAGATCGACAATGGATTTTGAGGGGGGCTATAACATGTCAGTACTGTCTGTACATTTGTAGGGTGGACACACCTCTGCAGCATCAACTTTATGTAAGGTTCCATGGAACCAGAATAGACTAGCACAGAATATCATGGCGATCCCAATTCTTATTGGGGTTATACGAAATCCTGAGAAGCGCGAATGGCGATTTGCTCTAGCCCATCTGTATGGAAGATTAGGGGAAGTTGTAGGAGTTGTAAACGGATCTTCTTTCTGCCACATTCTGACGACAGAAGAAAATATCACACAAAAAATTAACGATGGAGAGTGAAGATTTGTATAGCAGTTACATAAATCCGAACGTGTCCACAATAATGAAGCTGTGAGAAAAGTCAAGAAAAACGGTTGATCTCGATATGAATCCGACACGAGAAGAGATTTAAAACAACTAAACCGCATCAGTCCATCTTAGAAGTCGTGGTCGAGACGAATAGGGCAGTGGCATTTGATTTCCTTCTCCTATTTTTTGCAGGAAAGAGACATCGATGATCTAATGAACTTCCGGAGGAAGGAAGGAAGGAACATGGGCAGCGATAGAATATAATCAACCGGTAATTTATAACTCAATTGTAAAAGAAGATTTGGGCAATCGGAAACGTTGAAATGAATATTGAGGGTCAAATATCAAGTTCAAACTGGACTACACGTTTCTCACTTGAGTGTATCCTGAATCCTGTTGAACGTGTTTTCAAGGAATGGCTCATACGTACACGATTGAATGAAGCATATAGCCTTTTGACTCTGAATAATAATCAAGATCTGGGAAAATCTTTATCGTCTCTCTTCATAAAACGTTATCATTATATTATAGATCTAACATGATGCACTCCTTAACACGACGTAGACGAGAATAATCGCACACCAATGCCAAATATACCTACCTACCTGGTAGGCTCATAACACCCTTCAATGGCCATTTAAGACTGACAATCAAATAAACCATAAGTCAAGCTAGAATATAACTAGAAGTTTTCCGTGGTGATTTGTTCTATCGACGCATGAAGAAGGTTATGGGATACGCCAATGCTTTCGCAACATCAACTGCCCAACCTCCCCAGCCTCTGATCCTTTGAATTGTGTTGAGTAACTTGATGAATCTCAGAGTAAAAACTTCAAGTTCGACAAAATCATCAGCATAGGCCTCCCACACGGCCTTCTCATTTCCTTCTTTTGACGTTTCTGGTAATAATTCGAAGTCTCCATCAACCCGAACCTTTGGACCGATGACCAAAGCTCTACCGACTATTCTTGTATCGGCCATGAGTCTTGTACCGGCATCTACAACGTCCTCCGGCTTGCCCATCGCTCCGCCTGCCAATAGCAATCTACCGCCTGCAGGAATTATGGGCGTATCAATAAAGTAGGGGCATAACATGTTGACTCGAATGCCATTGGCAAAGGCTGTAGATCTCAATGAACGGAACATACCCAAGACCCCGTGTTTTGCGACTGAGTATTCTACTGATCCAGCGAGAGGAGCAATTGAGGCTACCGATCCAATCAACAGTAGATGTCTATCTGGAGTATTTGGACCGGGGATCATCGATGGACTGGCCGTTTGTGACCTGGGATTTCGAGGCAGATGCCACATGGCCAAGTGTGCGGTATACATAACTCCGACGATGTCGACGTCAAAGGCTTTGAAGTTTGGCTTGGGTGGTTCTGGCGTATCCAGACCCACAGGTCTCTGAAATGACATGGCCTCTTCTGTAATTCCCGCATTTGCAACCACGGCATCGATGCCCTTGGTAGGACTTAGCTCCGTAGCTGTACGAAAGAAGTCGACTTGAGATTGCCAATTCGTTACATCACAATACAAAAAATGATGATTCTGACTGCCAGTCTTCTTGCGTACTTCCTCGACCAATGATTTTCCTCTTGCGCTGTTGACGTCTCCTATTATTATATTTGCTCCATTGTCTGCCCATGTTCTGAGGAAACCTTCGCCGAAACCAGATGCTCCACCGGTTATAATGATTGTTTTTCCTGCTACCCAGCCGGGATCGTATGGACTTGTGGTATCTACTGGGCTTGACTGTTGAATGATATCAGCGATATCTCGAGCTGGGTTTGGTGCAGCCATTTCGTGTCATAAACTCTCTCCAAGATGGACGACTGAAAGGAAGACGCGATGTTGCAGCTCTCAGAGAATTTGTATGCTCAAAATGATCTGCAGCCGTCCACGTATCGAGTGCGTGTATTAGTTCATGTAAGGAGAGCACATACGAAAGGACGAGACTTTGAGCTGAGCAGTGATTGCATGAGTAGCGGTAAGGAATTTCCAGTAAAAAACAGCGAGAGAACATAGGAACCATTATTTATTACAAATTTAAGAAAACACTAGACCTCATACTTATTAGAACTTTTCATTGTCAATATTCATGAATCATAACAAGACATTTGAGGGGTGAGCGTCCGAGTAAGTTGAGCATGAGAGCTTGATGCAAGAGGCTGAGATGGGCTAGGGGATAAACCGGGGCAGCAGAAGTGGGGAACGGCTGACAACATTTTCGAGCAAAAGCTCAAGCTCAAGCTCAAGTCACCATTGATATCGCGACAACCAACTGGTGCTTCAGTAGTCGTGGACTCAGATGAAGATCTAAAGAAGCACTTTGCCAATCGATATGTCGGTAGACTGGTCGATTCGAGTGATGTGGGCAAGGTCCCAACCAATATTGATCGACGGCTATCTGAAGTGACCAGGCTACTAAGCTAGTTGAAGGGTTTACTTTTCTCCCTCCAACACTCCGAATGTGTGTATATCTTGAGACAGAAAGAATCTGAGAAAAGAGGGAAAAGGAAAGGTGTTGGTATCAGTGATATACAACCTCGCTGCGCAAGTGCGCAAGCGGCATCTCTTATCTTGACCTTACCAGGCGGTAGTTGGAAGATGTTGGTAAAGAGAAAGTTCTCATTTGATACTATTATACATTCATCGATAAAGTTGTATCATCAACCCATACCATTTCATGTTCTACGACATAATAGGCGAAAGTTTACAAACCCTTACAGCCGATACCGTTCCTGGAATAATTTCATGTTGTACTCTGTGTATATATGTTTTGCCAAGCAAAAATCATAGTTGAAGATCTACCAATCGAATATTCTCCTAGTCCCTATTCTTTTCCATTCTGTCCATGAGATGAAATATATCCAACTACGACCGACGTCTTCCGGTACAGTGGTACCTCCCCACCACCGGGCACAAGTTAGAACCAGATATCAGGAACTCTTTCAAAGCCTACTGCAATGTCCCATCCACAGGTCCTTCCATATGTCAACACCATCGTGAATCACATGCAAATCATCATTGTTATTTCTATTCGAACCTCACCTTGACCTTCATCTTCAGCGCGAAAAGGCATGGAAAATCCGCTCTCACTTGTGCACTAGACAAGGAATGTTTCGGCCCTACTATGTCCCGCTATTTGAAATACGACACAATTCTCGAACGTTTTAAGAACGGAGCGACTTCGGTAGATGCGGGAACTTTATCGGTGAAGACTTGCGTCGAATTGTGTTGGATGGTGTACTCTCCACTGATGTTTTTGGGCTAGATATCGTCAATCATTGGGATCGGGGATTCGACATGTTCCGTGATCATGAAGAGTTTCATGCTCATTGCATCGAAAGTGATGTCCTCCATCCTCATACGCGTCTGAAAGAGTTAAACGGGACAATGAAAATCTTCATCTTGGTGACTTGCGTTTTACAACAACGGACATGGGAGGGACAGGTAATGGCGGTCAAGAGTTTAGTAGACCTTTCAAGAGTTGGAGCATTGGTGATCGGAAACTGAGTTAGAGAGAACCTAGCATTATTCAAAAATAGGACAGAGGTGATGAAGGGAGACAATGGCTTTATGATCCAGAGTCATTCTAGAGAATGCGACATGAAGTTGGAGAAGAAACAGGATCAAAGTGGAAAACGACAGCTGCTTTCAAGACTATCGGGGAAATGGGATAGAACAGGAAGATATGCCTGAAAGTACGGAAGATCTTAGAATTTACCTTTGAGAAGGCAGCATGAGTGCGACCGCTATCTGGAGTTTCATTAGAAGACAACTATTCTTTCACATGATTTGAATCTTTACAATATTTTGAATGTTCTAAATGGCTTGGGTTTTCAAATTGCTTCGAATGTTCATTACGCTTTGAATGTTCGAAACTATTTGGATATTTAAAATGCTTTCAACATTCGAGTGTCTGTCATTGATCTTAACGGGCGAAAACAATGATATGTCTTAATAGGTACTAGCCCTACCAGCCGTTTCTCCTTTCTGTAGAGCTCATCCACACGCCTCTAAGGTATTATCTCCTTCCCATCGATCAAGTCAAACGTTGCCACTTTAGTTGTCTTCCATTCAACCACCCCATCGAAACGATGCTCGTCCTTCTTTTTCTGGTAATAATTCATCGCCGCATCTCGGACCGTAGTCCATTCAATCACAGCAGTGCCCAAAGTTTTCCCATCATTTTGTAACTCTACCAATGCCTCTCTCACCCACCCCACACAATTCCAACCTTCATCCTTACTCCTAATAGGGATTGCCCGCAGGATTTGCAACATGCGATCGTAATTTTCTATTTTCGCGACCATCACTCGCACCAAAAGCATTTGCGTTGCTAGAAGAGGTATAGAAATCTCTTCGTACTTGAATTCTGATTTTCCAGTCGAGGCGGACAAAACCTCCTTGGCGTGAAAACGCGTCCCTCGTGAATCTTCAACCTCTTTTTTAGGCCCGACAATTAAACCCCAATGATATCTTTTTGTTCGAGGTGGTTAGCTAACGTTTGACAGAGAGCCTGGAAGCTACATTCTCACGTGTCTTCTTTCTCTGGCATCTTGGGCTTGCCACCGCGAGCATAAAGCGCGATATAGAGACGATGCTTGCCAGAAGGCATGATAGCTTCGAAGCGACTTTACTAATAGGATAGTTGGGTTGGAGAGAATACTTGTCGCTAATTGAATAGTCGTTTTGGTAGCCCAATCCCGCAACGGGGCAAGCACTTCTCATATGCATAAACCAACACAAGGATACCTCGGCACCAATAATGCTCCTGCAGTTTTCTGTTTCATAAATATAGCCTGATGTATGAGTTATCGTGTAGTAATTGTATGATAGGTGGTTCCATCGCGGCTAGATAGAGGTAATAGCTGAACTACGATCGCATACTAGTGCGCGCTGATCAATTGGCATTCAGGATTGGATAAGACGTATGTGTGTTCGGTGATTGGTTGACTTGTTGTCGACCATTTAACCTGCTGCTACAGAAACACATTTTACTTTTGTGACTGAATGAACCTTCATCCAATGTATCTCGATGTACCGGAAGAATCTTTTGTTGATCGAATAATCACACCCGGATTTAAAATACTCCGATTAATTGGAACAAAAAAATTATGCTAGATAGAGAATGTGAGCGTAAATCACAGTGATGATTGTTAAATTTAAAAAATTCCCTAGATGTTGTTAACCTCAGGTTGTTTTAACGCCCAAGTCGTCTCCTTCAGAGGACGATGAAGAAATAAGACAAAACCCCTTGCAAATGGGTATTAGAAAGAGTTCAACATAGGCCTCCAGTAAGTTTTAGTCTCCACATGTCAATTCGGCAGGCTAGCATCGCAGTAATTGTAGAAACAAGATTACCATGCTCCAGGGAGCGGCCTTCTTTAGAATAGCATTGACGCGGTTTCGACTCAGTAGTCTCCAAAGTGTTTTTGCCGAATCTCTTCCATAGCTTGTGCAGTAGGGAATGCATCCAAAAATTTATCAACTTCCTTTTTCCAAAACAAATTCTGCGGGTTGACGTACATGGCTGTTGTATACTCCCAGTAGAGGGGATACCAACCGGCAGTCTCCCAATCAATGATGCCAACCACTTTGTCGCCGACTGCAAGAATGTTAAAACTACTCAAATCGCCATGTGTGAAGACAGGTAGATCGTGCCAAGGTCCATCCTGCCATTCAATAAGCTCATTCACACCCTCCGGGTTGGTTGGACGAGCTGGAAAATCCGACCGCAGATATCGGTGAAACTCATTGGTATTTTCGAAGGGTCCAAATTGTTCCGGCCCATTAAGTCTTCCATCATATAATATTCCGCCGTCAACGTTGGCAATTCGTGACGTTTCTGGAGTCAACTTGCGCATCTCCGCAACCATCTCCCGAATTTGAGAAAGTATTTTAGCTTGGGATTCGGGCGTCCGAAGTGCCCACCCACGCGCTATGTGTTTTCCACGTATTCTTTCCATGACAATGTATGTTTTTCCCTTGTGTACAAAAGAACAGTAAATTTTAGGCACTGGAATAGACGTGTGCTCTCCAATGAATTTCATGGCTGACGCTTCTGCCAAAGTTCTAAAGGCGCCAAATTTAACGCAAACCCCTTTGGATATATTGAGGACGCCAGGACTACGGCGGCGAAATCGCTTGACGACTGCTATTGAGGCAAGTGTCAGGAGTCGGCGGAATCTGGTGTTATTTATTGGGGTTGACTCTGGAATTTCATTGGCAGGTTCACGTTTCGACTCCATGGTCGTGTTGATTATGTCGTACATGTCCCCCTTCTGAAGAGCCGAATCTCAACAAACAATTGAGCCATCTGTCTCTCTGGAAGCTTACAGACAGACTATCATCGTCGGGAAGGCATCGATACAGAGATAGGGTGATTGAGAGGAAAGGTTCGACGTCGTTTGTTGGTGCCGAGATGTAGATAAGGCTGACGATTAGGAGCATGCAAGGCTACATACACATGATTATCGCTTAGCATTCCACAATTTTGCTTACGTCACATTTGAAGCAAGCGTGCAACATTTCATCGATTGTGTCGCTTCAGAGAAGAAAACAAAATACGAACTCGACGTTCTCTTCTCACTTCCTCAGAAATACTCTGTAATCGATTGTGCTATAGTAGTTAGTAGCTATCATTTTGTTTGTGTTTCCCAGTCAAGATTCCGACAATATCCAGAAGAATTTCCATTTCAAGTACCCAGGTTCGATCACGTTACGCGTAGCACCATCAACAATGATACTCTAGGAGGTAAATGGTCACATTCGAAAGATTGAGACTCACAGAAGCCTTCTCAGAAATCATAAGTCCTATTTAAAGTTCTTGCCACCACTGTTCTCGTACCTTGATCTTGATTTTGATTCGCTGAATGATTCACAAAGCAAGGCGCAGATAAGCTGAGGCTGTGCTGACTCTGCAGCTGAGAAAAACGGCCATGTCGGTGAGTGGGTATGCCCTGACATAATATACAGCGAACCGCTCACATGGGTTTGAAGATCACCCACTTTGCGTCATTCTCTCAATCTTTCGTAGCTTTCATATATTGAAAAGCTTCCATCTCCTTTCCTGATAATCTGTTGTGGGTTATCTTGCAAAACAAAGCTCTATCCATGGCAACTCAACACATTCTAGCCTCAGCTGCTCAAAACGCGCATCTGCTCTCTATCCTTTCACGAACGGATCATGCACCGTCTGACTACATTCAAATCACACAATACCAATCATCTATCGAGGGCATTATCTCCCAGCAAGAGCAACGAGTAAAGACTTTGGTTGCAGCAAGTGCAAAAGAACACCAAGACTACGACGAATATCAAGGCTCCACTGTCAAACGTCTGGCGTACAAATTACGCGGAAGAAAAGATAAATTTATCGAGGCTGGAGAAAAAGAGCACCGAGAATGGTTGAATGCAATTCAGAAAGAGTTGGAAGCCAAGCGTCATTTGAGCCATTTAAACGACACGCTTCAAGATGCTAAATCGAAAGCCTCATTGTTAAAACCCTTGGTAGAAGAACATAAGTCGGCACAAGCTGAACTGGATGCTCTTTATAATTCTATATTTTCTGGTCCATCACATGATTTTCCAACGGAAGATACGAAGGAACATAGTCTGTCTTGTGCCAAGAATTCATTCGACGAGGGACAATTACAACTAAGCACCGAAACCAACGTGTTATTAATCTTGCAGAAAGCCTCCACTGTCATGAAAGAGTGCATCGTGACTATGGATTATGCGTTACAGTCATCAAATATCAATGCATGGGGAGTCGATGGGGGATTCGATTGTATGGTGGAGCAATCTTCACTTGCAAAAGCTCATCATCTTTCTTCTCAAATAGAAATGTTGGTGTCCCAGGCACGACAAATGCAACCAGCTGTTCAACCCTTGGGCCCGATGAATATTGCACAAATGTCCGATGTCATTTTCGACAAGACTTCCTCTGACCTTAAGCTTCAAGAGAATATTGAGAAGTCAAAGCGGCAGGTGGTTGCAGCACGGTCACGATTGTCTCAAGAGATAAAGAACAGCAATGAACGTCTTATGAACTTTCGTGAGGAAGCTCAAGAAAAGAAGAAAGTTCTGATAGTGAAAAGGAAGGAGTTACAAGATGAAAGGGCGGCTTTGTTTGAAAAGGTGATCGCAAGTGGTCAAACCCCGGAAATTCCCCAGCAAACACGAAGCAATGTTCAAGTAGAACACAGTAATTCTCGGGAGCAAACTCCTCCATTGCAATGGGACAGTCAGCAACATATACATTATTCGTTATTTGGAGGAGGCTATCAAGAACAGCCCAATGACCCGGAACCGTACCGTATCCCGCCAGCAGGGACCTATGGTTTTCAAAATTCAAATTCAAACTACCCTCAAACTGAATTATCGATGCCAGTTCCAATATGGTACTCATAATAATATAGCTGTTGCTCACCCTGGGCACAGAAAGTTTTTGCCTTAAAGGATTACTCGTGGCGTTTGGAATTTTGGGAAGCATATACCAGGGACTAAGGAAGGCGCACACAGTCGTGGGTTAACCAGACAAGAGGATATCACATCGGAGCTTTGTAAATAACAATAGAAACTTTCTGGTTCAGAAATCGTTATTCAATTTTTTCTTTCGTTCATAAATACTTCAAGAAACTCCAGTTTGTGTCTTGCATGCCGTCTTTCAAATAGTGATCAATGCCCGGTTACAGTTACTCTGGATTCTCAGAACGGGTGATAGGATTTGCTGCCTCCCAAACGTGTTTATCTTTAAAATTCACAACTGTGTTCCATGAGCAATATAATCATCCTCATCCCATCATATTATATGGTAATTACGTCGCACACCTATGGTAGCTCTGAGAATGTGGATCCCTAAGTTAAGGGATCAAATCCAGGGGTTTTGCACTTCTGAAAATGTCAGATTCGTGTCGATTGATTTTCTCTCTGGTGACTCGTATTTCAAGTCGCAAACAATAACTTACGGGTGGCTTTCTGCAATTCTTATCTGAAGTTTCTGTGTTGCAAATAAGTACTCCCCTATCTCATTGACTGACACAAGATTCTGTGCTACCCGGGAGATACGCGCAGGACAGGACGCCTGGAATTGGTGATAAGTTTCGCGCTCTTCGTGTGACTTAACGTCTGGGAAGTTTCCCAAGAGAGCTGTGAGTTTTACTGATGCTCACATGCAAGGCGCCAAATACATCCAAAATAAATTAAAATTATCCGCGTCTTCTTCTATCTCTTCTCTTTCACACGATTCAGGAAAATACATCCCCGCACTTATCACTACATACACCGTTTTATTCAGAAAACGGACTTGACTCATTCCAACTTCCCGCAATACATTACAAATACAACAAAACAGATATCTCCTAGTTCCAATTCTTGTGAGCGAACATACCACTGTTATGGCTGTTGCCATTTAGTATCCCGTTCTTCACTCCATTTTGTTTGCTGATCTTGATGTTGTTCAGATTTTTGGCCAACGTTCCTGTCTCGTTTTGCTTGATCAAAGTTTCTGTCGAAGTCTCGATACGCTTGCCAAGATCGGCGTTAACTTTACCGAACATTGCTAATTAAAGAGTTAGTAAATGAGATAAATTAAGGGGTGAATGCATCTCCTACCATAGACCGCTTGTCGAACTTCAAGTCCTTTATCTCCAGTGACTGCGCTTAGATGACCCGCAACATTGCTGATAAGATTATCCTGTTGACCTGGCTCTTCAGCTAGTGTCTTTTCCCAGAAGATTCTTGGCTGCACGTAGTCTGCATCGACGACTTCACTCTCAAAGTTGACAACTGTTCCTTGGAATTGTTCTTCGTCAGGTTGTGCATATTGTGTCGCTGCTCCAACATTGTAAAAAGATGATGGGAAGTAATTTGGGGTACCACCTAAGTTGCCGTTGACAGTTGCAGCTCCATCCCTAATGAGGGGAGTAAAGGGCTTTTTGTATGGAGCATTGACAGGTAATTGGACGAAGTTGGCTCCGAGACGATATCTTTGAGTATCTGCGTAGGCAAGAGCACGAGTTTGAATGACTATTATAGTTGTTAAAATCGTAACGAAGAGAGGAACATAGATTTTGTCGACAGGAAGAAAGAACTTACTAGGATCTGGAGTTAGAGCCCAACCAGGAACGAGATTTGTTGGACTAAAAGCACTTTGCTCTTGCTCAGCGAAGAAATTATCCACATTCCTGTTGAGTGTAATTTTACCGAACTTGCGAAGAGGGAACTCGGAAAATGGGAATGTCTTGGTTGCGTCGAAGATATTGATGTGATAATTCTCGGCCTTGACAGGGTCAATGATCTGTGCAAAAACGTCCCACGTTGGGTACTTTTGATTTTCGATATCCTCGTAAAGACTACGGGTTTGGAAGTCTGGATCAACACCAGCCTTTTGATTAGCCTCATCTTGTGTGAAGTTCTTCACTCCTTGGTTGGTCTTGAGATGGATCTTCACATATGTGAATGAACCGTCTGATTTGGTGAACTTGTAGGTGTTGATACTGAAAATATCGGCATGTTGGAAATCGACTGGTGTAGCTCGATCACTGAAGAGGAACATCAGGAAGTGAATCCCCTCTTGGTTGTGAGTGAAGTAGCTATGAAAGGTTAGAAGTGTGTCATGATAGCATAGCAAAGGATGAGAACATACTCCCAGAATGCCTTGTGATCAGGTAAGCCACTTCGTGGATTCTTCTTAGTAGCATGAGTGAAAGATGGGAATTTAGCTCCATCTCGAATTGGGAAGACAGGCTAAGTGAAGTGTAAGCTTTCGAACTGTTTTTGAATCCTCATCCGAGTTGACTTACAGTGCTAAGGAACAACCAATCTAAGTTACCTTCCTCGGTAAACATTTTAAAAGCAAAACCACGAGTATCCCGAACCGTTTCGGCAGATTCTGCTCGACCAGCTACGGTGGAGAACCGACAAAATATATCGGTTTGTTTTCCGACCCGGTTTAGAAAAGCCGCAGATGTGACATCTGATATGTCATCTGTGACCTCAAAGTATCCGTGAGCGCTAGTACCTCTGGCATGGACGACACTGGAGATTATCAGATTAGTTTAGCTTGTCATAAAGACTCGCGATAAGTAATGATGAGGAGTCTTTCACTTACCGCTCAGGAATTCGCTCATGGGTGATGTGTTGGATCAATTCCAAGAGATTGATATCTTGAAGTAGAAGAGTGGCTCTGAGCTGATTGCCAATTCTTTGGGTAGATGCTGGCTTTAGAACGGGAGCACCGTTCATCGTTGTGATGGCCGGTTCTTGCAATACGCCATTGGTCTAAAGATTTTGTTAGTCCGATTCATTTGAATGGAAGGCCTGCGCTACATACTTGAGCCATGTTGTTTGAATTTACTCGAGCAGATTTATGTGTGATGAATGGTAGTTGTCAATTGGGAAAGAAGAAGAGAGTGCAGTATTAAGTATTTTAGTTGTGATTGCAGAGTTTAGTGGGATAACGTTTGATTTATAGATTGCACAAATAGACAGATAGGTGTCCATTTTCATCACTCTAACATACTTCCACCACTTTTGAGATAATCAAACCGTGTAAGAGGCGTACGCAGAAGCTGAAAAGGGCACCTCTAAACATGGGCGTGACTTTTCCAATTTTTGAGGCGGAATACACCGCCACTGATATTACTAGGTGTGATATTACAGATTCCTATAAGCTTACCGATGAGCTGACTTGTGACTTCGTATCTTTTTCGATATTTGTGTGACCCTGATAGCCTTACCGATATTACTTTTCTTCGAAACGGTAAGCTTACGTTCATAGGATGGCATGGAGCGGCACAGGTTACCGAGAATATCCTTTTCACGGCAAACCCTTGTCATTCGGCTTAGCTGACTATCGTAAACTTCTAATCTGTGCCCCTAGATGGTTGTATTGAAGATTAGATATTGAAAAATTGGAAACCAGCCTGATAGGATTGGTTACGCAGATGCCTGGAATCTCACTATGATTATCTATTGAGCCGCGATGAGAGACAACCTCAATTGTAATTACGATGTTGTCCAAATCGTATACATGAGACCCCCAAATACGCGCAACGGAGTTTTTATTGTTGATTGCAACCAAAGATGGGATTGAATGGTAAATTCAGCCTTACTCGTTAATTTACGATGGTACCTAGTTTATTTGGGGGTCGTTTCTATTATTCTCTAGAAATAACACTGATTCTGAGGAAGGTCATTGAATATATCTCAATCTCTTCGCTTCAGGGTAGCTGTAGGATGCACGAGAAAGGGGCTGAGGGACAAGCTGGAATTGCTTCACACCTGACTACTTACCGCCCGAGGTCATCAAGTAAGGGCGGCAGAGCTCACAGGTCTTCTCATGATGACTCACTTGATTTTAAATCAACTGTGAACAAAATGGTTCGATTTAAGGATGATTATGAGATATGCTTGGCGAAAGCTGGGCTCCAATGAAACACGCTTACTTACTGAGTCGTCATCCCTTGATAGATTTAGGATACGGCCTCTACGTCACTATGTCATGATTTCATCGATTCTTTCTTCAATGCGAGGATGTTTCCAGAAATACATTGCCTCGTGATTGTTCTTGTGGTCTAATGTGAGATATCCTTAAGCCGTAGTCAGGGCTGTCCCATACTACTGTTCTGATAGGCAGAGTTTAGGGCGAGGTAACGCTTACTAGACCTTTCCAGCATTTTCCAATGACCAGAATAAGCAAAGCTTACAAATTTTGGGAGACCTGGAATATTTTGTTGTCGCAAGTGAGGGCTTTGAAGCTGGTGTTGTAGAAAGGCAGAAGAAGAATCATCCACAGTTGTGATAGTCAGCGGGAAGTGGTGGCATCTATTACTTGCCCTCTTCAGTCATTCATTGATACAAGGTATAAGAAGAGCCGTCATAAAATTTCTGAAGTCTGTTGGACCAAGATTGAGATTTCACATTAAACAGTACGGATGATATCGATTAGATGTTGGCTACTTGGAATTAGTCACTATATGTCTGAATGAGGATCGTCATATTGAATATTTCAATATCAGCTTAGGCACTTTTATCCTCTTATAAGCCGCTTTTGCGGGATGGGAGTTCCATCTCTATTTGCCGCCCACTTTTGCTAAAACTTTCAAAAGACAAGTGTAAGGGTTCTTTTTTTTTCGCCCGCATTATCCAAGTCAATATTAAGTGTGCCTCCTCTCAGATAGGATCAGCTTTCTAGATATCCCGCTACCTTCTATTATCAGACCGTGGCAGCATTGCATCGATGATGGAGATGATCCAGGCTTGTTGAATTGCGAAAGATGTATCTAAATACTTCTAAAATCATCAATTCCGTTGTTCATAGGGGTAAGGATGAGGAAATGAAGTAAAGGAGATTGTGATTTTGCACACGGATGTTTTGTTCGGGCGTGATTTGAATTTCTATCCATCGTCTCCCATTGAAGTGTGATTCTGAGAGACGTAACAAGTCTTTATATTGTTGAACAAACGCTCATTCAAGAACCCTGATCTACCAAGGAACTCTAATAAGCAGTTTGGTTCATAAGAGAACTCAATGGAAGGTCACTTTGCGCATGCAAATACTACTACCTTTGAAAGTTTCAAAGCGGCAGTAAATATCACTATCAAGCACGACTGGCCCGCTAAGTTAAGTAAACCACAATCTCTTTATGACTTATAAGTAGTTACCTGAATAAACTCTAGATGATTCGTGGAAGATGGAGTTCGATTTAGTATAGCACTTTTCCGTACAGTCTGATGAGCAGACAATCAAGCAAGGGAAATGCTTTTATGTGTATGGTCAGGATAGAATGTTGATATTCTACGACCAGAACATTACAAAATGCTATTGAGCAGAATATAAAGACAATCTGAGAACACTGTGATGAGAAGAAGAATATTGACTAGAGAGAAATGAGCTTCAACCCAAGACACATACTACAGTCAAAAATAGTTGACTTGCGTGTTCTAACCATCCAACTAGACTTTGAGCTCTTGTACTATTAAACGAAGCGATGAACACATTATCATTATCTCGAGCTGTGCAATACAACAGCATTTAGACATTCTAGACTTTACAAATACTGTAGAACTGTACTGCAACAATACTTGATCATGATTAGTGGATTTCCCAGATTTGATCATACAGAGCCGGACTGAAAGCTGTATAGTAGTAACCGTAGATACTGAGTTTTTTTCTTTTTTTACATATGTTACTTTTTGTCTCCATCATCTGTACATAACGCCTTGATAGATAGCTTTCTAAAAGAACTCGAATCCAGACCCTACCAGACACTACAAGATCATCTACATACTACGAAAGTTAGAGACTCGAAAACTTTCTTCAACGATTACCACTTCTGTACATAGTATATCTCACAGTCAATCTATCAAAAACCAGACGAATTTTCGAAAAATCTAACATATGAAATGTCATCTAAATCTCAAACACTCGCCACCTACGAATGGCAAGAAGCAGACCCTCGTTTTGCTCCATTGCCTGGTCAAAACCGGTAAGTGCAGCATTTCACCTTATCCACAGTAAAGTATACTAATCCAATTCCCAGTGCAAACCATCCCATGGCGAAGGTAACCATCATCAACTACAGCGAAGAAAAAGAGTTTTTCATCCATCGCGAACTACTCACTCGCTACCATCCCGGATTATTCACCAGCATCCTCGGCCCCATTGAAAAGCGTAAATCTTTCAAACTTACTGTAGATCCAAGAGTTTTCACAGGATTATTGCAATTCGCATATCGGGGTAGATTTTGGCTACCGGAAACTACTCAAAATATCGAAGTTTTATGGGATCTCTTCATATTTGCCGAGAAGAAGGAGATTGTCATCTTGCAAGATATTTTGATCAATCGCATCGTTTCGTTTTATTTCAAATCGAATACTTTCCCCACAATGGAAACAATCATGAACGTGTACAAGCACACCGCGCCCGAAACCTCGACGCAAACACACTCAATGGCGCGACGTTTCTTAGCCAGATGTTATGTTTCGCAATCTTTAGGATGCTTTTATGGCTCTAAATTTAGAGAGTCAGACGCGAGTATTGACCACGCTCTGTTATGGACGGATGGACTTCAATCTGATACGATGAAGGTAATTTGGGAACCAGCAGGGTCTCCGTGGAAGGTGGAGACAGATCCTAGAGATCCCAAGAGAGTTCATCCATGTGTTTATCATCAGCATGCATTGAAAGAGGTATGTCCCAAGTATAAAGAGACAAGTTTTAACAGCGAGACAGATGCATAAATGGGAGTTTCTGGGTGTTGGGGTTGAATGAGAAGAAGATAATCAAAGTTGAGGATTGGACGGAGGACTTCATGAGAGAGAAGTGAGAGCATCAAGCAACGAACCGTGTCACTCGTTCAACTGTTGAGGATGGGATAAAAAATGAACAAAAAGCCAAACCACTTCAAGGCTTTCCAATCCAAGTCACTTCTGACTACGAACGATTCGCAAATCAAGCACTGTCTCAATCTCACTGACGAAACTTTGTGACCCAAACTCCATTTTAAATGCTATTGAGAGTGTAAATTTGAGTATATTGACAACTGCATCTAACAAACGAAACATAGTGCTCATAATCCCAAGAATCAGCCTTGGACCGAATGATTGACTTTGCAAATTTCCATACACATTCCATTATCATTTACCCTCCCCTGCTTTTGAAAACATAACTCCACACAGCGCTTAGGCAAAACAGTTGCCATACTATCAAATTGCAGACGATTGCTTCGCATAGTCCCTTATTGCTATCTTTTCGCATCGTATGTCTCTTTATTGATGATGTCTCATCTCAGTAGCCCATGCCCTCTCTTTTGTTTATTGGGATCCACTAAATTTTTAGCTGCATCACTTAACACGCCTTTCACCCCATGTGCCTCTCTATCTTCCGCATCAACCTTCTTATGAGCTTGACGCATGGTTTTAAGACTATCCTCCCACCTTTTATGCGATGAGTCTTGGATTCTTGTGTCTCTCCAATTTGCGCAGTGTGATGCTTTTTCGCCACTAGATCCTTGCTTGTGTTGGCCTTCTTACTTATTCGCTTGCCTGCATCTTCAACATTCTTTGAACGTTCTTGGGTTTTGCGATTGCCTAGCATTGTGTATAGAGATATTTGTTTTCAATCTAATAATCGAGTGTAGAGAAATCGGAAGTGGTCAGTTGTGTAAGGAGATGAGTATATTGTCATGATGGAGAAAATGGATGGTCATCAAAATAATTGAACACCATTGTATTTATATTACCACCGAAGCTGGAGTTGGTTTGCCACTTGGCTTAACGTTCAAAATCATTGGAAGCCAAGAGGCGAGTGGTTGTAAAATCACAGATTATATAAGCGAAGAATGTATAAATGCAAGCTCTTGAAATACAGGTCGTAGAGATGCAGGGTACAGGATTCCCGGTTATAAAAGTGAGGGTTGCAGAATTACAGGTTGTCCTTGCTCAAATCGAACGTCTGCTGGATTCCTGGGAGCACTGGATACTGATGCCCATGTAAATTGACCGCCATATAGTTTAGAACCAGGTCAAAAACAAAAAACTCAGATCTCAAATGACTGACAACGTGCTGCGTTGGTGTATAAGAAAGAGCCGACTTCGATTTCTCACGTGAATGATTGCACCACGGCTATAGACTATAATGCTAAATAGTATTTCCAGTGATCGAGGGTATAATGTTTTAAACGGAATTTATTGTATGAATCATTCTCCTAAGCAGCCTTCTTCTCGGCCTCTGGGTGCTCTTTTTCGTAGATCCAGTCATTCAAACCTTTGCGGTTCCTATTGAGTTGTTAGGATATAGCTGCTTCATATTGGTAAAATGGACTAACCTTGCAATCTCGTAGGCATAGAATTGCATTCTAGGGACTAAACAAGGCCGTCATTAGCTTCATCATTCCCAAATTACCACCGTGTCTTAACGTACCAAAGATGGTTGCGTCTTGTTCATATTCAGATTTTGGACTTGTTCTCAACATTGTTCCAAAATTGTAATCCTCCACGGTCTTTTCATATTTCATCATGAAATTTCTCCACCTCTCTTTTCCTGTCTTGCTCTTCATTTCATCCTCATTGATTGTGGCTGCCGGATCAAGCTCTGGGAAATCCGTCATCAAATGTTCATAGATCTCGTTGTCGATTTTTGTGAGTCTGAGAGAGGATCCGCGGACTTTTTCAAGGATTGCCCAGTATGTGGACATATGTTGAACAGCTAACTTCGGTGTTAATGGCGGGGTATTTAGAGAAAGATCTTGGAGCTATGCGGACCTTTGACTGCAAATTGTTTCTCAATCTACAGGTATGTCAGTTCCGTGAACAGTAACGTGTATATAAGAGAATTTTGTGCGCATACAATGGCGGACAACTTACATCTTCAAAATTGTCTGCCTTTTCGGCATCGAACTTGGCAGGTGGCGCACTCATGCTTGCGATTGCGGTAAATTATATGAGATCGCGGTTGCGTTGTTTTTGAGTATAGCTTGTATCGAATGGTGAAAGTCCGAAGGATATGTCTATTATGTGCGATGAAATTCTGTGTCGTTCGTTTGTGCGAAAGGAAAGAAATGGTTTTCAAAAATCAATTATGACGAAGGCGGGGTCCGGAATATTTATTATTCCGATATTTCATTCTGACTTCAAGTGACATCACAACCTTCACAATTGACAGACTTCAGGAACTCTCAACAGAATCTGCCATATCAATATCTAAGTATATGTTAACTGGTATCGAAAGCGTCCCTCCGAGACTGAGACTACTTGGTCCAATGTACCAACGTGAAGCTTCTGGATGATACTTAGACCTATTGGCTTAGAGTCACAGAATGTGATGATCTTTAGCAGGTTACGCAGGCTCTGATCAAAGATGCATGAGAACTGTGATTCTTAGCAGAGGAATCCTGCTTCTCTCATGATAATGCCTCCTCATCAGTCTTGAGCAGCTACACTGGCTACCACCTGGTATATCTTGCATTGGGAGCAGCTGAGCTGGCGGGCACATCTCAGAGTTTCATGGCTACAGATTCATGGCCGCCGTGCATTATTTCCCATATGCAGAGTTCTCAAGTGAGATGAGGCAGTTGAGTCTTTCAATATGATTTCGATTTCGCAAGAATATGAACGTTCCCGATTCATAACTCGAGTCATGGAATATTCTAGGATGAAGGTTTCTTCCAAGAGCTGTAGAGTTTCTTTGACCAACAAGTCCAGGTCGTCGTTTCCATCATCTGCTAAGAAATATATGGGCATTTCAGAAAATACCTTTCTCTTGAGATGTTGTTATATCTAGAAGTACTGATAAATTGGTAAATCGGTAAACCATCGAACATAGACAAAAGACTAATTGAAGAGGGTTAATGTGAACAAGTCCTTGTTCACTATTTGCTATTGAATATAGGATGTGAAATTCACTAAAGACAATTCCACACAAACTTCATCCCTCACTTTTAATTACCTATTCACCGGTTCTTCACTACCTTGCTGGTATCGCTTGCTGATAAATTTTCAGTTCATGGTGATCAACACAATCAATTATCTTAACCAATTTTTCGGGCGCATCCCACCACTTCATAAACAACTTAGTTCTAAATATTCCAAAAGCCATGGAGTATACAGAGAAAATAGGTCCTGGCAACAAGAGACGTAAGTTGTTAAATCAATCTGTTATCCAAATCCTGCTAATAATACCAGTGTCCTTGAGACGGTCTATTGTAGGGTCGATCAAACGATCTTTGTCTCCTCTATCTCGAAAATCCGACTCTCCAACAACATCTCAGACCAGTGGCTGCTCTGTTGAGTCAACTCACAGATCTTTGTCCTCAGTCAAAGGTCAATCTCTGCCAGCTAGTATCTCATCGAAATCTAGCAGGTTCAAGAAATCCAAGTCTTTATCTCCTAGCAGTCATGTTGTCGTTCAACCCACTGAAATATTGTCTTCACAGGAAGCTCAATTGCCTCCTAATATTTCATCATCAGAAACCAAATTGCGCACGTCAAGGCCCTTTTCTTTCAGCAACAGAATATCTGTGCAATCTATGCAGGAGATTTTCTCGCCAAAGAAAGATATCCCAACTCGTGCAGCATCCACTACAAGCAAACTTAAGAGATCTCTTTCCACTAGCTTCTTTAACGATAATAAACAATCTATTCAATCACTCAAGGATGTTCCTTCACAAGAAAACAATCAGTTCCTTCCAACTCAAACGACATCTTTGGCTGAATCGCGCCTTCCTAGGAAACTTCATTCTGCCTTGACAACTCCCAATATTCGATCCTCTATTCAATCTATAAGGGAACTTCAATTACCGGAGAAAGATGTTTCACTTCAAACTCGAGCATCATCTACATCTAGCAGATGTTCTACAGGAGTGTGGGTGCCACCGATGATGAATCAGGCAAAACTGAAATCCGAACAATCCCCTTTGCCCCCAACTACAAAACGGACATCAGTAGTTTCATTTCAAATCCCAGAAGGGGTCCAAGTCAGCCCCTCGCAGAATGATATGTTATTAACTCTTCAGCCTCCATCAAATTCAAGCAAGTCTAATCGCTCAAGTTGGCTATCTGTGTCTCGCACCTCGTCTACAAAGAGCAAAAAACCTTCTCAACCTTCAAGACTCCAGCGTTTAGCATTAGGGCCCGGTAGAGAAACCTCAAGATCTCAACAAAACTACATCTCGACGACTGCCAAAGAGACTACCCTTCCTTGGGATCCTCCCTTCGACAGAAACTGGGACCTTTGTGCCAACGATGGCGTGCCTATGGATCCTGATAAGAGTTTCGAGCATTGCCTTCCACCCCGACCGAACAACAGTTTCTCTCCATTTTTTGATATGCCTACCAAAGTTCGTCGTAAGATATACTCTTACTGTTTGCCTAGTAGCACAAATATCATGATATCTCTATCTCCTGAATTTGCGTGGAGAAATTGTTACCATGATTACTACTTCACTTCACCATGGAACGTTCTTGAAATGGTTTCTGGTGCATTGGCGTCTTTCAGCCTCATGAGAAATGATTTAATGACCTACTTTTGGACCGAATATCAATTTCATGTTACCTTGACTCCATTTTGCAGCTCGATTTTCACTCCGCTCTCGAGTATTTGGTTGCCCAAATTTTTGAATAGGATTCAGCACCTCACAATTGAACTCGACCTTACTCGATTTGGTGGCAATGCACTCAAGTTTGCTAGGCGCTTTGGGTACAACATGGAAACAATGGAGAGTCTTCTACTCGATCTTGTCAGTGGTTTGATGGAACGACGTGGTAGGATGTCTGAGCTTACTCTATTGTGTCGACGTTTCAATGGTTATCGTCCAGTTGATGAAAATGATCCCGATTGGAAGGCAGATGAATCGTTTGGTAAGTTTATCCCTCCTTTCATGTTTCAAAATTCTTTTCGTTCTCTACTAATTAGTCTATCAGAATACTTTCCGAAGGAAGCTATGCAGTTTTGTGATGCAATCATAAACCTTCGTGGCACTGTGAAATCGGTCAGAATCGCCGGATTTCCTCTAGATTATACCCGAACTTTACTGGAATCTATGTTCGGCCAAGGGGAAACCTCGCGTCAGTTCATTGTCCCGGATCGATCTGCTTGGCCACCACTTCCGCAACAATATTCAGGCACAAAGTATACACCAGATCTATATAGTGCTTCTATTTCTCAGATGTCGCCACAATTTCCTAATTATCAGGAAAGTCTCCATAGTCCATGGTTGTACGAGGCGTCAGTCTACTCTCTTGAACGCCCTGAAAACAACAATGATTTCCCGGTGAGACCAGATACTTCGCTGTCTGTTACAACAGTTGGTGACCACGTCAAACTGTATCAGGAATTTTTCTCACCAATCACTTCGACCGACCCATCTCACAGCCCTGTAGAACATTTATTAGATTCGACCGGGGACTCTGCGGTGACCTATCAAGTTATGGAAGCGGAAGATCGTAACAACTCGAAACGACACATGAAAAAGCTGAACCCACGGAATTCCAGAGATTTTAGTCCTGGTCACTTCTATCGTCAGTCGAAAGAAGATCCCGAGGCGGATTTGTATAGTCAAGAAGAACAAACATCGAACATCGCCGTAATTAACCCAATTCAACAAGGATCAGACAATGCATGTGGCAGTCAGAAGACAGATCAAAATGAAGTTCTTCCTTGTGTAGAAGATAGTCATCGACCAGTCTACAACGAGAAAGAAAAACCATTACCTAAGACCCCGAATCTGTCAAGCAAAAGAAGATCGCAATTTGGTGAAAGACAAATGCCTGATATTCCCGAGAGCCCTGTGAACACAACTCGCATTCGCCTGCATACTTCCACCGCTGAAATTAGACCAGGAACACTAAAAGCATCAAGTGATCTCCACTTGAAACGCGTCCGGGCTCACATAGAAAAGTCGACATCAGGAAGCAATGAAGGCTATACCAAGCCTCCACCCCTACCATCTCCTACCAAAGTTACTAAAGCAGAAACTTCTACCAAGTCTAACGGCAATAGTCTTATTGAAGCCTCCTCAAGTGATCCTAGACCAGAGGGCTCGAAATATTGCAATAATTCTAGTTCAACTCACTCATCTCCACAAAATTGCAACAATAATACGCAGGATTCAGTTCCCGAAACACCAATCGACCGAAGTCTACTCCGCACACCTTCACCACCTGCAAGATCAGTCACAGTCACCTCTCCCAATACGCTGAATAGTATGAATGAACGAGACCCCAAATATATTTTGAGCATTCGAGCTCTTCGATCTGCCTCTACATCGACCGAAAGTGTCATTAGAGCTCCAGCAAAAGTTCATCGGCCAGTTTCCTTAGCATATCCAACGACCTGGTCAGGTGTACCTATGATCTCTGCAGGAACTCCTCCCAGAAGTTTCACGAGCACCGGACCGCAGACACAAAGAGGCGAGTCTGCCGAATCGGATTCTAGGAGATTGAGATTCTTGGGTTGGATGCGACGAAGTGGATAGGTTGGCGGAATGTTCTTATGATATTCATTTGTTTCTGTATGCTGGACGATGATCGGGCCTTGGTTTACTGCAGTGGCCGAGTTTGTATCTTATGATCATGACATTGGAGCGTCTGTTAATTGTAATGTTTTCTGTCCTTTGAGTATAGATGGATCTTCAAAAGCTACAAATCCAAAATATAACCTTAAGGAAACATGAAGTTTGAGATAATAGTCACCCACGTGAACTCTTGTATGCGTGGAATTTTGTCGTTCACGCTTCATTAGGTACACCAAGAGCAATCTTACAAATCCTACACATTAACCTCCAAAGCATTGATTGGAATTCTTTGGCGATGACAGGGACATGAGGGCTCGAGGAGGGTAACACAATGTTACGTTACATGGCCCGTGCAGTGATACTAAATTGTCACCTCGTGCTTACATCAAACATCACGCTGTACATATATATAAAGACCATTCCCATCGATTTTTTCATATTTCTCAAGCTCTCTTCAACAATGTTTCTTACTTCGAGATGCTACTATGTGGTTACAAACGATCTCTGATGCTACTTCATTCTTTTGGATAGAGGTGATGCATTTGATTACGGTGAGATCAACTTCACTCCTGATGAGATGTTGGAGTTAGGAATATTTTTATCATCTGCTTTATTTGCATTGCTCCTCTCTTTCGATACTATACCAGAAAAGCGATAAGACTTCCTCCTAGTCACATTCGATGGTTCAAGTGTCTCCCAGAGAGCAAGAGGAAATGGCCAGCAACGACCAAACCTCCAATGATGCAGACTTCACCTCCAAAAAGTCCAACGCTCACGATGAGGGCTTGAGAGAATGGTTCGAAGAATATATGTCAGAAGACGCCAAAATTCTTTCTATTAATCATCATCTAGTTCAGGCTGTAGCCTCTGATGAGCTGGACGAGGATCTAATTGAACAGCGCATATCCAATTCGGCAACCACTCCCATTCTTGGAAGATTCTGCATCAAATGTCAAGAACTTTTTGATAATTGGCCGACATTGGGCAATTCTTCAACTAGAGAGCACGATTCGGAGCCTGGCTCGGAACATGGCTGGGAACACGCGGCTGTGAGGCCATGTAGCTCGTTCGAACTAGAAGCATCAACACGGGCTGGGTGCAAATTTTGCGCGTTTTTGATCCAAGGGCTCAAAGATAAGGAGCTACTTGAACTCTTTCGCAAAATTGAGAATCGGTTGTTACTCTTGGGCAAACATTTAATGTCTTATTTGTCTATTCAGAATTGGGGCGCAAATCCACAACAGCTGCTGTGGTCAAATCTACCGGGTAAGATTTGCAATAGTCGTAACGTCGGAATAGCGTCTGAGTTGTCATTTCATTCCTCTTTCCTTCCATTATCAGGTTCGTAATATTACCATTTGTCCTTATTTAACCTGTTAATTGAAAAAAGCCAATTGTTATGAAGAATCGCCAGATGTACTCAGCACAGCGAACGATTGGCTATCGCATTGTATTCAAAAGCATGAAGCCTGCAAAGGCAATGAACATGGAGCTTTACCCACGAGGCTAATATTCGTCGGCGAAGAATCGCCACGACTTGTCTTCACGTCCGATTATCAAGAGACATTGCGATATGCAGCTCTATCTCATAGCTGGGGTTCTCGCAAGGTTATCGTGCTTACCTCCGAAAACATTGATCAATTAACGAAGGAAATATCACTACAGATCCTACCAAAGACTTTCAACGATGCAATCAACATTACACGGAAACTTGGCATTGATTTCTTATGGATTGACACTTTGTGCATTATACAGAATGATGAAGATGACTGGAATAAAGAATCTGCGCTAATGAGCTCAATCTATGGTGGTTCTGTTATCACAATAGCTGCCTCGTCAGCTCGTGATAGCACCGAAGGTTGTTTTCTTAAACCACCAAACTTTAGTGGCGGCCTTCGAGTACGAATCACTGATGGTGGACATCAAAGAGTACAAGACTTTCGATCCGTGACAGAATACGACCGTTCAACCTTAAGAGCCCATCTTGGAACAAGAGCATGGGTTCTGCAAGAGAAAATGTTGTCGCCGCGAACCATCCACTTTGGTGATCGTGGCGCTTTTTGGGAATGCAGGTCTTCAATTGCGTCAGAGTTCTTTCCCAATGAATTCCCCAACCGATTTGTTAAATCACTTGTCTGTCGCACAAGGAAGTTCGAGTGGCAGTGGCCTCAAATCGTTACTCTTTATTCCGCAGCTAATCTGACATATGGGAAAGACAAATTACCAGCACTTTCTGGCATTGCGAAATCAATATTCGACGAGAATGGCGATCAGTATTTGGCCGGGATGTGGAGGAGAAAAATCGAAGAGCAGCTTTGCTGGGGCCTGCAGAGATGTAAGGCCTCGGAACGACCGCCTTGGCGAGCTCCTTCTTGGTCTTGGACTTCCATCGATGGGTCAGTATCATGGCCTGAATTTTATGAATTGAGCCCTCAGATCTTCGATACCAAATATGCACATGTTGTGGATGCAGACACGACTACTTGCGGCTACAACCTTTTCGGACAGGTCACTGGTGGGTTTATCCGACTTGCTTGCTCTGCTCTGGCAGTTGGCCATATTTTTTACACAGAGACTTTCGATGTGGCAGGATATAAAGATGTCGCTGCAATTTTGTGGAATGTTGGCGGCGAAAAGAAGAAATTCCCAATCCGTTTAGACTGTCTAAATGATGTTGACCAAGACTATCCTCGACCTATACATTTAGTACCACTGATTGGAGGCAAAACTCCCACTTTCATCTTCGGCAGTGAAGGTGAAATAATCAATAAAATGATGATTGCGGGCATCGTTCTTCAAAACGCACATTCCGTATCGAGAACATACACAAGGATCGGAAGTTTCAAGTTTTTCAGTAGATTTCCAGAGATTTATACGATGATTTATACGATGATTTATACGATGATTTATACGATGATTTATACAATGGAAAAAGATGATGAGGAGCTCTATGAGCCATTTTTACAAGTTCTAGAGGAACAAGGTCTGGCGACCGCTGAGGCAGCATGTTCTGAGATTCTATCCGATGCCGATCCTCCCGATCACCGGTATCTCATCACTGTTTTATGATGTCGATTCAAGATACATGGTGAAAGTCAAATTGTGATTTATTCTTGTCTCTGGTCCTAATGAAGGCTTACTCTCTGTCTCTCTGTCTTTTTGTCTTTCTGTCTTTCTGTCTTTCTTTCGTTCTGTCGTTCTGTCGTTCTTTCGTTCTAATGATTTGTTTTTATTTCCATTCCATATCTTGGGGAATGATCTACTCTCCTCACTGAGAAGAAATTGCATCTTTTGATATATGACATCCAAGCAGACTGAGCTCTTGTAGCAAGCTTTACTTATTCATCCTCGTCTTCTCATTTCATAAAAGACTGTATGGGAATCCGAGATGTACAATGATTCGCCACCGATGCTTCTCGTGATATATGATTCCATTGCAGGACTCTAGAGCTCTCACAACATGCGGAGGGGCTTCATCAATGACTTGTCTTCCCACCTACGGAATCTTTCGGCGCTACTTTGTGTGTCTACACCAACATGGATCCTGTCTATCATTTTGTTGGTCTCCAATACAGATTGGAGGCAAAGATATCGAGTTCATGAAAGCTAGACTCGTACGAAACTATGTATGTCTGGTCATAAGCGAACTCGCGATGACTGCTCCGCACTACCATGGGAGCGCCTCAAGCAGCAATCTATTTCATTTAACTTGTTTAGACTTAAACACGGCTTCTTCGTGAATAGACATCGACCCCGCTCGAGCAAACTAGTATTCTACGCATAGATTGTGAATTCCATCCTGTTTTGAACGGAGAAAAAGGGGTAATGAAGGCGTACGTAGCTTGATGTAAAATTCACATGCTCCAATTGTTAATGATCGTGTTGGGGTTTGGCTTTTAACAAAACAGTAACAATGGCTTTGGTGAATAACTGAAAGCCAAAACGAGAATACTCAATACTGAGATAGACTGCTTTTGGTAATCTTGGGATGATGTTGCACTCCCGGCGAGGTACGGTGATGGAATTGGGGTTTCCCGAGAAAGCAAGCTTACCTAATCACTTTCCCCGTTATTCGTTATCGCAATCTACATGTGACCAGGCGTTTTGCGAGGTGAAGATTCGCGTGTCAAGCTTCCATCTCATCTCTTCTACTCTGTGCTGCCTACAAATCGATCCATCGATAAATTTCCTAACATCACGAACTGGTTCAACTACCACTCACCACTATTAACACCAAAGATTTCTTTTTTTCTCATAGATATTTCTCTTGAATAGCTCTCAAATGGTATGGGTCATCAAGAAAGTGTCCTGAATTAACGATCAATCCCACTCTATTTACAATGTGGACTATAGAAAATGATGGAGACTTCTTTGACGGTAGATAGTTATATTGATACATGATTTTGCCCAAAATCATACTAACATACTGCAGGCAAAACGCGATGGCTCGTTCCTGGGAAGAAATATCTCTTCGGTAGGACGGTCTCAGAAGGTCTGTTTGCCCAAAGTCTTTGGCTTCTAACTCAGCTGATGAATGCAAAGACGGCCACTTCGCGATCGCCGACAAGTCAGTTTCGAGACAGCATTTAACGATAGAGGTTGGAGTTGCTGGTCCAGAGGATTGTGTAAGTACGGGCCATGTCGGATCTAAAATCTTTACTGATGACTTTATCAAGAAAAATCCCAAAAGCCGGTCAAAAGTCATTTTGAACGACCAAAAGACTAAAGCTGGCACTACGGTGAATGGAGAGCAAATTAAGGGTATTGAAGACTATGAGCTTGGGAGTGAGGTTAATGAGATAATGATAGGGAGATCTAAGCATGTATTCCGGTAAGAGCTGACCTTGATCTTTTTGACATGTGTTAGTGATGCTGAATCATGTAGAATTACTTGGTGCCATGTTGCCTTATCATTTTCATTCTCTTCAAAAGAACTGAAAGCCAATCCTCTCAAAACACTTTACGCAACATTTGGCCCACTCGACATAAAGGTTCTTACGGAGTATGAACGTGATATAACGTCTCATGTTGTTGTGAAGAAACGCAATACGGCCAAAGGACTTCGAGCTTTGATTAACGGAAAGTATATAGTGGATAATGATACATTCATCAAAGCCATTGTTGATGCTACCACGCCAGAATCAGATGGCACTTGTGGCTTGGAGAAAGATTTCAAAAATAATTTTCCAGATGCTGCTCAATATCTTCCTGAACGCGGCTCGGAACCTACAGATGAGCCTGCGACATCCTATGCTCCTGATCCCTTGAGGCAATCTATGTTTGATGGCTATACTTTCGTTTTCTACGATGAAGCTCAATTTGAGACACTTCTAGCGCCCATTACGGATGGACGTGGTAAAGCGTTATTTCGTGAAGTTGCACCTACACAAACTCCCGCGAATGATTTTGTAAGATATGTAAAGAATGTGGCAGGAGAGAAAGGAGTTGGTGAATTTGAGGATGGAAGCGAGGGAAAGGGTGTTGTGGTTGTGGGCTTCTACCCCATAAAAGGAGATGGCGTTGAATGGTTCAAAGACTTTGCTAGTCAAGTTGCTCTGGCTTTGGATCAACGACTCGTATTACAAAGTGAATTCTTGGATGCAATACTCAAGACAGATGCAAGTTCATTGAGAAGACCTCTTGAAATAGAGATGTCTGGAGTCGTGGCTCCAGCTTCAACACCGGGTAAGCTTTCTATCGAATTCAATAGCGAATGGATTTGCTGACAACTATAAGCCACGTATCCAAACGCTGGTAGACATACAGAGGTGCCTGCTGAGTCTCATCCGATTTTACCCCCCAAGACTAAGCCAGTTGCGTCTCTTAATCCTAACTCAGCTGGTGCTTCCTCCATAGCTTCTGCTCCTAAGGATGCTATCTCGCAAGAAACTCAATTTCGAAGAGGTAGATCGAGGAGAGCAATGACAAGTCGCTTCAGCGGTTTTGATGATGATGACGACGACGATCCTCCACCAGCACCAATCTCTCTAGCTTCTATACCCGAAGCCATGGTAGTAGAACAAGATCTCCCCGAGGAATCCCAAGGTCTATTTGTTTCTCAAGATCCTAACCGAGAGGTTGATACTTACCGCGCAATCTCCCAGTCTGTGGAGCCCGAAGAGTCATCTCAACCGACCCGAACGACACGATCAACCAGAAAAAGGTCTGTACCCCCCATTGCCGAAGAGAAGTCATATATAGATAGTTTCGCACCTACTACCGCATCTTTCAAACGTCAACGCCGAGAAAGAGGCGAACCAACTCCTCCACCTCCTGTTATAAAAAAAGAAGTTGTGGCTCCCGAATCGGCGAAAAAGAAAGAAAAGAAAGAGGTCGATATCCTAGCCCTGGTAGCCCAACAACGTGAACGCGCTGAAGCAGCTGCACAAGCTGAAGAAAAATCTCTGAAACAAGCAGTCTCAACAATTGATATCGAAGAAATGCGGAAGCTAACGATAGTGGAGGATATGGAAGTCAAGCGTTCCAGACCGGCACCGAAAACAACGAGGCACATGGACGAAGGCGATAGATGGGATGATAAATGGAATGGACGAAAGAACTTCAAGAAATTTAGAAGAAGAGGTGCAGAAGATGGACCAGTAAGAGCTCACGCTAGAGTCATCGTACCTCTTGAAGAAGTCAAGAAAAGGGGCAATGGAACCGGTGATGAATACTGGGGTCTAGAAGGAAACGACAGCGATACCCAACTCCGAAGAAACAAAGGCAAAGGAAAAGGAAAAGAAACACAGACGCAAACACCCACAGAAATCCAAGATACACAAACCCCAATCTCCTCATCCCGCTCCAAAGCAAAACCGAAATCGAAACCACAACCCCGAGAAATCAACTCTGAAAACGAAGATGAGGAATTACCTGAAAATCCCATGGATGCACGTGCTCTGAGTGCAGAAGTGGAGGTAATACCAGAATCAGAGAATGAGAGCGGAAATGGAAATCAAAATGGAAATGAAGACAATCCAGGTATATTCCGATCTCTTACCCCTGCATCCACGGGACGAAGTTCACGAGCTACGACGACCCCAGGGGCAAGTTTGAGGAGTAGTGGGTTGAGTGGGCGGAGGGAAAGGGATGGTAGTGTTGGGGTGGTTGGGAATAAGAGGGCTGCGGCGAGTTCGGTGGGGAAGACGGCGCCGGTTAAGAGGGTGAGGACGGGGGCGGGGACGGCGGTGGGGAGTGGGAGGAGGAGGGTGGTGGTGGAGGAGGAGGATGAAGATAGGTTTGTTTTTAGGTAGGTGGGAGGTGGTAGGGTGGGAGATGTGGGTGTAAGGGAGCTGGGGAGTTTAATGGTTTGCTCAGTGATCTGTTTTGATCTGATCTGATCCGATCTGGTCTGGTCTGGTCTAATCTGGATTAATAGATTCTACAGTGATTGATTTTACTGTCTACATTCCAATTTATTTTCGAGAGCTCATATTCATCTCTTTACGTTTGTCTATATAATAGATTGCTGTTCATAGGAGCATCTATACAGCTATGCTCAAATATGTAATAATCCAGGCAAATCTAATCTATCTAATTTCCTATACTCTATACACTCCGAATATACACACATCACAAACTCTCCATCTCTGTAGCACAATTCTTTCTTCTCTTTTCTCATCTAATCCATATCCTCCAACCCTCCCACTCCCTCAAACTCCTCCTCTCCAACACTAATCCCCACCAAACACGCCTCTAACATCCCCTCCCAATTAACCCACGGATGCACCTCCCCAAACAATCTCGTCCCATCTCTTCCCGCACACTTTAGTAACTCTGGTTCGCCTCCCGGATGATACGGGAGATAGGGCGTAATATTATACACCTTGCCTCCGAGCACCGTCCAGGCATCTTTCCCTTTCCTTCCGGTGAATTGTTTGAGGAGAGAAGGAGGAACGCGCAGGAGAGGAGTCGAGGGAGGGAGATTCCGTAGGTTGGCGGTGGGTGAGGAGGTGAGACGTGCCCAGTCGAGGGGGGAGTGGTTGGGGGTTAGGAGGACCTTTTTGCGCGGTTTGGAGGGGATGCTTTTGTGGGTTGGTGGGGGAGCGAGGGAGGGCGCGGCGAGGGAAGAGGGGTTGCGGTTTGGGAGGGGTGAGCGGTTGGGGAGGGGGCCGCGAGAGGGCGCGGAGAGAGATGTGGTTGAGGACGAGGATGGAGATGCGGATATAGGGTTGAAGGCCGGGAGAGGATTTAATCGTGGAGGTACTCGCGGCCCGGTATTCGAAGCGCGCTGTGCGGAATTCGCAGCAGGGAACGAGGGGATTTCCGGCTCGGAATCCAATTCGCAGTCGAGTTCTGCGTCGGAGGATAGAGATGAAGAGTTCGTAGCGTCGAGGGAAAAGATGGGGATCGCGGGGCCTTGAGAGGGTTGAGAAGCGTGCGCGCGCGGAGTGGTTGGGGATTGGGGGGTTGGTCTGGTCTGAGGTTTGGGCGTGGGAGTGGGCTTTTTGAAGAGGGCGGGTGGAGGGGGCATTGCGGCGCGGTCGAGGGCTGCTTTGCTGGGGGGTGGTGAGATGGGTTGAGATGGAGAGGAGATTTGGAGGGTGGGCGCGTTGGGTTGGGGGGTTGATAGTGAGGATGGTGAGGTTGAAGATTTCTCTGCTCTGTGTTCCTTTTCTTTGGGGCGTTCTTCTGCTACTGTAATGCTCGGCGTTGAATCTTTCTTTCCTCCTTTCGCTTTCCCTTTCTCGTCTCCGTCTCCGTCTCCATCGCCATTGCGATTGCTATCTCCATCTTGAATATTGTTCCCCGGTTGCACATTTAATCGCTGCAGAAAAGTCCACCATCCCGCAGGCGCATGTTTATAATATAGAAAAGAAACGGAGGCGATCAGGAGACCGAGTCCCAGAAGGACCATGGTAGGTTGTCTGATGTGTGTGAGGAATGAATGAATGAGTGAGTGAATGAGTATCTAATATCCCACCTCCTATTCGTTCTTGCTTGTACGTACGTACGAGTAGGTACCTAGCTACAGGTACTTGGAAATATATGTGACGATGAAAAGAAAGAAATGGATTTGTAATCAGTTATGGATATCAAGAGCATCTCAGCCTTGGATGACTATGGATAATTCATGCGATTCATTTTGGGTGTAGTGTAGCCTTTCGGTAGTTTTCAGTGAAGAGAAGTAAGAATGAGGAAGGACCCTTTTCGGTAACGGGATGGGACTTGCGACTGACTGGGTGGATCGGGGTTTGGTGATTGGATGGGAGATGGGATGGGATATCGGTAGGGCCCGCCTTATGCTTTATGCTTTGTGTCTTTTGGGATTTGGGATTGGGATTGGGATTGGGATGATGATGGATTTGGTTTTGATATCTTGTGATTATTACCATCTTTGATGTTTGCTGTATTTATCGAGTATTTTGGTTGACATACGTATATATTATATACGCGTGTATATAATATAGTTACGCGTGTATGTCAAACATCTAATTCCCACATTCAAATCCAACCCATCTACTTTGACTTTCACAAGACAGTTCATCGTAGACTCGCTGCAGTGTTGTACACTGTACTGTACTCTGTTCCGTCACCCATCACCCAGACAAGCCTGTCCACTAAGCCTTAAGCGTATGTACAACACCACTGTGCATACGCGCAACAGGGGAATCCCTCATGGATTAGGCATAGAGGTCCCGGGAACGGAATCTCAAACAAGGAAGAGGTGCTTTCCATGTGTCTAGGTATGTCTGTGTCTGACTCTTCATGCACTTTTTGCTGTTCCCCATGATCTTCGCAATTGTCTTCTAGAGGGGATGGGTGGGGGATTGGGAAGTGGGAAGTGGCCTTTGAGCATCAGTTGGTTGGTTGCTGCTTGGATGCGTGTGCTGAGGGAGGGAGGGGTTATGTTGTTTTCTTCGCTGGGGATGCCATCACATGCTGAAGTGAGGTTGTTAAGGAAGGATAGGTCGGCTGCTAGATGTGTGCTATATGTTGAAGTTATCGAGGAAGGACAGATCGAGTGCCAGCTGTATGGTTGCTCGATTCATTGCATTGCATGAATTTGCAATCTAGACAGCATATATGAGTTGAAGGTATACAGAGGGAGTGGTGAGAGAAGCAATCTAACCTGTTACAAGAGTGATATTCTACATGTCTAGCACATCAATTCCACGTCAAAGAATGTCTAGTACCTGCATGTGGAGGAAATGTAGGCATAGGATGAACATGACTTTGGAAAGACCTTGAGATGTGTAGGTTAGAGCTGCCATCTACTTGCTATCTACTCTCTACTGCTTGCTCTCTACTACTTGCTCTCTACATACACACGCTCTGATGTAAAACGGCATAAAGAACAATCACAACAACAATACGAATAAGGAGGTCAACTCTGGCGATGATTAAATTATAAAGTACCAAATGTCTTACCTGATACCCAGACACTCATTAGCTCGAGAGAAACGTTGCCCTTTTCTCCTATACCCCGTCCGTGTAGATGATGATTTACACAAACGTTGAACTGTTCCAGTTTTATGCTTTTTCCAGCTTTCCACGTTTTACCGTCCCCGTATAACTAGTTCGTGAAATCCTCAATGCTCATCATTCATATTCATGAGGTTTCAATGATTCCAGTATTGTGGATATTCCAAGCTCCTGCAATCCTCATGGTTCCTCTTCCTGTCCGATTCTACTCCATCTAATCACTACGCTCTCATCATAGAGAAACTCCTTTTTTATTATTGTTTCTTAGAACTTCTCCCGCCAAAAAATAATAATATCATATTTCCATCTATTCATTCATTCATCCAGACATCCAGACATCTATCCCCTCCATCCCGTCCCATCCCTTCTCGTCCCATTCATTCGCTTGATACTAATGAAAATCGGCCGCCTCATTATCAGTGGCCCATCAACTACTACCTACTCACCACTCACCACTCACCACTCACCACTCACCACTCACCACTCACCACTCACCACTCACCATTCACCACTCACCACTCACCACTCACCACTGCATCTACCCCCGTCTCCCAAAAACACAAAATTCACTCCCTCTCTACACCTCACCCCTCAAAGACCATAAGCTCGACGCCTCAAATCGACTTCTTCCCGGAATTCTCCCTCGCCCATATAGTACAATAATGCCATAATGCGAGTGGTTTCGCAGAAAGATTCTGCGCCGTTGACTGCCAAAAGTGGTAATCCAAATATGCCTTCCTACGATAAGACAAATCCCAATCGACCATTGGCACCCTCCAGTGCTTCGGCGAATCGAGGAAACAAACCCAAGACTCCATTAACTCCAAAAGTCTCGACGACAAGACCTGCTTCAAGACAATCTCGTTCGGAAAATACTACGCCGAATAATATAAAAGACGATTCCTCGACTCTCGGTCCTCCATTCCTAAATGGTAACAATACATCTGGAAGACCAACTACAAGAAAGACTCGCTTTGATAGTATAAGTCATTCACCATCTGGAACTCCCATACCGTCGGAAGGTCCTCGATTATATGATCCTTCACAGCATGCGTCTGGCTTGGGGATTTCAGGCATGGAGAGGGATACAACGAAACGACCAACTGTAGCATTCAGTCCCTCGAATTCAGAGTTAAATTATTCACAATCATCGCAATCCTCTGCCGACTCCAAATTCTTCTTTGCTAGTGATGCGAAACCACATAGTCACAGTACGCAGCAAACAAAACCTCCGCCCACTAAAAAACCTGCCGCCTTCTTTCATGCCAATGGAGATAAAGTTCCCAAGAAACAACCACCGCGTTCTGGAGCTTCGACCGTAGGATCAACTATTGGAGAGGAAAGAGGTCACGCAAAGTTTTTTCATGCCAATGGTACTCCGGAATTAGGACTATCGCCTTCACCACAATTTGCGCCTCCTCGCCCGAGTTCGGTTCTCTCAACTCATTCTCGAGTCACTTCACCACGATTAGCAAATCCTACGACATCCCCTTCACAACGGCCCACGTCACCACAAAAATTAAATACTCAATATGCCTCAATATCAACAGCCAGATCTCCAACCCCGCTGGCTTCTCCTGTTTTACCTCGACCAAAAGCTGTGGTTCGTGGACAATCGGCGAATAACATCACACAGTCAAGAAGAACAAGTGCAGATGGGGGGTTTGGACATCAACGAAATACAAGCACAGGATCGTCTATGGAAAGATTGGTATTGACAAGGAAGGTTTCATCAGGAGGTCATTCTACGGATATACCAAACCCAATAACAATCACAGAACCATCAAGTCCAGCCTCGATGTCAAATACAGATGAGATACCTGAAGGGGAGGAGGAGGAGGAGGAGGAAGGGGAAAGTGAAGATGAGGACGAGGAGGATGGCGACGATGATGGGGAATCGCTTTCCTCTGAAGACGAAGTGATAGAAGAAGTCCTCAAAGCCGGAGGTTCGATAGAGCGTATGAACGAATTAGCAGCCATCGCACGAAACGAAAGAAAGGTTTTAGATCTGGAAATTACAAACTCATCGCTTGCAGCTATAAATCGAACTCTAGAACGAGAAATGAGGAGGCAGACTGCGGAATTACGAAGATATAAACGACTTAGTCGTTCTGGTCGATTATCCATGGCCACGGGAGCTTCATCACGTGCAACAAGTGGGACTTTAGCTGTTGTGGATGAGAGGGAGGGCAATAGTTTATCAGATATTAGTCAAGGGAACTCTGATTTAGATGATGAAGAAGATGAAGAAGAAGACGATGAAGATCCATCTTCTGAAGAAGATCTCATTGATGCCGGAACGTTAAGTCCTGGCGCGGTAGCAGAACATGATCTCAAACATCGAAAGAAGGACGAGAAAAGATTACGACTCGATTTATCAAAACATCAACAACTGCTAATCGACAGTCAAAACATGAATCAAAGTCTCAAAAAATGTTTAGGCTGGACCGAAGAACTCATCAACGAAGGGAAAAGAGCATTAGAATATAAAGTTAAAACCAGCGATATAGAACCTCTCGCACCTCGCGTCTTAGCACCAGATGAACTCGACGATAATGACGTTGAAATGGATAATGAGGGTATGTCAGCAATTGGTGCGAGTCTTTTGAGAGAAGCCAGGAAAGCAGCAGCGGAACAAAAGGAGAAGGCGAATAATCTTGCGGTACCCACGGAAACAGATGAACAATTGGAGGATTTAACTCAGGATATTCAATTTGCGCTTTTTGCGTCAGGGGGATCAAGTGAAATTCCAGTGGAAGAGAAGAGTGAGGAAAGACCGGAATCGATACCACTTGCTCCACCTACTAGTCCATGGGTTTCGACTTTTACATCGAGGTTGCAAACTCGTTCGTAGGAGGGAGGGGATAGAGAAAGGGGAAAAAAGGGAAAGGGACGGGAAAAGAAGAGGATATCTTGTACGAATGAAAGGAGGAAAGACAGACGTGCATAGCATAGCATATCGCCACTCATAAATTTGCAATCCGTAATGCTTTCTTTATTTTTCTGCTTTTTCTCCACAGTCATGGTCTGGACTTGGACGCGGGACGGCTCATACGGAATGGATATTTGTTTTCAAGGGGTTTGGCGTTCTTTCTCTTACTGGTATATACACATGGATCCCTGGATTGGCATTGCGAAGGGCGCATATTTTTGCCATTCTATCTTATGGATGAGGTTCAGGATGGGATGCGGGTTGGGATGGGCTTGCATTGGATTTATTTGGATTGCTTTTAAATTGGATTGGGAAGGGTTGAGGGCTGAGGGTCGAAAGGGGAAAGGGGAAAGGAAGGAAAGAAATTCTATTTTATTTGGTTTTATGTTTTGTGTGTGTGTCTGTCTTTTTTTTTTTTTTAACTTGTTTGACTATGTTGTGGATTGACTGGGTGATTTTTATATTGATTTGATCGATTTGATCGTGGTGATTTAATTTCTTGATTTAATTGATTGCTTCGCGTTTATACACACATCACATATATGTATATATGCATATATGCATGTATGAGATGTGTAGATAGACATATGAAGGATTCACATGATGTTATGTAGATATCATGAATGGTATACAGTACCTCGGTTAAATGGGTGGATGGATGGATGGATGGATGGGTGGATTATGGATGGATTGATGGAGAGGTAGAGGAAGATAGAAAGGAAAAGGTAAATAAATAGAGATGGAGAGGAATAGGAATAGGAAAAGGTAGATGATTATTTAGACAGGGAGAGAGAGAGAGAGAGATGGAGGAGTAAAGATAGAGTATATAATTATAATCTTATATTCATACATATATATATATACACGCACACGCGAGGAAATCGAATTGAATTATTTTGAATTGAATTATCCTATCCTATCCTATCCTATCCTGCTATTCAGTCCCATCCCATCCCATCCCATCCTACCATCCCATTCCATTCCATCCCCATCCGAATAATAGAAATAAGAATAAACGAATCCCAAGCATAAGTGGCGAGATAGATAAATACCTAGTTAAGTCGTCCTTGCAAAAAGAGACAATATGAGATGAGATGAGAGAGAATACCAACCAACAATTTTTACATACATAAAGATAATAATAAAATACACAACCTTACTTCACTGCGGACAATATTACAACATTATGATATTAATCTCAGCAGTCTCTTCCTTGTCCCTTCTCTTCCGACTATTTTGTTCGTCTTTCTTTATCTTTATCAGATGCATGGTTGGCTGATTGATCGATCGAATATTTGCAAATTCCTCCGTTTTCGTCCCAAGCCGTAGGTTTCCATTTCAATTTCATGATCCGATATCGAGTTCCTGCAGGCCTGATATATCGATGACATCTTGACTCTGGACTGATATTCTCGAATCGAAAGTCATCGGGATGCGGTTTATCTGCAATTTATTAATTCGCCATCCAGAGTTTCCCATCCCTTCCCTTCCCATCACAATTTAACCCCCTAACCATACTTCTTCTCGAGCTTCTTCAACATTCCCGTGACGCTCTTCTCCAATCTACCAGCATTATCTTCCAATCGGCCTCTTGGTCCTTTTTCCTTTCCATCTTTCTTTTCATCGCTCTTTTTCCCCTTTCCGCTTCCCTTCCTTTTCATCTTTACTTCGATTTCTGTAGGTCTGTAGACTTGTTGATGGATGCTGTAATCATTGGCTGACATTAATGGTTGGCCGGAACTGGTTTGTGCGCCTGTATATGTGTAGTTTGAGAAGCCTCCTGGAGGGGAGAGAGGTTGGAGACCGGGGGCTGGAGAGGAGATAGGTGGGTTTTGGTGCTGGGGGGCGAAACCGGGAGAGAAGAGGCCGGGGGTGGGTAGGTTATGGGCTGCGTAGGAGGGATTAGAGGGAAAGGTCGCGTATTGAGTTGTGGGTTGGTTGGGGGAGACAGGGGGGGAGGAGTAGGCGGGAGGAGAGGGGCCAGTGGGAGTTGGGAGGGGAGGGGTGCTGTCAGTTGGGGGTGGTGCGAATGTGTTTGGCGAATTTGCGGTGGGTGGGGGTGCAAATGAAGGGGTTTGGGCTGCGAACTGTTGAGAAAATTGAGAGCGAAGTCCAGATGTAGATGAAACAGAGCTGGGGAAATAGTTCGAGTTTGGAGGGGTATTGGTATGTTGTGGTGGGGTTGCTCCAGAAAAGCTTCCTTGTCCGTGCGCCGGCTGTTGAGGTGGAGACATCATTGGGAAAGTTTGCTGTCTTTGGAATTGTGGTGGTGAAGCAGGTGTCGAAAAGCTTGGATGTTGCTGAAATTGTGATGGCTGAGAGAATTGTCCTTGATCAGAAGTTGCAGCGTGGACAAGTGGATTTCCCGCCCCATCTTCTGGCGGGGGTGTCTTTTCTCGATGTTGAATAGCTTCGGGAGCAGCTGGTGCAGCTGGGTTATATGCCATCGGCGCAAAAGTAGCAGGAGCTTGTGATGGTTGGCTGGGGGGATTTGGCGGCCCAGGAAATGAAACATTAATAGCAGCTGGAGGAGAACTTCGAGATGTCTTGGTTCTACCATGATGATATGAAGGGTCCAAGATAGCTACGTTTTCCAATTGCTGAACTACTGGACTCATATCGTCTGCGTGAGATGGTGGTGGTGCTGGCTCATCTTCAATCATAATTTGATGTTGAGGTAGAACTCTCCGCACCCCATTCACAAAACTAAGTGCATCTTCTTTATTCCAGAAGTACAGATCAATAGTGTGAAGTCTGTACATGTACTTAGTCTCGTTTCGAGGATCAAAAGTTGGTAAATGCCATTCTTGGGCACCAATTGGACTATTTCTTTGCTGTCCGTTTGGCCCATCTATAGTCAAAGTGACTAATGTGGTGTGCTTGTAGGAATATTTGACATGAGCAGAATCAAGATCTGGTAATTGTGATATCAGTAAATGTGACTTTCGCTGTTTGCTCGCATGTGTCTGACTTACGACCAGTGAAAGCATCTTGATCCGGAGTACCGGCATTATTAGCTATTTCCAGTCGAGCTCTTCTCTGTCCTGCATTCTCGAAAAGATAGACGTATGAGCCTTTATCAAATCGGTGATGAGGAGGTTTGACCGTTGGTGGACCATAGTAATAATGTATATCTGCGAACCTATCGAGGATTGGATCAACAACTTATCTATGGACATTCAAGAGCTTTTGCTTACAGAGTAGCTGCGAGATCTTCTCCTGGTCTGACTGCCATTCTATCGACCTGCGATTATTGATAGCTGAAGAGATACTAATAATAAGAAGTGAAGTCAAACGCTTTCTTGCGCGACGAAAGAACAATAGAGAAGAGAAAGAGAAATACAATTATACTTAGCAGAAGAGAAAGAAAAGAAGAGAAGAGAAGAGAGAAACAGGAAGAGACTAGACTTATTATTATCACAATAATTCATACCTACCGAGCTACCTGCGGCATGGGGGTTGAGTGCCATGTCGGCGGCAAGCTGCATGAAGTGAGAACCAATGAGGGGTGGAATTGAGGTGATGAAAAGTTCATGCCTGAAAACCTTATCGCGATTAGATAAGGCAAAAATAAATTATTTTGGTTTTTGGCTTCATTAGAAAGTAGAACGAGACGAATATCTTCCAAAAGGTGTTATATGGGATTATTTCGAAGGCGCAATTACTGAATCTGCAAAGGTAAGTCCTGCGAAAATCTGAACGTAGCAATCCAATGACATTGGCACGAAAACTGGCTAACATGCATCTCAGCATCTCATCTACTCTCCACTTTGAAGAATATATCCCCGATAAATCGCACCAATTGTGCCCGCGCGGGCTTGCGAATTCGTCTTAGAGACTCCCAATCTTCATCATGTCTCTCGTCACTCTCTCTCACGTATCATCACATCTTCAAAATGCCTCTAAAGCTCGACTTGGGCTCACTTCGGTTCCTTCCTCGAACATGATCCTCACTCTCATGCTCAGTCTCCAATCCTCTGGGTTCCTTTCTTCTGTCACCCGTGGTGGCCTCACTCCTCCTCCCATGGATGAATTATCCACATATGTACCAGAACCTGTTACGCAGCGAAACATCTCATCAAGGAGGTTGTGGTTGGGAATGAAGTACTGGAATAATGAGCCGGTGTTGAGTGAAATGTCAATGATCAGTAAGCCTACAAAGAGAATTTGGATGGATGTCGAGGGACTTTCGAAAATTGTAAGGGGAAAGGACGCAAACTTTGTGCGGGGTTTGAGAAAACCGGGAGAGTGTATCTATATCACCACATCGAGTGGAATCATGGAAGCAAGAGAATGCGTAGAGAGGAAGGTGGGTGGTATGCTTTTATGCAGAGTCGTATAGGTGATGATGGTCAGGAAAATGTGTAAAATTACAGGGCATGATCATTTGTGGGAGTTCAACAAGTGTACAAAAAAAGATACTGGGTTTGCTCAAAGTGCTAGACCATTAACGGCTCGGGAGGTGAATTTCGATTCCATACTTCAAAAAAGGATAAATTATTGCGTTGGCTTAAAAACATATGCTACTCTACAATCCCTCAATCAAAAAGATTATAACGCCTGAATAGCCATCGCCTTACTATTGTTAGAGCGGAGTCCAACCCCTCATTCATCGCATTGAAATCCAGACGTGCCCAAGAAGTGTTAGAAAATGGCAGCTGAGTCCTCGTCTAACCCAGCAGGCTGTAGGCCGTTGCCTTAATATCTCTCAATTATCCAATTTCTTCTCTGCTCCTCCTTCATGCTATTCATGAGCTCCAGCTCACCTCGTTTCATCGCAATATACGTGACTACCACAGCCTCACCAAGTATCTTATACATACCTTGATCGGTTTTGAGAGCGGCAAGTGCCTCCTCCAAATTACATGGCAACATATCTTCGATGTTGTAATCAGCTCTGTCTGCTTGGCTCAATTTAGCAGGGTTAATGCTGCAGTCAAGCCATGTCATCTTGTCTTCTGAAATAACGCCTTCTACACCTGCACCAATTATAGCTGCTAAAGCCAAGTAAACATTGGCAAGGCCATCCATACATCTTATCTCCCAGTGCGATCCGTTGATCTTGCGTAGAGCGGTTTCTCGATTTTCGGTTCCCCAAGCCACCCATGTACTGCCGGCCCAACCACCAGCTGCGAGCATACGATCATAGCTGGCAGGATTACCATATGTGAACGCTGTAATTGCGCGAAGATGTTTCAGTATCCCCGCATAGAAATGAGTATATATTTGTTCCTTCTGTCCTTCCGGAGTTGGTATGGATAGGTGAATGTGCGCTCCAGTGCCCAATTTGTTGGGGAGAGGTTTGGGGTGTAATGTTGCACGCCATCCATGAGTCTTTGCAACTGCGGCGACGATCTCTCGGGTCTGTAAAAGTATATCTGCAGCCTCAAGGGGTGCACATGCAGGTAGGACAAACTCGAACTGGCCAGTTGCTGATTCTGGATGCCATTGTTCGAGATCAATACCAGCATCAGAAAGTTTCTCCATTATCTCATCCATAACATTTATGACAGCAGGAGAAAGTGCATTACTAGACCCCCAACAATGTGAGTCCGCACCGGGAAGAGGAGCATAAGCGTGGGTATTGTCCTCGTTAAGTGTGCCTTTCATGAATATAACTTCAATTTCAAAGCCAACAAGAAATTCAAGACCGTGATTTTTCGCTTTGTTCACTACATTCCGAAGATTAGTTCGCGGGCATACATTAAGTGGCGAATTATCATAATTGCGAAGTTCTCCCTGTGCCGAAGCATATCCGTTATATGGACCAGCTCGTATAGAAGAGAAGACTGCGGTTAGAAGCCTAGACGAATCTCTGGGGGAACCCGAAGCAATCAGATGATCGTCTGGCGTGAGATTTAAACTACTATTAGTGATACCAATAGAAACACCAATCTTTTTATCGCACAAAAGATTACGGACATGTTTCATTGGTAAAATCCGTAATCGAGTAATGGAGCAGTAGTCGACAAATTGTACACGCAGAAATTTGATTCCCGGGTGCTGTGCCATGAATGATTCAAATATCTCAAGGTCTGATGAATTTTCTGAAACATCTTCATGGCTGGTGCTCCTGAACCCGTTGCTCCCGTTGATTCCATTGATCCCATTAGTTCCATTGGTTCCATTGATTTTATTAATGGTGCCGATGTTGTTTGTGTTGTAGACGTCGTTGGTACCGTTCACCCCATTGACCATACTAGTCCCATCTAATCCACTACCAACAGATTGATCAATAGCCTGTGTTTTTATCGACCTCAATTTCATCTGGAGGGCATAAAGCTCATTAGATGTGTTGAAGAATATATTTTCAACGACTTTGACTGCTTGTTGAATAGTTAATGCTTTCTTATTGACATATTCTACTAGTACCTGGAGACCGTCAGTATCATCGAATAATTGCCATGTTCCTAGTTGATGATGGAAAATCTTACTTTCTCAAAGGCCTGGCGAGATTGAATGCGTGCTAGTAAATACGTTTCTGGAAGATCATGCCCATCTGAGCTCCACACAATCTTCTCCGTGGGACAAAACTCCAGAAGGTCGCGAATAACACCTTCTTGGCCATCCTGGTTCATACAAGGAAACACACCAACATCAACATACACATTTGAGTGTACGGTAGCTAAGTATCCTGCTTCCTTTGTCCATGGACGACCAGAATAAACTAAAACGATTGGGACATTTGAATACTTGCGAATAAAGTCTTGTAGATGTGAAGGCGAAGAGCGAGTAAGAGGCGTTTCATCGTCGCCCAAAACAATGTGGAACTGAATTGGCTTCTTGTGGGAACTTTTGGATTGTTGGATGAGTCCAGCAGTCAAGTGAACGATCCAGGAGTTCAAAATTTGGCAATCGAACCCTTTGAAGCGACCATGACCCTCGGCCTCTTGCTTCCAGATACATTGCATCAAAGTCAATTTTACCATTTCGAGAGGACAGACCCAAGGGATATCAGGTCTTGTTCTATAACAGATGGCTGATATAAAGCCGACAACATCGATATCAGAAAGCGCGTCGTTTATACCCTTTTGAAGCTCCTCGACCACTGAGTCAAAGAATGTATCTTCAGAGATAGCGAGCAGATTGATGTTTCGATCCACTATGTCTGATGCAAGATTTTCGATTCTTACTATCTTTCTGCACTTGTCTATGACAGCCAAGATTAGCTGAGTGTTGTACAAGCAGATACGTACCGTCACGAGGTAACACAACATCTATACGAGAGCGGGGAAACATGAAGATACTTACTTTCTGTTAAGCCGTCATGCCAAAGAAAGTCGAACGCATTATTTTCCGTACTTGAGCAATCATCAAGGATGATTGTCTCGATTCCTTTCAGACACTGCTTTGTCCACACATAGCCTGGCTTTTCGTTTTCTTTTGCAATGGCTATCGAAATATCATTCCATGTTGGGGGACAATCGAGAATATCGGCAAGCTGATTTGTAGCTCGACTGTGTGCCGAAGTCGAATGAGCATCTCCATTGGCCTCAGTAGTAATGCCTAGTAGGGATTGTTTGGTCTTAGATGAAGGAATAAGGAGTGGGCGTCCCCGGCCATCAATGAATGGAGTGGTACGAATGGCACAAATAAGTCGCTCCATTATCAACGAGAGAGTATTATAAATTAGTTGATGAGTATTGAATGACTTCAATTGTTTGTAAATGTCTGAGAGTTTATGAATAAGGAGGGGGGAAATATATGAGTAAATTTTCCCCTCATTCCCCTCATGTTAATGAAGCCATGGCGTGTACTTCGGCGACGCCTTCGAAAGTCGGTCACCTATTTGGATGCGGGGAATAAGAAATTGTATGCTCCATTGCTAGACTTGCATGGCTGCAATGTAGAAACTTGCGAAAGGCGCATTATTGTATATGATTGTAGGTACTGATACGCAGCGAAAGTGCTCAGCTGGAGTGCAAAATGTGTTGGCATGTCTGACTGACACGAAGGCCGATCAAAATATGGGGATAGCTTCAATTTCAGAGAATTAGTAGGAGCAGATCACCTAGCACAACTCAAGCGACAAGAATCGATCAAGGTTGATTCCTTAGGCACTTATAATTGAATCATGCGCATGGCACGTGTCTGAGTAACTGTAGCCGTCCGAATTGGTCAAACCACTCGGACAGGCGAAACCTTTACTCGCTGAAATCATCCTCCTTACATGTTATCTAACCTTTTTTTCATCTCCCTGCCTTTTACCCTTCTTCTCACTCCCAACATTCGATTCGACGGATTCAAATGTCCTGTCCACAATGACACGGATAAATGGTTATTCAGCTCACGACAGGATGTGGAAACCCTTAGAAATCAGCAGCCTGCCAAGCAGGTGGCAGTCGTGTTGTCAATTCATAGTCTTGAACTTCCAATCATCTTTTCCTGGGAGACGAGCGTGCAATCAAAAGGAAATTCAGAGTTGTCAGAACTGCTGCGCTTAGAAGACGGTTTGGTACAGTGATGGATTCGATACACAAATGTGTTTCAGAATTTCTTTCCCGGATGTCATCAAGTTACATCCTGAAGATGATTGGTGTTTCTACAGTCTGCCCCAATGTGCAGACTGGCTTACCTGTCGATCATTCGCAAAACATGAGTGTCATCTTTGGTGACTGGACACGGCCCTCATTGTTCCCTCCGAAGAAGTTTGGCAATATGTCTTGATTCACTTGCACGCCGAAGTCGTCTCTATGGATCTTTCATTTCCATTCTTTTTCCGTCCTCTCGAGTTAATTCACACGAGAATGATTTATCCCTGTGAGAGCTGGGGATTGCTTCAACATTCGAGTCTTGGAAACTCCTTTAATGTTCATTAGTATGGTCTCAAATATGTGATGCTGAAAATCAAAGAACGCCATTTTGTTCGGGAGCCAAGATGCTTCGTTCTTGTCTACCCCAATCACGCATGTGCGACTATGGTATATATAAAGTGAGCATCATCACGATCATGACAAATCACATCTCATGGCCGCTTACTGAATACTTGAATGCTCTGGAACGATACATATGTCTACGATAGTCTCAAAAGCATCTATTTTTGGGCCAGGTACTAGATTAGTTCGGCATGACGCACCGGCCTTCGCCTGTCGTAGTCAATGACTCGGGAAGCATTGACATCATTGCAAATGATCAGAAGCATGAGGATAGATCATTCCGAATTGAGAGAGTGTTCCCTATCCGTATTGAAACAGATTCGGGTACAGATCGACCCTCGAAGTCTTAGTGAGCCTATTGATTAACAATTCACATAGTCACTGCCACAAAGCCTAATGGCTCTGTTATTGAGAAAAATCAAAACGTGTCAGACAATACGCCTTCTACAAATGTTCCCGTTGTAGGACCCGAGATTGAAGGGGCCATCAATCAAAGGCACCCGAAAGTAATTTTAGCAGAATCCTGCCAGCCATCATCGCCATCCCAACAGACTTTCATTGCGACTTCAATTCATCATTTGATTTCTGACAGTAAGCCCACTCCCAATTATGCCATTAACGAGGTTGTTCGTCGATGTGAGGATGAGCCAATTCAGATTCCCGGATCCATTCAAAGCTTCGGAGTATTGTTAGCTCTCGAGGAAAAAGATGACAGTCGGTTCTTGGTTCGAATCGCAAGTGAAAACTCTGAAAGCATTCTTGGCCGCCAGCCTGAAGATCTTTTCAAACTCTCTTGCTTCACCCAACTGCTCAGTCCAGTGTATGAATTGGACTTTAGGGCTCGAATTGAGTCCAGAAAGCTCTGGCATCAAAAAGAACATCTTAAAGCATATCCAGATATTTTTACCACGATGCTGGAGTCAGCTCCCCATATCCCTATGTACTGCGCTTTACATTTTCGTGAGGATGCTGGCTTGTTTATATGCGAGTTTGAAGCGAAGAATGATTTGATGACTGACGTTCCTCCGGAGAATTGGAATCTGCCTGGAGAACAGATCAATATTATTGATAATCAAGCGACGGAGGAGGAGCGAATCATATCGACTACAAAATATAGTGAGCCGTTTCGCACGATACAAAGGACCAAGAACAGGCTCGGCGAGATGGAAATGTTTCACCTCGGCTGTGAGGTTCAGGAGCAGCTAAATTCAGCCACTTCCATAGCATCTCTACTCGACATCGTTGTTGGTCTCGTCTTTGATTTGACTGGATTTCACAGGATTATGGCTTATCAGTTTGATGAAGACGACGCAGGGTTGGTTAGAGCAGAGTACATTGATGAGAGAGCGTCGTTGGACCTCTACCGTGGCCTCAAGTTTCCGAGCACTGACATCCCAGTTCAGGCTCGGCAGCTTTATGTGCTCAACAAAATAAGATTACTCTATGATCGAACGGAAAAGACAGCCAGACTTGTGTCTTCAACCGAGCAATACAATCCTAAAAGTCTCAACCTCTCATCGGCATATTTAAGAGCCATGTCACCCGTTCACATCAAATATCTGACAAACATGGGTGTGAGGGCTTCGTTCTCCATCTCCTTGATTGTAGAGGGCCGACTATGGGGCTTGATCTCTTGTCATGATTATGGCTTAGAAGGCAAGAGAGTTTCATTTCCAATGAGGGAGCTCTGCCGAAGTCTAGGTGATTGCACAAGCAACAACATTGAGAAATTAATCTACCTATCTCGGATACAAGCACGGCGGCATCTCGGAAAAGCACCTCCTAGAACTTCGCCATCGCAATATGTTGCTGCTTCATCCAGAGATCTATTGCAGATGTTTGAAGCAGATTTCGGGTTCTTGGCCATCAAAGATGAGGCAAGAACAATTGGGCGCTTGTATGCCTACAATGAAAGTATTTCTCTACTCCAATATATCCGCAAGAAATCGCATACATCTGTCTTCTGTACTCAAAATATTTCCGCCGACTGCACAGATATTCTATTTCCTGCGCACTTTGTTTTAATTTCGGGATTTCTTGTGATTCCATTGTCTCTGTCAGGGTCAGACTTTCTGGTGTTTTTTCGTAAGGGACAGCTAAAAGAGGTCAAGTGGGCCGGAAATCCAAATGAGAAGATATATAAGCCTGGCACACAATATCTTGAGCCAAGGGCAAGTTTCAAGAGATGGAGCCAGCATGTCATGGGTACTAGTCGAGAATGGACACGAGAACAAGGTTAGTCCATCCTACTATTCATTGATGGTGTCTAATATGGAATCTTTCAGTTGAGTCCGCAGGAGTTTTGAGTGCATTATATGGAAGGTTCATTGAAGTCTGGAGGCAAAAAGAGGCTATCGTACAACAAAACCGAATGACACGATTATTAATTCGGCAAGCTGGAGCTGAGGGTACGTATTCAAAATATGGGAGCATTTGGGTATTACTGATATCTTTAAGTTCGAAATCCCTTGAATGCTATAATTGGTTATCTCGAAATCGCACTTGAAGAGGTTCTCGACGACCAAGCCCGTCTTCACCTGGAGAAGTCTTTAGGTGCATCGAGGTCCCTTATCTTTGTTGTGAATGACCTTCTCAATTTGACAGAAGCAGAAGTAGAAGACCCTGAAATGTCCCATGATAATGTTGTCTTGGCTCAAATGATGAACGATGTCATCGACGATTTCGGTGATGAATGTCAAAAGAAGAGTCTAAATATCAGATTTGCCGAAAGTGTAGACATTCCTCCAATGGTAAAATGTGATGGCGTGCGTTTGAGACAGACAATCACGAATCTACTATCAAACACTGTGAAACATTCAACTGCTGGCGATGTGGTTGTTGGATTGAAAAACGTTGAGTCTGATGATGACAAGACTCGAGTCGAGATGTTCTTCACTGACAACGGTTCTGGATTCACCGAGTAAGTTTCCATATATGGAAGATATGATGTCCAACTTCCTCATATCGAGAAACTAATTCCCCATCTACCCAGACCTGAACTCGACGGCATATTCCAAGACTTCGAGAAAGTGCTCGACGATGACGACGATGTAGATGCTCCACCAAGTCTCGACGGAGAAAAGGCATCCATCGGTCTCGGTCTCGCCGTCGCAGCACGATTTGTCAGACTCAACGATGGCAAAATAGTAATCAACACCGAGCCCGGACACGGAACCACCGTCACTATCTCTATCCCGTTCCGAAAATCCAAAGGTGGACACCCCTTCGCTGCCAGGACTCCCCGCGAAGACGCTCCTGATCCATCTCTCAGTGCCCAGAGTCCCAACTCCGAAAATGGTATAAAATGCGATACCCCTGAAAGATTCCAGGTTCCTCCTCCCACGCCCCTCAAAGAACCCTTCACCACCTCCGCAGCCGAACTCATCGAATCCCCCGAATCAATACCCACACCCAGCACCTGCACATCACACCCCTCTCCCACTTCTTCTTCCTCTCACCCCCTCTCCACATCCCTCTCCGCCAAATCCGTAACCACCAACTCCGACTACCAACTCCAATACCCCTTCCCCACCATGAAACTCCCTCCCCAACCCGAAATCCGCAATCTCAATGTCCTCGTCGCGGAAGATAATCCACTCAATAGTCGATTATTGGAAGAGCGTCTGAGGAAAAGAGGTCATGTGGTTACGGTGACGATTAATGGTCAGGCATGTGCGGAGGCGGTGATGGCTACTCCTGATGGTTTCGATATCGTGTTGATGGATATACAGGTACGTATTATTCCTCCCATTTTCATTTCATTTCCATCCCATCCCATTCTCTCAACTCCTCCCCCTAATAAAACTAACCCCCCACCCTCCCCTCAGATGCCCATCCTCAACGGTTTCACCTCCACAACCCTAATCCGCAGCTTCACCACCAACACACTCCCCTCCCCCCGCGCATCCCTCTACGGTCGACTCCCCATAATCGCGGTATCAGCCTCCCTCGAAGAATCAAAAAGAGACGAGTACGTAACTCGTGGTTTCGACGGATGGATCCTCAAACCGATTGATTTTCAGACGTTGGAGGGGATGCTCGCGAGTGTAGAGGATGACGGGAGGAGAGAGAAATTGATGTATGGGAGGGAGGGCGTGAAGTGGAATAAAGGGGGGTGGTTGAGATTGAGGGGATGAGAGTAGAGAGTTGAGGGGTAGCCGCGTGTGGAAATCAAAAATTGAATTGGGGGTTGGGAAAGGACTCTAATATTTTAAACTGTGAATTTGGTTGAGTGTCAGAATTGTGAGGTTCAAGAGGAATTGGCGAAGAAATTTGGGTTTCCGAATAGTGTGCAAACACTGGCAAAGTTGATCTCTTTCTTTTTCTTTTTTCTTCTTTTTTCTTTTTTTCTTTCCTTCTCCATCTCTCTCTCTTTATTATGTCGTTTTTATACTGGTCATTCTTATAGGTGATAATCTAAGCAGAGAACGCATTGATAACCTCAAATCGATGTATGAAAATATAAATAGGTCTAACTCACCATCAACTATGGGGTCTGAACAAGATGACTTTTGTGATGTCGAGATTCAGTATTATCTGTGAAAATCAAGTGAAAATTGTTGTCATTAATATTTCTTGCTCTTCTGGCTTAGATAGTGCAATAGAAACAGCCGATGCCGATTTAATACCGAACGCCAAATGCATTCCCATTGATCCAACTCCACCCCATCGCTCAAATGCCTATACGCAGTCAAAGATTCGAAACTCAAAATTCAAACCAAAAACTCCTAAAGTTTAACCTTTCCCCCATTCAATTCATTCCACTCCTTTTCACCAAACTTCACATATTCATCCCCTCTCAACCACCACATCTGATCGCCGCTCTCGTCTATTGCATTTGGATCCACCCCCTGTTTCCGAATCACATGTTTAACCATCTTCACCGTCCCCGTAATTTCCATCTCCTCTCCCTCTTTTTTGACTCTCAAAAACACTGGTACCGCATAACTCGGTAGTGACTTTTTCGCATGGACCGCCAAATCCTTCATAACATTCGGAGTGTGATCTTTTAGGATAACAGCCGCACATCCTACTCGACCATCATGATGGGGCAGGGAAACTCCATAGACATTTGCTTCCTGGATGGCCGGATGAGTAGACAGCGCTTCTGCGACTTCATTTGTTGATACATTTTCTGATTTCCAACGAAACGTGTCACCGATTCGATCATTGAAGTAGACATTTTCACCATTTTCCCATGTCATAATATCGCCTGTTCGAAACCATGCATCGCCCTTTTCGAAAACGTCTCGTAACACTTTACTATCGGAGGCGCTTTGGTTGTTGAAATATCCTTGATACCCTGAATTTATATCGGCGGGATCAAGCTTATACAACATTTCTCCTGGGGCTCCATATGGTACTTTGGTGCAAAATCCGGTACTTTTCGATCGATAAGGTTGTTCCGTTTCAACGTCCAATTCGACCACAGCCCATCCTTTCCTCAATACAAGCCAGTAAATGAACCCGTTACGTCCTACTGCGCCCCTGCTAAATTCGTTATTAGAATAATTCCAGCCAGCTCCTGCACCCTCAGTAGCGGAGTAAAATTCGGCGATAGTTTTGATGTCAAATCGTTCCTTAAATTTGTTCCATACATCAGGTCTTAAGCCATTACCAAACGCCATTCTAACGTTATTTTTCTTGTCTATGTTCTCGCCCGTCACCGGATCATGTTGAGGAGGTGCAGATAAGAGGTAGCGACAGACCTCCCCGACATATTGAATAACATTCGCGTTTGATTCTCGAACTTCCTTCCAGAATGTTTTTGTGGAAAACTTTCTGCCGATACATATCGTTGCACCCATGTTCAGAGCTGCTAAGACAGCAAGAACACTAGCAGCAGAATGGTACATAGGCATACACTAACAGAAATTAGTATTTCGAAATACAAAAAAGGAACAAACGCACAGTATACAAGACATCAGGTCGTCCGTATCCACTCCATTTTGGCATGATAGTCGAGCCAAAGTTTGCCTTCCCCCAAGCAAGGACTGCAGGTTTAGGTAAACCTGTAGTACCACTGGTGTATATCAACATTCCGATCATTGATTTTGTTTGCTTAGATCTAGTAGAATCCGACTCTCGAATGCCTTCAGTGGAAATGATAGCAGCTTCTACATCGGAAGTGAGAATTTGGAAAGAGATATCCGGAAGTTCATCCCGAACTTCCTGCGTCAACTTCTCTTCGACCATTGGATCCACGATACATAACCTTGCAGTGGAGACTTTGACACAATGGGCTAATGCTTTGCCCGTCAAGTTGTAATTAATGAAGGCTGGTTTGGCACCTATACTCCATAATCCAAACCATAGAAAGAAATAATTATCTGAATTGGTGAAATCCATAGCAACAATTTCCTCCGGCTTGACATTATGGGTATTCTTCAGCCATGTTCCATACTTCAAAACTATATCGTACGTCTCCTTGAATGTCCATTTCTTGCCTTCGAATATGATGAATGTATCGTTTGCGAAGTTTCCTTTCGCATGCTCTTCGAGTATATAAAACATATTGAGACGATCATCTTTTTCTCTTTTGCTAGTGAAGGAATATGCTTTTAATGCAGCACCCAATAATTGATAATCGTAGCTCAAGGAAAGTTTCGCATTGGCGTATGCTAACCCAGCCAAAGCTGCTGGAGCTGCTAAAGCCAATGGAACTATTGAATTGTTAGTATTTCGAACTCATTCTGTTGGCCGGAGCGATGTAAACTGACTTGGCATTTTGATAACAATGTAGTAAAAGTATTTCCAGTTGTCAAATGAACACCTAAAGAGCTCTGTGAAAATACGGTATCTGGTAGTCAATTGACCTTTGCCTGCTATATTCAAGAGACAGTCCCGCTTTCAAGTGAGAATAAAACAGCAAATACTGTTAGAATTGGTTGCGCAGATAAGGGATCCGATGTTCATGCAGTTATAAAATCCCAAATTCGTTGATTCAAAGGGTGGATTCAAGGCGAAAAAGATGTTTTGGATGGAAAAAGAGACGACAGCAGGTAAGATAGGTAAGAAAGACTGTACCTCAAACCCTTACCGTACAGGTATTAATATGGCTGAAGTCTGGGTAATATGCATGCGTACATCTCGCCGATGGACCCTTTTGGGGGGGGGTTCATTCCTCAGATGGTAACGTATGCCTCGGCACGGAGGTGACTTCCTCGCATAGTATGGCTTGTTCTGAGCCATTATACTCGGAATACAATAACGAATAAGCCACCGGTGATGCGAAAGAGGTTCCATATCCGACCAGTTTTTTCAGTGCAGAGTCAGGATTCAAGGGACATTAAACCTTTTGAGGGGAATGCACAGTCTTTTCCTCATCTTAGTACCAATCATAGCCATGCGAGCCATGCCACAAATTGGCAATTTATGCGATTCATGTGGAGTTCTCGGATGGATATCTTCTCCGTTGTAACGTGCCTTGATTCGTTTGTATGGCTGCAGTCTTCGTGTGCGATGTATGGACGGATGGCATTCGGCCTCGTACGACAACTGAAGGGATAAAGACTGTCGGTGGTGGATGCACTGATTGATGCTCATGTATTTGGTTGGATGAGTGCAAGCCTGCTTATGATCAATCAACGGTTTTTTTTTGGATCTTCGCGGATCCTTTCCCAACGAGGTTTGACATATGACGGAAACTCCCTTGGATACTAGAATGGTAGGGGTGGCGGGGCACGTGATAGGGGTAGGTTCTAGTATTTTGGTGTGTGCTGGTCCCCGCTATTAGAGAAGACCGCAGCTTTAACCTTATCGGGCTCAAGCGTCAAACAAAGTGGAAGCTCAGCCTTGTCAATTAGCTTCAGCCTTGTCATTTCCTTCCACCTCTCCAGCCTTCTCATCGCTAAAACCTGCTGGTCGCAAATAGCGGCCCATCCAAACACAGCTCGGAACTTCCACGATATCAATACATGCCGTGTGGATCTACTTATTATCAACATAACAAATGGACATCCAAACTTCATAATGTCATTATCAACAAATGAACCTGCATCCTCAGGTCCGACAGAAACTACAGTTGAAGATGTGAAAATCTTTAATGATAAGCCACCCGAAAACGCGGTGGCAGCAGTAAAGAAAAGAAAGGAACCACCTCCTGAGAAGCCCGAGAATGCTCGCATGCGAATCCAGGTTCTGATTTCATTCTGGGCTATCATATTATTACTTGGTGTGCCAATATGGTGGAGAACGACGACAATTTATAGAGCGCCTTTGCCTTTAGATCAAATGACCGATTGGGCCGAAGGAAGAGTATGTCAATGTCATATCCATGAATAGCTCAGACTAATTGAAGAATCTAGGCATGCCGTCCAGTATTTCCACTCACAATTTCAATAGAAGCCGAATCATTACAAGAAAATGAAGCTCAGAATCTTCTACGAACTACACAACATGCTTTGGATGATTTAAACGATTTCTCCGCACATCATTTACGATTACAACTTTCCCCGCCCAACAATGCTTCCGCGACTACGAATGGGTTTTCATATGGGGGCATGGGAGAGGAGGTTGCTTTGACTATTAGACTTTTGCCTGGAGCAGCATCGCAAGCGAATTTACAAGCATATGCGCCCATTTTAGATATACACTATCCTCCAAATCAGATCCCTTCGAGCTCGTCATCATCATCATCGTTAGCCACGTACATTGCGAATACCTTGAGGGGCGTGTTTGCCGAAGAACAAGCTATGATCGCATACCTACTTTCTACCAGTTCCGCCCCACCAGAGAGAAGTCCAAAAGCGTTGGCGCCAGAAGTGGCAGATACTCTAGCCAAATGGACAACGCGTTCATTAAAATACTCTGGAACTTATCACTTAACCTTCTCCCTCTTTACTCCAACGGCCACCCCCTCATCTTGGGATATCGAAGCTGCGCTAGAAGAACACATGAAACCATTACTCGAAAGCTTCACTTCAATCAGCAATTTCACAATCGATACCCAAGTCCAACTATACGCCACCCCTGGTGTTAGCGGAAATGTCCTACGAAAAGAAGATCTGAGTGGCTTCATCAATGCCGCCGAATGGCCTCTAAGTCCCAGTATTGGCGGCGCTCCAACAATTAATTTCATTCTCTATGCAGGCGATATGGAAGTCGAAGGGGGTGGAAAGAGCTGGTTGATCCCTCAATGGGGTGGCGTAGTAATTCAATCCGACATCTCAGATCTACGCCCCGCAATGCTTACTTTTTCCACTCAACTAATGTCCCTAATGGGGGCCCCCGAAACCGGATCTCTTCCTCTACGCTTAATGACACTAGTGCGCGTGCGTAGCGCAGGTCTTCTTCTGAAAGCAAGCGGGACACTAGGAAGTTTAGCGCGATTAAGTAAAGCGCTCCCCTCGATTAGTATACCGGAATCCGTGCAAGATGGCGTCTATACAACTATCGAACATTTGAGAAAAGCATGTGATGGTTTAGGAGGTAATGTCGGATTAGTTCATGCACGTATTGCGGAAGAGGCGGCAGAAAAGGCATTTTTCGAAAAGAGTATGGTGGGCCAAGTGTATTTTCCGGATGAACATAAAGTAGCGGTTTACATGCCATTGTTGGGACCTGTGGGTGTACCGCTAGTCATGAATGTGTTGAAGGAAATTAAAGCATGGAGAAAGAGGAGTAGAATGGCTAGCTAATTGACATTAATCATAGTTTGCTAGTCGCTTTTGAAAGATAATGATGTAATGAATTCTCAAAGAATCTTTTCCCTTTACTATGTCTTTTCGTGTCATACTATGCTATTCTTCACACAGAATCTCGAATCTCAAAACTCGATTTCGTCTCTCCAAATCCCCATATCTCCATTCCATTCCCTACAATAATCGCTTTCGCCCCGTTCCCATCATCCCCAGGAATCAAACCCACATCCCCAATATCACTCACCGCCGTAAACTCATCCCCTACCATCTCGATATCTATCGGGCATGTTTCCCCTTTTTCTTTTTCGGCTGTTGATGTAGATGTAAAAGAAGAAGCAATCGCAACCCGCCACGTCTTAACCCGCTGATCAGTGCTGGAAGATACGATATACATATCCGTTTCCTTTTTCTTTTTCTTTTTCTTCTCGTCCTCGTCGTCTGCGCTATCTATAATATCTGTAGAACGGAGACGAGGCTGAGAATGAGAATGAGAATGAGGCATAAACACCAATCCCGTAACAGCAGCCGCGTGCGCATTGGGGACGAGTATTTTCATCGGGTTCTGGAAAGAAGAGGACTTCAAACCCAGGCCCGAAGGTTCCGAAATCGGATACAGCGTCACGCCGATTGCGTTATCGTCGCCGCCGGTGATGATTACGAGATATGGAGCGGTAGTAGCGGAAGCGGGGGTGTATTTGAACGCGAGGGTTTTGATGGCGTTTTGATGGATTTTGGTGTGTGAGATGAGGATGGGGGTGGAAGTTTGTGGGGGTGAGATTGAGGAGGGGGCTTCTGCGGGATTTTGGGATTGGGCTTGGGAATTGGGGGAGAAGGGGAGAGGGGCCCTCCAGATACAGAGACTTCCGTCGGTAGCCGCGGTTAGGAAAGTGAGCTCTGAGTGGGAAATCTGTAGATGCGCTATTTGCATTAAACATGCAGATGTATATTGACCCCTAACCAGTAACTTCCATCCACTGATCCTTGAGTAAAGATAAGTGCGCATGGTTGAGTCCGAATAGGCAAGCGTGATGATCATTTCTTCGTACTCGCTCCCGGGAATATCAGACACGTCGAAAGACATGATGCGTAGATCCTGTTCGGCAGTGGGATCAGGACAAGAAGCTTCGCATATGACTCCGAGACCGAAGCCAGGAATTGATTGGATGCGCCAGATGTAGAATTCTTCGACGCCACCGCTGCTGAAGAGGTAGTGTGAGTTGTGCCAGTGAAGGTGCTGGAGACCTGCCGTGTGTTTTTGGATTGTGGAGAGGCAATTGAGGGAGTGTGAATCAAAGCTTTGATTCGTGTTTTGTGTATTTTTGTTCTCGTAGCGCCAGATTCTGATATTGGTATCTTCAGCACCGGTTGCTATCATTTGGGGAGAGCCCCCTATAGCACAAGTCTTGATTTCTCGCCCGTGGCCGCCTGGTTTAATGGTGCGATGAGAAGGAACTTTTTGGGAATGAAGAAAGAGTTGTGATGCTTTTGTGTATATCAAGTGACCACTACCACCACCTTGAGTCCCCTCAAAGGGAGAATATGCGTGAGCTCGATGTGCACCTCCGCAGTCGATACGCATAATCTCAGATTGTCTCGTCTCATTCCATACGATAAGACTCTTACTTTTGAAGCCATATAGAATTAAATCAGAACCTTGAAACCAACAAGCTTCAATCATGGGTCCAAATGGTGGTGCAGCAGAGTGTACACATGAAATCTTTGGCGCAGCTTCATTGTTGTATGAAAATATGGCATATAACCCGTCTCGACTAGTGATTGCGAAGTAGCTTGTGGTTTGCTTAGAATCGGTCCTGGGAACAGCAACAATGGAAGTAATAGCATCCTTCTTACCAAGCGAGTTCCAGGTATTCATAGTGTTGGTGTTGGTGTCGTGTACCGCGATTTTACCTTCTCTAGAGCCAATGACGAGATGGTCGTTACATGTACCAGCACCTGTGACTATGAATTTCGGGGGTAATGAGAGAGTCCTTCTGTCAATAAGAGGTTGTGAGACGGAAGATTCCAGATTGAAAGAGAATATTGTCAGTTCTTGGGTTCCCAATAGTGTGACTAATAATTCAACTGATTGGTTATCATTTGCTGGGACAATAAACACATCAGATGGTTTTCGTTCGACTTGCCCTATTTGAACGATGGGCAGTCCTGGTTGATACAAGAATATTTTCCCGTTTGTACCCGCCAAGCAACATAATCCCAGAGTTGAGTTGCCCTTCAAAATAGAATAAGATCTAAGATCTTGAGCACTGGATTCGGGTAGAGACAGCTCTTTGAAATTGACCGAATTTCCAACAGTAGCCTTGAGAATTCTTCCGAATGTTGTCGTGATCAGGAAATCATTTTCAGATACAAATGCATACCGATTGAAGGCATCTTTGGGCGCCTTCTTGTTTTTCTTCGATACGACGGATTCTTGATCCTGTTCCTCCTTGTAACAGGATTCCGTAGAATTGAGAGACTTTAAAACATCTTCGAGCTCAAAAGCTACCGAGTAATATGAACCTTCAATAGGATTGTCCGTTGCAGAGTCGGCATCCTTGCCTAACGCATCAATTTGAATTGGATTTGGCTTTGTCTCTTCTTCAAAACAATATGTTGAGATTTTTCCATCTGCTCCACCAGTGACGAGCAAATTTTGACTGTTTTCTATTTGAGTAATAGCTGCTGACCAAATATGCTTTCCGGTATGAAATGCAAAAGTTTTGATGTGTGTTAACTTAGCAAGATCGTTTAAACTAGGTTTAGAAACATCAAATTCTGAAATATCAGAGGTTTTGCCCCCATTTTGAAGCTCACTCCCAAGTTCAAGTGTCCATTGTTGAGCTGTTGAATCTTCTCCGAAAGAAAGAATGGTGATTGGTGAGGTGCCAAATGTTGAAATATTAGGAAAGTGAAATTTGACACCCCATATACGAGATGCATGGCCCATAGTTACCGCAATACATCGGTTGAAGCCATTAGAGTCCTGTTGAGGTTTTGCTTTCTCTCCGAAACCTGTCTCTCTTGGCAGTAAGTCGGCAGCTAACTTCATAGCATCTGCATCATTTTGTGAGTCTTCCGCAAGATTCCATATTCGTATTGTACGATCATCGCTACAGCTCGCTAGCAATCGTGTGGTCTTTCCATCATGGCCCATGATCGGTGGAGATATATCGACCCCAAAAATGGAACCCTCGTGACCAGTGAAAACAAAGAGGGCTTCATTGTGAAATTTAGAGTTATCTTCGGCAGCAACACATTTCCAAACAATGACCTCGCCGAAGATAGTTCCTGCTGCAACTATAACAGTATCCTGATTCTCGCAAACGAGACTCGCAGAGTACAACATAGATCGCGAAGAAGGTTGTAGTTGGCGTAATATCGTTGTCCTGTTTTCCTTTGATAGTGTTGCTTGAACCATTGCATTGTGAGCAGTAACCATGACACAGCCATCGTTTTCCCAAGGACAAAATGCAACACTGAGAACCCAGTCACTGGCTGATGTCGCAGTTTCCGTGATACTAGTCACATGTTGAGATATGATCTCTTCAATTTGAGATTTGCGGATCAAGGTCAAACATTGACCGCCCCAAATAACTACCTGCAAATCGTCTTTGGAATCATTGTTCAATTCTCTAATAATGATACCATGAATTGCCTGTGAGTCAAAGACTCTACATTGGCCAATCTGACTGGAAGTTTTGGCATCATATATCTTGAGAAAAGAACCTTCAGCTGCAAGAATCAACAGTTTACCAGTAGAAGTATGGTAAAATTCCAATGCCAAAATTGGGCTCAATGAGTGGTTATGCTATATTGAAGCAGGTGAGCTAGTGTTCATGTCGAATTTTGGTATATTGAAGCTGTTGCTGACCTTGAAAGAAGACATTGATACTGACAGATTTTGATCAATATCTGCATGTTTATGTAAGTAGTTTGATATCAGAAGTATTCAAGACAAAATACCATGACTGTCGTGCATTCATTCCAGTTGATCACTCTCGAGACAGAGGGGTAGTTTTGCGAAATTTCTCCAAAATTCTGCCACAATGGCGGTGAGGTGTTTGTTACTTAGCAAAAGGTATACGAGACGAGTTTCTTTCCTCATCCATTTGTCATAGAACAAGCACAAATTCTTACCGACTGAGAATAGAAATACTATATGGATTTGATACTTGATAGTTCAAGTAATTATTGTCTGAGATCAAGACAGTGGGTTTTTGGTGAGCTCTTAAAATGAAACTTTCAACATTCATTATTGATTCACGCTTCTTGTGCTATTGGGGATTTTTCTTAAATAAACACCCCCTATTTGCTCAATGTGCCTATCTAGTATAGGCTAGTTTCATTCTCCTTCTGATTTTTACTCCGAGAACTCGCTATCATGCTACGCCTTCTCTCCTCTTCTCTTCTTTTCTACCCACCAACAAGTAAGGTAGAACAGCTAGTGTAGAACGTTCCACAATGTACACAGTCTTCGACTGCATACGAAAACTCTCAGCTGCTCTCCCATCCATCTCCTCATTCCTATCTCCTCATTCCTATCTCCTCATTCCTATTTACTTATTCGTGCTCCGTTCTTTTGATATGGCCTCTCGATGATGCTTTCATAAATCCTTTTGAGTGTGTCACATGATAATTTCTCGGTACCCAAAGAGAACTCTTCAATTATCTTGTCTCGATATACATCTCGTTGAGATCCCTTACAATCTTTTGGGTCCGCATTTTCAAAGGCTGACATGATCTTTCTGATTTCTGGCCAGTTGGTTATCCCGGAAGCGATTGGTCGGCACGTACATCGTCGGATCGTCAATCCAATGCTGTGTTTTACTGAAGGCTCCATTTTTGTTTCGCCCAATGGTCCTCCATGTTCAGTTGCTTGATGCTTACCACCTGCGTTATCATTCATCCTTTCTTGGCTTCTATCAAGGGCCTTTTGATACAACTTGCGGGTAGAGATACGAGTGAGGACAAAAGTCGAGGCGGCAGTGGAGACTATTCCTAGTCCGGACCACAGGATGACAGCGTGTTGTCTGATTAGATTAGACATTTTGGTTTTGAGAAGAAACACAGGAAATTTTCACAGCTATCTGTCATCTTAAATCTGTTTTTGCTCTTGTCCTGCAAGTTAATGAGAGGATTTGCAGAACAAGGCACATATTTCCTGAAAATTCGACCTTCGGACAGTGACTAGTACACACCGGAGACCCTACGAGTAGAAGCTTCTGTTGGAGAAGTAAGTAATAATAGATCAGTCTCTTCAAATTTTCAGATCCTCAAATTCATTGTCCAATTTTGAGTTTTCTTTCAGCAGCTCAACTTGTTTAAATCTATCTGGCAGTAATCTCTTATAACTTTGAGTCTTTATGTGCCCCCTCAAAAAGCCATCCGCTTGTAGGCAAGTATAATGATACCTTGGGAGCTACTCAACTCTATAGTACAACAGGTATTTGATTGTCACTGATAGATTATACTCCTCTCAATTCTCGTTGATGCCAGCACTTTTGGTACCGGAAATATATATACAAGAAATAACTCTTTCAAATACAGATCCTCTCCCTGCTTTTCTTTTTGGAGAATAAAATACCGATGATCAATCCTCACTCTTGATATACTATTCCTGTTGGTACGAGAAGGATACGGAAGACGTAGCACCCACGAATTGCGTAGGTCCTGTATGTCTAATTCTATTCTGTCTAAAGAGCTAGCTATGCACAGAGAATAGAGGGTCTTATATAGACCTATTAAAAGAGCTAGTCTCTTTCGCGTTCGCTTAGAGTTTTACTACAATAGCCATTGATTTAAAGTTGTTCACTTCGTTCACACAATTTCGTCAACTTCATCTGTACGGCTCGCGAATGGGTTACTGCCATGACAAAAGCAAATCGTGTCAAGGAAATCGGGCAGTAGTGTCACATGGGATCAGGTGAAGACAACAGGCTGCGATCCCTCAAGGAGATATTTGGAAATAACGTATCAACATGAGTGTAGTGGATTATCATTGAGAGTATCCGACCATAACTAAAAACACTCAACAAACATCTAGTCCGCCCACTAATAACTCTTCAATAAACTCACATGCAGTTCAACCTCAGTGTCCTCATCTCCCTTTTCTCCCCTAAAATCTTTTTCCTCAAACACCCAAATCTATAGTAAAATCGAACATCATCTTAGATTTCCATTCTCACATGCATCCAAAATCATCTTCATATAACAACACACAAGATCAAACTCATTGTTTCTAGAATATGATGGATATAATGAGAATATTATATTAAAACACCAGCCAGAAATTGAAGAGCCCAAGAAATCCGAACAATCTAACAGCAGAAAGATTAGTACCACTCCCCATGCAAATCCGAACAATCTCAAAATATGATATACATACCACACATGCAAATATAGATATAGCAAGGAAAATACTACAAACAGAAGTAGGATTACCATTCAAACGCGAGTCATCATTATTCACATGCCCGGAAAAATATACCGAGACGAGAAGGTCAGTCGGAGAAAAGTTTGGAAGGCAAAAGAGAAGATAGTTTATCTTCGATTACATTATACACATTACTGTTCCAGACTATTCAATATATTCTGCGTACTCTCGATCAACAAAATATAGATGGATATTACTCCTGCGAATGCAGAGATCCACACCACCACCTAAGAATCCAAGATAGTCGACCAATCTTCACTCTTGATATATGCCTCCATCGACATCAGCGGAATCTTGACAGTAAGCTAAAATAATAATTAAAAAAAACATATCAGCACTCTATTTCCCACAGCCCAAATTCTCTTACATGAAAAAAAAAGTAACTCACCTCTTCTGGTCTCACAACATCCGGATCCCCGCCCGCATGACCAAACTCATCCGCATAATCCCAAGCCACCTGCAATTCTCTCGACAAAGGCTCTGGTACACCTTTCCAAAAAGTTTCTTCCGAGACTTGTTTAAACCCAGCTTCGACTCCGAGGGCATCTCCCCAGATCTTCGCCCATTCTTTCCAGGTCATTCTGTCCGAGACACCTAGAAGATTCTTTCCAGGCCGCATATCTATCAAGGCTTTAACAAAGATTCCAGTATCTTTCTGCGTAACAACAAACTCCACTATACTATCCGGACTCAAAGGTCTCTCGAACAAAAAACTCCCATCATCCTGTTTCTGTGGTGCCATGAGTGGAAACGCTTTCCAATTCGTGACATAATATCCCAATTGCAGAGTACTCATTCTCGTCGCCAAATCCGGGAATCGAGATTGGATCTGACGTATTGTTTCTGCCTTAGAATCAAAATGATATACCGTGGAATATTTACCTCTGCTCCATTTCTTTGCGTCGCTCAAAGAGGAGTATATGAAATATTCCAATGTTTTGAGAACGCTTGGGGAAGCGGCTGCTTCTGCGATGTTGATACCTTGAGAAACTTCCCGATCATATGCATGTTCGAGAACTGTGCGGCCAGGAGGCGCGCCTGCGGATATACCTGTAAAGAGATGCACGAAAAAATCGGTATTGGAGTAAATCACAGTAGCTTCTTGGAAAGCTGAAGATAGTGATTCCTTGTCATCAAAATCCGCTTCAACAATTTCGACTCCTTTTTTTGCCAATGCTTGGGCAGTTGCACTTGCTGGATTGCGTGTTGTCCCTCGAACTCGCCATTCTGGGAAGTGGAGAAATGTCTCAGCAATTGATGATCCCTTTCTTCGGTTAGTATTCGTAAATGTAAGATCTTTGGGGATATGTACTTGGGTACCAGTAACACTAGTTATGACAATAAGTTTCGACATGCTTTAGCTAGGCAAGTTGTCTTCCGACCCTTCAATATAATGTGATGATTGTAATGAGAAAAGTATCACAAGAAATCTCATTTTGCTATCTCAGGAATCATGTACTTTATATAAACAGCACTCTCTTTCTTTTTTGGTCATATCACAATTCCTCTGCACTGACTGATGTTTACCAGGATCGGACTTGATCATTTTCCATACTCCAAATACTTTCCAAAATCTCAAATGAAGCTTGATATATGCGGGGAAGATTTTACGTATTGAGACGAAAGCGTTTCCCCTTGGTTCGTTTTTGGAGCATTGATCATACAGGGGTCGGTGAATTCGCAGTCATTATTTTCCCGAGATTACAAATCGACATTATTTATCAGCATGTTATCTGCATTCCTTCTTGGCTGGTTCGATCAATCAAGATTTGAATTTAAGACTGCCCTCTTCTTGAGAACAGCTTGTAGAGGATTCGACCGTGGTGAGTGGGGTATCGATATTCTCAGGAGAGACGAATGGTCTTTGAAACTTTCCGGGGGCTGGTTTCCCTTTGCCTTTTACTCTAACTCCTGCTGTAGACTGCTCATTTTGTGTAGTAAATATACGCACACGATCTGAAGACTGATTTGTAGTATTAGCTGTACTTGGCCCATCTTGTGACTGTTCGATGATCTCTTGTTTCTTTGCTTTCTTCAAACGAGGTTTAGATGCCTTTCTACGTCGTTTAAGTGGTGGAATTACAATATCTGCTACACTTCGACCATCACTGCTCTCCGCTCCATCCCTAGGACGGTCAGATGAGTTGCCAATGATGTCAGCCAAACCCGGGCTACCTCGATTACGATTTTGTGTGCGGCGATCTTCCTCATGAACTAGTCCACGTCGACCATCTGAGCGATATTCTTTTAGAGGACTCATCTGAATTCCTCCATTCAACTGTCTTGATCTCCGTAATCGGTGTCATACGAAAACCCCAATCACGCCTCCAATGACCGTAACGACAATGATTATCACACCGATTATCAAACTTTCATTGCCCATACCGCCTACAATTGAAGACCCATTCAAAATCTTCTGGCTTCAAATTTATATCTAAAAGTTGATCGAAAAATTGGAATCACAAAAATAATTATTCTCAATAGAAACAGGTTTCTAGAAGCCGCAATGGAACAATGTCAACTTCACCCTTTGTTCTATCGAAGATTTTGTTCCATGGCAAAATCCGACCTTGTCTATAATATCCAAAAGATGCACTCGTTTTTGACCTCAGACTGGTTGAGGTATAAGCCGGAATATGTAAGGAAGAACCCAGATCCAAATTTGGAAACAAAGAACTTTGTCGTTTCAAAATAGGTCTCGTGCCTTTCAATGATTAGTGATTCCTCGGAAGCCAATTAGATCTCGAATCAACCAATGTTTGCAAGTGATCTGGTGCAAAATCGCTCCATGGTCATAATATGAGATTTATCAATCTTCTTTGTTTCTACTCCGATCAAACTCGCAACTTGAGATGATTAGCCGCACCCGAAATATTTCTCTGCGTGCTTCCGCGTTCGAGAAAGAATATCCCATGTTTGCTTAAAGCGGTAGACTGCATATCAACCTCCGAAAGCAGCACAAAGCATGCAAGACCCGTGCGTAATCGCGTTGCCATGTGCGCGAGATGTGCTATTGGGCCCAGAATATGTCGAAGTAGAATCACCATCTTCATATGGGACACAAGAATCTTGGTGGATGTTGTCGAGGTGATGATGTGGTACAGTATGGCATTGAAACAATCCTCGCCGATTATTTTCGGCGTGGCTTCCTTAATGGCCTCCCCCGAAAGCAATACAATGTTACATCCGTTGTCACTGTTTGAAGATTCAATGCAAGTAGTAGTGACATCAAACCCCGAGCATCAATATCAGATTGCAATATCAGATGGCTTTAATGCTGCTTAGCATTGAGAGGTCCGAGATAATAGAGCTCGTTCTTTGAGAGGACTGCCATACTATCTGCCCACACATGAACCGCAATGTAACGATACGGAACATTTGATTTAAGCAAGATGGATAAATGCAAGTATCCGCCTGGTACCAGCTGTTGCTGTTGCTTTGAGGTTGTTACTTTGTAAACAGAATCATGAATGCATCTCCAACAACTCATTGGATGCCCAAGGACTCATTGACAACGGATGTAGACTATGGTGATTGATAACGGTCTCCTCACTTGAGGGCCTCATAACTGGAAGGCCTCGTAGCTTCACGGCCATGGTTGGTTACAGTTGTCGATGTTGGAGGTTGAAGGTTGAAGATTGGATGCAAAAATGGATACGGAGGATTTGAAGACGGAATGGGCCCACGTCGGTAGCACCACGTTAGTGACGCAGCCGTGTCAAATAGGCTTTATTGGTGAGGCTGAGGTCAAGAATGTGGGGAAAGGGAAACGCCTGGACAACAATGGCAGGCGCTGGAATGATCGTCCCTGGTGCCCCCGATAGCCCGAGATAACCTAACAGGAATATGTCATGGCGACCACACGAAGGATAAAAAGTTGAACGTATTGGGATTTGGAGATGGAATATTGAATGAACATTGTGCATCTTCACATTGCTGCAAGTACAATTCCTGTATTCACGCCGGACTTCTCTTATAAAGTACCATTCAAACAATAAACAATGTGACATAAAAAGGTCGAGAAGGTCTTGTTTCATCACATCAATCAGTTGCTCATCTCACAAATTCCGACTCTCTACCATGTCCCTAGTCCCATACTCATCTAGAGACAGTCGAGAGATTGTACTGTATGTGATCCCTCATTTTGCTGCAGAGAGCATTGAAGAAACTAGAAGCTGGAAGCTAGCTAGCACATACATGCTAATACTGAGTCTCATAGTCGCCATGATGATGCGATCGTCGTAAGGGATCCCAATACTCAACAATTGGTTCTGCGAAGTGCCCCTCCTGGTCTCGTCTTAAATGATTGTCCGACGTGCCATCGTCCATTGCGCACACCCTCTCCCGAACGACAGCAGCCTACTCCTTCCGCTCGTGCAAATGCCTTCATAGCTCCAGAATACTTTCGCATGCTTCATGCGGCAAATAGTGGCCCGAATGAGCAACCACCCTCCAGTCCGATTCGCAGACTCGTACAACCTGCCTCTCCGTCTGCGAACTATGTAGATGATGCAGAAGACCATGTGGAATTTGTGGCAAGCACTCCAGTGGTGGAAACAGGACATACCATAAAGAAGGAAGCTTTCAGCCCAAACTACTTCAAGAGATTCTTCATTGAGGAAAAGGAATTAGGCCGCGGGGGAAAGGGGGTAGTTCTCTTAGTCCGCCATGAGCTCGACGGGGTGTCTCTAGGTATGAAAAATCCAAGAATGCCAAATGAAGTGCTGACGGGTTGTAGGTCAATTTGCGTGCAAGAGAGTGCCAGTTGGTGATGATCATGCATGGTTAGAGAAAGGTATTACTATTCTCTTTGCCCGAAGCTTCTGTACTAACTTCCACAGTTCTCATTGAGGTTCAACTCTTACAGGGGCTTTCTCACCCAAACCTCGTATCCTACCGACATGTCTGGCTGGAAGACGTCCAATTGAACCGGTTCAGTCCCTCGGTACCTTGCGCCTACATTCTTCAGCAGTATTGCAACTCTGGAGACCTACTACGTTATATTGCTGGACCTACACCGAACATGCAATCCACGAATGAACAATTGAAGGAGCAAATGCGGAGAAGATCAAGAGGGGGCGCCGAACGACCAGATCTGAGGTCATCGCAGCGGAAATTGCAGTTTGAGGAAATTTATTCGTTCTTCAAGGATATCACTTCAGGTCTTGCACATCTACACGCTTCGAACTACATTCATCGAGACTTGAAACCAAGCAACTGCTTGCTACATCAAGATGGAAGTGACATGAGATGCCTCATAAGCGACTTTGGAGAGGTGCAAGCGGAAAACGTTGTGAGGAAATCGACTGGATCTACAGGCACAATATCATATTGTGCTCCTGAAGTTTTGAAGCAAGATCAGTTTGGTCGCTATGGAAATTTCACAACAAAATCTGACATTTTCAGCTTGGGAATGATATTGTATTTCATGTGTTTCCGACGACTTCCTTACAAGAGTGCAGACAGCTTCGAGGAAGACTTTGAAGATATGGATCTACTTAGGGCTGAAATTAGTACATGGTCTGGATTTCAAGACGAACGACGAGAGCGACCAGAATTACCAAATCAGCTCTATAACTTTCTTAAGAGATTACTTGCTGTCAACCCTAACGATCGACCTAGTGCCAATGAGATCTTAGAAGCAATCAGAACAGAAAGAGGTTTGCAGAATCCAACTCGAGTACGGCATGGTAGTTCATCAGGAATTCGTGGAAGAATTCAAGCAATTGACTCGCCCATGCCACCCGCGACACCGGTCAGCGAACGGGAACCGAAGCGAGTGCGCTCAAGAGCATATATCGAAGATGCTTCATCCGAAACCTCATCTCGTTCATCCTCACCCACAACCACCTCCCAGCTCGCTATGGAAATCAGTCGAAACCGCACTGCTGTTCCTGTTACAAAACCTCACATTACCACTCCACTATTAATGCCACCACCCACCACTCTTGCATCCTCCTTCAGGCATCGCATATCTCTTTACCGTCACTATAGCGAAACGTGGGCTCATCACAACAATCAATCTCTTACTTTATTAGCTAGAGTGTCAATTTTTCTTTTCAAAGTTTTCATGATAACAAAACCATGTCTTTCTTCTCTCGCTAGACGATGGATCTGGTATCCTCTCGTCGTAATAGCCGCTGTAGAACTGGGACTTGGAACAAGATTAAGTTGGGGCATATCTGGCGGTCTTTTGGTATTTCATTTCATGGTGGTAGAATTTTTTGATTGGTTTGGACCTGGCATGTGCAATGGAAGACTTGGAGTGCATGAACATTGGCATCAGACCGGTTTCTGAAGGTGCATTATCTCCCTATGGAAAGGGTAATTTATAGGCGAGCAGGACATCTTTTTGCATTTTATGGTGTAGGATTTGACGCGCCTGCGAGGCAAGGCGTTTGCATTTAAAAATCGAACAAAACAATCGATGTGTATGAGATATGAGAAAATGAAAATAATGATACAGTATAACATGACGGCTTTTGCTGGCTAACGCGTGACATAAGTTTACACGATATCCACTAGGATACACAGTAATTTATTCTTGATTTGCAAGTGCACATTATAAAAATGATATACCTCCATAGTAAGTGGTCATTCTCAACTATTTACTTCACTCTTCCGCATTTCTTTGTGATAATAAGTTTTTAGGTGGTTAGAGTTGATCATCATCCCAACTGTAAAATTACCTACACGTCCGAAAATGCTTTCCAGGGCGAATCAGACATGACTATGTAAGCGAGCATATTCTCATTTGATTTTTTATCTCGGAGTCTTTGTAGTACTACTAGCTATTCTGCCTGTTTGGAGAGTTATGTCTGGTCTTAAGAGATGAATGAGTAGTTTTTTATTTTTCATCTGTTCGATGTGTGTTATGAAATTGTATGGGGGTTTATTTTATCTTGTGGGTTTGATTTGATGATTTTGGGTAGGGGGGGAGGGGTTTGTTTTTTCGGGAATCGAGAGATCTGTGGTTTAATTTGTTATGGTGTTTTTGTGGATGTGTTTGGATTTCTGCTTGGTTTGGGTTGATGGCTTATTATTGTATGCTTTGCAAAAGAAAGGGGTTGTTTTGATTGTAGCATCTCGGATGGTGGGAGTTTCCTTACATGTATTTTGATTCGTTGTTGAAATGGGTTGGTTCCTGGCGCTTTGCTTTGCTTTGCTGCTTTTTTTTCTTGTCGAATATTTCCTATTCGTCATTGTGTTCGTATAATGCTCGAGGAATCGGTATTAGGTGGGAAATTGAATGGGTTACAAGAATACCTCAGTGGCAGGACAATGTTGGGACAATATGACAATGTTGTCACAGTGTCGAAATAGTTCCAAATATTGCGTATACATACAATGAACCTGCCTTGTTTGTTTGTTTGTTTTTTTTCCTTTTCTTCTATTCTCCAGTACTTGAATATTCTCTGAGATCTAATACACTACATCACTCTAGGAATTCTAAAAGACAAAACCTAAAACTCAGGAGATAACATAAAGCAGGTAGTTTCATTATAGATCAAGATCATAATTAAGACAATCAAGATCAATATAATACAGGCATCATGCAAATGTTCATAATGATATTTCTCGACGGCATCGATATCGGCACCTTCACTGGGCTTTTATTTTGCTCCTGTCAGTTTCTCCAGAATCTTTTCTTCATGATTATTCGCACTGGCAGAATCGACACGCGAGCCCTTGTGACTCCACTCATCAGCGATTGGGTCACTGGCTTCGTCACTGGCTTCGGTTCTTTGTATCTGATCTTTTTCGGTGTATTTTTCCTCAGATTCATCATATGGGTTTTCCTTTCGATCGTTGTCTATGCGCAGGTCTGGGGTGACGAGTTGGATATGGTGGCATGGCATTTGGGGAGATGGATGGGACAGCCCAGCGTGAGATTTCAGAGGTTGTAGAGGTTTTCTGCTTCTTCTGTTTTTTTGATCGGGGGCGTTGGTAGTCGTACGGAAATAATACAAATTGTTTTTTTTTTTCTTACAAAGAATTAAAAATTAAACTTGCAGGTGTTGTGATGGTGGGAATAGAATCTGAATTTCGAAAATACAAGTGTGAATTACTGAAGTTGATTATTCGAATGATCTGACTTGACTTGAATGACTTAAGTCTTTAATGTAGATTTAAAATAACGATAATTGGTCGTGAGAAAATCTTCATCGTGGCAACATTCTTTGTCTTTCTTGGTCTTTGCTAGTCTGTTGATCGATCATATTATGTTTTGGTACGCGTCACATTTCCGCACGCTGAGCTCGTAGCGTCAGTCAAAAGATCCGTAAATTCCTGCAGTGTCGTTTGTATTATATTATACCCCGAAGTTGGGAGGTGGAATTTAGCACAGAGGATACGAAACAAATATCTGTTCGTTATCTAAACTGTGTCACAATGGTAGTAACTTACTTCAGTCTCATATTAAATGACCTTATCAAAAAGTAAGTTGAATTCAACGATCACTATCTACCAATTTGAACAATGAATGCTATGGTCATTAAGAATTATTCAATAATCGAGACAATGTATACAAGCGCTCAATAAAGACACAAAGAAAGATTAAGCGAGCCTTAGCAGCCTTCTTTATTCATCGATTGAAAAGTTTCTGAACAGCCCCTTAATAGATATAATCCAAGTCCTCTCCATAAGCGAATAGTTTCCTATGTTTCCTCTCTACAAATATCTAAACACTCTAAAATATAACCCCACCAATCAAAATACCAAAAGCCCCTCATGGAAATGGAGTTCAGCGATCAACTCCTTCTCTACGCATCACTTATTTTTTTCTTCTAAATTATCAGAGTTCCTATGTTCGTTGATTCGGTCGTTGTTTTTACTCTCCGCATTTATTGTCTCTGGAATAGTGGCTTGCCGAATACTACGATTTTTAATGCGGAAATCACTTGACAACCGCTGGAGCAGGGTGGTGATCGGATTTTTTATGGTATGGTGAGTTTTGAATACTTGACGGAGAGATGATGTTATGGATGTGAGGATCCATGCTGACTGGAGTGCGGGGGAAGGGGAACTTTGCTTTGGATTCTTGGGGGTGGAAATTATAGATATCATCGTAATGGTTTTATGATTTTTGAATTGCTAGGTGATAATAGTGACTGTGAATTGATACAGAATATTCTAAAAGAGCGAGGAATATACTCCGAATAGATCAAAACACGTCTATGAGACTCGAGGACAAGAAGCCATGCAACCCTTCAGCGGTGTGAATTTCCGGGAAATTCAAAAGTGGTAGGTATTGTAGAATTCTTAGCAAATAGTAGGAAGCTTCAGACCAAGATCAAGAATTCGATGAAAAGTGTTCGCTAAGATATTGCTGAATTACTGTTGCAATGAAGTTGCGAAGCAGTAGCACTTGTGTTGTCAAGAGAAAATAAAAAGGAATGATAGATATTTTCGAAAATGACAAGTTTGATTTAATTTAATCGACGAAACTCCCTTGAAGTTTATGTGCGCCACACTTGATCAGCACTAGGCTGAATACAGTTAGTATTGCTTTTTGTCTTTCGTTTACCCCGCACCAGTTATTTATATTCTTTCTTACGAAGTACAATCACTTGCAAAATCGGCTTCGCGTCTTTTTCGCTTGAAAGTAATGTGAGCACAGTTATTTGCGCGGCTGTAGTTGCTAATATTGCTGTAATTCTTGAAGTGTCGCTAGGATGTATCGCGCATCTCGCCTGTTCAATTCAGCCCATCAACCTTGCTGTATCTAACACCCTTTCACTTGCTCCCACTCGGCGAAAATTAAGTTAGGTGCCCACGATGGAGTTCGAGGACCCGCTAGACCTCGCACAGGTCGCTATTATGCGGGTTGCAGACATTGCCTCACTGCTGGGTGTGAGGCAGAAACGGCCGTTATGCGGTCGACTAGGCGCGGAGCTGCTGCTAGTTGTGGACTACTTGAACACCGTCAGCTTGGACCAGGAGGAGTTGCTGCGGGTACGCATCTGGAAGTTATTAAGAGATGTTGAAAGAATTTGTTGCGTAAGTAACTAGGGAAACAGTTTCTGGTTGTCTTCCACCGAAATGCCTTGTCGTGCGCGGAAGCTAAAATCCTCTGATATCGCCGCCGCAACCTAGAATGTACCATCTAGTTCTCATAGTCGACTAGTTCAGTGCTAATTAAAGTATTAGTGGCCTCAAAAAATATCAGCGTTTGGCAATCCACTCCTGGAAGCCATATCACATACGCTACCGGGCTCATCACGGTACAACAGGTCCCAGGAGGCGATCCAGCAGGGACTCGCAAATATCACATCTGGGACTGGCGTCGCGGCAGAGAATGCCATCCTCCATATTCAGAGATTCATGAAGTCGAAAAACACAAAGCACGAAGCCGACCAGGACATTACCACGAAGAGGAAAATCCCCGCCGACTATCCAAGCGACATCAACATACTGGCTTATAATGTCTTGCAAGAACATATGTGTTGTACCTGCAATGAAGGCTCTGTGCAAAAGCTACCCCGGAGACATTTAGCCCAGCTGCTGCTGCTGCCGTCTTTGCACAAAATCTCTGACCACGGCCAAGTACAATTTGACATTCTGTTCTCCTCCAGGCCATTCTGGAATGAATCTTCGTTAGGCCGCTGGCAAGACGTGCAATTACTTGTGCCGCAGTAAATTTTCTCAAGACCTATAGTAGTATAGCTAGAGCTAATAGACACTATAGGGCTAAGAAGAGGCCAAAGAAACGTGCCAGATTCTCTGATCATCACAGTAGCAGCCCATCACTTCAATCCTCACAGAAACCAAAACAAGTGGCCGAGGGCAAATTCTGTGATCTCCTCAGCTTGGATGCGAACTCACGCATCTGTCTCACAATCCAGGATGACAAGCTCCATAAGTCCGGCTTCGAACCTGTAAAGCAGATAGTCGAGCACCTCCCTGGTATCTCGCTCGCTGATATTCTAAAGAACTACCACCTTACGGCCAGGATGAAGCTTACGCTAGCCTACATTCTTGCACAGTCCGTCTGGCAGTATTATGACTCAGACTGGATGAAGACAACATGGACGAGTAAGACGATATATTTCATGAAAGAGGGTAAGGGCAATACCTCCAGCAAACAAGGCAATTTGTATGCGTGGAAGCCCTACATTTCTGTTCGATTTGGTGATGCGAATCTCGAGTCAAGTGAATACAGTAACATCGATGGCGAGATACACCACTACCCAAGAGTTCGAGCGCTTGGGATCATGCTGGTCGAAATCGGCGTTGGATCACCGCTTCACAGCAGCGATCAGGAGCGTCAAGGCCAGCCACCAGCTGCGAAGATCAACGAGGACTTGCTATTGGCTACGCAGTACTCAAAGGATGAGTGGCGTTGGAAAGATTGTGATTATCCTAAGTACTTAAGCGCGGTTAAGCATTGTTTGGACCTTGGGATATTTGCCTCAGCACCCTGTATGAGTGAGCTGGGTGAAAAGGGGGACGCAGAAGGTCTCAGACAGCGGAGGAATATCTTGTATGACAAGGTTATTTTTCCATTGGAGGAGGTGCTGCAGGGGACTGGGTGGATGGAACAATTGACGACAATTGGTCCTCTAGAGACTCCCATCAAAAATTTTAGTACACAGCTCATTGCCGAAAATCCCTCTACTACTGATACACTACTTCCACCGCCGAATCAGAAAGCCCCCAAGAAAATTAGAACGAAGAGTGAAAAGGCTGCGATAAAGTGGCTCTCGCGGATGCAGCATCTAAACGAAGAGTTGGTCAGCAGAAACCCGCCAATGGAACCGAATAATTCTCCCGCACCTGTCCGAATTGCTGTGCTAGATACTGGATACGATGACCGTGCCATATTTACCTTCCAACAGGACAATCAGCATCGACTCAAAGGATGGAAGGACTGGGTCGACCAGTCTGATCAGCCAAAGGATTTTCATGGACATGGCACTCATTTGGTATCTTTAGTTATGAAAATTGCGCCAAAAGCACATATGTATATAGCGCGTGTCGCTAAAAGTCCTAGTGATCTCTTGACCTCGAGCGAGAATGTCGCAAAGGTATCGTATTTGACTTATTGGATCAAGACTGGGCTGGCATGCTGACTAGCGCTTAGGCGATTTCCTGGTCGAGTATAGAGTGGGAAGCAGACATAATTTTAATGTCATTTGGATACAAAGAGGAGCAGCAATGTATCAGCGGAGCTATCCGCAAAGCTTTGCAGGAACGCGAAGACTCCATCCTCCTTTTTGCGGCGGCGTCAAACTCTGGGGCAAACGAGAAAGAGATGTTTCCCGCAAGACACGACTCCGTCATCTCCATCCGCGGCACCAATTCAGATGGTGACTTTCAAGATTTTAACCCCCCTCGCAACCAGAATGAGGAGTCAACGGTCGGCACTCTGGGCGTAGACGTCCCGTCTGCATGGCTGAGCGATCACGACGATGAAGTCTACAAGTCTGGCACCTCGATCGCAGCTGCAGTGGCGGCGGGTATAGCAGGCACTTTGCTGAGTTATGTAGATGGCAAATCGAAAGAAAGTACATTCCAAGACGTAAACAAAAAGCTGCGGACACGGCACGGAATGCAGGCAGTTTTTAGAGCTCTTGCCAAACCGACGCAGAAGGAGCGTTGTTTGTATTTGGCACCATGGAGGCTCATGGGCCAGTCTGACGAAGTACGATGGGCAATTTTGGTGGCCGCACTATCTGATATATATTGATACCTAGGGTAGTTTGGGGTTGATTCCTTAATCTTTACTATGTTGCATATCGTCTAGTGAAATACATGTTATCTTGCTCTCGCCCTCTCCCAACTGCATTGTCGTAAGTCCACCTATGCCGTGGGAAATGGATATATTATTCACGCTCGCTACACTTGTTGTCACATGTCCCGTAATCTCGTCCTCATCCTCCTTATCGTCGTCCTCGTCATCATCCTCATCGTCTTTGCTGAGATACGCTGCTTTGTGCCTAAGCTCATCGTACTTGATTTTTGTCCCTTTCCAGCCCTTAATCTCGATCTTAAGGAGCTGGTAGGCAAACACAATGTCTTCGCCTGCCTTCCATGTGTCACTCTCGTCAGTGTTGGTGGACTTGGCAAGATTGGCTCCCAACCCGACATCGCCAGCGGGCGTGGGAGCATTGCCGCTGACTTCCACCACACCAGTGCTATGCAACCCGCTCTCCTGAAGGATTGAGAAGCCCTTTGCAATCATCAAGCCTGTGACCATATAAACCGGCTGCCGCAAGGCGAATATGCTGCCGGCCTTGATGACAGCCTGAACACGCGGGGCCTTCAGGCGGGTCTCGATCTCCTCCAGCGGAGGATCTGCGACAAAGTACGTGGTCTCCACGGTATCCATAGTATAGTGATTGCGTATACTGGCGCCGCGTTCTCCCGAGACCTTTGTACCGACGGTCTGCACGAACTGGGCCCATACGGCTATCGACATTTCGCGGCTACTCCCGCGCGTCATGCTCCGGTTATGGTCAAGTATCCTCTCGACGCGCGGGTATGTCGCCTCTAGCGTGCTCGCGTCTACGGTCGTCAGTGCTCGGTGCGGTCGAAGCGGGTCCACGATGATATTGCCTAGCGCGATGGGGCCGGTTCCGGGCTTGAAGTGGAAGTTGGGTGCAAGTAGATACGTCGGTTGCTGTGCCATGGCGGAAGTATCCCCCCGTAGCAGAGGATCTAGTTTCTGCGAGTCACAGATTCTTTACGAACTGGGCTGGGATTCTGCCGGGCTGCTGGGAAGACGTTGGATTTGTCTTTCAATTTGAATTTACAGAGTAAAGATAGAGGTTAGGTACCTAGAAATGCAAGAACAATAAGGTTACTCATCCTCAGGCACATACATAGTATCACGTGGTTAATACCCTACCTTTCTGCTTATTCGCGGCGTCGAACAACACTGAGCTACTCTATATTTATTCTTCTATCGACCATCTCCCCTCGTTTAGCTCTGAGAAAGACATGGAAACCAGTGGGGTGATATTCGAGGCAACTGCCGCGTGCACCCAGAGCTTCAAGGCTTGCTTAGCGGCCAAGGCGCTGACGAAGAATGAGTGGGCTGAGAATCGCCTGGCCGACTTCAACCTCTGGGCCTCTGGTATCGGTGCCTCAACGCGAAGCCGAGCATCTCTCGACTCGAGGTTGGCTCTCAGACCTGAGACCCGCAACGTGATAGCGAACGTGTTACGTCTGCTTGCTGAAACTGTCGACAAGTGCAAAAAGCTAGGTGAGGCCTTGCCTCCGTCTGTGTCAGGACAGCTGCTAATTGATGTCTGGGGTCACGCAGCAATCTCAGAAACTACTCAAATTATTTCAGAACTTAGTGATGATGAGGATTCCCGTGGGCGTCAGGCTACTCTATCGCCGGAGGAGTCTACACCGCGGTCATTTTCTCCTTGGTCAGATGCCTCTGACACGCAGTTGGAGAACGAGGTTGAAAGCCTATGCTCTAGCGACCCGTTGCACAAGACCATAAAAGACGTCGAGATGATGCTTGATCAACTCGCTAGGATCGCCGTTGCAGTCCGACGGTCAGGCAGGCGGTCACGACTTCAGAAAGCAGACCAACGCTTTAAACCAGCGGAGCACGAGGAGTTGCAGAAACATCTAACCACTATTTTACTCGCGCGTCCAGAGTTTTCGGAAGACCAAATTGACGTGTCAAAGCTAAGTGAGATACAACAACGTCTGGTTCATTGTAATCTCATGCGTCGTAACCGTCTCTTGTATGCGCAACAACATTCGATATGGCTAGATACAGATGCTGCGGCACGTCTATCTCAAGGGCAGGCCAATAATACCCACCCAACAGCCAGTGAAGAGCCAGCCAAGGAAAAACAGAAATCGCTACCGCTCACTACGAAGCCTTCGAGTGAAGCACCGGCCGTTTTAGCAAATCCCACCATAAGAACAGGAACTAGTGCATCTGCGGTGAGCAACTCTGTTACTTTACCGCTGGATGTATTACCAGTACCGGCCGCTTCAACTATAATGTCATCGACTGTGATCAATCTCAAATACCCGCGCCCTCCAAAAATAGAAAAGGGAGCGCGTATTTTCATGTGTCCGTGTTGCTGCCAAACACTTCCCGTGACATTATCGGAAGGTAACAGGTGGAAGTGAGTCAAGCTTGGACAGGATCCCGAATAATGCTAATAATTCAGAAAACACGTTGCGGATGACCTTAGTCCATACACGTGTATATTGCCAGATTGCGTAAACCCCGAAGTCCTCTTCTCCACAAAGGAAACCTGGCGACAGCATTTGCTCGAGGGGCACCAAAGCTTTGAGTATTGGGTATGCTTTGTCTGTGGAGATGACAAACGATTTCAAAACGAAGACGCTTTTACTGAGCATACGAAGACATTACACGCTGCATCTGTGAAGCCCGATCAGATTCCACTCCTGCGAGATATTTGCAAACGATCCACTCCTATGGAGATTAGATCTTGCCCGTTGTGTAATTGGCCAGACGGGGAAAAAGGTACTGTTGATCAAGGTGTGCTCCTTGACCACATTGCTATAGGCATACACTCTTTCTCGCTCCGGGCATTACCCTGGGCCGACGATAACGGCCAAGAGACCGACGAACGAATTAACAGCAGCGCCAACAAAGTCTATGATTGGCTTGCAACATCCAAGCTGTTGAAAAATCCTCGTGAAGAAAGACCTTCTCGTGATAGTAAGGTTTATTATTCTGAGCACTTTCAGCGCCATGCATATTTCGCCAATAGTTCGGCAGCTTCGAGCTCTAGCGAACTTGAATCGGACGACTCGATAAAAAAAGAGCTCAATAAATGGAAGAAAGAAGGCTCGGTGAGTTTTGGAAGTATAGAAAGCGAATATCTATCTAAGGATGGAGCTGGTAATGAGACCGTACCATATTCGCAAATTGATTTTAATAATGCTATAGGAGTAAACGCGTCGATGGGAGCAACGCTCCACACGCTCGAAGGCCATGCTCACCCCGTCACCTCTGTGGCTTTCTCCCCTGATAGCAAGCAAATTGTCTCTGGCTCTTTGGATAATACAATAAAGCTTTGGGACATTACAACAGGAGCAATGCTTCAAACACTCGAAGGCCATACTGACTCCGTCACCTCTGTGGCTTTCTCCCCTGATAGCAAGCAAATTGTCTCTGGATCTTGGGATTATAAGGTAAGGCTTTGGGACACTATGACAGGAGCAATGCTCCAGACGCTTGAAGGCCATACCAACATAGTTATCTCAGTAGCTTTCTCGCCTGACGGCAAGCAGGTCGTATCTGGATCTGACGATGATACAGTACGGCTCTGGGATACAGCGACGGGACTGCAGATTCAGCCAACGCTTGAGGGCCATAAAGACTCAGTTATCTCAGTAGCTTTCTCGCCTGACGGCAAGCAGGTCGTATCTGGATCTGACGATGATACAGTACGGCTCTGGGATACAGCGACGGGACTGCAGATTCAGCCAACGCTTGAGGGCCATAAAGACTTAGTCAACTCAGTAGCTTTCTCGCCTGATGGCAAGCAGGTCGTATCTGGATCTTACGATAAGACAGTACGGCTCTGGGATACAGCGACGGGACTGCAGATTCAGCCAACGCTTGAGGGCCATAAAGACTCAGTCAACTCAGTAGCTTTCTCGCCTGATGGCAAGCAGGTCGTATCTGGATCTGACGATAATACAGTACGGCTCTGGGATACAGCGACGGGACTGCAGATTCAGCCAACGCTCGAGGGCCATAAAAACTTAGTCAACTCAATAGCTTTCTCGCCTGATGGCAAGCAGGTCGTATCTGGATCTGACGATAAGACAGTACGGCTCTGGGATATATCTCCGATGATTCAAGCTGCTTTAGCTTGAAGTATTTTGAGGGAGTCGATAGTCTATTTCGTGATGATAAAGAAATGATTAACCGAATGTTTTCCAGTGCTGACTAAATGTGGCCTGTTATAAACTCAAGAGAGTGTGCAAAGTGGACACCTTAATCGAAGCCCACTGTATATAGATCATGATAATGCTATTAAGAAATTTGGTATGGAGTAAGCAAGGTGAGCGCGATGCGTGTCTAGCAAGGAATTACACTCTTGCCTAATAATATCACAATACAATGAGTGGATGATATCCATGAGCGATACTTACAGTGAGGTGAGATAATCATTGTTTCTTCATTGTTCTCTCACCGACATAGAATACAGATTCTGCCCAAGATACGTACTTCGGCAACTCGAAAGTATTCCTGAAGCGCCCTTGAACATATCCAGAACATATCTATTGTCAGCTCTAGATCATGTATAAAAAGCAACTCATCCCCGTTCCAGATTGATTTTTATACCTCATACCACTTCTGCCTGTAGCATTTCTAGATTCCTCAAAGAACCAAGTAAAACGTTACGAACAGATCCACTAACTCAATTACCCCAAACTCCACAGCCCAAATTCCGAAAACATCATGCCGGGAGCACTAACCCATGGCCTCGCCTTATTAGTGGCAGTCATCTATGCATGTTTCATCTCCGTGGTCCTCATGCCCATATTTCTTCTCTTCAATGCGATTCCGACTCTCCCGAATCAGCTTTATGAGACTTTCAGAGGATCACAGACCATGAATCGACTTCGCGATAATGGTGTTCCGAACTTGGGGACAGTGATTGAGAATCGAAGAAGACGTCTCGCCGAGCGACCACAGCTTCCTGAGGATTCTCCCGGCGCAAGAGACACTCCGGATGATGAGTTACCACAAGCTAGACGAGAGTGGAGAGTCTCTCGTCATGAGATCATGATGGGGAGAGAATATCGGATTGCGCAGTATCGAGGCTTTCTTCATGAGTTCCAGGAGCGGAATGCGAATCGTGCGCTTCATCCGGGTCAACTCGCTGCTCTTCCGGAAATCGATGATGCTCTACCTGAACTCGACGATGATTCTACTTCTGACGATGAGTTTGACATCTATGATTGGGAGATGAGTCTCCCTTGATATCGCTATTTTCCTTAATAAGAGAGCAATTCTAAATGTGGTGGTGGTGTCCCTCAGAGGAGGATAAAAATAAATAAAGCTTTAGTTTTTGCAAATTTCCAAATAAATCTACACGACAAACAATTGAATGATATTTGAGTGATAATGACAACATAATAACGCAGAAGTTAGACAATTGGGGAGAAAGATTAGTAACCGCTCGAGTGTAATGAACAATATATGTCCCCAGAATACATGTTTCACTGCCATTATTGTATCACAGGCGATTTAGATTTTCATGTGCCTGGAAACAACCTTGAGGTAAACAATGCAAAGTTTTTCTTGTTTCTTTCTGGCCTAAGAGAGATCTAGAACACAAGGAGAGGCAAGATCGTAAAGTTCCGATCTATAGAGAATGTCTTAGAATATGTCTTATATCATCGAATCTATGCTCAGTTCTGCTCTTACATATGGTCTCTCTGACAGCTATCACGATGACAGTACAGTGTTTCACCATATCATGGCTCCATTCGACATCGTTTGAAAGAATTTAGGACAGGTATGTATTTCGCATCATTTATGAATGACCAAAACAAAAGTTTGTTTGACAAGGCAACGCCTTTAAGATAGAGTGATACTGGGATGAATTCAGTGGTTGTCATTATCTAATAATAGAGGAAGTTTTAATTCTTATTACTTTTTACAAATGCTGAAGATCTATGATAGTATGTGGTTATATATCAATTGGCCCTTGCATTTGCTTGATAAGTGGGTGATTCAGTGAATAATTAAAGGGAGAAATGTCGATCTCGTCAGGTTTTAGGTCACAAGTCAATAGGGATAAATATGTGTAGATAATAAGTATAGGTAAATTTTGTAGTAAAGTCTCGACTGGTTGTTCGTTTTTTTTTTAATAAAAAAAATCCCGAAAGAAGCAAATATGCCTGGGCTTGTCATATTCGACTGAGAATTCGCTTGAAGAATGCATGATGTCGTCCCAAGTTTCTCCAGTTATGCCGTAGCACCGTCAAACCCATGTCTCGTACTTCTCCGATTCGTCATGCACAGGCATTGTTCTTGTCTTTCCATTCCTGGAATGATTCTCAACCTTATTCCAATTTCTCGGATGCATCTCGACGTCGCGATGTGACCGGCCAGCGGTACGCGAGCGTTTCTTTGCTGCTTTTCTAGAGTCATCCATTCCGTATCTGTGGTGTTTGTGAGGCCAGAAGAAAGCCCATGCAAGCATGGCGGCAAGAACGACCATGCAGAAGGCAACGATGGCAATGTGTTCAGGAAGCATCTTGAGATTGAGGTTGGTATCAGGAGTGTGGTTGATGATGATAAGAAAGATAAAGAGGCATCGAGGCATATATACTCGGACAATTGGGATTGTTCTTGATATCCACCATAGTTATATCATAATCCAGGCACAACTAGATCAGATCAACGAACCAAAATACAAAGAACTTTGTAATTGATTGGGCAATCTTCTTTGTTCTTGAAACCTTGTTTTGTTGCGACTCAGCGGAACTACCACAGGTCATTATCTAGCGAACAACAACAGTAAGTTTTCAATCACGGGCCGGATGATTGCTAAAGATCCTTTTGTCATAAGCAAGGCCTTGAGAAATGTGAGTTTAGCCTCAAAGCATCATGCCATGCATTTACAACTCATAATTGGGTGGAGAAGCACTTGCTGTCATAGGGGCACAGTAGGATTTTCCAAGCCAGGGTCAATGGCGAATGAATGGCAAAGAGAGTTATGCATGCCTCTGGAACCAAATGCGAGGATGTTGTGAAGGGCAAACTGGACGGGATTCTGAGCTTAAAAGTATTGACTCAAATTCGAATCAAGCCAATTTATCCGAACACAACAGGTGCAACACTTGCGACACCATTGGCATTGATGTTGTTCGTTTGTAGAACATTATGAAACACCAATTTTCAGAGTTGTGGTTGCAAATATGCCTTGTGTTAGAGCATCAGGGGTCTCAAGGCCATAGGGAAGCTTGGCGGGTCTTACAGTGCAGGGGATAACTAATAGCCACTAAAATCATCGTGAACAGAGCGGCGTAGTAATATCATAACAGGCTGCCATGCCCATCTAACTTTTCATGTGGCTGTTCTTTCTTCAACCCACTGCTGTGTTTGAATATTCGACAGGGAATTCGGGTGAACGTCGTGAAAGGATCTGAGGATCTGCGAATCGGGGCACGACTTACACCAAGATATTGCGATATTCGACATGTCCAACCATCACCCATCGACTTCGATTTCTCGAGCACGACTCACACAGTCATTACCACCATTGCCCGGAGAAGACGCAGTGCCCATCGAGCCTTACCATGATGATCCAGCAGACGATGAGGATACGGAGGACGGAGAAGGGATGGAAGGAAACCAGACCGATATGAACGAACCTCCTGGATATGAGCCAATGCACGATTATCTGGTCAGCAGAGTACGTCGATTAGCTCAAATGAGGCCTCCCGAGTATGCACTATCGTCGCAGGACCATACACACGACATACCACTTCAGCATCAAGAACCTTACCGAGACGACCCCTTCATTATCACGATAGACCCAAACCAACCTCCGCCGCCATCTTACGAGGCTTTATATATACAAACACAAAGAGAATTAGAGATATTGAACGAGGAGATAGATCCAGACATAAGCCATGCCGAGGATGTCTGCAAATGGCTGGTTAGCATGATTTTGATTACTTTGACAATTATTGCTGTTGGTTTTGCATTCAATTGGGGGCATCCATTTTAGAACGGCCCAATCGAACGCCGACGATCGTACAGTTCAGAAGTAAGGGAGGACAAGAGTGGAATTATACCCGGCTTATGGAAACGGAAACGGAAATGGGAGCTTGGAGTTTGGAGTTTGGAGTTTGAAATCTACAGTTTGAGTAAGATCTGGAAATAGGATAACGGTTTGGAAGAGGCGGCTCACCCAAAGATTGTGTCTACTAGATTAGAATACAATTACAACATGTTTTGCCTAACTATTCCCACCTCCCACACATCGCGAGGACCTTCCAATTTGGGGATGGCACTTTCAGCTACCCACCTACGAGTTGACTTACTATCTAGCATTTACCCCGCCGTTGTCCGAGGGTGTGTGATAACACATTCATCATCTGAAGCTTCTCTTTCCTTATCATTTCCACGGATAATATCATGATAAACTCTTACTACAAGTATGTACAACATACACTAGGTTTGTGTGCCAATTTCCTTTTAAATACTCGTAGTCTCTAAAGTTCAAGCCTCCCTGATTCTACTCTGCTATTTTGTATTTCTCAAACTGTCATTTATCGTTAGCATGGCACCTGCAACAGTAACAACAGCATCCGGTGCATCTTGGCAAGAGGTTGCCAAAGATAGACAGAGATATCGAGATGAGACTATCGCAGCTATCGAGCCAGCTATCCCGGACGTCACGGATATTCCGTTAAACACATTATCAGTTGCGAAAAAAGTACTTACATCCGAGGAGATTGAAATCACAGAAGCTACAGTTGAAGATCTAGTAGCCAGACTTGCAAAAGGAGAGTTGAGTTCAACTGAGGTTGCGAAAGCATTCTTAAGAAGAGCTGGGTTGGCCCAGAAAGTGGTATGTTCATCCTGGCAGACACTTTTACTATAGACTAATCAAAACTCAGACTAATTGCATCACCGAATTACTACCCGAGCGAGCACTTTCTCGTGCAAAATACCTCGACGAATATTTGAGAACAAAAGGAAAGACTATTGGTCCTCTTCACGGTATACCGATCAGCGTGAAAGAACACGTTGGAATCAAAGACCTGGACCATAATGCGGGCTTCGTTGCTTGGGTTGGCAAAACAAGTCCAGTTGATTCCCATATTTTAGAAATCCTGTTGAACGCAGGAGCTATATTATATGCTAGGACCACACAACCTCAAACTTTAATGCATTTAGAGACAAGTAATAACATATATGGGTAAGGTGAAGAAAAAAACTCACTTTGACAATGCTAATGTATTTGTTAGAGTGACTGTAAACCCATTCAATACTACTTTGACTTGCGGTGGCTCGTCGGGTGGTGAAGGGGCGTTGGTTGGATTTAGAGGTTCGTGTCTTGGTATCGGTACTGACATTGGTGGCTCAATTCGTTCACCGGCGGCAAATAATGGTAAGTAAGAGCGAGACAAATAAATCGAGATATGCTTACTTTCACATAGGTGTATATGGCTTGAAGCCAACAGCTCGTCGGTTACCGGTAGACGGATGGACTGCAACTATGGCTGGTGCCGAACATATCGTTCCTACAATTGGACCATTATCAACAAGCTTAGATGGGTGTAAAGTCTTCATGAAAGTACTCATTGATGCAAAACCATGGTTCAAAGAGCCATCTCTTTTACCCTTTCCTTGGCGAGAAGAGAACTTCTTTCCAAGCAAAAAAATCAAAGTTGCGATTTTATGGGACGATGGGGTTGTCAAACCGCATCCCCCGGTTACAAGGGCCTTGAAACAAGTCGTGGATAAACTCAAGACGAATGAAAATATAGAAGTGGTTGAGTGGAAACCATATAAGCACGACCTAGCTTGGGAGATAATTGTAAGAGTAATGTCTTCCGAAACCCCATCACCGCTAATTGAATATAGGCCAATTTATACTTCTCCGATGGAGGATCGCAGGAACTCGATGCGCTAAAAGAATCCGGGGAACCTCTTCGGCCCCTCACTGAGCACATCATCACTCAAAACCAGCATCTACAATCTCATAGCATTGCATCGATGTGGAACTCTCAAGTTCAACGGGACATGTATCGTACCGAGTATGCAAATACTTGGAACGAAACGGCGACTTCGAAAGGTGCAAATGGTGAGCTGGAAGGAATGGTGGACGTTATACTGTCTCCAGTCGGACCAGGAAGTGCACCAAAACTAGACACCAGTAAATGGTGGGGCTACACCTCGCAGTGGAATCTGTTAGATTATCCCGCTTTAGTATTTCCAGTTGACAAGGTTGATGTGGAAAAGGATAGTGGTGAAGAGACGTACACTCCAAGAAATGACAAGGACAAATACAATTGGGATCTATGGGAGCAGTTTGGGGCTGAAGGTTATAAAGACGCACCTATTAGCTTACAGTTGATAGGAAGACGGTTAGTAATTATCCCAATTAGAAAGAACTCTGGCTAATACAATTTAATTCACAGGTTTGAAGACGAGAAGGTCATCCAAGCTTTGGAGATAATCCAAGAGCAAACTGGATTACCGTTTGTTGAATACGTCTGAAAGATCTCAATCGAATGGAGATAATTCCAATAACCATCATCAACTATTTTTTTATCTGCTTCACAAACTTGAGAATCATCTGTGAAATTAATCCAGCGTGCCAAGTGAATTATGTTGTAATGACTCTAAAGATGTAGGGGCTCGCCTATTTCTGTTGGAATGTCTCATCAATTCGAGGGTACCATCGCAATGGTCAGGTATGTGCCCTCTTGGCGATGTTGACCTCTAAAGATGCGATCTCGATGTGATCTCGATGCGACTCGTGTGATATGATTGTATATCATTCATCGTGCTGCCTCAAAACAGGCCAACAGCCAATTTGAGGGTCTATGCGACAGGCAACCGAAAAACTATTTGATGGCCTAGACGATGAGAATCACTGACAGCTGGAACCTGGAAATACAGCTTCACTGAGAGATCAAGAGATGAGATAGCGTCCACAAGCCTTCCTTGCTATTCTCCACAGCTCAAGCATTCTCTGCCATGTCTTTGACTCGCGCCAACCTTTACATTGAAACTAAGGCATCTCATCACACAATATTAGATCGTATTTTTACTCCCGCCGTTCTTCCTTGTCTCCACAGCTTACCACCTATGTATGATCCACATTAGAATTTGGACGCCTGACGTAGCCTCTAGCAGCTTGGCACTTTCCTACAACTCCCGGAAAATATCCCACCGAACTATAAAATCACATTCGATCCGGTGTTACTCCGTCCTTTTGGTAATGATTAACTAAGGATTGTCGATACGCTTGACATGCAGAAAATAAGATAGTGTTGGGAGGCTCAATGTTAAATGAACTGAGCAAGTGCCTGGCAATGTCCCGTGCTGGTGTTGTTTCTATTTTCAGATGTGGGCCTGGTCTTTGACGATGGGACCACCAACTACAGAGTAAACTTTGGAAGCGCGTCGCGATAGACGGATTGATCGTGGACTTGATGGGAAATACGTAGAGGGCTGAGGGATGAGGGATGAGATATGAAAGCCTTGAGGTGCGTTCTTCTTGCTCTCTATCAGAGAATGTTCGTTCATCTTGAAACTCCATATTCGAACACAAATGCGAAGTGATACCGTGACAGCTGCCAAGAGTTGACGGCTAAAATCCTAAAATCACTCCTCCCACTTTTCATCCACCTTCGCCTTCTATCGATGCAAATTAACTTACAAGAAACAATCTTCATCTGGCCAACATCATCACATCTATCCCACCACTCGCAGATGACTGCGCCATATCTCACCCCGCACTAGGCACAACATCCATCTGGACCCTCCCAGTGCTCTCATTGGACAATGCCATCCTTCTCCCGGCGTCAAAGGTCTGGAGAGTTCCCATGCATAAGCTATGGATGAAAAGCACGCCTCTCCCCACAAAAGTTCGTGCATTTCCCACGAGGTTCCTTATCAATACCATGACATGCGCACAAAATATGGAGTGCATGGATGCCACATGGTCTGTAGGAATAAGATTATGGAGGAATCTCTTCCTAAGCGTTGATGTGTGATGGAGGAGGAAGTTGAGGAAGAAGATTCAGGGAAGATTGATGTAAGAAGGTCGATGAGCCTCATTTCTGGTCTTTATGTACTGGACATATCTCCCAGTTTTCGTTCACATTTTTCACTCTTGGTACCGATAAGTTTGCGGCCACACTTTCTTTCTTGTCTTTCTTTAATCGATCGCATTCGTTTTACTTTTGGTCACTTTGCGTACTTGGCATTATTGAATGACGTGCGTGTTTGTTGTTCGTTTTTGCTGCTGGAACTTCATTGGATTGTGAGAGTGCATTCTGATACACATTCTTTACTTATATCACACACTCCACGTCTCGGAGAAACTATCTTTAAATACTTATTCCAAATCACCGAATTCGATTACACTGCGTCACGAACATTGCCCGAAATGTCTTCCTCAGCTGCCTCCTACGATCTCACCTCAAACCCTCCTTTCACACCAAAAAGCAGAGCACCGGTTCGATCCTCTTCAACTTCCTCCACAACCTCCTCGCCATCACCATCACCCTCATCTCACATCTTTCAATCTACTCCCAAACCACTCGTTCTCATGCGTTCCTTCTCTGCATCCTCGACATCCTCCATATCCTCAACGCAATCCCGAACTTCCCAGCCCTCATCACCATTCCTCGAACCACCTTCACGATATGAATCAAGACATCCTAGTGAGCTCATCTATAGACGAATGCCGGATAGTCCCAAACCTCATTATTTTTATGAGAGACCTGGGTTTTTCATCCCAAAGAGATCGGCGCCTAAAGCGCCGGGTGAGCCAAGGTCAAAGGTGATTTTTATTGGAGGGATGGATGGGAATGAAGAGGACGATGATGAATGAGTTGCGTGTGGTGGAGCTCTGTTCGTATGAAGATTTCACAAGAAGTATCAAGAAGTATCGGGAACGGTGCGATGAAGAGATGATGACGCGACACGTTTATTCGATTCGAGGAAAATGGAATACTGCACAAGCAATCCTTCCCACCAAGGTCATCGAGATATACGAGTCTAGAGTTTCTGGATAGAAACCTCAATCTTTCATTCTTGTTTGGGTTGGGATTGGCGATGGACACTATATTGGGGGGTTGGGATAAAATACATGAATTGGGGCGCTATCATTCGTTTATACCAGGGTTTACCATTCTTTTTACCATATCTATCTATCTAACATTCGTTGAATATGTATGGGCATATTTTCATTTTACACCAGTACCCGACACTCGTTTATATTGGGGGTTACATTTCAGGAATTTATTTCAATCATTCATTTCTCAGAAGTACGAGCTTGTTTTGAAACCTTGTTGAGAGTGATTGAGAATCGTGATATTAAGGGGAATCCTGTGATCATACTTATGATTGATGCGAAAAGTAGTCGTTTTGATATCGAACACTATTTGAATCATCCTCATCTCTTCTAACCCAGTGATAGTTCATTTCCTTCATTGTATCCCATTCATATACCACATCTAATTGACACCTCAATATCCATTTCCCAGCTTCTCCGCCCAATCTACCCTGACTGTAACTATCCACCCTCTTCCTGAAACTCCTCAAATCCGCCAGCGAATTTTATATCTCCTCTTCACACCAGGCGTTATTTGCCTTACAAATAAATAGCCTTTGCCAGCGGTTCTCTTAACCGATCGATAAAATCTCTCTTCAAAATATGTGTCTCATTGTCTCTCCTCCTCTCCTCCTCAACTTCACATCCTTCTATACCACAATAACAACCAGTACGAGCGACCTCCTGCATTGCACCCCAAAATCATCAAGATGCGATATACTCAACGTACAAAAATCCGGTATGTAATCCGAAAAATGAAAAGCGCAGTCAGCAGAGCGCACGAAACAGAGATATTAGCTAGATTAATTTTCAAAAGCTATTTCTTAGACATAAACTAATACAGTTTCACCAGCAGGATAGAATTCCAGGTAAAAATCATGATTCGGTGGTTGATTCGACGTCGGACGTCTTGTGTACTGTATACATAGCATCTATGTATCAAAATACAAACTATACTTTTCCATGATCTACCCATAGTATGCATTCTGTGTATGGTCTGCTGTATCACATAGGAAGAGGTATAGAGATGGGAATAAATTGAACGCCATGGCTTTCCCTCATCATTCGATCCGATGAAGATTAATCCAGCCGGATGAGTAGCTTTAAGAGTGCGATATCCCGGAGCTTGAGTATAGAATCAAATCATAGGATTGATTATAGCGTCTCTGATTTATTTACTTGCTCTTTATCTAGATCTAGATCTCGAGAGCGAATTTTATTGCTAATGTGTCGATCATGAGAGTGGATCAAGCAGTTCGTGAAATACACTCTAGATTCGGTGGAGATTAGTCTTTGAATCCTGATGTTCCATGGTTTACTGAGTCGTTGGTGGAATGAATGGGCAGTTAGTTGATGGATATGGGGGAGATAGCGAGATTCCAGAGACCTTGTTTCTTCTTGGTATGAGATGAGATGGGGTGCTCTGGAGTGTTATGCCAGGGTGATGATGATGAAGTCTAGAGAGTAGAAAACATCATCACCCTTTTGGTATCTAATTACTTTCAACAGATTTATCAACCCGAGGAGGGGGAAAATGTTATTAAGGAGAAGAGGACGGATGTTCACGGGCCGTGGGAGTGTTTGTTTGCTGGGAGAGAATTGATATGTCCTGCTCACTATGTATAAGTCGACATCAATATTGACAACGTACGAAACTTCCATACGAGAAATTCACCACAGTCCCATAATTCGATTCTCCGTTGGAGACTACACGATCCACACAAGCATGCCCAACTTTTCCCATCTCTACACGACGCCGCTCAAATCAACACAACTTGAGCCGAACCGCGAAGTATTGTCAACGAGCCAGCCATTACCCCCATCCTCATCTGATCCTTCAACCTTGTGACTTTCCCACTTTGCAATATCTCGGGCTGTCAAGATTTGCAATATCTCTTGCTCAAACTCTTGACTCGTAACTCGCAAAATACAAAATCTGAAATACTATCTATTACCTTATCCTAATGCAGAACACACTCTCTCTACAAACCTCCTCCTATCCTCTCGCATCCTCATTTTTCCAATCCTCCACCCCCCAACCATCCATCCTTCCCATCATTAGGGGGAAACCCCCAAACCCCCTTCCCTCGCTGCGCTCGAATCTCACCCCCCGTCAAAAGATCCACCTTGAAGTATCTACATAATTTCCAATACTCAATATTATACCTATACTCGCTCTGACACTTGCAGCTATGTAATAAAAAAATATTATTTAATAAATTATTTACTAACCATTAGGGAATGCGTGAGCGGGACATGCTGAAGATGTTGGAAATACTAGATATATAGTGCGGAATTGGATAGATGTGCATCACATAGATAGATACAGAGATGTAATAGTAGTGTAAACACACACACACACACACACATATATATATATATATATATATCTAACAACAGAAAAACAGACAAAAACGAGAAAGAAAAAGAACACATACATACTCTATACACACTAACCCTAGTCCTAGCATCTCGGGTCTCCAGTTCTCTTCTAACTATCCGGTTGCTAACCTTATGATATGACATGATATGATATGATATGATAGATATTTAATTTAGTGGGAGAGGAGAGGCATATCAGATATGTGTATGTGTATGCATCTGGTTTCTAGATTGACTTTACAAGATCCAGATCGAAACCCCCATTTTAATTTTGATTTTAATACGGATTTTGATTTCAGATATCAGACATAGCTGGAAAAATACGGGGTTGCTAGTCTTGAGATTTCATTGTGCTTTTCCTTCATACTGATGCTATCTCAGACGTATGTATGTGTATTTGGGTTTAATACTAGGAAATAGAGCGAGCGAAGATGGTTCCAATATGTGTCTGGTCGGCGCTTGCCATGTTTGTTTGTTTATTCGTCGCGAGGTGAGAGAATTCGGAATGGAAAGAACAGTGCATGTGTGTGTGTAGATTATCGCATTGATTCATTATCCTATCCTATCCTATCCTATCCTATCCTATCCTATCCTATTTCATTTTATTTCATTTCGTCCTCGTTATCAAAGATGCATAATGACATATCTTATCCTATTGATCCATCCAGAGCAACCTTATCTTTTTCTCATTCCTTTCTTTCCCAGCCCCAGCCCCTCATCTATTCATTCATTCCATTCCATGAAAAAGTAAAACATTAAATCGGCCGTAACTCCCCATCTCCTTCCCATCCCATCCCATCCCATCCAATCCCATCATAACATAACACATCCCCCTTTCCCTAATCCTCCCCCTCAAACATACGTTCTCCTGTGACTTCCACTTCGTCTACTCCTGTGGCTTCCACTTCTGCGGTGACCATGTCTCGTCACATGGGTTTCCCTAACATAAACCTTCTCATCTCTCCTTCCCGATCTCTCATGCCCCTTACCCACCATACAAGCCAGCAAGCTCGTAATGAAAAAGAAAATGCAATTCATGATTCCAAACGCAAAGCACGCTTTCAGCATCGCGCACGTCTTGTCAACTTTGACACTCACACCGTTGATATTCGCGTTTCCAAATGCTCCGAAGTTGATGTAGTAGCCGGGAGTAGTGGTCAGGTGCGAGCAATCTGAGTTGGTGATGAAGCGGAGTTCGTAAACGCCGGCGATGAATGCCCCCACGAAACAGAGATCGATGAAGGAGACGAAGAGCGCGTTGGAGCGGGCGCGGTGGTAGGTGAAGAGGGTTGCGATGGCCCAGGCGCAGGCGAGCACCGAGACGATGAACAGCACTAGGATGTAGTTTGGAGTGAGCGCATTGTTGGATGCGTAAATATTGACGAAGAATGCGAGCATTCCTAATGTTGGGATCTAATGAGGAAGAAAAAAATTGTTAGTTAAATGTGAGGAGAGGGGGACTAATGAGTAATCGCATACCAGAGTTATGATCTCGCAGAATCGCCAAAAGGCGAAGAACATTCCGAAGAGCATGGTAAGGAGTTTTGTTTTATCTCTTCAGATTTTGGTCGAGAGGTGAGGAATATATTATTATTGATGCGACAGCGACGGTCAAATTTTTGCGATTATTTTTATATGTGATTATTGCGGTGGTGATATGGTTATGGTGGAAAAATAGCTTGGAGCTGAAGTCGGCTTATCTTATGCGACAACGACGATGACGATGATGAGGATGACGATGCTAGATGCCGAGTCCCAAACGTACGAATCAAATTCGCTTTCCACACAATGTGCTTGCTTACTCAATTCGCAAGCAGCAGGAAGACAAAAGCAGTGAATACTTGATAGATAAAAAGAAAGAAGAAGAAGAAAAACTTCGTCTAACAGAAGGTGCGAAGCTATGTCCTCTTATCAAATCCCAATCCCATTCATACCCACAGACACCGACTGAATGAATTGAGGTTGGGGATGGATTTGCCCTGCTTTTGGCTACGATGCAGCCTTGTTTTATTGTCCTATTTAGGGATGGATGGGGGGAGGTAGATGGTTGGTGGATATGGGTTCTTGGGTTTGGGGATGGGATGAGATGTGAATGGTGGGCTTTGCGTGTTTTGTTTGCCTGCTTGCTTGCTTACTTGCTACTTTCTTGCCTCGAGCTTGCTTGTCTGATTCCTTCGAGACGCAGAGGAAGAGTTGCAAGGGTGGAAAACAAGAATGTGGAGAGCAGGATGGATATGCGATGCGCTGGGTAAATGCTGACGACAAAAGTGACAAGGCTCGCTTTGGGAAAAGTTTCTTTTCTTTTCTTTTGCCTTGGGATCTGGATTTGGACGGGTCGCGTGTAACGGTAAGGGTAACGGTGTGTGAAATACGGAGTGATCTGTGAGGCTTTATATGACGTCGGTGAAGATCAGGTTGGGTTGATTTAGATTCTTATCGATAGCAGAATCTTGCTTGCTTGTTTGCTTGTTTGCTTGAATTGCGTAGTGGTTTAGATTATCTCGTCTCGTCTCGTCTCGTCTCGTCTCCTTTTCACACGATATACACTTCGCTATATTGTACGCGTACGGTACCGATGTCTGTACAGTCTACCATTCACAAAATGTGCACGTCAAAACACCAAATTAAAGAGATGGCTGGATTATGATGGGTTGTGATGGATTATAATGGGAATACAATCCTAGATACTGGATACTAGGCAAAAGAGTCCTTTGTATACATAATTAGACTATCTACGGACTATACCTACATTTACAAGCTGCATCCCGTTTTACATCACAAATTTACTACCAACTGACAGTTTTTACCCCCCTTCCCTCTCCCAAAATTCAATTTCGTTGCTCTCATAAAAATGGCGGGGTTGGGTTTAGTGTATCAAAATAAAAGAAGTGGCAGGTTATTGGCGCCCAAAGATCCTTGACTACTAGGTAAATGGTAAATGCAGGGTGACAACATCGGTTTTTAATATCCGATGAACTCGAAACAAAATCCAGATGTCAGTGAGAAGAGAAGGGAAAAAAAAAAGAAGAAAAAAAAGGCACCGAGATTATCATGTTGGAAGGAGATCTTGGGAAGCTGGGTAGTTGGGATAATCCAGTATTACATTTTGATCTAGGATCAATTGGATGTTGAGTCTAAAGTTTCATTATGTTTTTTGCCAACTCAACAATATGATTCGACTATTCTCGACTTTTCCAGGTACCGATGTACCGACAGGCACAGTGGTGGGGAATATCATATGTACCTATTCGTTGTACCTGTTCGCCGAGTTGATGAAACTTATTGCTTCATCGGCGGTGAATCGTCAAGAGCTTCCATAACTTGTTGTTGACTCCATTTTTCGCTCAATTTCTTCGCCTGATGTTTCAATTGCCCGAAAAGTGCAATTTGAGGGTTTAGTGCATGCTGCAGGCCAGGCTCGTACCGCTAGATCGATTGTTAGGTCCAGATTTAGTCAGATTTGTGACGGCAGCTCCAGTATTTCGCACGAGTCATGTTTGGATTAAGAAAAAAGGGTATCAACATTTTAGATCAGCCTTCTGCCAATTTCTGTTCGATCTTGGCCGTTTCAAACTTGCATCTGGGAAGCAATTGTTCAACTCCGCGAGGCGTCTTCGCCAACCGTATATCCTCTTGCTACACCACTTCTCCCTTCTTCAACAACCGCAGCAACTTCTCTTTCTCTGCCTTCATCAATAGCCTCTTTATCGTAGTCACTACCCAGGCCTGTCCAGGTCCGCTTCTCTCTTAGATATTCTGCACCAGGGCTAACCTCTCCATTGACGGTCGCCATTTCCATCTTTGCTCTCTTGACTAGTTTGTTTGATGCGTTGGGTTGTAAGCCATTTTCCAACGCTTTCTTGGGCTCTGAAGAAGTCGTCTGAGAGGAGCGCATAGGTCGAGAATGTGAGACATATCGGCCAGTTCGAAAATCGAATTCGGGAGGCATAGATTCTTCCTCGGAGTCTTCTGCGTCCTCGGTTGGATTTACTGCTTCAGAATCCTGAGTTTTTGTTTCAGTAGGGTCCGCAGACGAAGTAGGAACAGCATTAGCTTGCAGATTCAAAGCATTGAAGTCTGCAACCCAATCCCCACCCCAAACTCGCTCATCATCACTCTGCAGGGCCAATGCTAATTCGAAGGGTGTAATAACTGGTTTGAATAATGCTTCCCCTTCTACCAAACTACTCTCCCAGCATCCTACCACTACCCATCCATCAATCTCACTGAAATTCGCCAACTTCGCAGCATTGACCTTACCCACCACAAACGTGTAGGATTTCTTTCCCTTTGATCGTATGAGTGATGCCAAGGAATTGACCGTAGGTAGATAATTCGTTACGCTCAAGGTGTTTATCAGAATGCCAAATACTGAAGAAGAAGACTGCGATGTCAATAAGGCATATCTCCGCATGAGTGCTCTTGCTGTGTTCGTTTTCGTGGTTTCGTTTCCGGTCGTAGAATCCGTAGAATATATATGCATCTCTTTAACTCTACTCGACAACGTAAGTAGTAACGCAGATGGTGGCTCGCTAATGTGAAATAAACTATAATCCTTCATATCCACTCCTTCATCTAGCTTTCGATTCGGTATTGTGGCACTGGGATTGTGTGTGATTTCTGGCGCAAGTATATTTTCAAAGCCTCTATCTCGTAATTGGGCGACTAAAGATGAAATATGCGAATGATATGTGATATCAGCCATAATGACAATCTTTTCGGATTTCTCCTTGTATGTGTTTTCGAAAGCTTGAATGACGGATTCGAGGTTTAGTGGGCGAGATGTGAAGACGTAAATCACAGGCAATCGTGCGGTAGGAGATAGACAAGCGCGGCCATAATGAATGACGACCTGCGCATCGACATGCTCAGCGGCGATTTCATCCACACAACAAGATCCATAAGATGTATCTGCCAATATGTATAATTTATGTCGTACATTCGATGTCGCGACGTTCGCGGGTGGACTGCTGAAGTCGGTTTCTAGGCTCGAGCCTTCATCCTTTGGGATTCCGCTCGAACTTGGTTCCGCAGGTAATTTTCGAAGTCTACTCTCCAGTTCCTGGAAAACCCTAGGTGCATCTGATAACATTCCATCCGAAAATTGTAAAGCTATTTTCTTCCACCCTCCTTCTCGAATCTCATTCACCGTCCGCGAAATCTCGTAAACGTCGTACAACTCTTCGTCGGAAAGTTTAGGGAGGTCATCTTTTCTGATCGAAGGTGTGGGATCTTCGAATATATGTACCTCTGGAGTCGATAGAACTGGTGCGGTGGTTAGTTGTTCCATCGTTTTATTTCGTATGTCTGAGAAAATTCATATGGCGGGGTTGAAATTATATTGCCGTTTTCACGGCGGGGAAGGGCGGTGAGCATGGCAATATATTTTACCAAAGAGTCCACTCTCTTTCTCGCACCCTTTATTATTCTATCATGGATCGAAATGTCTACTTACTCACAGCGTACAGCTCAAAGTCAACAAATACGATCTCGAGAAGCTCTGTTGACGGCAGAGCTAGTCTTGCAGCGAGTGCTGACAATAGAATATCAAGATCCAACCATAGCGATTCTTGACACATCAACACTGATAGAGTCTTAGAAGTGAGCTTCGAGTCGTTTGAGTGGTTCTGATTCTGTTTTTACTCTGCCACTGTGTCGATGTAATCGTTTAAACGATCGATGATGAAGGTGGTATCAGATACCAGGAATTGATACTTCGCATTTGTGCATCGGTAGATACTGAGTCACGACATGAAATCTCTCTGCTCCTGGATCTGAAGCTGATACTCGTTGCAGACATTCCTGTTTTTGGTTCCGTCACATTCGGGTGATGGCAAGGGCTGTCAGCGAAGTACACGTGCTGTGCGAAAATTGCCAGAAGGGATTTCCGTTAAAGATGCTCATAGCATTGGCTCAAATATATCAATTCACCGTTCATTGTCTGGAGAGTTCCAGCGCAGGTTATAGTCATGATGCAAAAACGGTACACCAGCATCATATAGCTAGTTCACTAATTGACAAGCCGATCGATGAACAGTATTTAGAAGATTTACAGTAAAGGGGCTTGTGAGCCTTACCAGTTTTATAACAGGGGTTTTGGGTAATGCCACACTCAGGGGCGATAAGACGCCGTCGTTGTGCAGGGCAGTGCTGCTCAGCCCTGGCTTTACAGCGTTAACAGGTGGTTGGCAGAAAATCTATTAAAGATGATTTAAATATTCCTTCTTCACACTATACACATCCACAATGAGCTAATCGCCCTTTCTCTTCGTGAAACAATTCAGCGTTCCAATTATCAGCTCCATAATTCCTTCATTTTAGTATTTGTACGCTCATGGATTATTCGAAAGTCTCCTCAATGGAAAAACGTAAAGTCTCATCAACATCCGTCTATGGCATTGATGATTCCCAGATCCCCGAACCTCGGTGCTTTGCGTCAGGTGCTCCAAAGCATTTCCCACGCCGCGAGGGGAAAGAGATTACCGATGCAGATTGGCCTGGTCTCAAATCGATCATCCATCGTCTGTACATCATCGAGAATTTGACATTCCCCAAAGTCAAAGAAACGCTCCATTTAGAGCTGGGATATAACATCACGTGAGTCTAATTCGCAATCAACTTCGCTCATTTTGATTGAAATTGAGAAGTCAGATCTGACGAAAATAGGAAACGACAATTTACTAGAAAAATCGAAGTCTGGGGCTTCAGAAAGAACTTTAGGAAAAGTGAAAGAGATGATATTGTGAAGAGTGGAGAAATTCCTCAAAGATTTATACACGACTCGCGAATAACCCAAAAACGAATCGAGCGCTTGCGGAAAAGGAATGGTGTACAAATGCGCCCAGGAATTGAAAGCGAAGATGACGAGATATTTTTCGTACAGAACCAGGACGTTTCCAAAAAAACGAACGCACCCCAAGAAGCTTCATTGGACGTTGAATCCTGCTATGCCATGATCGGGGACCAAAACACACCACTTCAAAACCACGACATGATCATTAAACAGACACCTATTTCAGAGTTTCGTCATGACATAGTCACACCCAATATCGAAGATCAATGTTCTTTCGGTCAGTCTGCTGAAGATGATTTCGAACATTCATGGTTGGCTGAATTATTTGTGCAGCTCGAGACTGCAGAGATAATTGCGTCCACAAGTCTTGATAATGAAACCGAGCAGGGTGTAAAAGAAACACAACACCTATCTAGAACTGAACTGAAGGAACCTTCCAGACCATATAGTAGCACTTCATCATGCGGTGGGTCTTTCCTGGCTCAAGCACGTAGCCACTCTTCACATCACCATTCCGCTAGGAGTACCTCGCTACAATCCCACAATCCAGGAATGCATCAACTATACTGGAGTCCCCTATTTGAGATTAACATCTTCCCAACATTGAGAAACTTCAATAAACGATCACAAGAGAGCTGGTTCCATTTATTTGCATCATTCAAAAGAGAGTCAATAGTGTGTAAGGAGAAATTTTCAAAATTGAAAAGAGTGTTGCCACCGAATTCTCCGGCAATCATTTCAACCTTAGAGTGCATGGCTTTTGTGTATCACCAACTCGGCTACAGCAGAGAATTCGAGATGACATGCAGAACTCTCTTGTATGCAAGACAAAACGAACAATGTCCTAACACATACAAAATGGTAGAAATATGTCTTTGGATTGTCGATTCCTACATTGTTTCACATGATCTAAAGATCGGGATGAATTTGCATACCATCCTACATCCAAGGATAGAAAATGCTATGGATTCTCGACATCCATTACATATTCATTCATCTTACTTGATGGCCGAAATTCTTTATCGTCTTTGCCAGTATAACGAAGCTGAAGCTACAATCCGCCCCGTAATGCAGATAGCTTTGGCCGCATTAGGGCCCAACCATCATTTAACTATAAGAGTAATGAATTTACTCTGTTGGATTCTGCGAAAAAATGGCTCTCTAGCAGAGGCCGATAAGCTTGCTAGGTACTGTCTTCAAGTTTTGGATAAGTCGGAATTGCTCGTGGCTTGGCTGAGATGCGCAGAAATACTCATGCAAATATTGGAAACTAGGGGACTTTACAACGAAAGTGCCAATCTGTGTCATCGTATATTTGAGTTAGCAGTCGAAGCGTTTGATAATAAAAAGTATACATCCTTTCTTTATCACACGAAAATGGCCAGAGCCCTCTTGAAACAAAATGAGGCATCAAAGGCAGTTGATATGCTAAAGGGCATCCAAAATTCCCCTTACGCAAATGGAGGGAAGAAAATATTTATAGAGGTAGAGTTTAAAGTTGTCTTAGGTAGCGCTCTTTGGAAACGGGGAAGTGTCTGGGAAGCTATAGTCTGCTTCAAAGAATTACTGAAGTCAACGGTCAGAATGTACGGATGGGACCATTCAGTTGTTTTTGTACACTGCAAGATGATTGTAAATTGCTTGGTACAGCTTTTACAATATGATGAAGCTTTGAAGTTTTTTGAGAGATTTCTGGAAAAATGTAGAGGTTTTGTTAAGCAGGGCTCATCCATTGCGGGATGGATTGGTGAAATCGAAGATAGGATGTACAAAATGCAAGGAGAGGGTAGAGATGGCGACAGCAGTATTTCTGAAGATTATGAGGAAGACGAAACATGTTTTGAAAACACTGAGATGAAAGATTATGATATTCGTGAAGAAGGAAACGATGACGAGGTTCAATTTGAGGGTCGTGGGCCAAGGTTGGATGATATATTCAATACGGAACGAGACATCTCTAAGGACATAACCTTTGAGGAGCTAGGTCTTGAAGATATCTTAGCATAGTATAGGGTAATAATAGAGGAGCTTAATAAACTTGCACAATGGTATCCCAAAAGTTGAAAGTTTTGGTCAACTAGCACAAACAAGCTAGTCGCGCAACAATGCATGCACATGCCATTTCCCGACTTACAATAGCTTAACCTCTGGTATTACGAGTACGATGTGAGCTTGGCTTTTGATAATCCCAACGCCAGAAACTGTTTCTTTGCGTAGTTGACTGACACTGGGCCATAGCCTTGATTTAAGAGGAAAAAACACCATAAATGACCTATGATTTCGAGATATATCTGACTTGCAGGATTGCAAACAGTCTTTGGCATAAGCAGGGCTAGATGTATACTTTCCGCTCTCGGACTCCCGGCAGGATAGTTATGTGGCGTGTGAATTCAATATCTCAGGAGAATAACTATGGTTTCCTAATTTTTATCCCATTCAAAACGTGAGAATCTCTTATCATTATTGTTCTTCTTGGATGGCGTCAGATTCGGACTCTTAAGCATTCATCTTGCGCTTTCCTGTAATCCCTCTACACCCCCCCAAAAGAATCTATCTCACGACAGTCTTGCACATCACACCACTTGCAAGAGTTCTATGTTTCAATATTGAATTCATACAAATACATGTCGTATCTATTCGTCATCACCCATGACCTTTTTCTCCTCCCCCTGCTCCCAGCCCCTCTCTAGAAGTTTCGTTCATCAAGCATTCCCAACCAGCATATCCTCCCAACCCAAACCAAGATTAAAGAAATAGACGCCAAAGCTTTCCATCTACAAGTAGTTCCAAATTTCAAACGTCCCGACAGATCTATGATTTTCTTTCGGAGAATAGAATGAAGCTGATGAATATAAACAGGAAAATTCCCCAGGAAAAGAAAGAAAGAAAGCCTGGGAAAACAGAAGGACAATAAAGAAGAAAAAAAGAAAAAATCCACCATGACACCCCCAAAGCAACCATTGAATTTTGGGTATCCATAGAATGATCTACCGAATCTGATCAGAACACATTGAATCAGATCGGGTTAGAAAGAAAAAGAGAAAAAAAAAAGAGGGAGAGAAAAGAAGAAATAATGTAAGGAGAAGAAAAATTGATGTTCTAATGCGATGCGTCCCTCAAGCCTGCTCGTCGAAATCCCGAATGTGCTTAGTGTACATCCCTTGCTGACCGGAAAGTTGTGCATTTCTTCCTTTCTGATGGCCCTTGTAATTCTCAACAGGACTACTATTTCCACTGCTACTCCAAACCGGGTCTTCTAATTTCTCAATTCCAGGTGCATATCCAGTATTGCTTCGTTGCGGAAGGCCAGGAGGATGAGAAGAAATTACAGGAGAGGCGACTGGAGTAGAAGAAGCGCTTTTGTGAATTCTCAATCCCATTATTTCTCCCTCATTGCCCGAGGGTGCGAAATAAGAAGGATTTTGGTGCGTAGGTGTTTTAGCACGAGATTGATGACTAGAAGAACCATTGCGGCTTGAACTTGGGTAGTTGCGTGTAGATCCATAAGAGGAAGAAGGGGTTTGCGGAAGAGGTGATTTGGGGGGGAGAGACGGTGGGTAGTTGTTGGGGGTGGTATAGTATTTGTCGGATGATCTTGAGGAATATTGTGGATCAATGGCTTGTTTTGGAGGGGCAGGGAAAAGTGAGACGGTCTTCGGTGTTGGTGATTGTCTAGCCTTGGGAGATATATCTCGTGTGCGGATGCTCAAGTTTTCCGGTCGTTGAATAGTCTGGTAACTTGCTTTGCTCTCAGTGACAGATACAGCAGTTGAGGTACGAGCGGTATCCATGTCATTGGCAGTTTCTGCTTCAGAAAATGTGGTTGTTCTAGCCATACTCTCGTAGCTAGAGACGGAAGACAAAGATCTACCTGTGGCAGTCGGCTCGAGTCTCTCTGGTACAGAATCAAGTCCATTGTTTTCAAAGTTTGATTGCTTTCGCCATGCTGAAGACACGGTCCAGCAATGACTTCGACTGTGTTCAGCTTGCTGTCTGAGTGATTGGTCCTCAATCCATGCAGGTTGTTGCTCTATTCTGCCGGACAAGAAGTATTCGACTTCGTCGGAATAATCTAATCCTGGGGTGTCAACAACGAGTGTTGATAAAGTCTGCAAGATGAAATAAACAAGAACCCAGCGGGCTCTACGAGCGCTTCTTGGATCATATTCGCCGATTCTGTCTGTCTTCTCCCATTGCATATACGCTTCCACCATTTCATTGCCCTCGTATTCGTCTCCAAGGAGAAAAATATTTGTTGCCTCAGTATATGCTAGAGCAGATTTTCTAGCTTCCAATGGTGTGATTCTCCCTAGAGTAGGTGGACACGATTGTGGCAGTTGAGCATAGGGATGGGGAATGGAAGGAATATTGTGATGACTGTCGAATCGCTCGATCAGACCGACGAAATCACAGTCATGGCTATTAGGACGAAAATCTGGAGAACCAAGGCGAACGATGTTGGACCTGCGACTGTTAATCTTGGATGAGCCATTCCAGACAACTTTTCGATCAACTAGATAATCATAAAGTGCATAGAAATCGGTGGCGAGAGTTCTGACGATAAGTCTTGTAAGCCACCCATCGACGTTCCTAGAATCCGGCGGCATAGGAGGCCACGTTCCAAACATATCCGAGTAATGGTCGCGAAAGAATCCCTGGAGTCTGACAAAAGCCTCACGAGAGCTTACGCCATGATGACCTAAAGCTTCTGGCCAGTAGGATCCGTAGTCAAACCTAGCCAACAAATCCTCACAATAAGCTACCTGACTTAAAGTTTCGACGCTGGCCTTATCAAGCATCAGCTTTGTAGCTGGTGAAACACTCTTCCAGCTGGGTAATGAGGCAACTTGGTTATACATTCCTGCACAGTGTACAAATGCCTCGTGCCATCCTTGCTGCCAGTGTATTTTCTTGTGTTCGCTCCAGATTAACGTGCTACAAGCCAACTCCGGGTCATCACGAAGATCGTGCCATCCCATTGACTTCGTGTAAGTGACTGGAATATGTGACAGGTTCTGGTTCCGAGGCATGATTGCCAAGAAGCGCTCGAATACATCGGTGATTGCTTGATGCAAGGTGTATCCAACAATTCCTTTGCCGGAACATACAGCAAAGACATTTCTCCAGGAAAGCTTATATCTTAGTAAATCCTGCCTTGAAACATTTCCAGCAGATGGTAGTACAAATCTATACGAGATTTGGGAGGAGTCGAAACTTTTACTGGATTCGGATCCTGGAGGAGTCGGTTGTCGAGGTCTTTGAGGCCCATTTCGGTAGGATTCGGAGATGCTCATGTTATCGATATCGTCTGTCAAACCGTCGCGAAGTAGTGAATCTACTAATGGGGATCCTATTGTTTCGATCAAATGAGAGCCCAGTCTAAAAGCGGGTTGTGGTATCTCATTGTCTTCTGCCTCACTGGCGTAAAACACCAAAGCGTCTCCTTTTGTGTCCCAAAGATCTGGATCTCTGACATCAAGTTTATCCCACAATACAACTGGTTGTCCTTTTCGTCTCCACAACTTCATTTTTTGAGGTAGTGGCGGAGCGTCTCCCTTGAGAGCTCTACCTCGCTTGTAGGATGGCTGGCTTTCATGACTGGGGGCTCGTCTTAAGGGGCTGGTAGGTCGCTGATTCATATAGTGCATTCCGTCTGCTGCCAATTCATGCTTCTCCTCTCCATTTGGTGTTGTGGGTGGGGTTTCATTTGGTACGTCTTTGCCTTTCTTCTTTTTGAAAACGTTTGCGAAATTGTGACGGAAACTCTCGCTGCTCTTCTCCATCTTTGAACGAAAAGCTGATTTTTCGATTCCAGAGGTTTCGATGATCGGCATCTCAGGTCTTCTGATTCGAGCATAGCCAGGATTGAATTCGGGTTCATAGTGACCGCTGTTGAGTGATCTCGCTGAAGGATCATCTGATTTCATAAAATCATGATGATCTGAGAAATTTACTGAAGCGCCATTATCCATTCCATGAAAATCGGAGATTGATGGATCGGATTTGAAGGAGGGGGTACGCTCTTTTCCTTTGAGTGTGTCATCTTTGTTCAGGTAGTCATATCCTGCTTTGTTGTTCTTGTCCACCTTGACCTTCCTAACATAGGCTGATCGTCCAGACATGACGACTATTGGCCTGTCGAAAGAGGTTTGTGTTGTTCAACAGGTGGATGGCGAGAGTTGAGTTGGAAGTTTGAGAAGTGCAATAAGAGTTTCGAGTGGAACTCAAGTAGTTGGTTTTGGTATGTGAATCATCCAGTAAATTTCGAAAGCAAAGGCAGTAAAACAACTGAGCCCTGCAAAGAAAAATTGAATGTAGTGAATAAGAGGTAAATGGATTGCCAGATGAAGTCGAACTGCCCTTCACAAAGAGTGAATAGAGCAACTCTTTTCGGTCTATTAAATTTGTAGATAGGAATTATTTGGTTAGAAGAGCAAGACGGTATTGCTTTTCAATTAATTATTGTTGCGTGGGTGTTGTGATATTCGGACATATAGTTGTTCCGAAATAAGAGGTTATTCGGATGGAACTTAGACTTCACTGTCGCCATTCACTCCAGACAAGGACAACCAAAACACACTTCCAAGGAACTTCCAAAGTGAAGACACTCAGCTCCCATACCAAGATCTAAATATATATGAATCGAAGAGCGGCCGGTATAATTAGGGTTAGGCGACTTTTCAACACTCCGAAGATGCTGTGATGCTCAGAGAACTAAAATATAATGATACAGAACGAGAGGAAACGAAACAAGTGAAGTCAATGTTGAAACTTTTCCAACTGGATGATGGTGGGGAAGAGAGGTAAGTTGTACTGGGGAATGACACAAGGATTAGGATGATGATTGCTCTTAGTCTATTGCTTTTTTTCTTTCAAGGCTGACAATGTACTACCAGGAAAGAGCTTCCTTTTCCCCATGCAATGTGTGAGATTTGACATGAATGATATGATCTTGCATATGAACTGGGGGTCAAGATACATGAGTTGCGCTCGTAGTCGAGCTAGTCGCACGAAGAAGGAAACTTTATAACTGGATCCTCTGGTGGAGCATCTCGATATTGGCAGTCCCCCGCAACTTTGGTATGGCACCCCTCTCTGCTTTCCGTCCCCTTGGTATCCTTTATCTGACGGAAGAGACTGGATAGGTTAGGCTGATTCAAAACGGAAGACGGAATACCACGCATTCCAAGAAGCTAACGGTGGACTCAAGGGCTAGAATATGAGACCTTGTAACCTTTATTGGTTTATATGGGAATGTCTGAACTAGAAACTCAGAAGATTTTTGCTTTTCCCAACCCTAATAATACTCTGTAGGTTATCTTTCAGATCAGCACCTAAAAAGACTATAGGGTTTTTAGGGCTTTTGTCTTTTCGATAACCTCATTTACTTATTAATTACAAGAATCATTTGAATTTGAATCAACCAAAGCTATTCTGAAGTCTTCGAGTATAACATTGGGAGCTTAGGTATAACATTTGAAGCTTAAGCATAAAACTTGAAGCTTAAGCCATGATTAATCTTGAGTGTAATTAGTTGAAAGGTGTGCTGCGTTGCTATATTGTTCAAGAGAATTGGATTGGTTATACACACCACTATGATGTTCTTACCGAAAATGGTTTAACGGGATTGTAAAGATCGATAAGGGGCTTGGCGTTTAGCTGCTTTTTTTCCAGACAGATGCTTTCGTTTATATCCAATGAGTGGTTCATGTACGAGGTATGTATTCAAGGATACAGCGAAGCACACACACACATACCAATGTCGAAGGCAGGATTCGTCAGGTCGGCGTCGCTTGGGGGTCGAGGAAGAGGCATGTGAAGGAAGCAAGACAACGCTTCCGGATAGGTATGCATAAAGTAAGCATAAGGCAAGAGGAGCAGGTCGACGGCACCGTTCAGTCTGCCGAGCTATGGACTCCCGAGCTTCCCCTACGAGCATCCTTATACTAGACTTTTCCCTTGCTATCACTTACCACAATTGCCTTTTTTCATTGTTTGTTTACAATTTCGAAATCTTGAAGCAGGCGAGCATCATTCCTTTTCTTACTCAATGCAATTTCAAATCCGTTCCCAGGCCGCACCTCGCAGCACTTATCCGTTATCTATGTCAATTTCAGTGGGTTTGTCTTGATTTATCCATGATGTTTGCATTTACGATCTCCACTCTGGTGACAGGGTAGGCACGATACGTCCAGCCCCGCTGTCTGCCCTGGATTGTTTATGGGTTTAGAACCTTTTAGAGCTTCGATTGCATGAAACATCCGGAGGGGGATCAGGAAGGCCTGGGGAGAATGAATAGGAGGTCTCTTCCACATGGTTCATCTTATCTCATGTGCTTACCGTGTTATTTGTAAGGACAGCTTCACAATTGGCCCGTCGAAATTGAACTTGACTTCGTGCCTGTATGGATTTATGGCTCCGTTCGCTGTCGTTTCTGAACCATTGTGCAGCGTTCCATCGAGGTAGCGACGTAGTGGCAATTAACTAGACCTCCTGCACTTTCGCAATTCGGCCCCGAACAAATGATCGAGGAGAACGCCTTCTCGACCTACCTAGCTACCTAGCTAGCCACCTGGACATCATGGCAAGATCGGTCTGATCCAATCGGGTCTCTTTATCGACGATGATAAGAAGTGCATGCTGGGAAGTTTCTCCTAACTGTTGTCAATAAGATGGGCTAATCAATTCAACTCATCGCGTTTCGAATTTCATCTATTTAACATTTGGTACCGAAATTTACGTGTACTTGGCTTACATTGCTAACATATTTGGTCTTCGGACAAACCCCAGCAAAGTATTCACGTCCGACGACTGTCCGGATTCATTTAATGCTACTTGTTATCTCGGTATCCAGACCCGGATCTAGGAGAATATCACGGATGGCAGGGTCAAACCCCGTCAAACGTCAAGTATTTGAGAACAAACACCGTCGGAGCCTCATTCCCCTTTCTATCATCATCGTACGAGGGACTTGTTACATTTGTACGAGGTACTGCACGTCAGCATTCGTATCCACTATGCATGGTCAACACAATGTACACTCGCTGTCCGTTACACATTCAGGCATTCACTCACCTAACCTTCCATTTCTCAAGTCTCAGCTCATCCCATCGTCAATTGTTCGCATTGGAAAATCAAGGAATCGAATCTCAACTCAACGTTATACAGCATGAGTTTCCCATTCCCAATGCGTGCATCTGCCAGCTTGTTGTCAAGCCATCCATCCAAAAAGAATCGATTTGCCCCGCCGCTATACGCGTAAGACCTCCAATTTCTTCTTAGCGGGCAGCTTACCATGTAAGTGCGTCAGTTGTGAGCGATGTCACATCCCATTATGGCAGTACCCTCCAGCCTTCCCGTGATAAGGCAATCCCCACAGCTTACAACGTTTTACTTCTCTGAAAGCGGCAGGTAGTCGTTCCAATGTTTCTCTGCTCTGCCGGGAGAAAATCAAACAACATTGCATATCTTGGCAGCATTGGAGAGAAGTCTACTCCTTTGTTCTAGGAGCAAGAACTCGCTCATATTTCAATTATGATTTTCCAAAGGCCCACAAGGCATTGATCACATCAGGGTCTCTTTGAAAATCAATGATAAACATGATCACCTTGTACGTAGATCGCCTCAGGCTTTTCTGGGGACGAGGCACTGTTCCACAACGAGCCAATGTTCCACATTTTGGTGGGCGGACCGAATGGATTATTCTTTCATGGATGTGATCTAGATCAGAAATCCACATGTGGGTAGCATGCCTTGCGAGTTGCAAGATCTCGGTTGTAATTCTTCACAACACCGGTAGCACCCGAAGAATCTAAATTCGTATTATGATTTCCTGCCCCTGAGGAACACATTGAAGGGCAACCTCCTAAGTTTCAGTTTAATTTACGTTTGATTATTGGTAATTCAGGGTGTCCCAATCTTAGCATTGCAGTCCAGCGCAGGAGTAATTGTATCCGCTGGTTTATGGCATGTTTTTCCATAAGTCAAAGACTTCAATTCTTGTGGGCGAGCACATTGATATGACATGTGTACTGCTACACAGCACATGTATAGGAAGTTTACATACATGGAGGCTTAGTCTGTCCTATGCTGTGGCCTGTCCTCTGCAGAAGGGCTGCAGGAACAGGTGCAAATCTGATCTTTCCCTTGTCTGTCACTCACAATTGTCTCTATATCCATGTAATTTTTTGTCCACCTGTTCTTATACTGATTGAAGTTGAGACCTACGATGATAGTTCAATATTGTAGAATGCAGGAGGATGCGGCTATGCCAATATCGCAAGTTCGTTCCGAGGTATGACTATGGTAAGCTTTGACAGTGAGCCCCTCTCCCCCTTCCTCACCACGAGGCAATTATCAAATAGCAAAAGCATAAAACATATGAAAATCCATCGTCACAAATAAACCCATCGCCAAAGATAAACCCATCGCCACAGATAATAAACCCACCGCCACAGATAATAACCCCATCGCCACAGATAATAACCCCATCGCCACAGATAACCCCCTGAAATAGATATAATCAACCACGTTGATCAATTCTCAGTTTCATTGGTTTTTTTTCTCTTATCCATTCTATCACTCTCTCCTAGAATGTAGCCTTCTCCATACTTGAAGAACCCTCGTTTCAACCCACTTCGAGTCGATTTTGTAGGCTTATCCGGCTTTGAATAAGATCGAAAATCGGCACGCTTCAAACATATACGACACCCACATGGCTTGAGGGCTGCATTGTTCGTTGCGTTCTTTACCAATCGAAAAATTTTCTTGCCTTTCTTAGTGGTTTTGCCACTATCTTCCCACATCCCATTCGCACATAGCTTATATCGCGCCTCTCTTGTCTTTGCAGACAACGACTTCTTGCCAACATCTGACATATCTATAGCTGAAAAAGCTCTGCCAATGTTTGCCTCCTATCAATCCCAGTCAATAACCATGTGAATATTGGATAGCTAGTTTGATCAAACTTACATGCTCCTTGATAACTCGCGCTGCTCGAGTCATACCATTCTTCATTGATTGTTTATATCTATCATCGCCAAGAATCCCTTCCTTTTGTTTCTGTTTTCTCGCCTCTTCTGACATTTCGGGTTTTGATCTCTTAACTTTCTTCGTTACCTCATCAATGGTTTCGATGTAATCTTCGCCCAGTGCTTCATCATGTTGCACCTCTTCTGCAGACTCAAACTCCTCTTCTTCATCTCCCCCTTCCTCTTCCCCGCCTCCCTCTGACTCGCTGGGATCAGCATCCGCAGCCGCATCGACTTCGTCCTCACAATCTGAGACAACTACTTCATCCTCATTGATATCCGATGCAGACGAATCACTCTCACTTGGATAGTAATCCTCGTTGTCGTTAACGATGACCTGGAAATGAAACAATTATCAGCTGATGATTAAGTATATAGATAATCGACATGGTCGATTATAGCTGATACGTACCTCGCCTGATGTTAACTTTCTTCCGGGTCCAGTAAAGTTGGACTTTGCTTTTTTGCCTGCCATAGCAACTATATGCTTGTCTAGAATTGGTATCGCAAAGATTGTATTGTTGAAAGAAAAAGAAAGTATTTGATGTATAATGGAAAGAAGAGAATCAGAATAAAAAACTATACCCGTTCTCTTATATGGACTTGATTTTATGTTGAAAGGTGAACTATTTAAAAGTGAATCTATATCGCTTTATCACATGCAAAAATGAAGTTCTGAACGTGGGGTAGTTTAAGATTAAGATGCACAATCTCTTTATAATATTAGAAACGCTTTCCCCAACAATCAACTGTCAATATCCCTTCCATGGTGTAACGGTTAGCACACCAGATTTTGATTCTGGAGATATTGGTTCGATTCCTATTGGAAGGTTGCGAATAGAATTTTTTCATTTCATGATCAGTTTAAACCTGTTGTGAAATGTTATCGTATTCTTTTTGTCGAATTGTTTTTCCAGGTCTTTTATCCCCTACAGGTTTGCTTCCAAAATATTCCATGCAAGGACTATGAATGTGAATTAATGTCCGTTCCGGAAAATATCCAGTTGCAGGACCCTCTAGTGGTTCCCGATCGAAGGTTCGAATTGCAACATCTAATCGGCAGCCATGCCAAAGTCCACAAGGGTATTAAACAACTCCACGATTGTTTTGGCGCATCACTCTGTGCCACAAGCAGTTTTTTCAATCATGACTAGAATTGAATGGACTGACATCTTCCTGAACAATCGCGTGTAAGTACACGTTTCACCGCCATTTTTATTCTGCCCACACGCTCACAAATACGACGCGCTAATAAGGGTTTGGAAGTACAGTACCAAAATATCATTGCAAAAATGAGTCGACCAAAAGACCATGCGATGAGACACATGGACAGTTTCCTCCTGTAGTATACAGGAAATTGAGACGAGTCTACTGAGATATACTACATTCACTGCCATTGATTACGTTGAAGTTTAGCAACGATGATTTCTGGGTCTGGAAATGCCTGTTTTGTAAGGGTACTTGTGAGGCTATAGGCGCTATTCTATTTGTTCAAATACATATATCATATGATATGAAATCGCTAGAGAGCCGGTACAATAAGGAGGTTAAGGGGGAGGAGGTTGGATAATTTGAGGTTACACTAGCGTATTTGTCTTTTTGCAAACTCAACCACAACTCTTGAATAAATAATTAATTGTTGTTCCCATCAAGGTATCCAATACTCCGGGCTGCAGTTCAACAATATAAGGGTTTCAGTGTCCAAAAGCAATTAGAAATCTGAAAATGATTCAATATTCCAATCAAAATCAATATCTTAAATGATTTGAATGTTCAAATTGATTTGGAGATTTGATAACCTTCATTATTGGATTGCAGTCCGGACTATTGGACACCCTAGTTCCCATGGTAAAGTTGAGCTTTTGTTAGATATTTCTAGCAATGGATTAACTTGGAATCGATCTTTAGCGACAAGTAGCTTGAAAAGTCTTGCTATACATGCTCGGCTTGTTGCTCGGCTACGTGTTACCCCTTTCCTTTTGCCTAACTACCTATGATGCTACCGACACAAACATTAAAGCACCAATGATCCACCAGCAATACTGAATCGACGAATTTTGGCGGCCTCGATAATGGTTCATCACTGTCGCAAGTTGCGAGCCAGGTGACTAGACAAACAACTTGGAGCTGCTGGAATCAACTGGACTTTGTCAGAACGGGGTATCATGAATCTTCAGCAAGAGTGGACCAGGCTCTTGGTGTCACCCTCGAAATCCTGTTCTTCATTTAAACCAGGCGAGTCTCACACTATATCTCACATCATGCCTCCCATGTGGTTTACCAATCCAGCTTTGATAGAAACGGAGACGCGCAAGTTTTTCTTCGGGATCCATACACCAGGATTCGGTTCGTTCGTCTGGTAGTTTAGCTCAAGGTCTCCAGGTTATGCTCACCACGGCAAGCATCGTCAGATATTATGCGTTGTGATTTGCCTTTGATGTTTTCATTCGTACATGGGTATAAGTGCCGAAACTAACTTCCATCAGCCTGCTACTGTTCGAGATCCCCGGGGATACCTAGATTCCCGATTCGATAGACATCTACGTCCAGGCTCACAAATTGGGTTGTTTCTCGTCAGCGTAGTCCTAATTGTTCATAGTGACCGACATGACCATCGCCGAGCTCATTCTTCCCCAGACCAAGTTAACCATGCTCGGGGAAAGATGGCAAACGCTTGCCCAGCTGAACTCGGAATGTGCGCGAGAGCTATGAGAGCCATGAGTCGAGTCATATTCAATGACTGTTTTGGCCGAAGGTCAATAAAGAATCTTGATATGATACATGGTTTAGTCGTGTTCTTTCATCACGCTGATATAAGGGAGAACTGTTGCATTGATGCAGATATTTAAGAAGTGGAAATCCATCGCCGTAGCCTGTGCCTCGAACGGCGGTACAGTGATTCTACGTGTTTAACTGAAGATAGGTTCTGTTGACAACCAAAGAAGCTTTACCAAATATTTTTATTGAAATTTACTGAGACAACTAATAACACCTTGATGAAATTGAAGATATCAGAACCAACTTCATATCAACCCCATGTCGAGGAACTTCCTAATCCTTCACTGATCACCAAGTCTCTCCTACCAAACTACAGTTCTCGATATTTTGTTGCTCGTCTGATTTTCAAACCTGTTTATTCAGATATGTTCGATATCATCATAATCATCATCGCCGTCGTCATGATCACCTTCGCCATCAGCATCATCATCTTCACCGGCTCGAAAATCAAGGAACCAGATCCAAATCCAGATATGCAACAAAACAAATGTAGAGTCAAGACCACGATTTTCAGACATCAAAGGAGTAGTCTTAGAAGAACATCAAAATACCAACACAGCATTTCCAATGCCGATCTTTGAATTCATTCGTTTTGTTGCTTATCTCATTTCTAAACCTGCTTTTTGTTGTTCAAATATGCTGTTCAATATAACATCATCACCATCATCAGTAGAGGAAATAAAACCAAGGAAGTATCATCAGATATGCAACAGAATGTGAAATCAAATAAAAAATCAAGAATACACCATTAGATGTGCAACAAAATATAGACGCAGACGCTGTGCTGAAGATGTTTCTAGACTTCGAAGCTTCAATGTATGGAGCAGACCTTCCGATCCACAGGTCTAGACTCGAAACATATACACCAAAGCGAATTGTACTCATATCTCTAGGAGTTCTAGAACCATGCCAAAGTTCACAATACATATTTTCGAATTCAAACTGTTTTGTTGCTCATCTCATTGACCGCAAACCTGTTTTTGTTGCATGCAGAATTGGTATCCAGGTACTCGGCCCTCCACATCCGCCGTCATCACCATCATAGACAACCGTCGATGATGATAATAGATCGTCGCCAGCCACAAAATTCAGCCATGGCTTTTCTAAAGCAAGGAATTTTCACAACAGATGTGCAACAAAAGCGCCTTCTGGACGACATGTACTCATTTTCTTTATCCTCCTGTGTAAAGCAAGGAAATACATACATTTGTAGATGAGCAACAAAATACCGAAACATCTCTTCCAGACATATAGAAGCAAGGAAATTTCGTTTCAGATGTGCAACAAAAGTAACTTTCTTCTCAAATATGACTTCTTCCCATCAAAAACCAAGGAAATAAATCTATAGACAAGCAACAAAATCTGCCCTCCTTCGAATTCATGAGACATGAACCTCAAAAAAGCAGGGAATGAACTACAGATGAGCAACAAACCAATTCTGCCTTCGAAATACAACATCCTCACGGCAAAAAAAGCAAGGAAATCTGACCCCAGACCAGCAACAAAGCCATTCTTTTTCCAAATCCATATAACATGAACCTCAAAAATCAAGGAAACAAATCTACAGACAAGCAACAAAAAGCTTTTGGTGCGATATCATCAAGGAAAAGAGGCTCAAGTGGTTCAATGTTGTGAAGATCTATAAAGCCTGGAACATTACGGTAGTGGTGGCGGAGCGGGAATGGCTACCGGTGTGGTATGTTATGCATTACATCAACCTTAATACCTTGATTTGCGAATTTACATCGTCATTCTTCAAGATCTTGTTGGCTGGTCAATTAGTCGTTGTAGAATCTGTATGATGATGACTTGGGTATAAGAAGGAAAGTAGTCTACTAAATAATTTCAAAAAGAAACATCAATTGTCTATTGATGCAGACATATCATATGTTCATTCATTATATTAGGTTATTTAACCCACCGATTTTTTTTTTTTTTTTTTTGATTTTTCGAAGCCCAATCACGTTGATTGTCCAACACGCTTTTACTCTGGGAGATCTAGAACATAAACGATCGTATCATAGACTCAGGAACCAGATCTAGCTATGGGCGAATTCTTGATGTGAGGCTAGGCCGTACAGAGCATGAGCTCTGATATTTCTCAAAACCAAGGCACGAGATGACTCGATAGTCAGCAATCGAATCGAAGACGCTTTATCCGATGTTTATCCGTTCGGAAGCATTGGTCCTATCGACACAGAACAAGAGAGAGAGAGAGGATCAATTGATCTCGATTCAATAAACGCCGAGCTCGATTAGTGATCAACGCAGCGCATACTTCACTCACATGGGTGACTAGATATTTAGGTGGGTGGGGGTAGACTTTCAACCCGCATCAAATCGATTTAAAGCCGAACCTGTGTTGAGTCTTGGAAGGAAGGATTCTGTCTACTCGAATGCACCAAGCGACCTTTGATACGGTGGAGTGTTGGCAGGGGATGTTTTGTCTACCTCTGGTTAGTGGAGGTTCATTATTAACAATCGATGGTATGAGTGAAGCTGTATAAACTCCACTAGATTCGTACTCACTATACTAGCTTGCTGAGCGCTGTGTACAAAACATTGCTTTCAACTAATATTCACACCACATGATCAATTAACATCCAGCTAATTGTTAGTCGACTCGGGTTACCGAAGGATCTCAGGTTCTCTCTCCCATCAACCGATGCTATTCTTTTACCACTCCAGTCAGTACTCGGCCAATTTGTGGAGGTAGCTCATGCCGATCTGAGTAATCTGGATCAAGATATTACATGGCACCTCCGGATTTTCCCCGCCTCCGCCTCTCCACTACGCGTATATGCCATTTGCTTACGTCGGAACAAACGGGCATTCTCAACGTTTTGAACCTGTTTCTGCACGATGATGAAAGACATAACAGCCGGGCTTCACCCCAGTCTCCAGATAAGCGCCTCATTGCCTTGTGCTTCATAATAGGGAGTAAGATAGATTGCAACGACAGCGAGTAGACGATTAACAAGCATGTAGCTTTTTTTGAGACATAAAATAAAATTCCGTATCGATTGAAGAGACAGGATGCGTTGTGCCGAAATCTCAAAGTCAATCCGAGTGCTAGACTGCTCTTTGGCAAATCGGCCTCAGTCGCCAAGCGTTGCGCTTATCTGAGCCACAGTGATAGTGGCAACCCAGTCCCATAAGCATTGGTATATACACTCTCCAAAAAGCTTTTTCATTTATTGGCAAAGATGCTTGATTGAATGAATGCCGAACATGAGGCGGCTCATTTAACATCAAGGAACTTGTGACAGATTTACTGAAATTCACATCTACTCTACATTTTAATACCAATATCTATGATATCTAGAGATTCAAAAGAGGACGATACAACAAATCCATATCGCCTCACAGCTCACATACATACCCATAATAAATACTTTTCCCGCACGGTGAAAACTGGGGCAATGTCATTCAAAGATGCAGATGCAGATGCAGATCAACGTCGGTGTTGAGGGGGAAACTCAAACCCAAATCGCAATGCTTGAAGGACTGCATGAGGGGGTGCTTAGCGATCCTGAGCGATTCTTGCCATCAATCAACATCTCACTGAAAACACAAATCCTACGCTTGAGTGGGCATGCCGTTATTTCCGCATTTTCCAAGTCAGAAAGTCCATCAGAAATTTGTATGACTCGCAAGATCATTCTGGGGCGGTAATTCTAAATCTAAGTATGTTCCAGTGTTGTTGGTCCTCGAAGTAAATCAAATTGTTCTCAAATTTTGAATTTAATGTCCATTTTTATTATTATTAATATGGATGTGTGTTACCTATTCTACTGCAACCTCGCTCCACTCGCTCTGTTATTCGTGCGAGTAAGTAGAGAAGTCGCTCTATTCACACTCTTTATCAATCTTGGTTGCTTCTAGTTCTAACTCTAGGTATGTCTGACACGAACTATCGGCCGAAACTCAAACTACAATACACTCGTATGATAAGTTTACTCGTGTAAACCTTGAGCCCCATCAATTTTTTGCAGGAGAAGACAAGTCCCGCAACTTGATTGGCTGTCACTTCCAAATCAAGATGATGGGGTTGATCCTACCCCCGGGGGGTCTCCAACAAGAAAAGTTGGGCAGTCACATTGAAGGGGCCCTGCATATAAAATCCAGAATGACGTACGAAGCGGGAAACCATGAATTGATATTAGATACATTGAACGAATTCACTCCTACTTCATCTTCTGCATCTCCTTCATTGAACTTCTTGCACTCTTCTTAATATGATAATATGATATTCTCTTGAACTATTATCGAAAAAGATCAACTAATTTTTTGCTTTTCTTTTCGGACATTTTTATACGAGGCATTCTCATTAGTGTTTTTGATACCAGGTCTAGAGTGCGGGGGGAACGAAAAGTCCTAGAAGCTCTTAGATTCACTGCTTTGACAACTAGTTCTAGCCCTGTTTTTAGTATCCATCTTATCAATCGATAATCTTTTTTATCAAGAAAGTATGTATCCCGCTGAGCCATATATATTCCCCTTCAAGAACCAGAATTCCTTCAAGGAGTTTCTTGCCAATACCCCCTCGCACCTCTTACGCACTCTTGCATCTCCAATCTTCAATATCACAAAGGAAAAATCACACCAGGAGACTAACGATTCATCGAATAGTATTAAATAATACAAAATTAAATGGCGGGTGGTATTCATACGCCAACCTCCAGTGACGGAAAGGTCATACTGGAGTCCGACCTATCTTCACAATCATCCAAACATGGCGATGCAGGATCTCACCTCGAAAATCCTAGTACTCAACCTCCCCGTGCAAACCGTGTAGCACGTTTCCCATCCGGTGACAATGAAAATGCAGTAACGAATGTCAGAGAGTCCGACAAAATCGAAATTAGCGAAGAAGATTGCTGGGGCCAATTGGGATATTCTTTTCCTTCCTGGAAAAAATGGATGATTCTGTCGGTTATTTTCATGGTCCAGGTTTCTATGAACTTCAATACTAGTTTATACTCAAACGCCATTGGTGGCATCGTCGACGAATTTGGTGTCAGCGCACAAGGTGCAAGAGCTGGTGCTATGATTTTCTTGGTGCTATATGCATTCGGTTGTGAATTGTGGGCTCCGTGGTCTGAAGAACTGGGTCGCAAACCTATTTTACAAGCTTCCCTATTCTTGGTCAACATCTGGCAAATTCCTGTTGGAATTGCTCCCAACTTTGCCACTATCATGGTTGGCCGTGCGCTTGGTGGTCTCTCATCGGCAGGTGGTTCCGTTACTTTGGGCATGATTGCCGATATGTGGGAATCAGATGATCAACAATATGCCGTTGCATTTGTAGTGTTCTCATCTGTCGGTGGAAGTGTTTTGGGACCCGTTGTTGGTGGTTTCGTCGAGGCTAATCTGGCTTGGAGATGGAATATCTGGATTCAACTCATCTTCGGCGGTGCCGTACAACTTCTTCATTTGGTTCTTGTACCTGAGACTAGATCGACCATTATGATGGATAGAATCGCCAAGAAGATGCGAAAGAGTGGTGAAAACCCAAACATTTACGGTCCAAACGAAATCACGCCATTCAAGGAGCGATTCTCCGTTAAAGAGACCTTGATTACTTTCATCAGACCTTTCAAGATGTTCTTGACAGAGCCAATTGTCTTAACCTTGAGTTTGTTGTCTGGATTCTCTGATGCACTTATCTTCATGTTCATTCAATCCTTTGCTCTTGTTTACAAACAATGGGGCTTTGGAACTGTCGAACTTGGTCTCTCTTTCCTTCCTATTCTTGTCGGATACTTCATCGCTTGGTTTGCATTCATTCCCGCCATCAAACGCAACATCAAACAACGCGCCAACAAACCAGACGATGAACACGCTCAATTCGAATCTAGACTTTGGTTTTTGCTCTACACGGCACCATGCTTACCAATTGGCCTTATTGGTTTTGCCTGGACTTCTACAGGTCCACCAATCCATTGGATTGGTTCATCAATTTTCGCAGCGATTGTCGGTATTGCCAACTATAGTATCTACATGGCGACGATTGATTATATGATTTGTGCCTATGGACCATATTCAGCTTCTGCTACAGGTGGAAATGGATGGTCAAGAGATTTCTTAGCAGGTGTTTTGACCATTCCTGCTACCCCCTTCTTCCAGAGTATGTATTCCTTTTATGACCTGTGTCGATAAATGCTAACAAACAATTCTAGACATGTCATCCGACCCATCTCTCTCACTTGCCTACGCCTCTACCATTCTTGCATGTATTTCCTTCGTCCTTGTGATCGCCGTCTATGTCATTTACTGGAAAGGACCTGTTCTCCGCAAACGCTCTCCTTTCGCCCAACAGCTATCTGACGCCAAAGCTGCCCACAATGAAGTAGTTCACGAGAAAGGAACCCACATCGGTGAAGGATCAACAGCGGTAGATGGCACTCATCTGTCAAGAATGCCAACCGGAGCAAGAGCAAGAAGTTTCGCTCGCAGTCAACAAGATCTACGAGTAAGACAAAACACGGGAAGCAGACCGCAAAGTACGCATGAGAAGAGTAATCCAAATAGTAGGGCAAACTCCAGGGCAAACTCTAGGGCAAACAGTCCAGTCAGGAGGGAGGTGGCGGAAGCAAATCATGCAGCGGTGATTCGGGAAGCGATGAACCATGAACGAAATGACTTGAATGAGAAGAGTATGGTTTAGAAGTAGAAGGTAATCAGATGAAAGCAATGAAGGCTGCTAATGATGGGTAATGTCACAATGGCATTTCGGCGTTCGGTATCGATATCCTAAGTTAATCGCATTTATAAGCAGTGGAGTTTGAAAGGAGCCAATGATGGGAGAGGAGGAAAATAGGATTGTATAGAAATGATGGTACCCAAGATGGTAGATAAGTACACGAATAAATGAATAAATGAAATCATACTGCTTGTCCCAGTAATATGTGATTCATTGTGAAACTTCTTTGCACATATTCGAGTTTGAAAATGATATTGTACCAACAGCTTCAAGGAAACATAGCGGAACCATGGCAATTTCCCAGCCCTTGAACAGAATTCCATTGAGAGATACTATTTCTCCAAGGGTTTCAAGTTTATGTCTCACAGAGATTTATAGTAGATATAAGAATATCATCAATTATAACAGAGTGAGTTGTGTTCGCGTCAACCCGTGAAGGGCAAGCAATAACTCATCAAAGTTTCTATGCCAGTATTGATGAAGACGCTGAAACTTTCACTTGAGTATTCAGACAATAATCAGAATCTATCGACAAACACAGTACTGAACAGAAAGAGAAGAAAAAAACAAACAAAAAACAAACAATTGAATAAAAAAGCAAATAGCTAAAACAAACAGAAAATCAAAATCGCAAAAAAGCGCGTTTGCGTTTACCGACGTGAATCTTCACCAACCCCGCCGTAAGGTTATGTTATCAATTAATAATGGCGGCTAAGAACACTGAAACTGTCGCCAAAAAAAGAGCAAGGCCTAAGAAAATCATTCTTGATATATCAGCAACATTTTCGCTATCTGACATATTGACTTCGAAAGCTGAGAAGTCTGAAGGATTGAAATTTGGGATTAATAGTACGTGGGCAATACGAAGAGTGAGTGAGAGTGAAAGGAAAGCATCTCCATCTCCATCTCCATCGACGAAATCGAAATCGAAATCGAAATCGAAATCGAAATCGAAATACGGAACATCTGCCATTGTAGCCGCGATTGCGTCTGCGCCTACTACGACCGAGGACTCAGAAAAGATTGCCATACCTGCGATATCTACTGCGATTGTCGCCATACCCGCTACCACCGAGGGAGAAAGTGACGTGAAATTTGAGGGGGTCATAGATTCATTGGATCCGAATATGCCGGGAACACCAAGCTCCAGGAATCGATCTTCTCTGATCGCAAACACAAATACGATGATAGCTTCTCCGATAATCGCACAGGTGCAGCGTGTCCAAAGCATACGTTCTGTATCTACTCAAGAATCCTCTTCCTCTTCCCCTTCGCCATCTCAATCTTCCAAATCAAGATCCTCCCAATCGCAGCCCAAACCCGCTCGAACAGCGGCGAAACCCACGAAATCCGAGCTCCCCCTCAAAGCTTTAAATCAATCTATAACCTCGCGTCTGACCACGCCTTCGGGCGCCCGCTCTATGGGTAAAGGAAGGGGAGAAAAACCTCTGCCGGGAAATTATCAAAGTGTAGCGAGGAGAGTTACGATGACGATTGTGGCCTTGCCCATACTGTTTGTTACGAGTTGGGTGCTTTGGGATAGGTGTGAGTTGTTTTGTTTTATTGTATTTTTCTGGGGCTTAGAAGAGGGGAGAGGATGGGATTTGGACAATGAATCAATGAATATCTGCTAATGAATATGCGACAACAGTAGTTCTAGGACAGGAGAAAAAATCACTTCTCCGCGAACCGCCCATGGTACCTGGACCACCGATGGCTGCGGAGATGGAAGCGCGGAATAACAGGGAATAATTGAGTGTGAATTTAGTGGTGAGTAGAGGATTCAATGAGATGTCTTTACGATTTATGAGGGTTGAATGTGGTGGATACATATATTGTGATGATGGAAGCTCCGTCTCCCAATGAAAAGTCTGGTTATTCATGGATAGATGGATGGATAATGGGACAGGAGTTTATTTTGGACGGAATGGCATGAAAATGGCGAGAAATAATATTTGATACCCCTTCATCAGGATAATATCGTTGCTTGAAGCTGTTGCGTTGTGTCCTAGTGGATGCGCATTTATATGACTGAAAACTTGGAGGTTGGATGCATTGAACCGATCATTTGATAAGGTGTAATCTTCTGTTTGGATATTGGCAGCATGCTTATTGTGCATAAAGCACAATGCTCTTAGTTGGAGTGTCTTCGTTCTATTATATACCCACAGCTGCCCCGCTCTCCAAGACCCCTAAAGAGACGTTGTGGAAATCCACTAAATACCCCTTTCTAGAACATGTAAAATTTAACTCCTTCTCTTTTGCTTCTTTGTCTCCTTTCTTAAATTCTTAAATATGGGGAATCTTGCGCTCCAATTCCAAACTCCAATGAATGCAACCAATCATCTATCCAAGCCCCAAACTCCGTACGCAAATGCTAGTGCAAATGTCCTCATAAAATATACCATATTACAACATTAAAGAGTTCATCCATAAAAGTTCTCAAATTAAATCCATCCCCTTTTTCTCTTTCTCAATAATTTCCTCGTAATCGACAAATCCGGCTCCTTCACCGTCGCGATCAACCATGTATCCAAATTTGGATCGGTGGTCCTTGATATAGCTGGGGATGTCATTGTTGTTGTCGACTCTTTTGTACCACTGTTGAAGAGAGAAGGTCAGTGAAGTTCTCTTTCGTTGGTAAGAGATAAATAACGTGAAGTTCAAAAGGTGAGTGAATTTGACGAGGCTCGCTTGAGACCTCTTAGATTCTTCAAGATAGAATGAATCTTCAACCATAATTCCAAGATTTCACCTGGCAAAATATTCCACCGCTCCAAACCTCGAAGGAAGAATCATTGTTCACGTACCTGACCAAATCTATCCCATAAATCCTTCCCTTTTCCGACTCTGTCCACAATTCTATCCGTCATTCTGAACTCCTGCTTATTCAGATTTGTATGACTGAAACTCTCCATCTTTCTTCTCATCTCCTTGAGTGTGCTAAAACAACTACTGCAGTGCCAAGCCGCATTCCACAAATTTCCTACCACTTTACTATCTCTTTCGTCCACGTGTACATGCCCTCCATGACGACTACGGAGACTATGTGGTTTGATGGTATTTTCCAGACCCTGGTAAAATGTCGCTTGGGGATGCGCCCACTGTTCTCCTCGGTGTCGAAATTGAAAGGAATAATAGTAGAATTGTGAGCGCAGTGTAAGGATCAAGGGGAAATTGCAGTTGCGTAGGACTTGAAGGGTAGCAGGTCGAATTACCTCGTCAATATCGGAGACGAGTATCACATCTCCTTCGATGGGCTTCTGTTCGTGCTCCAGCTTGGGGAATACCTGGGTGAACATGGCGTCTCGTTGGAACTTCTCTTGGATCCATGCATTCGCTTCGTATTCTTTGGAGCCGGGTAATGTGGTGTTGGCGACTGGGGGAGGAGCATCGGTCAAAACGTGATAAATGATTTTATCCTCGAATGCGGAGAACTTTGCTCTGTTTTCTTGGAAGGTCATATTTTTTGCAAGACCGGTAAAGGTAGTTGGTGCTTCGAGAATGACGAAATAATCCACTTCGGTGTTCATTTCATTGAGACGGATTTCTAGCCAATCGAGCTCGGAATTGACCATGAAAAGATCGTAAATCTTACGTTTTTGCGAACGATGGGGATAGGGTGTAAGGGAGTGAGAAGCACATAGTTGGTCTGCGCTGGAGGCGGGAAGGAAATTGTTGGAGATGTGACTGGTACGTTGTTCGAAGGATATATCTTCTTCGGTGATAGTGAGAGGAGAGGATTGGATCCGGGGTAGTAGTAAGTAGGTGCAGATGTAGAACAGGACGAAGACAGAGAGTATTTTAAAGATACGAGTGGTTTGGTTCTGGAGAAAATATCTCGGTTTGGAAAGCTGTATCGCCATTTTGGACAGCAAAATATTATGAGATCTCGGAAAGTAAATCAGAAGAAAGAAGGTAAAAGAGAGAGGAGAGAGAAGGATCAAATGTAAATTTCACAGCTTTGCCATATCTGAGTGAGATTTCTTGTACAACAAATGCAATGCCATACCTAAACCTATTCGAGTAAATCGTAAAGAAACATCACCGAGGAGCTTGCACTGCACAGTCCTTCGTGGCACAGCGTTTGCATTTGCTTCATTTCATCTCTTCCTTGCGGAGATTCTTCACCCTAAACTCGCTAGGCTGAAGGAGTGGTCTGCGCGCCTCGGGGAAATTGGCTCGGTAGCCACCAACCGATAAAATATCGCAATTATTCTATTAAACTTCGGCCCAAGAACAGCAATCCCCAACGAATTATGGTCCCAATGCCTCAAGTTGCACAAAATCACTAATCGGGGGTACAAATAAGTGTGAACTTCCTCGAGATGAAATTGTATCTCCTGCCTCGTATTACTAGCATCAAGTAAGCATCAGCCTCCGACAGTTCGCTTGGTGCATATATTTCGTACAAAGTGCACCGAGGTATCCTTACTCGTGCCTTTGACTGTCATGGAGGCCGTGGGTCCGGTTTTTGGCTAGTGTCCGTAAAATGTGTAAACGGGGATGGGATTGACATTGAAGAGCCACATATAATTTTGGAATGAAGAAAAGGAAGGGGCCGTTTATTGGTTGGTCCGTATGTCACAAGCCTGGTGGCTTTCTTAGTCTCCCCTATGTTTCAAACGATGTAAGGTAAGTCTGTGTAGGAATCTACATGCACAACATTTGGAGATATGAAACGGATTTGAATCCTTCATGCATACAAATAACTCTGGAAATCTGAGCCCTTTCTCCAGTTTGGTTGTCTTCGTCTTCTCACGAAATACCAAATCAACATTTGGCTCCGAATAATGTGCATTGAGACAAACCACTGTCAGAATCATTAGGTTTTGCGAAGTAGGGAAGCACTAGTAAGTTGAAACCCTGGGCTTTGACTTTGTCCGATATAAGAATTTCATCAGGGATGGCAAGGACCAAGTAATCTTCAAGGCATTCTCTCATGCGAAAACGCACTGCCCGTTAAAATTCGAAAAAAACCTTATTGCAACCCTCACCATGAGTTGCCTCCACATGGGTAATAGGCGGAGGAAGGTGACGGTGTAGAATACCAGTTGCGTGTTTTTTTTAAACTCGGTAAGATTACTAAACTCAACTCCACAGCGCTATTTAAACGGGACCTGATCGTCCAAACTAAACGGTAACGATATTCGAGAACAAAGTAATTGGGGCTTAGACCTACCGAGTACATTAATGGCCCAATAAGATGATTGTTGTCTGTCAGTTAATTTAATTGGTACCCATATATTTGATGAATATTAACCCCTCACATACTCCATTATTCCGTATTTTTATGCTTGTTGATTAAGCTTCTATTCTTTCAGAAGGCCGGTGGGGGATTGTCAGGTCAGAAAGCCGGTGGAGCTGTCAAGGCAGTAGGGGGTTGAATACATCAAAGACTGAATGTATCTCCGTGGGGGTGAGTAGGATTTGTATGTCCACGAAGATACGAAAGGAAAACATCGGTTGCGATGGGGAAGAGTTTGGAAATCGCCTCGTGTCCGCAACAAATGTCTGCTCTCATAACCAGACAGTGTGAAAGAGATGCGGGAGCAAAGGGAAGATGAGAACTGCAATAAGTGACACCAAAAAGGATTCCTTGGGTTGTTCATGCACTCTCTCTTCATTCTTTCGAGAGGCGTGTAAAACAATCGGGAGTGTTCTAAGCCCTCCCTCTTGAACCATTCATCAGTTGTTACGTTGGACTAATTGGAACGCATAAAACTTGTTAGCAACCGTTTCTCAAGCGATGGAAGAACAATGAGACAGCGCATTGAAATGCGAACAATCTCAACCACCCATAACAGCACCAAAATGCTGTAAAAACATCCCCCTGAATACTGGCTGCAAGTGGCAACTTTAGTCATTTTAGCCGTATGCAAGAAAATTAGGGCACTGGGGAATTACAAGACATGAGGCCCAGTCTCTGCTCGTGTCGTTTAGCACCTTCCTAATTCGTCCTCATTTCCACAGCAATGTAAAGAATTGAGCGAGTAGGTACCCGAGAAGCATCTGCCTTTTACAGTTTGAGAATGATAGGAGAGAATGACTAGACTTATTCTGTTTGCAAGCTTAAACCTTTGTCGGAATTCAGACCCCTGTTAAGTATCTTAGCTTAGTGTTGGAGAGAATATCATGGTTACCCATCATTGATGAGATACTGAGGCTACTGAAGTGTGGGTGGGTTTTTGCCCTGGTGGAATCTGAAGAAAGGAAGTGGACAAGATGACGGAGAAAAGATTCAAGCTAGATCGAATATTCTTTCATCTTGTGGAGAGAATTTAGCTTAGGAGAGGAAACTCTGGTCGTATTTGCACCAATCGGCCACGAAATATGGAAATAGAAAGCTTTGCACTATCACAGTTCTTCCATAGCCAGTTGTTCGAGTGCTGCCTATTCTCATCAAGGCAGCAAGACTGCGTTTTCTTTTCAGGTAACAGATCGTCTTCACGGACTGCAACATGAAGACTGGCGATTATAATCACTGCAGCGATTGGTTATAGTCATTGCTCTGGGGGTTTTGAACAAGAAATGCCAATGCTGGACTTTCATATTGATTTCAGTTGATTGTGATCAAGTGCTCTATTCACACTTAGCTTTTCGCTCTGGAATTACCTCGAGGCATGCATAATTTTTCGTGGACGGGCAAATATGAGGAAGCGTGCAAGTCACTTTTCAACTTGTCATAAAACTACAAGCTCTTCAACTTCAAGCCCGGGTCGTACTAGATTTAGTAATACTAGTGGCCTAGATATAATAGGTACGGCACCATGAAACCCTGCTAGCCATTTGAAGTGCATGTAGAGTTGGTTCTTCGAAGTCCTCAATTTCGAGCTAGATAGATCCAATGACCGTTGCACGAGAATTTGGTACGGCTGAGCCACGACCACACAGTCTCTTTTAATAAGCCTATAGTTGTGGACTTGAACTTGAACGCCTTGGACAATCCTTTCCGCTTTGCACAAGTTCAAGTGTGATTTAGTTGATCATTTGAACCCACACTACTACGCTTAGGCGTCGCTACCAGCACCGTTAGCTTTGATTTGTTTGCGGCTATCAAAAACAGTACCTCATGGCTATACTCACAAAGATAGTGCCGACCTACCCGCATTTATTTGAGTGGATATTGGTAAAAATTGGTCTATGGAAGATCATAAACTCACGAGTTCTTTGCAGCATGTTTTGTTCTTACCTTAACTATCTCTACTCCCAGGACTCTTCAATATAATAATCGCGAAAGCATTATGGGTCAACTATATGACAAACTCGAATTGCCCAGTTGATGACACACCCAGTTGATGACACATTTGAAATGTCTCTCAAATATCCTAACTGCAAAATACCCGGCATGCCACACCTCTTCGTCCATTTAGAAACGAAACATGACCCTCACCACACAACACTCTCCCATATCTATCAAGCTATCTATTGTGTGACGACGCATATGAAAGGCATTCAGACGAGACGAACAGACTGTTTTCGAGATCAAAGTTTGTCATGCTGTGAAAGAACCGCTAAAGTGAAGCTCAAGTAATGAACGATATCCAGATTCAGACAGTTAAAGGTGATTATAATATCATGACGCTGCTATCGGTGAAGATGACCAAACATGTCCAGACAGCCAAAATACTCTCAGTGTGGCTATTATTACAGGAGATGTTTCCATGGTACGAGAACTACTTGAATATCATGACGCTGATACCGACCTAGACAACAGATATTTTGGAAACCCTTTACCTCTTGCGAGTTGCCGCAAGTTATGGACGAACTGATTTTTTTTTAATAAAAAAACAAATCTGCTTTGATATGGTTCAGAAGTGGTACCAATTCGGCCACATTCAATCCCTCGATCAAAGGAATTCACGATGCACCTACAAAAATTCATTTGCAATTTCCGAAGCTCATTACGAATAGTTGCATTGAATGGCCATCTCGAAGCTGCAATGCTCTTTACGCAACCACGTTACAATACCATGTTACCATATTTAGAAGAGGAAATCAAGAAAAAAGTTCGCGCATCAGTCAAAAAGGGGAGCATGGTTTTAGTTTCAACTCTCTCACCGAGCCATCTCTAGAATTACCACCCTCGATTCTATCATCGACGATCTAAAGGAAATTAAGATGCTGTCCATGTTCATTGCAATCGCGGGTTTCATTGGCAAGAGGCAGAGGGTACAGCACTGCACTGAAAAATTTAGCCTCATCTCAGAGCCAACATCATATCCTGCGTCTATTGTCGAGGAGTGTGGCAGATTTCGACAAAAACACATTGACAGAACGGCTTTATTATATACTATTGAAAGTGGAGATCTCCTAACTCTACGTCTCCTGGTCGAAGCCGACTGCCCTGTCAAGATCATCAGAGACCGCTGAAACTAATAATTACAACTCTTCCCCAGTCCTTCTAGAAATGAAATGCGGATGGCCACATACTCTAGAGTACCTGTTCAGTATCAGAAGTGAAAATATTGATCTGTTAGATGAGGAGAAATTTCCCCTTGGCTCGAGTGTCAGAAACGATTTCACGATTGGACGATATCATCGCAGACATTCACAAGAACTATATCAGCTTCGGCATACACAGGACAGATATCCAATCACCATAGCCTTTGAATCATTTCGACTTACACTCCCTAGCGAGTCATTACATGAGCGTAGGTTTGGGAATTTTATGCTAGTTGAAGAGGGAGAGGAGGGAAAGACTCAACTCATCCTTCGAAAGGTTGACTATAATCAGAAGTAGCACAGTACTTAAGTGATTAATGCATTGAGATCACACAGAACCATGTTCATTAAACCCCAGAAGAACATAGTTCTCGCTTAAAGAGTATCCATGCAACTTCGTGTACAATACAACAGTGTGCAGCCTTTACAATTGAGCAAAAGCAAGTAGAAATTAGGCGGGATCCCGAAGAATGAATGGATACAGAAAGAAGTTTGAAGGAAGAGAGAACATAATATGGACATCAAATATCAAAACTTCCAAGCGCAACCCTTACGGTGTTCTACAATACGAACGATACGGTCAACACAAGGGCGGAAACTCACTTGAATTGTTTGAAAGATGTAAAGACGGAAGATGAGTAAATAGTGATGCACCTCAGGCTTTTACCGATACTTCTGGAGTTATGAGCAAATCTTGGAGTTGGGGATTTATGCCCGTTTCATCACTTATGCTCAGTATAGCTTGGTAGATGAGTGGGATGCCAGCGCCAAGTTGTTTTGTAAAACACGTCATGCTAGAGATGATATCTTTTGATTTCATCCCAGCTTATGTAGTTCATAATGTCTGAGAAACGTAATACATCTGTTGAGACCCGATTTCCTGATACATGTCTCTGCGTTGAGATCCAGAGCTACTAGGCTACCAACAATTGAAAGTTCGCATTGCAAGAGCTTACTACATTGAACGTAGAATGCAGACTCTCATTTACCCACCTCATCCATTTTGTTAAGTAACGTGCACATGTATATTGACCGATTTTCATGACCCACTTGAGCACAAAAGAGTTACCAGAATCTCAACGCATCCATGTAAAGGTTGCAAGGAAGAAGTTGAGGATGGGCTAGGATGCTGGCGTATGGTCTTGATGATTGGAATTCCCTGAATTTGGGGACTTGTTTATCTGGGGTGAAGTTGCATGTATTCGCGACATCAATTCGATTGGTGATTGGCAATATGAGGAGACTCGATCTTTTTTTGAACTGAATGTTTGAGTTGTGCTTTGTATGTTACAGCGACCCTTTTTCTTGATTTTTGAGTAAATATCTCCCAGTGCTAGAAGTGCACTTCATTTTTCTGTAAATTTTACTCAACGATGAAGATTTTGTGTGTGAATGCGAGCATCGATTGTGACCCGGACTGAAAAAAAGATTTTTGCGCTCTCAAAGGATGTTTCTTTGTCCAAGACTGCAATTATTTTTGGCCATAGGGAGCTTCGTGTAAACTTCCTAGAAAACGCCGCAGACCGTCGGATCATTTCCTTTCATATACTGTTGTAAATTTTATTCCACCAAAAGTCATTATGGTTTTTGACCAGGTGCTCCAGCTCCTATAACTCCTGGCATCTCTTGCGCCCCTTCAGCCTTCAACTTTTGCAATGTCTGTTCGCGCTGGTGTTCCATCACCCTTCGTTTCTTGAAGTATTGAACCTGATGAGGGAGAGGGCGAAAGTCAGTAATGAGCCAATCCATAACGGCAGTTCGAATGTCTCTCTGCGGCGAAAAAAGAAACTTACCCAGCTAGTTGCACAATTTTTCTCGAATACTCTCGCCTCTGATCCGCAAGACTTTTCGGCTTTGGTATTCTCCGTGAGGCTATCAATGATTTCATTTTTATCCAGACACTTGAAGTATGCATCTCTTGCTTCCCAACATTGCGATCTCTGACTTCGGTCGGGTGCTATGGGCGCACCATCTGCACCGATCTTTGGAGGTGGCAGAGAGGCTTGTGAAGAGCTGAAAATTCCCATGTTCAATTGATGAATAGAGTCAACCGTGAGACTTTCGAGAAATTGAGCCTTTACTACCTTGGTATGCCATGTTTCTATGCGGGACGGCAGAATAATTTGAGCTAGGCCTAATTGGCTTCTCCGCTTTTACCTCCTCCCGGTGAGCTTGATAACTTTATCATCTCCAAAGAGCATTTTTGAATTCTCCCAGAGAGCTCATTGTATGCTCGAGGAAACCTAATGTTTCGATGGACTGACTCGTCGACAGCAAGACTCATATCGAATTGAATTCTAAGACAATGATATTATCTTGCGTGTAACTCCTCCCACTTATTAAAGGATAAGCTTCGGAAAAGGGATTGTTTATCTGAATCCGGATAGCTCTATCTACCCAAAATAGAATATGCCCAGCGCCTTCAAAGCCATTGCTCTGTCCAATTGCTCCATATAGAAAACAAAAGCACCGAAGAGAGTCAAGCATTCAGTTCCAATATGGTGGAATACCAACGTTGCTAGGTATATTAATAGTAAGGAACCAGATAGTGTCCTATTTGGAGATCTGGACGACTTCCGCCCTCATTGGCACCATACGTTCCATATGCCGATCTTTACCTTATTACCTGACATTGTGCAGGTCTAAGAGCAATATGCGATAGCGTTCTCTCATACCACTGTCGCGTCTGCAACAAGCTTTAGTGCAGATTGCGCAGCTATTTCTTGTAGAGCGAAGCATCATGGCATCCTCGATGAGCCTGATACCGTTGAACAACGCATCCTCAATAACATCACGGAGTAATCATTGGAGCTCACCGGCGACAATTCCCCACTATCGAATTGCCTTAGGCGAACACTTCCATGGCCTTGGCCTCTTGCTCGCGCATAACATTTCCATATGAGGAACATTTCTCCCTCTCACCAATCTTTGACGACACAAGGAAGATATCTCCCACGTCATGCTTGCACCATATTTGCTATTTGACTGATGAGTCCACTAACCTTGAAAGTTTCACTAATACTTCTATTCATAGATGAATACAACACTCGACTACAGATAACATGTCTTTCCCGGTACTTTTGTACTTCAAAATACCTTCATTGTTTTGGATGTGCATTTTACACTGATAAACCACTTTGCAGACTTTTATGGTATTGAACCCCTCTATACTATCTAAGAGCCGATTGTGGCCGTTCCTAAATCAACATTTTGATCTGATGTCGTGGGCATGGTCATGGTTATGAATGGTTTGATCCCGGCTCCAAAAGGTCGAGTTCGAACAAAAGTTGGGCATAGATATCTCGAAGCTCTACAGTCCAAGGTAAATGGAGGTTATCGCAGCTCAAGCTCGTCATCTTCAGATGATGGCGTGCAAAATTCTGTGGGATTGAATTTATTGGTTCTTGGTATCACGTCTGGAACTGCTATGGATGACATTGATTTTGCGCTCTGTCGTTATACCCAAGAGTCTCCAGAAGCACCACTGCACTTGGATCTAATTCAGGTATACAGGAGCATTTATCCTACCAAAATAAGAAACTAATATTTCCTAGTATGATTCGGTTGTCATGCCCTCGAAGATTCGATCCGAGATACTGTCCATGTTACGAGAAGATGCCGCCCCGCCAAGTATGTTATCACAAATGGATGCAGAAATGGGACATACTTTTGCGAACGCTATTCATATATTCGCACATAAGCATAGAATTTCAGTGGATGACATTGATTTGATTGGATCTGGTGGACAGCTCGTTACCTTGACAGGTGCTCCACCACGGGGACAACATCGATCGAATATGTGTCTAGGAGAAGGGGCCGTAATATCTGCAAAAACAGGTATAACGACTGTCTCCGACTATCGAACGGCAGAGCAAGCAGTCGGCAGACAAGGCGCTCCTCTATTCGCGTACTTGGTCGGCCTCCTACTACACCATCCTACCAGATTACAGATTTGTATAACAATTGGAGGGATAACAACTATATGTTTCATCCCATCGGACAAAAAAGGCGGAATAGACGCAATGTACGATTGGGATACGGGGCCGGGCACTTGCATGATCGATGCAGCCTATCGTCACTTTGGCCTCGATCCCCAAAAGGACCAATCTTCTTTCCTACATGGTACAATCTGCCACGAAGTAGTGGAGCAACTTCTTACCAACGATGAATACCTCAGTACACGACCCCCGAAAACTACGGCTAGGGAAATCTATGGTGACGCTATGGCCTTTAAAATTATAGGCATGTGCGCTTATCGAGGTTGTTCCCCTGCAGATACAATATCTACCATCACACGCTTCACCTCCGCCAGTATCGCCCAACAAATCCTTCTTTTTGGTCCTGGTCGCGACGCTGTTAACGCAGCTGATATAACTGTCGATGGCCGTGGCATGTCCCACACTCCCCTTATATCGGATCTTCAAGCCGAATTTCCAGGAGCCCATTTTGACAGCTTCGATAAAACCGGTATCCCATTAAACGCAAGGAAAGCAGTAGGCTTTGCGATGCAGGCAATGGAAGCATTATTGGGAAGAGCGTTACCAGTTCCGACAAATGCGGACGTTAGAAGACCGAATACTATTACTGGAAAGTTGGCGCCGGGGCTTAGGTGGAGAGAGGTCATGGAGAAGAGTGTTAGATTTGGAGGGAATGGGAGAGGATGGGAGGGACTTCCCGAGGTCAAGGAGTTGATTGTTAGACAAAGAGATAGGAGTAATGTCTCGGATATGGAAAACGAGAAGGAGGGGTTTGTTAGGTCGGTATAGATTCCGCGGAAAGTTTCATTTTTCTTACTTTCTTAGTAGATAGTTCTAATGAGCATACATACATTTAATTTATAATTCCGAAGTAGGGAGAAAGTTATTCATCAATGGCTTAATATCCCATCGAAAACATTCTCTCCCCCAAACAATCTCATTGCTCATAATATAGGGAATTTTCAACGATTATTCAACCACAACGTTAAAACCCCACAATCGACCACGTCGATCCCCGCCCCCTGCCCCCAGCGCATCTCCATCCACGACGTCATCTCGCATCAACTGAGTCCAGATTTTAATATTCATTTCCTAATGGGTGCTGTCTCCGGGAACTCGACATGAGGAACAGGTGGAGTTGTAAGGATATCGTCGAACTTGGGTTGCTCATTGTGCTTCGTGATCAATACTTTCATTAAGTCTTCATTGACGGCGACCTTTGCTTCAGCCACACTCAAGACTTCTTGGTCAATTTCGCTATTTAACCCGAAAAATCTATAGAGCAGCACATTCTTTTGCTGGCCTTGTCTATACACTCTGGCGATTGCTTGCTTCTCTAAGTTCCTGTTCCACCAGGGCTCACACATTATAACAATGGAGGCGGAGGTGATGTTTAGACCAATACTGCCTAGAAGAATTAAAAGTCAGCCATACTTCTTCATATGACAGGAGAATATATATATACTTGATCCAGCAGTCATCAACAATGGGACATTGCTCTTTGATTCACCATAAGCCTCTTCTATTTTCGGTCTCTGGTCGGTAGGTGTGGTACCGTCATAGCGCAACGGTTGTATTTTGTAATCTCTCAAAAGACCTTCCTCCACAACGTCGAGGAATTTCAAGAAACAGCTAAACATTACCATTTTTCGTTCTGGGTAGGTGATTGTGAGATGACGGTAAAGTTCCATCAACTTGCTTAGTCTACCCGATTCTTTTACAATGTTTGGGCGTCGCTTGACTCTTTTGAGCCAATCCTTTCTCTCTTCAGGCTTTTGGTCATCTAGTTCTTCTCCTGAGAAAACTTTGAAGTGAAGGCTCTCCAGATGATGAAGACGCTGCCAACGCTCGGCTAGATATTCCCCCATCATGGGATGTCCAGCCTTCACCTGCGCCTGGATTGCATAAGTAAACAGTCCTAGGCCTTGTTCTTTGTCCCCACCATCAATGACCACATCTGGCTTTCCTATGGCGCATTTCTTGTACTCAAACACGAACTCCTTAACTGCCACGGCCTCCTGTGGATGGAGGTTAAATGATATTCTGAAAGAACTCATTGGAGGCAAGTTGAGGATTGAGGAGGGATGTACTATGGTGAAAGCCTGCATGAATCTTGATAAGCAAGCCAATTTCCTAGCGCTAGTATTTCTTTCACCAGGTAGCCCAAATACACGAAGGAATTCTCTTTGAGTATTGAAGGGGTGGCCCTTCAAGAAGTTCAAGTACCCAAAGATGTCTGTCCATCGGTTATGCGGCAAGGTTCCACTCATCACGAGAACTCGTTTCGCCTTTAGAGCCATCAACGCGCGTGCCCATGCTAAAGCTGGCTTGTTAACCATTTGAGCTTCGTCAAGGACAAGTAACTTCGGCTGTAAATTGATTTCATGCCACATATCACTTTGGATGGACGTAGTTGGTCTCTTCGGTCGAGTGGCCTTGCCATCATTTGCATACAGCGCGATGTCTCCCGCGAAATTCTTAGGCTTGCGTTTATTGGTCTCGACAAAGTTGTAACTCATGACCTAGCTCCCGTCAGTCCAGGTACACAATCGACGACGTCGATGGACACTACCACAGAATCACTTACCAAGACATGGCATCCCATGCCTTGCACATCATGTGCAGTAAGACTGCTGTCATGTAAATGAAAAGCTGTTAGACCGTGGCCTTCCTTCCAGGACGAGTTGATTGCCTTTACCCACTGTGGGCACAATGCCGCGGGACAGACAACATAACTCATTCCCGGCTCATCCTTCATATGATACATAGTAACAATGGCCTCGATAGTTTTACCTAAGCCCATGGCCGATCCATTCATGAAACCCCTAAATGGGGAGTTCAAAGAAAATAGAGTCTGTGCAACAATTTTCCTCTGGTAATCGTGTAGTACTATGTTCATGTTCGGGGGTTGCTGGATTGGTTCCACACCGTAAAGTTCCATCTATAATACCGAGTAATTAGCCATCTATTTTTCAGATCCAAGGTTAACATGCGAGACTAACGATGTGATCCATATAGCCAAATCCCAGATAATCCCAAAGCCCAAACACGATACCATTAACAAGGACATGTTTATCGTCAAAACGTGCGGTTTCTTCTTCTTCCTCTTCGATTTCTTCTCCTTCTGACTCTACTGAACTCGGTGGTCTGTTGGGTTTGTAAGGTCTGTGGCCTTGTTCAACATTGTCTATATCGCTGACGGCATCCTCGTCTTCTTCGCCATCGTTGTGCGCAACCTGGCTTGATGATTGTTCTGTGGGAAGTTTTGCACTCGGGATCTCTAAAAATAAATATCTGTTAATAAGTATTCATAGAATGATAGAGAATGCAAAGGGTTATAGACATACTTCTAGCTCCGAATGTCTCTTCTTCTTCTTTGGTTCCTATCAACCCTCTTCCAGGCCGGAGGTCTTTCACGAAGAGCTTGCTGGTCTCCTCAACTTTCTCGAGAGTAAGAATACCGGCCGCATTGATGGTGATTTCTTCTATTTGTTTGAGAAGTGCTTTCTGCTTCTTTGATAGACTCATTCTTACGGCTATCGACCGGGTTGATTGAATGCTTTTGAATTAAAGAGACGATATCCTAGGATCTTGGAGAATATCGAGGGAAGTTGTAAAAAGTCTAGGAAAAGGGAAGTATTCGTTGGTTTTGGGAAGCGTTCTGTGGAAATTGAGATAATTGTCTCCTTTCCGAGTATCAGAGAAGCAGAAAACAAGATTGGGAAGAAAATACTGAAGGGGGGGGCTGTGTACAGCAGTGAATTATGCCGCGTCATTCAGATAACAAACACCTCACCTTTACAATCTCAACATATCAAAATTGTACTATTGATTTGATTGATTTGATTTTTCTTTCCATCAACTTTAACAAACTATACACACAAGCTAATGATGGATGAAACTAATCCCCCAAAGTTCCTCGATCTTTTGGAGGAATATGAGGCTGATGATATCGCCACCAAGATTTCTGAGATACAGACGAGTATGCAGGATATCCAAAGCAAATTAAGCAAGAGGAGACCTGTTCAGAGGGAGAGAAAGGCACTTAATATAAAGGTAAAGGATTTGGTCGAGCAATTTTTCAATGTTGGAGTCCGGCCCATTATCGCAAATTCAGATGCAAAAGGACGTGTTTTGGATCTCTCGAAAGAGAGTTCCCTTTTATTACGAGATATTTTGGTGCTGGCCACAAGTGGTATGGATGCACAAGAGTTGAAGGGCAAGATTATGGATCATACGGCGAAGTTCGCAGATTCGGTTTGGAAAAGCAGTGGTGTGACACACATCGACGCGGTCGATAATGAAGATCACATGTGGCAACCTGATCCAACCATAACCCATTATGAAGATGGTGAGATGTCTGGGTTGCTTTCTGTTACTGTTTTTGGCTAACTCAAGTCTACTTTAGACAATGGTGAGTTGGATAGATTCAACGAGACATTTTTTATCCCAGAGCTTGGCGCAAGCGAACGGCATCGACAAAATCAACATGCAGAAGACGACGACCCTTGTGCGATAACGTTGGAATACAAATGGGAAGGACAGGTGTTTTTCGACGACCAGAATGAAAACAAAGAGGAAGACACATGTGGACGAAGAGGAGAAGATGTTGATATGGAAGAGAAAGTAGAAGAGCCGCCAGCGATGCTTCAGCCATGGTATAATCCGAGCGTATCCAGTTCCAAAAGTGGTCATTCTCCACCGGATTCTGATGACGAGAGTGAAGGAGGACCAGAATCCGACGTGGAAGAAGGTTCAAACGACATGGTCGATGGCCATAATGATCAATTGAACATTGAACCAAAGACACAAACGAGGTTATCTTCACCCATGGATGCATATGAGGATGACAATGAACAATTGAATGAGGGAGGACAAGAATCCGACGTGGTAGAGGGTTCAAATGACGTGGTCGATGGCCATGATGACCAATCGGACTCTTCACTATCCCGTGCGATAGAGGAACCCAAGAGATTGGAAAGAGTTATGTCAGCTGAAAGAGCTGAAAGGGCTGGGCGTGGCAATAGTGGTCAAGTTGGTGTGCGTCGCGATACTATGGACGAAGATGAGGACTGGGACCCAAGCCCTTTGGGGCTTTGATAGTTATATCGAGGAGAGTAGAGCCAAGTCGACCACGTGCAAGCCACTTGGCATCTATATCATGGAGAGCACGGCCAGTGCGACCACTTCAAACACCAGGACAGCGCGACAGTGAGGGATATATGATTGAGTTCGTTAGGTCAAGGTCCATGGAGCGAGAGAATTCAAGATATATGCCATAGCCACGTCGCTAGAATTTACCTCAATGGGAGTGGGATAGTCTTCTTATATGATGCATTGCCTAGGTAGTATAAGAAATTTCAACAATGCAAATAACTCCGAACATGATTCAGTATTCTGGGAAATGACTGATATGATATGTTATCGACCGCGTTCTTTGTATATATTCTCAACTCGTTTTATATGATTCAATCAGCCACTAAGACTTTTACTCTTGATTTAAATTTCCAATTCCAAATGTACTTGTAAATAATAGTATGACACAGTAAGAATATGTACTGAATTGTGACTTCTTAAGCGAGTTTGATTGCAGTAATCTATGACAGTGAATTGTAATACTGTAAATGGGCGGTCTCGGAGCGAGGTCGGAGAGATACCATTAAATCCTAAACTGGAAACAGTTTCAAAAACACGCATTATAAAATCTCACCTTTCACTTTTCTTAGAGACCAACCCACATTACTTTTCTCAATTTAAACTTGCAGAAAACTTCAGCCTCGGGATCAAATTTATTTTGGTCGATAATACATCCAGGCCATTTGCTCGTAATCAACGACGTCGCAAGACCATAAGATACAAATTCCTCTCATATTCTCACGGATACGTTTCAAAACATATCAAGCATGGCTTCTTCATCCAGGGTCTCCAACAGGCGTGCAGAGCGACAACAACAGGCACCAGAGCCCATTAAAGGTTTCGCGTTCACAGTACGAGGTGTCGCACTCGAGGATGGATTCGAAAACCGTGGTGTGAAAACTACAATTTGTGCCAGTTCCGAGAAGAAGAACCAGTTCCAAGAACTGAAGGTCAAGGCACAAAATGGGGAAGAAGGTATCCTAAGAGACAAACCAGAATTTACAAGGTTCGTAATCGCTGCACAATCTTATACTGCTTTCACCTCCTCTCTCTCCAACTCAAGTGATCTTCACGGAGCTGGAATGCAACCTTTCCAAGCATAAGACTACACTTTGATTTGCAAAACATTACTGACACTTGATTCTGGATATAGTAGAGAGCTGGGGGGTTTGGAGGCTGGGTTGAGTGCTTATCTTGTAGTAGGATATGTCCTGCTTGAAGAGGACCACAATAGAGCTTTTGATCAATCGGAGACCAATAAGAAACAACCGGTGGGAATCAAGCAACCAAAAAAATTTAGAAAGTTTGATGATAAGACGATGCCAATTTTGGTAGTCACGGAAGTGATCGACGCAGTCGATGAGAACTATCAGATGAGATACTATGCGTTAATGTGTCCAAAGAATGGTATATCCACACCACAAAAGGTCAAAATGGATTATGTCTATTTCTTTCACGAGTTCCGCGACCTCGAAACTTCGTTGAAGACAAGAAAGACCACTTGGGGACGATTAGCACTCGCTGCCGCCGTAAGACCAGACGTCTTGGCAGCTCCAACGAAAAGACAGGTTGACTTCAAAAGAAGTAAGGCTACATCAAAGCTAATCTTTGAACGCCAAATCTCTCTGGCCAACCATTTGATTCTATTAGCACAGAGTTTCGCAGCTAATCCAAACAAAGCGATCTTGGACGATATCGATGCGTCAGTCAAAGACGCCATTGCGGACTTCCAACACAGACCCCCGCCCAGCTGTGTTAATATTAGGAATTTCTGTGAAGTACCGGGAGATATATCCATCGAGGAGGCGCGGGGAGTTGTAGCCGAGGTGCAGAGTTTGTGGCCAGAGTTGGGTGAGGTTAGATGGGAAACAATAAGGTTGATAAAGCGAGGACTTGATGTTGCTGAGATTGTGCTGGAGTATCGATTGGTCAGGGCAGTCATAGCGGAAGGTGATCATTTATTCCGACACCATTCTGATTTTGATGAATGTCCATCCGAAATTGAGGAAGTTCCCTCCGAAGATGGCGAAGGAAGAATGGATCAAGATGGAGTTGCTGATGATACAGTGATGCCGGATGCATATGATGAGGTAGGAGACGAGGCACTCGCAAGCAAGGTGGAGGGAATTGTTTCGACTGCCGGTAGAATGATCCCACTTCCGGAATCGACAATGTCGATTCTCACTAAGGGAGATCGAACAATACTTGGAGGGGTGGTGAAAAAGCTGAAAGAACTACTCAGAGCGATCGTTGATGGAGACCAAACAATTCTCGACGCTTGCGGAGATACAACACTTGGTGCATATTCTATTCACGAGATTTGGGGAAAATTCTCCGACGCTATTGACACAGATACCTGCAAGATGGCATTTATGACCGTTGTGAAGCGGTTGATGATGCACTTGATGGAAAAGAACCGAGGGGTAAGAGATATGTTGGAAGAGTTGATTTTATTATTGGATCGATTGCTCGAAGGATGAAAGAATGAGAATTTTACGGGGGTTTGAGCAAAGGGAGACAGATGGTTATCGTGAGGTTTTGGAAGGGGATAATTACTGAGGGAGCTTTGAATGAAACAAGGTTATGGTTTATATAGTCGTCTTCATATTGCTTAATGAAGGGAAATTAACAGAAGAGAATGGCAGACAGAAAATAGATTAAGCGTTCAATGAATTTATCTCGTTTAATCGTTTTCATTGCTATATATGTTGGTGCAAACAGCGATGGCGTGGTAAGAATGGAGAATCTTGCCACATGATGCCAAATCCTGCCATTTGATAGATAAAGTAACTAGTGTCTATTAAATATATCAGCGTGCCACAGAAGTGGAGATATAGCTAGCAAACTCCATAGAAAAACATGACGTTAAATCCACCTCGACTGCTGTTTCAATCTTGTCGATTATATCAATATCTAAACTATCTCCTCAGATTTTCGCTTATTCTCCTTCTCCTAGATATGTGGTTAGGGGTAGATAGCAAACAATAACGAATCTGATCAAAAGTATGCATGTCCAAAAACACCTCATCAATCTCCCTCCTAGATATCATGCATCGAATAAGAGATAATGATGCAAAACTTGTGACAAACGACCTTGTCGATTAGATCAAAAACTAAAGAATCTCTCACTTAATGATGTGTAGCGTGCGTAAGTAGCAAGAATAGTGGGCTTGGAGTTGATCACAAGATGCTTGGGCTATAGTTGTATTGAATATATGTGTATGCAAGTTTTCATATGATTGATTTAATTGACATAGAAGAGATAATATCTAATAGCAATCTAATGATATATGAGTAGGAGATGGCTCAGCTAACAGCTCCAGCGAGTGATATAATCAGAAATATCATCAGGTAACAATCTTGATACCGCGCTCGACATTTCCTCCACAACGATGCACAATATTGTATTCTCAGATTCTCACAAAAAAGTGGCAATAGCACTATGATCTCAAAAAAACTAGCCACTCAAGATGATGACATTTCCCTTGTGTCTCCTCCTGGGAACAAAGGTGCGTCGATAGGTTATTGCGACGCGATACAATCACTGAGGCTCATCGACATTGTCGATTGTATCACGTTTTCTCTTCCTCTCCTGAGACTGAGCGTCACTTCTTTCCGGCTGGTCGATTAAACTTCGCTTCCGAATCTCCGCTGGCATATAGCCTGCAGAAGAGATTTTGTGAGTTTTTTTGATGTGACTCCGCAAGCTATTCCTACTTGCGAACTGGCGCTGATGCTCGCATCCGTCGAATGTACACCTGGTTGGAAACCCATGTGTGTGTCTATGAGCAGCTAGCTCTTTGACAGTGTACATGACGATGGGGTCACAGCCCCATGTTTCCGCATCTTTGCAGGGCTTTCTGGTAGCAGCATGATTGTGATTGGTGTGGTTGGAGAGGTCATGTTTGCTTGTAAAACTGGCCTGACACCCAGCACGATTGCAGGTAAACGGTCTGGGTACCGCCAGTTTCGCTTCGATCTTCTCTGTAGTACATCCGTCGACATGTTGGGTCAGGGTAGGCTTTGTGATGGTGGAATAATCACAAGTCGGGGTGGTGCAAACGAATTGAAACGGTGTTGGTGAGTCTCTAGTATTGCCAAATTGGCAAAAGGGACCAATTGAATCTTCAAGTGAGACTCTTCCTTCGGTACAGCTCAACCATGCTCGCTCAAATCGTGAGTTGCATACGATGTTAACTCTCGACCACTTTGCAACGAATCCATGAGCCGAAGTTACCTCCCCTGATTGATTGTCGGGTTCATCTTCTTCAACCCCCAATAATGCATGCATCTCATCCAAGTCTACATCACCGTCATCCTCGCCATCGCCATCGACGTGGTCGATGGTCTGCGAACCGTCGGATACCATTGGTGCTATTAGAATTTGAAGCTTAGCCAAGTCTGAGGAGACAACTTCAACTTCACTAAGGTCATGTTCCGTCATGTCAAAGGTCGCTGCGGTCATGTATCCCTCATCCTCGACCATGTGCGACAACTGATCAATCTGATCTTGAGACAGGAGAGCAGGGTCAATTTGACTAATAAACGAGGTCTCCAAGGGGTGTGGCATGGGAGAAGCCGGAGTTGATTCGGATCTAATGGACGCTTCTTTTGTGGCACTCGAGGTCACTGAGGAAGCAAGCACCATTGGATTGGTCGGCAAGTCTCTCAAAATAGTATTCGATGTCGTCTGTCTAGTGGACGGTACGGTTTCCCAACCCTTCTCTAATCGACCGTGTCGCATCGCGTTTCTTGCGTTTCGTCGAGAGTTGGTAGAGTTCGGATCAGGGTCATCAGGGCGATTCTCTGCTTGCCATAGCTGAACCTCTTTGAGTGGGATTGGTTTTTTGTAGAGAGCAGCCATGTCTTCGTTGGTTACCTTAGGCAGGCCTCGCGGGGTAGGCATGACCTTCGCACGCGCATTGAAAACGAGAGCAGTCTGTTCACCAGCGTAGTCTCTCGATATTCCCCTGTTAAAGGTGGCTGTGCTGTGGTTTAATACGGCTGCGACTGAAGAGCTTGTGATGCCTACACCGTCGAAAACTTTGCTTGGTAGATGAGCGACATCTCGAGCAGCCCCGGTTCTCAAGCTGTGTCCAGTAATAGTGCCGATAATGCCAGTCATTATACCCATAAGCTTGACTGTCTGTGTGATCTGATTCGCCTGTGCCGGAACTTCCAGGCACAATCGAGAGTGAGCTAAGGAAGCCATGAGGGGATAGGTGGGCTGCACCCACTCAATCGCTCGACTTTCTGATGCTGCTGCGTAATCAATGACTTCTTGCAAAGACGTGGCACCGACGGGCATGACCAATCCATGTCTCATGGCGTGCAGAATCATAAGCGTGAGCGGACAGATATGATTTGTGTCCTCATCATCAAGAGGTGACAGATACACAATGTCATTGTTGCGCGGGGTATCTCTCTTGAACTTGGTATATCGCAATGTGAATTGAGCTTCAAAGTCTTTCCAGCCGATCGTTCCCGGTGAATCTGTTGGAATGGCGATCTCCACATCTTGCCACCTAGCGTATTCTAAGGTATACGATAGCGTCGATCTGGCAAGATCGCCCACGCGACATGCAAGTGCTGATGTGAGCACCACACTGAACAATTTGTAGATTGTAATATCCCAGGAAATTGTGCCATTCTTGACGTGAAAACTTAGCCAAGCTTTGCTCATCATCGACAGTGTCGATATACCAACTCGAATTCTTTCTGCCCACTTGCCAGTTGTCAAACGCCCATTTTTCTTGGCATCGTCATACCAAGTATGGATTCGTGCCTTCTCTTGAGGTGTGAGACTCCGATTATATGTAAAGATTGAGTATTCCACAAGAACTTGAATCATGGCGGCAGCAGTTGAGGCATTGGGTACTGCTTTGTTCCTTCTGTTAGGTACGATGACTCCAATAATCGAGTCCATGAACCTCAACATATCCTCCCCGCTAGGGGCAACCTTGAGATCCACTTGCTTGAGGGAGTGTGTGCGGAAGTTGTTGAGTCGTTGAACGGCACGATGCTTGACGTCCTGGGTGTTTTGCCTCCCTGTGCCGTAGCTGAATGATTTCAATTAGCACGTTGAATGTGAAATGGTAGAGTAATGCAAAAGGCGGATGTTTCAATGCACCGAAAGACATGGAATGGCAAGAAAGGTAAGTGGATATATGTCTTCGTACTTACGATAATTGCTTGGAGGTCTTTTTACTGCTCACTCTGAGTTCTTGGGCGTTCTCTATGATTTTGACAATACTCCTCTGACCAAGGATTCTGCGAGACTTTTCGACAGGAACATCGTATTCGAGATCGGATGAATTGAACTCTTCATCAACAGGAGCCCGTCCAGCATTGGAAATAGACATGGCTGAGGAAGTATAACACAAAGGATTGATGGCTAAGTATGAGGAAAACAATCAGCAACGACGTCGTCGTTTGCTCTTTGCAGGATATCGAATATAGGTTGGAGAATAAACACAATTGATGTTGGGATAGATGTGAACTCGATCTCATCTTACCAAGATGGTGTGGAAATGGAGGAGTAAAAGATGGAAAGAAAAAAGGAAAGAGGGGAAAGCGGGGATAAAAATTATCCATGTTGCTGCCTGTGAATGAGGAAATTTCATTCAAAAGGGAAGGAAGAGCTCTGTATTTATGTGCGGTTGATGTACAATAGGGATTCAATCCAAATGGGAAGGAACGATCGTCGTGTTATCGGGATTGTTTTGTCCATAGTCCCCGTACCGGGAGTCGAAACTAAAGCGACAGTGTCCACGATTCCACAATAGTAAACCTTTTGAATAATACAAACATCTTGATTTTGAACAATAATAAACTGTTTTTTTTTTTCAATGAACTGAGTATATAACGTAGAACAGAGCGAAGGATATTTAAACTAACTTCCCTCCTCTGCTCTTAAAAGCCTACGGAGATGAAGGAATTATCCAGTCTGCAAGAAGAGGAAAACCCGGACTGGAGGTTGTAGAGTAAGACATAGGTCTATAGAGCTCCCACATTTGTATACTTATAATGTTGTAGAGAAGCTCCGCTCCTATTATTGTCAATGGTTCTCATTGATTATCGCTGTGGGAAGCATATCGACGTTGTCGATTGCGAAGTAACTATGAGCCACATAACTTTTTCCTAAATGGAAATATAGAAATTGATCTTTCAATTCCATAGATTATAGGGAACAAAAGTAGATGGATATAAAGATAAAAATATGACAACAACAGGATACCGCTTATTCTATAAACAATTGAATCTCAACAAAGTAATTAGGATCAAATGCTTATTAAACGATCCAATCATAAAAAGGTATATTTTACTGTCAGGTCTTCGTATTTTATATCGCAGAACTTGTTGGATGGCATGTGGTTTATATGCTTACAAATATTTCTTCTTGGCTTACCCGTAGTATAGCTATGGGATTTGTGATTCAAGGAGTGTATTTATTGTGATCTTCATGTTGAATATGGACATAACCTAGATACTTATATTAGTAAACACTGAGGTTAACTAAATAATTAATCCACCTGTACTATTTTTCTCAAATGGGGCAGCCTCGCAGCCAGCCCTAAATAGCATTGTACATATTTACATTCTTTTACAGATAAGTATATGTAACGAGTGCTGTGAGGTATTCTAAACATCAGTTAGGGGAATTTCTCACGGAAACTCCCTATACCTTCCCTATACTCAGTATAGGGAATTTCTTAAGGAAATTGGAGAAGATTAGCTTCAAAGGGGGGCAGCCCGGAATAGAGGGTAGTCCCAAATAAAGGGTAGCCCCAAAAATAGAGGGTAGTCCCAAATGGAGGGTAGCCCCAAAAATAAAGGGCAGCCCGGAATAGAGGGTAGTCCCAAATAAAGGGTAGCCCCAAAAATAGAGGGTAGTCCCAAATGGAGGGTAGCCCCAAAAATAGAGGGTAGTCCCAAATAAAGGGTAGCCCCAAAAATAGAGGGTAGTCCCAAATGGAGGGTAGCCCCAAAAATAAAGGGTAGTCCCAAAAATAAAGGGTAGTCCCAAATAGAGGGTAGCCCCAAATTAAGGGTAGCCCCAGATTGAGAGCAATCCCAAATAGAGATTACCTCCAAAAAAAAAAAAATGTAACCTCAAATATAGGACATCCCAATTGATGGGGGCAAGCCCCCAAACCCCCAGTCCTCGCTCCGCTCGTTTTCTTTTCTTCCTTCCTCAGGTCAATTTTACGGACGATGACAAATGTAGCCGCTGACGCGCCTACATTTGCATCGTCCGTAAAATTGTTCTATGGTGTAATGGTTAGCACGTCGGATTTTGATTCCGGAGATATTGGTTCGATTCCTATTAGAAGGTTCTCTCATGAACATTCTTTCTTCCATACCCAGTTTGAAGCTGGGATTCAAGGATTTCTCGTCTTTCTTTTTTGCAAATTTTTTGGCGAGCAGTGGAATTTTGCTAGTTTGGGAAGCGGTGGAGTGGGGATTCAGGGCTCGTTAGAGTGGTGGGGTGGGGTGGGGTGGGGTGGAGATGAAAAGGTTGCCACTGAAAATGGAATGGTGGGGCGAAGTGTATGATTCCTCAAAACAACCTCTTCTAGTTTTCAATTGAATAGGAGGAATCCTTCGATTAGGAACGGAGTTGGAGGACAAGGTATCTTTTTGAGTGTTTTCAGACTTCTTAAGGCTGTCCATTTCATCTACCCACTGTCTCACCCTCGTATGCAATGATACAACGTATCGTTATGTTCGCAGATTTTGAATCACTCTCCGTATAGTTTACCAATGACGCTTCGATTTGATGGAAATTAACACCTGTATGACCTATTACCATCCAAAACCTATGCAAAGTGACAGTCAACAATCATAGACTGTCTTCCAGGGTCTGAGCATCGAGTCTCCTGGCTTCGTCTCCGTTGGGATAATATTGACTCATTCTGATTAAGTGATGCGCGTTAGAAGACGTGTATCAGTCTTGTTGATTAACTTCATGAGAGGGGAAGTAACAAGAAATCTTCTTCCCAGAACGCTTGTTCCCAGAATCCGGTTTCAATTCTGTTGTTTCGAGGAAATCCGTTCATAACCCAGCTAAGACCTTTGAAAGCACTATGGCTTATTCCCCTTTACTTTATTTCAACGGCATCTACAATTGATATTCTGCAGCTATTAGCCTCTTTCATGTTGACCAAATCGCTTGAATTGTACTGGTAGAATGTTGTTGATGTAAGTTGTATGGGATAAGATCACCAAATGCTTGGTAGGCCATTTCGCAGGCATTGTTCAACGTTTCTCGAATCGCTTTGACGATTTCTGGCTCTGGCTCACTACTGTTCATAAGTAACGTATTCAAGATCAGATTCTTCTACTTCTTTTTGCACAATTCGAAATCCGGGTGTTTAAAAGGAAGGTTTGAGTGTCCCACAACTTCCAAGTCTCGTTGGGACTTCAAGCTTGCTATTTGTATAAGATGGATACGGATGATGTAGCACCTACTATGGTAGATCCTAATGTTAAAATTTGATTCTGTCTAAAGGACTAGCTATGTATAGGAAATAGCAGACCTTAATCGAGGGCTACCAAAAAAGCTAGTCTATTTCACACTCGCTTAGGATTACAATACAGTAGCCATTGAATTGAAGTTATTCACTACGTTCATACACTTGCTTCATTAATACACATTAACGAATTCATATGCCCAGAAAGTCTCTAATGTGGCCCCACTGGGTTAAGATCAGAGAGGAGGCCGCCATCCAAATCTATGAAATTTCAAATTGGACAATTCTTCGTCGCTCTCGATGTTATGCATGGATGTGGGCATGAGAATCTTGCAAAACGAATCCCCGAGTTGGTAATTTTGCCAATCTGTACTAGTAGTTCGTTTGCTAATGCCAATTTCTGATAAATAAAAGTCTGTCGGACACCATGCTCAAAAGAACAGGCTGCGTTAATTGCTTGCGTTCATAGCTTTTCTCACAATGCCATCTAGAGTGAGGATATCTATGCTTGAATTCGACATTGAGTGAACCTGACATTCTATTGTTGATTACTGATATGTTATCTTTGCGATTAGGGTACTCCAGCCTTACATTTATCCAGTATTGATCAAGTTGATCAGTGCTTCAAGTAGAGATCAAATTGGAGATCAAAAGCATACTGAATATTTCTAATGCATCTTTAATACTTGCCGCCATGGAAAGACGCTGTCGATTCCATAGGCCAATCTTTCGAATTAAGGGAAGAAAACTATGAGGAAGGAAGACTTGATAGGAAAAGGACTACGAGTGAGATTGAAGGAGTGATCGTTATAGCTCTAAAATAAAGGCGACAACATCATTTGTATTCTGCCATGAGAGTATAGAAAATTATGACAGATGAACGATTTCAAGCAGTCATCTTGCAGAACACTATAAGCATGCCTGATGCGAGAATAGATGTACTCCAATATCCCCCTCATACAGAGGCATCATGAAAACACAAGGCTCATTTGATTGTCTGCTCAATGAATGCAGGTCGATTAGGAGCTACTGTACGAGTGAATTACAATCTTACATGAACTAGCATGCACTCTGGGGAGAGACAGGAACCGAATAGCCCAGAAACCACCAAACTCGAAACACTGTAATTTCAAGAGAAATGACTCACCACACCAGGGCTCAGAGAGGAATGGGATACTGCGGCAGATATTCCCACCTGAAAGACCGTTTGGAAAACCTTGGGTATAGGACTTTATTATGTTTCAGACTTTATGAGGAACAAGAACCAAACCAGGACGGAAGTAGAGTATGAAGCTCTATGATGATATTAAGACATGTCATCTCTGAATGCCAGAAAAGAGGATCTGAGCTATCTTTAAAGCATCTGATAGTCTAGATCTTCGAATTATCGCTTGATCGGGTAGATGTCTCGACCCTATGGAAGTATTTAAAGAGTATGGAAGCACGCCACGAGATATTTGACGATGTTGCAACTGGTTTATTCTCAGTTGTTGAGGAACTGGTCCTCAGTCACTCTATCTTGTCGTCGCAACTTTCATGCACACCCAAAGCCCTTGGAAGCCCCGCCATGGGAACACACATTGTCCCTTGGAACAACTGATCCAGATCACCATGGGGCTGTGGCCGGATTCAAAGCAGATCTTTCTACCTATATAGGAGAAAGTCTTATTCTACTTTCCAGAGTTTTCGAATAGCTTTATTATTGTCTCCTTGCCAAGAATAAAAGCTGTACAACACGATATGGAGTGATTAGAGGCAGGTCTGTTAACTTGATGGTGGGTTCTGTCTACCTCTTCCTTCTCGAATCATTAATCAAAGTAGTTCATTTCTATCATACACTTACTAGATATGACTTCAAGAAGCCTTCGGTATATTATCTAGAATATTTTAAAGGGATGAAGCCTTACCCGCGATGAACTATCGTACAGCTTTTTGATTGTCCAAGTTACAGTCTCCGGATGGGACTGCTACATTATTCGCCTACGAAGTACTCTCTGTTCGAAATGCCACTCAGTTTTTGACCGGCAGATTAGGCTCACTGTTCAAAACATGAAATTCAATTTCTCTGGTTATTTCTATGATTGTTGAATAAGTCTACTTTTCTAGCAGAGGAAGACACCCTACACGGCAGAAGCCATCTACACTGCCAACGATATCTGCACAAGCTGCCGTATTGAAAGATACGAGGAGTATAGTCTAGAGGGTTCTAGCTGTTAATCGTGTTAGAATGACGCAAGATAAGTCACAATTGCCAGCACTGCAAATATGTGCCGTTCTCGTCATGACTGCATGACTACAGTGCGGCCTCACTGAGGCTTAGCAATTTGGACAATGGAAAATCATTCCTAGAATTTATGATTTTCATGTTCCAAGAACTCATCTCCTGCATACCACCCCTCAACAATCAATATTCGGGCCGCTTGACCCTTGGGAAAGATTCAAAAATGGTCGACCAGTGAACTTTGAGCCGTGAATATTGATTTGAAGAGCGACTCATGTCTCCAACAGTCCCAAACCATAACTAAATGAGTATCAATAACGGCCTGGCAGTTTCGATGAGCTGATATACTATATTGTGATATAGAATATCGAGCATCGTGTTGTAAACTTAATCCAAACGAGGTATATACAGCATGAAAGCGGGAACGAACTACAAAGTCGAATGACCAACAGTTTACTGTCATGATGCATGACGGAGCGGAATATCACGTCCTTCTTGGATGCATATCATAAACCCATACACTTCTTGTGTTCGTGTATACGAAGTGTTCCCCTCCACAGAACGATCATTGCCGTTGAGGATATACATGCACAGTGGAACTCTATGTCGGCGGAAGAACCCGGAGAGCGGGATGCACATTTCCCTGAATATATCTTCTCGAATTTAATCACAAATCTACGTTAAATAGAGTAGTAATATTTGAAACAAGCAGGCCAAAAGGTTGAGGCATTTTTTTGCACATTGAAGTTTATACTTGAATATATTTGTTGATAGAAAGCCAATCGAGAGGAAAACTTAAAAAGATGTTCTTGCCCCTGTCCTGTGAATAAAAGGCCTGTTTAAACTCTAATAAATCGTCACAACCCACCACCCCCACTCACCCCCACCCAGCAAAGTTTTTCACATACTCTCATCTTCTGCTTGAATTCTAGAAGAAATATAATATAGTTTTTGATCTCTCCTTTCAACAATCAGTAACCAATCAGGTCGCTTAGCTCAGTTGGTTAGAGCGTGGTGCTAATATCTGCTCTGTTCATTCAGATAGGTTTGGCACGCCAAGGTCGGCGGTTCGAAACCGCCAGTGATCAGTTCTTTTTGCCTTACTCAAGAGCTTCATTTTGACACCGAGTTAGTCGTAATTAGTTGAATATTGAAGAATTTGTGATGGAATGAAGTTGAAGCAGGCCTAGAAGGGAGACTTTTGCGATACTGAGTCTAGACCATTGAGATTTTGTTTCTTCACATGCAAAATTAATTTCACGCAGATTTCCTCAAGAAATCTTGATCTTTGTGAAACCCTTGGCTTCATTGTTGTATCTCTTTGAATTTGGATGTGGTGGGTTTGAAGGATGCACAACCTTGATGAGTGGGTTCCACCGTGCCGCTGAAAAACTTTTTTGTTAAGTGGAGAATTGCTGCACGAACGGACCGCAGAAACTAATAAGTGCATTAATAGGTGAATTTTCGGGAGTTGAGTTGAATGATGTAACTTTCTTCATCTTTGCAGATATCATACGAAGGAAGTATAAGTCGTATGATTCATGTAGTCGTCTGTGTAATCCGCGGACAGAATCTCTATGCATTAGACTGACTGACTGATTGACTGATTGGCTTCAAAAACCAAATTAATGAGAGGTCAAGACTCTAGATATCAATTTCCTTACAAGATTCGTAATCACCTATGTTCACGATGCGATCTCTGAGAAATGAAACACTATCTATGCACCCTTGCGATATGCAACCCAATCTAGCCCAACGAAAAAAATTGGCATTATATCCAAGCCACATTCATGTCTCGTATTCATATCATTCTCAATCATAAACCACATTCTTATCAACTTTTCCAGACCGCGTTTGTATCATTATACTCAAGCATCTTCTAGTATCGAAAAAGGGTTCAAAAAGGCAAAAGTTTATTGACTTGGGCCTAATCCGGGATCGAACCGGAGACCTCTTACAACTTAGATTGATTAACCCAAAGCAAGAATTCTACCACTGAACTATCAGGCCGAGGAGGGAGATGCTAGTCTCTTTTGATGGAGGCTGATGAGCTGTCTGGTGTTATCAAAAAGAAAGTGATGGGTGGGTGGGGAGCTGTGAGTGAATGTAAGGCGAGCCGCGAGAGTAGTCTATCTAATTTAGCTATCGGGCTGTAGGAAGCTGTATTATACGGCTATACGAACTTCACACACGATATCAAAATCGAATATTCAAAGATGTCATTGCGAATATGATTCGATTATTTCTACTCGACTATCATGTCATGTTGCATCTTGCCGTGCTTGCTTAGCCCTCAACTACCTATCACCTCAGACTTACCCTCAAAAATAAACCAACAAAGCCTCACTCGCCGCAACCGTAAAGCTCGCAGTGCCAGTACTTCCCACTGTTCCCGTTTCAAAAGTCTCCGTTCCACCAATAACACAAGTACCATTGGCGACGATTTGACCTCCAAATGATGGATTGGATCCCTGATCCACCCTACTCAAAGCACTTCCCGCAGTCAACCTCTTCGCCTTTGTTCCTTTACCTGCTGTCAATCCCCCAAGAACAAATGTCTCACTTCCTCTTGTCCCAGTCCCGGCGTAACAATCACTGTTGATCAATACTGCTTTGATTGGAGCCTTATCACTGTTGTATAGTACGTAAATACCGTAATTAGAACTGCCGGAATCGATCTGTTGGATATAAGAAGATCCGGCGAAAGCTGCAGCTGCAAGCCAAGCGCCATAGTAAGGGGCACCAGCGTCATATCGACCCCACCAGCAGTAGTAACAAGCGCCAATGGTTCCGTGATGATAATATATGGTAGTGATGTTCAAAACTGTGGCCTGAAGTGTGTAATCGAGGGTCCAAAGGGCGGCCCCAAAAGTTGGAGAGACAGTTGCAGCTCCTCCGCCGGAGACTTAACGTAAATATCGTTAGTATCTGCTTAAATATTTACCCGAAATCCCATCGAGTCATACAAAAATTGGGGAAGAAAAGAATGAGAATGAGAACGAGAATAACCAAAAAGAAAAGAAACACATACCGGAATTTGTCTCCCCCAAAACATATTCCTTCCCAACGGCATTCGCTGCCTTACCATCTGTTCCAATTGGTGCCAGATTACTAACAATCCCACTGTGGCTCATCAAACTCTGAAGAGTGCCACCTGGATAATTATGATGTGCATAATCTTTCACATAAGTCCTTACAGTGGCGTTCCCACTAGCGATGAGTTCAGCAGCTCCCCATGTAGGTGGTGAAGCATTGGAGTTTCCAGCTTGAATTATATTTGTGGATTGAAGAGCTGTTCCTACTTGAATGTCCCAGTTGTTTTGAGAGGCGGCATCAATAGCAGGGGTCCATGAGGGAGATGCGATAGGTTGGCCATCACTGGTATAATCTGGATGGGGTAAATCAGATTTGTATTCGATGCCATGTTGATTAAAGATTGGATGATATAGTGGAAATAGACATACATTCTGGTTCATTACCAAGTTCAATGGCTTTGAGATTTCCCATACTACCCTTTGCGGATTTTGCTGCCGCAATTGTATTTGTGATATCATTATGACCACGATTTAGTCCTTTGGTCACCTCAAGTCAGACGGAGAATCATAGAAAACTTAGAGTTACAAAGGAAAATGAAATTTACCTAGCACCACAGTCCCGGGATATGTAGAGGCAAGTTTCATAAAATTAGGACCAAATGTCAATGAAGCTGGTGCATCGACAGATGAAGCAACACTGTAAACAACATATGCATTTGTATTTGCATCATACGTTGCACGATCTCTATTGATTTCTATTAATTCTGAAGTCTCATGAACTCTCGGAAATAACATACTGTGTGGTACCACCAATTCGAATAGGAGGCCATGTTCCACTCAAATCTTTGAAATTCGCTAAACATTGGTTTGTAGCTGTAACATTGGTAAAGTAGGATGGGTATGCAAAGAATTCGAAACTGATAAAGTGTTAGTGAAATAGCTATGAGATATCATGACATAGAAACTTACGATAGACCAACAGGAGCAGGAGCAAGTTTTGCTGCACTGGCTGCTGCTGTCGATGGAATTGCATAATTTACTGTGGCAGCTTGCGCAAAGGCAGGCAACAAAACCCAGAAAATTTCCTTTAATAATGCCATCTTCGGCAAGATAACGAGATCTATCCAATATGCTTCCAACTCAGTTTCATCCGAATTTTCAATGCCAGAAATTGGGGCTTCAAGCACATACTTATGTCACCCTTTCACCCGCCACCACAATCTCGCGGTGTACCTGCATTTTTACTTTGATCCCAGTATTGTAGCATGGCAATGAGCATCCAGAAGATGTCGGGCTCAATTACCCCGGATTTTCTTGGGTCGTCTTTCAGCAGGGTGTGAAGATACTTCACAAACGAATACTCCAACCGTGCAAATAAAGTTGCCGTCGGTCAGTGCCGAATGATGAAGATCGTCAACTCTCCTTCATCTATCAAAGTGCGGGGTGTTCGGGGATGAGTTCGGATTCCTTGTATTTATCCGGACAAGTAATCAACTACTTGCATATTTTCGGCTCTTCCCGCAATTAATCCTCGAATAGAGTAATCGAACCCCTCCTATACAAATATGGAAGAAGAATGAAAATAATAATACACAAGTACGTGCTAAAGAGAAGCCGGCCGTGCTCGGAATACATTGTGTGCTGGTTTGACCTATCACGTGCCTTTGTCTGGAGGACATGTTGGCATAGCAAATGTTGATTTCTGTCGCTTGACCAGCGAGCAAACTTCGCAACTTTTGTGAGACGATTGAAGAGTTTAGTTTCTTCAAATCATTGCTAAGTCTATAATTAGGATTCTTTGGTATTATTCTCAAACTTGCACTCAAGAAGTCTGCTTCAGCTAAGTCCTGTTAGTTCTTTCTTTTGGTGAAACCCGGAGGGCTTCCACGGCCCCCTTCCCCCTCCCCCCTCTCCCCACACCTCCTCCAAACCGGAGGAGGGTGATATCGTTTCAGAACACCCACTCCCCAATGGTCCAGCCAAAATCTATAAATTAATTACTTATCACATGATTGAAATTCCCGAAGCATTTTGTGGTGAGGGACCCTGTGGTATGTGTGTATTGAATGAAAGAAATCTGTAATATTTACATGTAAACTCCACCCGTCCAGTTTTATACCGATCCAATCTAATTTTGGTCCATGACCTGTATATCTAATTATTGATCCCATGCCCGCTATGCTATGCTCATTAAACCTTGGGTCAATTAATGTCCCGCGGTCGGTATTTTTTAAAAGAATGAATGTACACCTTATCGCTAACCCATCACTGCGTCCAAAAATTGAATTGAATTTATTCAGTGCGCATCCTCGTCCTTCCCAGGCCACATTATCATCTTCTTTGAGAAAGCTTTGATATGAGCAAATACGATCAACATCCATAACAGGAATAGCACAATTCCCATTGCAGTTCCGACACCTAGTATTGGAGGGCTGTTTAATCTTTCTCCAATCTTTATAGTTGCAATAGTGAATCCCACATTTGGGAATACGTAGGCATACCAGTTCAGATGGAAGTCATTTCTCGAAAATGCTTCAATTGCTGCAAAGGTTGCGATGGCGAAGAACCAAAATGCGAGAGCCCAGAGGAAGATTGCAGACAAAAGTGCGCCAAGTTGTAACATATCAGGAATTGCAGCTGGATTGGTAATGCCTGGAAGGTTGTAGTATTCGGTGAAGACCTTTGTGGTTGTCGCATCTTGGGCCATACCAATGAGTGCAAGGGCCGTGAAAGACGGAGGTCCAACTGCGATAAACATGGCAGGCCGAGATGCATCGGCAGGAAGTCCAGAAGTGAGGAGTCGACCGAAATAAATCCCATACATCATGATAGCCAACATCATTCCAAGACCTTGGAATGTAAGACCAGCCACCAACATTTGTGCTGCAGATTCTACAGGTTGCGTCTTGGCAATGGCGGATGCGAGAGTACCGACCAACATGGCAGGGAAGATGGGAAGAACCCAACCTGGTAGGACGTTGGTGATGACAAGTTTCTTGACAGTAAAGAGGACATGGTAGTAAACGATGGCGAGGAGTGTGGCTCCAATAGTATATAACCAGAAAGCGAATCGTAGGGCACCGATGAGCCAAGGGCCAGTGTTTGGGATACCATATGCAGTAGCGTTCGTCATCATTGTCGCCATGGTGAGAAATCCTGTAGCGAAAAAGAATCCTTCGTGTGGGTTCGTAAGTGAATGTGTAAATGTGCCGGGGTACATTGAAAACCGAGCGATCAGGAGTGCGATGATGGTTAAAAAGACCATTATGTTGATAACAAGCATAGCTTTTCCTAGTGTGAGGATTGCGTCCGATTCGATAGGAAGGACAGAGAGAGTAAAAGCTACTCCTCCTGTAGACATTGTACATGCGAACCAGGCTTTCAGAAGTTAGTAATGCAGAATACATAGGGAGACCTGGAGCTTCAAGTACCATAAGTGAAATGTCTTAAGCGCTCGGAGAAAGTGAGGTTCTGAATAGGTTCTTCCTTCTCTGGAAGTTCCTTATGGCCAACTTCGACATCGACTTCTTCAAAATCTCTTCCAAGGGTGTTTTCATTTGGAGCATTCGGAGGAACCATTTTGGCTATATTGAACTGAGCCAGCAGTCTAAATTTGTGGTTTCTACAGAGGATAAGGAGAAGGAAGTTGGGATGAGCAAAAGAGGAGAGAATGAGAGACCGTTAGGTAAACACAGATACATCCAACTACTTTTGTTGTTGAAAAAAGTAGCTCGTATTATATTAGTGTTCTAATGAAGTTAGGGAAATCGACTCTGGGGAAGCATTTGACAGATGTGGGATGACGACCTCATTTTGAAGAACCTCGAGTTCACGGATACAGGAGGCGACAATCTCCATGTAGTGGAGCCCCCTTTGTCTCGTAATTACTACCAAGAATCCAAGCTGTCGAAGATATAACTAAAACGACACCAAATGGAGCATTCGATGGCCAAGTTTGTCGTAACACAAAGGAAACAACGAAAATATGCCCGAAACTGAGAAAAAGTGGATGCCCAAGAGATAAGAACTTCAGATGAAGAGCCTCAATGAGTATCTCAGGGCGACACTCTTCACCCAAGAAGACGATCTTTAAACTCCCGGTACTTTAAAATCGTCGGAGCCAAGTAAAGTTTAACTACTGAGCCTTGGCTTCGAGGGACGTCGCGGGTGGCTTCAGGCTAGGCAAGCACCCTGGACTACCTGCATATGCGGCGGTATTATCAGGAACTTCGATGTTCCGTAATGTTCCGAACACGCCAATGCCACTGCCAGCTGTTCTAAATCTGTTTAACTTTGTAAAGGAAGTATAAGTATCCTATGAAAGGTCGAGATGAAGAACAGTGAACGCGTCGACGGAGACTTGGCAGGGACATCCGGTCAGGGAAGCCCCCTTTCATATGACTTATGAAGACCTGGATCTCATTTCATGAATCTGGAAGCCAGAAATTCATATTGTTAACAGCAGTTAGATTGCCAAGAGATCTTCGCGCCAAATGAAAAAAGTTCGAGTAAAAATAGGACTGTGCCTATATCCCGGGAGTGATTTAGTATGCCGCGATAGTTCGCGCTAACAAACTACCGTGACCGTGTCTAATTGGGCATGAGTAGCCCCTATGAACAAAGGGCCAAGATGATATGGACCCTTGGTGAACTGCATTGATGGAACTGAGACCAGCGAAGGTGAAATTGATGACGAAGCATTACCGTGAGTGTGCCTTGCCAGTCTACCATATCATGATAAACAGTTGCTGTCTTGGCCATCATTTCAATTCAATATGATTGTCGACGATCAATCTACCGACGTGTGATATCGTAGCACAGCCACGAATGGTATCAAGCCGATCATGGAACGTGTGGAATGACTATAAGATACTAAAGATTTAGCATGGAAGAAATTTCCATTCCAACGAAAAAACGAAGAGATGGGAAAAAATACCCAAAAAGGAATGAATGGTGGTGGTTTGATGTTTTTTTTTGAGGGGTGTTTTGATGTTTTGAATCGCACATTGGTTTGAGTCGCGCGTCTTCCAGGGATGCACTAAGCCCAATGTAGATAGATGCACACTAGCACGTGATTTATCGATCTTCCACACAATCTCAAGCCTTTCCTCAGTTTCGTTTCGTTTCAACATTTGCTCGCAATGGTTTCGACGCTGGTCTGGTTTGCCATCTATATTTATAGATCTTGCCTACCGCGTGTGATCGCTGTTTGCGACTCTATCACGTGATATAGACCCCGTCCCTTTTGCGCCGTCCCATGGTTTCTTTTACCCCTCATGTCAACAGTTGCTCGCCCAATCATTTTTGGAAGGCTTCACAAACATCTGCAGTCGTCTGCAGTCGTCACGCTTCTAATTCTCCATGTTGCTACAACTCAGTCCGAAGTGTATTATCATTAACCTTTGAGCTCCGACGCGTTTTCCGGGAAAATTGAATGCCGACATGACAAGATCAACGATGCAACGGTACAATAGCCACAAACAAATCTGGGATGCGGGGAAATGACGATTCTGCACCGCTGCAGCGATATATTGTATCGGCTAGCAATGTGTCCCTCGATCTTATGACACTCGTTCGGATTTTGAGAGGAGAGACTGCTTCGAGTCTGAGTTGAGTGCAATGGCGCGATAAGATTCATTCAGCATTGAGATATTTTTCATTTTGTGTTTCTTAAGATCAGGTGCGGAGTAACGGAGTATTGTTTCGAGAATCGTTTCCACAGCTCTCTGCACCGCTGCCTCTCTCATTCCCCGAGCTCCCCGGAGATCGTATTAGTTGATGTAATATCGAAATGCCTATTTTCTCATCATGAGATCTTCCAACTTTGCGGATAAAAGGACGTTGATTAGAAATTGGGGTTTTGCGCCTCGTACAAGTGGATTTATCCATGTTTGCACATGCCTTGTGGGGTTGCTTTTGGGCAATGAATGTGGTGGCATACCCACTGCGGAAACCAAATAATCACAATTCATATCATTGGGGCGCCAAAAGAGTTTTGGCACACTAGAGCATGAGGTATCTTCATGCAGATACTGCTGCCGGTGATCATGCCGGAGCATAAGCTTGATTGAACTGGTGAACTATGATCTCAAGATCCAAGCTTGGATTTGGCACCCTCTCCGATTTTGGCGAATTCAGAATGGTGTATATATATGAGGTGGTCTCAATCCGTGTCCGAAAGTCAGTATCTAGTCACCAATATATCATATACTTTAGGCGCGAATAATTAAAATGTTGTTCGGTGCCTTTTTGCTACTTTCCTTTTGGAGCAGTTGCGTATTGGCTTCCCTTCAAATTGTAAGCACCTCCCTAGGCGATTTAAATGTAATAGAGCTTACAAATTCTCAGATACCAGGTGCAACATGGACAGCTTCTGGTCTTAATCAGCATATCCAAGCTCATGGAGGTGGAATAATCCAAGTCGGATCGACCTAGTCAGTAATTGGTCTTCCAATATCTACTCCAAACTAATCAGTATTCACCGTAGCTATTGGGCCGGAGAGAACAAACTTAATGGAAGTGCTTTCCAATCCATCAACTGCTACTCGAGCACAGATCTTGTGAACTGGAAATTCAATTCTTATCTTCTTACATTGCAATCATCTGGAGATCTGGGCCCTAATCGAGTTGTGGAGCGTCCACACATAATGTACAATGCGGCAACTGCTAAATATGTTATGTGGATGCATATTGATAGTTCGAATTATGGTGAAGCAAAGGCTGGTGTTGCAACTAGCGACAGTGTTTGTGGAACTTATACATACTTGTGAGTTAATGAGTTCCACAGTGGCGGAAAACTATGACCTTCAAATGACCTCAACTGAAAACGAGACTGACGAGAAATTCAACAGAGGAGCAAGTCAACCATTGGGCTACCAAAGCAGAGACCTAAATGTGTTTAAAGGTGTGTGGACATGATGTTCCGTGCCCTTTCTATGATTAACGAAAAGTTAGACACCGATGGAACAGGTTACCTATTGACTGAAGATGTAATATTCTTTCCCACCTGTTATTTTTCATTGAAAGCTAGCTCTGATCATCTTACAGCGAGCAAACGGTCTACGAATTGACAAGCTCTCAGCTGATTATACATCAGTCGTCTCGGCTGTTTATCTTTTTGCCGATTACGAAGCTCCTGCCATATATAAAAGTGGCAGCACTTATTTCATGTTTGCCAGTCACTTATCTGGTTGGGGTATGCATGCTTCTTTTCTTAGTCATATTTTATTCACCTCCCTGATGATGATTGTTCCGATCTTAACAAAAGATACATTCTCCTGAAATCATCAATGACTGAAATCGTGCTCACATTAGATCCGAATGACAATGTTTACACCACGGCGACAAATCTGTCGGGGCCTTGGTCTGCCTGGACCACTTTTGCAACAGTTGGATCAAACACCTATAGCAGTCAGACGGCTGCTGTGGTCAGTATCAACGGGGTTGTCATGTAAATCTCTCTTTCTATCATTCATCCTCGACCTTGAAAAAATGAACCTGCACTGCCAGAAAGCTCGGTGCTAACCAAGTACAGGTATATGGGAGATCGATGGAAGTCATCCAACCTCATGACCTCCACTTACGTCTGGTTACCTATAACAATATCCGGAACGAAGGCAACTATGGTATATAATAAGGTACCGACAAAAATGTCAGAAGCTAACGTAAACAGAGTAACCAAGTAAACTGGATCATCAACCCAACAGCAGGAACCTGGACTGCCGGTCCTACTGAAACAACTCCAGAGGCCGAGGCTAGCACAAATACTCTCGCCAACGGTGCTATAACCCTCACATGTTCTGGATGTTCCGGTGGCGTTCAAGTGGGATATATTGGCGGGCCCAGTCCTGGGGGCACTTTGACTATGAACGGAGTGAGTAGCTCTGTAGCGACTACCACCTCTATTCGAATTCATCATACGAATGGTGACTCGGTACAACGCTACGCGAATGTTGTGGTCAATGGAGTTAGCAATATTCTTGCATTCTTACCGACAGCTGATGGCAATACACCTGGCACAAGCGTCTTGACTACAGCGTTAAAAAGCGGGACTACAAATGTCATTCAATTTCAGTCGTATAATTCTGGATGGGGTAAGTCTATGATATTCATTATTCGTTATTCGTTACTCGCTGATAATACGCCAATGTAATCCGGTACTAACATGCTATGCAGCGCCAAACATCGATCGCATAATGGTTCCCGTCTCTTAAAATCGCAAACACTCCTTTCGCCTGCGGAGGCGATCATGAATCTCTCGCCCCACCCATACTAACTTTCTTCTTCTCCAATCTCAAAACTTTATAGCTCTCACTCAACAAATCAATAGGATCAGCATCCCCTTTCTTAAAACTTTGCATGACCCGTCCAGGCAGTGAATATTTCCTTCTCAAAACTTTTCTATCCCCCCAAACCTCCCAACGTCCCCTGATCATACTTCTTGAAATAAGACTCACCACACTCGTCGGCGGCATCGGGGCATTCGTACAAATCTCCCTCAACATCCTTTCCAAGCCCCTGAAAATCCCGGGATCCACAATCCTCAGATGCGCCAATTGTTTCCTCGTTTCCTTGATTGCATTCTCAGCCGCATATTCATATTGACATCCCATCATTCTAAATCTCAAATACTTTGCCAGTACCGTCGAACATAGTAATGATAAATCTCCATTCATATGTGCGACTACTTTTCCAGTGCGATAATGACACGGTATCTCAATCGTGGTAATTGCTTTCTTGCGCAGCGCAAACGTCCCAATCTGTATCTCCAGTCGTGAAAATTCGCCCCATCCCTCATCCGCAGCCTCGAGATCGTCAACAATGCTACTGGGCGATACATATACCCATATATAACCCGTCGCACACGCACAGAGAGAATATGTCGCCCCGTCACTCATATTTTCTTTTTGGAAAAACGCGGCTGAGCCATGAGCTTTTATATCCGCGAAATTGGCGGTCAGTTCGCTGCCGAATTTGGAAAGGATGCTCTCGTCCGTTAGGGTAAGATCTGGCATGCTGACACTGGATTCGTTGCTGGGTGTAATATAGAACATTGGCTGTGTCATGAAGCCTGAATCGATAGTGCGCGCATTGTGTACACGACTGATTTTTAAATTGGGCGCCGAAACTATGTACATCGCTATTAGTGATTTCTCGCATCTTCAAGCATGAGTGATATATCTTACATTCGGTAGAAACGAGAGCTTCTTGGATCATATCAGGTAACTGAGCGAATACTCGCTCATTGTGCGAGGTGACATTGATAATCGACGGCGCTTTATTGCGACTGGTGACCAGGATTTCTTCTTCGTTGCTAACACTCATGTTTGCGATTTTTCGAATTCGATTACGGGTGCAGCTTCATCTGATACGGTTCGGCGACAGGAGGGACGGATACTCTGGGTGCATGATGGGAACAATATATACCTCACTGCTCCTCATTCTCCGCACGATTCTCCTCTATATATATCCCTGAGCTGACCTACGTACATGATCCATCATTCCTCGCGTAACCTTATCGATCTTGCAATTTGCCAAATCCCATCCTTCGAATTGCAGGTTCATCTCGTATCAATTCCTGGTAATCATCCCCACTACCACCCATCAGCTCGTGTGACTCTAAAAATAGCACCAATGATAAGGCTACCTAACACTAAACACGCTGTACAAAGAACCCCCCAAGACACGAGACACAACACCAGTACAGCGACAATTCGAGTTTTTGCTACGTGTGCAATCTATACGAACATGAAACGGACTAAGAACTTCGTAAGGCGTGCGTTTAATCCTCCTGTCTGAAGAACACCTGCGGCATGATGGATGCGGTACTTGGAAACAATTGTGAGATACGACATGGGGGCCAAACAATAATATTGGGTCTTGGATTTATGGTTATTAGAACGCTCGCAGGCAGCCGCAGCAGGCACTGCCTCTTGCCGACGACCCGAGTGCTCAACCTGGTTTATTAATACGCCGACGGTACTTTGGTAGGTAGGTAGTAGGTATATTAAAATTTGAGGTCGCGAATAATAATAATTGTAAGATTACGATTACCAATTGAGACGTATGACAGTGAATAGATGCTCTACGAGTTCTTTTTTGGTCGGCGAACTGTGGTACAACAATTTCGGCTAAAGATGAAAATGAAGGGGGTTTGACGTAAATATCACTTTACATGAAGAGATGGAAGAAGAAGCAGCACAATATATTCACGTGATGAGATCACGAGAGACGGATTTGGAATTTGTGCGGACACACTGGGCACTATAAGCCTTGTACTTCCACACATAAGTAGGCTGTGTGGGCTATGCCGAGGAGGACTATATAAAGCCGGAGGATTCAAGAAGTTCAATCAAAGAACTTTTATTAAAAAAAGAATCAAAGGAAGGACAAGTTTTGCTTAGCCTTGATATGTGTTGCATCAAATAAAAACGATATTGGAAGCGATTGATATTGATTAAAAATTAAGACATAAATTGCTGTGGTATCAATCCAAGGTCAAATACTTTTGAGCTTTTAAACGCCGCGTACCATGTTCCCATAACGCCAATTCATGATGGTGACGAAGGCCAAACCTTCTGCAAAACTTTTCCTGAGACAATATTAAACTTTTCGTCTAACTAAGAGACATCTTCTCCCATCTCTCTTTACCGTCCATCCCACACTCGCGCAAATCTCCTTCAACGTCCCCTCTCGATCCATCAATCTATCATTCACAGCAATCACATTCAATGCCACTGATTGTTTGCCTAGCAATATTGAAGATCGAATCTTGCTCTGCTCTGCCAATGTCATTCCTCTGATATCAAGATATCTTAAGCTGTGTCCGCCACCGGTGAAGGTAGGTAATGGGGTGCTGGATATCCTTCGTCGTAACTTGGTGATAGCTATCGCACGTTCCATTGGCTCAAGGACAGTGGTATACTTTGAGTCGATCTCTGATGAATCCATTGCCTCTTCTTCGTTTCGTGAGTCATTGTCTTCAGTATCGAGAAATATAGATTCAAGATCGCGCATGCGGAGACCGGTGCCTATGCTTAATTCTTCCACTGTTTGATTCAACACCTTTAACTGAGCAACACATGCTGAGTCCATCTTCCATCCTCTTAGCTTGAGAGTTTTGATTGTCTTTGGTGCATATTTCAATAGGCGTTCTGTATCCTTTTCGTGTATTTCTTCACCAACCGTGAGGTCAGCAGAGGCATCGAGGTATTCCAATGTATTTTTCACCGACGGATGTGAGGTGATAAAGTCGATCAGAGAGACGTCTTCAAGGAAAGGGCAATGATTAAGAGCCAAATGTGATACTTTGGCCGTAGGAGGAAGAAGTTGTAAAGCTTCTGTCGTGATATGAGTATGCGATAACGTCATCGATTGTATGGAGGTAAGCCGTGAAAACAGGGAGTCGAAAGATGAAGCTGGTAGAGCTTTACAATTCTCCAAGGATAATGATTTGATTGGGAGTGAAACAGATGCTGGCATGCTATCAAGTATGCTAGGTATGCAATCTAGTGTTGATGACGTGCAATTACCTAAGTCTAACGTCTTTAAATGAGGTAACCCAACAAAAAGTAGTCGAAGTAAGGACTCGCTTAAGAAACCATTTAGGTTGGTATCCTTCGGGATTCGGAATTCTCGAAGGTGTGGAGCGAGTGAAACTATTCCGTAAAGGTAGTTGGAAAACTCTCTCATTGGGCGTGCAGTTTTCAGCTCGGAGAAATCAAGACATCGAATGGTTCTACCCAGGATGGGATTTTCGGTAAGTTGAGCAAGTATATGGTTAAAGGCGGACATGTGAGTAACTGTAACACTTCGATATGTAATGAAAAGTGCATTCATATAAATGGCTCTTGATACGCGAAGACATGAGAACAAAGTAGGTCTCTCCAGGTGGGGGCAATTGATGTCACCGGAATCTATGGAATATCAATACCAAGTCAATTGAATTTCACTGCAGATGTCGAGGTGAAGTCTTACCATTGCTTGAACCTCCTTCTCTGTGATCATATTTCAATTCCAGATTTCCAAGTATCTTTTGAAGAAGCTCAGGTGGAAGCAACTCTAAGGGAGATTGCCCCGCTTCATATGCTTTCCTCCTGTTCGAATTATTTTGCAGTGAAAAACGAGACATGCTGTTCTAGTGAGGGTCTGAAGTGTTGCAACGTTTGAGACGCTAGATTGTGTGTTTGAAGTTTTTTATATCTCAAAATTCGTATGGTCAACAATCCGCCGAGGTCCAGATATTTGAATGCCGATGTTAGAGGGTCTGTGAAAGTATTTCTTTGAGTTTCTCGCCACTCCATCTTTTTGTTGCGAGGTTGTCGTGAGCCTCTTATACCTGCTCAACCGTTTGTAAGGAAGAATCTAGCCCGCCCAAGTCAGACGCCATCTTCCCCAATGCATGAAGATTTTGCATACCAAACACTGGGGAAATTGCGAAATCACCTCCCATGACTCTCTTCCCATCGTCAGAGCTCAAAGCACAGCTCAAGCAGCTATCCAATACTTTTCACCGCCAACACGCACTCGTTTCATTGTTACGTAACTGTATAGCAACAAAGAGGAAAAACGTATTAAGACGACATCATGAGGCAATAAGACATTAATAATTGGTTCGTTTTTCCTTGGAAGCCAAAGAAATCACGAGTTGAAGCGATTGGTGATTTCCCCAGAAAAGGTTAAAAAGAGAAAGCACGATTTATAAAAAGGCGGGGTTAGCGTCTTGGCATCCCGCACGTAGAATGAGGAATGTTTCCAATCCACGTGATTTGGTTCTACCGCTAAGACTTCCGAGGACCCCTTGAGTCCTTCTCGCCCTTTGACTCGCTGGCCATTATCAATTGATACCAAAAATACACTTTTTTCTTACTCAATCCCGTACTATTTGGGATGAGACTAAAAGGACCTGGATGGCTTGGATAACATCACACCCCCAGACGGAACGTTTCCTTTCCTTGTTGTTGATCATCTTCCTTGCCCCTTTTTTCTTTTCAGAATTTTCAAATCCCGCATTGAGTCATTTTTATATGCATTTCGTCACCCCGTACATATCGATCTCATAGCGAGAGCTACCATGAGTTGTTTACTCTACAGGGCTCATAGACAGTGTCTTCAACAAGCCACCTCTCTTTTCCCCTGCTGGTGAAGTAGTGCTCTCGCTCTCACATTCCGATGAGATGAGACTGCATCTGCCCTCATATTCAAAAGCTGGGGCCGAGTTGGCGTGTATCATGTAGGTACGTACCTTGCATCAACAATGAAACCGTGCTTTCCTCACCGACCCTGCAACCTTGTTCTCCGTTTACCACCGGCTCAAATGAGAAATGACTAATGTATCCACTAAGGAAGCCATAGATCTTGCACCTGATCCAACTACCTTACTAGTACCAACAACGTGGACAACTTAGATGGTTGCAGGCTCATTTTGATCTCACAATTCTACACTTTTCTTGCTCATACATACTTTTTTACTGTCAATTGCTGAAAACGCACCCCTTCAGACGTTTAAAGTCGACATATGTTGTCTCAACAACTTGAAGCAGCTCATGCATGAGTAGTCTACATGTCAGTTTCATCCATGCCATGGGGTAGCAACGAGCATTAGATTTCCTCACAAATTTATCGAGTAAAGTTGCTTTAATAAATAACATTGACTATATTCACGAGGTTTACTATTGTCAGCTTCTGTGCTTTACAAGGTCTCACGTCTCCTTCATACTTACTCTCTGAAATCCATGATCATCAAAACTAATTTGTTCCGCCAATGAACAAGAACAACCAAAAATTGCAATGCCATCAGAATACTAATGCAACATATTACGATACATACATATAATTTAACTTTCGCTTTCTTTTCATGCTCCAGTATTTGATGTGGAGTAGTCGGACTCCGAAAGAAATGCAGCCACTGTTTAACTTAACACGACCGGCAATGTACGGAAAACTCAGAAAACTCAGAAAATCATCACCTTGGAAAGCGGTTCCATAATTTCATCCAGGGCTTGCAATGACCCAGCATACAGAGATGCGAACACGTCATTTTCATGATTCAGGTCTCTCAAAATCTCAGATTGCCTTTCTTGCAATCGACTGTCTTCCAGTCAACCCATCGGAATCCTTTGCAGGTGTCTATTGGTCTGAAGCCTATCCTCGAGAACCCCCTTCATTTCAGCAGTAACTTGATTGCACAAGAGACTTCCCATATGATGGAGTATTTGACGAATTTCGTCTAAGGAGTCAGCACGCGTTTTATCTTTGATCATCTTAGTTGTTCCTATAGCATCAGATACCATCTGGTCGACATACAAGAGAGGTGGCTTCTTTCGGTGAACCAAGGTGTGACGGATTTCTTTACACTTGCCCAGTAATTTATGATATCGAGGAATATCATTGGAGTTTTCGAAAGCTTCAACAGGGATCACAGGTACCGCTAACCATTTCTCCCAGAAGTTGAGCTCTACTTCTCGCCCCGATTTCATATTCTTATCCTCAAAGGATTCTCGTACCCAGCGCTTTATAAATTCGAATATTGCGGCCTCAAGCGTCCCGCAAACTTTGTACAATATGGGCTGTTGGAGGTCAAAAGGCAATTGCCGAGGATTTTTTAAGTAGACTTCATCATTTGAGCCAAACTCCAACGAAGAACCACCACGCGCCAAAGCTTGAGTGATTTCTTGGATCTAAGGCGATTGTTCGAGAAAGAGACACATGGAAGATTGTTGTGACTGGATTTCTGGTGGCGTGTGGTCTTCTCTTTCTTCAAGATTGCTTCGCGATGTTTATGCTTGGGCTTGCGCTCGTTGTTCTTGTCGTTTCTTTCTGACAGTTAGAGTTGAGAAAGAATCCGAGGGGCTCCTAATAGACGGCTCCGAAGATGAAAGCGGCATATCCTGGAGTATAGGTGTTGATACTTTTCTCATACTTGGTAGTCTTGAAGATGTTCCGTGGAAAGTAAGCCGACGAAATCTGAGAAGTTTGTTAACGACTACTTTATAAGCTTCAATTACCTTTGTCATATCAACGGTAAGAATTGTTACTATTCTGAATCTCCAAATAAATGAATACCCAAAGCTGCAACAGTAACCACATTCCCCTCAAAGAAAGTGAAAGGGGGGATTTATCAAATCCAGACCACCTGTCAAAATAGAATAAATCAATCCATTACGCTAATCAACAGAAGGTCTCACAAAATTGAGGCCCACATTGAGGTTTTGCTTTCTCGAAACACCAACAGGTACCAATCAGCTTTGTCTTTTATCTGAACTCTACCATACAAAACGCAATAGAACATGGAAAAGACGAAGACTTCAGGCTTCAGGCCTAGAGATCCTCGTAATATCACTCGACCTAGCACAAAGGCCTTGGACTATGAAATTAGTCGTCAGTAAATGTATCAGTCAGAGGCTGCATCATCTCCTCCAAAGCTTGTAACGCATTGTCATACAACGCTTCAAAGCCCTCCGTATCATGAGTTAAATCTCTCTTGATTTCTATTTCCTATTTCTTGAGTCTATTGGTCTCTAATCAGTCGATAGACATCTCCTGTACCTGTCTCCCAGCCTGAAGTCGGTCCTCAAGAATTGTCTTTGTCTCATTCGATATCTGATCCCTCAAAAGACTAGCCATATAGTGGACCATTTGATACATCTGATCCAGTTTGTGTGTACGGATCTGATCCCAGATTATAGTGGTCAGCTCTATGCTATCTGCAAGCATGTGCTCGAGGTAGAGAACTGGTGGCTCCTTTCTGTGAACGAAAGTGTGTCGTACCTCTTTCAATCTATCCAACATTTCATGAAATCGCGGAATACTGTCCTGGTTCTCGAATGCGATCGAATTAATAACAGGTGCTGCGAGGAATCGCTCCCAGAAATTCAGTTCTACCTCTTCCCCGAAAAAAATTGTTCATCGCCAGAGCATCAGGTGTTCACTTATTTGTGAAATCGAATATGGCATTCTCAAGTGTTCTGAACATTCGGAAAGATATACTCCACTGAACTTCGAAAGGGAGCTTTCTACGTTCTTTAACACCGCCATCCTCGTATGGACCAAATTCCATCAAGGAAGGGCTTTTTGCTTGAGTTCGTACTCGATTATCATGCATCTCGATAGCCGCTCCTGAGAAATCTGTCGGACTTGAAACTGCAACTGTTATGAAAGGTGTTCTTTCTTCTTGAAAATATAATTGTCGTTGTTTTGATCGTTCAATACTTGACCAATGGCTTATAGAGCTCTTTCGATACGAGTCTGAAGACATGTTCAGTTGTACCATTGGTGATTCTTTCTCAATACGTGGTGGTGTTGGAGATCTTTTGTGTTTGGAAAGGGGAAAGATGTCGCAGAGACTTTTGTGAGATGATTCGTGCGTTTTTATAAGATTTAGCATGCTGATGATAGGAGATGATGATATTTCTTAAGCTGGATGGATTTAAGCGGAGGTTAATATATGGTGCGATGACCGTACGAACTTTCGTCGCTCATCGGTGTTGCGGTATCTACGAGCTGTAGCTTGTGCACTGTACTCCTGAGTTCTGCAAAGCAAAGTCCGTTTCTCATAATGATCTTTGGGATTTGAGGAAATGATTGGGATGTGATATCTAAATTCATCATATGGAGTGGTATAGTATCGCTTTTCAATATGCCATTCACATAAAGAGACATCCCAAGGCTTTCCACCGATCAAAAATAAAGAATCATTTCGCTCGATTTCAGTTTTTGGAGTCAAACAATTTCCCGCATAATAATAAAATGTCCTCATAGTCCATCTAGCCCTCTTCCGTACGTAGTTCTGAGTTTCATTACTCGAATGCTGTAGAAGAAGGGAGTGTAGCAGAGGGAGTGGCTACACATAATTCTGGAAGTCGAAGCGCACAACAATGAATGATCCCCAGATCATGGCCATTGAAATCTTCACAGATTCATTAGTAAAAGCGATTGAAAGCCGATCTAGTATGACTACAAAGGATGAGATTCCGAGCGTTAGCATTTCTTTATAGGGGAGGTAGCAGATAAACTACTTGTTTCTCTACACAGAAAGGATGGAAAGCGGAGACAGACAAGTACAATCTAAACATCAAAAGTCTCATCTCGCATCAACGAATAAGTACAGGAGACGAGGTTCACAAAGGTTTTGTTTTCGTATATTCTAACTGCAATATTGGAAGAAGCCAGATAGGCGGTTTAGTTTCTACATCCCCTTGTACACACCATCAAAAACCACAATGCACCCACTATGCACCAAAATCCACCATTACCGCCCCCGAATCTTCAACTGGTACGGTGAACTTCCCGTCCGCAACCTTAACCGTATGTCCAACCGTCACATTGTGCAATCGTACAGGTTTTCCATTATCAAGTTCATAATTGTAAGAGTATCCATCGTACGTAATACCGGTTATTGCATCACTACCATTTGCATGAAGGGCTCTCAATGTTGCGAACTTCGGCAGCGCAGCTGGTGCATGGTGGCCCGAGGATCCGGTTGTAGAATTGGTCGGGATTGTGATTGTGTAATTTCTGATTGGGCGCGGGACTGGGTTCACAACTGTAGAGGTTCCGTTTACGGTATAGTTGTATTGATGCATGTTGATGATTATGACGCGCTTGAGAGCACCATTGACATATGCAGCGTAAGCCGATTCCAATTCGTTGGAGAGTGGGATTTCGGCTATGGTTGTGGTGGCTGCGGTAAGATTGGAGAGGAAGGCAGCCGCGGCGATGTTACCGTAGTATGGTGGCTTGGTGCCCTTTGGGACAACATCCGTGTCTTGGGGTTGCCAAGCCCCATAGCGGAATGAGAGTCCGGTGTGAAAACTGGACGAAGGGTCAATATGATATTCAGGAATATTGATTGCTAAGAAGTACATACTGAATGCGACGAATGCTCGTACTTGCACCGTATAGAGCGAAGTCCAAATTCCACTAAATAAAAGTTAATATGATGAGATGGAGATCTACTACAGACAGGACGTACTAGAGCAGCACCGTATGCATTTGACAACCCTGGCGCACCTTCGTTGTAAAGAGAATTCGTCTCTCCCAGGATGAAGGGTACGTCAGATGAAGAAAGGATATTAGATACGTTCAGCTGTCGGCCCACAGATACTACAGTTGACGTGTGATTCATAAGGGTTCCTTGGAGTGTTACGCCTGGTTGCGTCGCACCACCAATATAACTTTGATAGTTCTGTTAGTACTCAATAATAATAAAAAATCGTGAATGGTACCATACTTGTGTGATGATATCAATTCGATGTCTTTATCCACGTCTAATCCATCGTTCCATGTGGTGACAGGATCGAGATGATTTTCAACGCCAGCAAAAGAGGGTGCTAAGAATCCATAGGAGGCCAAGTCAGGACAAGCTGCTGCGACGCCTTCCTTGATCTGTCGACTTCCATTCAACCATTGGCTCACGTACGTTGATTCATTCCAAGTAGGAGGTCGAACTGGTCCTTGGGCAGAGGTGGAGAATAAATCTGGTTCATTTCCATACTCCCACATGAGAAGCTTTCCGCCCTCTAAAGCTTTGCATGCCAAGGGGATCGTGTCTAGCAGAGTTTGCCATCCAGCAGAATTGTTTGCGCCTAGTCCCAAGTTGAATCCATGACTAAATTTGACGTCGGACCAAGTATTGTAAGACTCAAAAAAGGATGGACCAAAATAAACGGTTGTTGGATAGTCTGTCGCCTTTGCTGGATCGATTGTGCCATTCACAGCATACGGAAGACTTGCATTGTAAAGAGCATAATCCTGAGTGTTCCCCCCAACTCGAATGTGCGGTTTAGTCCCTTGAAAATTCCCAAGATTGTTAAGCAAATTCTCTGAAAAAGTATTGGGACTCGAGTTGTTTCCTGAACATGTAAGCATATGAGCCAAGCGATGTGTCCCTGAACCCTCAACATACCCGCGTAATCCGGGAAGAAGCAAAACTCAATAGAGTAGCTTATGAAGGCCGGAAGTGGGGTACCGGCGTTTTTTGGGGCGGTCCTTGCAACAGTGAAGCTACTTTGTGCATGAATTGCTTGCACAAGGCTTAGAAGGACGACTCCCGTGATGCGGGCCATTGTGTAAGTACTAGGTGTCTAGGGAATTTCTATCTCCAAAACATCAACTGGGAAAAGAGAACAACTAATAGTACACGCGATGAAGAAAGCAAAGGCAAGAGGGAGCGTCAACGAAGTTTAAGTAATCATTCCACCGTCTGTCTCTTGCAGATCTCTGGCTCTTTCCCAGTATCTCATTGCTACGCATAGCAAGTGCATATCCTACGTCGTACTCGCAGTATATCATACCGGAAACCGAAGTAAGTTTGATGAACGGAGCTGGATAAATTACTGCTTGCATGCCGATTGAATTGAGTTTGACGTTGACGTTGTCCTTGATCGCCAACGCGGGGAGGTCGGGGAACGAGTACACGCAAACAAGGTCTAAGGTCTAGGGGTGCTGGCTGACGTGCTATACTAATACACAGCATGATGCATACTACGCACATACATAGTAGAGGTACCGAGGTCGTATCAGCAGCGGGGAGTCCATGCTATTCATGATTATGATTACTCACTCCCTTTCTCCCTCCCTTTCCACCAATACCAACAAGAAGGGGGGGAATCGTAGACGACCCACGATGAGCAGCTGGATGGATGAACAGATACATTTAGCCCTAGCCCTCCTCTAGATCTTGCAGGAAGCACACTCATGCCTCTTCAAATGATATCTGGTAATATCTTTATGCGTATCATCAAGGTTTATCATTCAGAACATGACTATCACGTCAAGTTGTATGTATGGAACGATACACTCCGCCATTATGTAACAATGTATTCTAACACATTCCCACCTCTCTCGTTCTCTCGCCTGTTTTGTTCTGATGACTGTGTATACCTTTCCCAATTACAAATGTTGAATGTGCTATCACCTGGATTAGGTCTAGTGACAGCCCCGCGGCGAAAGCTTATCACAGTTTCACTCCCCTCACGATCAATCCGATAAACGAACGCCCCGTCGTCGTGAGCTCCATGATCCCATTGAGCCCTCCGTAACTCCAGTTGCTCAACTTGTTTCGATTCCGGTGCATTTTCAATCGGGTCTCAGAGAGATCTTCTGTTCGTTCCCCCAAACCAACACTCGTCTCTGCTACGCCTCAATTGTCAGCAGCAGCCAACTGTTATTCCATGGTGACGTTAGTGCTGGATTCTGGAATTGTTAGAATAAAAGCCCCCAGCTTGGCACCCCCTCTCTCAACATGAACAACATAATAAGATCAACCGCAAGAATACTACCACGCTCACGATTTCAACCGTCGACTTTACCAATCATCAACCTACGAAAAGCTTCCACGATGTCCCACACAGTCCCAAAACTTAACGATCCAACACTCTTCAAAACCGGAGTTGCGTACGTGAATGGAGAATGGGTCAAGGCAGCTTCCGGAAAGACATTCGACGTTCATGGTATGTTTGGCAGATCTATTAAGAGTCGATGCCGAGGAAGAAATGCTAATCTCTCCATTCTGCAGATCCGTCAACTGGAAAATTGATCGGAAATGCCCCAGAGTTCGATGTAGCTGATACGAAAAAGGCAATCGATGCTGCCGCCGCAGCATTCCCCTCATTTAAAACTACAACCGGAAGAGAACGAGCCAAGCTATTACGAAAGTGGTACGATTTGATGGTATGCTAGAAGAATCACAGTATGGAAAATGAAATGCAGGATAATTGTTGATTAATGCCATACAGATTGAAAACAGTGAGGATCTTGCTAGGCTCATAACATGGGAGAATGGAAAGCCATTGGCAGATGCGAGAGGAGAGACAACATACGCAGCCAACTTCTTAGAATGGTTCAGTGAAGAGGCTCCCAGAAACTATGGAGACGTTATTCCATCGTCCACTCCTGGAAATAGAGTCATTACCTTGAAGGAGCCAGTTGGTGTCGTTGGACTCATCACCCCGTAGGTTTATCCTGCACCACAATGATTGCACTACGCTAATTTTGTCTAGATGGAATTTTCCAGCTGCTATGATAACGAGAAAGATCGCCCCTGCATTGGCAGCTGGTTGCACAGTTGTTGCAAAGTCGCCTGGAGAAACACCTTTCACCTCTCTCGCTCTCGCCGAACTTGCGCACCGGGCTGGAATTCCCAAGGGCGTAGTAAACTTTGTCAGCTCTCTGGATAATACACCCGCTGTTGGAGAGCTTCTCACTACATCCCCAATCATCAAGAAAGTCTCTTTCACCGGATCTACTGGTGTAGGCAAGATTTTGATGAAACAATCATCTTCGACATTGAAGAAGTTATCTTTCGAGCTTGGTGGAAATGCACCATTCATTGTATTTGATGATGCAGACCTCGATCTTGCAGTAACTGGTGCTATTGCATGCAAATTCCGTTCCTCTGGACAAACTTGCGTTTGTGCTAACAGAATCTTTGTGCAATCTGGAATCTATGACGCCTTCGCCGAGAAGTTTGCCGCGAAAGTCAAGGACTTTAAGGTTGGAGGTGGTTTCTCTGATGGTATTACGCATGGACCGGTTATTCACGGCCGCGCGGTTGACAAGGTAGAAGCTCATGTCCGAGATGCAGAAAAGAAAGGAGGAAAGGTTATTCAAGGTGGACAGAAGATCCCTGAGCTTGGAGCAAACTTTTTCCAGCCTACTGTTATCACTGGTGTTACTACAGATATGGACATCGCAAACGAGGAAACCTTCGGCCCTGTTGCAGGTCTTCTTAAATTCGATACTGAAGAGGAAGTCGTTCGAATCGCAAATTCTGCCGATGTCGGCTTGGCAGGATACTTCTTCACTAAAGACGTTGAGAGAGCTACCAGGATCTCAGAAGAGTTAGAGCTTGGAATGGTTGGTGTAAACACTGGATTGATCAGTGATGTAGCATCTCCATTTGGTGGTGTAAAGGAGTCAGGGTTTGGACGCGAAGGAAGCAAGTATGGAATCGCAGAATACCAAACCATTAAGGTGGTTACATATGGAGGCATGGGCAAGCCTTTACAAAATTAGACGATCAAGGCAGTTTGGAATAGGGAAGCAAAAATGATACCACATGATTTAATGTTGCCGTATAACTGAGACCACGCCGGGTCCTCGATCTTTGTTAATCGTGAGCCATTGTAATATGCTCTAAGTATTTGATGTTACTAACAGAATCACAACGGATAATCACCTTCTCTTAGCATCACTCAATGTATGACTAGTCAACTGAGTCGACTTTTCAAGCGCAAGTGAATGTACATCGCGCGTATCATCGCAAACACACCAAACAGAAACTATCATCTCGAAGAAAACATCACAACATAAAAATTCTCAAAGCTTGAGATCTAGTCCCCGTCTTCAAAATGACCGCATTTGGCGGGCTCACTTATGATATTACTGACCCTTTGACTCACAGGCTGCAGCGTATTTTGTGCTAGAAATTTACGAGCCTCTTTTCACCATGGCACTCAAGCCAGATTTCCTAGATGAGGATGCTGTCATGTTAGACAAGTAAAAGACTCTTACCCGAGACACAAAAGACCAGGATTATTATTTCCAAAGTCTCGAGTTGATTCCTGGATTTCCCTCCCAGGAGTTTGACGGCACTTCTGCATTTCAAAACAACGCGGACATCCTTGACATATTGCATCACAATGTGAGCAAGAGGTACGTCGAGCAACGCATTGAGGCTGAATTTCGATTCACTGACTCTAGGTAGGTTCCTCGATTTTATCAAGCGTACATCACCGGAGATTCGTACAAATATTCTTGCTCAAATACCAACCAGGAGAGTGGCAGAACACAACGATCTAAACTCAGATGGGCATTTCAAGAAAAGTCCCCATCGTATGCAAGATTACTCTACTCTCTATGGTAATCTACAGTTTTCACCTATCAAGTACTCCATTCAGGTCACCAGCAAAGGCAGTTTCAACGAGGGCAAACGTCTTAAAACTCGAGATGCGCAGGTAAAGATTCCGCCTAATAGCGATGGTTTCGAGAGAGCTTTCGCAGTGCTCACGGATATGACTTATAGCGAAGACAAGAAAAAAAACAATGGGCATCGTTTATGTCGAGAACGACTATCCAACTAGCTTTGCCCGGTCTTATGTCGTCAAGAGGAGCGAATCTTCATGCTGTGTATTGGGAAAGATTGAGACAGTTGTTAATGACGCAATGCTTGTGCTATGAAACTACAGATGATGTGCCGGATCATTTGGGCATTCGGGAAATGTTTGCTATGGAGGAATAGTAGCTAGCGTATGGAATGTTGGGATTCAGTCAAGGGCGTTTCTGTGTTTGGATAGTAGAAGTTAAGATATTGGGATATATCCCTCATTGGACAATCACTTTTCTATCGACATAGCTGATTCATCAATTGCAATCAACCGCACTACACAAGGTGTTGGTCTATATGAAATGCATATAACCGGTGATATGGGTAACAAAATTAGAGATTTCGTACCCTCGCAGGAACCAGTGTGCAGAGAAAGCAGATACTCTAGACTCTCTTCTGGGAAAGAACACGTTCAAGTGGATTTTTGATAGCCAGATCTGGTCCCCAGATTGAAAAAAAGAAAGAAACAAAGAAGGATGTGTACCTCAGATGGCACACAGCGCGTGAATTGTTGATGCAATGTTCAATTTTTTATTTATTTACTAATTGCAAATCTCCTGGTTTTGTAAGCGTAAAGATGCTATAGAATCATTGAAAGCATTGACAAGTATTCCTATGCTTTCCTTCCTAGCACCCCATGAGACCTCTTCTATCATTTGCTTGACGCATCTTTTCTCTTTTTGGAATATAAATGTATCACTAACAATGCATTCTTAATTCATTTGCATCCACAAACCCAAATTAGAAACAATGCAAAAGCCCATACTCAAGCACCAAGATCTGAAAATAATTCCTGAAGTCCCAAATTTTCTGCCAAGTCATCCGTGTTTCCCTTCAGCAAAGAATTTGGCATCAGGAGACGACGAATACAATCCTGCACTGCCAGCTGGCGATTGTGCAAAAGAAGAGGCGTATCTGACGCATCATTATCATAGTAGTAATCTTTAGGATCATAATTCTTATAGAGAGATTCATCCCAATCGTAATCGTCCTCTCCGTCATCATCACTGCTATTCTTATCCTCAGTTTCGCGATAAACATCAAAAAGAACCTCAATAGACTTCGAAAGTTTGACGTTTTGAAAGTGTTTGATGAGGCGTCTTGACCAGCTAGTTCTCATTGAATCGCAGCGAGTCTCTCCAGTGCCTTCCGTGTGGTGATTTCTATTCAGATACGTGATATTTCGAAGATTGGGAAACCATGAGCGGTCTCCACAGCCTACTTCCCCGCAGATTTCCCCTCTGCAGCCTGTTGCGCCGCAGCTCTTTTCTGATAAACTCATCATGAATTGTCGCATGTTCATGTGCATGGCTCCATTTTTGAGATTGATTGTCTTGGTGGAAAATCGCAGAGTTAGGTGCTCTAATCTATGGTATCGTAGAAGGTTAGTGGCTGTAAAGAACTAAACTTGTTGTTAGCGAGTTCTAGCACTATCTTATAACTGAAGGGCTTCCGATCTTCTAAACTGTAGCCCGACGTTTGTAAGTTTTCATTTTCTGAGTCCCAGTGACTAACTAAAATCGTTTATGCTGATGCCACTTTGAAATTCGTGGGATCATTACCTTTGGATACACATTCCAATTACATGTGTTTATATACAGACCAAAGTGGCTCCAAAACCATCCTAGAAACCCCTTTAGAAGACTATACTTTCTCCCAGGAGACCACCAAATGGGATAATTGTAACCGAGTTGGAAATCCTCGTGGAGCGCCAAAGAGTACGCGAATTGAACTATTTGGCTGTAAGTGCCCTCTAATGGATTTTTGAAAACACTCCTCTCCAGAATTTGCTGTGTGTTTCTATGATCTTCCCAGCCCCTACTGTTTTGAATCTTCCAGGCCTGTGTATCTAGTCCTTCCGTAGGTGTATACCTTGCTTTTGTTTCCTTTTTGAAGATAAAAGCAGTGATTGGGATTGGATATGACGTTGTTGGTCCACCTCCCCCTTCCTCGTCGCTATACGGATAGCCATGAAGTCGTCTGGATAATAAAACCGGATCTGGAATGAAACTGCTTCCTTTGATATAGGTTTCTGCAGCTAGATCGATCGACGGCTCTTCAATAATATGTGCATAGACCATTGAAATGAGCTCTGGAAAAATATCTCTGAGTCTGTAGAGGAAGCTTCTCACTGTCAGTTGAAATCTTACTCGATTACAAAGGGGCTCACTATGGAGATAGGTGTTTATCCTGTTCGAATCTTCCATAGGGTAAAGAGTATCCGAGTATATTCAGATGATAGGCCCGGTATGGGAAATGGGGAATTAACTCTTCACCGTCAAAGAAATAATCGTCATGGTCTCTGTTGAAAAATAGGCTAGAGCTTTCCGTTTCTGATTCTGCCATGGAAACATCTGTTAAGGGATGGCTGCTGGTTGATGTTGAATTTCTATTGATTATTGTATTTTTGTGTTTTTGTCCTAAGCCGTATGCGATTTCTGTTGATGAATCGAAATGTAATTATCATGAGGTGATCATTAGATGTCAGAGTTCAAAAGACTGGTATCGAAGAACTGTAATCAGAATTTCAGTGCTAAATCAAGCACATTCGTCACTGCTGTTTCGGGTCGAATGGATGTACAAACTCTCTTGTTTCCAAACCCCAAAGAAACAACTACCACGATACAGAATTAGGAAGTTGCAATCAGAGGGCGCTGAAACGCAGAGAGGGTAGGGTCTGATATCACCCATCAACTCCTACGCAGCCGTGTACTTGAAACATTGCAATCGCATCTTCGAAATACTCGAATCTATAGTGAAGAAATGTACCTAAAACTCTCCACTTCGACTTGTCTAGATTATTGATTATAATCCATTCGATTCCCTTATCTTTCGGGAAAGCTATTGTATTTGGTTCATCATCTATACAGATAACTAAAGAGTCATCTTTCACACGATGCCAATAAAATTCTCTAAGCGACTGATGACTAGATACTGCGATGATAATTTGACAATGATATGGATAGGGTTATTGTGGAGAGCGCTTCGGGGTGGTGATGGAGATATAGGATAGTGGATGCTATGTTGGCTAGAATTCTTGTAGGCCATATATGATATCGATTTAAAGGTAAGATCTGAAAGTAGCCAAACAAGATTGCTTTTACCTCTATCAAGTGGAAACCACCAACGTTGATGATCCACCAATCCTAAATGCTCCACCTTCTAGTGCCAACCAAACAACAGGCAGGCCCGAGGAAGATTGTATGCCACTATATCCCACTATAGGCAGCATTCAAATCAAGTAAAAATAGTTTTGAACGATGATTCTTACGGAACTTCTATGGAAAGTCCTTCTGAGCTATCAGGAGTTAGTTGGTATTGTATAGTAACCGCCCTTAAGCGGAGAATCTCACCAAACTTCGAGTTGACCAATTCCAGTACATCTCAGTAACAACAATCAATGCCAGAGCCATTATATTTCCTTATAACTTGATAATCAAGGCTTGTGGAAAAAGACCGTAATTCGTTCAATTATCCTTGTATGTAATTTATGAATTATTTAAGGAGAATTTCTCTAAATTTAATATAAACATCCAGCTTTGAGGTATGATATATATACCCCGCTTTCGCCTACAGCGCCTATATTGAAATCCCAATCAGCCGAAACTAGCCAACCATCATAGTATATGGAACAAAATTGGCACAAAACAAAAGCAAATTTCATCATTCTTCGAGGAGTGATTATAATTGGGACTAGTTCTACATCTATTTGTAACAATCTAACTATCTTACATCTAAATCTCAAGTAGTCTGCGTAGTGCGTCTAAGACTTATGAGAGATATGAGACGAAACAGCTTTGCTTTTGGCGGTCTTTAACCTTACGGCTTTATTAACCATATCTTTGGTTAGAGTTATGGGCAGTCTATCTTCATTTCTTGGCTTTTGATAGTGATCATTGATAAGTTTGGTCAACATCTTCATCCCTGACTCCTTTTTGTATCCATTCATCTCCTCAAGAATATCTTTTTTGTCCCTTTTACGTCCACCTGGGGCTGGTCTAAGGTTGATTTCCCTTTGCAGCTTTGCAAGTTTAGAGAGCCAGTAAAGACGATCTGTCTCCATATCTCCAATAAGATCAAGAATATATTTTCCTCGTTCCTCAATAGCCTAGATTACCTCCCGACGCGTAGCTTCATGAACAAAATGTGACATGAATTTGAAACCCTGCGATCATAAAATTAGATCAGTATATCCATACAATGAGACAAATTAGAGTATTGGGATGGACATACCTGTGGCGAAATATGTTTATTTTCCGATTTTTTGTTCTTTTCTTCTGCCCATTCCGCCTTCGCCAGCTTCTTGAGTTCATCCCAAGACTTGGTCGTACAAAAATATCCCTCATGATGAGTCTCGGACGATGACACATCTTGCAAAGTTTCCGTTATCACTCCTCCTTCATTAAAACGAAGGACTTCTTCGTGCTTGCGACTGCGCAGGAGAAACATAGGTTTGTTTTCTGCTTTGGGTAGAACATGCACCCACACCCAGTGAATGGCAACTGGGACATCCTTCTTTGGAGAGTTACTCATAGCTTTGAGATTTCAGGTACTGTGGTAAACGGTTCTAGTGGAAGAGAATTGGATGTTATCTTGAAAAGGTTCTTGTAGAATTATCGTATTTTTTTTTTTTTTAGCTAGCTGGTAGTGAATGATTATTGTTTGACAATGAAAATGAAATGAAATAGAATGAAACAACAGACTTTATTATATAGCTTATACAACAGGTAAACAGCGGGCCAAAAAGTTTTGGTCGGCTAGAAGATTGATGACCATCCCTAAGGATTTTGAAACAAGGCAACAGACCTGGCGAAGAGGGCTGATAAGCGACGACAACTTAGCTAGCTAATTACGTCCTTATGAAAGACGCCATGTAAGTCAGTTCCTCTGGGATAATGACATGTCCTAAACCTTCATAGAGTTTCCACTCAACACTATACCCCACAATCTCCAATACTTTCTTCATATCTTCACCCCACTCCAACTTTACTTTCGTGTCATTTGTACCGTGGGCTAAGAAAATCTTCATATCTCCTTCTGTAGCTACCAACATATCATCTCGGGGTTGCAGAGATGGCAGACCCAACTCACATCTTAACCAATTCTGAACAAGAATCCTCTTTTGTCTCCAATCTTTTCCAGCAGCAGCAACTTCAGCAATTTGTTTCGCAAAAGGCAACCATCCACTGAACCCTACAAACCCTCCAATCTTGTGCAACACCTCCAATCGATCCAATTCTCCACTTAGTAATAAAACTACGCTCATAGCACATCCTTGACTAAGACCTCCCACAAAGACTTTTCCATCTTCATCATGAGATTCATTGTCCACAACATTCTTAATGAGCTCGCCCAAATACTCCACGCTTTCTCTTAGCCCCTCCTTCTGTTCCTCTTCTCCTATCGTCCGGTCCGAGAAATCGGCAATGTCGAACCAAGCATTAGTCAAATTCCCACCAAAAACAGTAGTCTTTCGCAGGGTTCCCGATGGAAAAATGAGTTTAGTGTATGGGAGTAATACATCAAAGTGAACCAGCGCCATGAGCTCCTGGGCAAACGGAACTCCCCAAGATGATGTTCCATGAAGTAAAACAAGAGTATTTTGATTCGGGTTCGGTGATTCGACAACGAACGGCGGCGGTCGAAGTTCTGTTTGTACAGTGGGAGGTGATGGCATTTTGTGTGCTTCAGCCATCAAATTGAGCACTTGCTGTTCGAGGTGAAACGGGTAGTACAGCAAGATACTTGATAGACCCAACAGAAGTATGAGTAGGAACCTGTCTTTTATCATACCCATAATGGATAGGTTGCGAATATGTCCTGTGGTTGTGGTTAGAAGTGGAGCCTTTCGCGCACCATTGCACCTTCTTCCATTGGTTACACCACTTCACATGCACGTGATACTCACAAGCACGCAGCTCCATCTGGTCGTGGTATGCCCAATTCCGCATTCAAGCTCACTTAAAGAAATGAGAAATCAATAGCATATTATTTCAAGGTCAAATCAATTGTCAGTTGTTGATTCAGTAAGTCAGAATCTACTATTACCATTCTAGATTATTGAATGATGTTGAAAATTGATCTACATTTGGTGTATTGTATTGAGCGGTGGTACTTAACAATGTTCACGGAAACTATGATTTGTTGCATAGCTATGAACAATCTTTGCTATTGAGTTTTGAGCTAGGCGGCGCAGTTGCGAATTGTTATTCTATCGGAGCAAAGGCTAGAGAGGTTCGTTGGAACAAATATTAAATTTGACGGAGGAACTGAGATCTATGCTGTAGAGTTGACGTATATCTTTACCTCCACTTCATTACTCCATCCACCCGAAAGCTCAAGTTCCTTCCATGCAGCCAATGTGTCGATTTCAAAAACACGGGGATCAGTTTTGCTGACGCTGACTGTGTGAAGTGGTACAACCTTACCAAGGATGGTGACCAACAGGGTTTCTTCGTATGAGAAATCAGGAAGAGTCGAGATATAGATCCCTGAAGGTCAAATTAGAACTTGGTTTTTGTTTCTCTGAAAGAGAAAAGATGACGAATTTAACTTACCAAGAGTTCCTAGGGCTTTGATATTTGTGTCAATCAAAATATTGCCATTCTCTGATTTCGTCATCTTGGTGCCTACAATCGCTGCAGCCCCGGCCATTTTACCAAGGAGACCTAAGTTGGCTATCCATGTAGTATTGTCATTCTTTTGGTCAACAAATCCGCGCAAAGGGTAGGCTGATAAGATATCGTATCCTCTCACAGCGAGAGAAACGTATACCAAAGCCTGAGGGTCCACAACTTGCATAGGCTGAGAGATAGCTCCGCTGGAATGGGCACGGATGACATAAAATTGCGCCTCTTCAACACCAGGAAACTTTGACAATGGCACCAATTCGCTTAGTGGTCTCTGAGATACGTTGAAGAAGCCGATTATACCAGTTCCTGTATACGCAGCGCCATGGTATGTTCCAATTGGGAGTATGTGATCATCGTCGTACCCATTATACTGATCTAGACTCTTACCAACGATACTAGGTCTAAAAATGATAGTCTTGCCTCGAGGAGTGGGGCCAGTCATTTGGTTGATAAGATCAAGATCATGTTGACCTGGCACATCTGTAATGTATATTGGACCACCGCTAACACATCTAGCAGCTGCATGAAAGCCAGAATAGTCATGAACGGTCTGAAACATGTCCCAATCTGGGATGAGGTTGAGGTGCTGGGTGAACAAGGAATTGTGGGCATTGGTGAAAACGTGCCATGGGTGACTGGTTGGAATTTCGGGGAAAAAGTCATCAGAGTTCCGTATGAGAATTGGAGGTCTGTTCTGGGGCAATTGAGAATGGAAGAGAATTTGCGGAATTTGTGACATGCAAGAGATTGCTTTGATACTGAAATGTCGAAGAGTTGAAAGTGTCCAGGCATCTTGATAGGCAGATATAAGATCACTGCGATCTTCGGCAGACTCAAAGAGATCAAGCATAAATTGAGCACTACTTCATGTTAGCAAGAAATTAATAGATCCTGACCCACTTACTCAGTCTTGACCGCATCAACTCCACAAGATGAGAGAAACGAATAAAAGTCATCATAGAACTGCCGAACATCTTCTTTGGCTACCACTGTCATTTTACCACCCAAAGGCAGATTTCGTCTCTCTGAATCTCGGCGAATGACTTCCACCGTCTTGTAAGTCTCAGCAATTTTACCATCTGCGGCAAGACCGCCCCAATAGCCTAAAATCGCGTGCCATACAGCAACGTGCTGAATGCTAGGCTGTTTCTGTCGGATGAGCGATATGGTGTGTTTCAAGCCATTTGGAAATGCTTCTCTTTCTGCCTCAAACTCAATCCAACCGTGTTGAAACTGGCCATGTCCTTTATAGTCAATGGCCTGCCAATTATCGTCAATGATGAAGTTTGTGACATTGATTTTGTTCTCTGCTAGAATGTCGACTGCTTTGAGTATCTTAGCTTCAGTTAGTCGCTGTCCAAGCGCATTCCATGTGCCTGGATAGTTGATTAGTGATTTGTTTAAACTATGTCGGGAGAGTTGTTGGGTGTACAATAAGTCAAGCCATCACACCAATTTTCAGCCCAAACCTTCGTTTTCTCGTCTCCTTCTTCGAGTGCTTCGATCTCCTTTTGCGTTTGTCCAGACTCACTCTCGAAAGCCGCAACGACATCTCTAGCATGATACATTACTGCAGCGTTGGCGGACTCATAGTCATCTCCAAGTCCAACAAGGATATGAGCAACGGACTCCTTAGGATTATCATTTCGAACCTGTCTAAATTAGAATCAAAATCGTCAAGCCTTGGAGAGTTTTAACATACTTCCATGACAACATTGCCATCACTGCCACTTTTGAACAAAGTCATGACGTTATTTACTCCACTGATAGCTAGCAAAACAATGTGCTTGCCATCTGAGTTCAAGAAGGAACAAGTTATGGCCTCTTTATCAAGATCAAAATGAGTTTTGCCATGTCGAGGGGCCAACCAGGGTGTCCAAATGCGAATCAGAGCAAACCATCTAGCTATATTAGCAAAGGACTGAACATTGGATGATAACGAAGAGTCGGACCAACCTTGCCAATTTGTCTTGGCCCCAAGGCAGCCCAAATTTAATGTCCTTTAAAGCAGACTCTTTTCCAACAGCTCCCTCAATCGGAACCTGTACTGACCATAGAGTAGTGCCTGGGGATTGACTTCGGTAATTTTTAACCTCTAGCGATGTATTCAAGCCCTGAACATAATCGGACAAGTTACTGGAAATATTTTCCTGGGAAGTAATTGTTTTCAAGACGATCCTTCCATCTGATACTCCCTGGTGGTCCTTTATGAGCTTCCAGGATTGGTTCGAGTTGCTTCGGAATTTAACCGTGAAATTCGCTGGGAGATGAGCAGGCAAAGAGGTTTTGAAGTATAGTTTATGGAGTCCCAAAGGTGCAACGGTTTGCAAATCCTTTGGTTGAGAATCTGTCTTATCTATGGACTCCATAAGAGATTCCTCCCATTGGTCTCCAGTGTTACTATACAGAAGTGAAACTTCCCATGGTTCTGTGGCACGACTCTCATCAACCTCTAGTAAAGCTGTAAAGACTTTGGCATGGTCGAGAACAGTCGTCTGCTGGCCCAAAGGGGGATAAGTTGAGATGTATGCCTTCAAACTCGGATGGTCTGCAGTGGGAGGGCCTTTTTGTTTTGGAATATACTTCGCTTGAAAGACTTCATTGCCATCTGCTCCACTGATGAATGTCTGAGCCTCAGTCATTTTTGCGTGAAGGGTAGAATCAATCTGAATAATTGGATCGTAAGGTTAAGTTTGGGGGGAAAGCATGTATGATTTTCATGGGAGGAGTTTCAAGAGAACGGAGGAAAACCAGGCAAGTCTGCTAAACAGATGGAGAAGGAGTGAAGTGTCAACGAATAGCTTTTAAGTTGTGGTACAGACTTTCCTCTCAAACCCGTGACTACCTGTGTGAAACTGTTCTTTTTCCTCTGTGGGATGTGGTTGGACGGATGAATAGTCCCAGATATGTTATTCATACTTGCAGTGTGCGAGTGTACTAGCTGCTGATGGACCATGGAGGTTGTTCTTCCGTGCCTCTGAATGTGGACACGGGAGAGCACGTGGAGATAAACACAGGCGCGAACGGAGAACCCCTGACTAGCGGCGGGGTGATCTGTTTCTTGGCGGTCGGATAAACGTATACCGGATTGCCGTGAAATTATTTTGGCTCGCAAGAATTGCAAATGGGTATCGAAGCAGGATCTTTGTCGTAGAAGCCGTTGGTCGAGAGACCTTTCTCTTTTCTCCGAGATTCTTCATGTATTCGTGAAATACTTCTCTCCTTTAGTCACACAAGATGGCAACCACTTCCCTCCTTCGGTATTCGGCTCGACCTGACCTCTATGTTTGCGCAAGATGCGCTTTCAGAGCTTCTCGGAATTCAAATAAAGCGTCGAGAAGATGGATTGGAATGAAATACCTAGCGAAAGCCGCAGATGCGCAAGTGGCGTGGGCCAAAAACGCCGCGGAAATCAAGACGGGGAAGAAGAAGAGCATGCTTTCAATTCTGGAGGAGCGAGGATATGTACATCAGATCACTGGGTAAGTACACCTCCCTGGCTTCTTCAGTGCAAAAGGTTAATTTTCATTTTAGTTCGAGAGACGAACTTGACCGCGCGATGACGGAAAACCGGCTTGGTGCGTATGTGGGTGTAGATCCTACGGCGCCTTCACTCCACGTTGGCCACTTGCTACCTTTCATGTCCCTGTTCTGGATGTATATACATGGTTACCACACGGTATCGTTAGTTGGGGGTGCTACTGCGAAAATCGGCGACCCGACTGATCGTTTGACGACCCGAGAGAAAATGAAGAGTACGACTAGGAATGAAAATATATTGAAGATGCATTATCAATTGAAAGGCATATGGTTGAACGTTGAGGCATACGGAAGAAAATATGGGTATCAGTGGGAATGGGCATGGAGAAGAGGGTTGGTGAATAACCATCACTGGATGAATAAATTGACAGTAATGGAGCTTCTCCAAATTCTTGGACCAGGCATGAGAATAGGTGCGATGATTGCCAAGGATACGTAAGTATATACCTTTTGTGCGTCTGTTGGAACCTCACTAATATTCACAGTGTCAAAAATAAAATGAACAATGGCGATGGCATGTCCTATTCTGAGTTTTCGTATCCTTTACTACAATCGTGGGATTGGTGGCACATGTACAATACGAAAGGCATAACTATGCAGATTGGTGGCTCCGATCAGTACGGCAACATTACTGCTGGTATTGATGCTGTTAAATACATTTTAGCGAATCATCCTGATCCTGTAGTGAAGGAACAACACAAAAAAGCAGTACCACCTATCGGATTTACAGTTCCTCTCTTGACCACATCGGCAGGAGCCAAGTTTGGAAAAAGTGCTGGAAATGCTCTTTGGCTGGACAAGGATATGATGAGCTCGTTCGATTTATATGCGTACTTTCTTCGTACATCAGATCAAGATGTAGAGAGATACCTTAAACTCTTCACATTCATGCCCATGGAGCAAATTAATAAAACAATGGAGGAACACATGAAGGAGCCCCATAGCCGAAAAGCCCAGCACGCATTGGCACGAGATTTCCTAGAGCTGATTCACGGAGTCCCTGACGCCAAAGCGGCCGAGCTCAAACATCGACTTCTTTTCAGCAAATCTAGTAATTCGGCGAATGTGGAGGAACTGCAGCGTGATCTAGAGAGCGTCGAAGGCACAGTAACATCTGGCGAAACAAAAACAGGTAATATCAACGCATCTAATAGACCAAAAGCAGACCTTAAACTACCACGTTCATTTGTCATGACTCGAAGTATTGCAAGAATCGTCGTCGCCGCGGGCTTGTGTGCCACAGCTTCGGAAGCTAATCGTTTGTGCGGTGCTTCCGGACTTTATGTCGGTGGATCCAGACCTTTAGGGTATCAAGGAAAGGATGATGCTTTGGTTTTTACCCCAATTAAAACATGGAAAAACTCGGATACTCATCACTATATCATTGATGGCTCAATGCTTGTTCTTCGACGTGGAAAATCTAACATTCGAATCATCAAAATCGTTCCTGATGAGGAATATATTTCAGAAGGTCTATCCTTCCCTGGAAACGAGGACTGGATTAAACAGAAGATGCCTAAAAAGGTAAACGAGGAAGGCGAGATAATCGAGGAAGAGAAAAATCCAAATATCCTCAGCACTGGGGTAGACATATCAGATAGAGATGAGATTAGGCGGCTGAGAAGAGAAAGATCGCATGAGAAGTCACAACAAAGATGGCAAGATAGAGAGCCACGACGTCTTGAAAGAATGCAACTTCTCCAAGCCGATCTTAGAGAGACAGACCAACTTTCGTCAGAAAAGATTGATCTGGATAAGTTGGTTAAGAGAGTGAAGTCGGATGTATCTGTAGATAAGGATCGTTTAGTCAGGAAGATAGACTTCGATGAGCGTTCGAAACTGGAGGATTTCCCATGGAGAGAAGATGAAACGAAAAGTTAGTGGAAATGTATAATTATGTATCAAAAAAAGGTTATCCACTCGATGATGATTTACTCGTGTTTTCTCAGCATTATTGCTTCTGTGAGTTTGCAAGTTGGAAATGTTGAGATAACTTTTATACTTTGGAAATTATTCCGGCTTATTTGTTTGCCAATTTTAGAACGAATTCGGGTACGATGTTGTGATACATTTTTGAAGTTCATAATTTCGAAAATGTTTAGCCCTGAATCATGATGCTGTTAGAAATATCTACGCAGTCAACAAATTAGAAAAATTCTCCCAAGTCCATACACAAAGCTCTGAAGAGTGGAATAAAATCTAATGTATCTTCTATCTAATATCTGTATTCGCACAAATCTACATGATCTCACGCAGAGCAGATCAAAATTTCTTTTCGTAGGGTATCTACTTTGCCATCCCCAATCCCCAGACACTCCACCTAGCTCTGATTTGGTAATCCATTCCCATTAACAACAGCGACTTCACCCACACCCTCCGCCTTCCTATTCATAACAACCCCTTTGAGATTTCCCCGCTTGCTCGCTTTCCCATCCCGGACCTCTTCAGTCGTATCAACTAGGATATCAAAAGCTTTGCGGATATAACTTTCTTCCGCCTTGGGATTCGCACTCACGACTCGGATTACATATGCACCCGCCACCACGCCAGCTGTGAGATAGATTTCGCTTCGTTTGTTAATCAGCTCGTAGACTTCTTTCGTGAGACTATTCTGTGCATCCGCATTTGTGGATTTGGGAACAATGTTCAGAACAGTGAGGGCGAAATTGGGCCCTGTAACTATATTGAATAGATCTTCTCGTGTCTTGAGCAGGCTGACAAGTAATTCTCCGAGCTTCACGTGCTTTCGGATGTGCTCTTGTAGGCCCTTGACTCCGTAGGTTCTGAGGACAAACCAAATCTTTAAGCTTCGGAAGCGTCTTCCGAGAGGAATTTGCCAGTCCCGATAGTCGGTTACGAGTCCACTCTCTGAAAACTCGTTGCGAAGATAACTTGGTGTTATGGAGAGTGCATCGATCAGATCTTTGCGTTTCTTGACATATAGACAAGAAGCGTCGAAATTTGTCAGAAGCCATTTGTGCATGTTCATATCGAAGGAATGGAAATGCTGGAAGGACGATGTTAGATGATGGTATTCAGGGCAAACCAAAGCTGCACCTGCATAAGCAGCATCGACGTGAACCCAGATCTCGCCTGCAACATCTGGAGGTGCATATTTTGAAAGTACTGTTGCAATAGATGCGAAGTCGTCAACTGCGCATGTAGATGTTGTTCCCAAAGTCGAAGTTAGATAGAAGGGTTCCAATCCTTGAGATTTGCATTCTTTCAATACCTTCTCTAAATCATCACCCGTCATGGCGAAATCATTGGATGCGAGTACTGGAATCGATCGGAATCTAACGCCAGCTATTTGCGCTGCTTTCTGCGTGGAGCTGTGTGCCATTTCGCTCCCTAGTGCAACTAGCTTACTCCTCTTATATGCAATCGCATCCTCGAGTTCAATGCCCGACAGACCTTCAGTAGTTTCACGAAGATATTTATCGCGGGCAGCAACCATAACGGTAACGATAGCTTCCGAGGCTGATCCTTGGATGACACCACCACCATGAGTCGAAGACAAATAACAGTCTGGGAGATTGAGAAGCTTGGCCAGCCAATCCATTACAACCGTCTCCAATTCTGTCACAGCAGGGGAACAGATCCAATTGAAAGCAGGTGCTGTGAAAGCTGCTGAGTATAATTCTCCCAGCATTCCAGGGTAGGTAGATGATGCAGGGAAGAACGCCATGAAATTAGGTGATTGCCTTGGTATATCAGTGTCTATCTTAACGCTCAAATACAAAAGTCAGACTCACCAATGTGTCAGACCAGGCATAATTTTAGATTCGATATCTTTCTGGATCTCTGCCCATGATTCACCCTCTTCCGGTGGACCATCTGGAAGAATCTTCTTCAGGTAACCAGGCTCGACATTTGAAATTACTCTTCGTTCATGAATGTTATCATAATATTGGATGACTATGCTGGTCAGTATACAGTACTTCATCTTGGGAAGCAGGAACTTACTTTCGTCAATCGCCGACGTCGCCGCCTCCCTAAACTGCTTCGAATCCATTTTTATTGACAGGAAATATGTTTGTATCTACAACGAAAAGAATGGAAAACGACAATATATATATATTTAATCCGAAACGTCGGAGCTTTATTATTGTAAGGAAGAACGTGCCTCTAGTCAAAGATAATGCTATCGCCACAATGTCTTTAAAGGGCGTAGAAGTCCTTGTCTTGACATGTCAAAATGTATAAGAGCAATGGTGTGAGAATTTCCCGTCCACTTTGAAGGTCCTAAAATTGGAGTCGGAAGCCGGAGAGCGGAATTTGCTCCGCTCTGCTCAACGAAGTAACTGAAATTCCAATACCTTGAATAACCTCACATCTCATAAGAATCCTTGAATCTCAAAAACGATTAGCTATAAAACCTAGATTAAATTTCGAATTTATTATAAAAGATTACATGAAACTATTAGTATATCTACTATCAAAAAATATATATGATAACGATTATTCAACATCCTAGATACAAGATTTTGAATTTACATCAGAGTGTAACGAATATCACATGTCTAGGTGATGTCTCATCACTCTTACTTTAGTTCAACATGCTTAAACTAAGCGACCCTTTACTATGTAAGAGACATAGAGATCCCTTAAGGGTCGTTTTGCTCTTTAGCTGTATTATTCTAGTTATTTGGCATCTATCGATTTGCTCTAGTATGTGATCATGACAATAAACTAGATAGTAGTCCGACCTATTGAAGATCTTAAACCATATAGATGCACTGTCTATCCAATGTATAATAATTGAAAACAAACTCGTCTACTAAATTCATTTATCTAGTCTGTCCTATAGTCCAAACCATTAGACACGCTGATCAGGACATCAGAAGGACATCACCAGGGTATCAGTCAATCAACGACTGAGCAAAAATTCAATAGATATAGTCGAATTGTGTATAAAGATTAATCAAGGTATACGTATACATTGTAGCATTATCCACCCCCCTCCTCCTAATCTGCAAGAATCCCAGAAAATGAGGAGATTCACATCAAATCGAACTCAAAAACGCTCTTCCATAGCAGCCATCTCACTACCTCCAGTAGCGTTTCAAGAACATTAGAAACATGTTGCCGTCGGGTAACGAATGATCCCAAGATAATAAAAGTTAAGGAACACTGATAAACACCCCAGAAAAATGTATGCGCTCAGCACCCCGGCGCCTCAGTCTCCGAAAAGTCGTAATCAAGACCAAGGTTACTGCTCAAGAAAATCGCTGCTTCCTGTATAATTTATCAGCTTCGCATCCCAAAATCAAGAATGTATCCACGAGTAACTCACTAATAGCATTTATCACCCGGAAGACAAGGTTCCTCGTTGAAAGAACTATTGATAGACCACCCTTGCGCTCCCTGATCCAGGTATTCTGGGCCGGGACCTCCACAGCGATGACCAAGGATCTTACCAACCGGACGAGCAGCTCCGCCCCAAATGCCGTCCGTGGGACAAGCCATATGGCCGGTCATGTATTCTGCTAGAACTAGCATGTAAATGGTGTTACCCTCGCGGGCCTGCTCAACCAAAGGAAGGACGCATGCGCCATAAGTGGCGTCGTGGGGTAAGAATGGTGGTTCGCAAGAAGCGGTGCGAGTTGCGAGGATGGCACGAGCCTCGAGGACGTCGCGGCTCGTGATGTTGGCGGCAGCGACCATGTCCTCGGTGAGACCGAACACGGGCAAAACTTCAGCGGAAACTTGTGGTATAGCATCAGAAGCTGGAGCTGGAGCCGGGGCAGCGGTGGAGAGGCCAAAAAAGAGAGCCAAGATGGCAAGTTTCTGAATGGAGGCAATCATGTTGATTTTGGTTGTTGTGGTATGAGTTGCAGAAGAGACAGTAGAAGAGTTAAGACAATATGGGTTTGTTGAGATAAGAAAAATGATCGAATGATTGAAAGACTATGCTGTGTTGCTTTACATGGAAAAAGGTCGCTCTTATATAGTCTCTTGACACCGCCCTGAGGAGCAGATCTCCTCTACTCGAAGGTATTATCTTCGGAGTCTGCAGACACAGAACGATAGAGTACTCGTAGGGACATCCCGAGTCTACGATATGATATCCACATAAGCTCTCAACTTTGGATATACTACCCCCCCTCGTAATTTGTCGACGAAAGGTTTCTAGTTGAACTTCCGATGAACATGTTCCCTGATGATAGGCTAGCAAAATGCCCAGGGCTCCCCACTAAGCAGAAGCATGTTTGAAGAATTGTATCTGACTCGTGTATTCAAGTATATTCCATAGCTCGCATAATGATAATGTAATATGAAGATATTAAATGAACACGGGAAAATGCGGATTTGACTTTTGCTGTTGCTCAAGATCCAATTTAACCAGGAGACTGGAAATTGCAAGTGCTATTGTCGATCATATGATCTCTGCCAGTGAACTAACAATGCTGGTGGCTCGGAAAAATAGAACCTGCAATGGATTTCTCGAGGTTCAGCTTCTGGAACGATATAAGTCTCTTAAGCAAGGAGCCGAAAATGCGTACATACTGCTACGAATTCCTATACTCTAAACTGACCTGTAAACTAATTACTATGCAACCAATTTTCCTGAACCATTCATACAGTTGTCCAGCGGATAAGATTGGTTTGCCATACGATTAAGCATTGGAAGCATTGACGGCGTCAATGCTTAATCTGACGGCACGTAAAAAGGAGGAGATATATCAGCCGACGAAAGAGGTACATCAATATGTGCCAAGGAATGGCTTCTTTATGCCTTCCAACTGGGTATCCCGTGCAGCCAATAAGATTATACGAGACACCCTTGGAAAGTATATATGTATGCTTATCTGCCTCTTACATGGCTGCTGTGTGAGAAATCCTCGGAATTAATGCGGCCACACGATTAAGGTTCAATCCTTAAATTCGGTACCAGATATTTAAGCTTTCCCCAAACTCCCCCTCGACCTAATTCATCCGCCTCATTTGCGGAATGTTGGAACATATAAGCATTGCAAAGTGGATTGCATCGCGACTGATGATATCCACAAGAGAGACAGAACGAATCTTTGCCATGTTCCTTCCACGTGTCGTGTGAATGTTTCATAGGAACTCTCCTCGATTCTTCACTCCTTTCATATGCCTTTTATTTCGAGCTACCGAGATGATTCTGACAACCAAAGACGTCGAAGATATTGTAATGATTACTTCAACGTCAGTCCACCCAATTGTCGGCGTCGTCCTTAGAAGGTTCTCGGCGCCAACGATCTCCTGGTTACAGAGCTTGCTATGGCCGCCGCAAAAGTCCGTGCAATAAAGTTTGGTGTGCTGTGGTGGGCTATGCTACCCATCTAAGACGCTTGCGAAAACTCAATGCCATTAATATGGTACCTTTTGCTCGAAGCAATCTTCCGCCGGCATCACTATCTCATTAGAAGCCCAAAGTGGTGCATGACATGTCGCCCATACGACCAGCCCAATGACCTTGAGTCCATTGCTTAGTCATGGTAGAACCCCTGACAGGTAGTCAGGTGATTAGCGTCACTTTAAATCCCACCCGCTGCCGCCAGTCCCACCGTGATGGGACTGATGGGATGACAGAAAACGAAGATTTCTACAACCGGATAGTATTTCCTTAGTATATGGAGCTTCTTGATCCACCTGAAATTACAACTTGTTACCTATCATTCCCTTATTGCGATCAATTCCCTGTGTAACTATTATCAACAATAAATCCTAGGATAGTACCACTAGTCCCATGACCAGCAGTATTCGAGATAATTTGTTTCACCTACCGTCTCAATGTACTTGACGTTCGAGTAAATCTAATATGGTAGAATAATCTCGGTCTTCTCGATCAACGTGCGGCTGCCCAATGGGTCCACGATAATATCGAATTTTTCGGCGGTGATCCTACGCGCATCACGATATTCGGTGGATTAGCCGGCGATACATCTGTTGATCTATATAGCTACACTTTCATAAGAAATCCATTAGTGAATGGTTTTATTGCTCAGTACGGCAATGCACAACTCGAACCTCCTATTAACGCATCTAAAAGTGCAGATCTTTCGTTCTCAGCTTCATCTGCTCTTGGTTGTGGGAACAGTACTTCTAACTACACATCTTTCTTGGCATTTGTGTGAATTAAATGTACTGAAGCCATTTCTGAAACGATTGGGAATCTCTCCAACAGTAATTTTAACCCTACGATTGATGATATCGTTGTGTTTTTAGAGAATCCATCTTGATATCTCGCAAGAGATCCATCAAAAATCCCATGCTAACCGGGAAAAATGATGCTGAAGAAAAACATGTTCTCCCTCATTGCGCAATTGAAAGGTATCACACTTCCCGAAATATGCTGGTCGAGCTGCGAAGTTTCAGCATTCTTCTGTCTTGCAGCTTTCCGTGCCAATGTTTCTGCATACGATAATCTACCTACTTAGAGATGCAGGTATTTTGGCAATTTTCCAAACATGCAATTACAAGAAAATGATGACTCGGGAGCTTGCCATGAAGCCGAGATATATCCATTACTCGAAATACGCCAAGAGGAGTTAGTGCTCCCTTACCAACCATCCAGGAGGTTGATATAGGCCGGTTCATGATGAAGGCTTGGGCGACTTTTGCAAAAGACCCCCACAAGCGCTACAATAAACTTGCCTGGGTGATTTTTGATCCAGGGGATAATGCATTGGTTTGTCTAGACTTTGGGAATACAACTGCGCTTAATCTGAGAGGTTCGGTTGAGTACGACGCGGGATATCCTTCTACATTTCCTGTTTAATCTAGCTGACTTCTTACAAGTTAGAGAAGGCGCAAAGCAATTTGTACGATTATTGCAGTAAATTCCCTAACACTTAAATTTGAGGCAAATCATTTCTGAGTACCAAGCTAGCTTGATGATTTAAGCCTCAATTTACTGATTAAAACTGATAAATGAGGTTTCAACGTACAATTCCATCCGATGATCAAAGTTTCGATGTATCGAGTCAAATAAACGCCTGAAGGTTCATTGTATTCAAATAAACTGTTGAGTGAAGCTTTATCATTCAACTATGATTCTGCTAATAAAAAGTATGATTTAACGAGTAAGATATGAGATCTGACGATGTATGAATTCAAGTCGAACGATTGACACAAAATGTCGAAATCCTGATCAGACTTCGTTCGCAATTCAAGACTATATGACTGTGCCAGTTATATTTGGACACCGAGAAGCGCGCAAAATACATAGTTTCAAGATGAAAAGATGCGATAAAGCCTGCAAATATTTTATTGTTCAAGTGGATCTTAAACATTCTATTCGATATTCTCCAAATATTCTTCAGATGTTATGGTGTAATCTAAATGATCAAAGTGGCATATGCCGCCCAAAATCTCGCATGATTATCCAACTAATAAATCCTTCTAAACCGATTTCAAAAACACAAATATTCAATACGAAAGAAATCTATACGCCTTACGCCAAACCAGTTCTAGTGGGAGCTTGATGGCTTATCTCTTAGCGACACTTCCAATATGCCAAGTCTTCTAGGAAGCCTCAAGGACAGCAATTTTGTTGGGTTTGAACTCGACGGTCCTTGAACTTCATATGCATACTCCATGCCCGGCTCTAGCCCTCCCTCGATGAAGTCAATCTCTTCCTCTGTTGGATCTGCAGGCAACCGTGCAATCGATCTCTCAACATTCTCCACTGACGAAGACATTGAACACGCGTCCTCACGTTCCTTGATCACTGCATCCCTGCCATAGTTGTTTACACACTTGCATATGCGCCTCTTCTCACACAGTGAACGCCTAGATCTCATTTCGCATTCTTCATTAGGGCAACACCACCAACCCTCCTGAAGTTGTATTGGATCTCGCTCTGCTTCTATTCGGCCATCTTGCATGTATCTACCCTTGCTGCCGAGAATTGGGCACAATCTTTCCCCGAGATCATGAGCACCAACGGGACATCCGACATATGTACATTTCCACCATCCTTTGGGGAAGATCCTAAATGCATCTATGCAAAGAAACTCCGGTGGCTGGCGGCACAGAGGGACTATGCTGTAGATATTTTTGCTTGTTAAGAGATCATGATCTGCTTGTCTAAGGCGCTGTCCCTCGGTAGATCTAGGATCGATGGGTCCAGGAAGGACGTTCTGGTTGTTGATGTATGGAGCTGTGTTACTTTTTGGGATGTTATACTGAGACATTTTGAGATTAAAAAGAGCTGATTTTTGCAGGTATGAGGTAAGGAGATGGTTGAATGGAACTTTGATGGTGAAATCGTTGTGTTTGCGTGGGGTTTGATAGAATTGTGTTGTATTTGAGGAATGGTTTTGGTGAAAAAGAAAAAGCTAAAGTAAAGGGAGGTATCCAGAGCTACTTAAGCACATTTTGATAGGTTAGCTAGACGCCAAATGACCGTAGAATGTATCATAATGGCTCCAGGATGACTGATTGGCGATAAAATTACTACAGTATGAGATATACCAAGAGCCGTAGCCCAGAAATGACTAGAGTACGGGTAGGATGGCACGTAATGGCCGGTTGTGTCTTTGATGACTGGAACCACAATGGCTTCTTCACGATGAATGGGAAACTATATCTTCAGGGCCAGTCATGTCCCTATCACACGACGCGATGAATTGACTCGAATAAGTGAATGTAATTCACAAGGCTGGTTGCAAGGCTGTACGCATTTCAATTTGCATTCAGAATTGAAGGGTTCTCATCTTGTGAGTCGAGCCGAGAAACCCCTATTTCACGGATTCGAATTTACATTATATCACTCCTCTTGAATCTATTGGGCCAATAACACTTTTTCATTCGAGACTAGATTGAATCTTCAAGCACTAAGTATTCAACGACTAAGAATGTAGTCGGATCGGAGAACAAACCCCGCATTCGGTTGATTACTTAATCGAAAACGCGGGGAATACCCCTTCAAGCTACCCCTCATTATTACAAACCATCTTGCAGCTCACTTATCGACTGTCAAAAACCTCACTATCACAACGCAACGTCAATCAGAGTATCAATCCAAACGTTTAGGAAACATCATCACGCACATATAACAACAATGCCATCGGGAAAAGCGATCGCGACAATCAATGGCCGTACCATTGCCGAAACAGACAACTGGGAGGTTGTAGAGGGAAACGTTTATGTATGTACTTGATTTTTGAAGATCCGACATGGTGCTAACAACGTAGTTTCCACCATCGTAAGTTGGGCCTTGCAACTATTCCAAACGACGAATACTGATAATTCAGCTCGGTGAAACAAGCCATGCTCTCTAAGACAGACCATAGTACACATTGTCCTTGGAAGGGTGATGCCTCCTACTATACCATCACGTTTGACAGTAAGCTACCGAACTTCGTGTCTATGAGTAAGAAAAGGGCTGACAAAGTATAGAAACGGAGTTGAAGAATGCAGCTTGGTATTACCCAACCCCGTTCGACAAGGCTCAAAATATTAAGGATTATGTTGCTTTCTGTAAGAGACTCCGTAAGTGTGAAGACAAGGTTTGCACAACTGACAAACACATAGACAAGAATTTGGTTGACGTGAAGGCGGAGGAGAATTAGGAGGCCTGGGTCTGAATCTGAACCTTGAGGACTTGTTTAAGGCGTGGGTCTTCATGAAGGAATCTTGCCGAGAATCAGACAACAGCACACCAGATAGCAGTATATAACAGTTCAGAACAGTGTTTAAGAGCTTTTTTGACTTTTATCATGAGATGCAAACTTCGCATATGAAACTTGCTTTGACAAGCAGAAGGCATGGAACGATCTTATTCATAGCTGGCCTTCCCATATTCAATAGATCACAACGATGTCCCGATACCTATATCAGGAATCATAAATAGGCTACTTGCCCTATTGGTAACATTGTGGCTCGAGGGACCTGTCTCAAAGACTGAGTACGAACTCCAGGACCGAATGATGATCCATTCCTCTAACCATGCCACCAAACTATAGAATGGATATGCTGGACTGAGACCTTGCACAGCCAACTTGGAGAGTTTTTGGAGTGGAGGAAATCTGGAACTCAAACTATTTTCCGACTTTCTTGTGCCTCGAAAATGTACTTGCCATGAGACTGCAATCGGATGGCCCCCTTGAGACTCGAACTTGTCTGTTTGACAATATAGGATTGGGCAATTTGATACCAGAATACAAACAAAATTATCTGTTAGGAGCTTGGGCCCCGAAACCCCGAAGAAAAACACGCTGAACACGCTAAAATTATTTCGCGACCACAAACGCGTCACCCCGCACAGGGCAGAGTATCTCTATCATAATTGTTTCCACGACATATAATATTGCAAACGAAACTACAAAAAGGATCCATCATGGAGAATGCTCCGGAACAGTACGATGATACCAATCGTGCATTTCTTCAAGCATTATTAGCGCGTGGGACTTTGAATCTAGAAGAAGGCAAAGATTTACTCGCCCATATTTTCACAGTTCAAGATGGTAATTAGAATTTCCTCTTATCTTCCCTCCTCTCAAACTGACATACATCATATAGATGGACGAGTCACTTCAGCAGACGATGTCACAAAAGACGACCTAAACTCCTACATATCCAAGGCAGCTGAAGCCCTCTCGCCGTTCGATTACGAGATTAGAAGCATGAGGCATCAGCGAACAAATGAACAAATCTGGGCTCTTGTCAACAGCACCAGCGACCCTCTCACTCAGATTGCGACCACTTTTACAACAGAGGAAATGTTCTATATCAAGCGGTTACTGGATTCCATGTTCGAATCGTACAATACTAAGGGAAAGGAGGTCATGGCTATAACTAGCACTCAGGCTATACACTCATCAGTCATCGGAGGCTCCGGTCGGCAGAGCATAGGTGAAGCCGACATGCAGACAATAGATAACGGCGTAAGGAAATCAGAAGCCGAGAAAGTATTGGAAGGTCTGGTAGCACAAGGGTGGTTTGAACGAAGCGATCGAGGGTATTATTCTCTGTCACCCCGCGCGATTCTAGAGCTCCGAAGCTGGCTGGTCGATACATACAACGATTCGGACGACCCGGATGAGTGGCAGCGCATAAAAAACTGTGAAGCATGCAAAGGAATCATTACAGTTGGAATGCGGTGTTCGAGGAGGGATTGCAATGTGCGACTACACAAGATCTGTCAACCTGCATATTTTAGGTCACGTCCCAATCAGAATTGTCCAAAGTGCGAAACCGAATGGGATGGGGAGCATTACGTTGGAGAGAGAGCGGTCACATCAACGGAAGACAACTTGAGGGAGAAGCGGAGAAGTGGTGCTTCTTCGCAAAGGAGAAGAGCCCCCGTTGACGAGGGAGAAGAGGGCGAAGAGGGCGAAGAAGAGGGCGAAGAGTGATGAAATTAAAAACAGGAGATATGGCGTTAGGGTGAACGGTTATGATATCCCAAATGTTTAAAATGTTTTGAATTGTTGGTGATAATTTGTGGTAGGATAGACGACAAGTCAATTTAAAATTCATGCCTACATCACTAATTGGTCAATACTCTGATGCAAGCATGCTTGGCGGAATCGATCCCAGTGCCTAATTCGTGCAACACAAGTGTCAGCCTTCATTTAAAAGAAAGACGACTGTTTTGGTTTTATGTGTCTTCTGTCAGCATCCTTCGTATTTCGTTACTCTACTTTCAATTGAAATGCAGCGATTTTCTTACAAACCTCTTGACCCACTCGTAGACGGAATTCGAGTAAGTGGTTGACCAATACCTTCAGGATCGTGATTGCTAATGAGGAATATATAGCTTCTGCATCTATTGCCTGGCAATTGTACCCAGCAACCGCGTTGCTTTCTTAAGCATGCAATATTCGGGGAACGTCCAAAGTACAATGCTGTTTCCTATACCTGGGGCAAGGAAGCTGACCAAATACCCATCGTTATTGATGGCCAATATTTTCTTGTAACGGAAAATTTGTACAAGGCACTGATGTGCTTGCAGCAGCAAAGTGCTACAGAATATGTCCTATGGGTCGATGCTATATGTATAAATCAAGACGACATTGCGGAACGGAATCGTCAATTGACTATCATGCCTTATATCTATGAGCGCGCGAAGCTTGTGGTAATTTGGTTAAAAAACGATGAGCAAATATCACCACCAATTTGGCCAGACCCAGATAAGATATCTCCGTTTGAGATATCAGGACATACTCAACAATATAAAGACCAACGATCATTATTCAACTACTTAATGATCGTATGCTCAAATGAATATTGGAGGCGACTTTGGATTATCCAAGAGATTGGAAAAGCTCGAAAACTCATCATCTTCTTTGGACAAGAACTGATAGATTGGCAACGATTTGTGGAAACCATCACTCTTGACTGGCCATACCCTGCATGGATCACGCCCGAAATAATGGAAGAAAACGCATTATCTCAGATGGTTCCATGGAATCTGTATTATCAATTACGAAACAAATATGATGGTGGTCATAAGCTGCAAAACCTCATGGCAAATCATCGTCAGGCTTTGTGTAAAGAGCCAAGAGATAAAGTGTATGGATTGGTTGGTTTGGCTACGGATTGCTATGCTGGATTCCCTATGGATTATCGAAAATCCCTCTACGAAGTCTGGAAGGATACAGTAATCTTTAGAAATTGTGATACTCGAGTTCATCAGAGTGATATTTTGAAGTTTGGTAAACTAGTTCGGGACTCTCTTGGCGGCCCTAACATCACGACAATAGACGAAATTGCGGATGATGTCTTTTTGAAAATACCTAAGAAGTCAAACCTTGAACCATATTTCAAAATTAGCAACCCTACAGTGTTGAAAGTTCCAGCTCGTTTGGTGGGACGTATTGTACATCTGGGACCTTCGTATGTACAAATCATGACGGAACTTTCAAAAACTGCAGAATGGAGATTGAGTATTCAGAATCATTTGCCAGACAGACTTCAGCCCAGCGTTCAGGAAGAGAGTGACATCTTCTTGGAATTGCTAGAAGATTTGGATGAGACTGGCCTCAAAATCGTGTCGACATGTGGTTCCGATGTTTCTTGGCCTTGTGAATATTTTCCAGGAGATATTTCCTTACCTTTCAATAAACTTGACAAGAGAGATATAGAGAATATGCCTCCGATGCGCGACTTGACTTTTGATACATCGTCAGAAAGGTCTGAAATTTTTCCTGCGTTGCCAGTAAAAGGAGCTCGTTTATTCCTCTTGGACAAATCTTTTGAAAATCTTCCAGTTTCAAATGATGCAGCTTCAAACATGGGCCTCGGACCGTCAGCAGCTCGTGTAGGTGACTACCTGTGTGAGATTGATGGAATTAAAAAGGCAGCAGTCATAAGGAGAACGAAAACTAAATTGAGCTTCATTGGAACTGCTGGCTTAGCACAAAAACCACAACATGCACGCAAAAGTAGAAATTCTACACTCGGCGAAACCTCTTCGCCATTTGGCCTGCCGGAATTCGAAAATCTGACGTTGGAACAAACGGTAGATTTGTATCTTTATGTACCGTTGGCATACCAACTCTTGGATTAGCTTAGTCTTTTCCCTATCTGCTCATAATGCCTCCAGTTTAGAGCTTCTTTAAGAATACAAATGACATTGGACAACCAAAGGATTGGGATAACCTTACAGCTCATCCCGGAAGTGACATGACCATGACAATGCGTCGTGTAAATGTTGTCAAAACAAGCCAAACAAACAAACAAACTGATCGAAGCTAGAATATATAGAATAAATCTTGAAGCTTACTTCACGATCTCCTTTGCAATATTTGTCCATCTTCGGTAGTCGTGAACATGACGGCCCGCAAAATCTCCACATTTAGCCGATGTATCGAAATACTTGTCAAACTTCGAGAAACCCAAACCCGAGAGCACGAATGTGAAAAGAAGAAGAAGAAGAAGAAGAAAAGCTAAGGAGCCAAATGGAATTAAAATAAAAAAAAGACTACTTCTAGTGAGCTAAAAGCGCCAGGTCGGTGGTTCGAGCCCACCTACAAATGATAATGGATAGATACCCCACATTCAAGCCACCAAACCACCTTTTTTTATATTCGAAAATCAAAAAGACAAACCACCTCAACATTCCAGAATCCCTTTCATCAAAAAATGTGTTCAAAAATGAAACTGAATTGCTGTTTCTCCCTCGGGTGGGCTCGAACCACCAACCTCTCGATCACGTGATCAGAGACTAGTCATGAATAACAGTCGAACGCGCTAGCCAATTGCGCCACGAGGGATGTTATAATTGTTGGAGAAACGGAGATTGAACAAATATATATTGCTTACACAAAAATAGCTCACATGTTAACCACGAAATCACCAGACATTACAAATTGATGAAAACAACAAGATTCCTCAATAAAATGGGACATGATAATACATACTTTACAGTTTCTCCAACACATAAGAAGCAAACCCTTACCCAACGTACAAAATGGAAAAATTCATGCACAAATCGAATTCTAAACAGAAGAAGTAACTATCTCATCCAACAACCAATCTCACCAAACATCTAACAAGCACCCCAAGCCAATTCACCAACCACATTTCCCAACCCATTAGCAACTACACTAATACCGCTGGTCGTCACAGTCGACGCATCTTTAAATGCGGCTTTGATCGCAATACTGAGCTCGCTGTCAACTTTCCATTCATTCCCCTTTTCCACGGCGAAAACAACCGTATCTCTATCCTCCCACTCCAGCATTGCCTGTTCCGCAACTTGCACTTGGACTTTAATCTCTTTGGGGAAAGGAAACGTATGTGTAGCTTCTGCAAGGATTTTGTCTCCGGAAGGCCATGCTCTTTCATCTAAGGAGACTTGTTAATTTTTTATTCTTTTTCCCATGCAAAATTTGTAAGGGGGAAGCTACCGCTCATTTTATCCTTGGTCCATAACTCAGGAAGCATTTTCTCCGCAGTCAAATCCGCAACTTGGTTAATGCGATCGGTTTCATAATATGGATCTCCCTCTTTCTCCATCCGATTCACCGCATATGCCATTTTGTAATTCTTGCTACCGAGTTGAAATCCTTCCCCATCCGCAGCATTACTCTTATAGTGAGTTTTTAACCCCAGAAATGCTCCTTTAATCTGTTCCTGTACTCCAAGATCATCCGTGGCATCGTGATTCTGTTTTCCCAGAAAGGGAACACTTTGCATAGTACTAGAAGTCGTCACAATCGTACGACGGATCTGGCGTGAATTTCTTATGCAATAGTATTTCGCACTACATTCGACATACCTCTTTTCTCCATAATCCTGTTTCCAATATGAGGCAGAGTTGTTGTAGCAACGGATGTGCGTGCCTCCCAGGTCAGCATATCTGGCAACAAACGTCTTGTGGTCTCCCATTTCCTCGATGCCCCCAAACTTTGAAGGGCTTTTTGTCGAGTGTATCGGCTATGGGATGCCCTTCTGTACCGGAAGTCCAGTCTACGGAATGGTTTTGATCATCGGCGTTGGAGGCATAGGGTTCGTCGAATTGCTGTCCTTTGATAGAATCATCGTAATTTTTGAAGTACCAGAGTTTGTCGTTTCTGCCGTTAGGTGTGGCGTCGTTGCTTTTCATATATATGAAGCAGGTCGTGAGAAATACTGCTTCGTCTAGTCGTTCATCTTCTCGTGGTAGAATTGGATTCCCTAGCACTAGTGATGCAACTGCAAGGAGGATTGTTGCAAATCCTGAGAGATGCATGATGGGAGTAAGATGTATGATACGAAGAAGTGAAATTCAAAGACAGACTGAAGTGATTGAGATGTGAAGAACTAGAGTCCAAGAAAATCTTTTTGGACGAACAAAAGATCAATGGAACTCATTCTCATCATATATAACCCCTATCAGAACTAAATAAGTGTCTTCAGCTACTCAATCATACGAAGGAATGCTCTTCAAACATAGAATCTTACAGTTAGGGACATGCGAATATTGTCACTCCAAAGCATTCACTTACTTCTGTCAGTACAGTTCTACGCAATAGCAAATGCAAGCCCGATAGACGGCGACCTCAGGAAATTTCGAAGTAGTGAGAATACTTGGCAAGAAATGATTTCCTCTATACATCACAGCAACTGTATCTGATATACGCATCGACTAGGAGGATACATGATGGGTCTTTTCTGAAAACTCTACTACTGTTGAAGCGGGACTTTACACAAACCCCAAAGTGATCAGGCGTTAGTTCATTTCATGTCTGGTGTATACAGAATATAGTACGATATCTTACTCTTTTATTTTCCCATTCCCCTTGGACGCCAAACGTTTTAATTATCAGTCATCAACTTAGCTACGCCAAATATATCTTGTTGAGACATATTTGTTGGAACTCTTACTACAATATTTCCCAAACGCCGAATTGTAGGGCTATCAAAACTAATTGGAAATTGGTTGGAATAAGAGAATAATCTAAGGTTGACCATTCAGTAGGCTTGATGACCCAAAATTCTTACTCTATTTTGCTGACAGGATAATATTCACAAGGCTGATTCCACGCTGACTTCCCTCAATCTTTGTGCGTTGTGTAATGCTTTTCAACCAAACTCCTTCCTCATCGGGCTTCATTTGAAGTTCCTTTGCCCGACAGATCAACCACTGAATAGTTTCTATCTTTTCACTCGCGGATAGCTATAGTTCTGGCAGAAGTCGAAGTGGATGAAAGTATGAAGGATTTTTCTCAACCAGTATGCGTTTAAAATTGGAACATGCGATTCTGGTAAATCTGGCACTTGTAGTATAATTCACCGAAAGTGAGAATTGAACTAGTTGAAAAAGTGCGTTGATGATCATCATCTCCTGGAAATTTCAAAATGAAGTTTGTCGCAGGTACCGATCTGTTGCTGACCACGATAACTTGGCGTACATGATGTCGAGGTGAATATCAACGGCTATTTGATATGTGAGTTCTTGCTTTGTTAAACCTTTCGTCGACGGCATTCCTATCTTCGAGAGATATTTCTTTCGATCGTCAAAGTCTGTTTTGAACCTCGATATATGAGAAATACAGAAGCTGCATGCTCTTTGAAAACCCCTTGATGATGGGTTGACAAACTACTTTCCATGTTGGCTGATGATTTCTGAAAAATTAGTAGATCTCCTACAAAATCTCTCACTCGCCCTTAAAAGATTCATGAGGAAATCCCATTCGAGATTATTAATGTACATTCTGTAATTCTGAGCCGGATTTCGAACACAAGAATGCATAGCGAACGAAAATTCCAATCTAAGCCCGGTTCGCACCTGAGATTTTGTAGAATTGGAAAGAGTAGAAGATTGTCCTGCCCATGAAGCAAGATATCTGGAATAGTGGGCCATTTTGACGATTGGCAAGATGGCGGCTCCAGCTTTTTGAAGAAACGTGACTACTGCAGTGCATAACGGCTTGCAAATCACATTCTCATTGTGTCTATCAATGAGTGCTGCGATGGAGATGCCGATTAAAGAAATAGTGTTTGTACGGAGAAGTTGTTTTCTTTGGGCACTTGTGACTGACCACCTAAGTGCCTAATTCCACGGCTTCTCATGCACCTTCCTTTTCTCCTATTGAATCTGTAGAATTTGCTCGAATTATAGGAAAGAATATTCCTGTTTATCAGTAAAGAAACTCTCGATGACTGTGTAATAATTCTTAATACTTCTACCTGAACCAAGAACCACGTACTTTATCGCAGCACACTGGATCTTCTTCAAGTCAACATGGCTTCAGAAAATCATGGAGAAATTCATGCAGAAGATCAATCGGGCCACATCGCGTATCAAAATCGTGGAGACAAAGCCTACCACTGTCCTTTGTATCTTGTAAGATACATGAACAAAGACAATATTGTTGTTTCTGCTAATTTGATATCTTGCAGGGATCAGGACGCATTCCTAGCAGAATGAACAACGTTGCAGAAAGATCTGTAACCTCCGTTGACGGACAGATGCCCGAGCAGAGAAAAAGTGAGATCAGAGCTATTGAGATTTTGTGGGCGAGACTGAACAACAAGGAGAAACGCGAGTTTGAACAGAAGCGTGAGGATGAGAAGAGAAAAACTCCAGACTCAATCAAGCCAACTCAGCAAAGCGTCGTTAGTGAAAGTACAGGACTTGGAAATGAGAAAGCGAGACGCGAGAGTAAAGTGAATAAATTCTTACGGGCTTCTGGTAGTGAAGGAAACGAACTGAAGGATGAGAAAAAAAGGGCTTTGAAAAGCATGAATAAAAGCATGGATGAGGCCACTTTCGGGGAGGATGAACTTGATAATCATCAACATAGAATACTCTCGGAAAGAATGAAACAAGTCGCAGAAAACGCCGCGAAATTGCAAAAACTCCGGGGTGAAGATCAAGGACTTGAGGAGCGAGCGAATCAAATTATGGAAGCTGACGGTGCTGAAGGTTTAGAAGAACTCGAGATCATGAACAGGTTCTATGCTCATCAAATCAATAGACTACAAAATATGAATGGAAGAAATAAGGAAAGAAAAGAATTTGGGAAGAGGGTGAACAGAAATATTGATGTCGATTTCGATGGCGGACAAGAGCTTAAAGACTTGCACAAATCAGATGATCACAACACCAAAACACTTGAAGATGAGGAAAGCAATAATATGGGTCGGATAGACAGCCTTATAAATCACAAGAAAATAATCGAGGATGTAGAGAAAGGGAACAGTTGAGGCAAAGAGCTTCGTGGTTTATGAGGGAAATGTTCATCGGGTCCCCGAGAGGAAAAATATGAATGATTGCGAGGTAAAAGGTCGAGACTTATTGACAAAACAATTAAGACAGAAAAGCTTCGTGGATCATCGTCATAAAATAACTGATCATTTTCTTGGATATAAAAGTGATAAAATCTCCGCAGTATAAATTCAAGCTAATTGAAAGTCCAACGCCCCAACTAGACTAATGCCTCTCAAAAATCATTGTCTCAATTAATCATTTACGCACCTTGAAAGCAAATTGAAAGCAAAGAAAACGTGTTCATAGTCGAAGGCCACAATCCAAAGCCTACAGCACAGTTTGCGAGCTTTCTTCTCTCTCACTAGTCGTAATCAGTCTATGTCTCATTCACCAGGCCGATATACAGATATCACGTCCTTTCTATCATCATCGTCGATTCCAAGAGCTGTATGTTTGTGGACCTGTAGAGGATTGCGGCTTAACTTTGAAGGAAGGTGTCATGTTCTATTGTTTCTCGACGATCCATACAATTGAGGATCCCAGATCACTTGTCAATTTTCCGAGGTTTAAAACAGTGACAGGAATGTCCCAGTCCGTGGTTTGACAAGTGATAAATCCCGGATTGAATATTCCACTAGCATATGATGCGGAGGGTTGACAGAAGAATCTAGATGTCCTAATTTCTGGAGCGAGTAACATCCGTGCGGTCCGACTAATTCGGAAGGATGGGACTGCTACTTGACTCTATCACACTGGATGTAGGGGATCTGGTGTAAACTTGAATAAGTGTATAAACTGAGCTTAGGTATGTTGTTGTTTTTGATTCCGCCATATCTCCTGGAACAAAGTTGACAGTGACAGGAACAGACGGGACGGAAAGAGACTGTGCAGTTGATTCCATGTTAGATTGAGGTACCGGAGTCGGATTGGTAGAGATTGCGGTTGTAGAAATGATTATTGGGGTCACGGTAGGGAGCGATTCGATAAAGAAACCTGATATCGAGCCACTGGTAGTACTGATAAGCGATTCATTGTCACTGCTAATGGTCTCATCTATTAGTGATGATGACGGTACCAAATCAGTCAAAGTAGGAGCTGTGGTGGTAGAAGTGTCTAACGTTGAACTGATAATTCCAGTCGTTGATGGGCAGAGGGTGTGGCTCGCTCCAGAATACGGTTCTGTGTTAACCTGAGTTGTACTAGAGTTTTTTGTAGAAGTGTCAAATCCAGACAGAGTCTTCGAACTGACGATCTCACTGGATGATAGTGCTAATCCTGTACTGCTGGTGGGCTTAGTACCAATAGGGTCTGTGCCAGGTGAGATGCCTGTGGGTGATGCTGCAGGTTCGATGATGGAAGGTACATCACTAGTTTTTGTGGAAAGCACAGTGTCGATATCTGCTGTTGAGGTCTCAGATTGATATGAATTTGTTGTATCAGAATATGTTGTAAAGATCTGCGGTGTAATAGTTGCTATAGAATCTGATGGAGATGAACCATTTCCCGACCCGGAGGCACTTAGGGAAGAATCATTTGAGTCTGAAGCGCGTGCGGATGAACCACTCCCACTATTTCTTGATGGAGGTGAAGGAACGGTTGTAACAGGCACAAAACTGCTCGGACCAGGTGTAGTGACCGAAGGAAGGGTAGATGAGCTTAATATTGAGGAGTTGATTGGAATGGTAGATAGAGTTGCTATAATTGTGGAGGAGATTGTTGATTCAGGTAAAAGGGCTGTACTAGAATCCGGTGTAGAACTCTCATAGTTTAATAAAGTTGTTATGCTAAAATCCGTTGTGGATATGGCAGTAGATGAAGCTAAAGGCTCAATGCTACTTGATAAGGCACCGAGAGAGGCGGAAGGTGCAATACTACTTAATTCAGCAGAAGAGAATGGCGTTTCCGTTGGTATGCCAGAGATTCCAGTTTCAGATGGAGTTAGTATTGCAGAGTTGGATGTAGAAAGAGCAACAGAAAGCGCTGAGGTGCTAGTACTGATCAAGATTGATGAAGATACCAAAGAAGTGAATTGTGGAGTACTCAGAAAGACCTCAGAAGTACCTGTGTTGGTAGATGAAGTAAAAGCAGAAACCGAGGTCCCAGATTCAGATAAAGCAGTTTTAGATTCGATCAAGGGGAATGTAATGGTAGTGGTGGTGGTGCTAGGTGGTAATGAGGCAGTAATCCATTCGATCGTGGTACTAGTAGCCCGGGGATTTGACTCAGAGGGCAGAATTTGAGACAGATCTGAGGAACTTAATCCTGGCTCAAGCGTTTCCGTTATATTGATGGGTTCCAATAGCTCTGTGGAGGTAGCAGAAACAAAAGAAGAAGGTTTAACGCTGATTCGAGTCTTAATCTCTGTGAACGAGGATGCGGTGGTGCTTTCTGTAAGTTCAAGCACAGGTGCACTAGAATTTGGTGATAAAAAGGGGCCGATGTGCGATACAGCTTGAGCAAGTATGGAAGGTAATGAGTCACAAACGAGGAAATATAATAATATGGAATATGTGATGTACATATTTCATTAGGGGGTAGTTCAAATGGATGAATCAGGTACGCATGCTCTCACCGTTAATGCTCAACTGGTTCAACTAGCTATACTGTGAGTGGGATTCCCACAAACCGTTATCGACGAGAATTAAGAAGATGTGACTCGTAAGTAACAACAAAATCTTCTGCCCAGGGTGAATTTGAAAAATCATGTCATCAAATCATGATAATAATCTAACCGAGCTAGTCTCGGGAGAGTTCTGACAACTTCACAGAACAATTGTTTTCCGAACGACTTCAATTATCAATATTAAATAGTATATCGAACTTTCAATCCTCTATCCAATAGTATGTCGAGCTTTCAATAATCAGTATGAATTAGCATGGCGGAATTCAGATATTACTTTTCTTTGTAATTGACCAAAGATATCATATCGATCTTCTTATTTGTTTTGGGGCGTGTTTATCTGCCGTAAAATAAGAAAAATTACTCAACGGAATTGAAGCAATCACACACAGGTGAAGCATCAATCAACCGACCCGTATTATACAAGGGGCTCCGTGTTGATATTCAAAGACGGAGATGAGAACTGTAGGTAATCTCATTCGTATTCGACATTCTTGTCGGTGAACAGAAAACGAACGGGAAGTTGGTCCAAAATTGCATAAATGAATTGACAAGGCCACCGTAACACAACCTATCAGTTCGTATATCTATCTAGCTCCGTAAATACCTACATAGCCAACCAACCAACCAAACCACTTTTCTATGAATAATACGGATTCTAGGAGTTTGCTTATTCATGATGATCGTTCGAGGGAGGCTGGTCGAGCCTATTTTTTGTTCCAGACATATAGAAATACAATTTTGGTGAACGCTATAAGACAACGCTTCCAGGTCGGGATGGAGTGGTCGAGGTAGTCGAAGTAGTCTAGAAGGTAGAGATCATCGAAAGGGGGCGCGGGCTGCACTTGTAAATCTCCACACGTTGTGTAACTGTCCAGTCGGTCAATTCCTTGAGATCATCGTTGGCCCGCTTCAGCTTCGAATTATTGAATTCGCTGAGATTCTGAGACTTGGAAGAATTTTCACAATACGAGTTCGCGTTGTACGTATCAGTTGTACGCAGCCTTCTTCTGTTGTCTAAAATAGAATAGATGGGATGCCAAGCCCCCCTGTCAAGTTATTCTCAGGGTCGTAAGCTCAGGGGGCCGCGAAACCTTACAAAGACTGGGGACAGACTCCACTAAATGACGACTTACAGGGTTAGGATTCCATCTAGGCCCATTAATATCCCCAAACAAACAAGAGCATCCCGTAATATCGTGCATCAAATGAAATTTTTGCTTCCTATGATACGAATAATGAGGAAAGTTCCTTTCGTACTGGACGCCCCAATCATGATCGTCTTCAGTCAATCATGCCATATAATAATCTAGTGAATATTGACAGCCTTAAACTAGCCTCCGCCATGGGTGGGCGTAGTAGGGCTGGGGTCAAATGTTAGTCGTTTGCTGTAGGATTCGTACATGTAACACGAAAAGTGGCTAGGTATCAAATTGCGGCTGTGTGTTGGTTGCACTGGAAAAGTATTACTTATAAGTCCATCATGCCATCACCAGTCGTTCCCTACTCCTTCTTTACTCCTCAAACACACAATCTTTCCAGCGTTTAGATTTCCTATCAAAAATAATATCATTTTCATTATGCGTTCCTCAACTGTCGCTTTCGCCGTTACCTTGGCCTTGGCCAACTCCGCATCAGTTCTAGCTGCTGGTGGTTCTGCAGCTACAATCACCTATGCTTCTCCTACCATTCTCCAAACTGGAGACAGCGAAGATATCAGCATTAGCTCGACCGCTGCCAGTTTGGACGCTACCAGCACATCTTTGTCTGCTCTGGTCCCAATAACCTCGACCGGTGCCAGTGTGGATGCTACTAGCACATCATTGTCTGCTCTGGTTCCAATAACCACTGTTGCCTCCGCTCCGGAAAGCACTACTTTGTCAACGTATGAATCCTCCTTCACCTCCTACTCCATAAACTTTATCACCTCCTATAAACCATCTGGATCAGTATACTCATCCGGTTCCGTGTCCAGTTCCAGTGTCTCCGGCAAGCCAGGCGTTTACTCTAACTCCACAATTATCTCTACCGCAACTGCCTCTGTCTCTAGCGTCGGCACATCTACCGCTACCGCCGTCACTGAAGTATCCGGAGCTACCACCAAAGCTAGCAAGACTGGAGCTGCATCAAGTGCGAGCGCGAGCGCCTCAACATCGAGCTCCGCTGCCGATGCTTTGTCGATGAATGGAGCCTCTTGGAGTGTTGGTAGTCTTATGCTTGGTGGAATGGCTGTTGTCTTTGGTTTCTTCTAATTGCATTACAAAGTTTAATTGAGTTCACGATGAGATAATTGTATGATGGTTTATGTATGGGATCTTCGAATCATGGAACGGAAACTGGAATGGGAGTTTAATGAGAGAGGTTATTCAATTTGAGCTTGGCGTTTTACATACATCACTCTTGGATTTAATCTTCTGATCCTACTTGATGTTGAACGCATACATGTTCTGAGGCTATAGATACCGGGTTGTATTAATATTAAATGAAAAGTAAGCTGGTTTCTTGATTGAATTTATTTTTGCAGTGTGTACATCCTGAGATGGGAAAGTATTTGGCTGTGATTGTTGCAGGCTGTTAATCGTCATTGGATAATCTGTACTGAATATTGACTGAAAATTCGCATACCATTGCTTTGGTCTCGTTCTCCCAACCAGAAACATCTTCTCTTATAAAACTCACAGCACTCTTTTCACCATCTATCTCAATAGGTCCGCAGAATCTCGCTCCTCTTATCCACAATTTATTTATCTATACTTTCCAGTGAAGGCCATAAGATGTAAAAAATAACTGAGATATCAATTATTGCTGCATGAAGGGTATGTCAGGAAGCTAGATTGTTAAAATACCCACTTGATAACTACTGGAAGAATTTATCAATACTATAATGTGAAGTTGATGAAGAGTTCCTCAGTAACTCTCCACTGTAGAAGTCTACATACTTAACTAAGCTCACGCATATACAAAGACCGAACCTGATGTTTCTATGATATATGGCCAGCGAATCTCACACCTACGTTCAAAGCTGAAAATATGCTAGATGCTACACACATCAGCTATTGGATTATAATTTTTTTGTTTTCCGCAGCACACGTCTATGGGCCAGCTGCACAGGCAGGGCTAGTTAATCGTGCTCAGAGATCAAGATAGGGTATTTGAAGGATCTTTTAGATGATGCCATCGCATAATGCAAGAGATATGCGGCATGAAACTTTGAGCGGTACTTTGTAGCTGGTGAAAAGGTCAAGGTCTAAGATTGGTTTGCTTGTAGGGTCAAAATGGATAGTCTTGTTTGATGATGAGTGCTCTGGTTGGTTGATTTGTTTCATGAAGTGTAGTTTTCCATCCAAAAATGCATGGCGTATTTCATCAGGTAATTTAATACCAATTCAATGCAAATCACACATCACTTCACTCGAAGTATTCTCTTAATCAATAGATCTGTATGTCTTCTATATTGATTTCAATTAAGCATAGCTCGATTTGGGATAAGTCAAGTCGCTCGCTCACAATCACATTTGCAATCAGACCTGGAAAGTTCTGGTATATCACAGCAACTCCTATCAGACTGAGCCACTCTGAAATTCTTCGTCAACTGTATTGATCTTCAAGATTCACTACTCAATTTTCGTCCCATTCTCAAACATGTGAATGGTTTACTCTGTATTTACTAGACTGAAAATTTGATTTATTATGGTATTTAAACACTGTCTAGGATGTTGTAGAGACAAGACCATACCATTAAATACATCTTATCAAGAAGAACAATTATCAAAATCCTATCATTTCTCTCCATTCAGCATAATAAGACCAAGTCCTCTCTGCGATCCATTCCTCTCGCCAGATAATAAGTTGTTCATAATACTCATATTCATCCAATCCAAACACATGAAAGTTGTTCCAATAAAGAAACCATGGATAGATGTCATCAAGGCGTGATTTTAGATCTTCCTTCATAACTTGGAAAGCTTCCTCATTCCAACTGACCCCTTTGTTGCACGGATTTGACAGTGCAAACGGATGGATACGCGTTATGTTATCTTGCATGGATCGATGATAATCGATGTATCTGTAAGCCAAATATCTTTCCGCCTTAACAGCTGGTAGTTCTTGAGTGTGTCCATACACGGATTTAAGAAGATAATGATGTGGTATCAAAACCCCACGTCGATACTGGGGGCCAATCCAAGTCTTGAGAAGTGAGTAGAGAGCTTTGTTTGGGATTCCCGAGCCCGCTCTCTCAGATAAGTCGACTAGCTTCGGGTTGACGTATTTGAAGTACTGATACATGTCTCTACACGTGACTCCAAGACAAGCACGCATACAGGGCGTGAGTTCGCGCATGATAGCTGTAATTATTTCAGCAGGCATCTTGTTGATGATGCATGGTAGGTCCTGATTTCGAAAGGATGCAAGACCTAACAGAATTGATTAGTATAATCAATCTGAAATAAATATTTCAGAAAACTTACTAGCTACCTGCGCGGGAGAGATCTCTTTGCGATCTGAATCTCCATCAAGGACTTGAATTTCATCTTCCTCATCGGCTGGTTCATATTGCAGATACTTTGCAGTGCTTTTGTTATAACCCCCAAAGCTGCTCATATTGGCGACATAGGCGATGCTTTGACGTTGTATGCCGATGGATGTATTTTCGAAGATTATTTATTGGATAATCTGTTAACGGAAGATAATTTTTTGGTCAAAGAAGTGATTAATAGTTTGTTTGAGGGAGAGTCCATGAAATTAAGTTGACATATATAATCCACAACCCGCACCATAACAAAGACAAGGCTGTACCGCGATCTGACGCGCCAGTGTGTGAATAACCAGTGCCGTATGACTTGCTTTTATGATTCTTTTCGATAGTACTCTAGCATTCCAGCAACAACCATCCAAATGTATGGAATGACCGTACTATCGTGCGAAGAAAGCTGATTAATCAAACCTATTCAATACTAGCGCAAATCCGAAAACTATCTTGCTACGCTCTCTTGGAACATTTGGACACTAGTACCGTACAGTTTAAACAAAGTAATGTACACTCTGTATTAGTAAATCAAGATGTCTTCCGCCGTATTACTTATAACATCATATATATCATATCTAGGAGCTCTAGAAATCCATCTAAATTACAAAATCAAAAATTAAAAACCATCAAATCTTGTATTACATGAAATATCAGCTTTCAAAAGACCAAGAAATACGGACGGCAACCGAGACTGAAGGAACCCAAGAGATTCTTTACCGAGACCTAATTGTGAACTTCGAAGTCATGGAGTCACCTGAATATCCGGTCCAAGTTAACGGCGGAAAATTGATCTTAAAATCTGCCAGATCTACAGACACTCAAGCTTTTGGTATCGAATCCATTGCTGAACGCCAAGATGGTGTTTCTAACTCCAACTGTTGTGTAGATGACGCTATCGAGACCAAGATTCGCAAAATTACCATTGATCATCTTCCGCACGATATTCTCATGAACATATTCGACGAACTGACTCCATGTATGATTGCTTCTTTAGGGCTTACTTGCAGCCGCCTCTATACTTCTTGCAAGATATACCACCCGAAACCCTTCAGCCTAGCTCTGCATGTTGATCAAACGTGCAATCATGATCTATCCATAGCTTTTTGCAATCCACTGGGCTGTTCTAGCCCTTCCGTCAAAGGGACTTACATTCCATTGTATCAGACAGTCAGGGGGTGGTATCGAGAAATACCCTGTCCAGTTATCCGTAAGGAGTGGTGTCCTGGTCATGGAAAGCATTTGGCCGACTTGCTCGAAGACTGGCGAGGACTCCGTCATTATCGGAAGGCTTGGTTAGATATCGGGAGATACCCTTATACATTCTTCCTTCCAAGATATCTTTCGATAACTGCCTACAATCCCAGCAACGAAAATTGCAAGGTAAAGCTGGCTCTCCAAGATAGATATCGAGATCATTTACTTCATTTATCCCTGTGTGGTGATTCCCGAGTCCTACTACTCTCTAGATCGTATCGACCATGGCGCGGCTTGACAAGACCTATTTTACCTAGTCCTCGCCAAATGGATCCTCGAGCTTGGTTCCTTGAAGCAAAAGAAATACTCCTGCGGGACAGATGCAACCACGCGCAGAAGAAAAGATGGGTATTCCACTGGAGACACTATACCATTGGGCAAGGCTGTGGAGATTGGCCGGAACAGGAAGCGGTCGAATTCTTTTCTGAATGGAGGGCAATGATCGACCTGTAAAGATAGAAAGAGGGAAACAATCCAAGGAAGGTTAACAATCACGCAGAATGGCTACCCAATCTCAAATATTAGCCAGATACCAACTTAGTCTTAATCTAAACTAAAATGCTTCATACAATGGTCACTGATAGGAGAAAGATCTTGGTTCTGAGAAAGTGCAAGATTTTCCTGAAAAATGCTCTTATCTCTTCACGTAATGTCAATACCAGAATTCAACAACCTTCATTCCGAAATTACATGAAAAATAGTACAAAAACTGAAGTCATTCTTATTCCTCGACCAAATCATAGTAATACTAGAACAGAAAAGAAACATAGAAACATGACTTCCTTCTATTTTCACTTCCAGTAAATCTTATATGACGCAATCTTGTTGATGTTGCATATTTATATCTTCTCCGAAACGCCTTATCTTTTCAGACCTAGTTTCACAGCCAATGCCGTAGTGACATTCTGAACTCTTGATCAAAAGCTTCAACTAGATATGTTTAACTGTTGCGGTTTGCACAGCAACGATTCATCAGTAATAAGCGTCGCATTCTTACATTCCCACTCTTCAGTCCCTGGATCCACACTATTCAAAGCCGAAATTACCCTTTGAGGATCTGTGTCGGGAATATTGAAAATCGCAAAGGTGTCTCTGAGAGCACCGTAAGAGGGAACACACAAGGAATCCATCGGTTTTGCATTCGGTCCTAGATGATCCCATAATTTAGTATGGCAGTTACGAGAAGATATGGGTAAAATTTCTCACCCTCATCAAACAATTTATTCCACAGGTCCATAGCACAGTATTTGTCGTCAGATATTCTGTGATTCTTTTTCTGGTTTGTGTTTCCCCACTATTTGGCATGTAAGCTTTATAATTTATAAAGGTTGATCGTATAAAGTGTTAAGCAGGGGAACGAATATATATATCTACTTACCCCAGCGAGATTTAAAACGTAAAACAGATAGCCATCACCAATCGGGGAGAAGTGACAACAATTTGTATAAGCTATACTGGTGTTAGCAACAAAAGAGTTTACCCGATATGTGCGTGTAAGAGCAGCAGAACGGGCGGCAAGCTCGTGAGTTTTGGTGGGCATATCAGCGTTGGGATATATGGCTGGTATCGTATGAGCTGATGCAATGAATACTGTTGTGATAAAAAGCGCCACTAATAGTTTGAGTGAATTGGTACCCATGGTGATTTTTGAAAGGGATTTCTGAAAGCACTTCTTAAGGAAAACGTGAGAGAACTATGAAATAACCTAAGAAATATCTTGTCCGATAAAAATTTAGAGATTGAGTGGAACTACTGAGCCCTTTATATGTTCCATGCATGGCTGTAGCCATATTACAGCCCTCTTTCCCAGACTCGAAAAGGATCCTTCATCCCGAATAGATTAATCTTAAAATTAGAAGTACTTCCAAAGGCATCTTTGCTTGCAACTCTAGAGCCAAAGTTCTTGGAAAAAATTCCAAAACCCATCTTCACACCGGCTGGCAATGAATTTGTCCTTATTTTTCTTGGAAATTGATCCCTTCATAGGCAACAGGGCGATTATACTCCTGAAGCGGTAACGAGATCCGCCACAACCCCGTTAAACACAAGGTCCACATCGCTAATTCGTAGACTGTCAGGGGGCGCACGGTTGTGGGGTTAGGCTGCTGTGGCGCGTACCTTAATCTTGAGCACCAACAATTCTTTAACACAACTCGGGTTCGTACTGTAAAGTAATTGTGATATTGACATTATCAGCCAAAATGACTGCTCAAGTTATTTGCTACCCGCTTCTAGGCCAGACTACAGTTATTGCGGAAAAACAGGTGAGATTACATAGCATACTTCCTGTGTCAAGAGCAGTTTGCCCAATTAACACGTGCGTAGGTTAACATCACAGTTGCGTTGTCTCCAGATAATGATGAAGAAACCAACTGGGAGGCGGCATTATGGTATGGCTCAGAGGACATGAGCTGGAAACAGCTTGATCTCGCTCGAAGTGATGATGATATAACAATAGTAAGGACACCCGATTGTCTGCCCCTCCTGTGATTTTGAATGCAACTGACAAAAAATCAAAGTTTGCTGCAGAACCTAAGAACTCAGTTTTGTTCTTCACAAACACTCTGCAACAGCAGTCATTGAATGGACAACGGGCTTTTTATACTATCAAGTACAGAAAGAGCGGAGACTCGACTTGGAAATGGGTGAATGATGATCCCAATCCCGTTGGTAATGCAGAGATTATATTTCAGTCAGCTACTGTTCCGTCATCTTCTATTGAGGAATATATCTCCAGTCTATCAGTTGATCTCCACGTCGAGTATAATGGACAGCATGGAGCATCTAATTCGCCTGTATGGACTTTGAAGTACCCGATACATGCTCCTGTCGCTTCAGCTACCGAGTCAAGTATTCGACGAACTACCATTGGGTTCCCAAAGCATGTAGTCAGATATTTTGCGCTTGTCAAACGAATGAATTTCTGGCTCGTACCACGTCATGGGATATCCAAATTTGACTTGGGCGAAGATGATTGTCAATTCTACACGGGAAACACGGAGCCAAAAGCGATTCTGGTGTCCTTTCTAACAAGTGATGGGATGAATTTTGTGATGCTTGCGTTGAGTATGAATGGGGTAGTGACAATGCTGACATCTGGCGAGAATGGAAGCATCGAGTTTGTAGGAAAGAACGAGAACGAGCAGCAAAGAGATGGAACTATTATTTGTGCCGTTGGCAAAACTGTAGAGGAGGGTATTACAGCTGTGATGGACCATGCGAAGAAGGTTGTTCAACTCAGCTTAAACACAGAGCCCATTACGAGCGGAAAGCTCGAGAGATCTCTAGCTTCTAAAGACCAAAAAAGTTTCCACGATGAGCTAGTATATTGTACATGGAACTCTCTAGGTCCCACCTTAACATCTACTACTCTCCTTGCCGCGCTTGACGATCTGGGAAATTCATCAATATACCCATCTACAATCATAATAGACGATGGATGGCAATCCACAACGCCATTCGGGTCCGAAACTTTCCCAAATCAACATCGATGGTCAAGATTCGAAGCGTCATCAACATCCTTCCCAGAAGGCCTTGGCGATCTCTCACTACGGATTAGAAAATCTTACCCATGGATCAGAAATATTGGGGTTTGGCATGGAATCTTTGGCTATTGGGGAGGGATTGAGCCTGAAAGTGAGATTGGAAGGAAATACAAGTTGCGATGGGTAGAAATCAATAATACGCGCCGCAGTGGAATGTGGGTGATTGATGTTTGCGATGTGAGAAGATTCTATGATGATTTTTACTCGTACGTATTGTTTTCCAACTAACTATTCATTCTAATTCAGTATACTAAATAAATAACATCTCTATAGATTTCTCGTCGACTCTGGCATAAACGCGGTCAAATTGGACACTCAAGGGTTACTAGACGATCTCAAAAATGCCAAAGATAGAAGAGAATTAATACCAGCCTATCAAGACGCAATTCACGCATCACTACTTTCTCATTTCGAAGACAGAGTAATATCATGCATGTCCCAATACCCTGCCAATATCTTCTCTCCTCAAATACTACTCTCCTCATCAGCCCATCCCGCAAACAAAATAGCCATGCGCAATTCCGATGATTTCTGGCCCAACGACCCTGCTACTCACGCTTGGTGAATTTCCTCTCCTTGTTTCCATCCCAGCTAAATATTAACTCAACACCCTAGGCACATCCACACCAACTCCCACACCGCACACCTAACCACGCATCTCGAAAACATCATCCCAGATTGGGACATGTTCCAGACCTCCTCCCAAACCCTCCACTACTCCTCATACCACGCCGCCGCGCGCGCTCTCTCCGGCGGTCTCCTATCCATAACCGACACTCCATCTCACCATGATACCTCTATTATTTCCCGCCTTTCCTGCACTCCCTTCCCATCATCTCTCTCCTCAACCCCCTCTCCCCTCACCATCCTCCACACCCACCCCGCAAAATCCACATCCGTATACCCCAACTCGCACTCCCCTCGTACACTAAAACTGCAGACCTCAACCCTCCAAACCAACATCAAAGTCCTCGGACTCTTCAACCCCTTTTCCTCCCATCCCCTCACCGAAATCATCGGACTCGAGGATTTTTTCCCTCTCTCCCATTCTCTCCACAGCCACAGAGAAGATTCCACCGACGAACATCCCGAAACCCAAGAAACCGGAAACCAATACATCATCCACAGTTCCTCAAACAACCAACTTTCTCCCCCCATATCCCTCCATTCCCGCGGAACAAACGCGAGTAGATTCATCATCACGCTACCCGAATCTGGATGGGAAATCCTTACCGCGTGTCAAGTGTATACTATACCTCTTCCTCTACCTGCGACTTCCCTTTCCAACCCCGATTCCAGAACTATCTCCATTTCGATCCTCGGACTCCTCGAAAAATTCATCGGCGCGGCCGCAATTATCAAGAGTTCTTTTTCGATCTCCTCATCAACCTCACCACCAACCACAAACCGCTCTTCACCCCCCCTCCAAACCCTGCACCTCCATCTTCAACTCCAAGGCACCGGAATCCTCGGTCTCTTCCTCTCTTCCCCCTCCCCCTCCCCCTCCACCCCACCCCCCCAAATCTCCAGCCTCCACATATCCCACCTCCCACTCTCCCACCTCCTGCCCCAGCATACTAAAATCAAACACATGCCTCACGCAGACGGATATATGGTTTCGATTGATCTATCGAGTATTTTGGACAGTAGCTCTAGATCTAATCACGATTTCGATTCTCATTCTCATTCTCATTCCGGGAGTACCGTTGTGGAAGATGGAGGGGAATTTGATGGGTTGCGGATGTTTGATAGCGGGGATGAGGATGGGGATGGTGAGGGGGTGGTAGTTGATATTGGGATCTTGGTGTAAGGGACTACTATACTGTGGATTTTCGGCGTTGTGTGGTGGAGATTGCTGGTGTGCGGATTTGGTAGTGATATCTCACATGTACCTAGATATAGAGGATCAGAGTAGAATCATGGGTAGTTATTCAGCATGTGGAAATTCAGGAGGTTCATTATGATCCTCCTTTCATCAAGGTAGTGATATTTTCTATTGTACAACACAGTTTTTAGTATTACCAAAACAATCGCTGTGAAAGATCTTGGAATTTATGCATCGTGATCCGTTTTAGCAGCTTTCAACTCATCTATTCATTACGGGAATATAATCTTCGCACCATTTGAAGCATTCCGCAATAATTACTACACGTCAATCCATAGCACTATTTCTTCTCAATTTCTACCTACAAGATCATCCTCTACCAAGTCTCTTGTATATATCTCTTCAACCTCTCCATATTCGAGATGAGATCCTCCGCTACCTCCATACTCATTCCTGCATGCATTTGCAAGGCAAATAAGAAAGCACATCTTACAGCCTTTGGCATACCACCTGAGCTACCACAAACATAAATCAACACTTTTTGACTCACGAGCAAATCTGCAATCTCCTTTCCTTGTGCCCCAATCTCATCTTGAACGTAAATTTTCTGTTTTTGATCTCGCGAGAATACTGGACTTGCATGTAGATAATCTTTTGCTTGGGCCGATTCCCAGTCATCAGCGTAGAAATAATCTGCGCGGCGATTGCGTCCACCATATATAAGATGGACTTTTCCGAACTGGACCATATCCTTTCTTCTTTCGATTTCTTTGAGGCGTTGTAAAATCAAAGATCGTAGAGGTGCTATTCCCGTGCCTGCACCGACCAAGATGAGGGGAAGGTCTGGCAGGAGCGGGGGTGCTTTATAGAAAGAAGGGTTCGCATTGTACTGGAGCGTGAGATTTGTTCCTTTGGGAAGAGTGGCTAGATAACGGGAACAGAGGCCATTGCGAACCTTTTGAAGAACGGTGCGGTATTTGACAATGGCGACGAGAATTTGGAATCGATAATCTCTGAAGGGTCTAGGGTCACGGAACGCTCCGTAATTGTTCAATTCTTTAGATTTTTGGGAATCTTTATCCGAAACTATGCTGGGGTTGTGGAAGTTTCCGCCTGAACAGATACTGAATTCGCGACCTCGAATCGTTGGGAAAATGGTAATGGCATCTTTCCAAGGAAGCTTGACACTTGGGAAATCCTGGAGACATTCGAGAATGCTGCGACGAGGACGAGTTGTGTAATCGTAAAGTTCATCAGTATAGAGAGGATTTCGAAATTCAAGGAGGCGTGCTTTATGTGTCGGATCATCTGTATAACTGGCAATAAGCTCGAAGAAACGACGTTTAGGAATAGCCTGAAAATCAAGATTATGAATTAATAATTCTCTGAGTGTTTGTTCGTCCCTGATTTGATTGAGACCATCTGGAGGCATTATCAAATTTTGAGCGCCAAACCAATCTGGTGATTTTGGCTTAAAATGTAATTTCAGATCCGCAACATCGTTCCATCCCATCAAGTCAATGAGGGCTTGGACATCTTCAGGAAAGTTCTTGGGATAAATAGATATGGTATCCCCAGGGTTTGACATGAAATCTCTGCCTCTAAGCTTGAAGGTGATCTCGCGAACATCCTGCCAGTGGTCTGGAGGAGTGACGCGCTTGTTGTCTTCCATTGTGACGATAAGTGGTGAACGATTCTTCTTCATCCCTTTTATAAGTGCGGGTGGTGGCAATACATTGTCATCTTCTGGCTGCTCTGTATGGTAATCGGTCAACCGATTTGATGGTGGTCCTGGTGCGTCAAAACCATGATCATATCTAATCCCGGAGTCCAAGCCAAATCTATCTCTCATTGTCGCTGTGTTTGGGACGGAAGATTGGTGAGCTTGAATATGTGCTTCTCCAAGTGTATCTGGATCAGTAGAGTTTTTAGGTAAGTTGGAAGCTCCCCAATCTTTGGTAGGAGCAAGGTTGCCATTTAATAAATCAGATTCTGTTTGGCCATCGTCATCTGTGTTGTCAAGCAATGAATTTGATTTCCCAACATCTGTAGAAGATTCGTTTGCCAACTCTAGCCAGTATTTTGGGGGTAGAAGAACATCATCAGGAATTGGATCTAAGCCATCGGGCAATGGATATGCTTCGAGGAGTTTCTTCCTAAGATCAATATACCAAGAGAGGAAAGTTCCATCAATACTATTTATGTTAGAGTCAGGCAGGTACAAAAATTGAGAAGAGAGAGAACGAGAGACTTCTACTATGGAGTGTGTGGGCTAAAAGTTTCCAAAACAAATAGAAGAAGCTTCCCTGGAGAAATGGAATTCCACTTACCCTTCATCATGTTGCTCATCTGCTTCACCTCTAGGATATATTTCATTCCCACCCAGCTGTTCCAATCGTTTATGTAATTTACGAGATGCAAAATTGAATCTAAAGAGTGGTTAGTATCAATTTATTTGGCAAGTGCCTTTCCTCCTCCCTTTCAGTCTGCATTACCTCCTTCCCAGTTTGTACCTACTTTGCATAAGAACTATCACCGAGACCAAAAGTGGTGAAGTTCACGTGACTCAAACAATTGGGAGGCAAACGCTTTCTCAAAAGACTATTCCAAAATTTCCTTGCATTCTTTGGAAATTCTCCTTGTCCTGTGGTTGATAATGCGAATATGACAAAAGTATACTTTGATAGACCTTGCTGTGTGATACATTCAAATAAGTATATTTTGACTGGATTCGGCGAAGAAATCACATACAATATCAACCTCATCCATCTCACACACCCTTGTCAAGAAATGAAGTCTTTCAGTAATGCGTCCTAATTCTTCGGCCACATCTTGAGAGTTTCCAGTCTCCGTTCCGTAAAGGATGAGTGCACTCCTATCATGTCGTTGGCCATTGAGCATGTCAGACATCTGGTACAATTGATTGATTGCTGATTGATTGTGGCAACGGCAAGTATAGATTCATGATTTGATATGTCTGATATGACTGAATTTTGATAAGGAAAATAATTTTTGGTCACGAGACATTGGTTAGTTGGCTGTTTTGAGTTCCCATTTCCCCATGTCATTCACCAATACTGCTTGTGGCATGAACAATTAACAACACAGCTAGATACAATTTCACGGCGAATCCATGTGGTATGATATTCTGTGGTCTTGCAGTCTTTGAGAAGGAGACAAAGTCTTTGTATTGTGTGAATGCGAGGTAGACGACTGGCTTTTCCCTTTCCCTTCGACAATCAACGGTCAACGAGTTCATGCGTCCAGGACAAGGCAAGACAAGACAAGCAAGACAAGCAAGACAAGCAAGACAAAGAACGGGACGGGTACCAACAGAAAGCCATAGAAGAAAAGCGTTGTTTCCAGCTAAGCAAGCGGCAATGCAGGCATACTCATGATTATGATGTGAGTACATAATGACAACACCACACACAAAGAGTGGGAACATGGAAAGTTAGCATCCCCCAACGATTGTGGTGCTGTACTCTGTATGTGAATTTAGATACTGTTGCGAGATTTACAATGCAAAGACAGGTAGGACTACACGCGCAAAACCATAACCAAAGACTATTCTTTCTAATAAATAGAATTTACAAAGATTGATGAAGACATTTCTGTGATTATATACTGGCGACGCATCTTTATCCTTGACAGAGTACCCACCAGCCACCACGATGTTGTGGATATTGATATTGATATATGCACACCGCAGTAGCAGATCAACCCACTCCGCACATCGCACATACGTTAACACTCGAGTATTTAAGTGGTTCTAGAACGTATTTTGATGTCATAAGCAGAAGAATGACATCTTTGGGTGTGAATCATCATCTATCGAATCTATCACAGAGCGCCCTCATGATTTCTTGATATTGGATTTTACACCCATCTCCTCTGTGCATCATAGAGGTCCCTCCTCATCAATTGGCATACGCCTGTCCAGTGTTCACGTCACATGATAAAACCATCAAGCATTTCCAGTGACAACACTTAGACTGGTGACGGGAAATCCTGTTGATCCATACAGCGGCAGGTACCAGGTAGGTGCTAGCGACGCCTCTCCAAAATAATGCTCTTGACCATATAGAGGTAGACAAGTAATCAACCGCCCAATCGCCAAGTCAGCAATCCTTCCCCTTTTATGATGTGACTCCTCACCTTGCCTTGCCTCGCCTTGCCTTTCTCGCTATTTCCCCATGTTATGTGGCATTCGAGAACAACATCGAATCTCACACCGTAATATCCATTTCTCAACTTGATGGAGCAATAGATGGGAGTTGTACATTCACTTGCTATGGGAGTTGATTCTTGGGTATCGCGTACCCAGTATCAGCAGGAAATATAATCAATTGCAATATCTAATCGTGGTACGCCGTGATTCCTCCGTGCCTAGGTATCTCCTATCTCGCCCATCCACCCATGGCTATCATATATCTCAATCCCAACGCAACATCAGCTTCCCTCGCAATGAGTAGAGCGTAGAATACAGGAATCGCCCATGGGATCAGCCCATGCATTCCTCTTTGCCTCCTTTTCGCCATTTCCCCATGCCCATTCGATATCAAATCTCCTTCTCACCGTACCACGCGTGCCACCTGCCACCTGCCACCCACCTGCCTGCCACCTTATCAATGGCTCTCCCTTCCCTGGTCAATCAGTCAGGGCCGTCTTCTCTTTTCCTTCTGGCCGTGGCGTGTTGCTTTGCGTCGAGCCTTCTGTCTAATCTAAAAATTCTCTAATCGAAGAGAATCCCCATCACCAGCCCTGTTCAGCCACTGGCTTTAATCCAATTGCGGTAAGTGCCTCTCGCTAAGATGCGGCTGCCCCAGCGATTCCATTGGAATTTGATATATTCTGCCCACTGCGCAATCCCGACTTCTTTCTCCCTTTCCTTTTGAACACATCAACTTCAAGAATTCCATCAAGTGTCAATCACAACAAAACCTCAACCAACTCCCCAAAACCAGACCACTAGGGCACCTAGCTACCCTTTTCCAACTCCCCCAAATTTGTTCAGAGAGTATTAAAACACACTCCCAGCAAACGTCGATCAATTTTCAATTCAATTCAAGCTTCTACTCAGTCTTAACTACCACACACCATCAAATCAATTATCATCATGTCTAACATCGTGGAGAAAGTTTCTGACGCCGTCACCGACGTTACTGCCGCTCTTGGCAACACATCCATCTCTGACAAGCCCGCCGAGACCACCACTGGTGAGAAGGCTGCCAACACTACTACCGACAAGGAAGCTGTTTTGGCCAGTGCTGCAGAGGGAAGAAGACTTTACATCGGTAACCTCGCATATGCGACCACCGAGGGGGAGTTGCAAGCCTTTTTCAAGGGATACTTAATGTAAGTGTTACCTCGATATTCACTTGCACACGTCATCTTCAACGTCACCTTCATTCTCTATCAAAATTCGTTTGCCATCTGAAATTGGCGGATTTTGGGAAGTTGCGACTACCCCAGCGCCTTCCGAATATGTTCAATTTGTACGATTTTTACTACATAAGCTGATACTCTCACACAGTGAATCCACCTCTATCCCAAAGAACCCACGTACTGAGCGTCCAGTCGGATATGCTTTCGTCGACCTTTCTACCCCAACTGAGGCCGAGCGTGCTATCTCTGAGCTTTCTGGAAAGGAGATCTTGGATCGCAAGGTCTCTGTTCAACTTGCTCGCAAGCCAGAGACAAACGACAAGACTGAGACTGCTGCAAGCGGAGGAGAGGGTCAATCTGGCGGTGAGGGTGGACGCCGCAGACAATCTGGTCGTGGACGCGGACGTGCCCGTGGACGTGGAGGACGCCGTAACAATGCTGTAAGTTTTTTTTTTGAGAGATGAATTTCCCAGAACGACTGTTTACTGATATGGCTATAGTCCCGTACGGAGGAGGGCGCTACCGAGACACCTGCTACCACTGAGGTTCTCCCTTTGACCGAAACTACCAACCAAGCCACTACTGAGTCCAACGAGGCTAAGCCACAAAGCACTCGCCCACCCCGTGAGCGTCGCGAGCGTGGTCCACCAGCTGATGGAATTCCATCCAAGAACAAGGTCATGGTTGCTAACCTTCCATATGATCTCCACGAGGATAAGGTATGTTCCAATTAAGCCTCTTTTGAAGGATTTTCTAACAACCTCGTAGCTCAAGGAACTCTTTTCCGTCTATGAGCCAACTTCTGCCAAGATCGCCCTTCGCCCAATCCCCCGTTTCATGGTTAAGAAGCTCCAAGCCCGAGGTGAACCCCGTAAGGGTCGTGGCTTTGGTTTCGTTACTCTTTCTAGCGAGGAACAACAACAAAAGGCCGTTGCTGAGATGAACGGAAAGGAAATTGAAGGACGTGAGATCGCCGTCAAGGTCGCCATTGACAGCCCAGACAAGACCGATGATGATGTCAACGCTGGCTCTGCTGATGCCAGCGCCGAGACTGCCGCTGCCCCACCAGCCGGTGCTGAAACCGTTTCTGCTTAAGCAGGAAACGTTGTATGATGTGAATGAGAGGAGAGTCCTACAGGGCTGCAGATGATAGACTAATGCAAAGCTATGCGTTGCTTTTGGACCATTATCGGCGCGTTGTGGGAGCTCTCAGAGGGAAGGATGGATTTGCTCCTTTGATTTACTCACTGGAACCGATCATCTTTTTGACGATTTTCTTTTAGGTGGACATATGAATACTAACTCGGTGGATTTGTTGATGGCGTCTAAATAGATCTTTGGGCTTCTACGCTCTTTCTTTCCGACAGACTTAACTTTTCCATTTCTGAGTATGGGTTCATAGTTCTTCATGACTCTTTTTTTTTCAAAAACTATGTCTTACTACAATTTTGCTGGCATTCTGTGGGTGTACACTAGATTTTTTTCTGACGTGCTTCCATATGGAATGGGTGGGCATGGAAAAATTATTGATTAATGACTGATGACAACCCTATCATTATCAGATCAATGATAATAAAGTGAACGATTTTACCAGCAGAATGATAACTTTCTAGAGTGATATAAAACATATGACGTGAACTGCCATGCTTCCAGCCAAAACTATGATAGGAAAGTGTCTCAAGTTCATGAACAAAACCTGCCACGTGCCTGCTTCCCCGTTCAATGATTGAGTAGCTCCCCTTATTTCGGTTGCCCCTTTTTCTCCAAATCCCAATCCCAATCCCAATCCCTACAATCATGAGATCTAGGTAGGTATTTAACCTTGGAAAGTGATTGGTCTAGATTTCATTTAGCGTGGTTTGACCTCCATCGCGCGAACACTCCCAAATTTAGAACTTCAATTCCCCTTTGTAAAGCCCCACCACATTAAGACTACAAGCGATCTACATTCAACGACAACCATCTATAACCACTCATACATACCTCCCAATCGATAAATTGAATCTCGCTCACTGAACTCTCGACACTCGCGCAAGGCAATCGATACCAGAAAATACGTCATTAAGTAATTGAGATTTGGAGCGCAAAGAAGCCTGGGCAGGCAGTTTACCGACCGTTCGACGTCGAGAGATTAGAGGAACAGGAAACACGCAGTCAGCAATTGATTCAACGCCAATAGCAGAAATGACTTCCAAGGCGATGTGGGAGGTTGATCCGGAGACGAGGTCAAAGGTATTCACTTCTCTTTGGGGCGCCCATCCATGAGCGCAGACATCCATTGCCTCCATTTCTAACAAAACTCATACTAAACATATCTTGAACGTAGCTCCTTGATATTTCCAAAACCAATGGCAATGATCGATGTATCGACTGTGGCGCACCATCTCCTCAATGGGCTTCCCCAAAATTCGGCGTTTTCATCTGTCTATCTTGCGCTGGAGTTCACCGCGGATTGGGAGTCCACATTAGTTTCGTGAGAAGTATTACAATGGATGCTTTCAAGGCGCAAGAAATCGAGCGAATGAGAGAAGGAGGGAATAAGACTTGGAGGGAATTCTTTGATCAAGATGATAGAAACGTCATGAGTGGTATCACGTAAGTGGACTTTGTTTGCGACACAATCATTACGGTGGGCAGTGGGCAGTGGCACATAACTAACACATTCACAGTTGGGATGATGCAACTATTGCCGAGCGATATTCTGGCGAAGTTGGAGAGGAATACAAAGAACGACTCACTGCTAAAGTCGAGAAGCGCGAATACGTCCCCGTACCAAAAGCCCCTGCTTCAAAATCTACAACTGCTGCCACATCTTTCTCCAACCATAGTTCCAGCAACTCCCGGTCACAAACTCCTCTTGGGGCAAGAAATAGCAGCCCTTCTAATGGCAAAGTGAAAGTTGATGATAGATATTTTGCTGGACTTGGAGCAGCGAATGCGAATCGATCTGAGGATTTACCGCCTTCACAGGGAGGCAAATATGGAGGATTTGGCAGCCAACCAATCGAGAGAGAAGATAATAATGCGAAACTACCTGGCTTTGAAGATCTACAAAGAGATCCCGTGGCGGCACTTACGAAGGGCTTTGGATGGTTCACAACTACTGTGGGAAAGACGGCAAAGACTGTTAATGAAGGCTATATACAACCTACTGCTGCGAAGGTAATTTCATTTCCCTGATACCACATATCGGCTTTAGCGTTTTAATGACCGCATAATGAACATCAACTGACAACTTTTCTCCCCAGATCGCGGAATCCGACGTAGCCAAACAAGCGCAACTTACCGCTGCTCAAGTTGCCCGAAATGCGCAATCTGGAGCCAAAAACGCCGCAGATGGATTCAATCGTTTTGTTGAAGGTAGTGGAGGTGGTCCTTCTAGGAATGTACCTATTGATGAGAGCAAGAAGGATTTCTGGGATAGTTTCGCTGATGCTGGGACCAAGAGACAACATGCACCAAGTGCATCAATTGGAACTGCGGCTGTCAAGAGGAATGGCGGTGGTGGAACTGGAAGTGGCGTTGTGGCAAAGAAAGATGATGATTGGGAAAAGTGGTAGATAGGGACTTGGAAGGGAACTTGGTTGAAGAGACAATGGGGAGATGTTGATAAAGAATAACGGTTGGGTGAATGTATATACACATAGACCACATGGTCGAAAGAGATGTTTTAGCGAGACATGCGAGAAAGAATTGAAGATTTTACGTTCTAATGGCATTTGGCTGCCTATCCATATCTCATTCAAAAACCAACCATGATGTTGTAATGTATATCAGATTTTCAATATGAGAGTTGGTTATTGAAATCATAGTTGAGCTTTCAGCTTCGTATTGGAACTAGGAATTGGACAAGTGTCTTGTTTTTGATGGTTTAAGAAGATTGATATTCGTCTCGTTAGACGAATATAATGCGAATTGATGGGGCAACAATTTCTCATTGTGAATGCATGGATATATTAGTGGCCTGCTGTTATCTCAAGTTGTTACGACACTATCTATATCTTCTCTTCATTTTCAAGCAGCACTCTATGTTTCTTATTACAAGGATTGTGCCGCAATGACCAGTAGCATCTATACTATACACCATCGTCCACTTTTTCTTTGACGGACCGCCTCGAAGTTAAAAGCCTAGATACAACATGTAGATCAACAAATCTCCCTACCTACATGTTATCAATTGGTATACCTAGGTATTTATTTCTACTTGAGAAGGTTGGCCAAATGGACAGTTTTTGACGACCGTGGCTCAATTTCAGATATCGTAATTTTGATTCTGAAACATCACCCAACAATCTCCATAATTTCAATTTTTTCTTTGCCGTGGTCAAATTCCAGCCCGGCCATGCGATTTGGAAAGTTTGTCGAAGCGCTTGCGCTTATTCTCTCCATACATTGTTGTTCTGGGTGAAGTGCCCTCAGTTCATGTGACCGCGGCTGGTATACATGTCGAGGGATTGTCGACCGCTTCCAACAGACCGAGATCCTATCGCGCGCGTAGAATATTACACCGCCACCATTCACACCCTTGATAAGTCTTGCTTTCCCTATTGAATCTAGGATTAATAATTGAGCCGCATATGAAACAAAAATAGCATTAAGTGAAATTCGGACAATATTTTAGAGTTGTCTTTATTGCTCATTGCCGAGATACCCCTTACTTTCTTTCCAAATTTCTCGGAACGGATACTCACTCATAATCATGTCATTTGATCACAAATCCATATTCGCGAATTCAGACGAGGAACCTCTTTTCCCACAATTTCGTAATCTGCCACCAGAGCTTCGTCTACATGTCTGGAAATATGCACTTCCCAGCGGCCGGACGCTCAGGGTAAAAGTCGACGCCTATGACGATACGCGAGCTTCCCTGCAGGGAGACTTCTCGGCTATTCCTTCGATCTGTCATGTCAATTCCGAATCTCGATCTTTAGCTCTAAGCATCATTCGCAATGGGCTCGGTCCCAACACTGAAGAATCCGATTTCTACTGGAATCCAAATACCGACACCATCTACTTCCCACCCTCTGCATCCTGGACTAGCGGCACGATGGAAAAATTTCTCTTCAAAGAAAACGTTCCCGCTTCGTATCGAAACGACGGTATCACGCCCGTAGTGCAACATATCGCCTTACCCCTAAACATATGGCTCGCGCAAGGCCTCTATCTCGAGCCTCTCGAATCTCGCTGGCTTCTCAACTGGCTGTACAAATTCCCCATGCTGCAATCCGTTACCCTGCTCATCGAGCCGTTTGATCAATGGCTCGGCCTCCCCAATACCTCGATCGTCTACCACGAACCGCTCGACGTTCCCATGTCGCAGCTGCTCGGCCACAAACCCTCGCACATACAAAAGATGCTGGAGAATTCGCTCTCGGAGTATCGCGATGCGAATGATGGGGCTTGGGAACCGCCCGCGGTGGAGGTCTTGGTGTTGGGTATGAAGAAGTTTAAGCGCGCAAAGAAGTGTGTTGGGAAGAGATCGAATTTGGATCGTGATGATGTCACGGGGATTTATGAACATAGGATTTCGAGGGAGGAGAAGAATGCGAGGAGGTTGGCGAATAGGTGGCCTGCGGAGATTCATGCGGTGGAGCAGTGGAGTTTGATGGGGCAGCCGGAGGAGGAACCGGATTTTTAGTTTTTTTTCTTGGGGAAGAGATGGCGATTGCCTGGGCTTGCCTGGGCATTATGTATAGGGAGATGATGAGAATTTGTTCGTAGGAGTAGATTCCAGATTGACTAGTATATCTAATAATTATCAAAAACCGATTTTCAGTATTCATTCGATCTTGGTGTCTGATTGTTAGATGTAGAGTTTATAACTCCTCTCTTAGAGATGGATATGTCCCGGCTCCTGGTATTTGATAGTGCCCGAGTGGGTTCGAGGTGATGAATTATTCAAGAAGTTGTACGAGGGACCGATGTTGGAGAACTTACGTATAGCCAAGACAGCTAGATATATCGTTGATGTAAATTGTAGGCTTACCAAGCCTTAGCGTCTCAAAAATTCTCTCATAGACAGGTGACAATTTACTTCAGTCTGAACACCTGACTAAATGAGCTGTCAATTTGTTTCAAGGAGAAATTGATGTATATACCATTGACATGATGCATGATATTGTTAGGCTCACAGAGTATGAAATGTATAAATGGGAAAAAAGTATCAGTTCTGAGTCGGCACTGCGTGATATTTTTCTCGTGGCGATTGGTATAAGATTGTATGATATCTCTCGCTCAGTTGTTCCGTCAATTATGATAGCTACAATAGACTTTTGGAAAGATCTGATCTACAAAAGTCCACTGTGCTCTATGTGATGGCCATTTCAATATAATTGGATTTTTGATTCGCTGATAGAGCCCCGTGTCTCTTTCATTGCTGTCTACAGAAAGTATCGGTATTGATAAAGCATTTGAAGCAAATCATCTCCCCTCGACGAAGAATATATCAAGACTGAATCTTGATCAAGAAATAGACATAATGAAGTTATTCATGAAGATACAACAGCTAGGGCTTATTGTTTGGTGCCACTTGTCATTTTACTCAGCCACAACTTCCGCGGTTACATTACTCCTCATCTCATCTGTCGCTGACTTTCATCCAAGTTGGTTTTCATGAAAACACAAGAGCATTCATATCCACAAGATTCTTCAAAAAAGTTAATGTGAAATGTCTCAACGAGATTTCGACGAAGCCGACTGCTTGCTTGTGAAATCTCAAACTCCCTATGCGAATCTCCTAGCTGAGCCTTGCCTTACATGTAGGAAAATCTTTCATCAACCTGGTGACAATCTTTCATACGAGCGCATCACCCATTTGAATGGCCAAGAATTTTTAAAATCAGTCCAAGGTAATTGCGACTGGTGCACAATGCTTTGGGAGAAAATTGAACGTCGAGGTTTAGCTCGCGCAATCGACATATCTCGATTATTGGATACTTTCATAAGTTTCAAGTTTTTTCCGACCACAAACGGAATTGGAAACTTCAATTCTGCTTCGAAAGAGGCCACTTACCTATTTTGTTCGGTAAAACCGACTCTGAACTGTCCATATGACAAATGTTCCTTGATTTTCGTAATGACGAAAGTTCCCAGTATGTCTTGGATTCCTATCTATTTTGTTGACATTGAAGGAAGTCTATTTATGTCTTAAAAAGATTTACATGCAGATAATCCAAGATACGAGCTTCCTGGAAAGACTTCCGCCCCTTCATGTCGCATTCTTGCATCACAATGGATTAGTAACTGCGCGCAGAATCACGAAAAATGTCGCATGGATAAAATATCATGGCTACCAACTCGACTTGTGGATGTTGGGCTTCATGGTGGCGTGATAAGACTTGTTGAGACACAGAAAATCTCAAAAGACCGTTATTCACCGTACTTTACATTAAGCCACAGATGGGGAGCTACATCTGATCAATCAAGACGACTATTAAGCAGCCACAAATCAGCGTGGATGAAAAGCATACCTACAGATCAAATGCCCGCCTTGTTTCAAGATGCTATTCAATTCACTAGAGATATGAATGTCTCATATATTTGGATAGATTCTCTGTGCATCATACAAGATTCTCCAGAAGACTGGAGCATTGAGGCTGCACTTATGGACAGAGTGTACGCCCAGTCACGATGTAATATCGCCGCATCTAGTGCTTCGGCTAAAGATTCTGTTAATAAAGGACTCTTTCATACTGGCAGCATAGAAGATATAGCTTCTTTGGCAGTGGTCCGTAAGTCTCTCACGAGGAAAGACCATCAAGGGATTTTTGAAATATCTATAAGCGATAATTCCTTTATTGATCCATACGGCTCTTTACTTTATCGACGGGCTTGGGTGCTACAGGAACAGCTTTTGAGTCCCCGAACAATACACTTTGCGAAACAGCTAATGTGGGAATGCAGGGAAGAAAGAGCTTCCGAAACCTTCCCTATGGGTACATCCTTGATCGTTTACAGTCATGACTCCAAAAATCTTTCGAAAGATTGGAGATCGGGCTTGCAAGAACATGGACACAAATTTTGGGAGGAAGTTATAAGTGAATATATGAGATGCTCTCTTACATATCCATCTGATAGATTGGTAGCTATTGGTGCAATAGCTCGGGAATTTGAAACAGCGCTAAATGATGTCTCTCTTGCGGGACTATGGAAGAAGAATCTACCTTTTAATTTGCTCTGGTCTGTAAACAATTACCATTCACATCCTACACGATCAAATACCTATCGTTGTGAGTTGAACATCTCACATATCAAGTTGTATTGACCAGATTTCCTAACCAAAATTAAGGTCCCACTTGGTCATGGGGATCACTAGACTGGTCTAAACCCATTTCCATGGAATGTTTGATGGGGGACGGCGGTAGAGTCCTTGCGGAAGTTGTCGAGGCCCAGGTTTCAAGTCTACCAGGTCGCGCTTACACCGAGTATTACGCCGGTTACATTAGACTCAAAGGTAAGATCTTTTCCATCGCATCCACAGATTCCTATGAATGGCTTCATAATGATGAAGAATTTGGAATTAACAATAAGACATACCCTCTGAGATTGTGTCTTGATATCAAAATTCAGAAATCTGAGTGTTCAAGATTATATTTAATCCCAATCACATGGGATTTTGAGCCATTTTGTTTTGTTGAGTGCCTCATAATACGATCTATCTCGATTGTTAAAAGGGAATTTGAGCGAGTGGGGACTCTTTCTTTCAAGCCTTACCATTTGCTCGAAGGTGATACGCAGCTGCACTTAATCTGGCAATTCTCTTCGGCTGAAGATCCATTTTTGGGAGATCTCGATACTATAACGATAATCTAGTCATTCAGTCAATTACGATGTAAGATGATGTCCATGTTTTTAATTGTGGTGTTCAAGGACCGCACCAGGGAAACTTCTGTGTTTTCATTTCACCTGCCACGCATTTTTTACACCGGTCAGGATCTATTGAAGCACAGCACGGGTTTCAAGATTACCGACTGTAATAACTTGAAGGAACAAAGACTGAATATTGCAGTTAAGGGAGGACAACACACTTTGAACTGAGGTCAACAAGGTCTAGGCCGGGTGAGAGCATGGAGTTGTGATCAACTACTTCTCAGTGTTGGCTCCTACCGCCAGTGTATTTCTGTTTCCTCCACAATCGATTCCTACAGTTCTTTTTCTGCAAGCTTCTCAGCTATGGCCACGCTTGTCTATATGATTAAAATGAGAAAAATGTTGATTCTCCTTGAAAGAAGCGAGATGACGTGCCAAGTTTAACCAGTCTTCACAACCATGCATGTGAAGCATGAGTTCCGATTTGTTGATGACTTCAATTTCTTTGATCTTGAGTCTTGTATGTGTGAATGAATTCGATTTCAGAATAGACTATCCCGCGAAATATTGTCAAATGCTGAGTTTCACGACGCACCATGGGATGCGGCATTGCGAGAAGCAAAAGAGGGTATCGATCATCGAATTAATCCATCATTGATTTTGCAGTTTTGGCATGAAACTATCGAGGTAGAAACTTCTTGAGACCATGAATTTGATACCCAGATGTAAAAATATATCTAAAAATTTCTATCATTGCTTCCAATAACAGAATTGCCATGTCGAAAGTTTCTTCAACACCACACATACTGTCATGCGAGAATTCCCACTCACAACTCCTTATCAAACCCTCTTCCCATCATCCTGAAGCCAATCCAATCCCCAAGCCCATCCCAATCGTCCCCCTCCTCCCAATCCTCTGTCTTTCCCTCTCCACAACCACACACCCTGTAATTAGAACTCCCATTTGAAACTCCCGTTTCTCTTCTTCACTCTCACCACCGAGACTTCCCCTGTACTGTATCCCCATCATATCTCGCCCCGCAAAAACATCATACTTCATCACTGCATACAGATCCCCCGACTCTTTATCCCTTAACTCCGCATTTGGGTTTGAAAATGAGAGTTTTTGCGCCGTCGATGGGATTTTTTGTTGCCAAACTAAGATTCTCTCTTTGTCTTCTTTACTCTTTTCCTTCCCTCCCTCATGACCTCTAGGCAATCTCCAGTCATACCTTCCCTCATTCTCCCTCCCCTTCCCACCCCCAAAGTGCTCCATCCCCGATTCCGATTCTCTCTGTACCCCTTCTATCCCTAACTGCTGCACCTCTATCTTTCGATTAAATTTATCAAACTGTGCACCTCCTAACATCACTTCCTCTTTCCTCTCCTCATTTTTGATGCTTCCGCCGTATACATACATACTCGTAATTCTCTTCATGCCTTCGATTGTCATTTTGAAAATAGGCGATGGTTTGGTATTTGGATAGCGAGGAGAATCGTAAATTAGAAGAGTTGTTTTGAATGCGTTGAAGAGGGTTCCCGGGATGTAGTCGATGGCTAATTCGGAGAGGTGGGCAGGAGACGAATGGGGTTCGGATGGTATAGGAGGGTGTGGAGTGGAGGAATAGGGGGGAGGGGGATGAGAAAGCGAATTATTGGTGGAGTAACGAGGGGGTGGAGATATGTTTGGGTTTGGGCTTGCTGATTCATCGTGGTCGTGATCATGATCGTGACCTTCCCTCCTTTTGAAAATCGAAAAAGTCATTTTCCCCCCCCCTTTTCCCTTGGAGTCTTGAATGAACAGTAGATAAACTCCAAACGCCAATATAATTGATTTTTGAATATCACCCTAACGAATAAAATACGAAATGCGTAGCGTAGCAAAAATCAAACAAATCATCAGGACTTGAATCATTTTCAAGTACATACATATATATACCCCCCAATAATCGAAATCCCTCTCAGAATGTGGCGAAGCGAATGATCCAGTGGCTTAGAACATTTACGCAGTAGCATGTGGAAGGAACATCCTGTATCTGACAGGTTGACAGCAATTCTGCCTTGTAATTAATCCCTAAACTTTCTCATCTAATGGAGACTTTTGTTTCAATTGATAATTTACATCTAATCTGTAAGTTTACAGGTATATTTGTTTGATACTGTTTTGGTAGTGTTGCGTTAACTAAATAGGTAACCAGTGGGTGTACGGACTGACGGGACACTGCACAAATGGACTCAGAAATATCTTTTAAGAAATTGATTTTTTCTATGTTAAGAATTGTTTTTACGATTCATTAGAGATTGGATATTTAAAAGACAGATTTTGATATCGAACAATTGTAGAATATAATGAATTAATTAATTAAAATTTTCGAAAATTGACCCGTGTCCTGGTGGCACTAGACAGGTGTCTTAAACCAGATTTGACCACTTCAATAATATCATAATGAACCTACCACTTCAATAGGATTAAAATCCAAACTCGGCTTGCCTTTGACCAGAGCATTATTCAAAATAATATTCAATTCAAATTGGCAGAGAACGATTAAAATGTTGAGCGGTTTTCGATAGTAGTTAATCATGGTAGCTACTGTAAGGCGGGGTAAATATATACCTGCTTACTTTTCCGAGCTTGGATTCATAGAGTCGATTGTAGCATTTTAGGAAGCGAATACATATCAAAAGCAAGAAATAAAGATAGCTAGAACCATCCCGATCGTAGCACAGTACATTAAGCAATCAATCATCAAAACCAAGATATTCTCGAGGTAATTGCAGAGCAAGATATCTCCTACCAAGTTTCCTATTCGCTAAATAGCTCTGCTGCTTGCCTCAAACCATACACAAACGACCACACATACTTATCAGTGCATGGTATTACAAAGGTTTGTTGATATCCCACTGTTGTTATTCCAGAATTTTGAATTCAACAATATTGCTTCACTGTCCTTATAAGTACATTATCAAGATAGAACCTCGTTGAAGTGTCCCCTATCCCTAGCCTTGATATCCCGAAACCCCATTCCCAATATCTACTCTCCTCATCATTCCCATACCCATAATCCACCACACAACACATTCAACATTCGAAATGTCTACCCCCCAAGTCAGACCCACCCTCTTCCTCCGCTCGGGAACCTGACACAACCCCCAAAACTATCAAAAATTCGTTTCCGCACTCGCCACCCGCTCCTACGACCTCATCGTCCCATCGCTCCCTACCATTGATGACACCCAATCACCCACCGCCGACCTCTACACCGGCATCACCTTTATCTACTAGTTAATCTCTGATCTCGTTTCCCAAGGAAAACTCATCATCATACTTATGCATTCCTACGGCGGCCAAGTCGGTTCCAACGCTCTTAGCGAATTCGCTGTTTCTACTCGCAAAGCCCAGGGTCAATCTGGCGGTATTATCCATCTCCTCTACATCAGCTCATTCATGATGTTAGAAGGCTAAGCTACGATAGATAAAGTGCGATTATTCGGCCACGAAGAGCTAATCTCCATCGTATTCAACATCGCAGAAGACGAAACCCACGTGCATAGTGATCCTCGTACTCTTCTCATCGGATCAAATCCAGACGCCAAAGTCACAAAGACAGAAATCGAAGAAAATATCTCGAATCTGAGTCGCTGGAATGGGAAAGCGATGTATCAGCCTCTGAAAGATAGAGCGGCATGGAGAGATATTCGGATGTCTTATGTGGTGACGAGGATGGATATGACTGTGTTTTTGGATTTTAAATCGAGTATGCTTGAGGCGGTTGAGGAGGAGGGAAGGGAGGTGAAAGTTTGGGAGTTGGAGACGGGACATTCACCTATGTTGACGATGACGGATCAGTTGGTGAAGATTGTTTTGGAGGTTGTGGGAAAGTATTAGGGGTGGTATGTAGCTAGGTGGTATCTGGGAAGGGTAATAGAAGCCTTGTTGGTTTTATGGGCCGAAAAGCTTCTAGTAACTGTGGTTTGCTTCTTTCAATGGAAGAAATAGTTCATGGGTCAGGATATCCTAACTTGGAAAGATACAATGAATTTCAAAAATTGGTGAGTGTTAGTGCCACGTAATGCAGCCTTTGAAACAATAAGTGCAAGTTATGCATATGGTATAAGAATCGAGTAATCGATATACTCTGAACCGAAAATGCGAGTTGACTCCACCCCTAAAAAACTTGAAGGTTTATGCGTTGGAGAAAGATTCCAGACTCAAATATATTGTACTAATGCCAATAGGAATTTAAGAGAACGCTGGAACATACGTACACGATATATGATATACCAGCTTAAAATCTCCTCATGGCCGATCCAAAAACTTTCATACCAGAAAGCCATCTATCTCACCATCTTATGAGGATAATAGCACCCACTCATCCAGACCCATAGACAGGGTGATTAATTTATCACTGCGCATTCCACAGATCACAGACACTAGATCCAATTACCATAGCAAGCAATAGTTTCCGCTCTCCCTCCCAGCTCTCACCCATATCTCTCTCCTATAACCCTCGAAACCATTTATCCACATTCAGATGCTTGATGAGAACCTCCTTCCATTTCTCAGTCTTCAGTGCCACCCCCTTCGGCAGACGAAACAAATCCGCCAATGACAATTCATCTCCCGCGACATACTTCCACCTTGAAAAAAACTGTGCTGAAGCAGTCCAAAATATTATCCAAGTCTAATGCGGCCTCTGGGGAACCTGTGTTGAGCTGAGATACAAAAATACTACAGAGACTCGAGACTCTGCAAAATACAGGATTGAGGAAATCTTTTTAAACTCCTTAGTCCCATAGTCTCTTATTGCGTACCGATCTATATCAATTGGTCTAGTAGTTTTCTTCTCGAGAATCGTGAATAGCGCGCCGGATGTGGACATAATTGGGCCGTACAGTTTGAGAACCATTTTCGCTAGCTGAGTGTCACGCTTGAGGATAGGGGGGTGAGCTGATAAGTGATTAATGGAGTTGAAGTTGTCTTGCAATAGATAGAAAGGAGTTGCTGGGGATTGTGGATATGAGGAATGAAGTTGAGGTACCTAGGGATGTATGCAGCTACTAGTGCTCACTATTGCTATAGTTCCACACTATCCAGGCAATAAACATACCGCGTCGTACATAATCATTCTACTCATATACTGCCTATGAAATAAGTATCATTTCCAAACAATTCGCATATGCACCCATTGAGCCTTATATTACTTGGCATGTTAGGGAATCCTTCATCGAAAGGTAATAGACCACATAGACATGGAATTGAAGAATAAGAATTTATCCTCAACATACTCTTGCTCACTGATAGAGATGTTATGTATTCGGCAAAGTTTTAATAGGCTGACGCAATGCTTGGGGAAAATCTTATGTGGAGGCGAAGCGATACTTCAGCATTCAGCTATATGAATTTCATTGAATTGAACCACGGATGATTGTTTTGAAATTCAAGTTTTCAATACATAGAATGTGCTTAATATCTATGCCGTCAAGTCTTGAAAGGCCGTGTAGAAAACGGATCAGGTCCTTTCGATCTCGATTTCACCCAAACTGATCCTTAGATTGCGTAGGTGAAAGACCACTGAATGCAAGCCGTGATGTTCCCTCCATATCTCTAGACAATCTGAGAGCCTGGATTACTGCTGTATGAAGCGGCAACCCATCCATTCCTTTAACCTGGTCCATATCTCCTTCGTTGTTAACGTAGCTGTTTATGTTTCGAGATCAGCAGTTGGCGCTTGTTGGTCAAAGACTATTCCCTTGTGGTTGTGTGCCCATGGCTTCATACCCTAATACTATCAGCACTGGTCTCCATACATTTATTACGCTCTCATTCATGTACTTGTACTTGATGATTTTTTCCTCTAGTCGCTCGAACTGTTATACCACACAAGCACATATTCCAACGACAATCCTCTTTCCACTGATTTCCTTTATCACTATCAATATCATTCATTAGCATACATAATTAGATACAAACTCTGATCGGCTTTCTCAGCTTTCCAGATTTTAATAGAATGGCAATTTGGAAAAGAGAGAGTGAGAAGAAAAAGAAGAAGAAGAGTTGAACGAAATGAGAGAGTTACAGAGTAGAGGTAAGAAAGGTAGGAAGAGTTAGAAGAGTTAGAAAGTTGAAGTAGTAACAAGAACCAAAATCCGAAAAGTTAAAACTGAGAATCCAAGAAGACTAAACTCTACGAAGTAACTTTTCTTCGTATATAAATAATCCAAAGACGAGTTTCTTGATCTCATATTTAAACCTCCACCGTTGATAAAACGTTGTGTATAAGGCGACTCAACTCAACCTAAGCCATCCCGATCACATATCTTCATCCACATCCTTATTATTTGCGTGGCATACCACTTCTTAGATTTCGTTACGCTGCTACATTACCATCACCATCAGTATCTTAATCTCTATTTAAGTCCTTTTTGGCCCTTCGAATCTCATCACTACCAATACCAAATCAACAACAAACTAAAAAGATACCAACAGCATTTTTCTCGGTTCTTCTCTTTCTCCTATCTCTCTCCTATCTCTCTCTTAATGTCTCTCTTAATCTCTCTCTTAATGTCTCTCTTAATCTCTCTCTTAATCTCTCTCTTAATCTCTCTCTTAATCTCTCTCTTAATCTCTCTCTTAATCTCTCTCTTAATCTCTCTCAACTTCTCCAAACTTCCGGTTCTTACTCTGAGCTATATAAGAGAGAGGTGAAGAGAGATCACCCTTCCCTACTAACCCTCCCTCACTTCCAAACTAAAATGTTGAAACATCAACCAATACCCATCAATACTCATCACGTCACTTCACACTTCACATTTCACACCAAAAATCATTGACTTTTCCTCCAACGCCCGCGACGCCAGTAAGCAAACAGAAACTCTTCTATCTTCTACAAAGCGACTTGGTGTGATTGCTCTGCTTGCCGGGCTAACTGTACTTTCTGCGCTTAATATATTTGCATATATAATATCGTTTTTATCTATGTATAGGGGTAAAAAGAAGCGGAGGATTGGATATAAAGGCTCAAATCCACACCCAAGATCTCAAACCCAAAAGTTGCAAACAAGCAAAGAAAGTAAGCAAGCAAGTAAGCAACAAAAGAAAGACAGTGCGCAGGTGAGTGAGTAGATAGGATCTGATGAATAGAAAAGATAAACACACATCTCTATACCACAAACCCAACCCAAATCAAGCCCACACCCGATCGATAAATCACTAATACGCTTACACTATTGATAGGCAGTTGAGATACTATTTACAATCTATACTACCACCACGCTCCCCTATTATTATCACTCTTACCCTCACCCTCACCCTCACAACACAGGATTTCCATCCTCGACGTAACATAACGACACTTGAAATCCCGAGAGAGAGAGAGAGAGAGAGAGGAGTAGAAGGGTCGAAGCGAGATCCATTCTTCTATCTATATATGTAGCAAGATAGCAAGGTAGCAAGTAGCTATATAGCTTGTCAATCTTAAGCGTCAAGTTAGTTTAGGTAAATGACTGGTCGGTCTACTTGGATTCAAATCTAGCAAACCAACTCCAAAGCACTGAGAATACACAGAACAGATAGAGCAGAACTGAATATTCAGCAGGATGAAAAGTCACAAGATACAAGATACAAGATACATAACAGGAAAGAATATACATATAATACAAAAGACAAACGAACATGAACGAAAAAGATAAAGATTATAAAAGTGAGAAATCTACATAGCTATATATATATATATCATACTGTTTATTGATTATCATCTTTTCTCCCTCCAAAATACAATGAAAAAGAAATGAATGAATGAATGAATATATTTACATTTGGCATATAAGATATAAATAGACGCTGCCCCTGCAGATACTCGTATTCAGATCACATCACATCATATCATATCGTATTCCCATCCATTATATCGTATCGTATGCGGATAGCAAGTGAGAAAGGAGAGCTGGCCGATAATGAATCTAGCAGTTTGATTCGACACTATCTGTCTCGTCTCTTCGTATGTATGTATGTATGTATGTATGTATGTATGTATGTATGTATGTATGTATGTATGTATGTATGTATGTATGTATGTATGTATGTATGTATGTATGTATGTATGTATTTAATCTGATCTGATCTGATTCGATATAAGTTATACGGATAGTTAGTTAGTCAGTGAGTTAGTTAGTCAATCCTCCCCAATGATCTCTCTTCAAACACGCATTGTGTAGATATTCGATACATCCAGCCAGCCAGTCAGTCAAATCAGACAAATCAGTAGTCTAAAATCCTTATTCCATCCCATCCATCCCATCGCACCTCATGTACGTCACCCACCATACATACACCACACACCCATCTAGAGCACAAACACGTAGAATACAACACGACCCAGTACAACACGAACGTGCCAAAAATAGCATCATGAGCAGTAGCATTCGTATTAGCATTCTCATTGTAATCACGAGTGGATTGAGATGAGTTTGAACTCAATAATCCAATCCAATCCAATCCAATCCACCCACCTACACAGCACACCACTTTCCAAAAGCGAACACCATCACCACCACCATTGCTGTTGCTCCCCAAATAATCGACAATTATATCAAAAAGCAAAAGAAAGAAAGAAAGAAAGAAAGAAAGAAAGAAAGAACCCCCCCCCCTAAAAAGATATCAATAATCTCTCCCATCCCATCCATCCCATCCCTCCATCCACCCACCATCGCTCGAAAAAAAAAAGAAGCAAAACAGTTTCACAATATATCAAAGCAACTCCATCAAGTTACTATAAGTTATCCAAAACCAATCAAGAAACGAATTTCGCAATCTGAACGGTTAACAAGCCAACTGCCGACTTGTTATTATGTGGTTGAGAGACATTTTGATATTTTGATACAGGAGTTGAGTTGAGTTTGTTTTGTTTTGTTTGGGGATAGATGGATAGATAGATAGATAGATAGATAATACAAGCTCGAATTAAAGAGATGGAAGATAATGAATTATCTATTCAGTTTCTGAGAAAGAAAAGAGATATGAACTCGTCATTGCTATTCATGTATGTATATGTATATATGCTAGTAGAATATTCTACTCTCCTCTCCTCCCCTCTACCTACGTATACACCATCCGGCACTTCCACTTCCACTTCCACGCCCTCCCCTCCCCTCCCCTATGTTTAACAAAGAATTTACCGATTTGATTTGATTTGATTTGATTTGATTTGATTTATTAATCGGGATTCAGGTATCCCATCAGGTTAGTCAGTCAGTCAGTCGATTACTTCAATTGATTAATTCACGATTTATATACTATACCAGCAAGACAGAAAATACTCCATGGGAGAGAATGACTGACAGGCGGATAGATGATCAAGGAATGAATGAATGCATCATCATTCATTCATTCATCATCGTCCTTCCTCTTCGTCGTCGTCTTCGGATGGATAATAAATAAATAAATAAATATGTATTATGTGTATGTATGTATGTATGTGGATCGAGCGAGGAGGGTAGACATACATACATGCATACATACATACATATCCACTCATCATACGAAACTATTTGCGGGGTTGGGATGGATGGATGAATGGCGTGAGTGAGCTGATTGATGGGGAGGAGACGGTAGAGGGGAGAGGTACATTAGGTCCATGACATGATTCTTTCTTTCCCACCCACTCTTGAGGGATGTTCGCATGTGAATGAAGACTTCGCAGTTCGTATATATGTACATACATATCTGAGTTACTATCGATTAACTCACTGACTGGCTGGCTAATAAAGATTCGATATTTAGTCAGTTAGTCAGTTAGTCAGTTAGTCAGTCAGTCAGTTAGTCAATCAGTCAATTAGTTAGTTAATCAGCCAGCCAGCCAGCCAGCCAGTCAATCAGCCAGTCAGTCAATCAGTCAATCAGCAAAGCAAAGCAAAACAAAGAAAAAGAGGTTGGTATATCTGTATGTACCGTATATACCGTATATACGCACATAGTATGTACTCCACAAATGTGCAAACATGTACCTATATGATTATTCTAGTGTGCATGCATGCATATGCATATGCATACTACACACATTATACATACAAACATGGGATCTAGATACGAAGGAAGAAAGAAAAGAAAGAAATTTATTTGTATACTTTTGTGCAGAGTGTATTTTGTATATGTATATGTGTGTGTGTGTGTGTGTTTGTGTACAGTATATGTATATGTATATGTATATATATATATGTATATAGTAAGTATAGTTAGAAGGAGAAGAAGAAGTATGTATAAGTTATAGTATCAACCAACAAGGAGAAGATAGAAGAGTCGGGAAAGAGACAAGTCCGTGCTAAACAAACAAGCTTTTGGGCTGTGTGGCGCATTTATGGATGGATGGGTATGGGATTACACTGGCACACTGGGTGGGTCGGTTTGGTTTGGTTTGGTTTGGTTATATCATATGATGGATGATGTGAGGTGAGGTGATTTGATAGGTTGGTGGGTTTGTAGGTGTAGGTATCGATCGTATCGTATCCATAGGAGGGAGGGAGTACGAGGGAGGTGTCGCCGGAAGAGAGAGGTTCGTTTGTGCGAATTAGATACCGGGACGGGAACTGACTGACTGACTGATGCGAGATGGATGTGCGCAGAAGTGGGCATGGATGATCATAGATGGGTGTTTATTGGAATTGGAATTGGGATTGGAGCTGGGTTGGTTTACAAAGTGCGAGATTCTATGGAGGAGGGAGGGAGAGAGAGAGAGAGGGATGGATGGATGGATATATTATTCGGGGTGAAAAAGCGACTCTGTCATGTCCGTCTCGATGATATCCATCCATCTATTAGCCCAAACCAAAAACCAAAAAACCAAACATCAAAGAGCGGAGCGGAAACCCACCCGAAAAAAAGAAGGGGTTCGCTTCTTCATTTCTTTTCTTCATTGATTCGTATGTGATCAGGACAAATTACGCGTTTTTTTCGGAAGTTTATATTTCGAAATGTAGTGTGTAGTGGGTGTTGTGTGAGTGGGTGAGTGGGTGGGTGGGTGTTATCGATCGAGCACAGGTAAATAAATCTATTAATTGATTGTGTTTGGAAAAATAGTAGTTAATAAAATAAAATAAAATAAAATAAAAGTTAATAATAATACTTGAGTGAAGAATGCGAATTGATTTCTGATTTCTGATTTCTGATTTCTGATTTCTGATTTCTGATTTCTGTGTATAGAGTTGGATTTCTTCTGGGGGTTTTTGGTTTATACTGTTTGTGTCCTCTCTCTCTCTCTCTCTCTCTCTCTCTCTCTCTCTCTCTCTCTCTCTCTCACACACACACACACACACACACACACCCTCTCATTCGTTCTATAAACTCATCTAGCATCGACTCCTGAGTCCTGACTGAGTATATAAGAAATTATGTATTCAATTCTCCTGTGGACTCTGCGCTGTAAAGGCTCCATGCCATCCATGGATGACCCAAATCTAACCATCGAATTGAAAGGAGTGGGTCTAGGAAAATTATCATCGACAACACTTGCAGCACTAAAGCATGTCAATGACGACGAAAAGGTTTCAAATAGAAGTGGATAAGGGAAGGGAAGGGAAGGGAGAAAGAGAAGAGAAGAGCAGTATGTCCGGGTCGTACGAATCATCCGTTATGTGATGTGGTCGAGATGATGTATTGGGATTTGTTTGTGTGTGTGTTTGCTTGGGGGATGGGTATTATTACATCTTATATCGAGATTGCCATGTATCACATCATATCATTTCACATCGTATGCAGCATCTAGTTGATGGATATGTATGTGAATGTGAAATCCAGAGAACGGACTCCGGAGAAGTCACATAGAGCGAACGACCAAGTAAAGTTTGCACACACGGCCATGCCGAACCATTTTAAGATGCAGCAGTTATCCTCTCTTGCCATTGTGAATCTGCTCGCTTGGATTGGATCGGAGTGGATTGTGGAATGGTCTGCAGCTAGTCCCTGACTATCAAGATATCAAGGTTAGGTGTGCTCGGCAGTGCTGATTATTGACAGCAGTGATTTTCACTCCATTGGCGAATGAGAGGGGGAGAATGAAAGACACGGCAGGGTGGGTGGAAAAAAAGAAAGGAAAAGATGGTTTGGAGTGGATCACGAAATGGGAAGGAAGAGGTGCAAAACAGAAAGGTAAAGAAAGGACAAAAGAAAAACAAGAAGAAAAATAAAATATAAAAAGATAAGAAATTAAGAGAATTGAGATTGAGATTGAGATTGAGATTGATATTTCGGGCGTCTCGGGCGTTTGAGCTTTCTCGTTTCCGTTTCCGTTTCCCTTTCCCTTTCAGCTGTACCGGGGCATGAGTGGTTGAGTTTGGATGTTGTATAACTGAAAATGCATCTCGCACATCTTTTGCTCGATTGGCGTTGACGATTGACGATCGAAGGGTCAGAGATATCTTGTACCTGGATATGCTTGATAGATGCTTGGAATGTGCACCGTCGCGATGAACTGGTGGTGGGCTGTGAATGGTTGTTGTGGTGAATGGTTCTCGGCATGAGACTGCGACTACTCGAGTACCTAGCAGCCAGAGAATTGACACGGCGGGAACGGGAGGGTAGTTAGCTCGACGATATAATGCTGCTTTTATGATGCATGTTGTATATTTAGATGCGTGTTTAGATGCGTGTTTAGATGCGTGTTTAGATGCTGTTAGACGCTGTTAGAGACTGTTAGATGCAGTGGAAACTTGGATGCATTTACTATACATTTACTATCCATTCACTAGATGCATATCTAGTCCACTGTAGTAGAATCAAATGTCCGCTAGGCTTGGTATGGAGCACATAGCGAAAGCAAGTCATCATTAGGTCCAAAGAGAGTACCGTGAGTCCTGCTCCTTGCTCTCCTGATGAATCTAAAAACAGGATATCTCGAAGGAGAAAGAGGCGTTCTCAGATTCATACTATCATGTACCTATCTATAGTAGCGAGCATAACCAATAGTCACAATAAATAGCAATACAGTTTTGGACGGATCAGGAGAGTTCGAGTGGTGCACATCCATACTATTTGATCGAGTAAAAAAACATCTACGACAAACTTTCGAGCGCAGCGAGCCATGGGGGTTTGGGGGCTTGCCCCCGTGAATAAACCATGTAGCTACAGTACACAGTAAGTACACAGCAATAAGTACACAGCACCAAATGCAAATTGGCTGAATGGTGGGTGGATGGTGGATGGTGGATGGTGGATGGTTCAAAGTCAGTGTTGACTCTCCCAAGAAAGCCAAAAGTTACTTTTTGCATCTCGCTCCTGCGGTTCTGTGTATCACCCGCATATTAATCAGATGGGAGAGTGAGCACTCAACCAAGCACACGAAGGCGTTTTTCGTTTTTCCAAGAAAGTGTCCAACGGTTCAGAGGCCGCCAGAGTGATCGGGTCGAGCATCCCCTTGTCCGATACGAGTGCCACCATGTCATGCCATGCGGGAGGGGAGCGGAGCGAAGAGATGGTGGGCGGTGGCTGGGTGAGCAAGATAGATCCAGATCGATCATGTTCTCTTCTTCCTCCTCTCCCCTCGCCCTTTGCATCACCACCGGTAGCTACCGTCGTCGACTGACACTGACACCACGACGGGTTTTGAGTTTGAGAGGTTCAAGACATTTCCCTCTGCTCATCTCCCCAACACATCACCTCAACACTGGCCTGGGACCTGGGTACCTGGGTGCAGCACTCTAATTGAAACTATCGTAAAGCTAATCCAGCCTCACACACCAGAGCGATTAGCAGCAGCTCGTCGCTCTCCACGGGACGAGACCATTTTATGAACGCCTAGGTCGGAAGAGGAATCAAAAGCAACGCAGCGAAATCGCGGGCGTGGATTGGCCAATCACGCCGCCCTGCGAGACACATTTCTTAATATACACTAAACTCAACGGAGGGTCTATCGGTCCCACCACGAAATGCTACTTGCCGCTTTCATTTCACGTTGGGCGGACAGATACGATACGAAGCGATACATACGACGCTTCTTGCTGCGATGGGATGGCATAGCAAGTTCGCAAGACTAATTCTTCTGGTGCTTCTGCTGGTGCTTCTTCTGCGTACTTGACAAATCCACCCCGACTAGCTCTGCGGAGTATGGACCAGGAAAAGCAGACGGTTTACGAACGGCCATGACCATCCACGACCATCCATGACCATTGCCATTACCATTGCCATTACCACTACCATCTCCCATCTCCCGCTTTCCCTTGGAATTTCTTGATCTATTACTTTTCCCACCTCTCCCTGTCTATTGGATAGGCTATCTTTCCATCCCATCCATCCATCCATCGCTCTTTCTCTTTCTCTTTCTCTTTCTCTTTCTCTTTCTCTTTCTCTTTCTCCTTCCTCTCCTCTCTCCCTCCCTCTCTCCTTCCAGTTCCATACTTCTCTCCTCCGTCCTCCACCTCCCTCGTCGTCTCTCTCTCTCCCTCCAATTACCATCTGTACCACCACCTCGAAACTCCACATTAAATTAATCTCCTGCTGTCTGCCCATTTTCCTTTTTCGTCCTCGTCTGCGTCTTCGCCCTCTGGCTCCTCTTCCTCCTCCTCCTCCCTCGACCCTTCTCGTCCTCTCTGGTCCTTTCGTCCATCGCCACGACCCTCCACTTTACATTCGTCCTTGTTCCTTTCACTTTCTGAAGGCGGGAGGATTTCACCAATCTCTTCGTAATTTCAAATTGGGGGAAATGGCTATCATTTTCATCGCTGTATGACGGATTGATCTGATTAATGAACTGGGTGATTGATCGACTTCACTCGATGGGATACCTTGATTGATATCTCACATCCTCATCCCGTTCGTGTGCAATTCCGCATTCCACCTGGCCCGACATTCCAATTAACGGTTTTTTCCGGCAACAGCGAAGACACATACGATCATCGATAACCCCACGATTGGAAGAAAGACGAAAGCCATACACTCAACACGGAGAGACTTTCAATTACCATGTTTTATTCACTGCAAGATGCTTATCGACGGGGCGTCGTCGCGATATGCCTCGTCGCCTTCGTCAAACATGTCCAGGCAATATCGATGGAGTATTGCTCAACCTTGAATACAGGCTCTGGCAGTGCCAGTAAGTCTACCTGCGTGAATCAATTGAAGTTCGACAATTACTGATCTTGCTCCCCGTCTAGATTCCTCCATCTATCAATCCGATGGTCTATGTCACGATTTCTGCGTGGATGAATATGCATTTGCTGTGGTACAAGGGTCAGATTGTTGGTGTTCAAATTATGTGCCTGGAACTACAACTTCTTCGAGCGATTGCGATACCCCATGCCCAGGTTATCCGGACGATACGTGTGGTGGAGATAGTTTATATGGATACATGTCTTTGACATTATCTCCATCGGGAACAAAAGGCGCGGCGACTACATCATCAACATCATCGACATCATCGACTTCATCTACGAAGGTTAGTACTTGAATGCAATCCCTTCGTCTCCTTGCCTTTCCCAACCTGAACCGCCATCTTCATGATCTATCGTGTGCCTTGAATGGCAACCCATTTGACTTGTTTTTCCATGTTAGGGAACTACTTCGACTTCGAGTCCTGAACCAGTGACAACTTCTTCTTCAACTGCTGAAGCCACTTCTTCCGTTCCACCCGTACGCGACTTTCTCTGATTCCAAATTTATTTGATTTTTTATCTATTGGAAAACAAATCACAGCCTGTGAGATGATCAAGCTAACTTTTCCGGACAGAAAACTACTGAATCAACGAGCTCCATAGAAGCACCCACTACTTCCTTAGCATCACCAACTACCGTTGCCGCTCAGAAGTCGTCTACATCTGGCTCGACAAGTTCTACATGGACACCCACTCCAATCATATCTCTCGAAACTATTACCGGACAAGTTCGAACGGTTACTGTTACCCCAACTGCGCCACCAAATTCCAGCAGCAACTCGTCGGTTTCGAAAAGCAATGGAGGGTTGACAACTGGAGGTGCTGTGGGTCTCACGATTGGTCTGGTAGCTTTGATTGCAATTATCGCTGGTGTTACATACTTCTGTATAAGGAAGAGAAGACAAGAAAAGGCGGAACAATATGCAGCCGTCAACAGTCGAAGGGAAAGCCTCGCCGGCGTGGGTGGACCAATACCATCGAGAACCATGAGCGAAAATTCACGATATGTTCTCGGCACGGATGGAAAACGCGTTGTCGAAGCATGGGAACCCGAATTGAGTACACCTGGATCTAGAAGGAGTCAATTGATGCCAGTGGATCCACGATTAGATCCTTTCGCTGCTGTCTATCAACGTGGAGATAATAAGAGTCGGGAGAGCCTCAATACTATTCGAGATGATCACGATTACTCCAGGCGAGTCCATCAACAAGGACCAATACTTCGAGCTGTCAACCCTGATCCCGATTAACAATGATTGTATCCTTTCCTTTCTTGCCACACACGATATTACGAACCTTCTATTTTCACCTTCAGAAACATACAGGATTTGCACGTTTTCACCGCAATTTAGGTGGACGTTGGAGTTTACAGCGAATCATCTCAGATAATACCCTTCCCGAAGAAGCCAGATTTTAATTGAAAGATTTGGGACTCAACCATAAAAAGCACTCGGAATGAGTATCATATATTCATCAACACTTGCCAAATTAATAATGGTAATTTGTCATATGACTACAACAATCCTTGGCGTGGCTAGTTCCGGCAAACCTTTTCATTTTTCGTTTCAAACTGTATTCATAGATTTTACCTGCACACGCAATCGCCTTGTTCAACATTGGATGAGATGCTCAAAAGAGACCTCTTTCATTCTTTGAACTTGTTATTAAGATGCATATATGTGCTTAGTGGAGGTGAGAGGAAATAGGTTAAAAAGCAAACGGTGGATTGTACATACATTGGGGATTGAAGATTAATTCATCTCGAAAAACTTCTGGCTTGTTAATGAGTTGCTGGGATGGGTGTAAATGGATAGGAATATGAATCCTGGGATATTCCAGTGAAACATAGGTAAATGGACATACAATATTAAATATTAAGAATTTAGTGTGTATTAATTGATATTTGAGCTTAATGTGTGAGTGTGAGTGTGAGTGTGAGTGTGAGTGTGAGTGTGAGTGTGAGTGTGAGCTGAGTCTCTTAGTAGTGGATTTGATCAAGTGGGATAAATTTGAATACTATTTTAGGGGGCTGATGTGTGGGTAAGAGGGATGAACGATGAGAGATGAGAGATGACAGTGTGAATACTTTAATATTTTTGAATTGGTTAAACAAAATATTTGAGCGTCTATGTAATTCTTGTCGCTCTATCACAGTCAACAGCGTAGAAAATACAGTTGTAGATATACAATGATATGCACACATGGAATCACTCACAAATTTCCTACCTTCAAATTGTTGTCGATTCGCTAATTTTTGCGATTCTTACGCGAGTTGAGTATTGCGACTTCTCTTATTCATATTTTTACTTCCATTTAGCTCGCAACTGGTGAGATGATGTCACACTTCTGTCAATACTTGAACGCATTATACGATGGAAAGGATGGTTTGTTTGTTTGTTCGTTCGTCAATGTTTCACTTGTGAGTAGAGTAGAATAGAGTCAGTGTCGAGATTGAGAAGAGGCCTAGGGATCACGAGGGTGTTGGAGAGGTTGGAAAGGTTGGATTCGAGTCATTCGCTAGCTGGTAGTGTTGAGTTTTGGTCTTGATAATGTGTGTGTGTGTGTGTATATTTGTATTTATATACTAGAGGAAATCTCACGTGTAGTTTCTCGGTTCGATATATGGATTGGTTGTAAATTGGACCAATTGATGCTGTTGTGGGGGTGTTTTGATCGGGAGTTGGAGTTGTGTTATGAGGAGGAGTAGAATTTGGGGGTTACTCGGTATAGTCAGTTGGCAAATACTCGTCTTTCATTTTTTGCTTGTGGGTTCTTTTTTTTGGTTGTTTGTTGTTGGTTGTTTTAATGTATATATATGAGCTATGAGCATCAATTCTTGATCAATATTATTTCGTGGGTGTGTGAATAGATAGATGACCGTGACAAGAAGAAAAGTTTACGTTGAATTATGCCTGGATTGGCGGTGAAGAGAAATGGTTAAAGAGTATTGCGGGAAAATTATCCTGCAAGTAAATGGATCTCTTTACTTTGCTAGTTTGATGGCGGATACTCTCAATAGCTGGGTGGTTTATGTAGGAGTGGTAGACTTTGTGGATTAGAGAGAGAGAGAGAGAGTACATGCGCTTTTCTAATATTGGATTGAGAGATCAAGCATGTGGATGGATCTGCGAGTGCAAGATCTAAAACTCGGTTGATAATTTATTACATGCTAGGACTCATGGGGAGTCATAGAAAAGGACTGTTTCCCTGTTAGCTTGAGGTGTGAGTATGACGATTATTGAAAAAAGGTGTTTTCAGACTCTATGCTATGAACTGTCTGGAGTCGCGGATCTAGAGGGGTTTGAATTCTAATACTGTGGTATACTCATAGTGGTATTGATCTCGCAGTGTGATTATGAAATCTTATATGAGAAGTTGTTGAAGTTGGCGCGTAATGCCGACGGTGATGATGATGATGATAGAGGAGAGTTCTTCACAATGATAAACGACATCGTTCTCGCTTGTTATTTTCAAATTTATGAATATAATAGAAAACTTCATAACAACACTGTGAGGAGTTGACTCGGTAGTAATAGTGAATAACCCTAAATCAGTTTTCAAAGAAGAAACCACAGCTTTGAAGATTCTCACTTGGGAAGTAATCTGTATGATCTAGTTGTCTATGACAGCCTAGTAGAGCTAATGGGAGAACTTAAATCGCTCCTTGTTACATCTTTCTTTACAACATGCTAGATCACAATATCCTCGATCATCAAATCTTGAGATTATCATGTGGTGAAATTTGGATTTCCGTCGTATATCGAGATTTAGCGAATGAAGAGGTGTAAATTGACCACGATTGTGCTTTGATTTGAATTTTCAGCTATAATTGAACTTTTGTTGAATATATTATATTGTCTGCATTGAGAAAATGGGGGTGGTTATTCAATGAGATACGATACTCACTCTTGAATGAGGGGATTGATTGGGAGAAAGGGGGGGCACTGTCTTTGTGGGAATATCGATCTAATACTCCTGTAAGGGTGTTACGATCATTCAATAATTGTTGTCGTTTATAGTTACTAATGCTTTTGGTTGCAGTTCTTCTGTCATTGAGGCCACAGGTTGACGAGATGTTTCTTCGTTCTCTTGAGATCTGACTTGATTTTTTGGAAACAAATGCTGGTTTTCAGACTAGCACGATTGAACCTGTTGGTTTTGTATGTCGTTTTTGCCATCAGGCATTGTTTAGATTGAGTAAAGAAATAGTGCTATTTTATACTCACGCGGATACCATGGAAACCAGGGTACCCTCCCAACATATTGCTTAGTATGGAGGCATCCAAGACTGCAGACTTATAAGCTTGTGGGTTTCCTCAAAGCTATGCTTTCAAGCTCAATAAATCACTATATAAAGTTACCAAAGTAACAACAAGAACGACTCTACTCGTACTTATAATTCACAGGTTTTTATTATCAACTATCCATCCAATCATTTATAAGTCCTATCCCTAAACCCTCCAATAACTTCCACCGTCCTCGTTCCATCCTCCGCATCTTGATACAATCCCTTTGCAAGATCTGGATTTAACTGTAATCTCTGCTTTGCTCTAACCCACTCCTCCATCGTGATTTCCTTCTCAAATCTCGGCTTCACACCCGCCTCCTTCAACACCGGAGAATCCAGAATCGGCTTCAAAATCGTGTCATTATGCGGTCTCGCAAAATACAAAAGTCCCGTGCGTTCATACTCCCACTGATCCTTGGGTGGCGCGACGACTCGATGAATCGAAGATTTCAACCAGCCGCCTGTGAGATGCGAAATTGTATCTGCGAGGTTTACGGTAATGGTGCCCGGCTGTGCGGATACCCAAGTCCAGTTTCCATCGTCGCCGAGGATTTGGAGTCCGGCAACGGGTTGACGGAATAGAAGTGTTACGGTGCCGAGATCGGTGTGGCCGGTTGTTTGGCCGTAGCCGCTGGCTTCGTGTTCCTCGGGGGTTCGCTTGTGGTAGATCATGTAGCGGAAATGATCTTCGCTTTTCTTGTCGTAGGTGTGTTGGTTGACGAGATATTCTTCGTCTGGGAGTTGGAGAATGATGGCAAAGAGACGGAGTAGGGGAAGAACAACGTTGGAATGTAGGGCTTTGGAGAAGACTTCGATTTCGGGGAGATGGGCTTGCACGAGAGGAGGTTGGGCATATTTGCCTTCGAAATCTTTGGTGAATTTGGGAATGTTGTAGATCTCGATATTGTCCTTGACCTTCCCAACTTGATGATGATTGTTTCGTCGCCAGCCGTTGTAATCCGCGTTTGCGTAGTCAACTTCGTACTTGGCTTTCTCGTCCACGGGAAGTGTGAAAAAGTTCTTGGCGAGTGTGAATTGACGATCTACTTGATCTTGAGAGAGGCCAAAGTTCTTCACATAGAAGAAACCAACATGGTGGACAGCATGCTCAAGTTGCTTGGCGAGACGTTCTTTTCCACCTTCATTGTTGAAGTCTGAGAGGTCTAGAGTCACGAGTTCGGCCCAGGGAAGATCTTCTTTGGTCTCAGGTGGATGTTCGTACTTTGGAAGGTGATCAAAGTCGTATTGTTTTGGATCTTGAAGGGTTTGAGTGACCTCTGGAGCCGATGTCACGACAGTCTCGGTTGTGGTAGTAGACATGATGTATAAAATCCTGCAATGAATGATGATTATGGTTTCGATCAATTGGCGACAATGACTTACAATTCATCAAGTTCTTAAGTATTAGCCATATCTCCATTTTCGGCAATCCGGCACACCACACTGCATCTCTCGTTTTGTGGTTATGAGATACCTCCAGAATTTCGTCATCTGCTCCCCGCATGACACCATCACCAAATTGGGCGCTCAACCCCAATGAAATGACGATCATCCACCATGACTGCGGCAACTAGTAGATTGATTTGTGCCATTATCGCTGATGCTTATCAATCCATGGCGTTAACAAGCTCTATTGGCGTGTCCATATCTTAAATTCTCCGGTCCGGATATAAAACCGGGGTAATTGTGGAATCGTCTAATCGAGGGGGTTCATAATGCAACACAACGACAATTCTTCCAGATGTCACGTCAAGCAGACTAAGATGATAGACGTATCTAATAAGTGGGATAAATGCTCGCCCGCACCTGAAGCATGAATTCCAGAAAGTGATACATCCATTAAAAGTTACGTTCGAGTCTTACGAGGCGTTGGGATCAGATAACAATGACTTCTTTAATTGGAGAGAATGCGAGAATACCCAAAAGACGAATGATACTCGCTGATGTCGCCATATGATATCCATTAAACGAGCGTAAAATCTAGATCCACAAATCTGAATGGTCGAGAATGGGTTCGAGATGGCGAAGTGTTTGAGAATCATATATATGTAAAAGCCAATCGAAACTTTTAAAAAATACACCCACGTTAAATTCGGACTCGATGTTATTTCCTGGTAATCGAGAATGATCATGTCCGAAATCAAAGAGAAGGGTCTCGGGTCAGATATTTTACCTACAGATGCGACCTCAACAGATGGCTCGATAACATCGCCATCGCCACACCAAAACGCCAGCATCGAAGCTCCACTCAGATCATGGGAAAGGCCTGGATTCAAGGGTTCTTTCCGTCGCTTTCTAAGAAATGTTCAAGGCTACGTCTGGGACGATCCAGACAAACCAGCCATCGAGAAACGTTTCCTCCTCAAACTTGATTTCTTCCTCCTTACCTATGGCTGCCTCGGATACTTCTGCAAGAATCTCGATCAAGCCAATCTGAACAACGCCTATGTTTCCGGCATGCAAGAAGCTATCAATATGAAAGGCAGTCAGCTGACATATATGGGAAATGTCTTTACTGCTGGCTATGTGATAAGTCAAATCCCGGCTGTCATTCTAGTGACGCATGTTCGGCCATCGATTTTGATTCCTACGCTTGAGGTTCTCTGGTCTATCTTTACGTTCTGTAGCGCAGCCGTTACCAACGTGTCACAGTTGTACGCGCTGAGATTTCTCATCGGACTTTGTGAAGGAGCTTTCTTTCCGTGTATCATCTATGTGATTGGCTCATGGTATACAAAGCAAGAGCGAGCGAAGCGTGTAACATTATTTTATTGTACCGCAACATTAGCCACAATGTTCAGTGGCTACCTCCAAGCAGCAGCTTATGATAATTTAAGCGGACATCTTGGTCATGCTGGGTGGCAATGGCTGTTCATCATATGTGGTACCATCAGTCTTCCTGTCGGCGTCATTGGATATTTTTTCAACCCCGATTTCCCCGAAACCACTCGAGCTTTCTATCTCACAAAGGATGAAATCAAACTAGCCAAAGAACGACTAGTTCGTGATGGGTACAACACTCTAGGATCGTCAGCTTGGGACAAGAAAAAGCTCTTTCGAATGATGACACAATGGCAATTTTGGGTCTTACCGTTCGGTTATTTCTTCATCCAAGCGAGTCTTCCATCCCAACAACCGGCATTTGCATTATGGTTGAAGGCGAAAGGAAACTCGGTCTATGATAGGGATGTTCTTCCAACGGCTCAGGCCGGCATTGGTGTGATTGTTCAAGTTGTAGCCGCCATGATTTCAGATTCTAACCTTTTACACGGAAAACGTTGGCCACCGATACTAGTAATGCAACTTGGAACATTCTTCAGCGCGGTTGTGCTAGCCATCTGGACTGTACCTATCAAACTGAAATTTGTTGCATTCTATCTTGCATATTTCTCAGCCGGTGTACCGGGGATTTGGTTCTCTTGGTATCCAGATCTTATGTCCCATGATCACGAGATGAGAGGATTTTTGATTGCGACGAGTAATATGTTTGGTTATATCATGCAGATTTGGTACTCGGATGCAGTATGGAGAACTGCAGAAGCGCCTGAATTCCGTCCGGGTTGGATTGCTGCAGCAACTTTTGGGGGAGCGACTGCTTTGACAGCGTTATTGACGAGATTTCTTGAAAGGAGAGATGAGAGAAAAGGAATTGGAGCTTTTGGTGCTAGACCAAATGACCTGGAAAACTCGAGGGCTGTAGGCTCAACAGAAATTCCGTAATAATTATTTACTAGATAGACATCAATAATTATAATAATATACTACACTTTATAGACCCACTTACTTTAATATTCTAGCTATCTCCATCTAAATGCCTGTCCTTTGTCAAAGATGGTACCAGTTTTAAAACGAAATTCAAAACCATGATCCGTTAGATGCGCATCAGAGAACTCACCAATCATCTCTTGTATTATCAGTCTGCAAAGTGGCTTCTCTTGCTATTTGTTGCATATTACTCCTGTGAAAAGCACGCTGTCTTGTGCTTGTGAGAAGTCTAGCCCGTGCCGTAAAGAGGCCTTTTAAGAAGATCTCAGACTTCGGGACCACTTTCATGCCTTCTTCAAGTGGTTAAGCCTATAAGAAATTTAATTGTGGCTAATATAAGAACCGAAAGCAATGTCGGCTAAGGACAGTATACATAGGTACAAGTGATACTTTTGATAATTTGACCCACAGCAGATCAATCCCATTCCAGAAACTGGTCTGATACGCTACTCTTAGATATGAACAGCAGAAAGTAGTGGTGATTGGGTTCAAAGTTTCTTGTTAATTCTTTCGGATCGAGCATGGTGTTCAACATTCTCAGATAATCTGCCTGTGATCGTATTAGTAGACATCTCGAAGCCGTGAGTGCTTGATCCGATTGTCATATTTCAATTTTTGACTACCTAGGTATAGCGAGTAAACTACAAGAACGGCAGTATTTTAATCCAACAGTGATATTACCACAGCATTCTCTTATTTTTTAAGTATTCCAGAGAAAATCCGATTGTATCAACGAACATTCCATATTGTAAATTGAAGCTCGGCATCGAAAACCCGAGCAACAGTCTCTGGCTTGGTAATGAGAATGCCAGATTAGGGAAACCGGCCATCTTTTTTTCCTGAAATTTCGAGCTGTTATCACATATGTGACTTTAGATCATTACGAACTTCACAAATTGATATATAGAGCAGCGAGTATTAATCTACCAAACACAATCGCAAACGTCAGACATCGTAGGAACCCTCCCTCAAAACCCTGGAAACTTCGAAGATTCGCAGTCTCCTTCGAGTGAAAGATACGGAGCACCGCATAGATGGCATCTTTTCACTATTCATAGATGCATATCAGAAGGAAAACAAGCAAAAAAGATTATAAAAGTTTGCCAGATTTGAGGAAAGAAGGAAGTAGGCAGCATTTTAACTTACTACGCCGCTTGTGTGCATCACCCAGCATATGTGGATCAAACACGTGGAGCGCAACGAAACATGATAGTAGCACTTCACTAATGAGAGACCAATTTTTGTGTTTTTGAAAAACAAAAGCTTGCTGCAAGGACTCTGATATTATTGTGATTATGGAAGCTTGAAAGAATGGTCAATATATAGATGTAGTACTCAGAGAATAATGTGGTGTTTGAGCGAACCACCGACTACTGAGTGATATTCAATACATACTACATAGCATCTTTCATCAATCAAAAGAAGTATAGTGACAAGCAAGCAAACGATGCACGAAGAAACCAAGAAAAGTGAATACTTTCACCAATCACACCTTCATATGAACAAACCACCAAACTATCAACCTGTCGAAAAGCAAGCCCCGAACCCGAAAAAGAATGGGGAAATCCAAAAACGACAGATCAAACTCACAATTAAAACCAGAGCCAAAACGCACAAAAGAATACATCCTGCTTGGTGGGGAATTCGAATCCCCGTTTCCTGCGCACTCTGACAATATTTTCATCTGGGAGGCAGACAGGTTAACCACTACCTCAACCAAGCTTTCTACCACTGAACCAGCGTGAGGAGTTTGATGCAAATTATTAACGTTTGATGGGTTTCTTACCATATATTCGGGAGAAGAAGGAAGGAAGGAGTGAATAGTATGTCTGTTTGTGTGAGTTTGTAGAGTTGAGATGAGAAGGTGGTGGATGGTGGCTGACGTAATGGAAGGATGGAGGGATTTAAGTCGCTTGACTATCTATTCGGCAAGATGTCTGTAAGTGGATATTGAGTGGAAAGTATCAATTCTCAGGAGTGGAGTGAGCCATTGTGGATGGAGTTGTCTTTGTTGCTGAGGAAGGAGCAATTGTGAGAAAGAGACGGGGAATTGTTCGATCTACTGCTCACCTGACCTCTTGCTCACTTCACCAACTATCTACATTCAACAAAACAGTCTGATGTTTTAGTTTGGATATCACATAGATTTCTTGGAAATCTCAAATCCAGCTCCATACTGTGGAAACCAAGCACACCACTTCAATGTAAAGAGGCAGGCTCTAATGATATGCAATGCATTCTCTTGCTTCTTCCACAGATTTCTACGTTACAGTACACACTCGAGTCCTCGCATCTCACTATCCTAATGAGCCCTCACAAACTACCACAACACTCTCTTCCATCATTGAATACATGCTCTACTCAATATTTACCATCTCACATCAAAGCCCATCAGGAACTACCACTACAGGTAGAAGAGAAAGACGCACTCCTCAACTCCTCAACTCAACCTCCAAAAGTATCGAACTCTCACCAAAGACCAACAACTACCCTCCAGCAGAAAACATACAAGTAAACACAGACAACCCCAAGAATTCCAGGACCCGATAACTTACAAGAACACTCCACTCATTCCACACTATCCACTCCATCCAACCCCATCCCGAAAATTCAACACGGCCTATAATCTCCTCTACACAAAAGACTACTCAATCCCATAATGCAAGTAGACACACACACAATAGAATCCACAGACAGCACTTGCTTTTACATATCCTATCATCACCATCTCCCGGAAGGAACTTTGCTTGACTTTTCTCTATTGATATCCTCGGTAATATTGCTTCCGCCTTCACAACCTGATCATATCACATCACATCACATCCCTATCACCATTATCCAGGAAGGACATGAATTCCGAATCACCATTTCTGAATCGCATCGACTATGAATCACTGCACATCGTGCAACATACTACGAAAAATCAATTCCATTCCTTTAACCTAACCGGCCATGTATCATTCCTTGTCATATCATTCTATAATCCATCATATATCCATCAAGTAATCATCAATCCATCAAACATCCCTAAACCCACCAATCTTCCACCCCTCCCTTTCCCCTTCTGAGCCTCTCACCCCCTAAACCTCTCTAACCCTATCCCTCTCCCTCCACATACACAAGCCCTCCAAGAATCTCCCCACATCCCCCCTCACTCCGTCTCTCACCGCATCCTGCATATCAATGCCATAGCGATCCCTATATTCCCTCTTCACCTCCTCCAAATGCTTGCGATCCCAATGATATCGCACCAATCGACTGATCAACAATTCCGTCTTGAGCGGATCGCGCGTCGAGAGCGTCAATGCATGATGTACCAATAGTGCATCACGAACTGGTTTATTGATGATTCCGTTGAGGATGTGGGCGAGAAGTTCACCCTAAGAGAAGATATTAGTTACATATACTAGAAAGAAGAAAAGGGTGGACAGGCGAGAGAAAAAGATGCGGGTAAGAAAAAAGATAGAAAAGAATATACATACCACAAGATTCGTACTCTTCGCCAACATTTCCCTCGCAAAATTCTTTCCGAATCTCTCCTCGTAACCCCTCAACACCTCTCTCAAATGTGTATCACTCCTCGTACAAACAATCTCAATCATTCTCGTCTCGCCTCCCCGCTCACTCGTGACGCATTTCTCCAACTGTCTAATATCCTCTCGGAGCAAGTCCCCATCAATTCTTCGACTCTCCTCCATTTTCTTCTCTTCCAGCACAAGGAGCACCGCTTTCTTGAACTTATCCTCCTTGAGTTCTTTTTCCATGCATTGTCTTAGAGAGTCTCTATATTTCTTATCATTAAATCCATCCTTGATCTTCTCGATTTCGCGATTCGATCGTCCCATTAAACTTTCAATGAGTAGTTCTCTGCGAGATTTCTCGCCTTGGTACCAGAAATTAGCCCAATAGGCTTCACTTTCCCATCGTCCCAAAGCAACTGCATAGCATGCTTTCATTAAACTTGGATCTTCATCTTTGAGACGGAGCTTGATATGTTTAGCGATATTAACACCTTTTCTATCATGGCCCGTTTTGACAATCTTCTTATACTCAGCGCGAAGATCGAGTATTTGCTCGTGTGTCAGGCCCGGAAGAATGGTAATAAGAGGCTGAACATCCGGAGCACGATTTTCGCCCTTGAGTGCATCACGGAGAATCTCAGCTTCATCTTGAGAATCGTGGAAGCGGGCTGTGCGGCGGAAAGAATCTCCACCAGAGGGAGACAAGGGAGAGAAAGTCTCGGAGATATCAGAATGTGATGTGACAACCAGCATTGGCGAAGGCATGGGGGATATAGATTGATATGTTCCCTTGTATGATTCGAGGAGAGGGGAATTGGGAGCATTTGCCAAGCTGAGAGAGCCTGAATGGGAATGACCGCCAGGCGATAAGCTCAAGGAGCCATGTGACGAGTGGCCTAAATGACCACCGGTATTGATGCTTAGGGTGTTGAGTCGATCACTCAATCTAGCAGGATTTGGTGAGGCATCGCGGCGACGTGCTCCAGGATCGACATTAACGACTGATTCAGAGACCAAGCGAGAGCTACTGCTTCGAGCTGATGAACTTTCGTGTCTATGATGTCCATGTGGTGAAGAATCCCTGTGGCCGTGAGGTCGAGCTGAAAGTGGAGGACTTCTCTCTCCAGGGTGTTCCCCACTAATAACTGTTTTCCTCGTGGTGCTCGAATAGGATATCTTTTCACCCGTGTGCGAATATTTGTACTGCGGGGAGTCGGCATATCTGTGTTCCTCATCCCTCTTGCTATACCCTGAGAATTGTGACCCAGCTGGAGACTGAACATGAGATTCATGACCCATACTCAAGCCACCCGAGATAGCTGCATGATGACTGCCCACCCCCGCAGAAACTTTGAAGCTCGCTGATCTCTGACGACCATGACTATCTTCAGTATATCTGTGTGTGTCTCTCTCATATTCATGGTCGCGGGGCGAAGCTAGTCGGTCACTGTGAGTACTAAAGGTACTATAGGTAGGAGTATGGATGTCCTTTCCATAGCCAGCACTTCGAGGAACAGCTGCTGGCGATGGATCGCGGGATCCGTAAACATTGATCTTCGCTGGGGTGCCAGGTTCATATCCCTCTCCATATGCCAAATTGTCAAACTGGGCAGGAGTATGCAATCTCTCATTATCCCTATCCCTCTCTGTATATTTCACCTCATCGATCTTCAACGTGTCAGGTATACCGGAACTGTCAACCTCTCCATATCTCGAAGCACCAAACCCTGCTGCGGGGTTCGCACTTGCATTTCTGAATCTGCCGGTGCGAGGCTCTTCATACCCGTATCCATCCACTTGATCATATCCAGATCTCGAACGAGATCTTTCGCGTCCGGGGCTCTTAGACCTACCCCTCAGTTGTAATTCTCGCGGATCGAGCGACATCGTTTAGCTTGTTTGATTGTGCCAGGCTTTATCGAAAGGTAGAGAGCTTGGTAGCTTTTAAATCAGCGAGTAAGAGCCGATATAGATAGGAAGCCGCGATGTGTGTGATTGTCTTGTGCGTCGTAACTATTCCTCGTTCCCCTCGTCCTTAACTATTTATATGTGCCTTAACCCCTCCTTAAATTCACCCAGTTCCTGAGCTGAAGTCCCGAGGTACCAAGCAAAATTCAGGCGTTTAATCTATTCGAAACGAAGCTCTTGTGATCAAAAGCTCTTTCACCACAATTCTGTATTCTTCAGATTTCAAAACTCTGTTAACCTCTCAGTCATTCAAGAGAAACCTTTACTTCCCTTTAACTTACTTGCCTTTCATTAGCTTCACATTCGAAACAAAAAAAACAAGAACACAAATACAACACCGTGTACAAAATCCTACTCTCCCACCAATCTTTTCAGCTCCCCCTCTTTATTGGGTCCTTCTGGATCATCCTTCTGGGGGGCTCCATTATCCTACTCTTAAACTGCGGGCGTTCATAGGACCAGTGGGAAATCCCGTCACCTCACACAAATTTAGTCTCATTTATGTTGTCAGCATATGACAGGCTGCATTTTCTGTGCTGCATGCACATATGACCACTTAGCTGCATTGGTATCTGCCCCCAATTGTACGAGGAAATGATAGGTACTTAGTTATTTGATGATGAAAAGTTTCGATCGCTTCTTCCGCGGCAAATTCATCAAAAGTCTAGGCACGCTCGACACGGAAATATTACGATGAGTGGACCCTCTAAAGATACAGGCTTGTTATATTATAGTATTGGCATGGAGAATTTCAGCCTCTCAATACGATGTGGATCACGTAGGAACATTCTTTATCTAATCGACTTCACTAGTCATAATCCATGGGAACCTTAATACAAAATTGAAGAATTATTAACATTATTCGCTATTGAGTCTTAACTCTTAGCCCTGGCCTTATTAGCCCTGCGTACAATTTTGGTCATCCGGATATCACACCATATTTCATCCCAAACCAAAGCTATGCGGCAAAATCTCGTTGAACCTCATTAAAACGCAATCCCTCAAACCGTAACAAACTGTCCCATGGCAGGAATGCCGTCTACAAGAATGTAAACAACATATGGACCTGGAGGTGCAACATTGTTGTTTGGTGGTCGAGTAACAGTCAACTTCTGCTGTGTGGCACCAGCGACGAAGCCTGTGTTATCCAAGTGCAGCATGCGATGACCCATATGTACAGAGTGAGTGACGAATCCACCGTGGTACAAAGTTACAGTAACTGCTTTCGCGCCAGCTGGACAATCAAATGTGACATCAAGTGTGCTACCATCTGCTTTGAAGCTACCTGATGACAATTTTACATTGGTAGGACGCTTCTTTGCATTATCGCCTGAGAGATAGGGAGGAACATAGTTCTCAACTCGGAACTCCGTAACATATGGATCGGCTGCATCTGGTTGAAGCTTTGGCATCTCGACAGGGTTTGAGCCAGCGACCATTAGTGTACCGTCAAGAAGGAGGAGAGAGACAGAATGGTAGAGACGTGGGATAGTTGATGTGGCAAGAGTTGAGAATCTTTGACCCTTAGCTTTCGTAGGATCGTAAAGAAGAGCTTCCAATGTTGGGTCTTTTGCAAGTCCAAATCCTTGAGCACCCAAGTTCCCTCCATTAAGCCAGACAACTGTTCCATCTGGAAGTAAGGTTCCTTCAACCATACCACGGCCTTCAGGCATAGCGTCCAACTCCCATGTGGGGTTTGCACTCAATGGCTGGATTCTTCCACAACTTGGCTCTGTTGGACTGGTAATATCTTGATATGCACCTCCGCCGCAGATGATGATATCAGGGTTCCATTTGTTTGCGCTTGACAAAGGGAGTAAAACACTTCCACCAGTGTTGGGATATGTGCGATAGTCTCCAGCAAGTTCAGGTAATTCCTTGACGATAGTGTTGGTACCGACATTGAGTACTTGGGAAGACTTGGAAACGAAGACGAACAAATTTCCATCATTGAGGAGATGAACAAAAGGATACATATAATATGGCTGATTTTTCTCCAGAATTTCCATGTCAATGTTCTTACCTTGCGACACAGCGGTAGCACTGAGAATCTCGTATGTAGGATTGTTGTTCGTTTTGACAGTCGGATCGAGGCCGTTCAAACTTCCAGAAGCGACAAAAATGGTTCCATCACCCATAGTTTGAGCAGTAGCATACCAACGAGCACTCGCGAGCTTGTTACCTGGTTCACTCCAGTCTTTTCCATTGAGGCTAGCATCGGTAGATGATCGTTCAAGATATCTAATGGCGTCGAATCCATCCCCAATGTTTGGATCGAGCCAATCTAAAGGCGCGTTGCCTCCAAGAGAAACAACACGTCCATCAGCAAGGAAAGTGCCTCCGGAACAAAACGCATTTGTTTTGTAAGCTAAAGGAGTGGCGACTGCGTTAGTGGCTGGGTCGTATTCTGAAGACATGGCGTAGTATCCATTTGGCAATTTCAATTGGGTGTAGTTCTCTAATTTGTCGAGGAACATAACTCGACCGTTTGGCATAAGTGCAGCATGCATAGCAGGAACTCCAGACGACCCGACGATATTAAAGGCACCTCCTACTGGGGCAGCTGGGGCAGGGCTTGCACCAGGAGCTGCAACCGCAGGCGCATTCAAACAATCTCCTGATTGGCATCCGGCACCGCAATGCGCATTGGTACTGCCACTACATTGTGTTAGATTATCGAAGATTCGCGGGTGAGTGAATGATTGCACTTACCAAAAACCGTACATGGAACAACAATTTCCATTTACCCAATTGCCACAAACGGTACCTCCATTGGCAGTACCACATGATCCATCAGTAGTTACTGGTGCACTGCTGGCTGCGGCAGGCGTAAGTGTAGAAGTAACTGGGGCAATCACTGGTTCTTGAGTTGTAGATGAAGAGGGTGCGCTGCCTGCTGCAGCTGTGGTAGTAGTCTTGGCGGCTGATGAAGATTGTGAGCCTGTGCATCCATTCTGGCAACCATTGGAAGCCAAACAGTGATCAGTTGTAGATCCACAATAACTAAAAACGGTAAAAATTAGCATCCGTTTATGATAGGAAATGAGGTTGTTAATATGAAACTCAAGTTGAATTTTAGTAAAAGCATGACTCACCCATACGAAGAGCAACAACCACCATATTCACCGTTGGCATCGCAGGTAGCACCACCGAAAGCCTAGTAAGGTCAGCATACCACAACCATAACAATACATCATGGATACTCACACTTCCACATCGGCCATCAGATCGAGGAGAGGTACCGCTTGGAGTTGTAGTGCCGCCAGTACATCCTGATAAACATCCAGTTCCACAATGACTACAAGATGTTAGTAAAAATTCAAAAATGGTAAGGATTGCGAGTATACTTACGCTTCATCATTTCCACACCAGCCGTATGACTATCATTGTAATCAGTTATCGATCTTCCATGATTTATTGGGATAGCCTACCGAGCAGCATGACCCTTTGTATACTGTACTGTTTGGATCGCAGAGAGTGTTACCGTTGGCAGGACCACAGGTACCATCTGTTGAGTAGACAGCTTGTCTTGGCTCAATGGTTCGATCTTTGACTGGGACTGGATAATAACGAGATGGCATTGGAGTAGATGGGACATAACATCTGGAGAAAAAGTCAGTTCTGTGCTTCTGTTGTACTTGTCTAAGGATCCTTACTCATTAGTTCCGTCATCTGTACAATTTTGACCTTCGAGACAACCATAGTATAGATTACTGCTTCGAATATCACAGCTTAATGGGACATGATTGAAGACAATATTGGCGGAGACAGAGGCAATAAGGCCGAAGGAAATGAAGGTCGCCTTCATGGCTGCTAAGGATTACTTGAGAGAGATCAGTATGGGGTGCGTCAAACTCAATGCGAGAAGATATTGGCAGGTAAAGACAAGTAAGTAACTAGATGTAGCTTGAATAGAATGGAAAATAGAAAGGGAGGAAGATTTGTGTTGCAAGATGTTGGAAGTATTGTGTGTGAAGTATTATATCTCCCAGCCTTGCCTTGTCACATCGGAGGTAAAGGCTGTGCAGATCAACAAAAGTCATTTACCCATTCACTGGGCGACCGCAATTTCCTGCGCCGGTTGGCGATGCAAGTGATAGAGTTGAATTGTATCAAGTGGGAAGGCTGAAGCATAAAGTGTGGAATGAGACAGGTGTGACAACTCACCTCGTATGATAGGGTGTTTAATTAGACACAAAAAAGCAAATGCGAGTGCTCGTCTGAAGGTGCGTGGTGGTGTTGTTTTTTCGACCCGATGAATCAATTCCAAACGATCAGAAGTCTAGCATTCGACGATAGAGATATAGACAGTCTTCAAAGGAGTGAACAGCAAGCCCATGTAAAGATTGGATCTTTGAAATAGGGAATGTATAGGGAAAAAGAATGTGAGGGCTTGCTAGGAGCGACGACGAGAAGTGCGAGGTTGGAGGTGGATGGTGAGGTTGAGGTTGAGGTTGAGGTTGAAGATGGAGGCGTAGGTAGAGGAGGGAGGTAATTATTACGGATGAGGGAGAGGAGGGAGGAGGGGAGAAGAGAAGAGAAAAGAAAATGGAGAGACAGAGACGGAAAACGAGACGAGATGATAGGACCAAGTTAAGTAGGGACTAAGTAGACATGTCCGAAAAGAGTAACACGTCCCCACTTACATAACGAGGACTAAAAGTCGCTCTTGCCCTTCTTGATTGGATCTGATACGTATAGAACGTATAGAACGGATATCCGTACCGACTAGATTGTGGCATCGGCGGTTTTTTCACATAGCATTTGGAGTAGCCACGAAGGAGAGTCAGGACGGAACGAATCGTCTGTGGAAGCACCAGGTATGTGCCTCAGCTAGATGCTCAGGGACCAATGTCTGTGAGTTCGAGCTGGAAAACACGAAAATGCTTCTTTTCATCCCATGTGTCGGGGCCGTTGTTGCCGGCTCCTTGACCTCCCTTGGCTCTCAACTAATCTACTCAGATGCCAACAAGAGTTTTCCGAACGGTTCCTCCTCCTGCTGCTAGGCCTTCTGCTTCTCGACAGCCCGCGGTCATTGTGCACATCGCCCACGCGGAGGAAATCGCCTTGGTCGTTGAGCTATGATCGGCTGCGAGGGTGACATCTTCTAGTTTTTGCTTATCCATCTATTGGCGAGATACTTTTTACATGAACATCGACAACCTTGACTTTTATGACATGTCATTGGTGGGGATAATCGCAGATCATTAAATTGCCCTGGTCGATCCGTGCCAGCGCTACATCTAACTGGTTCGGCGATTTTAAGCTTCTTTCTCTGCTAGGTACTTTCAATGGCGCGTTTCATGAAAGATACTACCAGGAGTTGGAAAGGCTGGCTACGAGCCTACCTGTGTGCATTGACCGCAGTACGCAGGGTGGTCCTCTGTACAGGAAAAAACCCTCCCCCGGCAATTGGGCCTCTTTAAGCGCTCAAAGTTGGATATCTGGTTAGATTCTCGTATCTTGAATTAAATAAATGGAGTGCAGGACAGGTCAAAGATCTATAGGTACACAGGTGACATAGATATCAAATTAGCACACGAAACGGCATGTTGTGTGTATGATTGGGTAGGGCAATTCTATTATTACAGTTCCAATGCCCCGTGGCCACAGCTGGCTACAGAACATCCATCTCATGGTTAGATTAATTGATTCCACGCGCTTTTTTAACCTTAAAGTGTGAATTGGTGCATAATCATCTCAAATTAGACAGACACCAGGGTGGGTTGGAGGGGCCCCAAAATGCTTCTCGTCAATTTTAGCTTGTCCTTAGCGATACATGTTGGCGTACGCTTGGGTCCTTGAAAATTCATGTGTCTCTTCAAACTTCCGAAAAAGGTGGCGGCCTTTGCTTTGAACGTGTGATCCCGAGGTCACATCCGCTCCATAGAGGGCTGGGTGAGTCCACGAGGCGTCGTTGCTGGGACCGATTAATCTGACCCTTAGGCCTGCTTGCATCAAGTTGTAGACAAGATGAGGAAAGGATGCATGCTGTAAATGCCTCCGAGCAAACAGAAATTAGGGTTTTGTCCGACACCAAACCATCAATTTCCTTCAATGTGTGAATATCGATGCTTGACAATTCATCTTGGTTTGAGGGGCAGGTAGTCCCAAGATGGTATCTGCTGGCCAAACCTCGTATATGCCGTGAAAATTCGGATTCGCCTACAAGTTTAATCATTTGAGTTCCGTGTGGTCACTGCTCTTTCACCAATTCAGATCCGTTTTTGCAGCACCAATCCTCTGCTCCACAGCATCAGCTTTCACATGCTGTCCCACAAGCACAACGTCCTCTTCATTTCCCTCCATCAAGTCCATATCCAACGACCACTTTTGTATCTCCTCTTCCACAATCCCTTCCCATTTCTTGAGCAGAGGATGTGCTGCAGCAACGTCGGGGAATACGACATCCTTCCCTTCCTTCTCCCCTGGAACTTCAAATTTCCATATTCCATCCTCGCCCCACCACTCTCTTGCAAACACCTTTTCTGTTTTTAATTCATTCTTTGCATTGTTGGACAATTCTTCTACTCGACTTTTCTCTTTCGTCCACTCTTCACCTTCGGACTTGCTCGCGGATACGGAAACTGCCCCAGAAATTCCCTCAAGAATTCCTATAATCTTTCCTATCCTCAACCCTAACACAGCACCTAATCCATAACCCTCGTCAAATCCCTTTTGGACACTCTCCGATTTTCCTTTGGTAACGCCATCTCTATATCCTTCTGTTTCGTGCTTCTCCTTTAATCTTGGTATATCTGAAATCTCTGTATTTCCAACCCCAAACATATCTCCGTCGCGCATATCTCTGCCGTCAAGTGTGGGAGAACCTGGTTCTGATCCGAAGACATCGTCAAAGTCGTCATTATGAGGGGTGGATTCAGACTGTGGCATGGTGAAAGTACCAGAAGATAGTGGAAATTCGGTGTCGCGAAACATCTCAATCGTGAATCATTGGTTAATTTTGAGGATTCGGAATGCAATGATTCATTCCACAGGTATTTCAAAAATTTGGTGATGAAGAATGCTTATCTAATCTACGCGAGTTGTGACTGGCCTTTCTCCTTAGTGCGGGGTCGCAGAACTGGGCGATAAGATAGAAATGCCAAGTATCTTGTCTTATCACTTTTTTCACCATTTATTTGCTCGGCTTGATATCCTGTTGCTAGGTACTACTGGGCAAGCAAGTTGATTTTATCATATTCTGCAAGTGCGACAAAAGCTTTTTGAGTCTCTTGAACCCCAGAAATCCAACATGGCACTCGCTGTCTCTACTGTCACGTTGTCGATCACCAGTACCTCATCTTATTAGCTGTTACTCCGTTCAACTTTTAGTCCAGACAGGCTCACCAACCAAGTTCTTGTATGTTTGAGGGACTAGTATCTTTTCTCCTTTTGATTCCTCACCGTTCAACAAGTTTGTTACTGAAGCATCATAATCGTGGAATAGTATTCGTCTGATGAATGCCGCACTACCCATTTCAAACCGAGAAGCAAGCGAATGTTTACTTGGTGGTCAATTCCCGTGATCAACTCACTTCAGAAAAGCTTTTCACATCTAGTTGATGGAAGGAAGAATGATTCTTGTGTCTTACCACACCACTGTTTCATATTTCGATTAGTGGAACTATGTCGGATGAAAATTACACTTATCATATTAAACTTCTTGCAAAGACCTCAAAAGACCAATCCTCAGATAGAGGAACCAGGTTAAAGCAGGAGGGGGCCCTGATGCCATACCATAAGCATTCCAAAAGATCCAAGTCATAGTATAAAAGCACTAAATGCAATTTGACCTTTTCGAAACACAGCTAATTGTGTAAATCTGTTTTGATACCTCCAGCAAGCTTCCGTCTACCGGATACCAATGTTAGTACTTTCGGCCACAAAGACACCAAACCACAGTATTAGCCTTTCCTGGAATACATTTAACTATAAATTGCACAAAGCCGTTGAAATAGAAAATGATAGTGCCAAGCGCGGCGGATAAACTTCCAAGCAAACTACCAAGAGTAGGCCCACAGATGTCAAAATCTGAGATGCAATGTCTTGGTATGGAAGCTTTCCAACCGTGGTCTAGGTAGCAGGGAATGTGCATTTGTCAACTATCATTAGTCCGATAGTTAGCCTTTGTTAGTGTCTAAAATTTGGAAATGTTTCCACAATGTGTTTCAAACACATTGTCAACCCAGTCTATCTAGAGTATTTCCGTCATCAAAAGAACATTTCCCTTTATGAACGTATGCCGTGCCATCCAATCTACGAGTTGTAACTTTCCCAGTACATGTACTGCTACAGACACGGCAGAACGGCTATTCACAACACATCCGAAGTAAAGCTGATGCATAGAGAGCGAATGGATGAGGTGGGGAAGATTCAAGTTTGAAGAATCGCATAGCCGGGATGTAACAAGTGGTCAGGCGCCAGCTGCTTCGCCTCGGATTTGCTTTTCTCTCTCTTTTGGTTTGGCAAACTTACCAATGAACGCAGATTATCAGATAAGTTACTGGGAGCGATCATAGATGTGAGTTGATTTTATTGAACCTTACTAGCTACATAATGAATAAAACGAGAATTTTGCCATAAAGGAATGTCGTAAGTTTGTCAAGTCTCGCCGGGCCTAGGATCGTTCCCATGAAATTGTCCATTCCCATCCAGATTTTCCATCAATACCCTCAGACAACGTGATTAGAAGAATTCAAATATCCAATAATTATTACATCCTCCTCCGTTTTCCTTTCCAAAAAATACTGCAGTAATACCAAAAACATCGCATACTGTACTGTGCTATGGGGTCACAAGTCTAAAACACAAGACCATCTACAAAGCAGCGACCACAGCTGCAAGAAGACCGACCATACCACCGACACCCGCAAGCCCAACAGAGTGTCCCGCATTCGCGGTGACCTCTCCAGCTGCACTAGAAGTAGCCGTAGGACCTCCGGTAGTAACCGTCCCATTCCCAGGTCTCGAAGTAGTAGCCGGCGCAGTGGTCAATGAACCTGTCCCAAAAGTCAAAGCAGGGCCCGAGGAAGATGAAGATGAGCCTGGAGATGCGGACGAGGTAGAGCTCTCTGAGGTACTTTCTGCGGTACTCCTAGTTTCGGACGCGGTTGTCTCTGCAGGTGCTATGGTGCATCTGTTTGGAGCATTCTGGGCTTGCTGGATCTCTCCGGCTGCAGTACAGGCGCCGAGAATACAGGGAACGATGGCACTGGAGATACCAGCGAGATTAGAGGCTTGACATTGGCAGGCTGTGTCTTCGATATCGCAGTTGGTGCCTTCTGCAATGGCTTGAGAGATACAGGCACTCTGTATGGATTGTTAGTTAAGCGATTGGGAGAACTTCTATGGGGAACTTACAGCGCAAACTGGTTGGCCTGGAAACTCGGCCGCGGAGGCAAGAGTAGCAGTAATGGCCAAAACAACGAGTGAGAACTTCATAATGAGGTTGGTTTTGTAGTTAAAACTTTTAAGAAGAAAAGTATGCAGATGATATGAGAGGCTGAAGTCGAAATTGAAACGAATTGATGGGAAGTGACTTGTAGATGAAGAACGATAGAGAACAAAAGAAGCGGAAGAGGGATAAATGATGGATTTATGTAGGAAGCGTGCAGACAAAGAGTTTCTTCCCAAGGTATACATCATTCCTTTCGATGGCGAGAGTTGATTCGCGGCAACGAGCTTCATTCCTTAAAAAGGAGAAATAATTCAAAGAGGGTATGAAATGATCGCTCTTGTAATAATGATTCACATTGTTTTCTGCCATTTCAATTCTATCCATCTTTTTCGTCGATTCATTCCTTCTTGAAGATGAAAACCCATTCATGTTGGCCTGCCAAAAAAAATCATGTTGGGAGCAGGAATGTACAGGTGTTCCACATAAACCCGCAATGGCGGGTTTTCAGACATGCGGGTATGTATGGAGGCTGGTATCAGGTTTGCACACGCCGGAACAGGTAATTCCACATGGCAATTGCAAAACTGCCGCAATGAGATATCAGCCTTCAGACTGGTACATATATGTGTGTGGCTGAATTTTTTTTTTTCAACGGTGGGGTTCTTTGTGTGGAATATAGAGAGGTGGAAAGGGAAAGTTGACGGGGTGAATGGGAATGGCGTTCTTCCGAGGCGGCCGGGTTGGGAAGAATGAGAGAGACATTCTTCGAGAAACAAATGTCTAAAAATAGACACGTTTTTACTGAAAACTGGTTATTTGAAATTTACCGTGGTGGTTTATGGGTTTATTTTTAAAAGTGGCGGGAGCAGATTAAGGAGCTTCGTTTGGGAAGCGCTGATAGCTCCTTGAGCTTTTCTTTCGAGGTATTTACTTGATAGAACTTGTGTTCCCTTCATAGCTAGGAAATCGGATTTTATATTCCGACGATTTCGAGCTATCTTAGTATAGGATTATGGGTAATTGTGATTGATTTACATACGAACAATTGGACAACTAGATCAGAGATGAAATTATGATTCGGTGTTACATTGATTTTCGTCTACCTGAAATGCAGTTTACCGAGGGGTTTGGAGTTTTGTAAGCTTCTGAACGTAGTGTAGATATTGAAGTTCGCTAGCCTAGGGTTATGATGTGGCAACGAGTATGTAAATTTGACAACAAAGTTTCCAAATAAATGAATGCACTGCTTTCCAGCATCAACTTTGGGCTATTGCAGAGCTTTTCGAGTCCCTCAATCTTACATCATTTCTCAACTTTCTTCTTCCATAATTGTGTTTATAATGCCTTTCTTACTTACTGAATTGAGAAACATCTTGATCAAATTAAGCGAGATCAGATTAGATTGAGAATAGTGATTTGAAAAAAAATTCAATTGACTGAAGCCAGGGTTCTATGCACCAGTGCGTATGCCGAATATCTGATGAGTTCTCAGTGAAATCAGTAATGTCGTTGCTATATTCCTGTTGGCGATCTTTTCGGCACGAAGTAGTCCAGCTCCCGACTACCTCTATGTCACCTCAAGTTTATCAAGGAAATGATATGTGTATTGGCATTCGAAACTGTTTGCATTAACTACTCTTTTCGCAACGAGACATTTCGAAGTTTTCTTTGTTGCAAGGAAATTGATGATATTGTTATTAGAGCATGCCTCGATGATGTGGTATAAAGTAATGTCTCCTGCCCCCCTTTACCCTCTTCTATGTTCGTCATAAGCTGATCGCCAAATCTACTTATTTGCTTGCTATAATCCCATTTGCTAGGGATGCCGTATTTCGAAGAGATGGTGCTACGTGCCAGCTATTTAATTACTGTGTTAAGCTAGTAGATACCTATTGTAACAAAAACATCATGCGCACAAAGTTGAATCAAGGGGGCTTCTGGTGCCCCGTCTGTTGAAGTCACCGAATGGAAATAGAGAAGATGTTATTTTGAGAATATTATGAAAATTGTGAAGACGGCTGACATTAAGAAGTCGTAGTGCTGGGTGTTATTGAAATTAAAGTATACAAGGTCTGTCTCGTCGAAGTTATCAGACTCGATATTTCGAAATCTCCAAGGTCTGTTTTATGCCATTATTTATACTAGTGATGTCTTTTGCTATATGAAAAGGTCGAACATATGACAGGCTACTAGCAATTTCTGAAATATCTTGCTGGCATTTAGATCACACCACCAACACAAGTTATGGGTCGAGTTTGTTTGGTAGATGATTATGCCATGGTCTTTTATAGTATCCGTTGAATTGAAATGGTCGCAAGAGGAACACGCGCGCTCCATCATGGAGTTGGGCATCAGTCGATGTTCTTTTTAGATAATAAGGGCCCCGTTCATCAAAATAATGTCTGCAGCTTGGAGAACAGGCAAATGCGTTAGAAATCAGTTAATGAAACGACGTGACTATGGCATTTTCTGTGAAAGTTCACCACAATGATTTCCAGCCGACTTTATATGAGGGACAACCAAGAGGCGAACTAGTCAATCTTGGAATCATCTTGATTCCTACCACTGAAGTGCCAGATACACTTAAACGAATCCGTGTCTGCGGCATTCTCGACATGTGCTTCACATACACACGGAGACATTGTTCAAAGACAAACAAACAATATTTGATCGATTCAAATTGAGCATAACATTCAATGTTTGTACTTGCAAGAAGACGTATGCTGGATATAAGGAAAACAAGGAACAGACCACACAGCAGCAGATATTACATAAATTCCAGATGAACTTCTCCCATGCTTGTGTTCATTGCGTTGTGGTGTATACCATGATGAACAAGCAATCCAGCAGCAACATTGAATGCGTGATCATTGCTGGGCATGTTGTTCCTAATGATGATGATGCAAACTGAAATCAAACAATGGGGCTTGTCTTCTCCTATTGTTCCTGCACAGATCGGACAACGCAGGAGCGTTTGCGTGATCACCTTGATCATTTTGAACCAGTGAGAAGTACAACCCCAGGTTGATCGTTGCATTTTACCGCGAGCAATACTCGAGCAAAAGGGGAAGACAAGCGCGTGAGTGCCGAAATCTGACGGCGGCACTTGATTGCTTATCGATAAGAAAGACCCCTGAACAAATAACCTTTTAGTATTTCGGCCCAGCAATGACTCTTCCCAAAGAGCAATCATTCGGCCTCCGATCAATCAATGTCAGATTCTTCTTCCAACATCTCCTATTTATGTCTTTATAATCACTTCAATCTCCTGGCATTTTAGCCAGCAATAATCCGTCATGTCTGCGGATATCCCGCAGACTGAAGAGAATCTCATTCCCTCCCCCTCGAACTCCAATAATGAAAACCCCACCAACCTCTCCTCGCAAGCTTCGATGGGTGGGCATATCCGCGCGAGAACGAATACGGCGGAAATCGATAGTACGATCATTCATCCAGGAAGCGTGAAGATCAATGTTACGGGCGCATTCATCGTCGATCAAGGTTCCGTTTCTCCAAAGGAATTGAATACCAATGAGAGGAATTATGATACCCAGGACATTCGACTGCCGAATCATACGGCGGTGGTCAGTCATATTGCTGTAGATGTATGACTTCATTTTCTCGGGTCATAGTTATGAATTGGTGATTGGTATGCTGACATGTTTTCAAGATTGGAGGCTCTTTAGCTAAGCTTGTATATTTCTCGAGAGAGGCACATTCGCGCGAGCCAGGCGGTCGTCTCAATTTCATGAATTTTGAGACGGATCGCATAGATGAATGTGTGGAGTTTATGAAACAGCTGCAGGCCAAGCAACAGAAACTCAATGGATCGAGACCTGGGGATTTGTGCGTAATGGCAACTGGTGGAGGGGCATACAAGTACTATGATAAGATCAAGGAAGCTTTGGGTGTCGATGTTATACGAGAGGATGAGATGGAATGTTTGATCATCGGTACTTTTCCTTTCCCCATGGCACGCGACTTGTTGATGTTATACAATGCTAACGGAGAATGAACCACAGGCCTCGATTTCTTCATTACCGAGATCCCCCGGGAAGTATTCACATATAGCGAAAGAGATCCTATGCATTTTACCTCGCCCAGCCCAGACATATACCCGTATCTCCTCGTTAACATAGGGAGCGGTGTGTCCATGATAAAAGTATCTGGACCACGAGAGTATCAAAGAGTTGGCGGAACCTCTCTGGGCGGTGGCACGCTCTGGGGATTACTCTCTCTCTTAACTGGTGCTCGAACATTCGATGATATGCTCGGAATGGCGGAAAGAGGTGATAATGCCAAAGTGGACATGTTAGTCGGCGACATTTACGGTACAGATTACGGCAAAATCGGGCTCAAAAGTAGCACTATCGCAAGTTCTTTCGGGAAAGTCTTCCGCATGAAACGAGAAGCCGAAAGATTAGCCGAAGACTCGGGAGGTCAAAATAACAGCAACGAACCATCTAGCTCTTCCCATTCCGCCGAGGAACCCCCATTTTGCAACGAAGATATATCAAGGTCCCTCTTGTATGCCATATCCAACAACATAGGACAAATTGCATATCTGCAATCGGAAAAACACCGTTTATCGACGATATATTTTGGAGGTAGTTTTATTAGGGGACATAGACAAACGATTAATACATTGAGTTATGCGATCAAGTTCTGGAGTAATGGAGAGAAAAAGGCAATGTTTTTGAGACATGAAGGATATCTCGGGAGTGTGGGTGCATTTTTGAAAAGGAAGCCAGAGGGTTGGGGAAGGAGGATGAGTTTTGAAGAAGCTGCGGCTTCTGGGGAAGGGGAAGTAAAGGATGTTAGGGATGAGCTGAAAGCCTTGAAGAGGGAAGTCAGTAGAACCGAATAAGCCGCCGTGCGAGGATTTTTGGCCATTCGAATTTACTAGTTTACTAGGGATTTGGGATACATCTTCTCTTTGTGGATTGAGTGAGAGAGTAGCGAAAATGCAAGAGCGCAAATGGACTTGGATTTCTAGATACGGCAGTAAGAAAATTCAAAGGGGATGTTTCAACACTATTCCAGTCTTGAGTAGGTATACAAAACATACATACGTAAACACGCACATACATATATACATTGGAACACAGGACGCTGGAAAACTCGTGGACTGAAGTTAAGTAGAGAAAAATGAATTTATTAGAGATGTTTTGATGAATGCTTGTTCTGTGTTGTGTTGTGTTGTGTTGTTGTGTTCTGTGTACATCTTTATTGTGAATTTGTCCAAGGTAAGTTCTATACGTCGTCTCAGTCTCAGTCTCAGTCTCAGTCTACTTCGTTTGTTCGTTTGTGAGTACGAGTACGAGTACGAGTACCACGCATCACGCCCCATAAACATAACGACACGGCACGCACAAAACAATTTGCGGGATGACACTTGCGTGTTGGATTTGAATCGCTGATATCGACCACACGTGCACAGAGATGTTAGGTGCGGAGGGTATTTGATTTGGATGTGTGATTAAATGGGATACCATACGTAGGTTTTACATAGATGATGAATAATGGATGATGATGCTAGAGATTTCGAAATACCTTTTACCTTTTGCCGTTTCCTTTTCCCAATTTACCTTCCAAGTTGAGACAGCTATTGACGCTTTACAATCCTAAACGCTTGATGATGATTCGAAAAGGATCCCTAGTATATCGCAACACATTGTGAGGATGCGTTTGAAGCACCTATCCTGCCATGAATCTTCCTCCGCCCACTTCCTTCGTATCCTTTCCTACCGGTTTATTTGCACCGCTCCCTGCTTTCACACTTCCGTCCTTCGATTCTACTTCTTTCACACCTAACTCCTTGTCTCTTCTGCCCCTAGCCCCAGCCTTTAATGCATCGAATTTTTCCCTATACCTCAAGAGCGTCTCTCGATACCTTTGGTTATCGCGGAATAGCCTCTGGTTTTCTTTATTTATGACCTTCATTTGTTCTTCAAGCTCTATCACTTTCCTAGCCATCTCATCGTTCGATTTACCGCCTGGGCTCCTATCATCAGGTCGCATTAGACGAATACTTTCTTGTAACGCCATACCGTTATTCTGCGCTGCCATTTCGAAAGCATGGAGTCGGTTGCTGAGTTTATCGATACATTTTTTAAGACTTTTGTTTTCGAGATCTAGCTCCTCGATTCGAATATCTGTCTCTCTACCCGCTATACGACGATTCTTTAATTTGTTGGGGGAATTAGGCATGGGCGTTTCCCGAGCATCGACAAAATCATCCTCGTCATTTGGATCAGGGAAAAGTTGCGGATCTATGCCATGCATGGATGCTGCTAAACGACGTTGTTCTTTCTTTTCAAAGGAGAGTATTTGTGCATATGATACCATGCCGCCCGTGGTGGGAACTACGTAGAAGGAATCATTGCCTGGATGCCCATCACGAGCAGATGCACGAAGAGCGGCCTTGGATATGTATTTGGCAAGATCAGGCTCCTCTGTGGGCAGCCTTTCCCTGCTTTGGGGTCTACTTTTGCGAGTGGTTGTAGGTAACACTTCTGGTGGCTTTGCAGATGGTTCAGGCTCTGAGAATAGAGGCAATCCAGCAAACGCTAACGGGGCTGATAACTTATAAACGACACTATTGAAGGCACTGTAGAATTTCGAGAAGCCGTCATCTTGTGCAGTCGCAGGAGTCGATTTCGGCTCAGCGACCGCGGATGTTCTTGATGTAGAAGTTTGAGCATCTGCTTTCGCTTGAGTATGTTGAGGAGGTACCCAACTGGGCTTTAATGTGGCGTTCTCTGGAATGGATTCAACATTTGGCTTTTTACCCCCTTCTCGGCGTCCGTCAGGGGTACCTGGAGCCTGTAAAGCTGATGTACTTGGTGAGAGCGGCTGGCGACTATGACCTGAGCGTATACCCCTTGCAGAAGCTAGATTACTGGCGATTGATGAAGATAATTCGCGCGGAGGGAGGCGCCTGGGAGTTTGCAAGCCTGAGGTATTTCGTGAGCGAGGACCGAGGTCTGATTTGGAAGAGCGTAACTCTGCTACTGCTGCAGATGTCGATACTGGTTTCTCCGTGACCGATTTCACTTCTGTTTCGCTCGCATTCGCGTTCGCGTTCGGAGTTACGGGATGTTCAGTGGGGTATCGAAGGAGTTCTGAGAGTCGCTGATGATGTTGTTCTAAAAGTCTTAAAGTCCTAGAAGCCTCTGCGCTCCCTGTTCCAGATGCAGCTTTTGCAAATTCCCCCGCAGCTAATGCATGTTCATTTATTGCAACCGTTGTATCTGAGCTGTGCGTCGCGAGCACTGCAGCGCGAGCGTGATCATGGGCCTATACTGGTTATCAGCTTGAAGTGATCGTGACGTTTGAACGTAAGATGGGAATGTCTATACCAGCGCCAGTGAAGAAGCTTCCATGGTTATCGAGGATTCCAAACTGAGCAAGTCATATAGTAGACTTCTATTCCGAGAGACCGTAGTCGAGTGAGGAGGGATTCAAATATTGTTTGTGTATTTGGACGTTTGAAGAATGAGGAGGAGTAGGTCTGGATGCGACCATTGGATAGGGATCACCAGATAGATTAAGCTGACTGGGGTAGTCGGCATTGCTTATCTTTCACGCTGACTCGGCTAGTTCTCCCCGTACAGGAAATGCTGGATACTGAAAACACATCGAACACACCAAATGCAATCGTACTATTGAAGTCTCTCTTCCATTGGAAATACAGAGAAACACGGCGTCCCATGCCCGAGACTCGCGTGTCTAGATAGGGAAATAGAAGTGGCGAGCTCATGATGGCCATTTTCGGGTATTCTGTGGTTACTGGGTAGCGAGGAGAGGGAGCTTGAGAGGGAGCTTGAGAGGGAGCTTGAGAGGGAGCTTGAGAAGTCCAAAGCATCTTGGAGAATGTACCTGGCACAGCATAACTATACTAGATACTCACGTCAAAGGTTCGAGTTTCAAACTGGGGGGCCGTAACCTTCTTTCCTCCCTGCCATGCATAACTTGGATTCTCGGCTACCCATGACGTGAGAGCCGGGAAGGATAATGAGTTCATACGCAAAGCTCGTGTTGAGGGAATGCCTGGGCAGGGGCAAGCAAGGTCCGGAGCAGTGGCCAAGGTCGTGATTGAACTTTCTGGCTGCAACTCAATCAATCAAGTAAATACTGGGTACCCAGCTACTCTACTGGCAACTTAATACTTAATAGGGAGGGAAGACTTCACCAAAGTCTTTGAGAGTGTGTTGGAATCTAACGTCTTTTGTTTGGTTTTGTGTATACCGGACGTGCCGTACCTAGTATTTGAACAATTATACTACTCCGTGTGAAATTCAATCCAATTCAAGCATCATCACCTATTAACGCGTCATATCGTCTGGTTTGCTCTCGAACGGAGAAGTGCAGTCAGTTAATACTTTTACGAAGGATCTTTAGTTCGTCCCAAAACCAAGTCTCATTCCAGTCGAGCCGGTTCTGGTTCCCGCCCGTCATACTTTCTTATCGTGGATCCATTTCATGGACGTGGAACCTTGAATCTACATGTTCCAACCTTCGAATCTACCGTACCACTTACTCAGTACCTACTATTCGCATATCGCACTGCACGAATTACACTGCATATCAACATCTCCATCTCGAAAAGACTGTCCCTCGACCGCGAATCCCCTCTTCGGTAGATGGTAGATTCCAATTACTCACTCTTGCAGATTTCTGGCTGGCACACCCGCCATGGACGACATTCCCACATCGCCAACGGCTTCAGAATCTTCCAAATCAACCGGTATCTTTTCGAAGTCGCGGAACGGGAGAAGGCATAGAAATTCAACATCGCACTCGGTGAGGAGCGGCGGAAGTGAGGCGTCGCATGGTTTCCGTGCCTCGTTGGAGCAAGTGATGGATAAGATCAAGAAAGATTCGGAATCCGAGGAGGAAAGCCATGCGTCGAATAGCCTCAAGAAGTTCGTGCCGAAGGGATTCGAAAAGAAAAAGAAGCGGCTGCAACGAGAGGAGGCCGAACAACGTCTGGCAGAAGAAGTAGCTCGTGGGAAATATATTGCTGAGCGAGGAACGCTGGAGAACGATATCAGGAATCCCATCAACAGAAACCTCTCTGGGGGAAGTAGTCTGTTAACATATGATTCGGAAACGGAGTCGTAAGTAACCCACTCTTGCCATAGGTGTTCGGATTTGATTGCTTGCCCTCCTTTTTCTTTTATTATTTCATTTCCTTCTGCTCTCCTGACCGATAATTCTCTGTCAATCCCGCGCGGTTCTTTCAAGGTTTGGGGATTACAATGAGACATGGTTTAAAAGGCGAAAAGGTTTGGGGGGACCCATTAGGGGTATCTCAGGCGTCACAACCACAACATTGCAGGCTTTATCCCCCATTAACATCGTCAATCGTGCATGCAGCACAACACTTGTGCTCTAAAATCACAACATCGACATTGCATTGCCACCGAGTCGCTTGATTTGCGATTTCTATCCATATTTTGATCCATCTCACGCTGCCGCTACTTATTTTTAGCACGCCTCTTTGCTTTGACGTGTGGAGAACTGATCTTAGCTCTGGGTAATTAAGTTTCTAATTCAAATTGCTGTTTTGATAGGGCCGCCGAAACACCTCCACCATTGACTTCGCACCCTTCGCACACCGGATATCTTACTTCTTCGTCCCCACTCATACACACCTCGACATTTCCACAAATCGGACCCTTACCTTCCCACTCAGAAGGAGAGCCATTCGCAGACTCCTCAGACAGCCTGGCTACCTCCGAGTCAGCTTCCAAGAGCCTCTCGCACAACCTTCGAGCGCCCATCGACGGATCTCAAAGGCGGTCATCTTCGCCAGTTGGCAGACTCAAAGACGTATTCAAACCAAGACGCGGGTCAAGCACAAATACCAGTCCAGAACGCAAGGCTGGAGGGGGCGGGGCTGATCAATCACTGAATACAAAGGACGGTGGGGCTGATTCCAGGCGGGGGAGTCTCATTAATGTTAAAGTTGGTTCCATCCTTTCTGATAAACATTTCCCCCCCGGTAAGTCTCGATCTACAACATCGTCTCCTGAGAGGCCACAAATTGAAAAGGGCAAGCTCATTACTATCGATACAACCCCACGTCCTCAGACTCCACCATCTGTGAACAGGCCGGCCCCTGTTATCGTTAATACACCTCCAACGCCAACGGACACAAGATCGCCGCAATTTACTTCTGTCACTAGCCCAGAGTCCCCTACCAAGTTCGGTCCAAATGTTTTAGTTTCTCCTTCTGGAAATATGATATCACATCGACGAATTCGATCAGGTTCTGCTTCAGGAGTCCCAAGTAAATTATCGAACATCCAGTCTGCGCCATTGACACCCACACCAGAGAACGGAGCAATTACGCCAGGACAAAATCAATCGGGTTTCTTCTCATCAGTATTTTCTGCCGCTCAGAACGCTGCAAATACATTGAGCAACAGCATCACGAACACGTCAGTCCCAGGGGGGACGAGGAGTAAGAGTGGTGCACACGCAATATCAGGTATACAGGAGATTGAGAGCCCAGAAGTCGAAGCATTGGGAGAGAAGATAGATACAGAGAATCTTATGGAAGAAAAAGAGCCAGCCGTTAAGACTTTGGGTATGGGCGATCTCAGTTTGAGCCAATTCGGGATTTCAGAAGAAGGAAATACTCCAACAATGCCGAAGTATCCAGAGGAGGTCCGCGGAAGGTCTGATCATGCTAGGGATGACCACTTTTTCGCAAATCGTTCTGCCACTGCCCCAAACATGTTGACTGGAGAAAATCTCGAAGCGGTGGCTACCCCTCAACTTGACGACTTGCATACTCTTGCACGTCCACGTTCCGTCTACGAGCCAAGCATAAACGGAGATCGAACTCCTCCAAATGGAAGTTTATATGAAGGGAAGTCTGGTAACCAACGTAGTGGCAGCATCCAAAGCGGTAAAAAACATAGGAAACGGGGCAGCTCTGCAGCAACTGGTACAACAATCGGGGCGGCAATTGCTGCAGCTAATTCATCTATCGGAAGCCCAGGTTCATCGGCGCCCAAGATCACTGGATTTGCAGTGGCAAGCAAGAAGAGAAATAAGGATTTTCACGCTCTTTTCAGAAGTGTACCGGATGATGACTATCTCATCGAAGATTATAGCTGCGCTTTGCAAAGAGAAATTCTCGCCCATGGTCGATTATACGTCTCCGAAGGTCACTTGTGTTTCAGTAGCAATATCTTTGGTTGGGTAACAACATTGGTTATGAGCTTCGACGAGATCATTTCTGTGGAAAAGAGAAGCACAGCACTGCTATTCAAGAACGGCTTAATGATTTCGACATTGCATGCAAAGAATGTGTTTGCTAGTTTTACAAGTCGTGATTCAACGTATGATCTCATAGTCGGTATTTGGAAGATTGGCCACCCGAACTTAAGAAGTTCGTTAAATGGCGTTACTCTTGAAGGGACTGGCGGTGACAAGACAGTGAAAGACGATGGTACTGTTCCTGTTTCTCGTCCAGGTAGTATCTCACAGTCCTCAGATGACAGCGAAGGTAGCGGGGAAGTCTACGATGAAGATGAAGACGATGAAGACGGCATGAGTTTCACGCAAGCCGACGGTAGCGTCGTGGGTAGTGAGGCTGGTGAAAAGGTTGTCAGTAGAAAGGCATCCGCTGCTGTTATGGCCAATGGGGCTCAGTCCGATGGAGGTAAACAAGCTAGTCCGACGGCTGCAGTAGACTATCCTGGTCCAACTGCACATGCCCCAACAACTTGTGCCGACGGCGACACACATTATGCGAAAATCCTCGCGGATGAAACTATTCCAGCTCCCCTTGGAAAGGTTTATAGTCTTATGTTTGGACCTGCATCTATAACTTGGATGCGGGATTGGCTCACTAATGAACAGAAATGCCTCGAGCTGACTTACGAGGAGAACGCTAAAGTTCCTTTGTCCTTGGAGAACAAGGTTCGAAATTACTCCTATATCAAGCCTTTGAATGGTGCGATTGGTCCCAAGCAAACCAAATGTGTCTCTACAGAGACTCTGGACGCCATGGATCTTGAGAAAGCAATTTCCGTAACAATATCAACAGTAACTCCGGATGTACCTAGCGGCAACGTTTTCAGCACCAAGACTAGGTATTGTCTTTCATGGTCAGAAGGCAATGGTACTCGATTGCAAGTCAACTGTGCAATTGAGTGGACGGGCAAGAGTTGGCTGAAAAGTAAGTTCTCTTGTGATCTTCCGAGATATTGAATTGTCATACTAATATCAACACAGCTCCGATTGAAAAGGGTGCGAATGATGGCCAAGTGCAATACACGAAAGATATCATAGCCGCGCTCAAAGCAGCTGTCAGTACCAAACGCTCTGGAGCACCAAGCGCTCCAGCTAAAGGCAAAAAGAAAGGACGCAAAGGATCGAAGGCAAACAATCTTAGCAAAGTTACCGATGGTGCTTCGGAGACTAAACCAGAGGCCACTAACTGGGGTCTCTTTGAGCCCGTTCGTGGTATATTTGAGCCGATTTTCGATATCGTCAAACCATTGATGACAGGGAATATACTTTATGGACTTCTCGTCGGACTTCTAGTAGCGAGTTGGTTCCGTTTTGGACTACCCATTGGAGGTGGTGGCGGGAATAGAGATATGGGAATGAGCTATCTAGGCACCCCGGAGAGAATCGCAGCATATGAAGAAATCTGGAGAAGAGAGGAAAGTGAACTTTGGCTGTGGTTAGAGGAGAGGGCGGGGATGGATAGATTACGAGAAGTGGGGAGAATGCCTATGGAGAGGTTGGATATAGAAGATAGGTTAAAGAGTGAGAGGATGGATGAGAGAGAGGTAGAAGATGCGATTAGGATCACAGAGGAGAAACTGTTGGTTCTGAAAGATGTGGTGGGCAAGAAAAGAGACAAGTCGAAGAGGGTACAAACTCATGAGCAGGAGAGTTCAGCCAGTGCCGCTTAGAGTTTCAGCTGATGGTTGAGCGGTCAAGGATAGAGGTAGGCAGGGAAACAAATGGTGTATGCCAAATAGCATGTTATACCATATCTACAGCGTAAAGCTCTACTCAGTACAACACTCCACATAGATATTTCTGTTGTGTATTTTCTTTTGAGGTTTTCATTTTCATATGTTTGGGAGGACTGAATCATGGTGGTTGTACATCATTGGTGTTTGGGCATATATGGGGAAGTACAAGAAGAGCATATGGAGAGGGGCATAAGAGGATTGGCATATCTGCCACAGCGTTTCTTTAAATCTTTTGTGTCTTTTTGTTGCATTTTTTGGGATGGGGAATAACATATTGTGAAGATTTAGCGAGTTGTTGTTAGATATCATATCTTTTAGCATTGTTGTTGATAGATATGAGGGTTGTGTAGCTGGGCTAGTTCCAGCGGGGGTGAGAAATGCAAAAAGTAGAGAATGGAAATGGACATACATGGACATACATGGACATATCAAATTTGATGTAGAAATCGATTAGGATGCTTGATTGTGCAGTTTTGTGTGATGTGATGTGATTTTTTGGTTTCTTATGTTGGGATGGGATGAATTGTGAAGGAGTAGGAAGGGGGAAGGGGATATGGGGGGGGGGGGTTAGTTGGATGGAGGAAATGAGTGAGCTTTTGAAAGATTTTGGTAATGGGAGGGGATTAAGTGTGGAAGCGGGGGGGTGAGAGATTGCTTGGTTGGAAATGGTTTGGGTGGTTTGATTTTGGAGAGAGGGTGGAGTGGAGATGGAAGAAAGAAGGAGAAAGTCCTAAGTTTGAAATATGTGAAGATACATCTGTAATACAAATGTGTGAAAATAAGGTCAATAATGCGAAGTAACCCCACATGTTTTATAATATTTATTACGTTTACTCTTCTGTAATCTATCTGATTTATGAAGCCTAATAAATTAAACACGACAATCATTTACAGCTCAAGTTAGAATGATATCGTAAGGTTAAAGGAACCTTGCTTGGGGTGTAAAGCTTCTAGTTAATCCATCTAAATTTTAGCTAATTTTATACCTACAGAGAAAAGAAAACAGTCTCCTTCTATTTATTGATAGTATTCATTATTCCACCTTCCCCCTCTCTCCTGAGCCATCACCCTCCCCCTCAAACTTGAATCTTTTCGTTCTTCAACTTCCTAACCGCCTCCTTCAACGTCTCCGACGTCTCAAACGGCGCATCCCTCGCCCTATCTATCACGCCCTGATTATCCTTCCGACTCACCACCCTCAGCACATCCACCACACGCCCCTTCCTCGGCAAACCGGAACACTTAATTGTAGTATAGATTGCATACACCACGAGCACCAGACTCAAGCCAAGCGCCAGCGCATACGGCAGTACGAGCTGCTTGTAACGGGATGCAAAGCTGTAGGTTGTGAAGTAGGTCGTTGTCTGGACGGAGGTGCTTGTCTCGGCGTTGGCGATGGATAGCAGTGAGATCATTACGTTCTCGAGCACGTTTTGCACTGTGGCTGGAGAGATTTTTAGGGTGGCTGAGAGGGTGTCGGCTGGGGTGTAGCCGTCCGCGTAGATGTGTGTGGATGGTGCGTATTCTGCCATTGAGGATTCCAGGATCATGGTGTTGGAGACGAACAAAGCTTCGTTGCCTGGATTGGCGTCAGTGTGAGTTATTTCATGGGAAAGCAAGATGACAGACCGTACCCGCTTACGGCACCGCTGAGAGCCGAAGTCACAGAGTCCAGAATGGCGTAGATGTTTGTATCACGGTACGCTTGTCCCAGGGCATACCCAGAGGAGAGGATATGGTCATCCGAGAACGAAGACCCGTTGTCTTGCTGGGAAAGCGAGAGTGCTGACAGCACGGCACCAGTGATGACGCTGGTCTTGTTGACCTGCGTGATCACGCTTTGGACGCCGTTGCTGTACGAGATTTCAAATGTGTAATCTGCGTACCACGCCGTGCAACTGAGGCTGGATAAGGGCGGGACTTCGTAGGCGCCGAAAGTGCCATTTGCATATTGGATTTCGAAGATGGCACTTGAGTTGTGGTAAAGAGCGCTGCCGTTCATTGCGGCGAGGTAATTGATTAATTTGGGGTTGAATTCGGTGGTTGTGAGGGGTGTAGTGCTTTTATTGCCGTAGTACTCTGTTGTGAGAGTACGGAGGTCAGAAGTGATACCTTCCTTGCATTCAAATGCTGGGCCTTGAATTGCGACCTCGTATGTGCAGTTGCTTCCGCATGGACTTGTGGTGGGCGTGTACTGGCCCCCGTGGATATTGGCTTTGGCCAGCTTGTTGAGGGAGAACCTTGGACTTCTGTGACAGAATCAGCATCCATACCGTCGATACAAAGAGAGACTCACCTGTACGCATCTCCATACCACATCTGGAAGAGAGCGTGGTTTGTCATTTCTCTCACAGAGTCATTCGCCCCTCTGAAACTCGGATTCCATGTAGGTACGGTGCGGATCGACTTTGACACGTACGGCATGGAACTCGCAACCAATGCTCCGGGTGGAAAACTGGTTGCCACAAGAGTTCCTTGCAACACCAAAGCCGTAAGACAGATAGGTTTCGACACACGCCACACCTTCTTATGTTGCAAGCCCATCAGACCGGTTTGTAAGGCCAGCATACGATCGATTGTCTCGACAGTCTGGGAACTTGCTTGTAGGCTCTTCCATAGCAAGGGCGCGAAAGCGGCGAGAAGTGAACACCCGAGAAAAAAAGACACTAAGCGAGCGAGGACAGTGGAGAAGTTCGTTGCCCACGATTGGGAAATGGTATCAATGTCGCGTTTTCCGTTGAGACAGCTCAATATTTTGTAGTGCAAGGCTGCAATCGCCAGAGCTGAGTAGTGGCATGTCAGTGAGGTGAGGGATACGTAGGTGCAGGAGAAAGTAAAGATCACCTGCAATCCAGCTCCAAAGCATCATTATGGGGCTCAAAGCCACCTTTATAGAGTTTAAACTCATCTTTATAGATCTCCAATTCATCTTCTCCTCTATATCAATAATAAAAGTGTTGCTATGATGTTTTGATATAGATTTGTAACTTTTAGAACAAGAAGCAAATGATTTTGGAAGTCAAGCCGGCCATCCATCTCTTCTCCCTCTTCCCTTTTATGTTTCTCGTGTCATAGTCCGGGGGGCATGAAAATATTGGCTGAAGGCTTGGAGCTAGCTGCTAACAATGGTTGAGAATCAAGAATTGGGTTGTCGAAAAGAGTCGGGGTAGAAGTTCAAAATGCATCAACATTATGGTAGGAGTTTCGAATAATCTAGGATCGAGATTGAATAGAATAGATCCAAAAGAACTGTGTGATTTTTGACTTAATTCTCCATCGATTGATGTGAGAAAACTACATGAATTCATTTGTGGTCGAATAGATATTGATTATTGAAAATAGTCAGCTTTTGGTTGATTTTTGGTGAGTAAGGTCAGTTGAGTAAAAATCAACACAGCCCTCTCCTCATCCAATACGAGTCGTTCACTTGTCGTTTGGCGTTTTACTCTCACAGGCAGGCAGACAATCAGTATTCTGAGCATCTTACTGGACCACTAGTCAGAAGCAGATACCATGTCCCTCCTGTCCCAGCTGATGTTCAACAAACTTAAAATATGCCATGTTCCTCATTGTGAATAATGGGATTCTCAGGCTTTGTGAACCGCTGTCTTACTTTGTTGTGTATTGTTTATTTTTGAAATGTTAGATGCGTCGATTTTGTGGTATTGTAGTTTATCTGTTTTAATGCTGGGGATTTGCATCATTGGGCATACGGTGCTGTGATATAATCTGTGATCTGTAGATTTCCCCTTCTCAGAAAGAGGGATCGGGAAGAGTTGATGGAAGAGTTCATCCAGGGCTGATATATTGATATGTGATGCATGGGAGCAAGTATGTGAGTGAGGCTCACTCAGTAAGCAAGCGAGCACATGAGATGAACAACTGAAGCATGATTCTGTATCATTTTATTGAAGAGGCCTTTTGTTAAACTCTTTCAATCACCTCTATCTACGAGTGTTAGGATATGAGATTTCTGGCTGGAATAATTATTGTTGGTTTAATAATGGTTTGCTGAAGCTCTTCAGAGCTCTGCCGTCTCTAGACTGTGGTATTGACTTCGTTCCCCTATGCAGGCTTAGTTTTGGGGTAGTCGGCGATGTGCTCGGTTAAATGCGGATAGGCGTGGGATTGTTGATGGGATGGATCTAGATTGTATGTTGATCCATTGGGGAAGTGAGTGGAGTTTTGGGGGAAGCTGGGAATGGGGTTTGTGTGTGGTGGGAGATTGCTTGATTGGAAATGGTTTGTATGGTTTGGTTTTGGGGTAGGAGGCTTAGGAGATAGAAGAGGAGAGAAAGGATGGAAGTGAGCGGAGTACATATAGTTTTGTAATTTTAGTAAATGTGAAAAAGAGAGTGATTCCTATTGGGAAGATGGAAAAGTCTTGGGTGAGTATATGAAGATAAATTCTAATCGATATATCTGTAATACGAATGTAAAGGATCAAGACGACTTTTGATTATTGGACTTGTTAAATTCGGGCGGAAATCGTTTTTGTTGGAGAAAGGAGGTTTGTATGTTGATATATAAGGAGTTCTGAGATATTTGCTTGGTTGTGATGTGATTCGATATGATTGGTTTTTGTGTGGACCTTAGACTGGTGGACTGGTCGGTGGGACGGGTACCTACTTGAGCATATCTCACGCGGGTGTAGAAGTAGAAGAGGGAGAAATTGATCTTGGGAGGAGGTTTCTGGATGGATCGAGAAGGTCTAATGTTTGGCGATGTGTGATATCATTCTATTATCTTGACCGGTAGATATTTGAACGATCTTTTGGAGTAGATTTGTTTAGCGATATTGAAATTCTAGGCGTATATTTCATAGCTCTCTCGTCAACGGCAGAAAGGTTCTTGATTGGACATCAAATATCGTTCGTATATTAATTCTAAAATCTGTATCTACACCTTCAGCATAATACTAATAATTTAATCGTCTTTGAAAGTACAGCCTGTACAGGTACCACGAGCTATGTGTGTTGAACAGGACGGGATCTTAATATAACAAACTCGATGGATAGTCGAAGGGGAAGAGGTTTCTTGCGTCTTTTCCCGGTTTGCTTTGTTCAATTAGACGCTCTTGAATGTATCGCATAATTGGTGTAGCAATAGCTGTAGATAGGATGGATCGATTGAGAATTTATTGTTACTACCATCTATATCTATATCTACATCTATATCTACGTCTATATCTACGTCTATATCTGTGTCTACATCTGTGTCTACATCTACATTCACATCTACATTGTACTCCCAGCATCCACTTTTTATCCGAGTAGAAATAGCGGAACCAATCCTTATTATACCCCTTGAACCATGCAGCTCATGCTATGCTACAATGCCAGCACAGCACTAAAAGCTCCCGTCCCAAAACCAAAACCAAGTTTCATGGAGACCTTTGACGTCGAGTAAAGAAAGCTTTTTCTTTTCTTTTTGCGACGGGATTCCATAATTCTTCCTCCAAAGTTCTCCAACGCCACCATATATATATTTCTTTTCCAACCTGCTTGAATCGTACTTGGATTTTCATCCGGAATTGCCGATACCATTCATTACCCGAAGAAAAAAAGGTCTAGTTTCAAAACAAAGCGACTACATCTCTTCTAGACGTCAAGAGAGAACGTATCTTGTCTTGCCTCTGAATGTCTTGGTCTGACAGAATGATGTTATGATTCAAAGTTTATTACTCTGAAATATTCGAGGGAGCCAGAGCGCTCTATGTCACGATTGATTGATACCTAGAACGAACCTCAGATCAGAGCAGACATGATCAATAGAATTTGATATTCGATATTCTAATTGATAAATACTACATCAATTGAATCACATACACCATTTCCTTCAGACTCGATACCTACGTACATCATCGCATCACATTTCCAGTCCTTTCAAGTCTCACCCAAGCATCTATTCCACCAAATCATCGAGAGGCGTTGCGTTGCGTTGCGTTGCGCATTGACGGATACCCACATCTTCTTCATCCATGTGTACCAAGTACTCGATTCTTCACCACTCACTCACCTCCAGGAACGGAAACGGTAACGGTACTCCCTCTAACCGCCCTCGACACGAAATTTGCAATTAAGTCCAGTCACTGTGCGAGCATGATATCTTCATGCCCATCGATACACGCTCTAACTTCTCCTCTCTTCTCGCGCCAATTTCCACCGATACCTTCATTCTCCAGAAGTCGTCGTTCAATTTGCGATTCAAGAGCTCTCCTGCGCAAAATACCGAGGGGGGAAATATCCTTGCAACCAAGCTTATAATCTTGGGAGATCTTTATGCGCGCGAATACGTAATAAGCCGTCCAGCTTTCCACATTCACCCTCGATATCGATTGCGGAATCAATACCAATATCGACGACTAGTAAAAAGGCCAATTCCTTGGATTTGCGAGCAAGCCAAAGGATCCAGCTCTCCTGTATCCTTTCTTATTAGCTCTACAATAGCTGCTTGTTGTTGGTGTTGTTGTTGTTGTTGTTGAAGTGCTTTGATTCAACTAGCCCAGCCTTCCTCTTTTTAACCTCTCTCGTTTAAAAATAGCCCACCATTCGTCCAACCTCTTAATATCTTATTCACACCGAAAAACCTCCTTCTATCTATCTATCGTCTTTCGACTCTTGAAATTCACTTCTCTGTTTTTCACTTTTGGTCCTCCCTTCAAACCCTGGGAGGTACAAAGTCTCAGTCTCCATCTCGACCTTCTTTCCAAACAACAACCTCAAAAACCAGCAACTTGCAACAAAAGCAACACCACCGATAACTTTAGCATCAGACCGCATCCTTTCTCCTTCTATCCTCTAATCTTACTAGCTTCTCTTTATTTTTACACTCAAGCAACGCTTCTCTACTTTATCCCATTTCGGGCATTCTATTGAGCAGCGTTCACCTTGTTTTCCTCTCGCCCAAATTCAACAAATCCAGCAGAGCTGACGCTCCCACCCGCCCCCATATCTAACGACCGTCACGATACCCACGACCTTACCACACCGAAACCTGAACAGCGCCAGCAGCGAAGAACCCTTCGAAGAACTCACATTGAAGCGGCTTCAACTGGAATCTCTCCTTTACCTCAAATCAAATTCGCCCATCGGCAATCAAGTGAAGGCGACTTCACTCATGACATCGCAGACGATCCCGATACTGAACCTCATCCAATAAGTCCCTCTCCGGAACCGGAAAAAAGTCCTGCCTATCCTCCACGTATCGATAAGCACACTGCGAGTGCCATCCTTTATACCCTTGAAGAAGCCTTGCGCCAACCCAATCAATTCACTCCAGATTACATCGAAGAGAACGCTTCAATGTCAGATATGTTAGGAGGAGCCACGAGCTCGGCTAGTAATGGCGCTAGACCTGTAGCTTCTGGTTCGCCCCATATTCGTGGCCCAAGAGATATTATGAGAGATAGGCAAGCTCGCGAAGCTCGAAAAGCATCTGAAGCGTCGGAACAAAAAGCCCGAGCCGCCGAGCAAAAAAGAAACGAGGAAGAATTAATGCGGCAAGCAGAGAGAAGAGCAGCTGCTGGCGCTGCAGCACAAAGACTCGAAGAGCAAGGACAACCACGAATTTCGAGCAATTCCCAAAGGGTAGATCGAAGAGCCACAGATCGAGCAACAAGTGGCGGAGAGAGTATCAGACCAGTCGATCAACCCATGCAAAGACGTGGCACGACATCAAGAACTCCTACAGGCCCTGAAATTGCACCTCTCAGATTACCAATGGCGCATTCAAAACCCGCCGAGACTGGTCAAAGTCAACCAAATCTATCCACTGGAGCCGGTCCAGCTCAACCTGCGCCTTTAACCGTCCCTAGCCGTGATGGCCCAACTCGATCATCATTCCCGCATGCATTCGAGCGCTGGGAGACTCTCTCTGCGCATTGGGAGGGTCTCACAAGTTTCTGGCTTCGCAGACTCGAAGAAAATTCCTCAGAAATCAATCGCGATCCATTGTCACAGCAGCTATCCCGACAAAATACTGATTTATCAGCTGCTGGCGCCAACCTTTTCCATGCTGTTGTCGAATTACAACGTTTACGAGCTTCTTCTGAGCGCAAATTCCAGAGATGGTTTTTTGAGACAAGAGAACAGGAGGAACGTGCGACAGAGAACTTGGCAGTTATGGCAAAACAATTGGAGGATGAACGTAATTCCAGAGCTCAAGCTATTCAGGACGCCGTTGATGCATCCAGGCGCAAAGATCATTCCGATAAAGTGATCTCCGAGTTGAAGAGAGAGTTGGAGATTGCTAGAAGTGAGGCTCGTAGAGCATGGGACGAACTTGGTCGTCGTGAGACGGAGGAACGCGAACGAACAATCTCTTTGCGAGAAGGTCAGCCAACCTTGCTGGGTGGAGTCCAGGTTGTTCCAATGATCCAAGGTGTCCCAAGTCGTCACGGAAGCACAGCTGCTCGAGATCTTCCACCAACGAGACAAGGAGGTCCTTCTGATTCTGGAAGTGGAAGTGGAAGTGCGCGTACAGGCGGTCGATTCGCAGATCCCGAGAGTCCAGCTGGATCAAATGAAGCTTACCAACAATATCAGCGCTCTCAACGTGCAGAACCAGCTGATCCATTCATTGACAATGCTCGTCAGCGTCGAGGAGCTGCTACAACATCCGCACCATCTTCATCTCAAGCACCAGCCGTACAACCTGCCTCACCAAGTTCTTATTATCAACAACCTGAAGGCCGTCCAAGTACTCAAACCGGCAGGACCGAAGGACAGTATGATGGATCAAACAGTGATGAGGAATACGAGGTTGATGGGCAAGGCAGATACGTTCTCGACGCTGCTGGGAACAAAATTCCATACTCAAATGACGATTCTGATGATGACACGGCTGAGTATGAGCACAGCCCTCGTCAACACCGTCAAGGTCGTGCTCCGGTCACTGGACCTCCCATCCCAATGGCTGGTGTTGAGTACGGACAAGGCCCAACAAATAGCACAGCCGGCAACCCAACTTCTACTCCCGCTGCTTCAGCCGATTACACAGGATCTGGATATGGTGCCGGTGGCTCAGGTGCAGGTTGGGAGTCCTTTCCTCGTCATCATCATCCAACTCGTCTCAGTGATGTTTTGGAAGAAGATGAGAGAAGCCGTACCAGTGCTAGCCAAGTCAGCCGACGTGAATAGACGACGTACAATGATTATATCATTGTGATTTTTCAGTGGGTCACAGAGGATCTGTCATCACATCATTCTTAGTTCGGTTTCCTGGATTTTTTTGGATTTATCTACACGAGATGAATTATTTTATCGAGATAATAAAACCCCTAGAAAGGGTACCCCATAGGCGTACTTACTTCGTGGGAATGGCGGCCTATTTTTGCTTTATTTCTGTTCATTTTCCTATCTAATAGAATATCCCAGGAAAGAACAGAGTGGATTAGTTCCCTGGGAGATGCATATGCATGGAACTGGCGTTGCAAAGGAGTTTTGGTACACTAATTTCAGCGAAGAAGGAGCATATTCTAATCGATGCATCAAGCAAGAGAAAGGGAGGCACCCTTTTAATGTACCTCTGTAAGATAGAGGAAGAAGCTGCATATAGTATTCACTAGGAGTTACAAGAGCAGTAGAGATAGTTAATAATGAAAGAAGAATTAATAATGTGACTTAAAAATCCGTTGAAATGTGATCTTATGCTTGTAGCGAGGGGGTTGATCTGAGGAATTTAGATGAAACTAGATGACGCTGCTTTGGCCAAAATAATTTGCCATTGTGAAAATCGAAACGTGCCTAAAGCGGCGTCCCAAAGGTGGGCTTACTGATCTGAAGCTCTAAATTTCAAGCTAGCATCATCAGTCCATGATCGCTTCCCCTCCCTCCGAAGCTTTCTACACTATAGCCACAGCAATCATGTCAAACGCCATATTACCCACGAGTAGGAAAATGCTCTCTACTATCTCGAAGACGGGTGCAAAGAATGCGAAAACATTCGGGCTTCAATGTCAACGATTATCTACGATTTGCGCCTCGAGAATTCCGAGGGGTGTACAGAATAAAGCTTGTTTGAGCGGATTGAATGGATTCAATGGGTCTGCGAGTGCGGGGGTGAAGACTGTGGGATTGGGTGAGGGGAGTGCGGGGAGGAGGGGCTATAAGACGGTGCAGGAACAGAGGTCAAGATATAAGTCTGGGGTAGGGAGATTCTTTCTTTTCTCTAGACGGATGGATGGATGATATTCCAGGGAGTGTGTGGATGGGGTGGGAGATTGCTCCTCCCTGGGGAGAATGAGCTTCTATTGAATCCTATTCAGCATGTGTTACGCAGAAACAATAATCGCTAACGTATTATATCTGGAACAGCCTTTTTCATGGACAGCGGGAGTCCTCTTTCTTGGAGCAGGCGCGGGGCTGATCTTCTATTTTCGATATGAGAAAGCGAGGATGGAGAGGAAGAGGATAGCGGAGGCTGCAAAAGGTGTTGGGAGACCAAAGGTTGGCGGACCGTTTGAGTTGCTCGATCACAAGGGAGGCAAATTCAGCAGTGAGGACATGAAGGGAAAATATAGTTTGGTACGTTTTAGTTTTTCCACTGCGCAGTCGGCGGCTGTACACGGGGGAAGATGGTGCAGAAGAAAGGGAAAAGAATGCTAATGTATGACTTTGAATAGGTCTACTTCGGCTTTACTCACTGTCCGGATATCTGCCCGGAAGAACTCGACAAAATGGCTCAAATGATCGATCTCATCAACAATTCTCCCACGCGTACCTCCTCTACCCCAGCTCTCCTCCCTATCTTCATCACTTGCGACCCCGCACGCGATACGCCAGCCGTGCTCGCCACCTACCTTGCGGAATTTCATCCTAGCATTATCGGGCTCACGGGCACGTGGGAACAAATTAAGGATATCTGTAAGAAATATCGCGTTTACTTTTCTACGCCCGAGGGCGTGCAGAAGGGACAGGATTATTTGGTCGATCATAGTATTTATTTCTATTTGATGGATCCCGAGGGTGATTTTGTCGAGGCGATTGGCAGACAGCATAGTCCGGAGCAGGCGGCGAGGATTATTCAGGAACATGTAGGTGATTGGAAGAGGTGAGGTGAAGTGGTTGGTTGTATGAGTTATGTAGGTATGATGGATCTGCGATGGGCAATTTATGGCGTGCCGGATGTGGGGAAGGGGAATGAATTGTGTCACTATTAGATGGGGGGCTTTAGATGCCGTGTATATGAATATTTATTCGCAAGTGTAGGAATACTGAAAAGGCGCACGCAGCTCTATATTTGTATATGATTTGATTTGATATGATATCTTTACTGGAGGATAAGGGGTAGTGGTTTGTATATTTTCCTGAGGCATCTTTAATGGCAAGTCGCTGTGATGTACTTGGATTATCTGGGGTGTATGGTCATGTGTTTGTGTTTATCGGTGTGCGTGCATGTGGGTTTTTCGGCTTGTGTTTGTTGTGTTTGTATTACTTTGTAGTGAGATTCTTAGGGTGGGTGAGAATGGAATGGAGAGGGGAGGAGATGGGAAAGTTATGGAGAAATAGGGTAAGAGGCGGCTTGGGAGATGGGATATGGAAATAGGATGGGTTTAGATTGTTGGGTGGGGGGAGGAGTGCTGGCCTATTGTGTGTGATGGAGAGAGGAGAGAGAAGCAGGGGAAGATCTGGTGAGGTTGAATGATGGAGTGAGGCGTGGATGTGTTTGTGATCTGAGGTTAGTGGAGATGGGATGGATGGATTGAGGTGGGTTTTGCGAGGGGCTTCGAGAAGAAAGAGAGTAGTTGGGGATCTCCAACAGTTGGGTTTGGAGGCTTGGGTTTTCGATACCAGCACAATTCGACATTTACAATGATATCTTCCCGAGGGCGGGGCTGTCAGTGTATTCATAAATATCCGCTCGTGTGACACTACCTTCGTACATGGTTGGGAGACTTGGGGTAATCACATTACTTTTCTCATTCTGTGCTCTTCGGGGAAGGAAAGTCAACCCTGGAGTGGTAAGCTTTCTAGTCCCTTATAACAGTTGCGTCTATTAATAGTTGTCTTTCTTCTCTGGATACATTGACTCGCTGTGTCGGATTGGGAAATCGGCTTTTTGCATATTGACTAAAAGCCACGCAGTCCCTTCTGCGTCTTTCCGGTGTGGAATATTGGGGCAGGGCAGGGCAGGACAGCGAGATCAATTTTATGGTCATTGGATAGGGATCTTTCTGCCATTGGCGATGTGGCTATGTTGCAACCCGAGTGTGAGGAGCCGAAATGCAATTGCATAACTAGTATGCTTTATTAAGTCTTTTGTGTGCTGTTTCAAGTAGGCAGTGTAAAGATGTTTTTTCTTAAAATTGTCCACTGCTTTTTCCTTTATGTTTTTGATATATTTATTATTCGAGTATGGAAGTTGAAATGTCTAGTTAAGTGTGTTATGTCATGATAAAATCTAAGGGCGCGTTTGTCATTTCTAAAGTTAATCCAAGTTAGTTGACGAAGATTAATTCACTGCTGCTATATTATGGTATATTTTGGGGCAATGAGTTGGCAGTTTGCTAGCTGTATTCTCACAACTTCTTGCACTTTCAAGTCTATATAACTTGTCTTCTTGATACATATATGTATACCAATACCTGCCATCGATTTTCATAATGGGCACCTTAATCTACCACACATTAATCTTCTTACTTTTGATCTCTCTCACGCTCGCTCAAGTTCGCATTCCTATTACGAGACAAAGCCATGCTCCAGATCCTGCTCTCAACCGCCGTTTTTTTACCCGCGACTCGGTCTCTACATCTCTTGCAAACGATGCGACACAAGCAAGCTATGTGATCTCTGTCAAAGTCGGAATCCCGCCTCAGGATGTTGATTTGACTATTGATACGGGGAGCACTGATACCTGGGTGATCCTCAATACTGCTACTTCGTGTACTGGTGTTGGAATACCAGATAATAACGGATCTGCTCCAGTTCTATGCAGGACTCCATGTAAGTGTTCTCATTATGATATGAGTTATTAGCTGCTTCGGGGAACACTGTCGTTATTTATTACCCAGACAAATTTTTTAGGGAGTGGAAGGAAATGTTGGATTCTTACTGATATGTAACAGACAACTCAAGTGCTTCTTCGACCGTCGAATTAAACATTACGACCGACGAATTTAATATTGCGTATGTGGATGGTGGTATTGCTCAGGGACCTTACATAGCCGACACTTTTGTGCTCGGTAATGTCACCATTGAGTCTCTCCAGATAGGTCTCGCCAGCGACACAAACATACAAATGGGAATACTTGGACTTGGCTATTCTATCGGCGAAGCCTCTAATACAGTGTTTCCCAATGTCATTGACAAGCTAGTCTCCCAGAATCTCATCGGTTCCAGGGCTTATAGTCTCTATCTAGATTCACAAGACTCAGCTACTGGGTCTCTTCTTTTTGGTGCAGTCGATACCACCAAGTTTGTTGGCGAGCTGGTGAGCATAGATATAGTGCCCCAACCGTTGTGGAATGGCTCGATTCTCTACTCGACATTGTCAGTTGAGCTTGCTGCAGTGGGTATCACAGATCAAGAGGGCAATGCCGCAAATTTGACAACGTCTCCCCAAGTTGTACTTCTGGACTCTGGAACCTCGATCACTATATTACCAGCCGAGGTGACGAATGCCATGTTTAAGGAACTCAACGCCTACGATGATACCAACTCCACTGGCAATGTCTACCTCCCCTGTTCGTTGCTCAATACTTCGTCCTCTTTGACAGTCGACTATTCTTTCTCCTCCTCTTCCACCTCTGCTGTGATTAGGGTTCCCATATCAGAACTCGTGTTTCCACTGACCAACCCGGTTTATGCACTGTATCCCGAGGATACTCTCCCAGATTTGCCATTTAGTGGCGAAGCATGTGCGTTTGGGATACAAACGTCCAACGATATACATATACTTGGAGACACCTTTTTAAGAAGTGCATATGTGGTGTATGATTTGGACAACAATCAAATCGGACTCGCGCAGGCCAATTTCGAGAGCAATTCTGTGAGTGCCAGTTCAAGCGATGGGGATGGACATGAGCATATTGTGGAGTTGAAAGCGGGAGAATCCATTCCGGCTTTGACGGGCGTTAGTGTGACGAGTTCGGCGGAACCTAGCCCTTCCAGTAGCGCTAGCAAGACTGTGAATTCTCTTGCTGCCACGGCAACGGCCGCAGCGACGAGGAAGTCTGGTGACGCTATATCGACGATGGGGAATGTAGATTTCAGAATTCTCGGTTTCTTTGTACTAGGAGGAATCTTTTTAAATGGAGCAATCGTCGCGTGATCATTTCGGGTTACATGGTCCTGATGAGACAGGGAGGATGCAACAAGGAAGAGGAATTTTCTTTTCTTACTGAGGAGTAATCAGAGGATATAATAGACATAATGAGTGTATCATCTATGCATTCACAAATACAGAAATCCATCTCTTTGCAAAGTAATCTAGAAACAATAAATAATAAGCATCACTACCTATATATAGTAATACCAGCGTCAGAATACTCTTACATTTACGCTATTTTATACTATCTCCAAGAAATTCGTGCGAACACGACACGAGCACGGCAGAACCTTTATCATGCCCCTCGCCATACCCCTCCAATTCCGATTGCCTGCATATGCACACCCCGCTTTCTGTGCATAGTAGATCCCCTTTTGTCGACCTGCGTAGCATGGGGTTTATCCCTCGCTTCTCATAGGGTTGAATAGACAGGGTTTATATTTCTGCAACCGAGCCCGATCTTGGTATGAGTCGTGCTGGCTAATACTCCTCGGTTGTATATAAGGTTTTCGGCAATGATGTCAAAGACTATTGTACGTAGAATGATGGTACAATTATACACTATGAAGAAATCAGGGGCACTATTGTTAATATTTTCAAATAAATCTTCAAAGAAATCTGTTCCGTAAAATTTACTATAATATCTAGTGACGTTCTCCTTTGGGAATTTCTTTTTTTTCTTCACGGTTTCGCTGACGGCGAAAAGTTGAGCATTGGAAAACGTCACAAAATCGAAGAAATATACCAAACTGAGAATACCATCATGACTTCTTTAGAAACTCCCAAGGTTGCACTTATCACAGGAGCAAATGGAATCTCAGGATCCGCCTTGTTGAAGCAACTTTCCCAGAATCCGGTTTGGTAAGTATGCAATAAGGGGGTATTTTCCAGCCTCGAAACAAATACGATTCCTTCATCCTTCTTGTCTCCATCTCGACCTCAGACCTCGAACTAAATTTTTCTCTTGATACTAGGACTCGTATCATTGCCCTTTCACGATCTCCACCCTCTAATATTCCATCCGATCCCCGTGTCGAATTTCATTCCCTCGATCTCACAGCTACTGCTGGTGAAATTGCCGAGGCCTTGAGTGCTAATGGACTTACAAATGTCACGCATTTCTTTCATTACGCCTACATACATACCGACTATGACCATCCCAATCACTTGGAAGAGATGACCAAGAATAATGTGCCTCTATTTGCCAATACGCTCACTGCTATCGATCTCACTTCTCGTGATAGCTGTAAGTATATCCACCGTTTACTTTGGCTCTCCTGGCTGAAACGTCAAATTCATTCGAGATCTTTACACTGTTCCATGCCATCCGATCCGATGGCTCATTTTTCACCAATCCTCGCAATCAAATGCTGACTCCTCTAATATAGTGCAACGTGTGGTTCTCCAAACTGGAGGAAAGAATTATGGTTTACTTACCTCCCCACCCGTATCAGTACCCCTAACCGAGGATGCTCTTCGGGTGACCGATCCTCGATCCCGTAAGCTTCATCACTTCATCTCTATCCATTTCTCAACTTTAAGCTCGCACTTTTTCGAAGACACTTGCATCCCATTTACTCCCAGATATATTTTAGCTCTGGATATCAAAAGTTTCTCTGGTGAATTACTAAGTTTTCATCATCATAGTCCCCAACTTTTACTATCACCAAGAAGATTTCCTCTGGTCACTCTCTGAAGAACGATCTTGGAGTTGGAATGTCACAATGCCTTTCTGGATATCAGGGTATGTAGGGAAATCCGGAAACAGCTGGGTTACATCTGCAGCCATTTACTTTAGTCTCTGTAAAGTTCTCAACAAACCCGCCATTTTCCCCGGCGGAGAAGATGAGTACTATGGAAAGTGGGACAAGGGACAGCACTTCAGTACTAGTTGGGTGGTTGCGGAATTCACAGAATGGTTAGCGTTAAATGAAGAACCGACAGTGAAAAATCAGAAATTTAATATTGTAGATGATACGGTTACAACATTTAAAGATGTTTGGGAGGGCATTGGAAGGTATCTTGGGGTTGAGACGAAGGTGAAACGGAAATATGATCTGATGAGTGAAGTGAAAGAGATGGAAAAACAATGGCCGGGAATTGTAGAGCAGTATGGAGTAAGAGATGATGCGTTGAGCATTGTTACATGGGATGCGTTTGTTCATGGGATGGACGCTGGGGAATGGGGAAGTGTGGTTAATATGGATAAAGCAAGTAAAGCTGGTTGGACAAAGAGGGTCGATACCATTAAAGAGATGGAAAAGATCTTTGGGGAGATGAAAAAGGATGGATGGATTCCGAATGTCTGAGGGGAATTTGGTCGAGATATTTTTCATCATCTAGAAATAAATCTAGGGAATTATATTGTGTTCCTAGTTGGAATATCTAGTGCAAAAATCCATCATCTGTCGCTTTCTTAAATGAGGATTCCGCGCTGTGAAAGTTGAGATAGAATCTCAAGACGCATTCTACTGAATTTGATATTAGCCATTTCGATCATCAGTGATAATTATTTGGAAAACACTATGAAGATCGGCGAGTGGCAAACTACCAGTCACACTAAACTCGATTGTAACTCATGGCCTCCATGTATATGTCTTGTCCATTGTTCCATAGAGTCTAATGTTTACTAAAGCTGGAATGTTTTACAATGCCCCTATGTCTGATTTTTCTTACGTGTTGACAAATTCATGGGGTATTGTGTTCCTTGGTATAATCATCCGAAACATCTAATACATGTATTCAGACACATCTTACATATACTAGTCATTCAAGACTGTTGTATTCCAAACCTAAGCAATATTCGCGGTTCAAACGCCCCGAATGATTTTTATAGGTCAAGTCTTCATCTACGATTTGAGAAGGAATTCTTTTCAAGATTCGCATTCTGGGTGTAAGTTGCCCAACTTTTCTTGTTTCCTGAGCGTTTCTTCACCCAAAGAAGAATTCCACTGAGAAACATTGACTTAATGGTCCCGAAGCTGTCTTCCAAAAGTTGTATTTGATACAGGCTGATGCTTGCTTTTCGAGATCCAATATCCGAGGGACCATAATTGGTTAAGTTGATTCAGAAACTTAATGTGTTATGTATGACTCAAAGCGGCAGTAGCGATAACATTGTCCGATTAGAACCAGCACACTCGTTTGCAAGCTAAAATCAAGAGACGTCCCTCAAAAAAGTAAAGAATTATTGTATACGTATACGAGCGAATGATGCATTGCGGGAACCCGCATTCATAACCCAGCAGTCCACCGCAACCAGCTCATATTGGATAAAATTCTATAGTAAAAGCGCTAGCTTCACTTAAGAAACCCTCGAAGAACCAATTGATAGTAAGAATTTTCTTGTTCTCGTCATCGAACTTCCAAAAACTATGAGCTAACACAAAAATCAAAAATCACCCTAGTGTTGTCGCGGCACTGATCGTTATAGATATTGATTTTGCCATCCGAGAACATTGCCACCCCTATCGATCGAACTGAATTAGTGGTGACCAATCCGCTAGGTAGACAAGCTATTGATTAATTCTGTATATCGACGTAGCAGAATGCATCCACGTCGTCTTCCGAATGTCGAAGTTCTATTGATCAATGTGACAAAAGTCCATTTAGGCATGAAGCACGAGTGCTCCACTAATAAGGGAACCACCGAAGATCTTCGTTCAACACGACTTTCAGTTGAGACAGACCACGAAAGACATTTAGGAAGACAGACCGAGTGAAGACTCCTTAGAAGTTTTGTGTATAGTGTCAAGTGTTGAAAAGTAAATCGAGTGCATAAGCACGAGCCCTTACCTAGTTTCATCTGCCACGTGATTAGAGAGAAAGGAATGTATGTAGGGAGGTGGCGATAAATCTTGTTAGTTTCTTGCTGGTTGGTTTAAGGCTTGTCAATTTGAAGCAGGTACTTATAGAAAGGTACCTAGTGTACATGCGATACATGATTAGGAACATGAGGGCATATGCAAGATGAAGGCAGAATACTCCGCACGGCAGCACGTACCCGTTCATGAGAACTCACGACATTTTTCTTTTTTTGGCCGTTTGCTATGTTCCATATATGTTGGCTAACACCTCTAGAGTGTTCATTCACCTACCGATTAGCAACCTCACCGCCGTTTTATTAGCACAAAAGGAACGCCAGCTGTATCTTGAGTAAGCTTCAGCATCGCATAGTGATCAATTGGTGGCCGAGCAAGAGATCCCAATGGACCTCCCAGCCTAGACTTCCAAAGCGTCGACGTACCTGTTGCATGTGTATCGTTTATCTTTTGATGATTATACCTGCAAGTATGAAAGTACCTTCTGCGTATCATGTTTTGTGTGTGCATTTCCAGAGCTCTTGTGGCTATCAATTTCTTGACTAATATGATCATCTAGGTCAATATAGCATGTCATTGCATAACTTTTCCCGCAATTCAAGGTTCCAAGAGATGTTCCAACGAGAATCCAACATTAATGTTTGGCATCAGTGGAACACCAATTTTTTTTTTTAAACCATACTCCGTACAAGCAAGCAGCTTACATTTCTCCACTATCATGTCTCGTTAGCTCCTTGTCATCTGCGTCAACACTTGCAATCAAAGTGGACTCGAGAGATATGAACGATATCTTGGACCGCTGCTTGTTCTTACCAACATGGTTTAGACATTTGGACATCTGAACGTCACATTACATTACATTACCTAGGTAAATCCGATGGGGTAAACATCTATAAGGTTAGCCCATTATGCACGCCATTAGATCCGGATTTTGGTGGAGTGCCTTTTTGTGGGGGCTGGTGAATAAATCTCACGATACTAACAAAACTACCAACGATGTACGTATGTATCTATTCTAGAACTGATCAATCAACACACGCTTTAACACTATCGGTAATGACAATCTAGTCCTGATAAATCCAGTGGTTGGAAAATTCCTTAGATCAATAAATGATTACTGCAAGTGCAGATAGAATCAATCAATTAATCTTGGATATGATAAATTTATATGTATATCACCTGTGTGTATTCCTCTTCCGAGTCTCGTTCGGAACGTTTGCTCTTCGGGAAAAGTACCCCAGGAAGCTCGGCTATAAAGACATTCTGCATGCCAGCATGGCTGGCTCCAAGACTAGCTAGCTATCCCTAGACGAAAATCACACCTTCCTAGTTCTAGGCGACGACACCGTCATCCAATGATAGAAAAGTGGCCTTGCAAATTATCATTTTATCCATTGTCATATGCAATTCACAAGTGGGAACCGTTTTCATCGCGATAAATTCGTGAACTGAAAAGGGAGTGGAGAATTAGCAAAGAAACTACATAGCCGCTGCATGTTTTTGGAGAGAAGCTTCACATGTTTGTTTCTCAACGCTTACAGCTGGTACAGTTGTGTGTCTCGTACAATTCCAACCAGTTATATTCTTGAATTTACCATCGGACAGCTGTCCAACTGCGGAAATGAAGAATAAGATCAAATTGGGATTTCGGTCACCGGAACATTATGCCGGGGGGTAGACGTTTATCATGCTGCCGCATCTGCGCTACGAACTCAATTATGCAGACTACTCTCATGTTGCACTTAAATTATCTGGACCAGTTATATACTTCATATCTTCTCTACTTCTATACATTTCCGCAGTTTCCTTTCCTGCAGTTGTCCGGAATTCTTGTCAGAAATCCTTGCTGCATACATATTATGTTTATGCCCCACCCTGGAGCCACACCACAGAATTAGAGCAATCAACAAATACTCGCACACTGCACCTGCAAAATGGACTCTATTCCTAGTCTTTTCAATAAAGTTCATGGCATGTCACCGAACATCGTTCCTCATTTCGATCATCATTTTACCACTTGATGAACGATTCTGTCAAAATCAACGACAATGGGTAAAAGGGACGACATATGTTCCTTTCTTGGCTATGAAAAAGATAACCCTACGAAAGATCGTCGGAATCTATTAAAATCTACTTCTGCCTTTTTGGCCGACTACGAAGCTCGTGGGAACAAGGTGTATGGTCGAAAGGCCGAGTCTATTGGAAGTCGACTATGTGCTGTGAATTTTCTCGAAGAAGAAGGCAGAGGGGAGAGGTTTTGGCCACCAACATCAGATGGAAGCCTGGTTTACGAACAAGCTCGTGATAAAAAAATGTGAGAGAAGATTTGTTTTGCTTCTTCTCTGTCGCTGTATTCTGAGAGTTTCGGTTTCTAGTATCATCGATCATGTAGCCGACCTATTTCTCATCCACGCAAGATCCAACTATAGCAAATTGGTATGTGCTGCTCTTGTCTATTTTTGTCTTATGAAATATGGCACATCTGATAGATGGTCTCGCTTCATTTCTGATGATTTGCGAGCATGTTAATTTCCCGTGTGGGAGCTAACGCCACAATCATGCAGCATGCGAAACGGAGGTGCCAAAAACACAATGTTGCCTCCCCACCATCAAATGTTAACAATGAACATATTAGCAACAAACCCTCGGCCTCGAGTACACCTGAAGTATTTCTTTCTGTAACACTTTACCCTTCAACTCCAGATACTAATTGTACATATAGGAAACGTACCTGGAAGACGAAGAGCCACAATTTACTTATAGTTCGTCTTTAATGACCATTAAGCCAGAGTTGTGCCTTACACCATGGTTAGATCCGCCAAAAAGGTTTGATCGTAACGTGGCTATGCCGTGGGCAGAGCGTATTGACCCCAAAAACCTTCCAGATCCACCGGTTCGATTGGGGAAGGATTGGTTGTCACAGGTTGTTCTCTCAAATAGCAAATTTTTGTGGAAGCTAACTTGCGCTTAGAAGAGTGTACAATGGCCCAGTGCAGTTGATAAGGAAATTCAGTACTTTATGCATAGATGGCTGTTTTATTACACACCTGATCTAGAGAATGGCGCAGATGACGGAATTCAAAGCCTCGTGAGTCTCTTGAGGAAGAAAGAGGGTCCAAGTGCGGAGCTTGACGGCACGCAACTTCGAGAATTCAGAAAGCGAATTATCGATAGAGTAAAACATTGGACAGAGACATTCATCAATCATCAGTTTATCGAATTACAAGGCGACGGTGTTCCTCAGATGAGTGCAAGATTTCGCGCAATATGGACCACCCTAAAGTATGACACACCTACTCCACGCGTCAGTAATCGAAGACGTAGTGTTGAAGAAGAATTGCCGCCAGAGACCCATCGCAAGCGACGAAAACTTTCGAAGAAATCCGAAGACAATGCACTAGATAGTAGTAGATCAAAGAGAAAACCATGGACCGAGAATGCATGGAGACGCAAGACAATTCCACCCCCCGCGGACATGACATTCCCGAATCTTATATCTAGAAAAAGCTCTAACATCGATCCCGTGACTGTGATGGTGACGGCTGGGGAAAATGTTAACGAAGAAAGTAATGAAGAGAGGTTTCAAAAGTTGGAAGTGCATGAAGTACCTGAGGTATGATTTATTCACCGCAAATTCAGTTTTCATTTTTGTTACTATATCTGACCATGTTTAGCACACGATCCAAAATTCAAAAATCTCTGTCGAAATACCTTTACCTTGCAAAAGCATATCTAACAAAGCTGATGTATTTATCAAGATGGAAGAGGAATCGACGATAGAGGTGTCACAGCTAGGGACGACAGTAACCGAATTATCGGACGATAATCGATTCAGCGAAGCAAAAAGAGTAGCAGTACCTACCAAAGGGGTAGTCATCAAATCCCCATCTCCAAATCCAGATGATACAGTTACACTTGAGACAACGCCTCCACATGTGCAGGACAACATACAAGGGCCCGAAGCCAAGTCAATTCTCTCACATCAATCAAGCAATACGTCAGAAGGTCGAAATCTCTCACCACAATCTGAATTGCTGGATACCATTGTCATGCCAAACCAATCATCGGAAACGATCGCAGATGGTCCACTAATTGACAAAGTTGTCGGTGCTCAAGCAGAAGTAATTGACTCTCAGTTATCAACCCGGATCGAGCATCCGAGTCAACTTTTACAGACTGCAGATGTACGTTCATCTCCAAAAGTCAAAGAAGATCTTGAACTTCGTATCGAAGTGAGCACTCAGCCGATTGAGCTAGACGGGGAAGACTTTACAAAAGGGCCGACCCCAAAGCAATTGGAAGACCAGGTTGATGAGCCTCGAAGAGCCGTCCCAACAATTCATCAAATTATAATGGAGAATGATGATCGCAATACCTCTGATTCTATCACCCCACCAGAGACTCTATCATCAGAAAATTCAAAAAAATGCGGCCCTTTCAACGACACCAAGATTTTGAACCAGCTTTTCTCGTCCAATGCTTCCCGAGCCATCGATACCCAACGAACCCGTGGCACTTCCAGTATTTCACCAACATCAAGCGCTGATATGCATACGCATGAAATGGACAAGAATCTCTTTCCCAGAACCACAACCCAGAATAGTGTATTGCCACGTGCCTCGCCATCGATCGAGCTTGCTCCAAAAGAAAGTCCTCCTGAAAAACTCTCACACCAGGGCGATATAATTACAGTCAATAATGCATTCACAGAGGGTTTGAGCAATTTGTCACAAATTCCAAAGACTGCCAAGCCTCAATCTGGTCATTCCAATCAAATTCCCTCGTTAGATGTTCTAGAAACGAGCCAGAAATCATTCGAGAGGAATGATTCTAATTTGACACGAACCCCCTTGCCGTCAGGTCCATTGACGTCGGAGACCGGCCAGGAAACGTCAACTCTATTGCCTATTGTCAGGCAATCTACAACAACCATATCAGACTACCCCAAGTCAGACGTATCGTCTCCAGTACTACCTCAAAATCCTGTCCAGGAACCTCAAGCAGCTTTCCGTGATCCATTGGTTTCAGGTTTTCAACCTATAAATCGACCGATGTCAAGTCTTGCTTTGCAATCTTCCCCTGCCCCCATATCCCAAAGTTCCGCGGGGGTATATAAGTCATCGATTGCACCACAACAAGTTCGAGATCAACGACAAAGCAAGCAGATGAATGAGACACCAAAACAAAGTGAAGCCATATTCCCGCAAATTATTACACGCGAACCTGGCAGGTCATCAGAGCCCTCTTGGACCCGGAACGTACATCTCAACTCATATCCAGTGAACTCTCAGAATGGCGTCTACCCCATGGCATTTGTTAGTAAACCGACAGCATCAAAAAACGACATTTGGATGCAAGAAACTTCACGAAAAAGGCAATTGGAGCAAACGAATACCAAGCCTCGAAAAACAAAGTCAAGAAAGAAGTCAACGCCATGCGAAAAGCCGACTATGGAATCTGGCACTGCTCAGTATCCACTGGCTTCGTCAGCTCCCGCGAGCCAAAATACAACACCTTCTGTGATTCAAATACAATCTCCGCGACAACCTGAATATGACCAAAAGCGTTCTCCTAAGCCACCGCATCCAGAACTCATCAATCATCTGAGAATTATGGACGAAAAGATGGGTACGAATTCTGGTGCATCTTATCAGTACCATCTTAAGACCACAAACTCTCCTTCAATAATCTCAAATCAACAGTCGAATAATCATGGTCGGAATATGGATCAGAGTAGGACGAACAATTATGATTCCAGGCAAGAGAATAGTATCTCGAATCAGATCGTCTCGCAAGAACAGGTGCATTTAAATCGAAAGAGGTCGTCAGAGGATTGGAGTAATACTAAGAGTCCTGTGGGTATGCATCACTCGACTTCTGTTGGGTCTCCAGCACAATCTCAGCGAACTTCCAGCATGTCGCAAAAACGAACGTCAATCCCCGAAACTATACAAATCTCTCGTATGGAGCAAGAGAGGTTCCAACACGGTATGCAACAAAACAGAAGATTGCCCAATGCTGGAGAAAATAAATTTGATTCTCAAAATGGCAAGCAACAAATTTCGAACCTCCCCAAACTCGACATACAGATCAAAATAAACCCTGTGGCGTTTACAACTCAGAATCAAGTACCGTCCAAGGAGAACGCTCAAAACAGAGCTGACATTGAAATTCGTAATCAGTGGCCCGATTCTGCACATATGGGTCAGTCCGAATCCGTGCGTTTGCGGGAGGCAGAAGCGAGGCATGGGGCTTCTATTAATAGTGGAACGGGGCGTATAATTTCCAAAAGCCCTTCGATGTCAAGTCCTAAGACTTCGCAACATCTCAAGGACTTACAGGGGACGCAAGACAGAGTTTATAATCATGCCCAACAGTCAAACCCAGCACAAACCAATCAGCATCCCAGCCAACAGTCCCAAGGACCAAAGACTCACAGCCAGACTCAAGTCAATTCTTCCTCTCCAGAATTGTATCGATCCCAGGACCCATGGTGGAACTCGTTAGCTACGGATTATAACATATCCACAATTCCCAAACAACCATCAAGATATGTCCCTCAAACTAGTACTAATGTATTACACAATCGCACGATGGCCAATACTACCCCAGTCTCAATAGTACCAAGTGCGTCACAGGTACAAGTAGGAAGTCAAGAGTCTCTACCTGACATGAGACAAGCTGCACCCCAAGCAACAGAACGTCCGCATTCCACGGGAAGTCAGGCCTCCAAAGTATTTCACCAAACACCAGAGAGCCAACGCGTCAAGTACTCTTCGACAACGCCAGCTAATACACAGAACTCACCACCGCAAAATTACTCTGTCGATGAAGATGCGGCACAGCCGTCACAGACTCAAATTTTTAATCCATCTGGTCAAAGTGCGCAATCGCAATTTGGTGTTCGACCCTCAACTTCCCAAAATGAATTCTCCAAGCAAGCTCCGAGTAAGTCATCGAATGAAAGCACGCCGTCACCAAGCAACCAGTCTCATCAGCCTGTAACTCAACCTTCGAATCGTCCCCTCACATCTTCGAAAAGCCAATACAATAACAATGCGACCAGTCAACATTCTCATACACAAGCGTCTAGCTTTCACCGTCAAGCCACCAACCAGCATCACGTTCAGCCCGCTATCATCCAAAGTCCAGTGACACAAAATCAGTTTGCCAATCGCCCCCCTGCCCAATTCTCTCCTGTACAGCCGTCGTTTCCCCAGAACCGATATACCGACCCATCTCCAGTACAACAAGCTTCTACAGCTCCAGGCTCTTACACTCCAGAGCATAATGGGCAACAGAGAGCAACTTCACAATATCAGTATCCGAAACGGCCACAGCAACCGCAACAGCCAGCTGAACCTCAAATTACTTCGACACACGCACAGCAAAATTTTTACAATGAGCAGAATCCTCATGATCGTACAAAAAGCACATTCAATGGCGCCAGTCCTCAAACGATAATGCATTCAGTCAGTGCATCTCCAATGCAGTCCCCAATAAATCAGATCCCTGCATCTCAGCCGTCATTGGCAACTACGATGTCTGCTATACTAAACCCTAGGCTTCCGCCAACACCGCCAACACCAGCTATTGTTCTTGCTACTGGATCAGATCCCATGTCAAAGTTCCCACCTATTAATCAATCTATGTCTGGAAACACTCCGCGACAACAAGCGTCTGCCATTATAACAACTCCGAAAATTAACAACAATTCTCATCATTACCATCCGGCGACATATCCTCCACGGCAGCAAGCAACTGTTATGAACTCTGCACCTAAGCTCGACACCACCTCTAAATATTCGCCCTCCGCTCAATCTCTAGCTACGCCACAACAAACACCGACAACACCTCATGGTGCAAGACCGAAACTCGATTTCTATCTCCAACGTTCCAGTTCCTTAATTGACACTAGTATATCTTTCTCTTATCAATATATGGAATCACTTTCCTTACCGAATTTGTTTGCCTTTTTCTCCCAACGCTCCGGTATACCTTCAGAGAGATTAGACGACCTTACTTTCCGATGCATGTTTGGAGAGTATCAACAATTTGTGATTGGAAAGAATATGGGAGACGGAGAATGGAAGCGAGCTCGAAAGAGAATATGGAGGAATTGGGACAGAGATGTTAAATCTGCGAAACAAAATGGAGATGATGCAGATGAAGAATTTTGGGAAGTTAACATTTTGATTGGGAGGTGTGCATAGATGGCTGGCCGCATTTTCCACCTCGATTAATTTCATCCGTATTATATATTGTACATACTGATTATAAAATCTTTGAATATCTCATTTGGATGTCGACAGTGTCTCAATTGACTGTTGTGAAGTCTTTCATTGTATGGACCACATAGCAGGATATTCATTGGTTTGCCTACCACCTCTAAACTACACTCACTGCAAGCCACGCCTCAGCCAGAGTCAGTATTTTTACGCCTCCGGCAGCCAACCCGAGATTGATGTTTCGAAAAACGCCAAGGGGTGAGACTTACAACCGATATCCACTTTAGCCGATAAACGTCGTTGTAACGATGTCTACAGCCGTTAGCCGACATCCGTTACAATTTTATGCCGTTACATCGAAACATTTCGAAATAAATTGAAATGTTGGTGATTCAATATTCTGCGCCCCTTCAAGATCTCAACGTGCATGAAACTAATAGGTAATACCGACCAGCATAGAAAATGTGACGAATCTATCATCTGCCTAACAATAATACGCGTGAAGGCAACCCCATTTGGGAGTAATGCGTAACACGTACAGGATTAATATATGCATATGCACGATTCCTGGTTCGCGTGATCATTTTTACCAACCAACTGTTGGTGTTCACATGCCGAACAAAGAAAACAGATGGTTATGAGCGGAAGAGATTTTTTTATGCAAATTTCAGACGAATCCAAGAAATGATTAAGATTGGTGACTAGAGTGATTGGATGGAATCTGTATCAGATTTTATGTGTGTGCATGTGTCCGCCAGGGGAAAGAGGCAAATACGAATTGACAATATGTCGGTATTCATGAAGATTGCAGGGGAGAATATCTAAATCTAACAACTTGGTGAGATGCATGACTCAGTCATATAATATTTGAGCATATTCCTATGAGCCTTCCAGTTGGGGACTGTCAAGACAATCATATCATTTGTCAACAAAGAAGATGTGTTGTCAGTTTCCTAGCTCTAAATTGCCAAGAACAGAAAGACTTCTCTGCAAATCGGCTCAAGGGTATATGATATTTTCCTGGACTACGCATCGATTCTATGGATATCGGTTAGACTTGTTGCTTTTGAGAAGAATTATGGCTAGTCTCCACGCTGTGCAACCAGGTGAGTAGAGTTCACTCTTGAGAAATTGCGCATGTGATAGCCGCAATAAAAATATCTAATAAAGATACGAACCCAACACTCAGTAAAAGGCGCCATCAGTAATGAGCGAATATCTAGTGACTTCAGAAAATACGACCACCATTTATCTCAGACTGCAGAACTGGCTTGAGTCTTAGTAAACTGCTTTGGATGTAACGTATCCATTTACTGGCATGTCGCTTGGCAGCCTGGCAAGGCTTGCAGAGGAAGAACGAGTAGGCTCGATCAGAACTAACACGTGTTCAAGAGCTTTCTTTCTGAGTTTCACTTTCGAATCGAAATCAGATGGCAATGTCTATTTGCAGGTCTCCCCTGATATCTTACTTAATATAACGATGGTTCTGCGATGAAAGTTCTGGGAATGCAGAAAGATAAAATAAGAAGAGAAGAGGCCGATTGAGGTTCCGAGGCCATTGAATCCTGTTTTTGAAACGGTCTCCATACATGTGACTTTCAATCCCAGTATTAGAGTATAATGGGATTCTTTCCAAATACTATGTGTAGGTGTGGGAAAATCTGAATTTTCACAGTAAAAACAGAAGTGGGTTAAGAATGTTTATTGGACAAACGCATTTCTTCTCGGTAAAGGCTCCATACAAACATGTTTCCCATCAAGTCAGTCTCACAATGCTCGACTGAGTATCCTCTCAGTCAATATCCTACAGACCCTGCTCTTCAACTTTGTACCATTAACCCATTGTATCTTACTATACTTCCATAAGTCTCTAATGATCTCGACTATATTCTCCCACTTTCTCTCATCTCCCTTCATCACTGTCTCCAATCGATCGTCGCCTAGTAAGATGGTAAATTTCAAGCCGTCAACTTTAAGCATATTGACACCCGCTCTCTGAGCAAAAAGGGAGATAAAGGAAGATAGAGAAAAATCTTCAAGGACTTTGATATTGACTCTGAGGGGGTTCTCGTAATCGAAGTTTTGCTTCGACAGAAAGATGAAGTCTATGTCATTCGAGAAAGTTGCAAGTGGAAGATCATCTTCGGATGCCGACTCGTCTGTCGTTTGAGTTATGGGTTGAAGTGGTGTAGTGAACAGTGGAGAGGACTTGGGGTCTGTGGAACCCGGTTGAAATCGTGTAGACAAATGATCGGAAAATGGTGAGTAGGATGACAAGAATCCACTGCGCGGATTCGAAGCTGAATAGGGCTCTGATTTGATTTCAGCTTCGCTTGATATAGCTGTAGGACTGATCGGTCTCGTCGAATTCAACTTAGAGTTGCTCGTCTCAGGGCTGCACATGGTGGCCAGAGTTGTTGTTGCCGTCGCATGTGCTGAACCATCCTGAAATTTCAATTGATTAGAATAGGTCACTTTGATAATGAATCGATATCTTACTTTGAGAAATCGAGATTTCTCCTTTAAGTTACTTTGACCTCTATCCACCTCTTTTCCTTTGTCCCTTATGATGGGAGGTCGATTGACATTAGATGTTGAAAGTCTTCGATTCTTTGCCACGTTAACTTCTCTATCCACATCATCACCTAGTGTTGTTGATTGGAAAGTTCGTTTTCGTGATAAATTCACTGAGCCTTTGGGATCTGATGAGCGTTGTTGACATGTGATTGTAAGCTCATCGCGGTCTGGAGATACAGAAATCTCGTAAACACCTCGACGGTGTGTGTTTGAGAACTCAGTCTCTTCACTGATTCCCTCGGAAGGCTGGTCCCAAATGTCCAATCTCTGCTCCCATGCTGCGTCTAACTCCTGTGTTCGTGACGTTCTGTCGCCACTGTGATTGCGGAATAATAATTTTTCGACAACCAACGCATCGGCCAACTCTCCCACCCGGGCTTGAAGACGACCCTTTAGTATCTTGTCATGTATCTTGTTTGCAATCACTGGCTCGTCCTTAAAGAGGCGAACGAAATTCAGCAAACTCATGTTCTGATCTGTATTGTAATATAAGAATCCATGCATAAATCTGAGAATGTATGTATCAGGCTCAAGGCCTCCTTGGGCCGTCCAGGAGAATTCCTCATTTTCCAACCATTGTGGCGAAACAAATTCGGCCATCATCTTCTTGTCGTCCATTGGTTTTATGTTACGAATATGAACAGCGCATATTTCTTGATTGCAAGTATTCCTGGATTACAGCAACAATTAGCTTCAACAGACTTCCAAATCTCAACTTGAAGATTGACGGGTTACCTTTTGACATACTTTAGTTCTCTCAATTTACTATTATCAATAGTTCGCCTGACCGATCTCATTGCTGAAGATTTGGCGATGGTATTAAAAGTTGCGCCAGCTTTTGAACATTCTTGGCCAGTCTTTGGGTGTTGAGTTCGTCTTAGTGGGTTTTGATGTCCCGGAGTGGCCAAGAGTTCGTCATCCGAATCCAGACCTCTTCTACGATCCAGACTATTCTGTTGGGCTTCCTATCGAGGCGTCAGTCATAGAAATGAACATCAAATTTTTTACTTGATTGCACAAACCTTTCGCTGACGGCTCTTGAAATAGTAATGCATTTTCCATGCGAAAATATGGGTAAGTGACTTCAAGATTCTAGCCATAAATTATTAAGTCATTGTCACCGTACCGAAGAATTCGCAAGACACTCACTTTATCTTATCATTTTCCCATTTAAGCCGGCGATAGTTGCCATCCAACACCTCTGGCCATAGAAACTCGGCTGTTTTCTTGTCTGCACAAAATGATTCTGCCAATTTTCTCGCCTCCGGGTGCTTTTTCGACATGACTTTTAATGGTGGAATGTGAATAGATTTGGCAAAGACGTTAATCTTCTTCTTTAATTCTGAGCCAGCGGCAGGATAAAATCCTAACGATTTGAATAAATCTTGGATCCTTTTGTCTTTGCCTTTTGATGCTGTTGTGCTCCTGCTTCTCTTTTCGGAAAGAACAGATTTTGCTTGCAATGTTGACGACACCGTCAGCAATATCACTGCCCCAGAATTTCCGAGAAGACAAAGAAAAAGTAAAAATTTCAACACAATAGATCCAAAGATCTGAACGAAAGCGTGGAAGGGAGAATGCTAAGCCCTTTTGTAACTTCTGGACTATGCTCTTCAATTTTTAGCGAGGTGTGTTAGTACCATGAGCACGTTTTATTATTAGAATATACCAAGCATTATGAATAAGAAATAGCGTTTTATTAACTTTCTTACTAGATTCAGGTGCTTCTTGTGAAAAGTCAGACAAATCATGTAACTAATGTGATCCAAGGTGTTCAGTTTGTTGGTTTCTAGAAAGTTCAACAGACCGATTTTACTCTTAACGAATCTGCCTTACTAGGAAGGCCAAGAATATTCAACGATCTGCTTCTTATGGTTGAGACTATAACTCTCTAGAAAATTGCTCTTCTACTATCGATTGCGTTTCCTATCAAACAGCTGGACCTTTGTAGATGTCTTAATTATGAAGAGAAGTGATATAATACATATAGCCAGAGGATAGGCGGCGCTAGCAACTAGTTACATATACAATAATAAGGGTCTGATATTTACAATCATAATTACATACCATCATCTAATCCAATGGATTGAAACACTAGCAATAAGTCCTGTATGAAAAACAAAAGATTGAGAGACTATGTGGTGATATATGATATTCCAGAGTATAATTGCAATAAAATAATGGGAGTGTCCAAACACTAAAATGGATGTCTCGAATATAATTGTGGACAAGATGGTGTTGTCAAATAATGTGCCATTTTTTAAAGTCTTTGTTCTCTGCCTGCAGCCAGCCTCACGCCCTGTAGCTTCCCGCAATCATGAATCTCTTCGGAAACTAATTGACAAGCAATCTTTCGTGCTCAAATGAAATGTGATCAACATCGAAACTTCGCATTGACCTGCCTTCAACTTCGTCACTACTAGAATAAGTATTGGCACGGCACAGTGCATAATCTCTTTCATCATAATAGACGGGGATACCGTCGGCACTCATATTGGCTTATTTTTATTTCATACATTTTCGGCTCGTGTGAGCAGCCACCTTAATGGGAGGAGCAACTGTTTGAACTAATGTTAACATGTCCAGTTTCCACAAAGATGGCTGAGGTGCCACTTCTTGATGATGGATCCATCTTTCTACCGTTTAGTCATTGTATGAACAAGGATTTTGGAAACTATACCAAAGTTTAGGGCAAGACTGTATTTACCAGCGTGATCCTGCTAGATGAAAGTTTCTGCATACTGCCGCAAGTACGCTATGTACCAATGGGAGTAGGTGACTGGATAGACTGCGAGTCCACTATGTCCCTCCCGTTCCTCCTGTTCCTCCTGTCGTGCTTCTTCCCCATTATGAACGAAAAATAGACAATATACCCACGCCCCCTTCTCAATACTGCTGACTACCAGAGTAACTCTGTAGCTATAACACATAGAAACTGTACTGAGAGATGTCCTATCATCTTCTTGAGTTAATCACTGCCACCACTACCACCGACACAATGGGATTTTTTTGCACTATTTGAATTTCTCTTCTATCATCCTTAAACCCTGCACCTGAGCGAAGCTGCACGCCCATCTTCCCCTCCACTCTTTCTCGCTTCCCCCATGCATGATACTTAATGTTATACAGCCGATCCAACGGATTCAGATTCTATCCTTCTGTGATTCTATCAATAATTCTTCTATCATTTTTTTCGATCGAATTCCCTCACTTGATCTCGGTACTCTTATTTAATTCAACATCCCATTTCAACATTATATAAACTTCTTGAAAATAAAAATATTCTAAACATTCTAAACACTTGATCTATAACCAACCATACTCTAGATCGGTAATCAGTATACAACAAATATCCAGAAATGGCAATATTAGAAAGTACTAACTGTCATTGACTTGATACCTATTGAAAACCAAACCTTTGTGCACTTCATATTATCCCTCCCCGTGTACTAAGAGTACTGACTGTAATCAACCAAAACGGTTATCCATGTTCAACTCCTCTCTAACCATCCACGTTACATATCCATTGTTTGTATTTCATATCATTATGAAGACGATATCTCCTCACTTTCCTCTACTTCATTCCCTTGTTTTCCTGAAACTTTACCTTTCTTCACCCTATACTCTCCTTTATGAGTGGAAGCAGACCTCTATCTAAGTAATCCTCCCAAATTATCTTTTGACACTTTTTATTTCCGGTATCTCTCTTCGCCTCGTCCTCTTTAAAAGCTGTATCCCATTCTCGAACTAATTTCTGGACTTCAGACTTTTGTTTTCGAACGCAACTTTTGTGATCAGAGGATGCTTTGTTCATTGTAGCTGATTGTATGTCTTGAAGACCGCGCACTGCTGATAACCATGAATTGAAAGGCTTAACACAAGTATCGGCATAATGGTTGTGAAAAGCTGACCCGCGGTCATCCAAGATATTATAAACTTGGTTTTCGCCAGTCTTGTCCGCGTCAAGTAGAAGTTTGGTTTCATTCTTTGGTACTCCGTATATCGTATCGAAAAGAATATCAAAAAAGTCGGGATATTCGCAGGCTAGCATCAACACTGTGTTCAAATCAGGTTCATGTGCCGAGTAGTTTCGTTTCTTTCTAGCGATTGCCATCCACTTTGGCTCATTTTGTTGCTGCTGCTGAAGGGGTACACGGGATGACGTCATTCGAATTAGTCGATTTCGCATGCTGACTGTCTCTCCGATATATCCTTGCTTCTTCTCTCTATATGTTTTCTTCTTATCTCTTTCCAGCCTCTCGATTATTTGATCCGAGACTCTTTTTGACTCCTCTGAATCTCTTTTCAACTCCTCAGTATCTATTTTCAACAGCTCAATATCTCTTTTCGACTCTTCAGTACCTCTTTTCAACTCCTCAATATCTGCTTCCATCCCCTCCATTTTTTTTTCAAATGCGAGATTCAATATATTGTCAAGGCTGGGATTGTTTGTGATTATCTTCTCGTGTGTAATAGTATCTGTGTGGCGAACCAATTCCATTCTGTCCACTTGTTCCTCGACCTTTGGTTTAATTGACTTAAAATGACCCTTTCCAAATAGCTTGAAGTCTTCATGACCGAGAGAAAGGTTTCCTAGGAGATGATGCGTGGGGCGATGATGAGGCAGTGGTATTTTTGCACTGGTTGTTATAATAATGGTCCTGAGTGTAGATGGTCCCGATGAAATATGTGTGTCTTTGGTCGTGTTTGTATTTGAGTTTGTATTCAAGACTAAATTAAATGTTGATCTAGACTGCTGTACCGTTCAAAAAGCTCGAGCCATGGCTGAACTCTTAGCCACAAAGCAAGTGGTTTGGGCCAAAGTGAATTTGTAGAGTGGAGATTTGTTTTAGATTTCGACAACCATATGGATCTTATAGGTTGGCGGTAGCAAAGTTTTGTTGAACACTGGGTGAGTTCAAGAATAGCAGATGCGCTGCAAAGGAAGGCCGTAGGCGAGTATTACGCACTCTCACCTCAATGGAAACGATGTGTGATATTTCCAGCCACCGAGAACATCAAAAGACGAACGTGAAATGAGTCTGTGGCGAAATTTAAAGTCGGGATTTGCTAGAAGGGTTTCTTTGACTGGTCTTGACAAAGAATCAGGAGTCGAGGGGGCGAATCACGTGTCTCGTCATTTATCGCGCCTTCCCTTGTTGTCGTTCCTTCCCTGCTTTACTCTTTCATTAATAAACTTCACTTTACCTGCTGGGTAGCATATACTCTTTATCTTCGATGACTATATAAGTAATCGATAACTTCTATATTTCTTCTCCAGGTCATTGAGCCCAACTATTGTAGTTTCGGAACGACGACGATCTGGTCATATAGAAGTGATCAACATCACTTTTGTTAAATGCGAAAATAATTCCGTTTTGGCTCTTCGTGAGCATCTTTTCATCTTTTCGTTTTCAGGAATCAAACTTTCGTCTGAAGACCATCAGCCAACAGGCAAGATGTTCAAATTTCAATTTCAGGTTCCGGCGCCCTGTCAGAATTGTCGTCGTTTTCATTACGGATACTGTCATGATGCCCCGAGACAATGCTGGCGTTGTAATGATTACAACCACATCGAACGCTATTGTCCACGTCGTCGTACAAGATGGCCTCGCGATCAAGCACTGCCAGGAACTCGTCAATGGTGTGATTACCACGGCTTGAGTACTGATCCTACGCTTCGGTGAGTACACAATTGACAATTGTATTTAACATCCAAGAATACCACTGACGTTCCTTCTCCATAGGACTAAAGTTCTCAACGCATTGAAGGTTTCCCCAAGCTGCAATATTTACATTGATGATCATTGTATCTACAAAGGTTGTGTAGAGCATCATTTCCGGCGAGAAGAAGTAAGAGGCAGACCTTTGGCAGAGAGAATGACTCGCCGTAGATCCAGGTGAGTAGCTCTCATGAATCGTAAAGACCGAAACATTGATTCAAACAGATCTCCTGGACGAGAGCAAGTAAAGCGAGGTAGATCTCGTTCACCAATTCGTCGAAGTTCGCCGTCACAAATGGAAAGACAGTTCAGGCCTCAGAGACAGGTCTCCCCAGTTCGTCCAGTACGTGGACGACCTAGAAGCCCATTACGACAGCCAAGACAATCACCACCACACACACCAATGCGACCTCGGGGACGATCTCCAGTTTTCGGTATCAATGGGGCTACTAACCGTCAAAATAATACTGCAGCCGCAGATTTCAAGAATTTCCAGTCTTCGTATTTACAGAATCAAGGCTTGTCTGCCAGCCAAAAGCAACTACCAGAGCAGAATATGCAGCAAAGCATCGGAAGTGTGGTTTCTTCAAATATAGCCAATCTCAACCCATTTCCAGCTTCTCAGGCCCCATTTGGCACAGTATCGGCAAATGCACCCCTACAAGAAACCGAAAAGGGTGGCTTTATTCATAGTATTGTCGCTCTTCAACAGCCACTTCAAAACGTGCCTTCAAAGGGACAAGACAACGAAGAGGTGTACGTCGAGGATCCATATTTCGTACTAGGAGTCAGAGAAGAAGCTCTCGAGAGGGAGTACGTCTGCAAATTCATTTCGAATTTGCCAAATGCAACTGTGCTAACACTGGAACAGGATTCTCGAGGCCTACCAAAAGCGTATGTGGGAAGTTGAGCTTGAACGAGTCGCAGACACAGAATACACAGAAGCTCCTGGACCAGATAATGTTTGGGATCAGAGTGTAGCCATATTGCGAGCGGCGAAGAAGAAACTTGTGGGTTACTGAGGCTTTCGAGGTTCCGGGTTGATACGAATGTACCCTGACTTTATTTGGCTCTTGTAACGAAGATGAGAGGTTATCACACGAAAATTTGGGAATGGTATGTGGGATGTTATATTTGTGAATAAATACTGATGTGGTTGAATCTGATTGACAGGCTGTAAAGGGATATGAGAAAAACGAGTTGACAAGATAGATGACCAGAATTTAGTTTTGCAGAATATAGCTTTGCAGATTATGGCTCGTATTTAGTTTTAACGGCTATACCGCTAGACAGTACCTTGTGAAACCTTTGCCAATACCCTAAGTATGCCATCACTCATTATAGTATCTGAACATCACTTGAGCCTGGCGCTTAAGCGCAAAATAACATGCATACATTCATTTGATTGAAGCGTGCATCCCAAATTCAGAGGGTAGTAATACTGGCTGTTTGTTCCTCGAGTCGACAATAGTGTCAATCGTGTCATTCAAGATAAGAAGACGGTCGATAGAACTTCTAAGTAGGCATCATATACCATAGTTATTGTAAGCGACATACCCCAGTCAAGCATGGTTTAACATTTTGTGACACACTCAGGGTATCCAGGAAACACATGGGAATTATTGAATGAAATGCCACGATCCAAACCCTGTTGTAAGCAACTTGCTAAACTGGTTAAAAATCTTGGGCGTAGTGTCCTAGGTACTACAAAATACCTCAGTGTGTTACTTGACTATCTGTTACAACTTCGAACATGAACCGATGAGAAGTACCGCCTAGCTCATCAATCCGTTGAAAACCAGACACCTATTGGCTCTATCCCAAGTGGAGTCTCATTTTCGAGATCCTCCATTGTTTCTATCACTGCAAGCGCATTAGCGCTGGCTTCTATGCAATATTAAAAATCAAAAGAAAATGGGGACTTACAGTCAATTATATCTTGCCTTCCACTCTGAGTTGCATTCCAAGCCAGCCTAGAGCTAACCCTCACGCTCCTCAAAAATGGCAATCTTCCTTCTTCCACTGCATCGTAGACTGCCCCAGCAGTAATATTAACCTCCGTGCCTGCTGTGCCGCTGCAATCCAAATCTAATATTCGCAAGGGGTGGCCGGGGGTAATATTTTCGAACAATGCATCTGTGATAAAATCGGCAGATATTCGGAAAGCGGTTAAGGACGAGCACGCCAAAAGGACGTAGTCTAAGGCCCCAACACCCATACGATTCATCGGGTGTCGAATTGTTAGGTGTTGCAATTGAGGTCCCAGGTGCTCTAAGGTTTCTAAAAGTGCAGGAGCATACACCATACTGCAGTGTTGAATACTGAAACGTGAAAGTGTCGATGGGACATGGCGAAGATGAGTCCGAAGGAAGTGGTCATCGACTCCGCCTGCTAAATGGAGGCCTTGTAGCTTTGGTGGCCATTCATATACTTCGTCAATTCTGTCTTGATCACTATTCGAGGTTCGCGGAAAAAGTAATGTTTCGAGTTCTAGCAGTGTCTTGAGAGTTTGAAACAGTAAGCGGGTCGATATCGAAGCGGAGATCAAGGAAAGATCCAGGTATCGGAGTTGGGTACATTTGCTGAGAGCGGGGAAGGAGTTGATAGCGAATGAGGCCTGTGGTGCTACAAATTCGACAAGATTCCCCTTTAATCGGCCCAGTAAACGCGCAGTCAAGCTCCTAGAACTATTGTGAACTAATCCTCCCATATCAAGCCGGCGGACCAAAGGTGCGAGTGCGGATTGCCGTATATGTGCATTTTTGGAGGGGCAAACAGTGGCTACAAAGTTATTAAAGTTTGTGCCACTAAGATATGGTCGCTCATATAGAATAGCGATAGATGCCGAATACCAGATCCTAGATACCAGCGCGCATGAGTAGAAAGTGTATTGAGTATCCAAGCGATTAGGAATGTAAGATAGGATCTGAGAAATTATCTCCATCGGGAGAAGGATCTCCTGCGCAGGAGCTTTACGATAAAGCTCTGCCATTGTTCCAGAAGCCAGCTTGGGCTCTGAATTTTGTGATCTAATGGATAACTTGAGAGGCTGCGACATCTCCACATTCCAATTACTCTGTGCGTCGAGAGCCATTATTTGGGGTCCAACGTCGAGGGTGCTTCAATGGTTCCTCAGTGGTCCGACCTTTCTGATCTTACAGCGCTGTTAGTGTTCGTGTTCCGGAATTATTCACGGCTTAAACAAAGAATTTGCCAATCTTTCAATGAAGCAGAGAGGAATCATTGTGATGGAAGCAAAATAAAGGTTTCGTATGGCAGATGATAGTATATTTTGTGGCTTCCGATATACAGGTAGCCTCGCCACAGCGTGTGAGGCTTTATTTCGGGAGGATTAGTCAGCCTTATCGCTTGCGGGTACTTTGACGACAATAACGTCATCTGGTACTGAACTCGAATCTAAGACTCGAAACTACAACACCAACCGTAAGGACTAACATCTCATAGTCGTATCTTGGAAAGTCTCCTTCTTGGATGCAAACGACAAGTAATCCAAGATTCTCTTCTCAACCGTCGCACGAAATTTCGGTCAAATCGCTCACAGCAAACATGTCAAACGTGCACCGAATACTCATCTCGTACAGACTCTTCACACTCCCAAACTAATTCCAATTTACATGTCTATAGGTATTTCATTCCACTGTGTCTGACCCCCAGTCAGTTCGCTCATGTGATCCACCTGAGCGCTATCCGTCGCGTTGTAGTCTATTGCAAGTTTCTTAAGAAGATAAAAAACACGAAAAAGACTTTCAAGAAGCAAAGCTAGCCGTGCTAATATCTGCTATGAGGTTAACAGACGGTACGAAAGGACAACTGTAGACTTGGACTTGCCATGAAATAGATATCACGTACCCTCCGCTTTATACTGCCCCATATGAATCCGGCAATACGAAAGAAAGTAGTTCAAGGACAACACATACTACCTTGATGTCTCCTTTTCTATGAGAACCAAGCCGTCTTGATTTTGAGGTTGGGTTATGTTGCGCTCGAGACGGCAAAATCCTGGCCGCCTAAAAAGCTTGGACCTTGAGGCTCAATGATTTAGTTGCGAGTGACTTGCTCCAACCACAATTTATTTTCATATTGATATGAGGATGAGAAATATCGAGTTTCGGATTTGCAAGAGAAGCAATCTTTGTTAAAGCGCATATCTAGAAAACAGGGAGACCTCACGATCTGGAAACCGAAAAGCACCTTTTCGAAGATTTGGAACAACGGTTGAAAAAGTCTGTGTTAGGCGCGTGTTGCGAGACGGAATTGAGAGAGTCAATTGTTGGAGATCATGGCCGGCACGAAGCGCGCTCGTTCACCTTCACCTCCAGGTTCTTACCTCTACTCAAAGAAGAAATCAAATTCCGCGATAGAGGCACGCGTAGATCCAATCTATGGGCAGCGGAGTGCGCTTCCAGCAGATGATGATTCTCTCAGCTTAGACGAGGACGGTATAGATGCCTTAACCTATCTGAGATCAGTTAGGTGAGCATGCCCCTTGTGAACTTCGATGTTTGCACATAAGAACATGAGAACACAAGATAGTGCTGAATTATTACTTTCAGTTGGAATTGTCGCTAACTGTAAATTCCAGGGCCGAAGCAGAAGACCTCCCACCCATATTCTATGCTTCCGCAGAGACTGGGAGCTCAAATGACAACGGCGAGTACGATCGATCAATATATGAGAGTGGTATGGGCGATTTCAGAGGGGTTTACAAGGATGGTGCTTATTATGCAGCGGCCGAAGCTGAAGAAGAAATGGAGAGTGAGGTACACGAAGGCCAAGATCCCCGATCGGCGTATTTCAACTCTATCTTGACGCGATTCGAAACTTTACGAGACAAACTGCACCAAGTTCCCCCGACAGACCTAGTGAAAAATCTAGATGCAGATCATCCCACATATTTAAACGTGTTGAGCACCAAGCTTTGTAGGTGGTGGAGATGGAAAATGAAGACAGTTGATCCGCTACCTGTGCAGATAGCTAGTATGGACAAGGACACAGTTCTGAGACTACTGAGGCTCCTATTGACTGGCACGTTGTTACAAAGTGGCTCTGATATCAATTTGAAGGTCAGTATGTGGATCTGGGCATTATTAGCTAGGCTACCGGTAAGAGGGGAATTGAGTAGCGATGAGGTAGGAGTTGTAAGAGAATTAGGGAAGAAAGCTGTGATGCTTGGTGTTGGATTAAAGGCGGGTGGTGACTTGAAAGAGGGCTTAGATGAGGTGGAGAAAGTATTCGAGGCCGATAATGAGGTCGAAACTGCGGATGATGAAAATGCCACTGGCTACAAAGATAAGAACACAGAGAGGATTGAGAATCTGCCAGAAATGGAGCGCCAGATAACACAGAACAGCAATAATGCTTCGCTGATATTAGACTCGACGGACAACTCTATGCAATCAATCACAACAGCAAAGCCTATTGCTCCGGATGGAGACGCTTTGGGAGCGACATCAGATTCTCATGAACTAGAAGCATTCAAATCCCGCTTACTCGCTAATCTTGCTTCAAATCCGCTTGTCGGTCCCACAGCAATCGCAGATTTTCAGCCCCCCGAAGCAGAAGAGCCTACCAACTCCACAACCGAAGCGTCAGCGCTCACAGCAGCGCAAGAACCATCTGACTGGAATACGAGAGCAACGATTGACATGATTATCACGATTTCAGGTGAGGTGTACGGACAGAGAGATCTGTTGGAGTTTAGGGAAGTATGGGGTGAGTAGGATTCCCTCGAGCGGCCTGATGACAACATTTGAACCATGCGGCAGCCAGAAACTCATTTAGCAGAAATACGTCAAACAAATTTCAATAGGTGTTGCAGACAAGTAGAGTCTAATCTTTGCATTGTTTTCTTGCTTTAGCTTGAAGTGTTATGCGTGGCTGTAAGTATCTCCGTAGTAGGTTTTGCGGCAAGTAATATTTCTTTATAGATACAAATGGGGCGAACTAGCTTGATTTTCATCAGCTGAAGATAATACAGGTTTCTAGTTCTCATTGTCACATTCACCTGTTCCATATCATCGGCGATTATGTCAACATTAATGATCAGTTATGTAGAAATAAATGTGAATACAGGAAGTATTGTATGATATACAAAGACCGATGGAATGCTAGCAGCCTTTCCAGATATTGCAGCTCTAGGCTATACAATCATGCTCAAATAATCCATCCAGAAACGCCTTCCCAAATGTATGCAATCGGCACACAGCTCATTCCGAACCATTGATACCCATAATGCAGATCCCATCTCCCATAACACGCAAATATTGCCCGAAGTCATTGATAGCACAGTGTTTGCTGGTCTTTCTTAAACACCACCCATTTGAACTTCGTCTGCTAAATTATAATCCAAAAAGTCGGCTTCTTCAAAATCCACATCCGCATTTCCATCTCCACCAAACCTCATCATTTCACTTCCTCTGTCCTTCTCACTCTTCCTGGACCTCGGCATCGCAATTCTTCTATCTCCAACATCCATCAAAGCTCTCCCCCCATTTCCGCCCTGTCCAAATGCATTTTCTCCGTCTTCTTCGTCAACAAATCGCCTCTTGGAGCCATTGCCACCTCCGTAACTTCCGACACTATCATTACTCAGCATGCTCTCTTGACTGCTGTCCCATATTCTTCCTTCGTAGTCTTCCTCATCCTCATCTTCAATTGTCTCGCCCGATTCATGGTATCCTTGTACACTCATTCCCCCAACCTTCATCAAACCGCAGAAAGGTGTCAGTTCCCTAATTCCGGCACGAGGTCTTGTTCCTTTGTATTTCGGTGCTGCGGGTGTCGAAGAAGGGGATGCTGATGCAAAGTTTGATTTTGTGACAGGTGTGGTGTCTGAGAATAGATTGAAGGCGGAATAGGAACCGGTTTTGTATCCTTCGGGGACCGACTTGCGGATGCGCATGCCGACGGATAAGAGGGAGGACTGAATTTGATTTGGGAGAGTAGGTGGTTGGTATTGGGAGGGAGTCGGAGGTGCAGGAAGAGATGTAGTGCCGGGAGTGAAATAGGATGTTATTTGGGACTGAGAGCCGGCGTAGGGGCGTTTTGCTTGGCGGGCGGGCATGATGTTATTATTCTTGGTGGGTGAGACAGTATGGGAAGTTTGGTGTTAGGTAGATGTCTCCCCTTTGATGAAGTTGAGGTCGGGTTAATAACAAGATGTTATTGAGTTTGTTGTGATAAGTCGAAAGGAGTTACGGTGTCAAGACTAAGGACAAAGATATCCGAACTCAATTATTGGATTGGTGGCCGCTAAATGAATGTTTGCACAATGAGATGAATTTTGATAAATTAAACACAAAAGCAACTGAGATGATGATAACGACAATGGATTTGATATTGGTCAAGAATGAGAGGTTGGAAATTGTGCAATGGTTTTGTGAAATGAAAGAGGGGCTCATGCAAAATGACTTTCCCTGCTATTCAATAATGAAACCGGCTGGGAAGCGCGATCGACCGCGAATTGTCGCGTTTAGTGGTTTTATGCTTACATAAGTAGTGATTGCGGGAATGGACCTACAGAGTAGTCTGTGCTTCCCGACAAACGATAACTGATTGTCTTCTCAAGAGCGTACGGGAAGCAGAATTCCAATCCTTCATAGTGAAATGCCGGAAATGTACTTAGTTTTATGTTGTGTAAGTAGAGATTGACAAGTGCCAGTATTATCTATCCGAATGAAACGGGATTCAGCCTCATGTTGCAGATACGCATACACAGCCGTGAAGGAGTGGATCCTGGAGCTTGAAGATCCAACAAGCAACCAACTCAAAGGAGACGTGAGATAGTGAACTCAGACTCAAAGATATGGATGGTGCGGCTCATTCCGATCATTGTAGCCTTTTATCAGATACCCCGACGGTCCTCTCGTCGACGGAACGTAACCTTGAGCTGGGGTACATCTTCCCCAGTTTGATCCCCTGAACAGTGTTTTCCCAGGGCCGTCCTCGAAAATGTGATGGATCTGGAGATCTTGAAGTGATATGTGCTGGCAGCAGCATGTCAGCTCGTCAGACGATATGTGACTGGGGAGGTAGCTACCTGCCCTACTTGTGCATGCGTCACACAGTCGCATCAACCCTACCAGAGATAGAGATAGGGTAAATTAGTAGATCCGAGGGAAGGGTGACGTTAGATATCTTGGCCTTCTCATTGGCCCAACCGGCTGTGCTGGACAGCCAGATTGCCAGGTTGAGAGTACTCTGTATGGCTTTGTAGGCGCAAGGATTGGCCGAGACCACTGTGAACGAAGCTTTCGAACATTGCGAGCAGTTTGATCTTCTGGACAATCAATAGTGCCAAATGCGGTGTCTGTTCTAAGCAGCAGGAATCTTGTCTCTCGTCCTAGGAGAAATCAAGAAGCATACTCTGCATACCGAGGAGCAATCGTGCGAGTAGCTACCCAATTGTTCCAAGACTGACTCGACCGTATTAGCTAGACCTCCAAGAATTTGTAAGGATGGATGCTGGGCGGGGACCCCTGAAATGGAGCTTTGACCACTTAGAGATAAAGATAAACACCAAAAAATATATCTCCACACTCCAACTCATTCACTTCGTACGCGCTTCACCCTTTTCCCTCACACCCTTCACATGTGCCTCGCTCGCATCCAAAGATTCGTTGAACTGTAGCACCCACATACAAACGTTAAAAATGTCCCTTATCGCCCAAGCATCCCGCCAGCTTTCCGTGAACTCCCGGCGCTACCAGCTGCTGAATCCGACAATATTGAAAAGCGGGAAGTCTGTGAATAGGATAACCAGCTTTATCTGGAACCCTGCTAAGCCAGCTTGTACCCAACGAAGATCTATATATTCTTCTCGATTGCCATCGACCTCCTTCTCTTCTTCTGCCACTCATTGCTCTCCAAAACAATCCATCAAAGCTGCAATGGCTCCCATCACTCACCTACGTCGGTCTAGCACTGCAACTCCTGTAGCTGCAAACCTCCTGCCAGGATTTGCTTTTGCTTTTGAGTATGTATTTTAGCCTTTAGCATACATAGTTTCCAACCTGACTGGTCTACAGCATTGATGGTGTCCTGCTTCGATCCTCTTCGCCAATCCCTGGAGCATCCGAAGCTTTGAACTTACTTCATTCAAACAACATCCCTTTCATCTTATTGACCAATGGAGGAGGTAAACATGAAAGTGCTCGTGTCGCAGAGCTGAGCAAAAAGCTCAATGTTCCTCTTACTGAAGAGAACTTTGTTCAGTCGCACACACCATTCAAACAACTTGTTGAGGAGTCGGATACAACCGAGAGTCTTAAGGATAAGACAGTTCTTGTCACTGGTGGAGATGGAGATAAATGTCGCAAGGTTGCAGAAATGTTGGTCCCCCTTTTTCTTTCCTCCGAGTAGGCTGTTTTGTTTCACAAGATAACCTTATATGGTGAATTCATTTGGGTTTGAGACATCAAACCTAGTAAAGATCCCAAGCAAATACCAAACATGTCTGGGAGACGAAGCTAACCTTGAATACACAGGTATGGTTTTACCAAGGTCGTCACACCTGGCGATATCCTCATGGCTTATCCTACCATCTGGCCCTTCAACCAAATCTTTAGCGAGTATTATAGCAAGGCTACACGCCCGCTTCCCAGACCAGTTGATCTACAAAACCTTCCTGAATCTCTCAAATTCGATGCAATTATGATCTTCAATGACCCTCGTGACTGGGCATTGGATACTCAAGTTGTACTCGATCTCCTCTTGTCTGAAAAGGGCATTCTCGGCACCTATTCCTCCAAGAACGGCGACACTTCACTACCTAACAACGGTTGGCAGCAAGATGAGCAACCAAAGCTTTTTTTCTCAAACCCAGATCTCTTTTGGGCAACGAACCATCATATGCCTCGTCTTGGCCAAGGAGGCTTCCAGGCATCTCTCGAAGGCGTTTGGAATGCTACTACCGGTGGAGCGAAGTTAGAACGCACTGTTATTGGTAAGCCACATCCAGCGACATACAAATATGCTGAGCGTGTACTCCACAAATATCGTACACACATGCTCGGTGGCAGTGGCGAATCCAAGCGAAAGATTCCACACCTGAAGCGCGTATTCATGGTCGGTGACAATCCAGAATCGGATATCCGTGGTGCCAACGAATTCGAATCATCTCACGGTACAGACTGGACCTCCGTTCTGGTCAAGACTGGGGTCTATAGAAGTGGTACAGTTCCTGCCCACAAGCCAAAGGCGATCGTCGGAGATGTCTATGAGGCTGTTAAGTGGGCTTTGGAGCAAGAAGGTTGGCATTCAGCGTTGTAATCATTTCATTTTTGTTAGTTGCTCTTTTTGCATTGTTGTGGGCGCGGCATATTTACTTTTGGACATGGGGATGGATAGGTTCTGTTTTGACACTGAAAAGCGAGCGAACGTTCCAAAAACAGACATGCATTGCGAATGGTGTTTCATAGAGTGGGGGAGTTTCGGTTGCATTTTGATTTTTGTGATGTGCAAAACCATCATTTGAAGACAATGGATGAGATACCAATGAGGAATGGCAATAGCCAGCCACCTCACTTATATAGATTAGATGGATGGAAATATAAAGAATTCCAAAGCAAGAAAAGGTGATAGTATTATGAATATCATCGTATTTTGTACAAATGTGAGCTACCTTTCCAGATACGCGAAATTTGCAGAGTAGTGTCATCTTCATGAATTTGAGGCTAGTTGCGATTCACTTTGTTTCCGCCATCGTGATGTTCAAAACCTCTTCTTCCATGAACAAATCGAAGCCGGCCGATGATTTCCCTGACTGAGGAAAGTTCAATCATGTCGTGGTAAAGTACTACTTTAAGAGGGTGAATTAAATCAGGGTCGAAATGACATGGCTTTGTAGACTTTCAATTGAGATTAAGACGGACATAAATCTTTTGATTTGATATGTCTCGGGAGGACAAATCTAATAATTGCAAAGTCGAGGCTTGAGACGTGCTTCTTGGGATGCTAGGGAATCAGAAATAATCCTCCACAGATTATCATTCTTAAATGTCCGAAAGTAATTCGTTCATCATATTTTGTTCTTGGATTTCTTTTCATGATTCAAACTTCCCTCGAGCTTCCTCTGCGCAACAGAATCTAGCCCGCGGTAGAGTAGCGAGCGGGGCGGAATTATCCAGAAAAGTGACATTCTCGGCAAAAGCCGTTCTTTTTACACCGACGAAACGTCTACACTCACCCCTATCAAATTATTTCCCTCACGCCAACACATAGTGGATTTGGCGACGTATCGCAACCTCAAAGACCACAATTGCAGCAATACTCGACTTTCTTTTGATTCTCAATTCATGACGCTGGGGAGCATACCTTGCACATCATGAGTTATAGTAAAAAAGATGAAGATGGCGAAATGGCCATCATGCGTGTGGATAGAACCTCTGTTTTCCAAGAAGGTCGGTGAACATTCCCAATAACAGGCCAGCTAAGCTAACATTCAAAGCTCGATTGTTTAACTCTTCCCCTATACAACCTCGAAGATGTCGTGTTCTCCTTACGAAGATTGCGCTTTTATTATACACCGGCGAGAAATTCCCTACCAACGAAGCCACTACCCTTTTCTTTGGTATCTCGAAGCTGTTCCAAAATAAAGATGCCAGCCTGCGGCAGATGGTCCACCTTATCATTAAGGAATTGGCGCATTCCGCAGAGGATATTATTATGGTCACAAGTACAATCATGAAGGATACTGGTGGAGGAACAGATGCGATCTACAGGCCAAATGCCATTCGGGCGTTGTGTCGTATCATTGATGTGAGTGCGCCGGCTTATTTTAAGGGATATCATTGACACAGCCAGGCCTCCACAGTCCAGAGTATTGAACGAGTAATGAAGACCGCAATTGTCGACAAGAACCCTTCCGTATCCTCTGCTGCCTTGATATCTTCCTACCACCTCTTACCTATAGCTCGCGATGTTGTTCGAAGATGGCAAAGCGAAACACAAGAAGCTGCAACAGCTACGAAATCGTCGGGTGGCTTCTCCCTTGGTTTCTCGACTTCCAGCAGCCAAATGCCAGTTAACAACTCAACAATGGCACAATACCATGCGATTGGTCTTTTATATCAAATGAGGATGCACGACAGAATGGCATTAGTTAAGATGGTTCAGCAATTTGGGGCCGCAGGTGCTGTTAAGAGTCCCGCTGCAACTGTCATGCTCGTCCGCCTGGCAGCACAACTGGCAGAAGAAGATCAACAACTCCGAAAACCAATGATGCAACTCTTGGATGGCTGGCTCCGACACAAGAGTGAAATGGTGAACTTTGAGGCTGCCAAAGCCATTTGCGACATGCGAGACGTCACAGATGCTGAAGTTACTCAAGCCATTCATGTCTTGCAGCTTTTCCTTACCTCGCCAAGAGCTGTCACCAAATTTGCTGCGATTCGCATACTTCACAACTTCGCCTCCTTCAAGCCCCAAGCTGTTCATCCTTGCAACCCAGATATCGAACTTCTCATCTCGAACTCCAATAGATCAATTGCTACCTTTGCCATCACCACCCTTTTGAAGACCGGCAACGAAGCCAGTGTTGATCGATTGATGAAGCAAATTTCAGGATTCATGGCTGATATTACAGACGAGTTCAAGATCACCATTGTAGAAGCCATCCGTACCCTCTGTCTGAAGTTCCCCAACAAGCAAGCCGGCATGCTAGCATTCCTCAGTGGTATACTTCGCGATGAAGGAGGATATGAGTTTAAGCGCGCTGTAGTGGAGAGCATGTTTGACTTGATCAAGTTCGTTCCAGATTCAAAGGAAGATGCGTTGGCACATCTCTGTGAGTTCATTGAGGATTGTGAGTTCACAAAATTGGCTGTGCGCATCCTTCATCTTCTCGGATTGGAAGGCCCAAAAACATCCCAACCCACCAAGTACATCAGATACATCTACAATCGAGTGGTTCTTGAGAATGCTATTGTACGAGCTGCCGCAGTCACAGCATTGGCAAAATTTGGTGTTGCACAGAAAGATCCAGAGGTCAAGCGCAGTGTTACCGTTCTCCTTACCAGATGTTTGGATGATGTTGATGATGAAGTTCGTGACCGTGCTGCATTGAACTTGAGATTGATGTCAGAGTCTGATGATACCGCGGATCGTTTCATCAAGAATGGTATGTTTTGATAATTATATCTTCCCCTGCATCACTCTAACCATTTACAGAAAACACTTTCGCTTTGCCATACCTCGAGCATCAACTTGTTATGTACGTCACAGCTGATGACAAATCAACTTTCGATGATCCTTTCGATATTGCTTCGGTTCCGGTTGTTACCAAGGAGCAAGCAGACGCAGAGGAGCGAACCAAGAAACTCACAACAGTCACACCAACAATCAAGGCTCCAAAATCTGGTCCCACCAAGACTTCACAATCTGGCGCCGAAGCTGTTGCTTCCGCTTCTGCAACTGCTCAGAAGTATGCCCAGGAGTTACTCAAGATTCCAGAAATTACGCCATATGGTGCTGTATTGAAATCATCTCCTGTTGTTGAATTAACAGAATCGGAGACTGAATACGTTGTCACCGTCGTCAAGCATATCTTCAAGGAACATATTGTTCTTCAATATGAGGTTAAGAATACCCTACCAGATACTGTTCTTGAAGAAGTGTCCGTGGTTGCGAGCCCATCTGATGAGGAAGAGCTCGAGGAAGATTTCATCATTCCTGCTACCAAGCTCGTCACTGATGAGCCAGGTACTATTTATGTATCTTTCAAGAAAATCAGTGGTGAAGCTGCTTTCCCTTCAAGTACCTTTACCAATATCCTCAAGTTTACCACTAAAGAAATTGATCCAACAACTGGTGAGCCTGAAGACACTGGTTATGATGATGAGTATCAAGTCGAGGATCTCGAACTTACCGGCAGCGACTATGTTGTCCCTGCTTTTGCTGGTAACTTCAATCACATTTGGGAGCAAGTTGGTGCCTCCGGCGAGGAAGCCGAAGAGACACTCCAATTGAGTGGTGTCAAGAGTATAGCAGGTATGTTTTCTTTCTGGAAAATGCTTTTGATTGAAAACCTAATAATTTTACAGATGCTACTGAACAACTTACCAAAACACTTTCACTACAACCCCTCGATGGTACTGATGTACCAATCAACACAACTACTCACACACTCAAATTATTTGGTAAAACAGTTACCGGAGGAAGAGTTGTGGCTAATATCCGGATGGCTTATTCTAGTAAGTCGGGGGTCACAAGCAAAATTGTGGTTCGTGGTGAGGAAGAAGGGATTGCAGCTTTGGTTATTGGGTCTGTTGCTTAGGGGTTAGCGATTTCATGGAGTTGAAAGTTGGGTGCATTTGATGATTGTTGTTTAGATAATGGGTATAAGACGCTGTGGAAAAATGGATTGGCTTCATCTCATGGAAGATGGAGGATACAGCATGAATCATCGAGTCAAAAATATGAAATGTGTCACAATTAATAAGATTTGGCATGTTCGCTTTTTCGTAGTACCCATAGTTCCTTTGGTTTTCCAGATCCAGATGAACAGGTGGAGAAGTACCTAGTCTAATGTTCAATAGTGCGGTATTGATCTCATCTGAGTTGATATACAAACAAATTTGCAACTTGAATTGATACGATTCACTTAATACTATTCACGATAGGAGTATTTTGAAGAAAATTCTGCAATCAATTGCACAATGTGTTGGCTCTGTGGCCCTGGGTTTCTTTACTGCTTGCCCCTATCAGAATGCCTGAAAAGCTCGGTACTGATATGACGTTGCATAACTTGGGGCTTGGCACGTTTTCTCGAATTTAGAATTCTTGATTTGAGGTGTCTCGATTTTTCCTCACATACGACAAAGAACGAAAGAACATCGTTGAAGAATTTCAAATCCTTCTCATGAAATTTATCCTTACTCGAAGATCCTCCTAAACAACCCAAGGTCTCGTCACAATGGTGTACGTACGACAAGAAAAACTTCCAGGCCTCAAGCAGTACAAATATTCTGGTGTCGACCATTCCCTCTTATCTCGATATGTTCTCAAGCCATTCTACACAAATTTCGTGATAAAATGTTTCCCGATGAGCATGGCACCGAATCTGATTACCCTTACGGGTTTCAGCTTCGTCGTTATCAATATCCTGACTTTGCTGTGGTATAATCCGACGCTTGATGTGGATTGTCCACCTTGGGTGTATGCCAGTTGGGCTGTTGGATTATTCTTGTATCAAACCTTTGACGCGGTCGATGGGACTCAGGCGTATGTTTACATTCTTTTGCAATTGACACGAAAGAAAGAAAAAAAGCTAACACGGCGCGCGTCGAAATTACAGACGACGAACACATCAAAGTGGGCCGCTTGGAGAGCTCTTCGATCATGGTGTTGACGCAGTCAATACTTCTCTCGAATGTTTGATTTTTGCGGCTTCGCAGAACTTTGGAATGGGCTGGAAGACAGTCATGGTCTTATTTGCTTGTGCGAACTCAATTTGTGACCTCTTGCCAGCATTATGCTAACGATTGACAGCTCTCCTCACATTCTACGTACAAACCTGGGACGAATATCACACAAAGACATTGACATTGGGCTTGGTTTCTGGACCTGTGGAAGGAATCGTTATCCTCATCACAGTCTACGCGTTTACTGCAATCAAAGGCGGGGCGAGTTTCTGGAGTCAATCGATGTTCAGAACTGTTGGCATCCCACATTACGAGTTTATTCCTGAATTCATTTATGAATTGCCATTCAATGAGTGGTATATGGTTCAGGGTGGAATTGTGCTGGTTCTCAACACTGTACAGAGGTAAATCTACCCCTCCTTGACCCTTGTCAAAATGTCTCACAGCTAACGACCCCTCCAGCTCCATAAATGTGATCAAAGCTCGCAGAGCTCGTGGAGACAGATCTCGAGGCGCGCTCTTGGGTCTCGTTCCCTTCTTCTTCACGTGGTCGCTCATTCCAGCCTACCTTTATCTCAATCCGGAAATTCTCTACAATCATCTCGTTCCTTTCGTTTTCTTCGCTGGGCTTGTCAATGCTTATTCGGTGGGCCAGATGATCACTGCCCATTTGGTCAAATTGCCATTCCCTTACACGAATGTGTTGAACCTACCGCTTGCTTATGGCGTCTTTGACTCTGCAGGGCCATTTTTGAAGGAGAATTTTGGATTCGGATGGCCGAGTGCTCTTGGTGGCGGTGTATACCAAGTCGCATATCTCTTCTGCATGCTTGGTGTTGCGGTTGGAGTTTATGGAAGCTTTGTGGTGAGTATCCGTTTCTTCATCTTCGAATTTCGTTTGCTAATACCGTAAGGTTGATGTGATTGTTACAATTTGCGATTACTTAGACATCTGGTGCTTAACTATTAAACATCCATGGAACGAGGAAGAGGAGGCAAAGAAGGCCAATTAGAGTAACCACTTACAACGAATATAACGCGAACACGACGGCAGGGGTTTTGAGCATAGGTCGGAGCTGGTCTAGGGTTGGGATGGCTGGGCGGATACTTGCAAGAGTATAATATTCGGTTTGTATATATGCCATTTATAGCAATTTAACAGACTAATCCATCTACCTTTACATTCTTTCTCTTCCTCGTTTGTGCTGCCAAGGATACAACCTTCATTCTACGTGATACATATATCAAGAAGGATAAAAAGGCTAGCTAAAATTAGTTTTTTAGTGCCTGCGAAGTCGTGCACAATTTTGCAATTCGATCTGAGATGCTAGGCGAGGCTCGCTTTTAGAATATCCACCTTAATTACCCATGACATCTTCGCCTTTGCTTCTCCCCGCATGTGAAACATTTTTTCCGTTGAACTGTTTCTTATGCCGCCCTCGAGACAATTCAACGGACATGGTGAAATGAATTTTTGCAATTCGGACGACCGGATGCAGCGCCTCAATATCAATATGTCACCCCGTTTCTACACAATTAATCATTCAATACTGCTGAAAGGAATTGCAAATCTCGGTCTATGTGAAGCCGAAACCGCGAGTTGTGTATTCTAGGGTTGTAGTGACGATGAGCATCCAGGTCGATCTTGTTTCGATCCGCCATAGTTAAATTTCATGCATTCTGCATTCCTAATTCGGAGGTCATATTTCTCCGAAGGAAGTCAATTGGATCAAGCTTGATCTGAAGTTAGATCTGAGCCTGTAATTCCCTGTTTACTGTGCAAAATCTGCATGGTATTAGCCCAACCCCGCACAATGCAATGGAGATTTAGAAATGGCGAAGATGCACAGTCACATTTTGCCGAATGTTTGTATCTATTTAAGGTTCTATAGTGTCTCTGTATTACAACCCACATATAATTTATTTTTTATCTATACTTTGAGATAGCTATCTATCACTCATAATGAAATCGCTTCATTATCTCGCGATTTTGGCTGTCTCGCTCTTCAGTAGCATCAATGGAAATCCGACAGTCCTTACTTCTCGAGCTACTTGTACCGTTCAACCCAGTTTGAACGGTACGGATGATGCTCCTGCTATTCTATCTGCATTTAAAACATGCGGTAAGGATGGTACTGTCGTCTTCCTCAATCATACATATACCATCAATAGTATCATGAACACCACGGGACTGTCCAATTGCAACATAGATATCTATGGAACACTATTGGTGCGTTTTCAAGGCTCCTCGTACATCAACTTCGTCAACTGACTTCCTATATTAAGTGGTCCACAAATATAACCTACTGGCTGAACCACTCCATGGCTTTCGGCTATCAAAACCAAACTTCAGCATGGTGGCTCGGTGGCGATAACATCAACGTGAACGGATACGGATACGGGACTTTGGATGGCAATGGACAAGCTTGGTATGATTTTGTCAAGGGAATTTCGAACTATCCAAACAGACCTCACGCGCTTACGATATGGAATGCGACGAATTCTGTATTCAAAGGGTTACGATTCGTGCAGAGTCAGATGTGGTATGTTTTATTCCAATCATCTGATTTTATGGTATTCAAAGATTTAATGAATAAAATAGGACCATGACAGTCTTCAAGTCCTCCTCGATTCTCCTCCAAGACATCTACGTGAATAGTACTTCCTCTTCCGGCAGTCCCTCGCGTAACACAGACGGTGCAGATACCATCTACAGTGACAATATTCACTTTGATCGCTGGACAGTTGTTAATGGTGATGATAGCATATCTATGAAAGCTAATAGTACCAACATATTAATCACAAACTCCACTTTCTACAACGGGCTGGGAGTCGCAATAGGTAGTATTGGACAGTACAAGGGTGTATACGAGAGTATTGAAAATGTGACGGCGACGGGAATCGTATTTTACAAGACGTTGCATGGAGGATATGTGAAAACGTGGACTGGAGAGCAAGTGGGATATCCACCCAATGGTGGAGGTGGGGGTTTGGGATGTGAGTATTCTGGGACATGTTCTTTGGGGATCTTGAGAACGTTTCTAACATGAATGCAGTTGCGAAAAACATAACATTTGAAAATTTCTCCTTCCATTCCTTAAGGGGACCACCCTTCTCTATTTCACAATGTACGACGTTCTCTGGCACAGTAGGAAATTGTTCTTCGTCAGCGTGTAAGCACTCCAGCTCTCATTCTCCTCTTCTCCCCTTTCCCAATCCTACTACTTCATGGTTCTAAAGACATCTCCCCATGGGGAATATTACCACGTCCTCCCGAGCTAATGCCTTACAGTTCAACTAAGCGATCTGAATATGTACAACATATCCGGCAGCATGACGAATCCTATAACCAGTTTCCAATGTAGTGCTGTCGCCCCTTGCACAGACATCACTATGGAAAACATCAACGTCGTAGATGCGAATAAGACGGCTGGTGTAGGGTATAAATGTACAAATGTAGTTGGAACGACAGGGTTCACTTGTACGGGCCGTACTTGAATTTACGAAAATGATGAAGAATTTGTGGGTCTCCCTATAAGGACATCGGGAGAAGAGACATTCATGAGAGTTTTGGGATACGACCTGGAAGAATGATGGATTAGCCGAATGGATTGAGATAAATATATTGCTTAGGTGCATTCAGTAACTCTTTACTAACTGGAGGAAACTCTAGCACAACTCAGAATGCACCTCTAATAAGTATGCACATCACTTTGTGGCCGTACAGAATAATTGAGATGTACACAATAGAACACTGCATATGCACTGCCGGGCTACCATTGAACCCATCGGTGTCGACTCCGAGATTCTCGTATGGCCTATCAAGAATGATTGTCCTATGTGATTGAAAGAATCTAATTAGTCGTGCCAGTAAGAGTAAATAAAAGAGTCATTGTAACATTAATGTGTTGTACAAAGAAGTCTTCAGCGAATTTTGATAGGAATTGCGATATACTATATGCGTGCGACAAAAGCAGCATATTCACGTATATTATATACAAGCCTTCGAGCATATTACTGATGAAGGCGAAATGTAATAGTGAAGCTGAATTGAATTGGGCTGAGTTTGAGCAGTGGTTTGAACTTGTGTAGTATAGCTACACGAAAGAGGATTGGAAGATGATTTTGTAGGAACTTCAAAATTGACTAATTGGATAGGCGAAAGCTCGAATAGTTAAATAGGTCTGGTATCTTCATGACATAACTGGGTAATATACATGTTCGGAATCATTCTGATGATCCGCCAGATCTGGCGCAAGCCTCCAGGCGAGTATGGGGTTCCTTTCCAAATTTGGATGGTTTGGATGAGATGAATAGCGTGGATTATATTGAATGTACAGTTTAAAAACTTGGGCAACGACGAGTCTGACATACTATCCTATTGGGACTCTTAGAAAGTTCGCAAACAAGAGCCACGGATGGCTTTCATTCAATTACCACTTGTTTGTTTTATTGATCTCTGCTGGTATATATTCTCTTTGGCTTTTATCTCGGTCACAGCCTGCCCTTTGGTCGGCGGTGGAGAACCGACGAACCATTCAAGCATCACTTTCGTGAGACCCGTTAGTTTTAGATGACCACAAGACTATTTTGCTGAAATTTTTATCAAGCTTATTGTAATTCTGTTATGGTTCAATATTCAATACACAATTTCGACACTCTACAAATATATCATCGTTTCACATCGATTCTTACAATAATAAACACATTCTTGTCATCACGAAGAATCATTACAGTAGCGAATAAACATGGCACAGCGAGTCGATGTTTTTTGGTATCAACTGCCAGATAATTCAATCGCTCTCACCGAAGAAGAAACTGAAGATACATTTTCTTCCAAGCAAGATGGAAAATGAGAGATTGTTTTTGGCCCGTACAAAGAGGCGGAGAGAGTTTTAGGGACATAGGACTGTGGTGATGAGTCAAGTTCTCTTCAAAAGCTAGCGAAAACATGGATGGCACAAGATACCACAGGGACAAATGAAAAAAAAAAAATGGAAAATAAGAAAAGCAGATAAAAAAAACTGAGATATAACTTAAACTGCATCCATGAAAGCTATTATTTATCAATACGCGTATGTTCTAGACGTAGAAAAAAACCATATCCGTCATCGACTACCTAAACACTGAAAGTCACTTGAGCCTTGAATGGAATGAATCGTCTTATGATATTCTCAATGCTCGTGCGGATAGGCTCCTATCTGAAATGTTGATATCTCGATACAAGACGAAGTATAAGGAATTAAAGAAGGCGCTCAAAGAGGCAAAGGAAGAGAACGTGGATGGAAAAATTGAAGATGCCTCCGCAGCCGTGAAGAGAACGGATTCGAAGATCAAGAGTTTGAACTCCTCCATTGAGAAATACACCAGCAAGAGTAGGGGTTATGAGAAGAAATATGATGAGGAGTTCAACGGAGGATGTAGAGCCAATGATAAGAAGAGCAAAGCAGTGGATGAATAGTAGCCAGTGGGATAAAGATGAGGGAGTATGTCTAAAATCGAGTGGAGAGTAGATCACAGCTGTAGTAGAACAAACTTGAAAGTTGGATATACACGGACTTAAAGGGTTTTTATTATTCCTCAATTATTATTCATTAAATACTGCCTTCTTTATTAAACTCGCCTTATAGCTCTTTGCTAAATCTTATTGTCAACAAATAATAAATAACCAAGTCATTTATAGATGATGGGACTTCAAGGCTTGTATATTACTATAAAATGATAGTAGATCATGGAAACTCTGTGAAAGTTTAGGGCATGCCATTATTCATTGTTCTGAGGATCCGGCTTATATGGAGACTTTCATATGACAGGAACAAAGTAGCTAGGATTCAGTCGCTTATCAGTCAATCTAGTATGTAAACTGGCCATTCGAAGAATCGAATATGAATATCCCAGAAAATCCAAGAGCGAAACGACTTCAAGAATGAGGTGTAAATTGAATAGCGTTCACTAAACGCTCTTATTATTTCATAAAGACATACTACCGCCCAAAACTCCAAAAGGTGAACGCAACTAAGAACTCCTTGACGTACTTCACTCGTCTTGAGCAGTCTATCTCGTCCCATATATCCAGCAACCAGCCTAAACACCTTTGATATTCTCCGTGCCATCTCGTAAATCATAGTAACTCATCACTGCCACTTGCGACACTGTTCTCGATTGCATCCAGTATTGCGCTCTCCTCAAAAACTGGTCCTTGCCCATCGCACTTCGCAGCGTTCTTCAGCCTTTCACTAACAATTCCTACATCCACCAGACCTTGCTTGTACAGCGGATGTTTGATAATATAGTCCCACGTCGCACCCGCAGCCAACAACCTTTCCCCCTTATCACTTGTTACAATTCGATGGCTGGGAAATTTATTGTCGTGCGCATGTAGAACCTCGGTGTAGAAGTCCGTAGGTGTATACTTCATGGGCCCGACATTCGATAGAGGTTGCGGACTTCCATGATTAGAATGCCTCGATGTCGCTTTCAATATTTCATTTTCCGTCGCGGCTTTTGTAAGCTGTAGTTTCAAGCGCTCGTTTTCTTGAGCCAGATCTCCGGTATTTTTTTCCAATGCCGCAAGCTTGGCTTCTAACTCTTTTACATGTCGCTCTTTGCGTTCGCGGAAGGCTCGTTGTCTGATTTCTCAGGTCTTAGCATAGTATGGGATGGAGTGAAGCTTCAAAATGAGTGAGCTCAAAGAGATGGTCTTACGCTTGGCGGTTTTGGGCTTTGCGCCGGGATTGTGCCGGAGTCAAATTCTCCTCTTCGTCGCTATCTCGTCGCATCGCATCGTCCATTACGTCGGTAGGCATCTCGGTATACATGGGATGGGAGATCGACGGTTTGTGCTGTGAAAGCGGGGTTGTGACGTTGGGAATGCGCGAGTCGTACTGATTGGCATAATCATAGGGTTGGAACTGATCAAAGGCATCCTGCTGTGTGATGTTAGCAGGAACATTCTGCTCACAGGAGATGGGAGAAATACAGGCGGAGAGTTGCTGAATTCATCGGTAGTTGATGCGTTTGTATGAGTTGGGGTAGGAGGGAGGAGAGGGAAAAACGACTGAGCATTCGGAGTGTAATATGAATAATCCATCTTGTATCTTGTATGTTGAGAGGAGATCGATACGCCAAGAGCGTTATCGAGTACGAGCTATACTATCAAACAGTATTTAATATCTTCAACGAGAGATATCTTTCCGATTGTATCGATATATTCGCCCGCTTCCACAATGATATGAACTCCTAGAATGAATTCGCTGGCTTGAGAAGGCTTGTGAGGTCGTAGATGCTTGGAGCATTTGTGGATATGGATATGGATATGGATAATAAGGTTACACGCTAGGAACCCTGGGATTTGGTAAGGATGGCGACAAAAACGCCTGAGCATCACAAATCTTCCCCCCTTCAATAAATTCGGCAAAACAGGATAGCATCCTATTGCACAGATACTACATGCTTATCCCACTCCAAGTGTTTTGCAGACTTGTACGTTTGATGCCAGGAATGTCAATCATGAGACCTCTGCACTTATATCCCCGTGAGTAAGTATGCTAATTGCATGATATGTGTAATTACCCATGAGCCCTATGTCTCATTAGACGATTACCGTATGTTTCGACGAAAACTTGGGCATGGTCGACGAGAAGAACAGCTTTTTGTGTTTTTGAGAGCAAGCTGCCTGTGAGTCTATCATAATTGGAACACAAGTAACAGGTTCATGAGGGACTGATCCGATATCTGATCTGATACTAGAGTATATTCATCTCACAGATTTTCTGACATCACATTCGCACGGTTTCAGACTGAGTGCTTTCGAGAGAGAAGGAGACGGTTCATTCCATAAGCGGTGCTGACTCATCGCGCGACCAATCTTCATAAGTTTTTACGCGATCAAAGGTAATGCCCGATATCAACGTTACATACAAGTACAACGTTAGACTCTCAGCAGTACTATCTCACATCGTGAACCAGTTTAATCTCTGGATCGGACCAGTATCTCGAATGGCGCCTACTGACTAGACATATTAGGCATGGCCATAATTCCCTTGTTAGTATGAGTTTTCTTACATACTTGGACGCATTCAGCTTCGGCATATCAGCAGATTCGAATGGCTACACGTATGCTGGCATGATAAAAGCCATAATTTCTTCCGGGACGACAGTCCCCTCTACAATGACCATTTTGGAACATATGTGATCATACACCTCAGCCAAGCTTTCGACTTGGTGGTACAATTTTCAATACACCCTAATGACTGGTAGTGGCGTCAGAGCTGTTTAGACGACTCTATTGTCACGTTCTCCACGGGGAAGAGATAATCTATGTAACCGCGTGGCCACAAGATCCCCACAGTCTGCAGTATAGTATTGCCTAGCGCAGAGAGAGCTAGCACTCAAAGGCAATCTTGATCTGTGGTTATGGCGGAAAGACAAGACAATCATCGTAAATATAATTTCATGGTCGCCGAGACGTACCAAACCAACGACGCTGAAGCGGAAATATCATCAAGACATGTTGTCTTAATAGATTGCCACAACCATATATAATGAACTACGTGACATCAGTTGTCATCGATCTTTTGGCCTACCGTATTCCATATTGTCTAATGGTATAATGGTCGAAACCCTCTGTCGATTGTGAATTGAGTTCTCTTCGACTAAGGTATAATAAGTAGCCCATTTCCCCACAACCGTTTCAAGAAAGGCTATTTAATTAGAGTTGCTTGTTAGATTGCCCATATGCTATTCTTTCATTTCTCAAATTTTCTGGATGTCAATAATTCAATTTCCTTGAGGTTCAACAACTAGTGTCATTAACTTTGGCTGCGCTTCTGTCTTAGAGTCAATACTCACTTCTTCAAGCGTGTACAGATCACTCAATTAATCGTGAGAATTTGAATGAATATTTTGGCCAAGATTGATATCGTCGCACAGCAGTTGGTAGTGCATTTCCATTCCATGGATGCCAGCTTCTCTGGGGCGCAAGGGCATGGAGGGTCAAAAGCCGGCCTTCGAATATTCCAAGTAAGGAGATATATCTTCGTTCCGTCCTCTCACTTAATCACCTCACACACTTGCCAGTAGTTTATGAAGCTACCTAATGATTTTTTAACCTATATTTTTCAATAATCTAATCGGTGCCCATCAAAGAGGCCATATTCTTGTTTTTGATTGAAAGGTAGCACAAGTAGAGTTCCAGTTGAGCAATCAAAGTCTGTTCTCTCTTGAGGGCATGTTCAGGTGTGGCAACCGACCTCCTCGTATCTGCATTCATTATCTAAAGTTCAGGAACAAGCAATACCCGATATCTGTATGCAACGATACAAGAAACCGCTTGATATATGATTCAATCTGCTGTGTATATTCATCGAATAAGACAAATATCAGCAGCCACGTTAAGCATGCGGTCATAATTCCTCCCAATCCCTAAGGGCAGTGGTCTGTAGAAGGATTCGTGGGTTCGAACGAATCCCTCAAGTGGCGTCCAATTTTTATTTTTTTTGGACATTTTTATCATTTCAGGATAAGGAGCTATATTCAAAAGTGATAATCTGCATTGTGAGCACTCTTTGATCACGTAGGGTGTGACTTGAGTGAGGCTATTCGCGGGTCCACTATGCTCCTTCCCTCTTCGACAGACGTTTAGAACATTGGAGCTGTAGCATCTTTCAATGCATTCGGGACATTAAATTTGTTGAACAGTTCAAATTGTCTATATACATGAGAATGTCCACAAGATTTGAAAGTGATTAGTTGTAATTCAGATGATCTATTTTAAAAGCTGCTAAATAAATTGCTTCGAAACTATTTACTGGGTTCCTTCTGGGAATCCAGAACAGTCATCGTCTTCATTACCGTTATCCGCCCAAATATTGAAGCTCGTTTCTCGGGACGATTTCTTTCGAGCGGTGGTTGCTTCCTTCGTCGTTTTCCGCAGCTGCCATTCGGTAAGGGGCGCTGCCTCACGAGCAACAGCCAATAAGCCTTTTTATGGTTCTGCTTTGGGCTCCAACTAAATTTCTGGCAGCTCTCTAGCGTGAGCACGATAAGAGCTTTTAGAGTCAAGCTTGCGCCATTGCCAGCATGGCGAAGAGAATCATAGCAATATCGGATGTGAAAGAATTTTCAGAATCACCCAGAGACATGCTCTCATCTCTTCCTTGAAAAGACGCCTAAATGTATCGCGTGTATCAACTACGAAGTCTTTTTGGAACTCTCTTAGATCCGGCATCAGTGCCATATTTCTCAAAATAACAAGTCATGGAAAATCCCGTTAGCTATCAGGATCACTTGACTGTTCTCTATTGACTGAGGGGAAGGGATTCCAGTTCGTAAGTCCCATTGCAACAAATCCTTGACTTTATTTTCTTCCATTTATTCGGCCTCGCCACATCGAAATCTTTTGCTTATCTCTTTGAAACAGTGGAGTTCAAAGATGTATGTCGATAGGAGCTTATTCGTGTCAGACCTCGGATATTGCTTTGAAATTTCAAGGTCTCTAGTATCCAGCGTACAGATGCCGATATCGTTGAGCTGGGTTTGCTCCTTGCTCATCCCGAGGTCGATGGATACAACTATGTAGTCTCTAAAAGTATCGGGGCTGTCAGCCCGAAAAGGTTGGCAATTGCATTGTGGCATTTGTAATAGCACTTCAGAGGGAAATTCAAAATTTTGTTTAAGTGTTTGGAGGACTTTATCCTCTCGACATGGTTGGCAATAGGCCTCTGAAGTTTTGCAGCTTCCTGTTCGAAGAATGTTTAAATCCTTGAGATGCAAAGCTTTTTTCGAGGCATTTGTTTCGGGCGGTGCGGTAATAGGTGCTAACATAGCTAGATAAGTGTGACATAATTAGATATTATAAAATGATTAAATATTGTAAGATAGTAAGAGAATTGTGAGGTAGCTAAGTGACCATGTAATATACTGTGAAAAAGCAGACGATTAACGTCTTTGATAACAACAAGAGAGGGGGGACCTGAAAAGATTTATACGAAGCATACTCAGTCTGGCTAGAAATCTACTAATTCACTAGGTTAGGCCTAACACTAGGTGGTAGTTTACGTGCGGGCTCATACATTATTAATAGTGCGTTCAGTAATCTAATTTAGATAGAAACTTTTAACTCTCCGCTACATGTAAATCACTGGGCAACCCTTAAAATCATAGTGCATTTCGTACATGGATCAACCGGAGATGAAATCGATATGTCATGTGAAACCTTTTTGCAATCTTGAAATAGTGTAAAATTCCTCATATTTAACGACTATCCAAAAGCTTTACCCTCCCAGACATAGTCCAATAGTGACCAATACCGGTACCAGAGCGCGATATTGTGATATAGCTGACTGTATCACTCATATTACAAGAACAAGTGACGCAAATTCTTATCTTAAATTTTTCTTCGTTTCTCCGAGCTCTCGCTCCCTGCTGGACTTTTCCCTCTCCATCGCTTCGCTTCTTTAATTGACTTTCCTGCTGCTATCGCCGCCCATATTTTCTCCTCTTCTTCCTCAACCATACGTTTTTCGAGTTTCCGACAAGCTTGATTGAGACTCTCTATGAGCTCTAGAGAAAGATCCTCGCGTCCCGGAAGTTTCGAGTGGTCACTTTCCGAGTCCGAGAATGAGGCGGATAGGGGACTCGGTCCAGGCGCCATCTTTGGATTAAGCCTGAAAGCTAACTGGGAATGATACATTGTAGAGGCGTTATTTGTATTTGATGTTTTGAGATTTTGAGGTTCCATGTTAATGAAGATGATGAGAATGCATCCAAGGTTGTTAAATATTCTAGAAGAGGATACTGCGAGATGTACGGGATTTCCTGCTTCGGTACGGCGTCGTTATGTGAAAAAAGAAACGGTGGTATATCGAGTGTAATTGACCAGAGCTAAATGAGAATATATGTGTGTCACCTATGGTATCAGTGATGTGGATTTTAAAGTATACTTAGTGTCGATAATTGAATACCGTAAAAGTGAATGTGGACGAAGCTAGGTATGGTAGGCCACCCAAGCTGCTCGGCTAAGCGAACTCTAGTACAAGACGAACTTCATTACTAAGAGATTGAATGAAGCTAAATTTACTACGGTACACGTACGACATAAGCTTTTTCGGTCTTTCATGATCAACATGACAGTTTCGGGCTGTGGGGAAAAGAGAGGAGAATGGAAAGTTGAAAGATAGGGGAATTTGGATTTGGGCTTCTCCCAAGGATCTGAAATATCTGGAAACCCGATGAAAGTGAGGCTCTGTATTCTGGTTGCTTTTTGAACCTCAGTTCAATTAAAACACCTAGACCTTGTGAAAAGCTTATGGCTATCCTGAAGCTCTGTGAGATGGCATAACACAAACATCTAGATCCAACTAGACACAGGGGCTTGCCCCAAATATCTCGAAGTCTCCACACTTTCTTACAACTATTTCATGAGCTTAGAAATTAACACCCCAAGAGCTTACTTGCACCTCTTCATTTAAGACACAGTTCTATAGAGGTTTCTGGGCTTTCGAAGAAACCAGAAATCATTGGATACTCCTTTTTTCCCCCACCAGTTTCCTCTTTATTAGTGAGTGAATTTTATTCACATTGACTTACGGATGGTGATTTGCGAGAGTTTCATTGGATCGGAACTTTTCTTGATGAGTTTCATGAATTTCTTTCACAATTCAATATCTTATTGCTGGAAAATACTATCTATTTCTGCAACAATCCGATTGTGCTGTGAGCGTTTCATGTTACAACCCACAAAGGCAGGTGCTTATGTATATCATCCACTACATAAGTGTCGAAAACGGGCTGAAATAAACACACCAGTTTACATCCATCCCTCTACTCCATTATCACTACAACCAAAATCCAAAAAATCTACTTTCAATCACAAGCACCACATCACATCACACATTCTTCTCGATGTCTGCGATATCTAAGATGCCAACACAGAAGCAATACTCTGACAAACTTCTCGACCTTAAACTTCAAATGAAGAGAGCATCAATCAGAAAAATCAATGCAGAAACCAGGAAAATAAAGGCAGAAGCAAAATGGTTAGATGCACAAACAAAAAGCGTCGTCATTTTCAACAAACAGGCCAAACAAGCTGCCAACGGTAGCAATCCAGATACATGAAGGGAATTCAGGAGATGGAATTTGACTCGGGGTGCTTTTTGAGGAATTGAATCGTGGTATGAGAATTTTCTTAGAGGCGTGGTCAGCGAGGAGGATGCGAAGGGTGCGGATGGGTGGTAGGTGAAAAGAACTTCTCATTCAGGATGATGGTTCTTTTGGTGGTTGATAGAAGATCCCTCTTTCCGTTGCTCCTAATCATACCCAAGGTGTAATTTGAGTGCTTTCAACTGTCTTTATCTCTTGCTTCATAAGTTTTGCTCTCCCTTAAATGACGTGAAGTCTTGAGTGACTGTATGAACAATTCTAATTACAATACCCTAAGCAACGTTATTAGATTTCTGTAGCATAGTTGATATCGACGTATAGTGGAAGTTCAGGGGAGCTCTGAGAATTTTGCCATCAAACCTGTGAAACAGCCTTTGTTCTCATGATGCAGAAGTGCTATCCTATCGTTTTCGATTCCTATCAGAAAAGGTGGTAACATCTTTGATAAAATACTATCATGCTTGGAATTCAACATTATAGCTCAGTACTATTGGTGTTTGTCATTGAAAATGGAAAACGAACTAGTGATCAAACATAGTAAAATCAAAATTCCTTGTGGAATATGCTTGCTACTTCAATGTCTTGTTTCTGCTTGCAAGATATTGTTTCACTAACGACTGATCAGATACCAATAAGACGATAACCTGCAGTATTTAGAGTTATACATAGTATCTAATACTACAGTCCAGGCCATTTCTATAAGGTATTTAAACTGTAGAGGTGCAGACCTTTGTATAGCCACATTTTGAATGGTCAAAAACATTGATAATTTGATCGTCAGGCCTTCAGCCCAAACAGTGAATAGTTAAGATTGTCTGTTAATCTTTATTACCGTAACAGTCCACCAATTCAGTCAAGAGCAGATAAAAGAAAAACCAAAGTAATAAAACGACACGGTTGAAGCTTCCCCAGCAAAATTCCAGCCAATACAAGAGCAGGATCTCGAACCGAGAATCTCCTTTCTACAAAACACAACCACCATCTTTCCAGCACAAATTGTTTTTGAATAACTACTCTGAGATAAACCATTCTCTAGACAAGGACTTCTTGATACCAATATTTGTTATTTCTGTACTCCTCGATAATCAATCTGCCATTATGTCGTCATTTTCTGCGCCCGCCGTTCGCAACGCTACTGGTACCTCTGGTGAGAATAGCGTCACGGCAATCAATATGCGCAATCGAGCGATTCTCTATGAAAGCAATAATCCCACCAGTTCTTTCAATCCCTCCGTATTGAATTTACTCAACAATATGGTATGTTATCTTCTATCTGCACTCAAATCTGGGGCTTTCTTTTCATTATCAACGTGGCTCTCGAAGAAATTTCTATCGATCTACTCAAGAGAGAAGGAAAGACTCATCACGCGATACCTTCCCAATTCATTGTACTCTTTCCAAGATTTCTAGCTAACGCAATCAAAGCCCAACGACGAAGCTTCCGAGTCCAGATTATTTGCCCGCGCATCCGAGAAAAGAAAATCCCACATCGACACCACTTTTCTCCTCGATGGCGCAGCCGACATCCTCCAACAGTCTGCTGAAAAATCCCTCGAAGCTTCGAGCGCCCAAAATGAAACCGTTGATGATGATAAATTCACAACTCCTTCTTTTTTCCGCTGTTGTCAAGTAAGTGTTCCGCTCTCCCTGCTTAATCTTTGGCCATCACATTGGCCATCTTGTGTTTCACATAAGCTAACATATACATATAGTGTCAGCAAACATCCGGTTCGCCAACTTGCCGAAGAGAAGAAGAGAAGATCGGTGTGATCCAAGGAAAAGAGCAGAAAATTCTTGTTGTCAATAGTGAATGCGAACATGAGAAGTGTTCTCGATGTGTTAATGTTGATGAGACTGGTGTGCGTGTTGGTGTCAAGCCTTGGGAGTTGGAGTGGACAGGTCCTGTTATTTCCAAACAGACGTAGAATCTGGTGTGGATCTGGAAAGTGCAGTGGGATGTGGCAAAGACTTGTTTATTGTGGAGGGTTGAGATGTTTGGACAAGCTGAGAAAGGATTTTGCAGTACTGCTTCAACCTAGGTGGTAATTGTTAATAACAACAAGCAGTATAAATAGTAAGCCCCAGATGCGGCAAGAAGATTTATTATCTCAGAACAACCCAGTGTGCCAACTTCCATCAGTAACTTAAAAGCCAATAATTGCAGATTGTAAATTACAGTTTTAATCATTTAAAGGCCAGTGGAATCTCAGAAAATCCATGTGTAATCCGGCCCCAAAATATCTAGGTATTATTATTCTATGTATACGAAACCATTCTCAAGTATATCTTGCAACGATTGCCGTTCTTTCAAATCTATATAATCTCACATCAGTGTGTTCAAGGACTCCTTTGTTCCTGCGCGGTCCCATCTAAGAGCCCTCCACTTTAATACACAAAAGAAGATCAGTATCTTGATTCTTCAAAAGGAAAAGTCAAAGCGGTCATTGAGTATCTCACTTCTCAGAATAGGTAGCTGGGGTCGCATCCCCTTCTACTTCAGGCACCTGAAGCTGTTCATCTGGTTCTTGTCGAAGACCTTCCGCAGGCGCCCCTTCACTTTCCACGAAATGTGTTATGCGTTCTCGTGGAAGCCATGATCCTACAGGTGTAAACCACCAGGAAATCAGAGCTAGGATTGTTACACCGGCCATAATTATTGGCGCATCTGTTTTGTATTAGCATATGGAGAAGTGATGAGCGGCTGTAAGAATTGTCGAGTACTTACAATTCAATGTAGCTCCAGTGACAGGAAATTCATAAGGACTGAAAAGGATCGCCACAACCCAACCGTTCCAAAAGATTGAGATAAATTGAAATGGTCTACTCCATCTACCCAAACTCCATCTTGGCTTAGGGAATGTATTTGGTGTCAAGAAAAATCTTCCAAAAGCAATAAGTCCATAAGCGGCGGCCGATGGAACACCAGCAGCAGATATGAGAGATGTGAATGCGACTGCAGAAGGTAAGATGGTGCAAGTCACAAGCGAGGCACAACCCCAAATTACAAGAACTGCGTTACGGGGTTGGCCTTCAGGTGAGACACGTGATACCCAACCCGAAAATGGAAGAACGCCATCACGCGCTACTGCAAAGACAAGTCGAGATGCAGCGACAATGGCGATTGCGGTATTGAACCAAAGTGCGACTACTGCAATGATGTTCATGAAGACGTGCCCGCCTTGTCCCAAGACAACGGCATAGAGTGGTACGAACGGTTGAGGCGAACCGTAAGAGAACAGAGTATCCGGATCAGGTGTGCAGAACAAAAATAAAATGATGGTGGCAAATCCCCCTATTCCACTTACAATCACACTCCAGAATATACCTCTAGCGGCTGTGATTGAAGCATTTTTGGTTTCTTCAGCAACGTGTCCAGAGGCGTCAAACCCAATGAGAATACCAGCAGTAGCGAGATAAGACAAACACCAATTCCAGCCAGCGGGTGCACCGGTTCCATTGTAAGTTGTCATAAACGCCTCCTCTGCAGTTCGGAACCCGATGGTTCGGGCAGCGCCTATTGGCAACCAGATGAGGTTGAGAACGAAATCCAGCATGACTAAAAAGCTCGATATCCAGAAGACATACTTAAAAAGACGGGCTGATTCATATGTCAGTATTCAACAATTATCCCAATTAAATGTGACAACTCACGTGGTAGAAAATTCACGATTGCGGCTAGTGCAAGGAGAACCTCAGTACAAATCCATTGAACTGCTCGGAACTTGATATCACTGGTATCCGTTGGGAAATCAACATTGAAGACAACAATTTCCTGATGAATATTAGAAAACATCCGGCCATTGCATTCAGAACTCGCTCGTAGAGCTGTAGGGATATCACGTGAACGTGAACTTACCGAAAGCATGTAATTGACAGCTCCTTGGGTATTGCCTGCAAGTAATTAGAATATTTTTTAGGAATCATGAATCCGAGATGAGCTTACTTGCACAAAATGTCATCCAAGCAGTAGTACTCCACCACGCAACAACAAATCCTAAAAGTCGGCCATACTTGGCTCCTCCAGCTTCAGCTGCCCAAAGATAGATAGAACCAGCTGAGGGTGACGCAGAACAGACTTCTGCTATAACTGCTGCAGTGATGAAGGTGAAGAAGCATGTTACAAGATAACTCGTCCTGTGTAATCAAAAGTGTCAGAAGTCATGTGGGGAGTTCTAGATTTCAGGTGCACAACTAACCAATAAGCTAGAGGACCTCCGGAGGCGATTCCAGTGGTGTAAGTAACTCTTACACCTCCAACGAAGTACAAGGCAGCGAACGATGTCGAGAAATTCTCAATGAGGGTGTAGGTTCGATGTAGTACCTGTATCTTTTGTGAGTTTTTGAGTCGTTGTATTTTGGACAAATTTTTGACTTACGGGTTTGTAGCCAAGAGTTTCCTGATCGAATAGATAAGATTAGTTTCACCATCATCGGGCTTGATTGAGACTGAAAGCGATTACTAACCAGTTGAGCATCATCTCTTGCCTCAATTATGACACTCTTATTGTCTTCCCCATCGCGAGCCATGTTGTCACTGGCTATCTAGTACTGGACTAAATTTTACCTATGAATGGGATTGGGAAGAAGGAAACAAGAGAAGACAGAAGCGATACTACGAAGCAGTCACTCCGTACCTAGCAAGACATTTAGTACTCCGTACTGTGCCGCGTTTATATTCCCGAGAATATCCACTACGACGTTCAATTAGTCCAGAGTACATGCATGCATGGTGCAAATCACGACAGAGGACAGAGATTTCAATGGCGCTAGCCATTTCATTTTAGCCGGAGAGCCAAAATCCTAATTAACGGTCGGTCCGTTTGTCATCGATTTATACACCTTTGGCCCGTTTTCTATTTTGATGTATAATTATGATTGTGTTAAGATTATTACACTTTTGTCGTGAGTGATTGGTATAATATGCATTATTTACGATCAATTACTTACTCTGTACTCAGGTAGGTGCATACTCCAGAGCAATAGAGCACAACATCGTGGAAAAGTGATGGCTGTTGTGCCCCGCTTTTAAAGTCTCCCCACCGAGCCCACTTCAACGGAATCCTTTGGGGAAAAAGGTTTTTGTGTTTCGAACAATATGTCTAACTTGACTTGTACAAGACATCGTACGTAGTCTTCGAACCTTGTTGATATGACTTATTTTGATGCCGACGAAATACGTCCCTCATCATTCCAGATGAAGATGAAGGCGATAGGCAATCGATGGACAACCAATGGATCGAGACTTCAACGCCAGAAACAGTATGGGGGGCACAAACAACCCTTCGACCTATCTCCATTACGCGCTTGTTTCAATTCCAAAATGGACTTTACTCTCCCACGGTGATCGTCTGATCGTGGCAGTTTCCAACGGCTACCTTTGCAGTTATTTGATTCGTTGTTCTCTCGGAATTGTGCGTGCAATTGAAGCATGAAGGGTTAGATGCCCACCACAAACACAAACTTGCGGACGATCATGTTGAAAAACAGAGCTTCGGGCCTTAGATCATCCCTTTGCTCCGAAAAGAACAAACTCGTCCTCTCTTTTCCTTCCAATTTACACGACTTCAAACCGCTCCGTTCGTTTCCACCGCACCCATCAAATTTGATGATGGCCCAGTGTTACATCTGGTCGATCGCTGAGCGTCCCTCATCGTACATTGATCCACTCATCACCACTCTAAAAAAATGAACGAGCAAGAATAGGCTCAACGATTTTGTTTGAAATACTACATGGTGCCATTAAGAGATCGAGATGAAGTTAACCCCTCGCTTCCATGAAGTATACTACTAGCTCTGGTTAGAATTGCACTTCGTTTTGAACCGCCTGGACAATCATGTGTCACGCAAGTGTGTTGCCATGCATGCATTTCAATCGATCTGCATTATGTGAGAGGAATACTTATTGGGAGCGAATCTTACCTCGAAAGAAGCATAGTACATCATCAGAGAGACGTATTGCAGTGCATATTGGCACTCCCAAAAGAAACTTGGTTTATATGCCATAGGTATTCATCTATGTGATCTAAGAAAAGATTGAAACTTGCTTATAAGCAATTTTAAGTTTCTTGTAGATATATGGCTGGAATTCAATACCTGCTATTTCATCTACCCATTCCATTCTCCTTTCTTATCATCTCGATCTTCAATTGCCAGCCTCTACATTTTCAATGTCGTTTACTTGCTGACAACCATGTGTCTACCTACACCCGCCTCAACCTTTCCGCTCCCCATCGCCGGCAGTGGCTATTCTTGTTCTCTCTCTGCGCACTTCTGGTCTCAGATTCTTGAAACTATTTGGCTCTTCGTACCAAGATATATTCACAGTAGCATCTTACACTATTCGACTTCAACCACACAAAACTATGATTGCATTTGGGCTACTGCTTGAGGCTTCTGTTGATTTATCGTTGTCGAAGATAAGATTCATTATTCAGATGATTTTTTTCAAGTATACAAAATGAAGATGAGTATCATTTTGGAGAAATAGCACAGGAAGAAGCATGACATTTCATTCTTAAGTCAGCAAGGACTTAGGCAATCATGCATCAACTGACATTTATCAAATCCATTTTTTCGCTAGAGATACTCTACCTCTCCATATAAAAAGGAATAGATATCGACCATTTCAAGGCAACAGCCTGATACCATTATTCACACATCAGTGACATTATAGAATAACCAATGATTGCTGGTATGCAATGGCAAATTGGATCATGATTGGTCGCCACTTTACATCACAAACAAGAACGTTTTTTGCACCGTAGACGAGCATATGCAACCAATGCAGACTAGAGGATTTAAAGACGATATGGAATTCCAGCGCTAGATTTCCTTTGCTGAAACCAAACAGGTTAAGTCGTCGATATTAAAAATCAGATAACAGACAATAATCAATTGCTATGGTTCATCCTAGGCCCTCTAATAATTTCTTTCCACAGACGTCTAGGGTTAGAAATGAACATAATTTGGTGTCCTAAGAGCTGAAAGAACAATACTGCATGTAGCCCAATGCAATAAAGCCCTTCTGAAACTCATCTAGGATGCTAAGCGAAAACAATTTATTACGAACAAGGCCCTGAACAATGCGTTGTCACTGTCGCTAAACCCCTTTCGCAAACCCTTTGGAAAATGGATGAAGATAGCTAAGCGCATAAGCGCAAAAGATTATCCAATCCCGCTATCAGTCGATACCAATTTTCTTATAAATCGCGAGTTCTTCTAATGCCATCACTTAATTCTTCACTGGAGAATTGAATCATTGTTTTGGCTTTTCTTCTACAAATCCTCTAGCTGAAATCTCAAAGCGACTTTTTTGATTTAATTCCTGTAGATTTCATTTATCACAGCCCTCTGATCTATCCACACGATTTCCAGGCGACCAAGCTCCTAAATTCTTTCGGTTCTGATAAAGTTTCTCCCTCGTTTCAGCATGTCGAGTAATAAGCACACCGTCGGTAGTATTATTCAGAAGCTGAAAAATTACAATGTAGAACAGACTGTAGAATATTTGTTGGATCAGGAAGAGGTATGTGGTATCGTTCTCTGCAATTTGTTAAGGGAGATATATATAACCCCGTTTACAGTTTACTAGCTTTCTCTGCGATATCCTCACATCTTTACCCACAGAATACAAAAGAGCTGCCCAAGAAATGTTACGCAAGACCAATCAAACCAAGAACAGGCAGAGAAAAAGTCCAGCACTGGTAATCGTCATGACTCACAACTTTGCTCTACCTCCCAGTGTACAAGATCACTATCGAATATGGAAAGAGAATCCCTCCCGTTTTTGGCAGCCCTTTGAGACTTCGAACGCCAATCGGTTAGTGGGGGACGTCGTTGTTGAATCATACCTTGTGGTTCGAAATTTACGTCTGCGACAGGCGCACGACATCATCTTTCGAAGGTTCCACGTTAGCTTCTTATACCAGCTCGCATTATTGTTTGGTCATGGGCAGAATATAATGACGAATAGAATGCATAACATTCTAAATCAACGACTGATCACAATACTCACACAATGCAATAGAATTACTGATGAGGTGGATGTCATTAAAGCGAACCTGCAAATCTGGGTCGCTGCTGGGGCGAGATATAATAAAATATGCGAAGCTCTTGACAAGGGCGCTTTATTCTTGATCCCACAAGTACCAGACGAAATGTAAGTCGATATCACTCTTGCCCTGAAGATCAGTATGCTAACAATCTAGGTGGGAGAATCCAAACTTTCTAAAAGGTGCAGATTTCGATGAAGTGATGACCCATCTAAAGAACAAAGGCATCATGGAGCTATCCACTCAGCTTGACGCTGACTTTGTGGCCAACCAAATTCTAAATGCCGCGCTTGAACCATTTAAATGGGAGGTGGTTGATTCAAGAACAGTCACTGCCAATCCATCAATCGAGTCAAGAACCGTTCCTGTTGACCCATACGCCGGTCCGAGAATCATTAGAGCAGATCCAGACGACCCATCCCCAGCTATCACTGCCATTCCATCTATCGCAACAGAGGCCCTTGACACCAAGCCCATTTCAATCTCTTCGCTATTAAACCCACCAGAAGCGGTACAGGAGTCTGGCAATACATCCAGAGACATAGACTTAAATCTGGAGCCGCGCAACTCTAGTGGAAAACGGCAACGTATTAATTGAGTCTCCACTTATGATCCAACTACTACATAGTACCTGTGGTTTCCAGTCCCAGGCGTGACTGTGTTGGGCGGATGAGGGGATCATAGGGAGGAGGCTTTTGTTCATACTATGGTGAGGGACTGGTTTCACAGTTGGTGAATTTGTTATACAATAGTTATATTTTTTCTAAGTTCTCATTAATAATTCAAATTTCTTTACATCTTCTCCAAACACTGGACCGCTGAGAAGGATGTAATCCTGCTTGAATAACCTTGTGTGAGATAGTGAGTGGAAACTGCAACATCCGGTATCTGTGACAATACTTGTCCAGCTAAGACCCGAAGCAGATGTAGCTTCCCATAAAATTAGTCTCGTCAATTTATGCTGCCATGCCCTGTTTTTGTAATCACCACCAATGTCCATTTACCTTGAAACCTCTATGTCACTGAGTGCGGGACGAATCGCTCACCTTTACAGCTATTGTACTGACCGGTGATGATGATAATAATTGCAGTTCAATTAGTTATCCATGCATCTGGACGGACCTACCGATAGGTGCTATCCTGCAATAAAGCCATAAGATGAATCGATTTTAGATGGTGACGCAATGGTAGATAGATATAGCTCGAGCTGACTCAATCTAAATACGTTGGGGTTGGTATCATGATGGACGATGCAAAAAGAAAATCATTCAGAAGGTTCCATTTGCCTCAGGTTATCTTGAGTAAAAATATTCCAGTAACCAAATATCTGGTAATTTGAATAAGGAGTGACTAACTATGTAAAACGAGAAGATGGAGGAGGTTGAAATGTAGTTGGCTTGATCAATGTGCTTACATGATATTGGTACTGGCAGAACGAATCCCTTACCCAATGGAATGGACAGTCAAAGTACTTATGGATCTTGGCGTTAAGGTACAGAATTCAAAGACAGGAAAATATAATAAATTATACCTGTATTAACCATGGGGATAAGGATGTAAGATGTTTGTTTACGAGAGATGGAAATGAGGGTGCAAATTGTAGTAGGCTATAAGATCATTTTGAAGCTGATGTAACATTCAATAGGTGTTGTGGTTTAGTGGTATAATTCTTGCTTAGGGATTTATTAGTCTTCGTTGATTAATTCTCCATGTAAGAGGTCCCCGGTTCAATCCCGGGCAACGCCCCAAAGTTAGTCTTTTGCATTCCTGGACCTTTCCTTTTGCTTCAGTCTTCAACACAAGAAATATATACATGCATTTTTGGATCAGAATCAGACGCAATGTCAATCAGCGTTGTGATTGTTAGCCGCTTTTTCTTTTACCCCTCAGCAATCAATTCTTTAGAGAAGATGAAGTTGGTAGGTGAGTTCTTACATAAGCACGACCCCTCTGTACTCACTCGAGCGTCGATCGCGTTGTAGATCTAGACGTAGATACATTTTTGACATACATTGATCTTATAAGATCTTGTTGACCACTCACTCATTCATGGAAGAGTTAGAGACGGAAACATTACATATGCGATATCATTCTCTCATCATTTGCTTGTTGCACATATGTACATGGACATTCATACATAGTCTATCTATCTCCTCCTTCTCCTCATGATCATTATCGTGAGATGTATGTATATCCATGTAGGTCAATATCTTTGGAGAAAACAACTACTTGTGTCAATAATTTTCGACTTCGATTGCCCAATATTCTGTTCAAATTTTGTCTTTCTAGCACGATCAGTCATATTCGACGTGGAAAAGCCAGCTGATGAAAATAGATCAAAACAACAAATAGTGATGAGACAAATTCTCCGCTTGGCTGCACCCCTTACTTGCTTCTTAAACACGATAAGTAAGGCCAGCCAAGGTTTTCCACTGTAAAATGTGTTCTTTCACTTCTGTATTCAATCTTCCGGACAGTTGCTCCTCATACAATTGAATCATGAGTTCCTTCGCCGACAACCTCCTCCCAATCTATATCGTTGGAGAAACCATACGCGCAAATTACGCATACTTTGCCTTTCACACGGCTCCACAGATAACTCCATCATTGATTGCGCTTCTTTCCGAGACTCTAAAGCTAGCCATCGCAGCTATAATCATCAATCATTCTGAGGAGGGTCTTTCTTCTATAAGAAAAAGGTTTAACAGGAATGGCTTCAGGGATGTTCTGCAATACGGTGTTCCAGCAGCTTTTTACCTCATCAATAACCTGATATATTTCACAATCATGCCCTCCACATCGCCAAGTCTTCTCCAAGTATGTATGCTTGCGAAAATTCCAGCGACGGCGATCCTGCATCACTTCTGGGTTAGGAAGCAAGGAAATGCTCGATCGTGGATATCTCTTGGGTTCCTCTGTTTTGGACTCTTTCTCTTCAATATTCCCTCGGGTGATGATACAAAGGGCTGGCTTGTTGCTCCTGTGGCAGGGTTAGTGATAGCGGTATTTTCTGCAATCGCCAGCATTGCTAGTGAGTCTCTTACCAAGACTGGGTCCTTTTGGGAATCTCAACTATGGCTCTACCTTTGGGGAGTTTTCTTTTCCATCATCTCATACCCCATCGCTACTTGGATGACGGCTGATCGCGGGACGAATTCGAATCTCTCGGTAACATCCACTGCAACGATTGCTATATATTTCTCGTGTCTCACATCTGGTGTTGGTCTGATCGTTGCTGCTATGCTGCGGAAAAAAGACAATCTTACGAAATTGGTTGGAACCTCGATCAGTCTGCTCACGATTGCGGCAACTCAGTATGTCATATTCCCAGCATTACGATCGTCGGGCTTCACGGCTTGGAAGATAATGGGAGGATTGGTAGTCATAATCTCGACTGGCTGTTACAATTATTTCAAGGACACATCTCCAGAGAATCTCAATTCGTTTAGCCGGTTACTTCCAACCTCCAATGAATATACTCAAGATGGCGAGATTCTAAGATCCGAGAAATCAGGTACTACATCGGCACTGACAAAATTGTTCTCGTGGTTTCCTTCGATGCACCGGAGATCACCGTCGACTTCTTATGGATTGGTTGAAGCTCAGGAAGTTGAGAGCGAAGAGAGCTTACCATCTGCCAATAAAGATTAAACTTAAGCCTCGGAAACTTGCTTCAGAGGCAGATTTTGGTGAAATGATCATTGGGAAATCTAAAAAATTCCAAGGTTAAATCCGAGTATTCTTAGAGCTAGTAATACAAGGATACTACCAAGTCATACCATAACACAAGATATTTATTAGTTATTGCCATCGATCTTCTGGTCGTATGCAGGCTTATTTCGTATTTTCTCCATTACTTATTACTCCCAGCCTATCTCTCTCTCGTCTTTATCAATTCAATCACAGTCCTGTAAATGAAGTATGTTTCGGCTTGAGATAGAATGATTTTATTCAAATAACTCTTCCTACACGCTTCGTCTCCAGCCGCAAAATCCGCAAAATATCAATATCAAGAACCGTAAGTTCAAATAAGAACCTCAAAATTCAATTAGAAATATTTTGATCGAGTCACATTCGAGTCAAAAACCTTCGGTGCCTTCTACTTTTACTTCAAGCAGACAGTTCTTTCCAAGCTCACAGTTGATGATGAGACTGACATCGATATTCTAGACCTCGTTTCTCTACTATCTCACCTCCCAAATACATCTCTATCTCTACAATCCCAAGCTTTCCCGGACTTTCACACAAGCCTCCATCCCATAAACTCACACTCCTCCCTTGCCCCTTTAAAAAATAAATTATACACACCACCCACTCCCACCCCTCCCCAAATCCAACATCTCGCTTAGCGAGCACCTTCGACATGGAAACCAAACGAACGATAACCCCTCAGATTCAGCCCCTCTCTCTATTTTGACAACTAGGACATTCCAATCCATTCTATTTTGTATGCCTACCCCGCCCCTCCGCAGATAGTCGAGATTTCCCCTTTTGTCGAGGCACGAAAAGAGATCGTCTGGGGGGGTAGGCGGGAGGGCGGGGGCTTTCCCAGGGTAACTAACTTATTCTTTTTTTTCCCCCCTTGACTCAAAATCTCAAACCCCTTACAAGTAATAAATCTCATAACTCCAATAACTGCATTTCATACATGTCCTACACCACAATAATACCCTGCTTCCCTCCGCCTATATAGAACTTTCAAAGGAATTCACACCGGCAAATGTATAAATGGAGGCCAGACAGCATTAGTAGGGAGTCTTCTCACAGTAAAAGTTTATATATTCTGATGATGATAAGTGTTGAGACGAGAATAGAAGAGACTTTGGAGCTACCGTTTAAGTGCGTACTGTTTACGATAGGCATTTTATCTCAGACTTACCAAATACTTCATGGCGAGATCTTGATTTTGAAATTTTTCTTCAAAGAACCTGATCTTCTTTGATTCAAACTTATTCTCACTACACTACTTATTTCAACCAGAGAAACACGAAACAAGATGTAAAGCATGCAATATACAAAACTCTTATTCACATCACTGAAATAAGCGCGCATGTATAAAGATCAGAAATTGAAGAACGCTTAAAATCTCATATCGTTTCGTCATCTATCGACTGCATCAATTGATGAGTAAGTTGATTTAATCAAGACCGTGCTCAAGAACTACCGTGTTTCTATGCCATTTCATCCCTCTCAACAACTCCCGCTCCAACGATGCCACTGAGTTCTACTCTACCCTCAGCCCCACATATTATGAATACCAGATACACCAGTAACCCAGCATACATACCTACCATTCATCACCCACCTACCCATCTGTATGTTCATAAACAGCGATTGTGTACTCTACAGAGGTGAAAGAAAAGTAGAGTTTATGTTTGTGATCCTCTGTCCCCCGTTCGAGACGTACCAAAACAAATAACGCCAATATAAAATGTATCCGTTTCCATGTCGTACTTTCGAGAAAGGGGAGAGCCTGTTAATATCGCGGACAAGAAACTATCCGCAGGAAAAGAAAATAAATCAAATGTGTGCATATAACATCTAGAGGAAGCTTCCAGCCTCCAGCTTCCACTATCTACCTTAACCTTCTCGATGTCGTGAAAAACGAGTCTTGACCTTTGAGACATTTTAACGTGACTGAAAACTCTTCTGGGCCGCGTTTTAGTCCTGTATGTACTTGGCCACTTTTGCATGACCTCTGTAAGCGCGTAAATCATGGCATGCCCCGTCACTGTTGATATCGCATCTTGTTTTGGGTTTTCTTCGTCGAATGTATAGGGTGTTCCATCCAGAGCAATCTTTTTGTCTATATTTGTCTGAAAATTATCCGACAGTTCATTATACGCTCTGTGGAGCAAAGGTTCCAGTCGGCGGAGGACTGTTGACCATACTATTTCGTTTGTTACGGCTCTTTTTCATCTGGCTCTTCAACGCGCTGGAGTCCAATGGCTTCAGCAGTTCAAAGCTGCAAAGTAATTCTGTCGAAACACTCATGACGGCTCCATAATTATCGAACTCGCCACAATAATTTGGCGCAGAGAACACCGTAACAAGGACTCGACCTTCAAAAAATTCGTAACCATCTTCAACAACCATATGTGCCCGACAGACCAAATCAAAATCATGTCTCAAGAGAAACTCCTGAATGACCTTCTTACCAAAGGAGTAACTAACGCCTCTCTCGCTCTGCTCCCAATCTGCTTCCTGATCTGCAGGATCGGACCACAAAAGATCGTTGAGTAATCCATAGTCAGGTACATCCGTTGGTCGAGCAATATTTCTGATATCATCCATATGGCTAAGAGCGGGAGATAAGCCGCCATGAACACAAAAGATTTTCCCTGCGACAATTGCGGCGATAGGTAGCTGGCCACAAAGTTAGTCAAAAGGTATGCATACTAGATCAAAAGGCGGCTACATACACAATTAAAGACATCTACAAACGTCTTCCACACTTTGACATTAGCTCTTCGTTTACACTCATCATAGAATCCATAGACTCTAGTAACGTTTGCGCATTCGTGATTACCTCTTAGCAAAAAGAAGTTCTCTGGATACTTAATTTTGTAGCACAAGAGCAATAAAATTGTCTCAAGGGACTGCTTTCCCCGATCGACATAGTCACCCAGAAATAAGAAGTTTGAAGAGGGAGGGAATCCACACATCTCGAACATGCGTATGAGGTCCGAGTATTGCCCATGTATATCACCTACAATCTTAACTGGGGCTTCCAATTCGATCAGTGGCGGTTGCTCTAATACAATCTCTCTCGCTCGAAGGCAAATTGAGTTGATTTCCGCACTCTTAAGACAAACTCCCTTTGTGCTTTTTCCCTGGTATCCTGCATCCAAAAGGCGTGAAATATAATCGTCAAGATCTTTATCTTTCAAACTACCCATAGAAATCTGCGCAGAGTTTGACGTTGAGAGTGCGGTTTCATTAGATCCATTCATGGGAGCAGCTAGCAAGGTAGCTGTGTCAACAGGATTAATTTCATTTGCTCTTCTAACCAGTATAGATTGCCCGGCACGACCTCCAACTGCGTAAGGATTGACTGTGCCGGAAGGGGGTTGGTCGGAAACATGATCTACTTCACCACTACGTTGTGCAGCGCTGACATCATGATGTCCAGATTTTACCGAAGGAGATTGAACGGGCGATGGAGGAGGTTTGAGATCATCGGCTGGTGAAGGAATGTCTTCCGAGGAGTCTTGAGGTAATGTTGGTGAGCCTGGTACAGATGATGTCCAGCCCGATTTAGCACTTTTTCCCGATTTCAATGAAGCAACATCGGACTTGTCGTTTGAATCTACAAGGCTACCTATTCCAGCAATCGAGTTTCTTGGGCTGTCCTTGGAGCCTGGTATTTTTGATCGAAGGGCGCCTCTAAATGATTTGTTGGATTCCTTGGTATCCGCTTTGCTGAATGAAGGATAAGACGATAAATTATCCGATCCTCTGTCAAGAGAAGTTTGAGATGCACTTCTCCGCGGGGTTGCAGACCCCGAACCTTTAGAGGGTTGGTTTCCCATCGTTCCAAGTTCAAATATGCGAGACCAGCAGATCTTTATCGGGTATCAACTCCGTGTAATTTGGTATGAGTCAGAGATGTCGCTGCCGTTCAGCTGTCAATATGAGCCAGAGAGGTAGGAGATTTGCTTTGGTGTTGATGAGGAACTGTAATATATCGCCGAACACTGCCTTGATTGTCTTGGGCGAATATCGTGTACTTTATTTGTATGGTTGCCGTAAGGTGATATTACTGAGGTGGACAAGCCGTGGGGTTCTGAGACAGCCGTATGCAGTCGTAATAGCAAGTTCGTATGGCTTTCAAAGAAGGCTTTGTGCCGGAAAGGTGGTAAACTGTGATGAGCTGTCTATCAGATTGTAAGCATGAGTTCGGCTGTACAATCTCCTTCGAGAGCTGTTTGATATCTTGAGCGGGATGAAGCAAGTCACCTTTGTATATTCAAGCAGTGAAGGAAGATGTTACAGAAGATTATGGACGTGAGAGTTGGTACGTACATTTACTGAAGATTAAGTAATTCCTAGCGTTGAGGCTGAGTCGATCTTGCGTTGAAGCCAAGGTCTTCGTCGAGATAGAGATCCGTTCCGTCAACACCGCGATTATCGAGAAGACCGTCCCGAGTGCCTAGGTATATTGGCGAAAGCAACTCTCGACGTATTACCAGAGTTGTGTCGACTAGAGAGCCGTGGGGGGACGGAAGCGGCTCGTCCCAGAACGTATAGGTTGTAGCTTCCTGAAAGGCAGGCAGGTGTGCTTCAAAGACGATGGGATGTGTGTAGGGTGGGTAGATGGTACAAGAGGGTGTGGATGAGTTATAAATGAACTTCTCCCGCATCCAGGACTCAGCGGAGCACGAGAAAACTTAATCAAGAGTCAATAAGTGATGGTGGATGATAATATGAATGTATCAAAAAGGCTTCGTTATGTAAAGGATCTGTTGGTTGTTTGGTCTCTTCCAATTCGTTCCTTTGAATGGGGTTGTTGGTTTGCTTGATTAGTTTTGGTTTTGGTTTTGGGCTATCGGGAACCGGGACCAAAAAAGGCCCAAAGGCCAAAAAGAATGATGGATGGTCTTGCGGGATTGCATGCAATGATTGGGTGCTGCGAAGAAAAAAATGCTTGGCGATCGCACTACATATTTTGATGACGAGGGAGGAGAGAGGAAAGAAAGTTAAGAAGGTTGAGAAGGTTGAGAAGGCCAGGAAAGGCAGGAAAGGCAGGAAAGGCAGGAAAGAGAGTGAAGCTTGAGTGAAGTCAAATTTAGTAAATCTATCCACGTATGGCTCCAAAATATCACTCCAACAACGACTGTCCGAAGCACCCACGGAATGGTTCTATCGTATGGTCTATCTATCGACTCTACTGTCGATTCACTCTACCACGATTGTATCGTATTATGATGAATTTGGGTCAAATATCTCCTTATCCTCCGAGGTTCAACAATATGTACTCCAGGCCGAGTGTCAAGATGAACCTATGACATCTGTCTCCATATCCGTTCCATTCCAAGCCACCTACATTCTAGATGATTCTAGAACCGTATTACCCTGGGTACAGAGTACACGATATCCTAGTTTGAGTTACCACGGTAATATTGGGAGGTAGGTCACAGAGCCGTTGGAAGATTCAATGCGCTGTCGTCGAGGCGGTATTCACAAGCGACAGTAATATCAGAGATGTTTGGGAGAAAGCGAGAAACGCTACAAGTCATTTTCTTGATATCCGTAAGGACGTTCAGCGGCGTACACGGAAGAGCAATTGCATCATCCATTATACCATCGGATGCCTTTACATGAGGAGGAGGCTAAGCTGGAAGAAAGATTGAAAACTGAAGTTGGTATTCGTCTTGCTGGTATCACTCAATTCCTCAAATTCAACACCGTGGTCAAGAAAAAGGCATCTCATCATGGACCTGACGTTATTCCATGGAAGAAATGCGACCCATAGAATTGCTATATAATACACCCGATCAATCTCCTCGAAAAAAGGCATCACTCTTTCCACGTTGCTAAGTAGCAAAAATTGGTGACGTGCAAGAACTCCAAAAATCCATGGGGTTATTCCAGAGAAGGACTTCCAGTCTTCTTCATATCTTTCTCCACCATTTTCCTTGCTTCTCAAAAGCAAAGGGATTTCCGGGGAAGGTTACATCCACAACCTTTGCTTTCTTGTGTGCTCCTTCTATCATCTGGTACATGTGACGGTATATTCCAGTTATGGTTGTCATTATCACTTACACTTTTTGTTTTAATTTCTACTTATATCTTCGTTCTTTCCATCTCCTTGATGTCCCCCTCTTCCGATTTGTTTGTTTGTTCATTTACTCATCTAGGTCCCAATACTCTTAATTCGTAATCTTCTTCAATTTCATACAAAATCTTGGAGTATTGCAATAATATATCTACCCGAATCTTTACCAAAGACACCATTATAGGATCACAGTACAGTTGAACAATGGATCTTCATGGGAATAATCATTGGAGCAATGAGTGTAAGCTCGATCACGAATGCCACCAGGAGACTGAAGAGGCGGTTCAAAAGGTGCATCGGCAAGTGATTCATCGGAACAGTAATAGATATGAGCTCGGTCATGAATCTGATCAGGCGGCCCGGCAGGCAAATCAAGACCATAACAATAGGAGTGAATAAGGTCATGGGCTCGATGAAATACAGCCTCAGGGAAGCTATGGGGATGAAGACAGCCATGGATCAAGTCAGATGAACGTCCAGGAGATAAGCGTAAATGGGCACGATTGCGGATACGCTTGGCCTTTCAACCTTAGAGGACTTGATTGGAGAATTCGATATCTAGAATGGACAAGGAAAATTCTTCACAGACGTATCGATACCGCCTCTGTTGCTGTCACTGGCGACGCCATAGATGCTGCTTTGCCCGCCGAGGAGCTTTCTCTTCCTCGCACAAGCACTCTCTTTCCCAAAGATGCTAGCACACTTAATACATGGAGCATGGTCACGCAGGAAGTCGCTGGTGATCCTTGCATCTTCATTCTTTATTGTCCACGGTCCCGGACTGATACAATATTGGTGGAATGCGTTAGCCCAGATGAGATCCAAAAACTTTGTGCTCGCTCATTACACTTGACAAGATCTCCGCAAGGAGATAGCTCTACTTGTAAGTACCGTCCATCTTCTTTGTCGTACACCATAGTGTCTAGCCACTCTTTAGACAACTTATATTGCTGTAGTTTTCCCACTGGTTCTCATGTGTTTGTAGCACGGGCTCTCATAAACTTCAATATTGATCTTGTCATTGTCCCCGAGGAAGTAATAGATCTCTACCGACAGATTGAATACTGGGATAAGATACAAAAGCTGTGCGTGATAATAAACAATGTTGGCAACAACCGTGTATCGCCGCTGACTATGCAACGCCTCAATCAACTGTCAACCCCACGAAAAGTGGTGACTGCCTGTTCGTGGAATTCCGAACATGCTCAGTATCCTCTCCATGAGGTAGGATTGAGACGCTACGCTCAAGCAATTCAAAAGTTTCTGGCCCTTCGAAAAACGTTTCCACATATCGACCGGGTTCTGGTGGAGCCACATGACGGTGAATTCTTTGGATGCTGGTGTGGACCAACTCAGAGGGTTTCAATACTATTGAGCGTGTTGATGAAACTGGCATTAGTAGCGGCAGCGCTTGCTATATTATGTCTTTTTTAAAATTGTGGGTGTTAACCTCCCTAATCGTGACAGAGAGCATGAAAAGAATTGATACCATTTTGACTGGTAACACAACTCTAGAAGCAGATTCATGCCTTGTACCCGAGTACAGTATAGCCCCTCTCTTCTATGTTAATCAGCCATCATTGGTATAAGTAAGACATCCAATACATATTAGCGAATAGAGCTCATGATACTCCTCTTCATATTTTATTCCAGGTTGAAGATACAGCTCAGAGACCTAACCTACACTTTCCCAGGTCCCATTTCAAAATTTAGAATTAAATGGTCTTTGCATTGGTTCCCCCACTGACAAGCCATACTCACATTTAGATGATACCTCGTAAACAGTACTACCTACTATTACCTAGGCATAGTGCGAGATAAGCCTCTTTATATACCGGTATACGTACGGTGACACCCGACGTTGAGAGAGTTTCCCATGCAAAACAAATCTCCCATCAAAACTTAATTATCGGTGTCCCCGCACACATGAAAATATGTATCGTATAACCAAACCAGCAAATTCTACACTGAATGCCGGGTAAGGGGGTCTATGCCACTTCCAACCAACACAGGGCCAAAGCACAAAGCAGCAGGGCATTGAAACGGTATTAATCCCCGCGCGCAGTGCCATGTATCAACGCTTCTACAGATGAGAAAGTAGTCAAGAACCTAAGATCTGAACTGTTCAGATCGAATCCAGTTTTATATATCGACCTTCTAGCAATATTTATTCTTCCCCATAAAATGTGGACGAATATCATCTCTGCAAAAGTGTCAGCCACGTCCAGGATTACGTTGACACGGCTGGACTTGACACTTTGAAGGACTTGGCAACTCTAAAAGACGCGTGGGAACTTTCTTTGGGCATGATATGATATGATAAGGTGGGATATCTGTGGTATCAAGTTTTTAACAGCAGGCTGGGAGGCTTGAGCAAGTATGTCAGAATTTTGCGATCCACCCTGCCGAGCCTGCCCATCCTCCCACCTCTCGAGCCGTTCACGCGGACTACCGTAGTATGACTGCGAGGTTTCTCCATGCTCTTGCTTGATGGATTGACAGTGATTGACAGTGATTGGGGTGGATATCCACATCTCTAGATGGGCTGTCGAAGAGAATCAATTAAGGTTTCCGGAGTGATACCGTGCTTTTTACGTACTAAGGGAGGAGGAGGTGAGAAGGTTAGATATGGAAATGCGACTTGCTGTTTGATGTTGAGAAAATGATACTCTTCCCAGACACGGCATCAAGCCTCATGTAAGAAACTTGATATTACCGATTCCATCATCAATAAGACGCCGCTTTTCAACTCTCCCAGAATTCTCACTGAACCGTTCGTTTTTCCAAGTTGGCGGACCATGTATTTGAGACCCCCAAGCACTTGACTAAGCTGAAAATGGTTATCGGTAGGGTTTAGGAAAAAAGACAATGGCGAAGAAGAGGGGATATAAATAGAATTTTTTCGGTCAGTCCAGCTTTTTTTTCCATTGGCTGACCCACGTAGGGCGATGAATCAGGTACGAATTCATGGCAAAACTATTCCTATAGAGGCTTAAGGCGGAGCAGTTAGGAAGAGGATCCAGCCACACGGTGATATCAATGTTAATTTGGTGGTGGGTGCGAACACGCAGCAAGGTAAAGTAGGTGTGTGGTGTGTGGTGTGTGGTGTGGTGTGTGCGTGTGTTTGCGTCGCGTTGCCGTGGCTTATTCATGATGTTTGTATCTTCGGGGGGGGGGAGTGGGAAGGGAGTGGGAAGGGAGTTGGAGCAAGTTACACCGTGAAGGGTGGTGAGGAGTGCAAGGTGTTGTGGGGATAAGCAGGCTCGAAGGGGGAGAAATGAAATGGTTGTGGTGTGATACGACGGTGATAGTCCTGGGAGAGATTAAGATGGGAGTCGGTGGTCGATTGATACGAGGGGGGTGTTGAACAGAATATTCCTTTAGCCGGGACAGGGCTGAATGTAGGAATGGGATGACTAATAAGGAAGGAAGAGGGAGGGAGATGAGGACCAAATACTTATTAGGTGGCTATCAGATGCAGAGTACGGAGGCGTGGCGTGGGAGCATGTTGTTGGTTGTGCAGACTTGGTACTCCAGACAATATTGATATGTTGATAATAAATATATATCAAATCGAATCCATTCCCTTTCGTCCTCTGCTTCTGTGAAAACATACCGTGAGCACTTCTCTCTCTGTGTCCCCCTTCGACTGCATATTAAACACCATCGAAGATCCCTTAATGTCTCATATCTTTCGACAATCAACCAGGATTTCCCCATAAAAAAGTCTGTGTTTTTTCGTCATTCACGCAGTTCACAGTTCACAGCCCCATACATGCTGCGTTGCTCTGCTGCACCGCCTACCACAGTACAGTACCCTTACTTTACGCCTGCTAATAAGTAACAATAAATATCAAACCTGCCCTTCCACATTGTTTCTCTTTCCATCTTATTATACCAACAAATTCCAAAGTGACATCGATCCTTCGTCCGTTTTCTTCATTTGATTTCTTCCATCTATCTACCTACACATCGTAGAAGAAACAACACATTCGCTCTTTCTCTTGGTATTTGATTCTACGGCATCCAAACAATCAACCAACACCAACACCAACACGAACACCAACAATCGTTACAGCATCTCGCAATCATGGGTTTCGGTCGATTTCTTTGCGTCGGTGTGCCGTTTGGCTTAACTCTCGCCAGTTTAGTCTGTCTTCTCATCGCATCGCTCGCTGGCGTTACAGACAAATCTCTCGACATCTTCGCAGTAAACACTACCAACCTCTCTATCTCCTCCTCCGCCCTCCTCAGTCTCGAGAACTCTTTCCGCAAACGTGGTCTTGCAGATCTTACCGTCGCCGCCTTGACCCCTTCCACCACTACCTCTGAGAAGTCTACTATCGAATCTGCCATTGCTTCAATCACTGGAACCGATTCGGCGACCAACATTACAGCCAAAGACTTGGATTTGGCGGATAGTTACAAGGTTAGTCTTTGGGGTTACTGCGCTGTCACAGGCAAGAACACCACATGCACCAAGGCGAAATTCAACTGGGCGGCCACTTCTCTCAACACTACCTCCATCGATACTCTTGCTTCTGCGACAGGTGTCAATGCCACTCTCCCAAGCGAAGTCAAGCATGCTTTGAAGACCTTTACCGTGGTATCAAAATGGACACAAGTAGTATACATCATCGCCTTGATCGCCACAGCATTGGAACTCTTCCTTGGTATCTTCGCCATGTGTTCTAGAGCCGCTTCATGCGTTACATACATCATCTCTGGTTTCAGTACCGCCGCTGTCATTGCCGCATCTATCATGGCTACCGTCCTCTCTTCCGTTACAGTCGGTTCCATCAAAACAGCCGCCAAAGCGTACGGAGTCGAGGCCTCTATCGATACCCATTTCCTCGCTGTTACATGGCTCGCTGTTGCCTTTAGCATCGGAAGCAGTTTCTTCTGGGTCTTCACTATCTGCTGTTGCGCATCTGATCACAAGAGCAGCAAGAAGAACAGACGCAGTGTCAATGATCAAGAGAAGTTGATTCCACAAAGCATGGCCTATCAAAAGATTGATGGACCAGAAACTGCATATGGTGGTCAACAACAGGGTGTCTATCATCAACAACAATACCCTCAACCTACGCGCACTGGTGCTTATGAGCCTTATTCTCATGGCGCTATTTAAGTGGTGGGAGTCTACGGATAAAAATGATCATTGGACGGAAAGGAGGATGTAAGGAAGAGATGAATGAGACAAGATATTTGTTGCATTTAGCGTCGGGCGTTCAGGTTACTTTTATGACGTCTTGTGTAATTCGGTTGGGTATGGATCGAAGGGTGGATATCCTGGGGAAATAGGAAAGGCAGAAAGGAAAGATTCGAGAAACATAGTTATTTGCATTATTCTTGCAACATTGATAGATGAATGAACGATACCCTTCTTATACCTCAAACATTCTCCCTCTATGTCTCGAGTGCTCTCTCTCTATGTTCGAGTGAGTGAATGCCAATTTTCTCTAACCTTCGCATACTTCTGATTCTACCACAAGTGTCTGGGCACTCGTTCCATAGCGCAAGTAGGTGGATGTTTCAGTACCTCTCTAGAGTTTCTCGCATAACTCCCAAAGCAGTTTAAGACTACCGTCACCATTCTCGATCAATACTATGTATAGCATCTCATCCATATGGAAAACTAACAATGTGGCAGAAATGGGCGCTTGTTAATAGTGGTATAGTTGGATCGAATCAGCACTTTGTTCATCTCTCGCCTGATTGTTGTCGATCAGACTCTCTTCGCATTTGGTCATACTGTCGTTGAGCTTGACGTAGAAATTGACTATGTGCGGATGTATAGCTGGAAATGTCTTTGACACGTTCGTGTAGCTCTGTCGTTGGCTGGATAAGACAAGTCCCGAGCAAGTATTTTCCCTCCTTGTACCTTTCGGCATCACTGGGAGCGCGATCGTACCTCCACCCTACCTCTGTCGCGCAGACCCGACAATATATGCTACGTATAATGTGAAGTCCTGTCGTCGCTTTCAATTCCTCCGCTTTGCCGAAACTAATATTGAACACATCGCTGAATATGAAAGCTTCGCCTGTACGGTCGAATAAATGCTGTGGCTTTGGTTAGTAGAATTTCATTTTCATCTTGCGAGCATTCTCACCCGGCTTATCGTATGTTTATGTTAACTCAATTCGGTGTTTCCATCACAGTTTTTGCAGCCATACTTATATTTGCCCTGCAACTTTACGAGTCTGCCAATTTTAATGTTTCTGAATGCCATGAGATCATCTATGTCATCTGATTTTGTCTGTAAAGTCTAGCAGGGGATTTCAAAGCCAGAACTGGTGTCAACTATGGGAGTTTCGAATGCTGAGCTATCGAGATTGGAAGATTCACGTCGTCTCGAACCAGACTCGCTGTCAAACCAGATTCCACACTCGTCACTAGGTATAGTTAGACAATACGAAATTTACGACAGTAGGATGTCAACAGTCTGGGCTGCATGGCATCCTAAGCAAATAATGGGACTTTACGCGTGTAAAACTAGCCAAGTTCTGCCTGCTCCTATAACTGGGCTTGAAGTTCGTGAACCAAATCGTGGCATTGGACAGAGATCTTCTCCTCGCTTAAAAATATCATCCAGAATGATCGTCATAGTGAGTGTACTTCTGGTAAGAATTCACGCCTCTCGCCGTATCCCCCAGAGATGACCTGCTTCCTATTCTTGCCGTTCAAAATGTCATAGTTACCACTTGAAACTTGATAATATCCAGGACCTTCTTTAAAACGACTAAGAATAATCGCACTAAGACCATCGAAAGAGTATTCAGATGGTATAGGAAAGACGCGTCCAAGTGCATCTTCCACCTTGAAAGGAGCTTGAAAGTAGGTGAACCTAGTATCTATGAAGGGCAAAATGCCTCAGATTTCACTCGCTATGAGCAGTATTTGTTGAGTAGAGGTGCTATTATGAGCCAGTCTCAAAATACAGGGAAATGAGGTCGGGCTTACAAGTTTTGGGTCGCTACATTTCCCAGAGACTTCAGCGGGAGAATTACTTCACTGATAACGCCAGACAGTGGTGTCAGCATTGATTAGTTACTGCTAGCCAAGAGTGATTGATCCATGAAGCTGTCCTGGATTGTGGTTACCGAAATCTTTGCGTGGAGGGTATCCATTAGAGCGTCTTCTATTAAGTTTACGATTCTCCAGAGGAAAACAAATCGTATTCGGAATCGAACTGGCAACCTTGCGCTTGTATCTAAACTCGATATTGGGCTACCCTCAAAGGACTTCTTTCGCCGTGGAATCATGCGTCCTGCGAAATTGATCGTACATTCACCTATTGTTTTATCTACAGCGATATACACTGGTGTGATAAATGGCTACCTCTATTTACTTTTTACTACCTTTACGGTGGTATTTGAGGAGACATATGGATTCAGTTCTGGACTTTTTGGGCTAACGTATCTCGAGTTCGGTGTCGGTTCCATGGTCGGCCTAGTGTTTTTTTGGGTACTTCTCAGATCGTATGATGAAGAATTCTACCGCAAAAGCTAATGCTCACGCTGCTGAAGCCGGCCAAGAACCACCTGGTATGAAATCTGAATACCGTCTCCCACTTCTGATTCCGGGTTCCTTTCTCATTCCAATGAGCCTTCTTCTCTATGGGTGGACGGGCGAATACAAAATTCACTGGATTGTACCCATCCTCTCCACCACTCTTATCGGTGTCGGTGATATGTTTGTGTTCATGTGCATCAACCTTTATCAAGTTGATGCATTCACGATATTTGCTGCAAGTGCTTTAGCTGCTAACGCACTTTTCAGAAGTGTAATGGGAGCAGTGCTTCCTCTTGCTGGACAACAGATGTATGAGACATTGGGTCTGGGATGGGGAAATAGCTTGTTGGCTTTTCTGGCAATCGGGATGATTCCTGTACCATTTGCGTTGCTGAAATGGGGGGAAATCATAAGGAAGAAGTATTCGGTAAGCAACCTGTGAATCTGATGAGTTGAAGATTCTTTTGAAGTAACTGTAAATAGGGGTTGCAGACATTGATCATATATATTCACCTGGGCTTACCAAAATCTTTTCAGCAAAAGCACTTGCATATGTTCGTTCCATGTTCCTATCTCTTTGCTTCGACTTTAGTACTCACTGCAATTGCAATGTAAATCAAGGTGTTTGCAGTATTTTCGCAACGCCCGAACAAGCAATCAGTGATTTCTTCAAGCAATTCTTTATTTCGCGAACCTGCACACCATTCATGCATGCTCTACTATATATTCCCATATAAGTCAGGAAACTCCAACAAACAATGCTGTCTAGCCCATCTCCTCATCACCATAAATCGACCTCCAAATGGCCATGACTAACGATACCAGACCTGCAACCTCAACTACGGAAATTCATTTAATAATAGATTTCCTCTCAAAAATTCGAACAAGAACATAGACCGAAATTTCCAATGACAATAGAGCTCACTGTGTCATGGAACCGCCCATTTCCTGATCTTAATTGGCGACAAGCTTCACAGCAGTACGATGTCGTAGTGGGCTTGCAGCTCCTTCTGCGTGTTTTCTGTGCCGGGAAGGATGAAAGAACGTATTGTTGTCTGCTGGTGGGATTAGACGCATGTAGTTGAGCTGGCGTAAGTTACAATCCCTGTTCTTGTGTAGGGTAAAGGATGGGTGAGAGTATTATCTTTTTTAATAGGGTGTACCAAGAACTATTGCAATGAGCATACCTGTAATTATCTAATCGCAGAGCCTAGTACCGCTTACCACTAGACCAACTACAATGACATCATGCTCCTGACTCCACCCTAATCTATTAGTGTGAAAACTAGTGTTTGGACTAGGCATCGTTTGAAGATGCTAATCGTAAGGTTGAAAAAGAACTATTGAAAATTTCTCAAATTTATGAAGTGACTAAAACATCATAGCTAATAAGGGTCTTTCAGAAACCTGTTGCTAGTGAAAATGCTAGTCCGGAACTTGCATCTGCTCAATCACTTTGTACCATTCCCTTCTATTGATTAGCATGAAGAGTATTGTTAAAGTAATCAAATATATTAGCTATCAGCTTATCTAATCTGCATATATTCCCACTCAGCGCGCATCTCACTAGGACAAAGAAACATGGAAATGACGCGGAACTATCTATCCATTCACCATTAAGCACCAATTTGCAAGCCAACAGTCTTCAGACAACTAATTCAAGTCTTACCAGCAAAAGCTCTAGTAGCGTTCGAGACTCAAGCTCCGAGTTGTTGTAAAAGTGAAATCTCATCCCATCCCTCGAGATTAGTAGCACTGAAACATCTTATGTAGCTTGGGTGGGTAAGACTTAAACCCGGCAGGTACATTCTTGGGGACTTCTACCAACCGTTAGTCCATAAGATTGTCTGCAATACTTGACTCATCAACATCAAGAGCGCAAGTACACCTCGCTTGCCAACGAGCAATGATATGGAAACTGAAATCTCTACTATCAAAACAACGTGCTGGTAAACGAACAATTCGATACCAACTAATCATATCTTACACCCCACACGTTGTGTTTTCTCACCTCATATCTTACATAATTCCCACGTATCTCTTCGTCTGTAAGCTACCGAGAAATAAGCATCGGCAGTTCACAACCAACAACCAACAACCAACATGTTGCATATTATACCTAGGCAATCCCCAATCTCCTAAAGTAATATAAACCAGTCAAATTCAATCAAACCAAAAGCGCATGCATTTGTGCAGGCAGCCTTACGGCGCACAGTCAGCGATCCCAATTTCAAAACAAATCACAATCCTAGAGTCTAGTAGATTCATTCCAATGGATATCAAAAGAAATCATACGTGTGGCACATTGCCACATTTCGAGAGCTACATTGATGGTCGACCACACTGCATGGAAAAGCAATTTCTTTCTTGTTGGGTCCGATCATTGCATCTATGCCTTTCTCTCAAAAACTCTAACCTACCTTGCATACTTACTTTATGTACGTGGTTGACGGCACGGTTCTGAAACAATCTCTCTCTTGGAACAAAGACAATCTCAACATAGCACCATATAAACTCAAGATGTCTCTCCGCTTTTCGACTTCCCACATCCCATTTCAATTTCTAACTACATCCTCAAGTCGCAGAAAATCCAACACCGAGTGGGAAAAATGTTTTACACTGTCCCCGTAGATCTTGGCTTCAGCATCACATTACCCATTCGAGAACTCAAGAAAGTTCGTAAGAATAGCAGCAATAGTCAACGCCCGGCCAGATCTCCACGCCGACTATCATTTCATTTCAAACATCTGATACCTCCTACTTTTACGGTACGGCGATGTTAGCTCGATTTGCTGGTTTAGGGGGAGGAAAATGACGATCTCTGATGACCCTGGCTTTCTAATCCTTATACTGGCAGATGAATTTAATTAATTACACTTCTAGTATGGTTCTTCCTTTTTTAGGTCTCTTGCCGTCGCTAACAATTTTCTAGATAAGTGATGAGCAAGATGTCAAAGATGCCTCCAGCAATCCTTCCGAAATCAAATCTTAGATCTCTATTCGACTCTCTTATAGTCTTTCAACCCGGTGGCAGGTGTCTGGTCTCGTACGCTCACGAAATTGGTCCACTCAACTTTGAATGTGGCATTAGACGTTTGGTTTGTGGTGAGGGAATCAGGATTAGATCTTTCCCTGTAACATGTTTGCGTACTGGGTTTTAAGGGAGCTGGAACACCGAAGGAGACCACGGATCTGAGCACGAAAATCGTTTCCATATGGGCGAGTGGCGTTATCGGTGTTGAAGAGAGTACGCATCAAGAAAGAAAAATTTCCCCAAAACTAATAGGAGATCGCGTGCGCGGTACTTGTGAGTTGTCTTCTTGCTTCGGAAGCACACTTTATGAGCATTGCATTAACCTCAATTTTCGGTAATGAAGTTTCAAACAATATTTCCACATGTTTTTCTCATGACTACCAAATACCATTCCTTGAGACCTGCCAGAAGAATGTGATAGAAAAATTGTCGAGAGCATCAAAGAAAACACTGCACTGGCAGCTGTTCGGGTTTGATACACTTGTGATAACCCCTGCTCAATATAGGTATACGGCGTTGAGCGAAACCAAATTTTCTGGTACCAGAATTCGAAAACTGGCCATACCTAAGTTATTGGAAAGTAAACATCTAATGATATATTTCCCTCCGTATATCTTCTGACCCAAGATAAGGTGGGGGCTGTCAAAGGCTGAAAATCTGACATCAGAAAATTGACCTAGTACTTCCAAAGAATCCTTCAGCGGTAACCATCCCTATAATCTACGATGGTAATATGCCCCCTATTCTTGTAGTAGCGAATCAATCAGCTAATGATAAGCCATCCTTCAATTCTGTAACCGCCGCATGGGAATTTCCTGTACTCTTCATGCCGGGTAGGTATTTTTGACGTCAATCCTTCACTTAGAGCCATAATTCAGAATACAGATAGATATCTTGTGTATCCGCGCTAGAATAATCTGATTCGACTTTACTTTTCCTGCCTTCGAGACTTTTAGTTTTGCACTTACAATTGCAGAATGCGATCGATTAAGTGTTGGTGAACTCTTTGCCATTTTACGTGACACATCACAATCGTTAATAATGCTTCGAATTATTTCTCTCGTTTTCATTGGTTTGCTCAATGGATTTGTGGAAGGACAATGCTATAGCTATGGGGGTGTCGAGATGGATTCGACATATAAGCCATGTAATGGCTCAGCGCCCGTTAGCATGTGCTGTCATCTAGGGGTTATCAACAACGGAGGAGACGAATGTGGCTCTGGATCTACGTACGGTCTTTGCGGTATAAGTGGAACGCAACTTTGGAGAGAGTCCTGTACGGATAAGACATGGCAGTCTCCGCTGTGTTTAAAATTGTGTGTCGGAGGTATGGAATCTCTAATGTATAGTGGACACTGTAGCAAGAAACCTTAGCTGATAATTTTGGTATGCAGCAAACGATACCGAGATTACAGCATGTCCAAATGGCAGTTATTGTTGCGGGAAGAATGCAGCTGATTGTTGCAACGCGAATGAAGGAAAATTCATAGTCAATAACCAAGTGTCGGATACAGCAGCCAGGGATTCTTTGAGCTCTCAAACTTCCCAAACTACAGCTGCATCTTCAACACCAATCAGCATACAAGCATCTGAATTTATGTCAACCACTACTTCTGGAATGCTATCAGCTGTAGTCCAAACAAGCACCGTCCAGGCATCAGTCTTGATTTCAACAGTATACCAACCTCTACCGTCATCAACCTTGACGGCCTCCTCCTCAAATACACCCCAGTCTTTGTCGATAGGTGCAAGAGCTGGGATAGGAGCAGGCGCTGGGGTCTTCACCGTGCTAGTTTCCTTACTCGCATTATTATTGTGGAAGCGAAAGCAACCCGGGAGCAAATCGCATGAACTCCCAGCTACAGAAATTAAACCATCACTCTTCAACCCCGGAAGGAGACCGAAGCATGTGGATAGAGTGGAAGTGGATGGTACAACGCCAAGGGCAGTGGAAGTTCATGAACACGGAAGGCAAATCGAGCCTACTGAGATGCTGTGAATTTAATCCTTCGGATGAAAGACCTGTCCTTGGGTGAGGATGGTGTTATTAATTAGGTTCTCCATGAACGAATTGAAAATAGATGACATTGATTCTCATCAGATTGTATTAGTTGAAGTAGTTTATTCACAGTCGTCTCTGACTCAAAAGAAGAAAAGTAACTACGGTTCTGTTCATTTCCGTGTTCTGTCCTGAGAAAGGAAGGAACGGCCACTAGCACGACATTAAGCCCTCCCCCCTTAGATCGAAACTTGTTTCGAACCTTCTGTTCTTCTTTTCATCGAATTCATTAAGCAGTGCTTAATGGGAAATCCATGGGTTGTTATCTGATATATAAAATTGATAATGATTTATCTTCCCATTTGCATGCGGCCCATTGATGCATGGTTTCTGATTGATTGATTCTCACAATATACTGGATTGTCCCAATTCATGAAATCCACTAAACGACTTCCGGTGCAAACGACGGCCCGGGCGACGACATAGCATTTCCAGATAGACATCTGCGCTCAGCATTCTCTATCATTCTGTCGACACTACCATCGATCCAGGATGGTGAATTCCCTGTCCATAAGCCCACCAACCTTCTATATTTTACCAATAGTCGATCAATTTTGCTTCTCTCCTGAGCTGCTAGAGCTTCATTCCATTCAAAAATCTCCAGCGAGTATTTGTAAAAGGATAGATCAACATCGACCTCTTGATTGCGAAAATCCTTCAAAATATCGACGTATTGTTTATGTAAAGATTTTGCCTCATCAATTTTAGCGATAGTGAGTGGCTTCAATGATTCGAGTCTATTCTTGTAGTCCTGCAGTAGTTCTTCGCCCATGACAGCAAGAGCACAGAGATGGAAAACCGAGCCTGGCTCTGCGATAAATCCAGATGACGCATCCAGAAGGTTGTCTTTTACAGTTTGCCATTGATCCACGTATCTAGTATAACCCCAAATAACACTCCAGATACTCTGTGATGGCGATACGTTGTGTAGAATCGAAGCTTTGAGGAACGCTTTGGTCAAAGTGATGCGCTCTGGGAAAGGAACATTTTCATCGATAGATTTGAAATAATTGCCGCCGGTGAGAGAGGAACCGAGTAGGTTTTTGCAATGGTTGGGATTATTCAACCAAGAAATGGCACAGGCCAAATATTCCCCATCCGATTGCCATTTCTGCAACAAAGGTTCGAAGACATGTTCGGCAGGATATAAAGTATGTATTAAAGGAAGTAGCTCCGAAAGTTTCATGGGCCTTGAAGGAATAGATATTTCTGGGGCCCGACCTCTCGCGGGACTGTGGGGTTTCGAAGGGATGTAGTAGCCATATTGGGGTTTCTCAGACGAGCTATGAGGATCGGATGATGACGTTGGCGTATTGGTGTTATGTGATGAATCGTTCCAGATACAAGACTGAGTAGGATATTCATTCATGAGTAGATCCGTAAAGCTATGGGGATGGGATTGATGATTGTTCAACAATAGTAAGAAATCCGCATCTTTCAAATCGTCTTCAGCAAGTTCCGGTTCAACAGAGGAAGTCGATTGTGGATCTCGGGTGCGGCATCTGTTATTTGATTTGTATTTTTTGATTCCCCATTCACGAAGCATCATTCGGTACGAGCGAATGCTAGAAACACATATTTAGCATTCCAGAAGACATCCCGAAGAAAGAAAATAGTGATCGACTCACCTTGCGCCAAATCCGCGAGTCGATATCAAAATTTCCCTAACTTGCTCCAACGTTTGCCCTTCCGTAACATAGAGCTGCTCCAGCTCTTCCTTTATGCTTGCCCAATCCTTTGGCATTGCCGCGGTTTATTCATTTGATACGTATAGGCCTTTGATGCTGTAGAATCGAATCGACTCGAGTTTCCATCTTGCTGGATTCTTCAGATGTTGAACGGGCGAACCCCTCATAATAATAATGAGTGGGAGCAACATCAGATAGACAAGAGCCGCAGCCTCGTCTCGAGCGAGTGGCGTGGCGAATAAATACTGTGTCATTCATTCATCACTTTCTGCTGTTACTGTTGACGCGTTCCGTTCTTTTGCGCAGTCTGCCAAGTGTCTCGCTCCTTCCCTGTTTCCGACGATGATATAAGCGGACACCTTTTGCCCTCGCCACCACGATGTGAAGTATTTCTTGTGCTACGTGCTAGTACAGCGCTGATGTTAGGCGGTTTTTTGCTGCTTTACAAAGGAAGGCTTTAGAAAATGCTAAATATCCACGAAAGTGCAATTGCACTTTTGAGAACACAAGGGTCTCGTGTATGTTTGTACGTGCGAATCGTACAAGAAAGGGTGTATGATTGGCTCGTTTACACTCCTAGCTCTGTATCAAGATTGAAAATCATGCTTACTGCAGTCATCCTTTTTCTCCAAGTTCTAATCGTGAGCACCAATCACCAGATAATCTCATGGCGATGAATGATTTTACTACCAAGAGCGGAAAGAGCGGAGTATCAGGTTGAGTTTTTGCTGCTCTCCACGTGTTTGTTACATAGCTACTCCCCGCCTGAATCGGCCAAGAGATCCTTCGAGTTATTTACTACAGAAGCATTGAATCCGAATGTCGTGGCGAGTGACGATTCAGTAGGCAAAATGAAGTTTTGCCCTTTTTGCGGATTGCACTTTCAAAACTGCGAACCATTTCACATTTGCAAAGTGCAAAACCGATTCGTATACTGAATGGCATTAAGTAGTGCCCAAATCCCCAAGATGTTGATTCTCTATTTCATAACCTTGTGCTTTCAATGCGAAGAAAGCTCCTCGCAATCAAGAATCTCAGCAGCGATTTCTATTCAAACAAATTGAAGTTGTCATTTTCTCGAAAATGGCCCCCATGTACTCGGGGCACAGAAGTGATCTTCGCCGAGATCAAGCAAGGTATGTATCTTATCAAACATTTGTTTACATGACCTCGGTACGGCTTTACAACTTTTAATCTAACTAAGACTACAGCACTCATGGGGTCAAGCATCAATACTCATCATTTCAATCAACCAACCATTCCCCCATCAACGATGTTCGTCAAAGACCACATAATGTACCCACAACCACTTCAAACACTCAAATCCACCCACAAATTCTGAGCCATGAGGCCCTTAGTCAACACACTATTCACCAGGCTCAACTCTTCCAAAACCCATATCATACGCACGTTATCTTACAAAACGAGATCCGGAGCCTTCAGAATGGGTTCACTTCCCTTGGTGTCGACGTTCCATTTGATCTTTATCAAAATGAAATAGGCGGATACCACGCCTACAATGATAGGATAGAGAGTACTCCTCCGCAGTATTTCACTGCCGACATTTCATATAACTCCCATAGCCAATTATACACTCCGAATTCGATCCCCACACAACCTCATCCACTATCCCACGGAGACTCAACTAAATATCTCGCTCCCGCAAGCACAGCCCCACACACTACCCAGCCCAAAGAAGACGATTGCACATGGACCGAAATAAGTCTTGAGTACGATAACAACGAGCAAGATGTGATGGGTTCGAGCAACGAGCTGTATGGTACAGGAGCTCAGTTCCAAGTATCTTCACATGACATTCCACAATACTTTGCTTCGGTCTCTCAACTGGAGATTGATACAACGCAAGGATCGCTATCGCCCACTACCTGAATTAAAATAGAACTTCTAATTGGGATGCTGCGATCGAGTAGAATTGGTTTGGATCTTGGAAATGCAAAAGATGATATCCGGGCAACAGGGGAGATACTCGACGGGCTGGTTCTCTGAGGGCATGAGCGACCAACGATTCGGGCTTGGGATGTTCTCATAAAACATAACACAAAAGAGAATGCAAATGTGATGATAGACAGATATAGTAATGGTAGCAACAATCCATCTCCTGACATCCAAAATTGCGGCAAAATCCTGTGGAATAGATCGAGTTGTCATACTTTTGATAACCATAGCAGACCTCAAATTTCTTCATCACTCTAGCTACCCTGTAACCAATTTTCAAAGTTCAACTGTAACTTTGTCTATCACGCCACATTTGTCTCATTCTAAGATATGCTAATCAATTGGGCAGATTACTCGATATCTCGGGATTGAAAACAACCGAAATCACATTGCGGAGTATACCAATCAGTTGATTCTTCAACCGTACAGCTAGGGACAAACTCTGATAGACCCTTGGTTCTAAAAATCAAAATGGTGTGGCTGAACCCCCATCCTTATACCATACACCGATGGCTCGAAAGGTGGCGGAAATCCGAACCGTTCATGCGAGCATGCATGCTGGAAATGCGAACACGCACATGAATGACATGATTGGGGATCGTATTCGTGTCAGCCACAGCACAACAATCTACTGAACGTGATTCGGTGTGGCTTGTTTTCAATCCTTGTCAATTGGCTGCTTTGCCAGGAGACCGAAAACGCGTAGGAATCTTAAATCAATAGAGTAGCGGAGCAAGTACAATGATGAGTTAGGGTATGACCGTCTGGATTGCTTGAAGATTCTGCCCCAAAGTTTGTGACCATCAAACTCAAATAAGAAGAAATGATTCTAATTCCAATAAATTCATTCACATCAGATGCGAGAAGGTGGGCACGGCGGGGTAACTTTGTTAATCCTTAGCGCTGAACCTTAGTGTTCTCTCGGCGTTTACCCTGTTTTGAATTAACCCCCCTCTCTCAAATGATTTGTCGAATAGAAAATAATAATAAAACATCCCAAGCGCCTCGTACCAAATCAATCAGTTTTATTTCTAGAGCGCAACGCTTGAAGTATTTCTCACGAAGAAAGTTTCTCGACCTCTTGAAGTTGCATCTTCATGGTTCCGGAAGCCGCTGAAGATTTTGGGGAGATGCAACAGACCTCTAGGTTTGAAGAATCACTGCCAATTGTAGAATGAACGGGCCAGCGACCGATGAAATACTTTGGTCTCAAAGCGCTACAGAGAGCGAATGATGAGGTGATGAGCTGTACAACTAAAAACACGATTTAACCTCGACGGCGCCAAAAGTGGTGGGTGAAGTAGCAGTCGGCGCATTTCTTGTCTGAGGTAGCCAGAAATGAATATTGGCTTATGACGCGAGGGTCTTGGAGATTTACCCAAGAGCGCGACGCCGAAGGGACGGTTCAGTGATATGATGAAGATTTTGGCACTAGAGCGCCACACTACGCCGCGCAAGTGCCGGTGGATTCGACTTTATGAACTTGTGATGCGAAATTCTCTGAAGGAATGCATAATTCCTTCACTGGTGAAGTAGATAGATTGCAAGCAACGTTATCTCGTGGGGGCAGCACTCCGTGTTCACAAACCCCATAAAAATTCATTATTCACCATCACCAAACTCCCACTTTTCCAAATTGAGCGCCAATTTGCAATTCAGCGCATAGGAGTGTTTTCGCTATCCAGTATGCATCTTGCACAATTGGACGAATCTTCTTTATCGGTGCCATTGTTTACTGGAGTGTGTTAATTGTAGAAATGTTAACCGCTGAGTGGAGGCGGTTACCCCTCTAGGTTCCCAGTAACAAACTCCAGTAATCTTCAATTGCCATGCTTTCATGCACGTCATGTATGACACTCGTGAAAACCATTGAGCGCGCTTCCCCACTATGCCAATTGTACCTATCAACAAAACAATGTCACATCAATACCAGAGACATTATGGGCCAATAGTTTTTCGTCGCAGGGAGAGCAGCAGGAGAATATATATCTCCCCATTTGCTCTTTCGAACAAAAACAAAAATTCCAGAATATCAAAGACACAAAAATTGTACTTCCTCAAATATCATCCGCAACATGCAGAACACATTCGAACATCATAAAACCGAAATCAAGCATCTGTTCTTCTCGGAACATTTGACTATGTCTGCAATTCAAGAAATCATGAGGAAGAAATACGACTTCAATGCATCGTGAGTAGAACTATCGTTGAGATACCTGAGTAAATACTGATAGTTCCACAGGTTATCGGCATACAAAACCAAGCTTGCTGAGTGGAATATGTTTATCCCACTCTCAAACAGTACCAAAGTTATGAAGAATCGACTTCTTCTGGGTAACAGAAAACGACCCGAGCGCCTATATGACCTCTCGAGGTCTACTCCACGCTCTGTTCCATTGACACCTCCGTTGAGCCCTCCGGCCTTGAAATATCAAAATGGGAATACTCGCATCAAGCAAGAACGGGTCGCCCCTTGTTCCATATCTTTAGTCGTCCACTCGGGCGAGAAGAATTCCAGGGAGTCATTTTATCAAGACGAATATATCGTCATCCTTGCAGAGCTCCGCGGAAGACTTGGAGCTGCACTTGGCCGGGAATCAGGCTGAAGAAGTTTAAGCACGCAAAGAATCACCAAGAGAAACCATGAGTTTGTAGCAACGCAAGCCAAGCATAGATGTAGGAGGAGAGCAGGGGGAAACTATTGCAATTGGGCAAAGGCATGGGGGCAGAGGAGCATAAGGCTTTCGCCAAGAAGACTGAGATGAAGAGAATGCATGGTCATCGTGGAAGGCAGAATACGCAAAGGGGTGGCAGTGATACGGTGATCATGTAGGCGATTGGGGATATCATTTTAGCTCATAGCTCCTAGTCCAGGATCTGTCTAACCAGATACCTCCTCAGAAGAGGACTTCAAATACCTTCTCAGAGGGGGACTTCATTTCCAGATAGACAGCCTCAGACCGTTCGAGGAGAAACAACTCTAATAGAAAATTCAAACCATTTTACAAGCGTCTAAGAATGTCCTCAACAACCTCTGTTGTCGTAGCTTTGCCACCAAGGTCAGGGCTTAGCAACTTGCCTTCCTCCAAATTGCCGTCAACAGCAGCATAGATCTTAGCGGCAGCGGCCTCCTCCTCAAGGAACTCCAACATAAGAGCAACACTTCGCAAAGTTGCAATTGGGTTTGCAATGTTTTGACCCATGATATCAGGAGCACTACCATGGCATGGCTCACCAATAGCAAATCCTTCACCAACATTGGCACTTGGAACGAGACCCAAGGAGCCAACAAGAGCGGCAGCTCCATCAGACAGGATATCTCCATAGAGATTTGGTGCCACGATGACGTCGTAGGTCTCGGGTTGACGGAACAATTTGTAAACCATAGAATCGACGATCTGCTCCTCTACACCAACGCTCGAGAATTTTGAGAGGGCCAATGCCTCTCTGGCAGTGGATCGGAAAAGACCATCCGTTTGACTCAAAACGTTCGATTTGTGCGTAATGGTGACCAATGGTGACTTGTGGATGCTTGCAACTCCACTGTCTCTAAGCTTCTGTCTGCGCAATGCGATGTCTCCTGCCATTGTAGCAATTCTGGATGAAGCTCTCTCGGAAATTCTCTTGATTGCTTCCGCGACCTTTCCACTTCCATCAACAGCATCATATGTTCTCTCTTCCTTGACATAAAGATCCTCGGTATTCTCTCTCACAATGACCATATCAATTGGGTTGGCAGCTGTCATGACGCTTTTGACGGGTCTAACATTTGCGTAAAGGTCGAGACGCTTGCGGAGTGCGACGATTGGGGAGGAATAGCCCTTGACAGCTTTGGAAGGAGAACTGACTGCACCAAACAAAGCTCCATCGCATTCAGTCTTGAGAATTTCGACCGTCTTATCTGGCAGAGCAGCTCCGGTTTCTTCGAAGGTTTGAAATCCGGCTTTCAAGTCAACAAACTCAAATTTCAATTTGAGGGAAGCTGGTAAAGCTTCGAGAATTCTTCTTCCTGCTGGGATAACTTCTTTGCCAATTCCATCACCAGGAATGAGACCTTAATGAACCAGTGAAACGTTAGTTTTTGTTTCCAAATGTCAATTGAGTTGGAGGTATAAAAAAAGAGCATGTTTCAATCCTTTCTTACCTATCCTCAAAGTTCTGGAAGCCATGATTTTTGACTCTGTTGACTTCTCGGTTTGCTTTGACCAAACTTTTGAATTGATTGTGGTGGTGGGTGGGATACCCCAAAACTAGACACTGACTTGCGAGATCGGTCTCCAATGAATCTGTGGCCCGACCCTCGGACCACCTTCTCGGCTATTCACACACTCGGATTAAGTGTGTGTTGTCTATTATCACACCTGCAGAGCGCAAACAAACATTCATTCCCCTTTTCTTTATTCACACACGCCTTTCTTCCGAAACCCCTCTCCCTCGTGCGCAGCTAGATACACACCAGGGTAGATTGATGAACGTCTAGGAGAGATGGTAGATAGACGGTCGATGATATGATAGACATTCGACAGTAGACAGTAGACGATAGACGATACAAACCTGTTCAGACATTCGCTGCACTCTCCTGTCTCTCTGGCTGGCTCGGGTTGGACTGCATCGTCACGTCTATCTTCATCAATAGTACTTGTCTACACCTACCTGGGACCCTCCCACCCACCCATCTGCCCCCCTAGATGCTTTCCCGAGTCCCAATTTGTCCTGAGTAGACACAGATGCCCAGTACGACCCAGGGATGCATGTATGTACGGTGTGTATGTCTATGTGTACAACGGTGTATGTAGCTATATATTCCCTCGTGCCTCCTAGTGTTTATTCAAAGTTTCAAATGCTGAATGGATGCACGAACGAATGCACAATCTCAATCATCACCTACATCACCTACCGAGCCCCCATGTAAATTGCAATCATTCTCCATTCTCGAACCATTTCGAATCATCCGTAGAATGTTTCACTTCGCTTCAAAGCCCAATCAAAAGGAGGTCCAAGCTAATTGAGGAAAAGAGTGCCGTTAACTATCCTCATTCACGTACTGGCTCCTGCTGGCTCCTGCTGGCTCCTGCTGGTGCCAGACTGGTCCTGATACTATGACCGATTGTCCGAAGGTTAATTTAAATCACCAAATGGATGGACACAAGACAGTCTTGATATGATCGTTGTGCCTTTTTGTGCCTTTTTGTGTCTTTTGGTCCCTTGCACACAAAATCACATCCTAGTCCCATCATGAACACCCCTATTTCTCCCCCCCCCCCCCCCCCATCGTCGGGATTACAATTTGCAGGCCGTTGAAATATTGAAAAGAAGAAGAAGAAATCCCATCTCCACCCCTGCAGTATCAAGGCCGGGTGATATTTATTCGAGACATAGAGTGTACGACCGTTCATTCAAAACCCCTTCTTACTTTCCTCCATATTCTGGGAACAGACTGGTTCATCTATCTTCTAACTTCTAACTTCCATCTTCTAACTCCTAACCCTTTTCTAATAATATTGCATTTTGCGTTTGTTTACTGCCAGCCACCACCCATAAGTACGACGATACTGCCAGACTGCGAGACCGTACATCGCGTGTGTTACGGTGGCTTCTTTCACTTACTCGATCCAATCCAATACCTGAACCAGTACAAGACAAGCACCAGTGCACGGCAGATGTAATATACCAACAGCTGGCCCTCAATGCCTTATTCGATTCACCACTTGACCAGCTGAGATTCAATACTCATAAAAACTAGTGTCTCTTCTCCTAATTTTAAATACTTGGGGAGACGCAATTGGATACACCTTCCTTCTTCCGCATAGTTAGCAGATCATTGCAACTAGTTTGTGGCAATTACTTCATACTGGGGCTTGGATTGTAGCTCCTTCTGCCTTGGTTATATCGATTTAACTTTCAAGCACAAGTTCAAGAGCCATCGGCTCTATAAAACTCGTCAACATGTCTAACATAAAAAACCTTCGTGCAATGTTCGAACAAAACAACAAGGAGGCTTCAGTGTCACCGCCAGATAGAGGTCGTTCTTCAGGAGAATATACATGTAAGTATTTCGTCACACATTGGGCAGCTTTACGTACTGATTCGCATTTAGTATTCTCACCAGGAAGTAGCACAACACCCCCGAGGCCACTATCGAAAGTCAGAACGAGTTTTGTGACTGTTGAACGAGGCGCACAACAAGCCGGTCAGGCAATACAACTTGGTCTCAAGAGACAAGATAGCAATAGTGAACCCAGCATGGCGAGCGGTGGCAGTATGGCAAGGAGGAGGACGAGTTTCAGTCTAGATGAACAATCTCATCCAAAGGAGACTGAAGAGAGAAAGAAGTCAATATCAGAAGAGTTCGAGGCAAGAAAGGCCAGTATCATGGTTGATGAACTCATTCCCGAGTCTGCCCTGGCAGAAACTCCCGCTCTCGAAGTCAGCAAGCAAATCGGGGATCCGGAACCTACCAAACAAACAATTCCTGAACGTGGTCGAGAATTGGCGGAGCCAGCAGAGATCAAGGAGAATCCAAAGAAGTCCGACGAGGAACCAAAACCAGTGAATACAAGCCCTCCTGCAACCAAAGCAAACAAAAGCCCGACATCGAAAACGGGTCCTTCGAAGACCAATGCAACTGCGAAGGCCTCGGACAAAACTACAAGAAACAAGTCTGCAACGCGGCCTGCACCCATATCTACAGCTAAATCATCCACCACTCCAAAAATTTCTCCAAGAGTATCATCCCCTCCAAAATCTTCCAAACAAGCTCCAAGGACACCAACAACGCCTACAGGTCCTGGGAAGGATGGAAAGCTGCAGAAGAGCAAAACACCAGAGAGAAAACCAGTAGTTACAGCAAAGACTCCAGATAAGAAGCCGGCCAAGAAGACCAGCAGCAACTCGCTGGCCCCCTCAGGTGGTGCGCGAGCTTCAAGTAAGCCAAGATCGGCCAGTCGACCAGCTGTCAAGACCAGGATCCCACCATCGCCTCCACAAAGTGGGCTCAGCAAACCCAAGGCTAGGTCACCCACAAGGCCAGTGCAGCTTCCAGCTTCGCTACTTGCCCCAACAGCTTCTTCTGGCTCGAAAGGTGCTACCTCGACAGCACCTGCCAGACAAACCCAGAGTCGTGCATCTGGAGCTATTAAGAGCGAAACTGCACCACGTTCTCAAAGCCGTGCTGGAAGTGCACCTAAGTCATCCGGCACCACGGCAAAAGCATCGCACCCACCAGTCGCACGTAGTGCTTCGCAAGTGAAGAAAGCAACCACTAGACCATCGCTCGGGACATCTTCAACCCTACAAAGAAAGACTTCAGCAGGAAGTTTACCGCCTGCTTCAGCACCATTGGCCGAGGATGGGTTTTTGTCGCGTATGATGAGGCCTACAGCTTCTTCTGCATCCAAGTCGACTGATAAATCTCCTCCGCCGAAGCGATCGCTATCTACAAAGCGACCATCCAGCAGTCTCGGTCACTCCAAGGTTCGTGATGCTAAGACTGCTTCTCAAGCAATTCAAAAGGCGACCAGGCCTATCACAACTAAGGCGGCTGTTGCAAAGTCCACGGCCCCTGCTACCAAAACAGGTGCCAAAACAGTGCCAAAAAAGAAGTCGGCAGATCTACCCAAGCAAGAAGCTAAGCAACAAACTAAGGAAGCAGAATCACCAAAGGTAGAGGCCACTCCTATGGAATCAGATGTTCCATCAGCTGGAGATGTAACAACTGAAAAGTCTGAGGAGACCATTGTCCAACCTGTGGTTGAAGAAACAGTGGTCGAAGAAAAGGCTACTGCAGCCCCAGTAGTTGAGGAGGAGAAAATCGAAGCTCCCATCGCTCAAACAGAGGCTGCCGTTGCTGAAGAACCAAAGGAGGAGGTTGAAGCCGTCGTTGTCCCAGAGCCAAAGGAGGAAGTTGAAGCCGTCGTTGTCCCAGAGCCAAAGGAGGAAGTTGTGGTCTCAGAGCCTGTAGTTGATGAGGCAGCCCCATCTCCGGAATTAGTTGTCGCCGAGCAGCCAAGCACACCATCTAATGAAACTGAAGCCGAGACTGAACAAATTCAAGACGCGCCTTCATCTGATGAACCATCAAAAGTCAATGCTCAAGTTGCAGCCAACCCAGAAGATGATGAGGACCCTGAGGATGCTGCTGCTAGAGCAGAGATTGCTAGAATCAATGCGGAGATGATGGCTGCTTTGAACAGTTCCGAGTAAAGGGATCCTTTGATTCTTTGAATTGGGACAGGAACATTGTGGATATAATGTATGTCAGTGACTTAGCCAATGAGATTGAGCTGAAGTCATGTATAGGCTGTTGCGCTGTTGTGTTTACGCTGGGTCGAACAACGGAGAGTGGTTTGGAGGACAGTTACAGAGGAATGTTGAGAGAATCGTATGCATTGCTTGATACCTAGTTACGGGAATTTCATGCATCAGTAGGTGTTTGCATTCGTTGCAATGTATGTAGTAGCTTCGGCTTTGTTGTGCAGATATTTTAGGGGAATGGAAGGTCGGTTTATCACAGCGCTGAGTACAGAGATATCAATTTGGGAAATGAAAAAAAGATAAAAATTTGGTAAATTCGTTTCTCGCGATGTTGCCTGCTGGTGACTACGGAGGTGAGGTGAGAACGCTGTAGGGTCTTTGGGGGAGCTGTATTGTTCCAGATACGTGCGATAATTGAGAAGTAATACTCCCGAGTCCCAACGGGTCTTGATATTTGTGAAGATATGTGCATAGCAATGATAGATACAATGTGAACAGCTATGTCGGCTGGGATAGGGGATTCCAACATTATTCCTACTCATCCGGCACAATGAGATAGATGTAAATGAGATTCGGTAATTAATAGATTCGGAAATTTCCCCCTCTAATAAATCATTGCGTTGTTAAGACAGAGAGATGAGTATCCAATTCCACCATGAATCGTATCAAGTACATCTCTTTCATACACATATTACTGTTATTATTATTGTGGTTGCAAGGGATCAAAGAATTGAAATTTAGGGTTTGTAAATGATGATATGTGTGGCGTATGTGACATGTGCGATATGTGCGATATGTATAAGATCATCCATCTTAACTGTATTGTATTATCGTATTTGTACATCCAGCTATCCTTGTGTAAATGTATAAATGTATAAGCCTATCGTTGACCTGACATCTTTCCCCGCAGTATCCAATAATGATACACCGAATCCTTCTGACTAGATATATGGAGATGACTCCAGCAGTTAGCAACTAGCAGTTCATACGCATATGAAAGTATTGGCTGTCTTTGCCTTTCTCCTTCGCTGGCCGGTAGAATGTGATTTTCTCATATCGTAATTGATGTTCTGGATTGGTGATGCTGGTATTGTCGAGTGGGAGTTTGAGATTTGGGGGAATCTTTGAGGTTGGTACTACAGATCTGGGGGAAAGGGGAAGGGAAAGGAAGGGAGAAAAAGACAGAGGGGGGAAGGAAGGGGAGGGAAGATGAAATATGGGCGGAGTAGAGGATGAGCAAGAAAGAAAGAAAGATTAAGAAGGAGTTCTCTAGAAGAGAAGAGAAGGGAAAGGGAAATGATGGAAGAAGGGAGATTGACAAATAGAGCGATGAAATGGTTAGTTGGCATGGGAGTGGTGGAATAGGGGGTTTCAGAAGGTATGAAGAAAGTTGCTTGAGAGGATAGCGTTCTTCTGAAAAGACGTCAATTTAAGCCAAGGGAGATGGAACTGCTGGCTTTCGGCAGGAGTGTGAATGGAGAGACTTGGGGGGTGAAGGAGAAAGAGGTGCGGGATATGAAAAGAAAGACGCAGTGTATAGCGTTGTAATATGCAAATTGCTAAGCTGAATTTCCATCCATGAATCGGGCCACGATCTGCTCTTGGAAATATATTCTCTGACGACATGAAACACATGTTTACATAGCAACCAGCATGAACAACAGACAGGAAAGATAGATTAATCAAAGAATCAACAACATATATATATTGACACTAGAACCAACCAATCGATGGAGTTTTTAAGAGCCGAGTATAGTATAATCTGTGACCAAGCGATACTCTTCCGCCTTTCCCATCGACCCCATCATATCCAATATCTGGAAACTTTCCAATCCAGCTCATCCATAAACTCCTCCGCCCCAATTAGAATTACTCCGGTCACTCCATCCCACTTGTTTGCCATTTGCTTGCTTTTATATACAAGAGGTCTTGCATTAAATTGCATTCAACACCAAACAAAGGCTCAAGCTGAAAACAAATCAATAAAGCAAGTGTCTGGCTCTAAATGCCCCCCAAAAGCGCCATGCTCAAAATCAGAAGTATATAACAATTATTACGAAAGAAAGCGGGTATAGAAAGGTAGGGATTGCTTGATGCGGAAAAGGTAAAATTTGTGTTGGAGAAAGATTATACGCGTATCAAAAATTCGAAGGTTCAACCTGATTATTCAAGATTCATTATTCGTGTCAAAGGTCTTGACTGATTTTGCAAAGAGCTTAACCGAAATGCGTTTGGCTATGTGGGCTATGACCTTCCTCCTCTGTAGTTCCCATAGTCATCGGACTGCCCGGATCGACGTGAATAGAAGGCAAAGATCCTAATCGTAAACTGGGTAATTGCGGGATGCCACCAACACCTCGAGTTGATCTTGTAGATGTACGTCTCTCATCCCGAGGGAAGAGGCCCGAATTTGTGCTGTGGGTGCTTGTCCTTCTCTCCGTCATTACTCCGTCTAGATTCTGCGATCTTCGAGAGCCCGTGCTTTCTAGACTTGGTCCCTCCCCTCTCCCATATATTGGACTGGTATAATCAGGAGGGGGCTCCGTCATGTGATGTGGTAGAGCTGACGCCTCCTCGTGTGGTGTGTCTAACGATACGTTTTCATATCCAGGAGGGCTGCTCAATGGGACATCGTCATGATCTATCATCTCGGGGCTGCTTCCAGCCCTATCTTCATGATTATCATTCGAGTCCCCAGGACCTATGGATCGACGAAGCGGACTTTCCGGTCGGGAATCAGCCCGAGACCTGGTAAATCCCGGAGAAGGTAGGTCCGAGTTCACTGTGTCAATACTTAACACTGAACTTGCGCTGCGATCTCTCCGATGATAACGGCTACTCGCGGCCATACTAGCTGCATCGCCAAGCAATCCTTGTCGTTCGCTCTCATCACTGTTTGCGCGTAATCGTGTACCGTCATGTCTCGCGACCCCCAGATCACCATATGCAACCGATGAAACTGCACGTTGACGTTCTTTCTTGATTCTTTCATGTTCTGCTCTGAGCTCTTCGACGGTTGGTCCAGTACTGGTATTCGCAGGTCGAGATTGAAGTTCTCTCAATGCAACATGATCGCCTCGTTCTCTAGCCTCTCTCCTTAGTCGTCTTCGCTCTTCTCGTTCTTCGTTCTCGCGCCGTCTCGCAAGTCGGACCTGGTATAAAGCCTCCATCTCTGCCTCCCGTTGTGACTCTTCTTCGTCGATAGTTTCCGGGAATTCTAACACGACGTCAATGCCCCCTCGGTCGCCCTCCCTTCCCAGCACCTGCTCATTTTGTCCCGGTGTCATATTATAAGCTGGTAGCGTCATTACCGAGCGGACTGAAGTATTCCTATCGACTCCCGCCGCATCGTTGTTTGCGACATTTTCAACAGTAGTTCGGGCGGCAGCATTGAACGATGGGGGTGGACGACTGGATAAGTTTCTGCCAGCACCAGATACGCCGGCGGCTCCTGTGTATTCGTGGGGATCATTATGGCCTGGCAGACGATATTGATGAGCTTCCGGGTCCCAACTTTCCCATGCCTTTTTCAAAAATACTGTAGGTATGTATTTTGGATTCTTGTGCTTGATCCGAGTTCGACGTATGATGTAAAGTGCAAGGAGCAACAATATAAGTCCAAATAAAGTTACTGTGATTGCCTATAGAGATAATCATTAGAGTCCATCTTTGCAATTCCATTGGTTCATGAGTTATATATGCGAGGCACATACAATAATATAAGTTGGCCTGGTACTAGAATCAGATTGAGACTGTCCGGATGGAGTGGCCGTTGTTGCTGTAGAAGAATGATTGGGCTCCGCGGTGGGCGATGAAAGTTCATTGTTAGACGGGCCATCCTGCCGCCTTGACAGTCTGCGGACGGGGAGCATCGTAGAACAATAGAAGCAATGGATCAAAATATGTTTTCTAGGCGCAATACCAAAGCTCTTTGTGAAAGATTGGTCACCTCATCGACGTCTAAGCTGACATTTGATGACCTTTTCTCGCTGTAGGTAGAGATCGGTAGGCTGGGCTGAGGATGCGGGCGGCAATTGCGTGTTTTTAATCGCGCTGACAAGGTTGATTTGACTGAGGGCCTTCAATTTCTCCGATCCTTCGATATTAGATTGCTGCTGAGTTGTTGAATTGTGCTGGTATGATATATTGAATACTAATCAATTAGGAGCGAATCTCTCAAAAACCTCACTTCGAGTACATGGCTGAATGGTCTGCGTATACAAGATTAACAGGTTGGTGGTGAATGTGGTTGGGAAGAAGTTACAAGTTAGAAGTTTATTAGAAGTGCAGAAGTGAGGGTGTCTCGTCTCTTCTTTCGTCCGAAAGCTCCATGAATGCGGATTTCATTGGATGAACTACTTTCTCACTGTTCACAATACCCTTGTTGAGCGCCACTGTGTATATTTATAATGATAATGATAGATTGCCTACTCCGTACAACTAGTTACAGGTAGTAAAAGTGGAACCGTTCATATTGTTATTAGCTAGATCCCTTTTCTAATTATAAGAATTTTAGTATTAATCTTGCTAGTATCGTATCGTATCTTGGGTACTTTGTTTTTTCGCTTCCGTATCCTCATGCTCATTTGTGAACCCCTCGCGTTTAGATGATACCTATAGTTATGTATAATATTGCTGGTTATCCCAAGACTTGTCTTCCCCTTTCTTCCCTTGTTTCAAATAGATTTGTTCATCGTGAATAGAATGCATTATTATTATTGTTGTTGTGATTGTTCACCTAGATACCGGTACTCCACATCATGGAAAGGGTTCGCTAGAAGAATTGACAAGCATTTGGTCTAAGCTGTAAGATAAGCAACTGTTTTTTGTTAGCCTCCGTTTTTGATTAACTGGCAAGGTAAGAAGATCACATACAGTATTCAGTTGGCCAAACCATTCGTATACATGGAATGCTTTATTAGTATATGTTGAAATCGCACAACTTTACGCTCCGTACCTTTTTGGGACGGTCTCTACTATTGACAATACTGTTCAGCACCCACCTAATCATACAAGTGAAGTTGGCATTCTAAAAGGTGCGCTCTACGTATTCTAGACTACCTACACATACATATTCAAGATGGAGGTGTCTTGTTGCTTCTTCGCTGTTTACATCATCGACCCTTCTGCACACGATTTTTGTAGGCTTATATTATATGAAGTTATATTTTTACTCGCTTAAATGTATTGCTACCAGTTCCTAGGCTTTTTCGAGAAAGAGGTTTGCTGTTCTCTCCACTAATATCAGTGGCCGGCTTGATAAACTCCATGAACACATGAGCAACACAAGCACTTTTCTGAAGGTCGTACTTGTCTTTGTTGTATCCAGAGTGTAGAGCAACAGTGCGAGCAATATTGCCTAGCTTCACAAAATCATTTACCAATAACGGATTCATCTCGGCGCCATGGTGAACTTCATTAGCCCATTTGATCAGTTTGGCCATATCTGAAATTAGCCATGAATTCTTCTCCTCCCATAACACAGGAGAATTGTCGGAATCGAACGGGTCATAGAAAAACAGCGCAGAGCACCAGGGTATAGTAGCGTCGAATACACCAGTATTAGACGTACGGACACAGTTACCTAGAATTGACAACTTGGTAGTCAAACGTTTGTGTGCGTATACATTCGAATTTATTTGCATGGCTGCTTGTATCCATTCCACAAACTTTGACTCAAGTATCTTCGAAACTTCTAAATCTTGATTAAATTGCTGACTTAATTCTCGAGAATTGAAGTTAGCGAGACGTTCCTCATCCGAATCCACTTCGAAGTCCATTTCGATATACCTCGAATCGTCTTCCACAGATCTCAAGTCCTTTTCGATATCATACGAGCTCACTCTGTCATTCAACGAGTCTTCGATGCTAGGAGAAAAAATGCCATGCAGCACCGGCGGAAGGTCCGGGCTGACTGGAGTGCGAGTCGGTGTTTCGGCAATAGCCTTTTCGATAATATTGATCGATGGTGCTTCCTTCTCGAAAGTTATTGGTGGTGACCGAGGAACCTGCACTTCCGGAGACTCTAAAGTATATGGTGGCGGTAGTACATGTTGTTGCTCCTCAGATAAGAATTTATTCCATTCTACTAAGATAGCCCCCTGCTGAATGTACATTTCCTTTATGTTGGTTTTACATGTATCGATGGTAGCACAAGCGTTGACTAGGTGCGTGCGAAGCTTTTCCAAATTCACTTTCGCGTAAGTGCTTGGTCTGATGTATACGCCAAAGGTGGTTGTATTAGACAGAGATTCAAAGCTACGAACCAACTTCTCTGCAGTCGTAGTGCTGGGCCTAATGATCGGGGCAGTCTTCTTCTTCATAACGACAAATCCCTTAGCAGTCAGATTAAATTGTATGAGAAAGACATGTTGTGAATCGGTTAAACCAGCTTCGTGAATTGCAGAGGCGTCGTGTGATAAATCATCAATGCTTGATATCGGACGAGGTGTAGAGGCACTTGCGAAGTCGGCGTCTGGAGGAACAACCAACAACATATCCATTTGTTGCTTCTTGCCAGCGAGCTTGATAGAGATCTGGAGCTTAAAGTGAATATGAACATGTCCTTCTGTGTCAAGGTATGCAGCCATAAAAAACTTTGGATTCTGCTTGTTACCATACAAACAAGAACCTAGCGTCACAGTTGTACCTGATTGATCTACCCATTTTAAAAATACTCTCTCCTCAAGGATCTTTTCTAGCTGAAGCTTCTCAATCGGGACCGACATTATTGACCTCTAGAACTAAAATTAGCAATAAAACATAGTGAAGACTGATTACATTAAAAGAATGCTAGCCCACACTCTACGTGTGATTCCCACCCACCCAGGCTATAGAGCAGCCTTGACTCTTCGGACAAAATGAGGCGCAGAAGTGATCAATAATGGCTACTATATAAAATTAAATTGTGTTGGAATTGTTCTAAGCAGTAGATACTGAAGGACGTAACCACTGCCAGGGTTGTTCTAAACAGCAAGTACTGAAGGACGTAACCACCGCCAGAGTTGTTCTAAACAGCAGATGCTGAAGGACGTAACCACTGCCAGGGTTGTTCTAAACAGTAGGTGCCGAAGGACATAACCACCGCCAGGGCTGTTCTAAACAGTATATACTGTAGGAAACAACACAACGCGATATAGGACCGATTTTGTCGGAGAAACTATGCTTGTATGTTCGTAATTGATGTTGCGCGATGGGAAAATATAGCGATAGCGACAGGCGAACCACGTTCGTATAAAGAGGTATAGAGACGGCGATGATGATGGCGATGAAGATGGGGGGATATAGAGATGGCGATGGAGATGGAAATGGAGGGAAAGATAAGCAAGCAAAGATGAGCACAACTTGCGTAAAACTGCTTAGGTAAGCACTCCAGCAAACGAGACCAATCAGAGCCACCGAATCACCTATGCTTCACTGCTCAAATATTCACGTGACTTTAGCTAATACTTGGCTCTCCGGTCTCGAGGTATCCCGACTGTTCTGCCTCAATTGTTGGTAAATTAAATAAATTAGAACATGGGCTTCGGAAAAGACAAGTAGGTGGGTGCTGTTCTCACCAGAAACGAAATTGGATATCTCAAATATTCCATCTAGGAGACTTATACCTAGGTAATTCTCCACCGTTCGTATCAACCTCATACAGAGTACAGTCATCGAAACTGTAGTGTTCGGTAATCGAATTGCATTGGCTTGAAAATGGGTCTTTTCGAGGTCGAGATTTTCCAAATCTTATGACAAGGATAACATCACTTGGGTACGTACCCAGCGGAGTCAAAAAGTACAGGGTGAAGAGAAATCATTCGGAACTCGGAGGGTGCTTCAATAGAAATTGTTCTTCTTGTTTTGTGAGTATGGGAATGTGAAGCCATTTTGGTCTCTGAGTTGACATCCCTCCAGATTTTCAATACATACACTTGTTTGTGCCTGAAAGCACAAAAGCAGTACTTTAAATCTCACGCCGTAGTTAGATGAATCAATCAATCAATCGCAGTCTGCAGGATGCAAATATACATGCTACGTGCCGAACAGGGAAAGGGCAATCGATACAATAATGTACTACGTATACCATCGTTTGTTCGAGTTACTACAGCATCGTCTCTCGGCACGATTTTATACCTTTGATAAATTGTTGAAAGCTCAAAGCTAAATGATAGGCTATACATGGCCTCCGCATGGTGATGTCACCATCAATTCTCCTCGGATAGATCACAACTTATCAACACCTGCTTCTATCCAGTATTTGGTCTTCAAGCTTGGTTGCATCGTCTATATCCCGCTTCTTCTTTGCCATGTTCAATCCATAATTTGAATGGAATCTGTTTGAGGGCTTTGTCCTGGCTTCTACTGATTGCAGAGAGCAATGAAACCCAAGACGTGAGCACTGGATTTGTAGGAGGAAAGACTTTTACACCATCTTCTTCAACAGAGCCAGATCTGTAGTAAGCGATGCCGAAACATCGTCAATGGTTGACTCGAGGGTGCTCGGTAGCTCTTGAATTTGTGCAACAGAGCTTGCAGACAAGAGAAATTGATTGAACTGTAGACACAGCGAAACATGCAAACTTGACGACACCTTTGATATTGGGGCGAAAGGTTGAAAGTGATAAGTTGAAATTGACAGTCCAAGAGTCATCAATTATGTCAGTCACAGATTCCTGTAGCTTGTTGTGGATCTTGAAATCAAGACCCAAGTCATTCTTCGAGAGGTTAGTTTCTAGAAATGTAACATGATCTGTGGAAAATTCTGTTTCAAACCCATGCCCATTACTTTTTCCGACTTGAAGGGACGGCTAATTGTTTCTATTCGGACAGAATACGTGCAAAACAGAGCTAGAATGCAGGATCGTTTGCAGGATATAACACCCAATCGAGCCTGTGGAACTGGTAAGGGCAACAACACGCTGGTCAGACCGTCGAACTTGTCGAGGAGTAGCACGCTAAAGATCTATAGCATAATTTTTTTTTAGGGGGGGGTTCGTTTACTTAGTCAAGACTGTCTCCCGAAGGGGGTAAGACTGCAGTTATTCAAAGCACACTCGATAAATCTAATTGTAATGTTTTGGTACTTTTTATTGTCGCCCTACGCTTTTACTAAACTACAGTCAAGATTCAAGAGTGTAAAGTTTAGTCTACATGATATACTTGTAACCATCTGCTTAACTACATTCCTGGTTTTCAAACGATTTATTGTTACTAGGAGCACATCTCATATCTAGCTGTAATTTGCAAGAACGCGACCCAGTCATGGGAGTGCAATTACACATGGGCTAATTTTCGAAACCTTTCCCTCTATCTGTTCTGATAGATGATTATGCTTCAGAGAGCTTAGGCAAGTGCACACTGCAATGTCAGCTATCGTCGACTCAATCCAAGTAAATTTGTCGTCGAATCCTCGGCCATCAAATGCGTACGGCATGCATTCGGAGGACGATCGTCGCTACAATGAGTTTGCGCCCCCCTTCGGTCTCGGCTGCCGCCGTGTCATTCCCGAAAACGGTTTGAGAGAAGTTATTCACCAGTCCAATATTTTGCTGCAGCTAAAGGACCAAAGATGAACACTATAGTAAATTATAGCTCAAGCTCCATGCCAATCAGCACTGCTAAGTGCTCAAATGGCTTAGATACCTCATACCTACCGCGCTTTCATTCATTGCCCGCGGTGGAGTAAATCATGAATGTCAATGGCCACATCATTGACAGGCGTGTTTAGGGTTGACAGTTCCAGATGCGCCTAACTCCTTTATGTCCATGGGCCCTTCGTGGCCTGCCTGTTCGCAATGACTTCATTATGAGACCCGCGCCTCTGCAACAGAAATTTTCCATACTCACGTGCAAGCATTTTCGTAAAAAACGGTACGAGAATGTCAAAGTTAATTTGGGGGTTCTGGGGGTAGAGTAGCAACTTTATGGCTAGACACGGCATTTCATTTCACGTAAGCTGTGAGGTGGCTACGCTGGGAAGATTGTCAAATTGAATCAACTTTCGGCCATAGCAATGAGTGGAAGACTTTGAAGAATAGTTGTACATGGACGGAAAAACAAACGGGCGGGGATGGGACACCATTTCTGAACGACAGAGCATTGGACGAGAGATGAAGGAGTGCAATATTTGACAATGTCACTGTCAAAAATAGTGTAGAAAGGCGATTCAATTTCTGATATTGAAGCTGTCTTATAGAGAACACTTTGAAACTTTAAGCGCTTAAATCTCGAGGCTTGCTTCTCGAACTAGACGAATTATTGCTCGTTCATAAGCACATTGAGATTGCCGTGACATATCTGAAAGTCGCCAATTAGATTGTATCTAAATGCGTCTCTTTTGAAACACCCTTGCCAAGCCCTTCGCAGTATGCAAGAGAGCCTCACACTATAATAAACGACAAATTGATGGGCATTGAAATCACAAAAACAACGCAACAATCTATGATTGCACTCGAAATGTGTGAAGGATTGGCATACAATTGGCGTGAGATGTAACATATCTTTGGGTACCTAGGTACTGTACAAGCAATCGTTATTGAAGCATCCAAGATACCCCTCATGATGCAAGCCTACTAGTCCATCTTCCCACCCGTCAATTCTTCTGCGATGTGCTGCATTCTGGTTCCGGTAATTACAGCAGGATGCGAGTATTTTCCGACCGCAGTCTTATGAGAATTGTTGACGCCTGAAAGCATATCCTGGACAGTGGGTGGTTTCTCGTGCACCTCCCAGATATTCCTCTTGTAGGGTGCATTCTTATCGAAAGGATTCGTGAAGATCTCATCAATCTTAGCATTCAATTGCTCCTCCGTCGTGATGAATGACCTAGCCTTCATGTACAGCGTATGCAATGCATTCTTTCTCTGCTCCTCTCTCTCAGCCGCCCTAATTTGTACCCTTGATGCCTTTTGTGCCAGTTCACTCTCTCTGTCTGGATCTGGAACAAAGCCTACTTGCAGTTTCGACATGGCTTCCGTAATCGTGGGGTTCATCAGTCTTTCGTCCTCTCGTTGGGGGGCCCGGAGTCTCTTTTCATTGGCCATTCGTTTCGAGTAGCTCTTGTGTGCAACTATGCGCTCCTGGGTCAATTTCCTCTTATGGAGATTTACCAACGCTTCCTTCAAGCTCTCACGTCGTTGAGTTGCTAGCCGATGCTTCCATGCAACATAATCGTTCGGGTTCTTGGGAGGTTTCGAGGGCTCACGAGTCACAGAATCTAGATACTTTTTGGAGATCTTGTCGGGGCCGCGGTTGGGGAAAAGATTTCGTGGAGGAGGTAGAGTTCCTTTAATATCTCTATGTCCCCGGGCATCTGGCTGTCGAGTGGTAGGTATTTCGATAAATCGAGGATTTTCAGGTCCAATAGCGCTACATGAAGTAGTGGTGGAGAAATTTCGAGATGAGACCGCGGTTGATTGACTGGGCCTGCATCGCCCAATGAAGCTCAAAGAACTCTTTGACATACTTGACGACATTGTGTTCAAATGATACCGCAAAAAAAGACGATGCTATGTGTCAAAAGGGAGAGAAGTAGGCCGTGAGAAGATCGGGTTCAGTATTCCGAGGTCATTCTGATAAAGGCACTCCTTCCTTACCTCACAATCGAAGTTGATAAAATATCTTTGGTTAGTGGAGATATATTTTTGAAGCTAACGCGGCCAGCCACACCTTAGCGCGACGCACATCAGCCACAACCCCCAAAAATCTCTAAAACTTTTTTTCCTGACCTTCGACTTCCTCTTTTCATACTTTTTTCTCAACCTCAAAATTTTATAGCGCATCGCGCAACAATCATCATTATGGGTACCGGTAAGAAAGAAGCGACCAGAAAGGTCAAGCAAGGGAAAGTAGGAGATGGCATGGCCAACGTTAAGACCAAGGGCGAGAATTTCTATCGGTATGTTCCCGCTATAACCCACGTTGACGGACTGAAAACTAACCATTTCACAGCACAGCGAAGCAAGCCAAGACCTTGAATATGTTTAATGAAGGCAAAGCTCGTCACAATGCCGCAGGAAAAGTTACTCAAGCCGCTACCTTCCAAAGTAGAGAAACAAAACCCGCACGAATTGAACCCAACAGAAAATGGTTTACAAACTCGAGAGTCATTGGTCAAGATGCCTTGACCTCTTTCCGAGAAGCCATGGCTGAACGCGCGAGTGATCCTTACTCGGTATTGCTAAAGACTAATAAATTGCCAATGTCACTGATCCGAGACGGACAAGGGAAGAACGGACTGAAGCAGCATCAAGCCAAGATGGCAGTCGAGGCGTCTCCATTCAGTGATACCTTCGGTCCCAAAGCACAAAGAAAGAGAGTAAAGCTCGGTGTCAGTTCATTGGAGGATCTTGCCGACGATAGTGTCAAAAGCCACGATACATATCTGGATCGACTCGAACAAGCAAAGCTTCTGAGTGGAACTTCAAACGATCCCGAAGCTGTTGGTGAAGCTGCTGCAATTGATGATGGACACATCACCAGTGCTCGAGAGGCGATTTTCAGCAAGGGTCAAAGCAAACGCATATGGAATGAGCTCTACAAAGTTATTGATTCTTCAGATGTTGTCATACACGTTTTAGATGCTAGAGACCCTCTGGGAACTCGTTGTCGGACTGTGGAAAAGTACATCAAGGACGAAGCACCGCATAAGCATTTGATTTTTGTACTAAACAAGTGCGATCTTGTACCCACCGGAGTTGCTGTAAGTTTGAATATTTCCCACATGTCAATCAATTTCACCAATCTATTGCCCCCGTGTTTGTTCCATCGTTAAGTCAAGGCATCTTCTGCACTATGTGCTCCTCACAATGGAAGGCAGTCTGTTACAACTTTGGTAGATCGAGTTCATTCTCGCCGCTCTTGACTCTCGGGTCTTGAGTAGGCAGCTCACCGTCTTGGAGAGTCTGTCGCAAAGAGTTCGATAATGTTTCGTTTGAGTTGAAGTCCACTTCCTCTTTAGCTAGTGGCTTGTGGTGGTTTTCTTAGTAATGATTCATACATTTCACCAGTGCACACAATATTATTTCACAAGCAATATATTTTTATGACACATGCTAATATACTGCAGGCCGCTTGGGTGCGATCACTCTCCAAAGATTATCCAACTCTTGCATTCCATGCCTCAATAACAAATTCCTTCGGAAAAGGATCCCTTATCCAACTCCTCCGCCAATTCTCTTCCCTACATGCCGATCGCAAACAAATATCAGTTGGCTTTATTGGATACCCAAACACTGGCAAATCATCAATCATTAACACGTTAAGAAAGAAGAAGGTCTGCACAGTTGCTCCAATACCGGGTGAAACAAAAGTTTGGCAGTACATCACTCTTATGAAACGCATTTATCTCATTGATTGTCCTGGAGTAGTTCCTCCTAGTACTACCGATACACCCCAAGATATTCTACTACGAGGTGTAGTCAGAGTTGAGAACGTTGAACACCCAGAACAATATATTCCTGCAGTTTTGAGTAAAACTAAACCACAACACATTGAAAGAACATATGCTCTTAAGGGTTACAAAAACCATATTGAATTCTTAGAGCTTCTTGCACGAAAGGGGGGAAGACTGTTACATGGAGGTGAGCCTGATGTTGATGGCGTAGCCAAAATGGTCCTCAATGACTTCTTGAGGGGTAAAATTCCATGGTTTACTCCGCCTCCAAAACTCGAAGGCCCAGAAGAAACTGGAGTTGAAGGACGAGAAGGTAGATTGGGCGAAATGCCACGGAAGAGAAAGCGTGACGAAGCTGGAGAATTGGTAGCTGACACATCTGTTGGAGAGATCGCCTCGGTGGCCGAAGCCGACAAAGGAGATGATTCGTAAGTTCTTGAAAGCCCAACACATCCGTACTTTACGCTAACATTCATTGCAGATTTGAAGGCTTTGATAGCGATGAAGAAGAAGGCGGTGTCGCGATAGATGATATCGCTGATGCTGAAACTATCGACAAGGCTTTTGGCATAGAGTCTGACGAGGAAAGCGAAGCTGGTGATGCTGACGAACCCGCCGGGGAAGAAAATGACGCTGAAGCTGTCAATGAGCAACTTCGCAAACAACTTTCAAAAGACTCAAATCCCCCGAGGCGGAAACAGCCATCTAGGAAGAAAGCCCAAAAGACTTGAGAGCTTATGTAGTTAGAATATATTAATGTTAATGCCAATGATACCCCCACGATGATTTTGACGTCACAATCACAAATGGTCTTGGCATGCTTTTCTTTTCTATACATAAATCGCTAAGTTTGAACAAATGTTATCGGTCTCGGGCCTTCTTAGACAATTACCCCAGTCAGTAATCCCATTTCCAAATCAAACACCAAGAGCTGTTATTACCTGTGTTCTTGAATTTCTGTTATATATTTCTAAATCCGAATCTTGGTTTTATGGGCTTTCTTGGATTATGTTTTCGTCTACAGTTGGCATGAAATACATAGCCACATCTTGACTGTTCGCCTCCCCAACCTAGCCTTTAACGGGATTGATTCTCTGTACACCGTCCAGTTTAAATGCCCAATTCCCAAATAAGTCTGTACATCTCCTAATGCAAGCCTGGCTTCATGTTGTGCCAAGCGCCAATTCTACCTGGCTCTATCACAAAATCGTCCCATCACATATCACAAAACTGGCGTTCTTGCCTCCTGCACCATCTGCCTTGAGTCTCTTCTCGGTCTTCCATCTAGAGGTTGGTGCCAACTATTTGGGGCTATTCATTCTGATTAGCAAATATAAGATCGCCAGGGAAAGGAAACAATGATACCTTGAAGGATATATCTATTCATCGCTTCTCTAAAACGGCTTTTGTATTCCTGTTTGCTTGTTAAGACAATGTAAATGTTAGTTTGGAAAGGAGGATTGAACGGACCTTAGGCGACGTGACGGTAGGTCGATTGCGGCCACCACCAGCGAAACCACGGTCTAGAGGTTCTCGTTAGCATGAGATGACAAGATCTAGCTTTGAATAAAACAGTACCTTTGATCCATGATTCTAACTTCTTGTCCCATGTGTAAGTACGAACCACATCAATAATTCCGACGACAAGTTCTTTTCGTGCCTTCATCATGTAAGTAATATGTTAAATCCCTATCAACTTAGTAGCACTCACCTCATCCACAGCCACCATCAGCGAGTAATCCATTACATCGTTTCGTTGCAAGAAGAGAGTATCATTGAAGATGGCAGATCGAAGAAGTTTTTTAGAATGCTTTACACAAATCAGTCACATGAACCTTGCATTGCTTTTACTTTACTTACTTCACGTGCAAATAAAGGAGACTCATAGATGAATTCTACCATGTTCTCGTCCAAAAGCACCTCATTCTGCTCCCCTGTAGATTGAATCTTTCTATTCCGCATAGATCCCTTCAGGTCGAAAATGCGTGTAGGGGAACGATCATAGAAAAGATTTTCCATTACCAACACATCCCACTTGATTTCCGTGCCCGTAGCTGGATTTTTAATAACAATCTGGAAGAAACCAAGCATTTTTGCAATGGCCGTAGGTAACTCATGAAATAATGCCTCGGATATAATGTTGAAGTAAGCTGGCGCGAATTTGAGGAATGCCTGAGTTTCAATGGGGGATAATTGTTTCAAGACCAGTCTGTCATCGAGTGTTTTCAAGAATACAGATTTGGTCTTTCCTCCTTTGGAATCCCATTTCAAGCACCGAGATAACGATTCTACGATTCGATCTGCTACTCCACACTTTCTTCGCACAGCATCAAATTGTTCCGCAAAGAAAATTTTGCATTGCATTCTTGCCGAAGAATCGACGAACGAGTACGCAAGATGAGTACCCGTGGCACGCAATAATGAAGTTTCGACTTCTGCTTGGTTGATACCATCTTCGCACATGTCTGGTGTACCATCTAAAGGCTCAGAATCATGTTCTTGAGCTTTTGCACATGCTGGGCCTTGTTGTCGAAGATCATCTAACTTGGTTAGATAATGTTCTGATGACAACGTAAAAGCTATCAACGAGCTTGGCTCATCCTCTCTAATGATAACATCAGAATCGACAAATATATGCTCACCAGCATTGATGGGATACTCAAGCTGGGTCCAACCACTGGCAGATCTCTCCGCCCAGAAATTAGTTAACATCTTCATAAGACTAGACTTCTCATGTTTTGGTATCTCCAGCGGAAGGTCGGCATTTGGTTTGCCCACACGAAGCGATTCAGCTAACTCCTCCGCGCCTTGCAAAAGATCACCAATCAAAGAATGATCCGCATCACTAACAGCACCTTCATCATCTGAACCAGTCTGACTAAAGTTTTGATGGCTGTCATCCGCTTCGGTGTCGGCAACAGCGCCTTCATTGGCAGCAGAAGTATCATTGGGCGAATTCGGCTGAGTCTCGCTACTAGGAGGATTCATATTAAGTTCGGCAAGCCCTTTGGTCATGCTAGTAGACTCTGTACTAACTCGTGTGGGCTCGGCGTCTAGAGAAACTTCGTCGGGGGGTCCGCGCTCCTCGACAGCTTCGTTGATATCCTTGTATATCTCAACAATCGGCTTGGAAGATGCCTTGGGGAAAGCTCTTGATTGTGTAACTTTCGCTGCCATTCGTCTCCTGTCACGTAGACGTTCTTTTTCAAATTCTCTACTCAACTGTTCAAAGTGCTTTGCTAGCGTTGTAACTTTGGATTCCTTTCGTTTGCTTTGCACAGACCTTGGAATGAGGGAGTGTCCCGCCTTGCGATTCTGTTTGAGCGACCCCAAGCCCAATCTTTCCGAAAGTCTTTTGTCGGTGGGTCTTACCGGCTCTGTCGTAGATGGCTTCAAAGGTTCAAGCAGTGGGATTTGAGTGTCACTAGACTTGCGCGCATCTCCTAGACGATGATATGCCTTGCTAGAAATTGGCTGCATGCGACGCAAGGTATTTGCAGGCTGCGACTGAGTACGATTGAGAGGAGGCGAAGCACCACTGCGGCGCGAGGTTGTACGTTCCGTTGGTCTTGGAATTCCAGAGATCTCCATTTGTGATTGCCCTTGCTCGCCAGAATGTGATTGGTTTGCCCTTCGTAGTCTCTCAATTTTCTCGGATAAGGTTGCTTCTAAAGGTGCTGTAGGTATTTCTACATCCGGGGAACTCTCCATTTCAGACGGACTAGATGTGAGGAAGTCAGATGTATCTGTCGGTGTCAAGAGGTCCGAAGAAATTTGTTGATCTGCGGTTTCTGGGATAGCGAGATCAAGATGTTCTACTCCCTCATGCCGAGGCGTTTGAATTTGATCCTCTGCCATAGATGATTGGGTTCCATCGGAATGCTGCGAATCAACCGTTGCTGGATCTGGGATTGAATTGTCTTCGGGTACTGTCAGCTGATCCTCGGGCGGTTCTTCTATATCCTGGCTTGGTTCTGTTGCCGTTTCCGTTGGTGCTTGGATTACGGATTTCTCTTCGACATCAGACAATGGTTCATTTGACTCTACAGACACCAATGATGTTTGAGATTCATCACGGTCCATGAACATCCTCTTGAGTTGTATCGCGGCGAGGCGGCGAATGTCCTTTTCCGAGGGAAAGAAGTTTCCGTCAAAATCTTGAAAGGCGTCGTCCCACTCCGCAACCTTTTCTTGCATGGCTCTTACAGCTCTGTTTAGTGGGATGATTTCATAGTATTTCGATTCCATATATTTATCCTGCAACTTGCGCAACAACGCAGTGTGTTCTTCTTGCGCACGTTTCGTTAAGCGTTCTATTTCGGCTTTGCATGCTTCCGCCTTTTCGGGTGCCACGCTATCGATGTTAATCCCCTTGATCCTCGAAACTACCGATGTCATAAACCTGTTCCATCGTTCTTCTATTTTTGTAAAAAGGTCGTTTTTCAACCTCAAATCATTATCTACTTTCCAGGTAATTCTTGTTCGAGGCACAACAATTTCGAGAAGGTCGATAGGATCATAGTGGATTCTAATGGCGACGTTGCGAAAGCCAAAATATCGCAAATGATCACGATGCAAATCATGGGGACAAAATCCTGCCCTGAGATGCAACTCGCTGCTCCAAAAAGATAGTTCTAAATACTTACCAAAAGAGTATTTCCAAGTACTTTCAGACATGGGCATAACTTGAGTTTCCTTCTGACATTTTTTGCAATAGCTCCACATCAAAATGGAATCCTGAAGTCCTTTGATCTTACAAGGTGATCTTTCAACAAACACAGTTATGCGTGCTTCGCCATGAACATAAGTTCGATGGTGCTCCGACATCTTACGATCGCAGCCATTAAACGTACATGTATTGTTGATCGTTAAGCACAAATCCTCCACATACTGGCCCAATGTACAATCGGGATCTATTTCTGCCGATATTTCATGCTCAGTGTAGAATGCGAGGGTAAGAAGATCGGGCCCAGCGCAAGGAATCGAAGTTTCCGTGCAGACGACTGTGTATAGCACAGTAATATTTTGGTGTTCATATGGATCGAACAGGTTGAGATTCCCTTGAATAGAATTCTCCCATTGCCGAGTCTGTGTCTGGTAATTATGCAAAGCCTTGTCGTACTCAGCATCATGTACAGCGTGCAGAACCTCCATGATTTGCCTAGGTGCATTTTTAATACTCTCATGGACCATGTCGGGCTTTATGAGCTGAAACTTCTGCGGCTTCGACTTTTCTGTATCGGTCTGCTCTTCAAACATGTCTTGGTCACGAAGTCTTTTCAAATAAACAAGTCTTCGCTCCTGCTCTCTAGCCCTAACCAATAGATAAGGTTGCATAAACTTCACAAATGGAGAGGCAGATAGGATTTTAGTTTGGTGCTTGGCAACCATATCGCTATAAAAGGTTGGCATGGGTACATCTTCTGGTAGATGGTCGTCATGGGAAGAGTGAACATGTGATTCATGTGCAGAGATCATTCTGGAAATTTCCGGCTGTTGGTCAGTCGATATAGCTGTCTGAGTCTCCATAGTAGAGTCCGGGTTAATGTGAACTTTATCAGCGGATACACCTTCATTGTTGCCTGCCTCATCTTGAGAAGAATCTTTGACTTTATTCGACTCAGTAGCAGCCTGCAATACATTGCTCGCGGCCACAACTGTGTCTTGTTGAGGTATAGCATCCGAACCTATGAGTTTCGAAGTCTGTCCATTTTGTCTTGCTGGCGAGAGATTGCCAGTTTCTGCCACAGACGGGATCAAAACAAATTCATCCCTCATTAGGCATGTTTCAAGCTTTAAATTATAGACCACGTACACCATGAATTCAGTGATCTGCTTCATTTTGGCAAGTACAGGCATGCTAGCACCCCGGAGAGCGATGGTACATCCTAGCTCTTTTGGGCATCCAGATAAATATATGTAAGTCTTCTTTCTTCCTGGAATATCGCCATGGACATAAGTTTTCACATCAAACCCAGAACTCTTGCCTATGTGTACTGGCTTTAGAGCTACCATGTCGATAGACGAGATGACCTCTGTCTGAGCACATCTTGAAACCGCTTCTATTACTGAAGGTTTAACATTGTAGATAACAGCAATGTTTGCCTCGGCGAGATATTGCAAAGCAAGCCCGGAAATATGCTTCTGAACCAGAAGAAGCTGGGGACGCAGAGATGCAATTCGATTCACCATGTTTCTCAAGAACTCTTTCTCTTGCGCGATAACAGGCTCCAGACTCATAAAAGACGATTGATGACGTTGATATTCAATGGGAAATGATACAATAACAATGCGGGGATTCGAAATACTCCTAGGCATGCTTTTCAGAGCCAGATTCTTGGTGAATACGACGCCCGATACATATGAAGTGTCACCTGGTTTTCCACCGGGTATCTTTTTTAACTTGACGTAATGGCGAATATCTATATCATCACCGCGCCGGACGTCTGGATTTACATCGTCTGTGCACTGAAGAAGAATAGGTATTAGGGCCTTCTCCCAAGAAGCAACGTTTGGAACGTCTGCATCTTCAAGTAATTGATGTAGCAGCCGCCGGACATGATGTAAACTAGCATTATTTAACTCTATAGCAGGAGCCTTAGCATCTCGCATTGATGCACTTCGAGTCATTTTTGAAGACATGCCTGCCGGCGTGGGTACATCTGATAAGAGTTCCGATGTAGCGATGTCTTCATTCACATTCCCAAACCCCTTCGCTAAGCCTGTTGGCTTCATTTGTCTTGGCGAGGGCCGAGTATGATGTAAAGTGTTACTAGCAACGCTCAAATTACGACGACGATTCGGTCTTGTAAAAGCCCCCACAGTTGCACTAGCATCTTCTAAGCCTCGACTTGTGAAACTGATTCCACTGACACTTTTATCACCAGTTCTAGCCCTATGTCTTTTGGTAGCGTTCAGCAAAGAGCCAAAACCCGCTCTGTCATTTTCGAAAGGAGAAGTTGTAGTGTTACCATTGTTCAAAGTAGCAAAAATACTCATCTGTTCATCGGCGCTTGAGCCTTCATCCGACATGTATGGTGCCAGGTCTGGGTCAATAATATTATCGTCATGGAAGGCTGGTAGACGTGTTCCTTTTCCGATATCATCGGTTAGTCCCCGATGGAATGGTGCTCTGTCTCCGGCAGGGGATTTGAAACGACCAAGAAAATTGTGTTTTGACTGGTGTCGCCTATGGCTGGAAGATGGAGGTCTCACAGCAGCAGACAAAGCTTTCAACGATCTGGATGAGCTTGGGCGACTCAGTTGCGGTGCATCTATTTCTAAAATGGCGGAGCGCCTGTTGGAAGAATCTCCAATTCGTCGCGTGGCAGGTATGGCCATCATTGGGGTCGCTAGAGGTCTAGATTCGTCTCCTATCTTCACTGGATCATTTAAACTCTCCGGCAGATCTATTTTAGTTGATGTGGAGGAGTCAAACTTGGCCTGTTGAGAATGGAAGAAAGTCGGCAAGCCTGACTCGTCATCCGAATCGTCAGAACCGCTACTATCGTGGCGCCTGTTTATAATATCGAGGCAAGTCGTACACATCCGAAGTGAGCCCTGAACACCAAATCTTTGACCTGAAATAGTCTGTGTGCATTTTGAGTCAAAGATACAGCCGCACGTTCTGCAATGATGTTTTCTGCGAAAGGCAGTGAAAGGATCGCCGCATAAGAAACACTCTTTGCAAATGTCATCAGCCATCCAAAATTCCTTACTGAGGACTTGTTTTCTCATTTGTTCTAAGCGAGCGCTGACTACTTCTGCACTACCTCCATTTGTAGTGGTGCCGGGTATGCGAGCTCTACCAGAGTAAGTGCGTGAAGAACGCTCATCTGTACCAAAAGAATCATGCCGTACATGATTATGTGCAGATGTATGAACAGGACTAGCTTCTGCCGTACTGCGGTCTGTCGAAGAGGCACGTGATCCTTGATAGCCAGGGAGATGTGACTGAGTTATACGTTCGACAGCAGGGGCTCGCCTGGAAGTTTCTGGGATGAAAGGACGCGGTGTTGCATTCGGTCTTGGGTCTGAACTCTTTATGGAAGAAAGTGCAGACGATGCCGTTTTAGGGTTACTCTGAGATTTGGCCCTTCCTGTAGCGCTGCCATCACTAGCACGAAAGTTGATCTCCTGGGAATCCTTTTTGGGGTCTAAATTGCCTAGCGACATTCGCCCAGCCGATTCGCTTTTCATGTGCTCAAAATCAAAAGACTCCGAATCGTCTAAGCCCGAAGGATGGCCGGAAAAACGTCTACTTTCGGATGCGCTAGCTGATCCAAACGTGTTAGGGTGAGTGTAATCTGACGCCGAAGCTGGTTCGGATCTGTCTGAAGCACCTTTTCTATTTGCTTTGTCTGTAACATTTCCATCCGAACTTCCCAACCGAACCTTCTCTCCCTCTTTGAATGCAACCGCGTTGACAGGTGCAACGGTAGGGACAATAGCTGAAGACGAGGCGTTCTTGACCATTGGATTGAGAGGAGGCCTGGTTGCCGATTTTGAGGTTAAGGGTGCCGACGAGAGCGAGGCTTTTGACGATTTGATAGCATGTGACTGCATTTCAGACGAATTTCCCATGAACGAAGATACGGATGGCGACTGAAGTTGTGAAGACGTGGTTGAAAGTTGGATGGGTGAAGCAGTAATGCCCGAATCCTCGCGCGCAAGACCTGCAGAACCTTTTGAACCCGGAGTAATATTCGATGCATTTTGACTCTTGATTGAAATCGTATCGAAGCTCTCATTGTCACCTTTCACGGAGGTGCTTCCTGCTTTATCTTTTCCTACTCCAACTGCGCCTTTAAAACGACTGTATAGACCACTCAACCCATTTTGCATAATATCTCCAGCTAAGCCTTTACTTTCAGGGTTCGAGGAAGATGGAGGTGGGGGAGCAAACTCATTGAACGTGGTAAGGGTCTCTGACTGACAAGCAGTACTATGTATTTTATCAAGAGCTTGTGCCAGCTGTTCCTTATCGACGGGGGTGGTCGCAGGAAGTGATACTAACGATTCTCGACGAGATCGTGCTGCTAGTGGAATCAATAGCGGCGCCATCACAGAAGGCTTTGGGGATCCATGAGATGACATCTTCTTTTCCTACACACGCTGGCAAGCTCTTCGTTGAGCGTGGAGAAATTGTGAGGGTGGATTCAGAGCTCTTGGTTCTTAGCAAACCGACGCTCTCTCTCCTATCAAGAGCAAATCATATATTGTGTTCGATAAACCACAGTTGTGCGACAGCTTAGACCGCTTTGAGTTTGCGCATTCACGGCATGAAGTTGATTTGTAAAGGTAGATGGGTTGTCTTGCGGAACGAAATGTGCAGATTGCTCTTTGGCTGGATGGATGGATGGTCAGCCAGATGAGATGAACGACCTGGATAGAATCACTAACTGGAAAGTGGTGGCAGCATTTCTTATGACAATGACAATTTACTGGTATTATTGCATACGCTACAGCAGTATTTGTTTTCGCTTTATGAGTCGAAGAGTAAGCTGCATTTTGGGAAGGATCAATAGAAACGAATGCACTTTGTTTGAAAAGCGTTGTGAGAATATTGGAATTTCCCCTCATGCAAGCAGTTCACACCTGAGTGGTAGGGTCGCACGGGTAGCTTCACATGGTCGAAAAAGCGCCCCACCAAATCACGTTCACTTTGATACCTAGGCGTCTGATAGCAATGTAAGGAGGTGTTGGAGTCGGAGTGGTGTGTTTATGGTAATTTGGAAGGCTGTAGATGTGTTCATCCCGCTTTCGGTTCAAAATCATGACTTTCTGAGTTGTTGTCGAATATTGAAAAGAACGTCTATTTCCTGACGATATCTACCCTTCAGTACATAGAGAACAAGGTTTGCAAACTGCTATGACGGCACATTGGCATTCCGATCACCATCAGCCACAGCCACAGCCACACACGCCAGCCACATGACCCTTACATGCTCACTCTTGCCTAGCACGTGCCTAGGAGGTGCCTACTCCACTCTATTTGATATCGCGAACGCGTCTTCCAGATTATAGTCAAATCAACTCAAATCAACTCAACTCGACTCAACTCGATCCATTCACTACACTCTACAATCTGAATGCTATGAGTATTGACTGCGTACTGGAAATACTGTCGCTACAATAATCTTCTTTTATACTTTCCAGAAGGTCCACCTAGGTAATTTAACAAAATGTTATGACACTACATTGTCTTTGCATCTATGAGTTGGTGAGATTGTGATTTCAGATTCACAGATTCATATTCGGATTTGATATTACAACACCGGGTATCAAATCCACAGCAATCAACTTCATCATGACTCTCTTGCGAGGCTGGCTTGCCCAAAATATTGAACAATCGTTGGAAGAAGCACTGGTTTGGCTGAAATCAACGTGTGTGGCACATGAAAATTCCTACAAGTCTCACGAACAATTCTCTTACGAGCAGGAAAGACTCTCCATCAAGCTGGAAAAGCCTGGATTGATTCATCTGATAAGTGTGGGTCCATCACTTGAACCTTTTTCTCAACAGTTCTGTCTATTGACACATGTACAGGACAGCAAGGCGCAGGATTCAATGCAGTCTATGATGGTATCTGATGGTACCACTAAGATCGCAGCAATATTCCAACAAGACTTTCTGAATCGCTATTTGGAGAAGCACAAAAGGACACTGGGCGAGTTTATTGGAGAAACTCTAGCGGCGGAGAAGTTGCAATTGGTACGATGATCTCGCCACTTTATAATAAGTTCCTAGGAGTACTAACTTCGACTTCGGGTGTGTGAATTCAATATTCCTGTAGAGCTACCAACCAGGTTATACCTGGAGATCCCAAGTTTTAAGCCCAAAGGGCCGCAAGATGTTTCTGGCTCAGCACGTGCTGTAGACATTGGAGGAACCATTGGTAACAAATTAGATGCAATCAAGGAGTTCCTGAATGCTGAAAATCGCGGGAACACTGTTTACCAAAATTTCGAACTCGAATCCCAAAACACTTCAACACCTTCACAGTCTGTTATGCTTGCGACACAGGATCCCGCCAGTATTTTGGAATTAAGAAGAGAAAAGAGTACTGTTTCTGATCTGGATCGACCAAACCTGCGCACTGCGAATTCTGATGTCCTAGCAATTCTTCAGAATGGTACGGCCGTTCAAACTGCAGATGACAGTCCTCATCTCAGTAAGCTAGAACAACCACTTGACTCGGCCGATACTACGGAATTGGCACAGCGACTTTCGCCAAAATCAAGTTTTGTTGTTGCCGGCAATTTGGAAACAGGTAATGAAACGAGACTCATAAACGATTTGCAGGTCCAAAAGTCTCCCAGGCCTTCCATAGACGAACAAAGTAATGGCAACAATAGTATGCCAGGGGATGGGAGGCCTAATGCAAACAACATGACACTCGAGGCTATGGAACCTTCCAGTGGGAAAATATACGATAATTCTCCAATCAACGAAGCATTGCCATTTCAGAAAACCCTTTCGTATAATCTACACCCTTATGGTCGTATTTCAAAAGAACAGAACGACTGGTGCAAGCGTCCGGACTCGGTTGCTTCGTTCTCGGATGGTCGTAGATCCACACCAAATCTACCCCCAGCAATTTTGAAATCTCAACTAGCTTTTTACGAGAATTTGCTCACTACACGAGCTTCAGCTACTGCTGAGAATGCAGTACAGAGCAGTCAGGCCTCCAAGCCAGACTCGAGCCAGGACACCATCGAGACGGAAAATGGGGATGATTGCAAGAATAATCCCGGTGCCCTTCGTCAGTCGAAAGACACTGAAGAACATGAATGTACTCTTGAAAATCCGCAGTCTAAAGCTCTGCTTGATAGTGATGATGGTCATCAGTCGGATAGTGACTCAAGTGACATGACAGAAGTTAGTTGCCCTAGTCCAGAACGAAATTCAAGACCTAGACAGGCGATCGAGGAAAACCACACCTATCAAAATTCAAATGGAAATCGTACAAACCCACCAATAGAGCACAGCGATGATGAGGATCATCATTTAGATAGCGAGTTGAGTGATGCGACGGAAGTTAGCTGCCCTAGTTCAAAACGCAACTCAAGGCCCAGACAAGTTGTTGGGGAAAACGAAAGCATGAAGCGGATTGCAGATCGAGAGAATTCTCTAACGATGGAAAATAGTGACCGAACGCATAGTTCCGATAGTTCTGATGTGCCAGTCTTAGAGGCTCGTCAAGAGACTATCCCGCAATCTTCTCCCAATGTCACAGAAAACAACGCGACTTGTGCCATTAAGGTCAAAGCATCTACAGCACCAGTCCCATACCCATCTAATAGTCTTTCCGATGATGAGGAACTTGAAATGGATATTCCGCATGTCTTGGGCGACGAAATTCGGAGCGAAAATTCTCCACTTTCTGCTGACGTAGACAATGGGGTCCAGAGTCGCAAATCACCTGCAGATGATCTCCCACAATTTTCACAGCATCAGCTCGAAGCCGCGCAGCGTAAGTCTGAAGTACAGGTCGAAAAGACTCCGAACCACAAAAAAAGGCTGAACACAGAATTGTTATCAGATTTTGTGATTCCTGGAACTTACAATAACCCACAAAACGAAACAATTGAAGACAGTTTATTTGTCCCCGAATCCGGTCGAATCCAGTCACCCACACTTCCGAAAGCACCTTCTCAGATGATCGACACATTCGGTGAGACGCCTCAAGACAAAAACGAGCCAGATAACTCTAAGATTCAACACTCTCGTGACCAGCAGGTATCATCAAGGCCTAGTGATCATATAGCTTATCCGAGCGCACCAAGAACTCAGTATTTCCAATCTGTACCAATTCCCAATCTTGATGGGGCTATTTCTGATGGCTTGCACTCTCCCAGTAGGAGTCCTTCTATAAGCTTTCTACCATTAAGCCAGAGTTCTCCAGAGCAAGGGCATGATGGGGACCGTCCTGTCAAGCGGCAAAAACTTACAGACCCTCTAGCTCTACAGCAGGTTTTAGGTTTCAGCCAAGAGGAATCGCCATATAAAAACAGGAACGAAATGGTTAGAGCCAACAGGCGTGAGATACGAGAGGTCCTACAAAGACGATCACCAATGACAGGTTCAGGAATACTCAGCAATGATACCGAGGGAACACAAAATGTGGCACTTCCAGAAGATTCCCAAATGAGCCGCAATATATTCGAGAAAGATTTACCTGGTTCAGTAATCTCTGATCAGACCTTCACACTGTACAAAAACCTACTTCCAGGCCAATCATCTCCCCCTTTTAACGGTCGCAACACGGCCACAACTTCAATTCTACCCGGAAGAACTCGGCCGAGCTCAGAGAATTCCTACCAGTCGAAACAGCAGCCCACTTTACTCTTTGAGAAGTATTCTAATACTTATCCACGCTACAAGGGTAGTAAGAGACAATTCATTTGTGCACTTGTATATCTGGAGTGGCTTGAGACCCCCACCAGACAGCCTCGGGCATCATTATGGGATGATTTTGTTTGGTTCTATACTTTGTACATGGACCATGTCCTCGACAGTAGAAACAGATTGAGTGGAATTAGATTCTATAATGAATTGGGGATTTCTGATCCCTATTTTACTCGCTCTAATAACAGAACAGGACCGATAATCACTACAGAAAGCCTCAAAGCTGCTTTATCGCCCGAATCTCCAGATTATGGTGTTATTGAAGACTTGCGTGGAAAATACAGAAGCACTGCTTCGCATCCGCTGATTGGTCCTGGGAGCATCAGAGCAAGCTCTGTGAGGCAACAATCGAGTGAGCTCAATCCTGTTGCAAACACTGATACCCCTTTACGGTCAGAAGCCTCTACTCATATTGAAAAATTTGCCTCACAAAAATCCTCCCAAAGTTCTGATCGACCGCCATCATCAAGAAACGAGGGACTCTCACCAACGTTGCAAAAGAAGAGGCGGAATCATTCAAAAACAATAGCCTCGAGGAACGGAACCCCAGAAGACCTTTCACTGCCAACTGTAGCGTCAATATCACAGTCAAATTCATCTAAAATGCCAGAGACAAATGAGCCGCCATCAAGGGCTTCAAAAGAACCTGGAAAAGCTCTAGGAAGGTTTTTCGAAACCCCGAGTCAATTGTCATTCTTATCAGATGTAAGATCGCCGCCTCATAACAGTTCCCCGCCTCTTCAAAATCTGGCATCACCACAGAGTTTGCGGAAGACTCCGGATGGTCCATCATTAGTACAAACAAACTCTTGTGAGTTGGCAAGCCCAATTCACAGAGGAACTCCACGTATCGTGAGTGAAACAGATTCTTCGAGAAAACGCAGGTCGCAGGAACGTTTATCAAAATCCTCTCGTGGAAGATCAGCATCTCCACCGCCGCCACGGAAGATCCAGAAATATACGACAGACTCAAATCTACCGGAGAAGGTTGATGCAGGCCTCGAAAACCAAGAACAACAAATGAGCCTTGGAAAATCAACAAAACTCTCATCGATCGCATCGACCTTCAGTGGTAAGTGGGAATTTGGCAAGTATCTCGCGCAAAGACGAAGGGAGAGCGGCGTTCGTCGTTCAAGATTGACGCCAAGGACTAGCTTCGGCTTGAAGCCAAGATCTGGCAGGGACAATAAAGGCTAGCACATCTAAAAGCGTGCGGGTGGGGGTCGTTCCTTCTTCGAAGCTAGCCCAGTGTTTAAGAATCTGTACTTAGTAGTTGTGGAGAGAGGCGTGTCAACTCACAAAAGGTTATCAATACTCAAGAATAATACGAAACACATTAACAAATTGTGTTCGAGCACCAATGTGAGAGAGCTGCTCTGCTATTCCATTCAAACATCGCTGCCCTTATGGCCCGGGCTCAGGCCATAAAATAAAATCTAGTCTAGGGAGGGTGTGTAAGTGGGGAGCTGTCTACGTGATAGGCTAATGCTATTGAAATATGAATTAGAGGCCCACAGGGACTGCATGGCATGTAAAACGAACTCTTGGAAATAATTCATACAGCACAACGTTGAATGAGTTGGCCAATAGCAAACACCATTTACTACTGCATGCATTGTGTGAAACTGAATGCACATGTGTATATATGTTCTCTAGACATTAAAGGAACACATTTAGGTAGATTCCCGTCAGAGAAATGGGGCATTTCAACAACATACAAGTTACAATGGCATCAATATTAATTATACGAACCACTCCTAAAGGACCCCTCATTGCCACATCTGATACGATTAGAGACTAACTCTCACCGTCCAGGGATAATAAGGAGGTACATAAGCAACTCCCTTACAGCTCACATCCTCGTATCAATTCATTTCAATCAATCAATCACGTTGCTTTTTGGGCCCTCCTTGCATGAGATCCAACGCCTCCTCCTTAATCCTTTAATGCTTATGTAGCATATTACTTTCACTCACCGTCCTTATATCTTCTTTGCCCACATCTCTACTTCGTCGCTGCTCAACAAATATTGTTTAGAATCAAGTCAAGCAATTTCAAACATGTCATCATCAAACCGTTTTTTGATCTGGGGAGGAGAAGGTTGGGTTGCTGGTATGTCGAACACCCCCCCCACCCCCTTTCAAGAGCTTCTGAACCGTGCTAACCCAGTTTCCCCAGGACATCTCAAGACTCTTCTCGAAAGCCAGGGAAAGGAAGTTTACACCACCACTGTTCGCATGCAAAATCGGGAATCTGTCATTGCAGAAATTGAAAAAGTCAAGCCAACTCATGTTCTTAACTGTGCTGGCTGCACTGGACGCCCCAACGTCGATTGGTGCGAGGACAACAAGGAGGAGACGATTCGAAGCAATGTTATCGGAACATTGAACTTGACCGATGTTTGCTACTTGAAGGGTATTCACATTACTGTCTTCGCTACAGGATGTATCTATACCTATAACGATGAGCATCCAATTGGCGGACCTGGATTCTTGGAGACTGATCCAGCCAACTTTGCTGGCTCATTCTACTCGGAAACTAAGGCCCACGTTGAGGAGGTTCGTACAATCTCTTCAATGATTTCGGAGACAGATGCTGACAATTACTGCGCAGGTTATGAAGACATACAACAACACCCTTATCCTCCGACTTCGAATGCCCGTCAGTGATGATCTCCATTCCCGTAACTTCGTCACCAAGATTGCCAAATATGACCGTGTAGTCGATATCCCCAACTCAAATACCATTCTCCACGATCTTCTCCCTGCTTCCATCCTCATGGCCGAGCACAAAGATACCGGTATCTACAACTTTACCAACCCAGGAGCCATTTCTCACAACGAGGTTTTGGCTCTCTTCAAGGAATATGTGAGACCAGATTTCACATGGAAGAACTTCACATTGGAGGAACAATCCAAGGTCATCAAGGCGGGACGAAGTAATTGCAAGTTGGATACCACTAAGTTGGTCAAGAAGTTGAGCGAGTATGGATACGAGGTCCCAGAAATTCACGAGGCGTACAAGGGATGTTTCCAAAGAATGGCTGCTGCTGGCACCAAATAGATGGGGCTCGCATGTGGCATGTAACATGGGCACACGCAACGGCTGTAATTCTGTGTCTTGTCGTCTGAAGTATTTCTCTACCCTAAAACGTGGTTGGATATCTTCTTCGATATCTTTTAAATAAACATACTTATTATTATTGTCCAATATGGCCGGCCTATGATTTTCTCCCATGTACACTTGTGGTATATATGACTATAGCCACGAGCCAGCATAACATTGTTGTCAGAGGGGCTACGATGATACACAACGGTTCTACGTACGCCAGCATGAATTCTGCAGCTTAATTGTTGCTCCCGCATGCCATTGATACAGATGAACATGTTCACAGCCTCGTATTGAGCAGCCAATCCATGTTTTGCGATGATAGCCACCCAATCTTTCCCAATTCCTCTTTCTTTTATGACGTTTCCGTCTTCCCCAAGCTGATTCGCCGGGTGCATTGATGAAATCTTAATCTCAAAAGTACTCGCACACTGTATTTTATGGATCCTTGGCTGCCCCTCCATGAACGAAAATTTCATGCAAACGAACTGAGACAACACTAGCCTTATTACTGTGTAAAAACAAAAGTACTAGGTAGGCAGGTAGGAAACTTGACAGCAAATGACCCGATAATCAAAATCCGATATAAAAAGAAAACAATAACAAAGCCATCGTCAGATGTAGCTAATGAGTATCCAACTAGCCAAATCATATAAATAACGTCTCTACACAAGAGAAAGAAGAAAAGGAATGACAGACATTGGAATCGTTCGTAATCGTGATTGTGAATACCTGCGTGCCCAAGCTCATCAGCCACCCTCGCCTTCGCTTTTATGTCAGTCAGTCAACAAAGCCTCGCGTCATACTGTCACAATCTCGGCATTCCCATTCTTGAATTGCGAGAGAAAATAATTTCAGCCTTACACCAAAATCCTACCAAGTCACTGTATATTCATCCCATCCCGACTTTCCTTGTCAGTAAAGTCGCGGAATATACTGTTTTCTCTCTACTCTATCTGTTTACCTATTACAACCAACCGTTGGGCTCAAATAGCCTCATTCCCTAGAGTACCCCTCAGCAACCGTGAAAATGGTTGTCGACACCACATACTACGAGGCCCTCGGTGTCAAACCCGACGCCACAGAATTAGAAATCAAGAAAGCATACAGGAAATTAGCTATTATCACCCATCCGGGTAGGTACTTCTCCGCGACCCTCTGAAGCCGTGCGATATTGATGTAACCGCAGATAAGAATCCCGGCGATGACACCGCTCACGAGAAATTCCAAGCTATTGGCGAAGCATATCAAGTCCTCAGCGACGAAGAGTTGCGCAAACGATATGATAAATTCGGAAAGGATTCTGCGCAACCTGGGGAGGGATTTGCAGATCCGGCAGAGTTCTTTGGAACGATCTTTGGAGGGGAAGCGTTCGTGGATCTTATTGGAGAGATTACTTTGATGAAGGACTTGACGAAGACTATGGATATTACGATGCAAGAAGGCGCGGAAGAGGAAGAAGAGTGAGTTTGGTTCTATTGAGACTATGGGGCATGGCTTGCGGGGCTACGTGATGCTGTCTGGTTATATGGAGGAGTTGGCTAATGCGATGATAGATTCCCAGGAACCGAGGCAGCGAAACAGGAGAGTATGGCCGCAGGAGAGGAAAAGGCTGGACCATCGGCGACAGAAGCAGATGGCAAAACTACCCATGTCCCCTCCGCATCTGTGTCTGATACCGCAGACATTCCTACGCCCGCATACTCGGAGAAGCCACCAGTTGTTCCCAGCCCGGCTGCATCGGGAACATCAACTCCCAGACGTACCACACAAATTCCTCTCCGTCCAGCTATTATGAACCAAACCGAAGAAGAAGCTCAAATGGCTGCCGCAGGCATTACAGAAGAGGAGAAAGAGCTGAGGAAGAAAGAGAAGAAGAAGGGTGGTCTCTCCAAGGCCCAGCGTGACGAACTCGCAGCTTATGAGAGAGAACGTGCTGCAGCTCGCAAAGAGCGAGTCGACACATTGGCAAAGAAGCTGATCGATCGTATCAGCATATGGACAGAGACAGATAAGGGACCCGATGTCACCAAGGCTTTCCAAGAGAAGACACGCCTCGAAGTAGAGAACCTCAAGATGGAATCTTTCGGTCTGGACATTCTCCATGCGATCGGTCAAACTTATCTTCAAAAGGCTACCGGACTCCTTAAATCCCAGAAATTCTTAGGCATTGGTGGTTTCTTCTCTAGATTAAAGGATAAGGGAACCATCGCAAAGGAAACCTGGAACACTATCTCCAGTGCTATCGATGCGCAAATGACCATGGAGGAAATGGCCAAGATGGAAGAGAAGGGTGGCGAAGACTGGACTGACGAGAAGAAAGTCGAATATGAGCGTCGCGTTACGGGCAAGATCCTCACAGCCGCATGGCGTGGAAGTAAATTCGAGATTCAAGGTGTTCTTAGAGATGTCTGTGATGAGATTCTCAACGATAAGAAAGTTCCCATGGCGAAAAGACTTGAGCGTGCTCAAGCTCTCGTTATTTCTGGTGAAATCTACTCCAAGGTATATTTCCCCCATTTTTTCCCCCTTTCATGATTATCGAACTACAACTGACAAAACCCCAGGCTCAACGTAACCCAGAAGAAGAAGGCGATTACATGGCCTTTGAACAATTAGTCGCCGAGGCAGCTGCAAAGAAAGAAAGCAAGAAAAAGGGAAAGGATAAGAAAGAACATGGTCATCATCATCATCACTCACACGGAGATGCGCAAGCTGCTGCAGATGACTTACCTAACGTTCCTAAAGCCTAAATCCAGGTGAAGAGGTTAGATAAATCGGGGGTGAAATGACAGGGGAGTGGAGGTAGGAGAGAGGCGGGACTTCAGTAGTAGTATATTATACCTAGCTAAGGGACCTCATATTACTGCGTTGATCAAAGATCAAACGTCTTGATTAGGATTGCAGTGTGCCAAGAGCACGATCTGTGGATTTGGGCGTGGAAGAGTAGTGAGTAGATGTCATGTCTATGTCATTCTGGTTATTTTGCATAGGGAATGGAAGGGAATGAGAATGATAGACTTTCAAATGCTATATGAGATTTCAATGTTCGTACCTGTTAAAATTGTTGAATTAAATTGGCTACTTGACAAAACTAGACAGAATAGATGAAAAGAAATAAAACATGATAGTAAGCACCACAGCGAGATTCCTTCCCCCAGGGAGTGGACGATCTCATTCTTATTGTTTTTGTTGTATTGCTCGTCTGAAGCTTCCACACGACAGTTCAGAGTTATTGAACATTCCACAGCGGTAGAAACCCCATTTTTTATATCAAATTACACATTAACGCTCAGAAAATTCGAAAAGAATAGATGAAATAGTCGTTAATACACATCCCATTATTTCCATCAGCATCGTGACCCAAAGTTATGGTACATCAATTAACGAATCTCGGGTACAATGAAAGAGTAGAAGTTTTATATGAGTTAAAAAGAGGTATCGCAAAAGAAGTAAAGAATTAGAGTTCCGCATGATCAAATGCAGGTGCAGTGTTTTGCACTTCTGGAATACCTTGATCTTTAGGTGCGTAGTTTCCTTTTCTGATTTCGTTCAAAGCGACGTCGAATCGAGCTCCTGCAAGCCATGCTGCTCCAATCTGGATAGTGTTAGTGAAACTTTCATCGATCTAGGGGAAGAGACATACCATAAGTCCAGAGACGAATATTAGGGTTCCGAATACTGCCAACATGAGGTAGAAGACATCTTTCTTGGCCTCTGCTTCCTCGGCTGCTGATTTCTTTTGTGCTGCAGATGTTTCACCAGCTTGTTGTAAAGCGATCGCCTGAGGATTTTGGGTTGGGAATATAGATTCAATGAATTGTTCGATCTAAAGGAAGTTAATCTTGGATGTTTGCACAGTAGAAGCGAGACACATACCTTGCCGCATGCAATGCTAATCTTGAGGAAGTTAGGGTCCTTAGGCGAGTTCTTTTTATTTATCTTTCTTGCATATCTCTGGAAGATATCACAAACAGTACGCAAATTCTGTGAGGACTCCATCATCAATTGGCAAGCATCACCCTTTGTGATCTTGACATTCTTCTCAAAAATAGCAGGATTCTGGAAAACAAGCTCTAAGGTTGCGATTGCCATGGCTTGTGGGATAGCAACAAAATTGAAGACACTCTGGTCTTTAATGCCTGCCATGTAGAACAAGCATTCATCGGCATGGCGGAGAGAATTCAAGACCATTTCTGAACTGCAATTCAAAGCGATTTGTCTATTTTTGGGGTCAAAAAGGTCGTCAAACTTGTCGACATGCTTCGACCAGATCTCCTTGGGCCAGAAACGTCTCTTGTCATCAAAATCCTCCCGAATATCGCGGATGATGTTTGTCTTTTGAAGGAATTGGCCCATGGATTCGGACAATTCTGGCTTGCCAAGCAACGCTGGGTTTGCAAACTTGGCCTCGATGAACAATCTTGTCAAACCATCTCCTACGAGACCGGCTACATAATGACAGTATAATTCGTAATCTTTGATAGTGTTAACACCATTGATGTTGTGCTCTGCATTGTTCGCATAATCGGCCATTCCATTACCCATCTTTTTGGTAATATCCTTGATAATGACTTGATATGCTGGTTTGCACTTCTTGAATTCAGTGATGACACAGTCAAAGTGAACCAAGAGTTCTCGATCCTTTTCATTTGGCCCGTTCTCGTTGAATGACCATCCATCCTCCTCAATAATGCTGTCAAAAGCTCTTAACAAGGGTTCTTTCTTCCCTAATGGGATGGTCATATCATCTTCAATAGTATCCAATCCTCGAAGAACCAGATAGAAAAGGGCGACTGGCACAAGCAATTCTGGGTTCAATTCTTGGATAACCGAACTAAAACTTCGACTGGTCAACTCGAGGTATTTGAAGCAATCCTTGAGGGATTGAGGCTCCTTGGATGGATCTCTGGTGTGAACTGGGTCGTGCCATAGCTTCCTAGTTCATGTGTTAGTGATGGCAGATGAGGAGATGGGTGTATTGGGAATATATACCATTGTAAGATTGCTCTCAGCTGATTTGGGTGGACAGAAAAGTGAAGGAGATTCTTGACGAGACCCATGATGAACGAAGTGGAGATGATTTGACAAATGGTTTATCAAAGTTTCTGAATACGTGGGATACGTGCAAGAGTTGAATTAAAGTTGTTGTGGATTATCGTTTCTCTATGCTATGGAGTTGAGTTGATGTGCTCGACTGTATGTGGAAATGTGAACGGCCGCGGTAGTCAATTGTTGATCCGAGTCCGTCTATTGAAATTAGAATTGAATGACTGTGTCTTGAGAACGCCACAAGACAGGAAGATGAAGATGAAAATCCAATTTCAGAAAGCCAATAACAGATAAAAACTGGGTGAAATGGGTGAAATGGGTGAGCTTGATGAATTTGGTGAAATGTATCTGCCAGCAAATTTCAGGATATTACTGTCACCGCCCAATCCCAATCTGTGCAGCAAAAAGAACGCTTTGGAGTTTAGGGACTAGTGACTTTTATGCTTTAGGGGGTGCATAGAAGGAAGGGGGGAGATGCAGTCGTTCCCAATACATTTCGATGCAAATGTGTGGCATCTACCTAGGTATACATATTGTACATACACTTTCTAGTATTCAATCACGGTCTACATTGCATTCTATTGCGTCGTCTTACGATGGTGATGCCGGGTGTGTTGGGGAGAAGGACAGCAAGAACGCAGTGGGACGACTTGTTGGCCTCTCTCACTTAACCGGTTTTCTACACACAATATACCCTACATCTATTTGCCCCTGACACCTGCACTCTCGAAGATCTTTTTTTTTTGATATTGAATATTGACTTCCAACCCCAGATTCTCTTTGGTTCGGTGCAATGCACATCTTGCACATCTTGCATTGCAGATCAACCAATCAAATCATGGCAAGAAACATCTCGAAAAAGGAGGCAAAGGTCAACGGACGAGGCTGAGCAATGCCAACTATCCCATCCCACTGTTCAGCCGGTATGCGATAATCTCATTGTTTGAGAACGTTGTTATGCAGCGACTCATAACGCTTGAAGATTGTCGTAACATTGCCCTCTTTCTCCAAATTCCAGGTTTCATGACTTCTTATCTTTAACTCTTACCCCCAACCTAACCGCATTCTTCATGACCATGGCACATAGTGCCTAGTTGTGAATTCTAACCTACTGCACGCCGAGCCATCGCCAACGACAATCCAACTCGATTGACTTACCATTGCAATATACATACTCGCCTCAATTTAAGGTTATCGGGATAAGGCTGGTGGATATCCTCTCAACGTCCTTCGTTCAACCGCGATTTGTGACTTTCAGCAATGGCCGACGTAGATCCCTTGGAGAAAGATGTGGAACAGGCAGAGTCGAAACCGATGATTGGGGAAGAGACACACAGCAACAGATATGAGAGCAACGAGGGGAAAAGAAAAAAGAGTCTAGCGAGTAGAATTGTCGATGTTGCTTGCATTGGTTTGAATATCATCAGTACAGTAGTTCTCGTTTTTCTCAATAAATGGTTTGTGCAAACCCTTCCTTGATCCCAAGATCTAAAATCTAATGATAACGCAGGATATTCAAAGACCCCCAGCTGCGGAACATGCAAATATCCTTTGCGATGTGGCATTTTACATGCACAACCGTTGTGTTATGTATAGCTAGTCGTTCTCCCTTCAAGCTTTTTGTTCCCATACGACTGCCATTTCTCCAAATGCTTCCACTATGCTGCTTCTTTGCCGGCTTCCTCATACTTGGAAATTTAAGTTTGGCATTCAATTCCGTGGGCTTCTACCAGTCAGTTACTTACCCTAACTTCTTCGTCCCAATATCCTACTAATTCTCCCCTTCAAACCAGACTCGCCAAAATAATGACCACACCCTGCGTTGCCCTTCTCCAATACATATTTCTCTCCAAAGGCGTCTCCGCACAAACCATCCTCGCGCTCGCCAGCGTCTGCGTAGGCGTAGGTCTAACTAATACTGGAGCATCTGGAACTACCACATTTGGCGCATCTATCGCCATTGCTGCATTTGTAGTAACCGCATTCTACCAAGTCTGGATTGGCAAGAAACTCACCGATTTCAAAGCCTCTTCTCCGCAACTTTTACTCAATCAAGCCCCGATATCTGTTTTGATTCTGGCGTTTTTGGCGCCGTTCTTCGATACAAAACCAGATGTGTCGGTGATACCGAGGGATACACTTATTGCACTGTGTTTGAGTGGACTGGCGGCTGCATTACTGAATTTGAGTCAATTCTTGATTATTGGAAGAATGTCAGCATTGACATTCAATGTTGCTTCCAAGTATGAGCACCTTTCCTGTTATCTTACCTCCAAACATCATGTGCTAACCCATTTATCCAGTGTTAAAACAATCATAATCCTTACCTACGGTTTCATGAGCGAAGGCCGAGTCCTCACCGTCAAAGACTCCATGGGCATATTACTAGCTTTGGGCGGTGCAACAGTGTATAGCCAGCTTTCACAGCGGTGAGAGAAGCATATTGTAATGTGTAACGAATCTTGAGATCATAGGTGAAATCTAGGCGTTGTTGGAGCATGAACTAGGTGTTTGGTGTGTAAAATTTAAAATCTTTGAGTTGGATAGGTAGGGACAATACGAATAATAAACACTGTTTTAAACAATGAGCCTGATGAGAATACTGAAACTTATCTGTCAAATTCGTTAGAAGCAAATATCCTACACAGGATCTATCAATACATGTCCAGGTGTATAGAATGAGCTTCTCGTAATGTATGACGTGGAGTTAAAGATTTGACCATCCACATTAAACTTCAAGTGATCACTGTATAGGAATATAAAAAGTAGATAGATTCCCAAAATGTGCATGAAGTACACATGTATACATGAGATAAATATGAAATACACTAAAGACTCAGACGTCCGTTTACAAATGGCTATATCCATTATATTGCTTCCAAATATACATCTCTAAACTCCTTACGCCTCATGCCTAAAACCCTTTAGACAATGCTAAGGTTCAAAAAATGACAACATGAAGAAAGATAACAGTGTTTACTACGCTAATTCATAATATGTATCACAACCCATTTACCATATCCATATCATACCAATCATACATTCTACATGCAGAATCTATTCTCGTTTGAACTCAATATCAACTCATCTGCAACACGTATTCATCATCCGTCCATCGGACTGATTTACCGTCTCTCTACCAACAAGAAATGCATCGCCACATATGCTAAGAAGATAAACGCACCGGCGAAAATAGCGAGATTGATTGCATCTGGCCAGAATGCCTGCGTGTTAAATCCGAAACTACTCAAGATCACCGCTCCGGGCACGGTAATGTCGAGTTTGTATTTCTGATCCACAAGTGTCAAGTATGTGACTTCGTTAACGATTAGAGATTCGAAGCCGTAGTGGAAAATTGACAAGGACTGGAGCCAAAGGGCAGATTTGGGGATGGCATCGTGGTTGAGGAGAAGACCAGCAAAGAGAAGACTAAATAACATGACAAGACTTCCGATGAGACTTGCGACGCCGTTATCTTTGAAGACAATCCCGAGGAAAAGACAGATTGCGGCCGCTGCGAGATTGAAGAGGACGAGGATGAGGAGGAATTTGAAGAAATTAGGAGCTTCAGCTACAAGTCCAGTCATAGGGTATAAGATAGAGCCCATAATGAGAGGAGGAATAATTCGGAGTGGTACGATGTCGAAGAGAACTTTGGCGAAAAAATAAGTGACGGGAGAGTAGTAGCCATTTGCTCTTTCTCTGACGAAAACCATGCGCTCGGTAGCAAAGACGTTCAGACTAGAGAGGGTACTGAAACCGAAAAGTGCTAGAATGAAGAAGAATAGTCCCAGGCGATTTTGGAATCCAGGAATATCGTCCGTCAGGCCATAAAACAAGAATCCAGACAGTACAGCCAACAAGATTGCGATTGCGTAGTGTGTCAACATCAACATCGGATTTCTGTAAAGATTGCGCCAGGTACGTTGTGAGAGAATAACAAATTGTCGAAGGTATCCAACTCTTGCATATCCTCTGCCCATCGTAGTTGTGGTTGTTGCACTGTTCTCTTGTACATGTCCATTTGTGCTGCCATTGGCATTTTGAGCGGCGGAAACGGCGTTCTTGAGGTCATCTTGGAGATCTCTGGCGATTGGCGATTGTGCATAAGAAGATACTAGAACATCCAAGTCCGAACTAGATCCAGGTGCATCGGGTGGTAAATTATCTGGATCTTCCGCAATTGATGAGTGTTGTCTCGACATCCTGAGCCAGTGCTGATTGGCCTCTGGGTCTACAGGTGCCTCATCAGGTTGGGAAGTAGGGGTCTCGACTCCACTCTTCTTACGAGTGAAAAGCTCCCGTTCTTGCCTTGCCCTTACAGAGTCACGACGTTTGCCTTTGGGTCTTAACAGAGACTCGCTTGGGCTACCAACAACAGGCTCCTCTATACTACCGCCAGAGATGCTTGCAATCGACTTCACCGCCCTAGTACTGCTTGCTCCCACGCTTGGTGTAACGCCGTGTCTGAAATCGGATGCAGTATCATCAATTGGGGTGCGAGGTGCGCCAACATGCATTGTCAAATCAACCAAGTAGTCAGCAATGTTGAATCCAGGTGGGCAGGCGTATCCAATGTGATCGAAGTATTCTTGGCAAAGATTAAACTCGCCAGAATATACCGTTCTTCCTTTTGCGAGAAGTAGCAATCTATCGAACAGAGCCACAATGTTAGATCTTGGTTGATGAATGGTAAATATGACCGTTCTTTTATAGTTTTTAGCCAGATTGACGAGACATTCGATGACGTTGAATGCATTGTATGCATCAAGACCACTAGTTGGCTCATCGAGGAACAATATACTTGGACTGGTAACCAATTCACAAGCGATTCCAACTCGACGTTTCTCGCCACCGGAAATACCACGGCCTTTACCATCCTCAGAACCAATCAAAGAATCCTTGATGTGAGAGATACCAAGCTGTCGCTCAACCTCAAAAACCCTCTGTTCCTTAGCTGATCTTCCCATATCTCTTGGCAATCTCAAAAGAGCGCTAGTCATGATCGTTTCGTGGACAGTGAGAGTAGGTAACATAGCATCTTCTTGATCAACAAAACCAATAACACTTCTGTATTCGTTATCTGTGACCTTTTCGCCATTGACGTAGAAATTTCCTTGGACAACACCTCGCTTGTTTTTACGAGCAAGAATGTCAAGAAAGGTGGTTTTACCAGCTCCAGATGCACCCATGATGGCCATGATCTCGCCAGGGTGAGCTACTCCTTGAACACCAGTCAAGATCTGCTTTCCATTTATATTGTACGAAACATTCTCGAAGTATAGGGAGGCAGGCTTGTGATCGGTCATTAGCTTGATGCTCTCGTCATCGGAATCGTCTAGATGAATAGGGCCGTATTTGAATTGCCTTCGAGACAAGTACCAAACTAGAAGAATAACTCCAACAACAAATAGGGATGCAATGGCGATGACACCTGCGATCAAGGGCGTGTTGATTCTCTTTATAGGGCGTTCGTATCCTGGAACCTCGGTTTCGTAAAGACACTCTCCGGCCTGGCAATTGATAAAAATGCTGCTGTCCCCAAACATTTGTTGAATAAGCAAATCCATCTGAGGTTCCTTGAAGGTACATTCGTTGCTACCATCCTTCTGCTCACAATTAAATGTCGCAGGACCTCTAATTTCTTGATCGAGGAAGTCAGAAATGTCAACCGATCCATTTTCACCGCAGAGCATTCGGTCCGGAACACACTTGCAAGCAATGTTTTCACATTTTGCGCTGGTCGAGTTCCGGTCATAGTCGTTTTGGGAGCCCGATGTACAAGTATCCAAGGAACAGTAAAACGACTCTCTTTCGTCGACCCAGAATTGAAAGTCGCAGGTCTCTACTTCGGCGTTGCAGGTAAAAGTAACCTGGGGCTTCTTGCCATCCAAGATATCCAGAATCTTTCTGTTTGTGACGTCGCACATCTGGTAGTTCTCCTTTACAACCTCGCCATTTTGATAACACACGCCTCCTTCTTTTTCTGGCATCAGAGCATTGCATGCCTTGTTGTTCGTACAGACATTGCAGTTGATTCCAGTCCAGCCATCTTCGCAAGCGCATGAATCTTCTGTTCGCATCGGCCGATCCTGCCCATCTGCCAAAGAACCACAAACTATCAAGAGTTAGGAGGAAAGAATTTGCGCACATGCTAATAGTTTAGCTCACCTGGCTGAAGACAGTCATCGCCACCGAATCCTGGTGGACAGGAGCATTTGCCATTGTATTGATTGCAGTCAGAATATTGCCCGCAAGTAAACGCGGGTAATAAACAATTGAAACTAGATTCCGTCAGCAAGAGATTTTGGCCTAGAAGAAGAGGCGCAGTACCAAGGAGGACAATCGTCAGGTCGGTCATCCATAAGAGATAACTGGGCTTTCATCGAGTCTATCGACGAATAGTTCGTGAAAGCGTGCGCATTCCATGATAGAGACAGAGTGGCGAGGACGACGGTCCCCAGTTGCAGTCGTTTCATCGTTCGTAGAGATTTGCGAAAATCGCGATGGTTGAAAGTGGGAGCTTGCTAATGGAACCAGCTTAATGCTGCGGTGAAGCGACGACTCTCGATGCCATGTAAGTAGTGCGATCCGAATGATGCTTGGAACGGATAAATCGTAGTGAATTTCAAAGAAAGCAATTGCAGAGAAATGCCTGTGTGGTAACTCGATAAGATTTTGAATGAGAGAATAACGAAATGAAGAGGGATTAGGTAGAGGGAGAGCGCGTGGAGGTAGAGGTGGAAGTCGAGGTGGTCTCGTAGTGTCATATCATCGGAGGGAGTTCTAGCTTGTCCGTCTCCTGCCCTGCTCCGTCCTGGGCTAGCAAGAAGAATAAGCGGGGATTGGGATTGATAACACCAAACCTGGAGCAAGCAAGGCCGCAGCTCGCTGTCAGGAACGAAAAGATGGAAAGATGGAAAGATGGAAAGATAAAAAGGATACGCCGGGAGGTTGGAGAATGGATTAGAAATTACGACTGCATAGGATCGAGGGATTTTTGTTTATGTTACTTATGTGCGGTTCACATTTCAAACAGATGATGAAGATGGAACGCTTCGTGAAAATCCATCTGTCCGTCTTCCAACACCAAAAGCTCCTATCAATCCTCAGATGCACACAGCCAGACGACGATGCAGCCAAAGCTTCTCGACCGTATCAATGTGCTCCGCCAGCACAGAGTACGTACGAACTTATGTAAGGGCAAACGTCGTGGTTGTGTCTGAGCTTCACACAATTCCCAACATCCTATTGGTTCTGATCCCTCACCTCACTTCTTCCTGGGATGACCGAGGTTTAACAATCTCCACAACACCATGTCATCTACGCCTTTTATGTCTCCATATGTCGACTTACTGCTGCGATATTAGAAATTGAGGGTTGTTAAAAATACATATATAAATCAAGACTTCCATTTCAAATTCCAGCACAGCTTCTCTTAGTCTTCTCCTCTAGATAACACTCTCCCAACCATTCAAAGTATACCACCTCAAACATGGTCAAGATTGAGCCTTTCGCCGTAGAACAAGTACTACCCCTCCATTCTCCACCAAAACTGAAAGTGTCTCTAACATTCTGGTTTTAGTGGATGGACAAGTATGAGGTCACACCTGGCGTCCTCAATATTGCCGAAACATGTGCAGCTTCCATCTCCATTGATGATCTCGTAAAGTTATCCGAAGATCCAAATCTGCCGCATCCAATATCAACCTCGACCAAACTCACATATGGACATATCCGTGGATCGCCCGCTCTTCGAGAACGTCTAGCGTCTCTTTACTCTGCTAGAACTGCGTCGGCTCTATCACCAGAGGATATACTTCTCACGCGCGGTGCAATCGAGGCGAATTTCCTCACACTATACACCTTGATTGGCCCTGGAGATCATGTCGTTTGTGTACATCCAACTTATCAACAACTATACTCCGTTCCACAAAGTCTCGGCGCGGAAGTCTCGCTATGGAAATTACACAAAGGAAAGAAATTCATTCCTGATTTAGAGGAGCTGAAGCAATTAGTCAAGGATAATACCAAAATGATTATTATCAACAATCCAAACAACCCTACCGGCGCTACGATTCCCAAGTCCGTTTTACAAGGCTTGACGGAGTTTGCGAAGGAAAAGGGTATCATTATTCTAAGCGATGAAGTATATCGACCATTGTTTCACGGAATATCAGTAGCTGATGCAGAATTTCCTCCATCAATGGTATCCATGCCTTATGAGAAAATCATAGTTACTGGCTCCATGTCCAAAGCTTACTCTCTGGCTGGTATCCGCATCGGTTGGATCGCATGCAAGGACAAAGCTATCATCGAAGCTCTCGCGGAAGCTCGAGACTACACTACTATTTCTGTCTCGCAGCTGGACGATCGAGTTGCCTCTTATGCCATGAATCAATCCGTCATCCATGCACTCCTTGGTAGGAATATCAAACTTGCCAAAACAAACGTGGCACTTTTAGATGCTTTTGTCAATGAGCATAGCGAGAATCTGTCATGGGTCAAGCCAAATGGTGGCACTACAGCCTTTATCAAAGTGGAAAGTAAAAGGGAGCCGGTGGATGATGTTAAATTCTGTGTGGATGTTATCGAGAAGACGAAAGTCATGTTCTTGCCAGGTTCTAAATGTTTTGGCGAGGAATTTAAAGGCTATGTGAGAATTGGATTTGTGTGCGAGACGGAGGTCTTGAAAGAAGGTCTGCAGAAGTTGGGAGGATACATTAGGGAACACTTAAAATGATGAATAACGACTATATATCATGATGATTCAAGAATTTTTTCAGTGTGACAGAATAACGTGATAAGTGAAAACATACTTTTTCCCATTTCTTTTTTTTTAAGTGCAGTAAACTCCTCGTTAAACTGCAGTCCAGACTTCTGGACATGGTGCCCAATAACCCGGACTCGTAAATTGATGCCAGTTTTTCAAAAACAGATAGAGAATTGAAAACAGCAGAACATTCAATTTGGAATTATCATCCCTAACTATCTAGATCATTTAATCACTTCAAACCTTGAAAGCTTTGAATTGTCCGCTTACACTCTGAACGGAATCATCAAACACGCTATACGTACACGACTTATGGCTAACAAAGCCATCGAAAGCTTATGTGTACCCTTACACAGGAGTCATCTATCCCACAGACACAGAAGCAGAAGAAGAAACAGCACAAGCTCGTATCAAAATTCAAAATTCTTTCCTAATCTTTGTATTCTCCATTGGGTATAAACATATATCTAAAGCATAATCATAATCATAAGCAAGCAAACATCGCAATCCCTCCATTCCTCATGGTCATTATCATCTCTCGATCCTTCATCCTCCTCGTCGATTCCCTCCCATTAAACCAAACGCGCCCATCATTATTCGTTCATCAATCATTGTCCTCATACCCGTTCCTCTAGCTCGCATGCATCTCTCCCCAAAGACAAATACAACAAACATAGTCCTCACTCAAGTCCTCCCCCATCCTTTCACCCTCTCAACACCTAACCCGCCTCAAGAAATCTCAAGAGCCATTCCCTTCCCCGCCACACCAAGCCCATCCATCATGCCCTCCTTTCCCCCAGCAGAATAACAAATCTCTCTAAACTTAATTTCCCCCTCCCTCCCCTTCCCACCCACACATTCAAGCCCCGTGCTCGCATTCTCCCATCCCGCTCTCGCACTGCTCAACCCAATCATACTCTTCACCTGTCTCATTCCTTTGATTTGATTCAAACCACCCATGGCAATATCCATCCCGTCCATCTCAATCCCCATGTCTTCTTCAAATTCAACAGCGCTTCCGTTCAACGCCTTGCTGCCTGGAAATCCCGTGATTCCATTTCCGCTATTGACGGATGCTTCGAGTGCAGCGGCTCTCGCCATGGCTTTACTAGAATGTACACCATAGGTGTAGAGAGCGGTGAAGACGAGAGAGGTGCCGAGCATGACGTGGAGGGTGTAGAGAATGTAGAGGGTGATAGATTTAGAGCTGAGGAGGTAGGCGAGGTTGGAGAACATTTTTATTGACGTAGGATTTGTGTTTGAAGGGCTGTTTCTTGTATCCCGAGTAGTCGGTTTATGGGTGTCTTGTTGTAGAGTATGGTTGATACTCGAAGTCGAAGTCGAAGTCGAAGTTGAGGTTGATGATGAGAGTAAGAAAATGGGTGGTTGTTGATTGGGTGGAAGTTGTATGAGGAGATATTGATAACGTGAACTGATAGTAATTTATGATGGTATGGTATTTGTTTTCGTGAATATTTGGTAAGTTGTAAGTTGTAAGTTGGATGAGGTAGAGGGAAGACTGATGTTGGGTTGATTTAAATGTAATGTTTCGGAAAAGGCAAGAGCAGATAGCTTGTATCTATACTTCTTGATTTTTGAGAAACGCGCGGTACAATAAAAGAAGAAATTTTTCTTTATTAATTTTTTTCCCAGAGCATTGCTGGGCCATTATTTATTGATTGTTGTGATCTCCTTCAACCCCATATTCTGAAGTCATCGTGAAGTTACTACGATCAATAAATTTCTCCTCGCAAGGAATATGCTCGCAAATCAATTCATGCCCATAGAACCAACAAATCATTCCATAATTGTTAGGGAGTGAAACCCCTCAAGCGAGCCCAACTGCCAGCACATCCCTCGCGTGGAGGGAAAAGATACAGCCTTATTTCAGGGGTAGCCACGGTAAATGCATTCATGTCAATAATATGAGCCGCGAATATAGGGCTTAATTTTCAGCGCATAACGTACTTTTCAAAGCCGTCTAATCTTTTCGCCGAATGCACTACGTCAGTGCGGAGTCCTTCTGGAACATCTGAGAGAAGGGCATGGTGATGGGAGATCGTGAGATAGAGATGAAATCGAAAGAGGGGGGAAATAGAGTTTGATAGTAAGGCTTGAACGGCATTGATGACCTCAAACTTCGAATGTCACCCAGCCACCACAATATATCGAGTTCACGACTCAGATGCTTGGCTTTCATCGATCTATGAATGGTGGGGAGTCAATAGAGTCCGTGTATGGTAGGAGTACCATTGAATGATGGGTAGTTCATCGTATGTCTGGTGGTTGGGCATTTCATCGCTCTAGAATGGCGGGTCTGAGGGTTTCGTAAGATATTTGACCTCCTGCCATTGACTTTTACTTGATGTTCACATGAATCATTAACAGTGATTTGGAATACCTAATTACCATCAATGGATTTCGAATGTTTCCAGCTCGTATAGTCCATTTTCAGCTCCTCGAATCCCCTCTCCATACATGAAGCCATCAATATATGCCTCTCCAACAAGAATGTAGTGATTGTCAGTCTTTCTTAATATGACAGGAAATCTACAACCTGGAAGAACGCAGATCACATCATTTTTGGAGCAGTTCCATGGCCCAAGCCCAATGATTCCTGTGTCGGAAACGATGAAGCGGCGCCTGTTCATTGTCCAACAAGCGGAGATAAGAAGTGCTAATCGTTCCTTCTCGTCGAGAGTTCTCCCAGTCGTTGAGACAGGAGATAGCGGGAAGCTAAGTTGGGATGTTTGTTCCGACAGCATTGTCGCAAGGGCCTCCATTCGAATAGCGTATTCGGCGTGGTCGCTGAAGGTCCAATTGCCACAAGAGATCGTTCTGCAGAATGCTCCTTGCTCTCGTAAGGAGGGTTTTCTCCTAGAGACAACGATACTCCACCATTCTTGCAGAACTTTCAGACCCCTACTATTGTTATCTCTAGAGTTTAATTCTCTTCTGAATGGCAAGCCAGATTTCTGGACACTCCCCAAAATAACACCAGTAGTTCTCAAAACATATCCATCTTCGAGAAATTTGACATTAGCATGACTGTCACCAGAAGCCATAAATTGAGGTTTGCTATGTTGAAGTCCAATTATTGTAGGCTGGCGGCTTTGGGGAGGTCTTGTCCAGTTCGGTACCCACGAAGGAAGGCCGTCATTGACGGGCGCTGTTTGGTTTCTTTGGTTGACACATATGACATCCAGTCTTTGAGAATCCTGAATTATATGCCTCGCAGTGTGCGTATATACCCGGCGGATTGACAATGAATAATCGATTTTACCAAAGGATTCCCTTGAGTTTGATATCCCTACCAATGCATACACTTTATCCTTTGGATCTGACGATTTCTTACTCTTGTGGGAAAGCAAAAGCTCAAAAAGAGGAGAACCGACCGCATCAGGGGCCTGATCTCTTGATACTTGCAAGCTCTTTGGACCCCCGGTGGTGAGAGTTCGCACAAATGATGGTGATTTCAAGTAGATAGACAGCAGTAAGTGTTCTTCTCTTTTTAATATATCGCAGGTGTTACAAAGCTCCATCATAGGTATACTCTCGTCCCCACAAAGTACAATTGCTTCTTTAGCACAGGCAACTTCTTGAATAACCCATATCCTCCACCAATATTGCCGACGAAAAAGAGTCATCAAAGCCATCAATTGATCCTGTGTTGACGGTTCATGTAGCATTTTAATCACTTGATTCCTTGTAGCCTTGCTCATTTTTTTGGCCAGTCGGATTGCCAAAGAACTATTGTCCTTCTCGGAACCAATCCAAACAGGCACAGATTGAGCGTTCTGAAAAATGGTTCTCATCTTAGCTATCTGGTTATTTCGCTCTGGTATGTTGCTTTGGTCGATACAGATGGCATCAACCCACAGAAAGCTTTCGTCATTTTCTTTCTGGGAACGTAATCTCCTCAAAGCTCCAAGGAGATTTTTGGATGCGGAAAGACGTTTTCCGTTGACAACTATTGACTCTGAGCAAATTTTGGCCCCCCAAGTATAAGAGAGTGCTCGATAATGAGGAGCTCTGTGAAAAGCTGTGTGAATAAGCCGACAACAAACAACATCATCCTCCGACATCGAGGGAAGAATTCGTAGTAACCGAATCTCATCAAGGTCATGTTTCAGCTCCTTGTATCGAAACGGGTCAATTGGTTGATTCATTTTTATGATGCTATATTTATGTTGATGTGTAAGAATGAAAATAATCTTCCCGGGTCGATTGTGTAGCCAAGGAAATCGGTGAAAAAAGCCCGTCAACGCCGAAGAAGTACTTTTATGATACTATTGATGGATGGGCCACGCAAACAGCTCGATCAATCCTCTATCGCAATCCGAAACTAGAGACTTATTTCGCAGCCTTCGTTTGGCTGCTATCGGATCGATGCGCGACAACTTCAACATACTATAATAACCATAGCAACGGCTCACCAAGACCAAGGATGGCAGAAAGTGGGGCTTGTAGGATCCCTGGTTACCCTTATCTTAAGCTCACCGTTTTTCCACAGCTCTTCTCGGCCCTCTAGGGAAGTTCACACCTGGTTAAAAGATATATCAGCTCCCTGCGGATTTTCTATCGACCTCTTGACCCCAAGACTGTGGATGTGATACAATTGTCGGCGTGGCAAGCTTGAGAAACCCAAGACATGTCAGGCCGGCTATTGGTTGGCGACCTAGACATCTCATCGATATTCATAGTTTGGGTGAGAGCATATGAGAAATGTGTATGTGAATCCGGAAACTTCACCATACCCGCAGACGCACACGAAATGGCACATTAAAATATGAAGCAGATGTCAGAGTTTCCCTATTTTGCCGCCTCGTCCTCGCCCTTGCCCCTCATTTTCTCCCCCGGGTTATGTTCATGTTCATCTGACTGTCAAACCAAGTCGCTTGCCAATCAATTTATACACACTGCGGCGGGTAAATCATAAACATTTGTCAGGATTGGGCAACTAGTCCGGCTGTGCGACCATGATGAAGTAAACACTGGTCGCTCTGGATTAATAAAAGTCGATGACGCTGGTGAGATATCCCCGCATCATCCCCACTACTCATACTCTCAATTCACTTCACTTCACTTCACCTCACTGCATCTCTCCACTCTCCATCAAAGTTCACATTTCACATTTCACATTTCACATTTCAAATTTCAAAGACCTCGAGCCTATCTCAATTATTCAGAGTATTGTCACGGACAAGGACGATTCCAAGATGTCTTCCAGTTTCTATCTTGAAGGTACCCCAGATGAAGTCAAGAATGCGAAGGTTAGTTACGATCGGCTTGTCTGCCAAGCTATACAGCTGACTGAGATAACCAAGGGACTTCATCTTGTAACAATGTCAACGCCTAATGGCAAAAAAGTTCAGATTATGCTCGAGGAGTTGAAGGCGGCATATGGCACCGACTGTAATGAGTGCCACCTGGAATCGCGCGTATAGAGTCTTGCTAACTAATTTAGACACCCACACTCTCATCCATATCTCAACTAATGAGCAAAAGAAAGACTGGTTCTTGAAGTTGAATCCGAACGGTATGTTAAGATAGAAAGTTGTGTGGGGGTTCGATGCTTAGTATCTTGCAGGTCGAATTCCCATTTTGATTGATAACACCAAGACCCCTCCATTTCCAGTAATGGAGACCAGTGCAGAATTACTCTACCTCTTGAAGGAGTTCGATAGCAAGGATATTTTTGGATTCAAGGACGAGCTTGAGAGAAATGAGTGCCTTCAATGGATGTTCTTCTGGCATGGTAGTGTAAGATCTTCGTTACTCCGACGATATTGCCCGGCTAACAGTTTGATAGGGTGCCCCGGTAAGTGCGAGCATCGAGATGTTATCTATACTATCACCATTCTATGGAGGATTCCTCAACTCTCCACATTCTCTGGAAATTCCATCCAAAGTCATGATGTTTAAGCATTGCTAATGACTTCAATTTGTAGTACCAAGGCCAAGTGAACTACTTTTCCAAGATTGCAGGCGAGAAGAATCCAGGTCAGTAGTTATTCTTCACCTTTATGCGCAGGATTCAACTAATCCCAATGGATACACAGGAGCCATAAAGAGATTCAAGGACGAGACCCTGCGTATTTTTGGGGTGCTTGAGATTCGCTTGTCAGGAAAATATACTGGCGAGCCTCGTGATTACTTGGCTGGTAATGGGAAAGGAAAATATTCCGTTGCAGATATTGGAACTTGGCGTAAGTTGTCTCAATAGTCTGTATGGGGCCTTGTTAGTTGACAATGACTTTCAGCATGGTTGAATGCATGGGACTTCTCGGGTGCAATCACAAAGGAAGAGATGAATGCATTCCCGCACTTATTGAAGTGGATTGATAGGATTGCTAAGGTTAGTAATGCACATCTTAACGATGAATCTTGCTAACAAAATTAGCGACCCGCCGTTCAAAGTGGAACTTCTGAAAAATGGCAAAATTGGTGAAAGTAGTTGTCTAAATAATGGTGGTTAGGTCATTCACATATGGCATGCACTTGTGATAGCAGTGGTAGCTCTACGGAGTTATCAAAGTGAATTGGGAGATCTAAATGACTAATTATTATTGCTTCAACCTTCACTCGTATGTATCTATGATCTTCCATCTCAGTGCTATGGTCCAATCAAGAAATGCTTTATCGTTGGCCATTGAAAATCTGTCCCTTTAAGCTTTCGCATTCGAGTTCCCATTCTGTATGATAAATCTAACCGTCTTATCTGAGAATATACTTTCTAGATGTATTTTCTGCTTGCAAACACTCATTCATCGCCTGGCCATCTCAATAATCGAAATATTGGAGAATGTAATTCTCGACGTAAGTGATTCTGAGGCAAATGAATCAATCGGCTATGTACTTGCCCGTTTACTAAAGTTTCAACAACCTGCATAAAGTTCGGCTTCCGGCAGAGAACTTTCTTTTCTTGCAACAAGAAATGGCAAACTTCCCGTATTTCCAGCATGGAAACTTCTGTAATTCTTTTGCGTCAGTTTCTGCTTTGCGGGTTTGTTTTGACTTTATCTGCTTTCCAAAGGTGCTTTCCAAGTGAGTGTCAATGATGCTTGTTGCTCGTTGCAGTTTCTTCTTTTACCACTTCTTATGTGTGTTTGTTGTCAAACATACTACTCACTATCTTTGTCAGAATATGACACTCCAGCTATAATTTTCTCAATCAAAAATAAAGAGAGAAAGTGTTCTCTTGCAAAGTATGGTAGATCTATTCTTGTATCTAGAATTTCCCACCAACAAGAAATTACTGCTGTCTGTGGACGTGAATATAGGCTCTTTTCTTCCGCAGGTCAACTTTATGAGCAGCAACCAATAAAGTTGGTAAAAGGAGTCACTTCCAGATATTCCATTCTCAACGCAACCGCAGAAAGAATCCTTAGCTTGAACTTATAAAACGCCCCTAATTTCACTTTTGGGTAGGCACAGAAATCCCTCCTGACCCGAAATCACAGTAAAAATCAATTTGCACACATTCACCGTTTCTCCCCCCTCATTTCTCCACCTTGATTTGGACATTTAATTAGACGGATTCGCATACCAATCCATATTTATTTTAAGAAGACTCTGTACTGCCACATCTTCGTTTCCTCTCAAATTTGAACCCAATCTACCAATCTTCTTTACGGACAGAAACACATATATTCAACCCATCCACCTTTATTCGACAATGGATGCTACCACCGCTCACATACTCCCACTAGCGGAGGCCAGTCATTTTGAAGAATGGTTCAAAATAGCCATGAAGTGGAAAACGGGAAAGGTAACGAACTTATAGCTCGCCTTGTATCATAAATTTCATTAACCAGCAATTTTATTACAGAGTTACAGACGTGCATCCCCAGCCAAAGAGAAAAGGCTCGATGGGAGCAAGGGAGAACTGATGGGACTCTTAACGCCACCAGCTTCTCCCTTGAAACCAATATACTCGTCTTCCTTGGACTCCCCAGTGTCGACCCGAAAAAGCTCAATCACATCTTCCTTGGTCTTTCCTGTCTCTGAATCATCGTTGTTGGCCCCACTGTGCCTGACGCCACCCATGGTAGTTACACTGCCCGATTCCACATTAACAACTGATCCCAAGTCTTCATCATCACATGCAGTTGATCTCCCTCCTTGTTCCAAATCATCACCACCTCTACTTCTGCCTCCTTCTCCTCCTCCAGAGAAAGCGCCAACATTCGAGAACGAGTTCTACGAAGTCAAACGTTCTCCAAAGGGCGGTCTAGGCTGTTTCGCCAAAGTAAATATTGAGTCTGAAACTATGATTCATTCCGAGGAACCTTTGTTCTTATCTTCTATGGTGCAAATCTACTATCACTTTGAACAGTTGACGGCGGAACAACAAGCTGCCTATCTGAAATTGCATCATTGGCATGGTCTCGCTGCGCACAAGGTTCTTGCAATCTTTCAGACTAACCGGTATGTGTATCCGCCCCAATTACCAAAGCTATACACCGTCCAGCTTATCACGTGTGAGATGATTGCATGCATCACTGACTTTCCTCGTCTATAGTTTTCACGTACCCGGAGGCAAATCTGGAATCTTCCTCAATTCGTCTCGTTTCAATCACGCATGTCCCGGGTTCTGCAATAGCACGTATGGTTTCCGTAAAGATATTAATAAAATGGTATTCACTACCCTCAGGGACATAAGCAAGGGTCAAGAAATCACCATCTCGTATGCGAATGTGCCCACTCATTTGTATCAAAATTATGGGTTCTTTTGCGATTGTCCGGGATGTCCTCCGGGGAGTTTCGCGTCGAAAAAATGGGAGTATGAAAATGATTTGGTAAGGCAGGCGGAGAAACCAGTTGGTGATGCGGATGAGTTTGAGCAAGAACCGTACCCGGGGAATGAAGTTGAGGCGTGGGAGCTTGAGCGTGATTCGTTTGAGTGGTAGATTGGGGGTGTGAGAGGGGGAGGAGTGTGGAATGGGCAAGAAAGACTGGGTTGTTGATGGATGTCTGAAGAAGATTTATGGCAGGGGAGAAAAGCACTTTTATTCATTGCTGCTTCAGCGAAAGATATCAAGTTGTTGGATAAGTTACCGTGGGAAAGTTTGAAGATATGCACTTGACATAGCGCTGGATGTTACTGGTCTTGAGGTTACTGACGGAAGTCTGAAATCGACGTTAAACTATACCATCTACTAATTATGGGAATGTTAGGGATGGAGCAGCGCTTGGTTATCTTTTACTCACTGAAAGGTTCAATTATTTAGAACTGAGAAGTTTAGAAGACTTGCAACGATTTATGAAATGTTTGCCATTGAAGACTAAAACGATTTTCGGTGGTGGTGAAACTCGGGAAACTCTGTTGAGAACTTGAAACGTCGAAGTGAAGATTGTGAATTTCTGTTTGTTATGAATGAATATAACAGAGATGGTAGAAAGTAGAAACGGAGACTCGGATCGAATTTGATAGTCTGTACCAACTACAGACGTTCCATTCTCGGAGATTCTAGCTCCCACTAAAATTGTGCTTGTATATCTCCAAGTTCCTCTCTCAACGTGCCGCTTCTTAAGTGCGTGTATCCATATCCCCCACACCCTTCACAAATACATACAATAGATACAGAAATCAAGCTTCAATCTTCTAGTGGCAAGGAGAACAGGGCGCAAAGAAGACCCGGCATTGACATCAAGATGTACATGCGAGATGAATCTTCCCTTGAGTTCTCGTGGATTTGGGAAAATCAGAAAGGAAGATGAAGACGTGAAGAAGACCCAGAGGAAAGAAGAGAGTAAATGGTAAAGTAATGTATGTAATCTTCCATTGTCATGCATTTTGACAACTTAACTACGATTTATATCGATCCATTGCAAAGACTCGCAATCAGAATGAAAATGCAAGACTGCGTTTGGTTATCAAGTTTGGTATCTGCTGTTTTGTGAGGCTTTCTAGATTATCAAAGACAGATTTGAAGAGAATGAGAGGCTGAGGATTTGGAAGATGGAAAGCTTGCGTAGGAGATCCGAGTACATGATGATAGGAAATTAAGGAAGTGGTAAGAGTCAAGAATTTCGGACTGATCCACCAACCAATTCACACTTCACTCTCACCTCATCCTCTCCTCAACTCTCATCTCATCTCATCTCAGTTCAACTCCTTACTTACTCCATCCACATGCTCCACTTAAAACCAACGTCCCTCCTCCAAAAACATCACATTCTTCTCCACCGCATACTCCAAAACGATTCTCCGTACCATCCATCATCCATCAATACATAAATAAGAAGGAAGCCTCTCCAAAAAAGAACTTCCCCCGCCATTCCCTCCCACCCATCCATCAAACCAGCAAAAGCTTAAGAGCGCGACGCTCTTTAGCCCCAATGAACCACCATCGGATATGTTATACATTAGATAATTCATATATCCGATCGGTGTCACTGTCCGAATCGAAGCCCTGACAATGCTAAGTAGAAAGGTGGACAACATTCTCGAGAATGATGAATTCTACCGCTGCGCCATCGAGGCGTGTGGGTGCTTGTTGGGTGATCGCGTACTTGGATATATATCGGAGAGCTGGGTGTGGTCTCGCTTGTGTTTATTGCCGGCTTTGTGATGTTTTGTTGAGTTGCGGAAGTTGATATGGGTGTTTAGATCGTGGGTGGTCTCTCACGTGAACTTCTGTATGTGTTTCTTTGATCTTGTATTGTATGTTTATCTCGAGTTCAATGATGGCAGATGTAACGTGATTCAACGTCTACCTGGTAGACATCCATTTACACGTCTACTGGTTGTGAACTTACTCGCTGCATACCGCGATGACTCTCAGATCGTGTGAACGGCGAGTCCTTCATTATTGATCATATTTTCCTCGGAATCAAAAACTGCACGGAATACCTCGCACTCGCATAGTCTTCGCGTAGTTGATCCTTCTGGGTTTGATTGATGTCCATTTTAAGCATTATCTGTTCCTCTGTTCCTCTGTACACCTACTCCTCAACGTTCAAACTCCGTTTTCCACTTCTCCAATTGTCAGATGGCCCTCCGACTTGCCAGCATCCTTCCTCCGATTCTTATCCTTCGCTTTTCCCTTAATCTTCGCACTAACCGCTTCATGCTTGTTCTTCCACATCCCTCCATATCTATACGCTGGATGTTTGCCATCACCATCTACTTTCCCTCCGCTAACATCTTTCCAGCATCTACCTGTACATACGAAATGCCATTTTTTCGTGTCGTCAATTTGACATCGTATCAGTACATCGCGAGGTGTATGGCATACGGTACAGGGCTTGCTATGTGGCGACGGGGAAGTAGACGGCGAGGTTGAGTTTGTGGATGAGATCGTGCAGTCTTCGGTATTGATGCTGGAAGTATGCTTGTTAAGCGCTGCGGAATCTTGTTCTTCCATATTCGTTGCCGCATACGCGGCTTGGTGCTTCTGCATTGTTACGACCCTGATTTCATACAATGTGATCTGATGCGATATGATGTGATGTGATATGAATAGAATCCTGGCATCTTTGAACATCATGAGTTCTCCAAAAGTAGAGAGTTCGGAAGTCAATGCCGAAGCTCTCCCCATATTTGTGGCTGTAACTGTGCATGTACCGCTGCTGCTATAATAGTATGATGTGTATATTGAGGATGTTGTTGAATTATCCATGGACATAATCCTGGAGCTTGGCAAAAAGCAGCACCATCTTAGCCACACTCAGCCATGGTGAACATACGTCATCTTGACTCCAAATTATCGAGTTTAACTCATCATCCATGCGACCGGTCTTGCCAAGATTTGGAGTTTTTGTCTTTGTCGGGGGAGAGCGCAACAGTATATAATGAGGACGTTTTCATGTTCTCCGCAAATGTTAATACTCTCAATCATAACAATTGACTAACTACATCGAACATCTTCCTACATTCATCAACCAAAACATCGTCACCAACACTCGCTCACATACCAACCACTCCAACTCAATTCCAATACTAAAGACATAATGGCGGCATCATCTTCTGTAAGTGTACCTTCTCTCATCTCATGCTAGGAATTATCGGAATCCCTCTAACAAATTTCACAGGCGGATGTATTTGCATACATTGTTGCCATCTTCATCCCGCCTCTAGCTGTCTTTTTGAAGACTGCATGTGGAGTTGATTTTCTTATCAATATCTGCTTGACTATCCTTGGCTGGATCCCTGGTGTTATCCGTAAGTTCATGACCATGTCCTGTGCTATGTATGTGTTGATGTGCTGACAATCGCACAGATGCCTGGTACGTGATCTCAAAACATGACCCAGCGAAATACGCACCATAAACAGGGGCACTATAGGGGGAATGCCGGCGATGATTGGTGACGATTGGTAATGATACCTTGGAGGCGGACATATCTAGGAGCGATTGGCGTTGAGGGTCGGAGGGAATCTCATCGACAGTTCATTCTGAGACGAGGATATCCCAGGAGTACTATGTTGTTTTTATACCATTCAGGTTTAGGCGTTGTTCGAACTGGTCACTCATACCGCAATAATAAGCATGTAACCGTACACAATTCATTTTTATCTTCTCGAATCGATACCACCTCACCAACATACCGAAATGGCTGTTGTTGTGTCAATGCTTGGAAGTCTGAAAGATGCATCCAGCGCCCACCTAAGCCCTACGCAAGATCGGATAAACCGGATGGCTGCAGTCCACTAAGTTGAAACCGATTGATAATATTTGGTAATTATTCGAGGGCGGACACGCCATTATCTCTTGGACTGCTGGACTATCTGACTCGAATGCGGCCATTTACTGATAAAACTCTTGGAATGATGAAGGTCAAGAGATTAATGAGAAAAGATATGTCAAGCATAGTTATTAGGCACATGTAGTTAATCATAGCCAAGCGAAGGTCCCTTTATTTCGCCCCAAAGAACATATAAATAAATGTCATCCCCTCCGTCTTACTATTCCGCTCTCTCACCTAATCCACGTTTGAAAAAAAAAAAAGAAAAACACACCTCGTTTTAATTCTTCACACAGGAGTTCGACCAATCTGTGTACTATACTATATTGTGTTGGGTGATTTGACTCCATTTCAAGGTTTGTAAGTGATTGGAGGAGTTATTTCTCACTCTCCCATCACCTCAGCTAAATAGTAGGTTCTTCCTGCAAATACACTCGTGGTCACTGCTTTGGGGCGTCATGGTTACAGTGTAGAGCTCGGCGCACATCGCCATTTCTTCAATTGGCGTGGGAGAATGCCAGCAAATTGCTTGAGCGAGAGCAGCCCGATGGCTGAGAGAACCATTGCCGGCTCACTCGTCTCTATTTTGGCTGCTCCATGCCTCAACGGCTAAAGGCCTGGTTGTATCTTAACAGAAGTAAAATATCATCTTTTCTCCAAAGCCGGTTTGTTCAAATTGCTGTCGCCAAGCGTGTCGGCTGGGTGCTTGGCAGCTGTGGTGTCAAAAATGCCTCGAATTGTTTCTCCTCATTTTGAGGGATTATTCACGCTACAGTACAATCTTATTTTACTTCGATTTCACCGCCAGAATCCGGGTTTTTAATAGTGAATAGCGCGTCGTGTCTTTTGAGGTTTGGACCCAATTAATGTCGCAGGAACGAACGAGGAAACAATCAGCAAAAAACCATAACAACCTCTTACAGAGAACGAAAGACGGCAACGACGACCTTCAATTTCAAGTCATTATCTCTACCTTCCAAATCTAGATCTCCATCATGGCGCAAAAAGCTCAAAGACGCAAACACCATACAACCAGTAGTTCGACGGCGCCAAAGGAGGACATCGAAATGGCCACGCCACCGCGAGTCCACGGCCACGTTGCAGAGGTTTCGGTGGAAACTAGTACTGGACGTTCGACGACCGCACATCATAACTTATCGGAAACTCTGCACCACATGCTACCTACGCATAGAGTCAACCACAAGGGCTACAAAGTTACAAAGGGTATTCAGCCTGACGGAGAAAGTGGTAGACGCGGCATACACCCTTTCCATTTCTTCAAGATATGCTGGACTTCGACCAGTGATGCTTCTCGACTTGTCAACATTCTGTGGCCTGTTGTGCCTGCAGCACTCGCCGTTCGATATGCGAGGCCAGACCTCAATCTGGTGGTTTTCATCCTCAATTACATCGCCATGGTGCCCTGTGCGAATTTAATTGGCTTCGCCGGACAAGAGCTGGCGAGAAAATTACCAAAGGTGTTTGGCATATTGTTGGAAACAACACTTGGAAGTCTTGTTGAGATGATTCTTTTCATAGTCCTTCTAACAAGGTCAGGAAGTATTGTCTCATTCTATATTTACAATCACTAACCCGCTCAAATAGAGATGAATATGAGGTCATTCAAGCTGCGATTTTAGGCTCAATGCTAGCTACCTTACTATTATGTTTGGGAATGTGCTTTTTTGTTGGTGGTCTGACACGAGATGGTAGGCTCAATGTCTCGTATCCTTTGGTTTCTGTTGCTAAATCACATTTTAGAGCAGGAATTCGACGAAGCTGTTAGTGAAGTTGGAAGTGGACTGTTGTTAACGGCGTAAGAGATATTCTTATAGACAATGCGCGTATCGCTGACTTTACAACAGTGGACTTGGTCTCATCGTGCCCGCGGCATTCGCAACGGCCTTGTCATTGAAACAATCCACAGAACTGACAGCCGAAGTTATCGCAGAAAAAGTCCTCAACATTTCTCGCATCACATCCGTACTTCTTATAATTGCCTACGGTACCTACGTTTTCTTCCAGATGCGAACCCATCACGGCATCTACGATGCGATTCTAGAAGCAGACGAACTTAGGGACGAGGATCGTCATAGGGATTTGCAAAAAGACAAACTCACCTTCACTGAGTGTGTCATTGCTCTTGCAATTTCGATTGCTCTAGTGACTCTCATTGCCATCAGTTTGGTCGAACAGATTCCAACAATTGTAAAAGAACATCATATTTCTGATGCATTTATGGGCCTTATTCTTGTTCCTCTCGTTGAAAAAGCTGCCGAACATCTCTCTGCGATAGACGAGGCTTACGACAACCAGATGAACTTTGCCTTATCTCATGTTCTAGGCGCAACGATTCAAACAGCATTGTTTAATGGTCCTTTGGTTGTCATCATTTCCTGGGGGTTAAATAAGGGATTAGATCTCGACTTTGAGGTCTTTCAGATCGTTGTCCTGATCCTATCTATTCTGGTTGTAGGAAATTTCCTGCGAGACCAAAAGAGTAATTATTTAGAAGGAGCTCTGTGCGTGATTGTTTACATCATCATTGCAGTGGCGGCTTTCTTTTACCGTAAGTAAAATATTCGATCGTGGAGATCTTCGTGGTACCAAACCCATATTTCAGTCAAACTAACTTGTCGTTCAGCTAATCCGGAAGAACATGCTGTCGAAGGCGAGGCGGCTGGTGCAGCCATAGAGGCTGTTCGTCGTCTCCTTTAATGTTATACACGAAAAGATTTTGGCCAGGAGTTTTAAAATGTAAATCTGAGCCTAGCAGTATTGAGATGTCTCCGACACGTACTATTGACACCCATCATGAGTACGATTGTCAGAATGTAGAGTTTGATGTAAAATTACACATAGGTTTCACATTTTTAACGCTTTCTAGCGATCAGTCACGAATACTACATGAAGTTCGATTGTTTATCTTTTGTTCCACAACACTGCCAGAGACCCGCAAGGATTCTCATCGCTTTGCATTCCCGTCTAGTGTTAGACATGGTGACATTATGTCGCTGAGTGTGACCAAGAAGTATATACGATAGAGACGACTCATATTTAGACACCAGCTAGCAAGGAAGCAAATGTAGTCGGACCTTCGATAAAAGCTTGATTGAGTTCTTCAGTGTGCCTAATGACGGGTCCATGCGATATATCCTTGCCGAGTGGTTGGTTCTGGAGCCAAGGTTCGCCTATCTCTGCGGGAGCTTGGAAGGTTTGGGCTTAGTGGCACGCGGGCTTTTTCCTAGCTTCCTTTTCGAGCTTAAGTAAGGTCCCCCACTGATTCCCCCCTCAGTGCCTCGGACCAGCACTTACTCAGCTAAGAAGGCGTGAAGATTGAGTGCGAGAGATTTGATGATTTTTTAGGTAAAGCGACATACTAGAGACGTTGATCGGATGAGGAGGCCAATCGCTCTTTTTTCCCATGGGTAGCTATCTGCCGTCTAGGGTAATTGACGTGGTGGATGTGTTAGCAACGGATTGTCAAGGTATAATGGATGATGACATACATGATCCGGATGACAATTCGCAAAGGCAAAGAAAAATCTCGTGTTGATCAAGCTATCTCTACTACTCGACGTACCCTCGGCACCCGTCCTGTGCTGGGATGAATGTATAAATATGTCCGGATTCCTTCTCTCCTTCCTACAACCTCTTGTTGTGTGATTCTCGAGTTCTTGTGTATTGCTCACTGATATCTACAAGATGCGCGGCTTAAATTCCCTAGCAGTTTTGCTTGCTGCCTCTGTGACTTCAGTAGTAGCTGTTTTGCCACATCATGAAGCCCATGCAAAATATGCCAAAAGAGCACAGCCAAAGCATGTTCTCCCCAGGCAACCTGCATTGAAGCCAAGATCAATCTCGAAATATTTGACAAATTCAACAGCTTGTAAGTTAATCTCCAATCCGTGCCACAAATTTTCTTAGGCGGGTGTTGCATAATCAGAATGTGTACTGATTCCAATTCTAGCCTTTGCCGTCAATGGAACCGCGCTACCCGAGATCGACTTCGATATTGGTGAATCATATGCCGGAACTTTACCTATTAGCACCAATGCTAGCGACACGAATCGATTGTGGTTTTGGTTCTTCCCATCTGAAAACCCTTTGGCGGAAAAGGAGATCACAATATGGTTAAATGGCGGTGTAAGTTTATATACCCAAGCCCTTCCTCTCCTACCCCCAGAGACATTACTAAATAAGTCTCTAGCCAGGATGCTCCTCCCTTGATGGATTGTTTCAAGAAAATGGACCTTTCAGTTGGCAATCTGGCACATATGCACCTATCCCAAATCCATACTCATGGACCAACTTGACCAATATGATCTGGATCGATCAACCCGTCAGCACTGGATACTCACCCGGAGATATCCTTGTTGACGATGAAATTGATGTTGGAAATCAATTTGCCGCATTCTGGAAGAATTTCATTGATACCTTTAGCATGCAAGGCTACAAGATTTACATCACTGGCGAGAGTTATGCTGGTCAATATATCCCATACATTGCTAGTAACTTCTTGGACCGCAACGATACCACATACTACAACTTGAAGGGTATTCAGGTGTGTAGCTATGGCAATGGATGAATGGCCATGTTTTTTGCTAACCATATACTAGATCAATGATCCATCTATCAACGATTTCGATACCATGGGTTCGGCCCCTGTTACAGCTGCAGCTCTGTATTATCAGAACGTTCTCAACCTCAACGATACTTACATTGCAAACATTACTGCACGAGCAAAGTCTTGCGGTTACACTGACTTCCTCGAATATGCATCAGTTTTCCCTCCAGCAGGACCAATCCCAACGGCTCCAAGTTCATCGGAATATGGTTGTGATCTTTATGATGATATTTATAACGCAGTCTACTATGTCAATCCATGTTTCAACATCTACCACCTCACAGATTTCTGTCCATTCTTGTGGGATGAACTCGGATTTCCATCTCTTGCCGGAGGACCCAACAACTACTTCAACCGTACCGATGTCAAAGAAGTTCTCCATGCGCCAGTCGACGTTGATTATTTCGTCTGTACTGGTGGACCCAACCTATTCCCAGAAGGAGACAAATCCATTGATTCTGCTCTCGGTCCCCTCCCCTCCGTTATCGAACGCACAAACAATGTCATCATCGGCCACGGACTTCTCGATTTCCTCCTCTTCGCCAACGGTTCTCTAATCACCATTCAAAACATGACTTGGCACGGTCTTCAAGGATTCCAAGAGGCTCCTTCTTCGACTCAAAACTTCTACGTCCCATACCATCAATCCATTGGTGAAATTCTCTCTATTGTGAACGATGCTATTCCCAACTCACCTCCACAGTATGATACTGCAGGTGCGGGATACCAGGGAACTTGGCACACCGAGCGAGGACTTACCTTCTCGACTGTTAACTTGGCGGGCCACGAGATTCCACAATATACTCCTGGTGCAGGATACAGACATTTAGAGTTTTTGTTGGGCAGAATTGCCAATCTGAGTGTGGTGGGTGATTACACGACTCAGACTGGAAATTTTACAGGGGTTAGTGCGCCGTTGAAGATGAGGGGGTTGTATTGAGACAATGAGACGATGAAATAATGAATGGGGATAAGTAGAGGATGTTAATGTCAATATACTCGCGCTTGTATATGAAGTCTAGGGACATGGCGTTGAAAAACATGAATGGACGTCACATAAAGATCTCATAATACGTTGGTATCTAGATGATAATACCAAATGGTTTCTCGACAAACCGAATCTTCTCCCTGCACTTGAAATGACATCATGAGAGAATACCAACACTATTTTTTAGTCTTCGGCACTTGATCTAAAATGGAAAACTTTAACCTTATAATGCCCATCTCTTATTCCTTCATTATTTTCGCTCTATCAAGATATATATATCTCTACCTGTCTAATCCCTTCCTTTCCCACTATTCTGTCTTCCTCACCCCTCGAAAACAAATCTAACAGCTGAAAAAGTCCGCTATATTCAAAGTAGACAAACCACTCTTAGTTTTAGATTTTCGAACAGCATCAAAAAAGTTCAATTCTCCTGTAGAAAACCCTGCTACTCACCATCAATAGACACACTCGCTGACTATATCTTCCTGGTGCCTAGACAATCGTTGTCATAGTCTCGGATGGCGGACGTTTGGTACTCTAGAAATCAGCTTGCTCCCTATGAATGTCTGTATACATAATCAGGAATCAAGCACCCAGAGAATTTGCTCGAAAGTGTTGGTAGAGTACCACGAAGTAAAGTACCTCTTGGCCATGGAGAGAAGAAGAGCCTGCAGGGAATCACATCGAGGTGTGCACTTGCGATAAGCTTTACGGGGGTGCGAGCGGGAGTGGGATGAAAAGGGTGAGCGGATACAGTTTATGGCCGTTGCCCGTTCACCCCGCTTGCTCGTATTTTATACTCCGTTTCTTTAACCTGGGAATGTTTTCAAGGCGAGGAATAGCAAAGTTTATTGGAGACTGGAATTCTATCATACTGTTGAGACTTTGAATGCGGGGCTTTGATCTCTCGTATTGCGTTCTTTACAGACTATATGTGGAGTTGGAAATTATGGTTTAAGACAGTTTATGAGCCCATTATCAATACACTTGTCTATTAACTATTCTTTTTTTTTGCGAGAGATATTGGTATATAGAGAGCGAAGTGTACAAATGCGTAATACGCCACGAGCGCCACACTTCATATTCATCATTGCATTGCATTGCTCTAATTCCATTATTGACATGTGAGCCAAATAAAAATGTACCTAGGCGGGAATCGTCGGATTTCCCAACACAAGGACGATCCAACGGCACAGCTTTGACAATATCCATAAGTGCTGAGCTGTTCAATCCTCCTCGACACATTTTGTTGGGTAATCCTGAGACATTCCTCCATGACCTCCGCGTCGAATCTTCCATATTCTCTTTCGATACTTGTATTCCACCAAGTGTTCGACACTCCCAATCCACCATGATTAACAATTCACGGGCTGAGTATGTCTTTATCCGGATTTGCATCTTTGCCCTGCAGAGTATACCACTTGTTAGTTTAGCATATTGCTTCAGTCTCGCATGTACGACTTTCTTCACGAATTATGAATTTTACAGAGTCGCGCGCGGTTTGGAATGGGTATTTCTGGCCGAATCTTTCTTCTTCCTCTTTTGCTTCCTGCCGTATCGCATTTGGCTTCAACGAGAAGCTATACATCCACCCGCACCTTCGCGAGGAGAGAGAGCGATTTTATACCAGAGGTGTGCGGATAATATCACGGATCCGGAGGCGTATTTGCAGAAATGGTTTTTGGGTGCGGATATTGGGGAGATTAGGAAGGAGAATGTAAAGGAGTTCTTTCTTTGGGCTTTCTTCAATCGGGGTGGGCCGCCTGGGGACGATGAGGAGGAGTTGGAAGAATATATTGAGATTTTGGAGAGGCAGCTGGGGAGAGAGATTCCGGAGGGGAGAGGAAATGCTAAGTGTTTGAGGTTGACGTTGGATGAGGTTGTTATGTCGCATAGGAGTTTGATTTGGTATTGTGTAAGGACTCTTATTCTTCGTCTGCAGACAAACAAAAAGAGGTGCTAATGTTAATCACTACATACAGTGTGTTGGATTCGTTGATTTCTTAACATTTTGCTCCCTGCGCTACTATGGCTTCAACTTTTACCGTACAAATCTCAAACAATCCCTCAGCATCATTCCTATTCGCCCGCACAGTCTTCTTACTACACATCACTCACCTGCTCAGCATATATCGTATTGGCACCGGCCGCACACTTCGAAAACCAAACTCCCAGTCGTTTTCATCCATGGCATCGGTATCGGTCTATATCCCTATACCCAATTCCTTAACGAACTCAATGCCTCCGCCGGCACCCCCGATGATCACATTGGCATTCTTGCTCTCGAAATCATGAACATTAGTTTTCGTCTCACTCATTCTGCGCTCTCGCGCGAGGAAACTGCTCTCGAGGTATCTCAAATTATCAGTCAACATTTCGGGCCAGATCAGAAGTTTGTCCTAATTTCTCACTCGTACGGCACGGTGGTGACCACACACCTTCTGCAATCTCCGATTTTATCCTCGCGCATTGGCCCGGTTGTTCTCATCGATCCTGTCTCCATCTGCTTACATTTACCTTCTGTCGCATTTAATTTCACTCGTCGGATCCCAAAAGATGCGAACGAATACCAATTATACTATTTCGCAAGCATGGATCCAGGAGTTAGTCATACTCTGGGAAGAAAATTCTTTTGGAATGAAAATGTACTATGGAAGGAGGATTTTGAGGGAAGGAAAGTTACGGCAAGTATGGCGGGAAGAGATTTGATTGTGGACACGGAGGCAGTGGGAAGGTATTTAAGCTGTGGAAATTTATCCGGTAGATCGATGCTGAGTTTGAGGGCTGCGAACGGAGATGCGAATGGGACAGTCAAGAGTACTTCGAATGTAAATGTGGCGCCATTGATAGATATTGACGAGTCAGATGCAAGAGAAGTTGAAAGACCCGTAGATATATATGGTACACGAGCAGACGAAGTGGATATAGAAGATGAGGACGAATGGAAGTACAGAGAATGGAAAGGAGTAGGAACAGAAGTTTTATGGTTCGGGATGTTGGATCATGCGCAAGTTTTTGATAAGATGTCGACAAGGAGGAGAATTATTGATGTTGTGAGGAATTATTGCGAGGAAGATTAGGAAATAGGGGTAGCGGGGTTGTGAAGAAAAATTGTCTGCGGTTTGAAGAGTTTTGAGGGGTAGAAATAGGGAGAGATTAGATTCGATTAGATATCGAAGACCTAGACGGAAGAGATGTGTAACTTGGTGGAATGGAAGTAGAGGCAGAAACGGAGTAACAATTTGATTATAGACCTGTAAAGAAAGACCTTTGGTTCTTGTTGGACACCTACCTCGAAATTGTACCAAGGATAAAAATGATAACGAGTAACGCGTAATCAGCGAAATAAACTACTGTACATCGAAATTGAATGGAGCGAACTCTTCAAATCCCCTATTGATATAATACTTGTTAAACCATTCCAATCCAGATTCACACATGATTTTGTTCTTGAAAAATACTCTTTTGCAAGCAAGCCAAAAGGCGTACGTAGTCTTGATTATATTTTACACATGAAATCCTTAAAGGTGTTTAGGGGGGTTTTTCTTGGTCTGCATTGTTAAGGTTATGAATAGATAGATAGACAGACATCTTGATCGTTAGCTCTCCCCTCCCCTCCCCTCAGGATCAAAGTCCATACTTCGTGTTCGCATAATCTAACCCGTAAAATTGCAATTGTGAAGCTACACCCTGAAGGAACTAGCTCGTTACCTATCAGTCAGTCAGTCAGTCAGTCAGTCAGTACTCATACATAGAGTAATAGAATATAGTACGATCATCTCATTCTCCATTTCGCATTCTATTTAATTTCCACACTCGAGAATAACTACAGACAGACAGACAGACAGACAGACAGACAGACAGACAGATAGATAGATGGACAGATAGATAGTCTAGAACCGAACCGAACGAACCATAAAATCGGGAACCCTACCTAACTACCACATGCTTATTTCAGCTTCCCCGCACGACCTAAAATCGCTATGAGAGTATTTCTTCATCCTCCTCCGGCGACACCGGCGACGCTCTAGCATAGGTATCTACAAATATGGAATTCTAGGGTCTACATCCAGAACGGAGACGTTGTGAAAAGGGCTAGAGCGCGGGATGCAGAATGGAGAGTGGGTCCAGCTGAAAGAATCGCAGCTGAATGGTAGGGTGCGCGCGTGCGAGTATTTAGGTTCGGGGATACGGATGGGGCTAGAACTCTATAGATTTTGGGGAGAGAGGGGGAGGGGGAGGGAATTATTGGATTTTTTTGGGCGCAATGGGTGATTTGGTGGCGGCGTGGAGCTGGCTGAGTTGTAAATGAGGTGGCTTTGTGATTAATGTAGTGTGTGGGAATGGGATACGAGGAAGGAGAATGAGAATGAAGATAAATAGGAGACTCCCATTATATGCAATGTTGACGGTGGTTCTGTATCGAGAAGCTATTTAAACATGGCGTTTATCAGTGAAAGTATTATTCCAGACAGCAAAATCAAGCCTGCCCGAAAGCGCATCATAATTTGCTGCGATGGAACCTGGCAATCCGCCGTTTCTGGCAAAGAGAATTGTCCATCTAACGTGACACGTCTCTGTCGCGCCATCAACAGCGTCGCCCGAGATCCACAAGATGGAGAAAATTGGCAACAGGTCGTTTGGTATGATTCTGGAGTCGGAACTACATCTACGGGTCTAGGACCTGGGCTTGAGGGAGCTATTGGTGAGGGATTGGAAGGAAATGTTATTGAGGCGTACAATTTCTGTGTACTGAACTGGAATCCGGGAGATAAGATTATGTGTTTTGGATTCTCTCGGGGTGCGTATACGGCGAGGACGATTGCGGGGTTGATTTCGGATATTGGGATTTGTTCGAAGAGGCAGCTTCAACAATTTCCCGAATTGTGGAAGTTGTATAAGCAGAAAACATGCGGAGACGATGGAGCCAGGAAAAGGTTTTATGGCAGTTCTCTGTACTATAGTTGGCGAGAAGGGAGAGTTGCTGATCCGCAGCCGGATCTGGAGGATCGGCCTCATGAGGGGTTAGTTTTTGATATAAAGGCTCATGGTGAATGGGCCCCCGAAGAATCAATGGAAGTAGAGGTGGTAGGAGTCTTTGATACTGTCGGAGCTTTAGGGTTGCCAGAAGTATTTGGGATGGAATTGCCCAAATGGACGACGATTGGTGACAAGCCTGAATGGCACAATGTTGAACTTTCAGCGAGTAAGTCCTGCTACTTGATAGAGCTGCATTGATTAAGAAGCTAATTCACATGTCAGACATCAAGCATGCATTTCAAGCGCTAGCCCTTGATGAACACCGCGAAGCATTCACACCTACACTTTACTACATCAAAACGCCAAAGAATTTTACAGACACTGAAATAGAGGCACAACGGACTATATCTGACAAGGCAAATGTAGAATGGAATGATATGATTTCCAGTTCTGAACCTAACCTCGAAAAACTGCGCGATCTGGCCAAAGATCGAGACGACGCTACTGAAATGGTCGTTAAGATGGAAGAAAACAATAAGATGAAGAAATCACTAGCTGATGAGAAGGCTGAGAAGATATTGGAACAAGTTTGGTTTCCTGGCTACCACATACACATTGGTGGAGGATCAAGTGATACGCTATTGAACAAGGACAATATGGAAGAAATGTCCAACATTACGTTAGCATGGATGCTAGACCAAATTGAAAATTATGTGTCGATTGATAGGGAAACCATAAAGGAAGACGGTTATGATCGCCAGGGGAAATTCGCGCGACTGAACAACGAGCGACAAGCTTACCTAGATAGAGAAGAGGAGCGTGAGAAAGAAGGCTGGGGTCCATGGATTTGGCGAAAAGGCAAATGGGCAGCTTCCAAAGTTGCCCACCCTCTGACCGACGAAAAGAACATTCACTCTGAGGCCCGACGACATGCGTGGGGCGTTGGAGATCTGAATGATAGTTTCACCACCATGTACAAAGCCAACGGCTCGAAACCACGCACACCAGGTCGTTATGCTCTTGATAAGAAAGGCAACAAATTGGGCGACACACGTGAATCCATTCACCCAACTACGGGATTCAGAGTGGAACAGCTGGACAAGAAAGCAGAAGAGGCAAGAAATCAGAAAGATCATAAACGTCACAAGGACTGGGAGAAATTGAGATACAGACCTATTGGGCTAGAGGGTAACAAGTACAAACGCCAGAAGAAAGTGGATGAGCAAGGAAAAGTGACAGCGTACGAGTACATTTTCGAGTACAAAGATGGCTCAGAAACGCTGCCAGAATGGCGGTTGGGTGACGCGAATTGCTATGAGAGGCTAGCAATTGAAGGGTCTGCTGCGTACGACTATGTCGATGAGCTTGATCGAACCTTGGAAACCGACGTTAAGACTGTTCGTCTTGACTTTTGGGGCGATAAAGCATCGTCGTTTCAAGTCGTCTCTAATTAATCAAGGCATAAAGTTGGCTATATTTCGGGTTGTAAGCGCTTGAAGTAAGTAGTACATAAATAAGTTATATTAGGGGTCTTTGACTGAGACATGTATAATAAACAAGATAGTCCTTGAATATCACAGTTTAATCAATATGAGAGAGTGAGAGAGAGAGAGAGTGTGAGAGTGTGAGAGAGAAAGTTGACAAGATCTTCTCCAAGATCTTCTCCAAGAGGGCAGTGGAGGGCAGTGGAGGGCAGTGGAGGGCAGTGAAGGGCAGTGGAGGGGCAGATGATAATCAGGGACCAACTGAGTAGTGCCACACTTTCTCCATTAGCGGTCGAGCCCCGCACCTACACTGAATTTCGTCATTGGTTGCTGGGGGCAGGTACCTCCCTGGTCTTCCAAGCTGCAAATAATAACAAACAAGGCTCAAACAAGGCTCTCTACTCGAGACGATTAGCCCAACTATTTAACTAGTCCTCACGCTTTCTGTTTCTTTCCTTTCTTCTTTTGTTCTGCTGTAGCAACCAGCTTGACAGCCGAGCTTCACTTGAGTATCCTCCCTCCCTCGAAACAATCTCTTCACCAAACGTCTACACACCCAGACGAACGATAGATTCGAATCCTTCATACTCTCTTGCCACAAACCCACAAGCTCGCAAACCCATTCACCATATTCGCAGAAATGTCGGAGCAAACCCAAGAAGCCCTCGTCGATACAAGTTCCGTTGTGCGACCAGCACAGCACGAACGTCAAAAGAGTTTGGAGAAGTTGTATGCCGATAGGCCTACGGCTCACGAATTGAAGGAGAGACACATTTTGTTAGATACAGATGCTGCACCGTATGTTTTCCTGTCTTTCTTTTCCTACGATCTCCCATCCCCATACTCCCCCATTCTGCTATCGTGTTCTAGCAGCTTGCTCGCCAACGCGCTAATTGCGGGGTAAACACTATAGTGGTATTCAAAGTGCTCAACATGCACTCGAACAACAAAGAATTTCGGATAGCTTGAAGAAAAATTTGGAGCATCGTCCTACTAAAGAGGATTTAGTTGAACGTATGCATTTTCCTCCCTCACAACCTTCTTTACATCTAATATCTAATCTCGATCGAAATGCAAACTGACACCGCAAATTAGGCAATATCCTCTCCTCCACAACCGCCGCCCCAGGCATTCAAGCGCAACAAAAAGAATTGGAAAAACACATGCGTGCGGACAGTTTGAATGAAAAATTAAGTCATCGTCCGCAACCGGAAGAGTTAATGAATAAGGGTGTTTTGAAAGAGGATCCCACGAGTCCGATTGAAGGCGGCAATGCGAGTGCCGAGAAGAGATACGAGGAAGCTATTGAAGAGGAATACGCCAAGAGAGAAGGAGGGGCTTAGATTTACGACGAGATTATTGTGATTGGGCTGAAGGGAGTTTTTGATTTATACGTGCGAGGGAGTTGAGTTGTCTTTAGCATGTATGCATGCGATATGATTGCGACAGCCAGAACAGAGGAATACAAACGATGAATATGAAAACGGGAATAGGCATCGGAGTGCGAATAGGATGGGTTGAAATGCGGGACTAGTATTTGCGATTTTCTAGCAAGCAATGAAATATACCACAATTCTCGCATGTGATTGCCTCATTGTGTCTCTTTGAGCGTGTGTCTCCGGCCTGTTCGTTTAAGGGTCTTTCTCTGTCCTAGTAGGTGAGTCTGTCTTGTGGTTTAATTCCAAAAATATAACACGCGCTTCCATATATCCCACAAAGCACTTGATCGGGGCCTAGTTGCTCGTGCTTAATATACCTACCTACCCACCCAAGTCATCACCTTCGGTAGCCCATATTGTACTACAGACTTGACTCTTATATTCTTATCAGCTAGCGAGAAGGGGGAATATATTATGATGTCATTGGTTGGTGAATTTAGTTCTAGGTGCATTGTGCTACTAGGAGGTATATTGGATGGGTGTGTACATAGGTAGGTCTATCACACATACTTTATGTTAAACGTTTCACTTCAGTCAATACACTTTCTGTTGGTTCCAATTACAGCGGCATAACTACTATTAGTGAGCTGGTAATGTACATCGACGTATTTTTGGGTATCTGAAATTTATGCAAAAAAGAATATGCTCTGTCCATCGTAACAGCGCGTGAAATGAACTCCCCCGAATGCCAAATCCCATCATAATGCATCATTGCTTCGCTGTGACACCCCGTTTTAGAAGCACAATTTTCGCTGTTTAGGATCACTAGGAGTATTTCCTTTATCTTTTGATCTCTCCCCTGCCTTGGTTTTCCTTGAACTACCAATTTGAGATTTGTGGCCACTTCCGGATGCAGATGATGTCTCAGGTACCCCGGATGTCTCTTGCACTGCATCTCTAATTGTCTGTCTCGAAAGACAAAGATCAATATGCTCATTGAATTCCTTTTCGTTTGTTGCTTGTGGCCGCTGACAGACGGGACAGTCCCACCATTCCTCTTTTACCACAGCGCCGTCTTTGGGCTTGGGATTCGGCACAATTTCTTTTCCGTGATGTCGTCGTGGATCATTCTCCTCGAGTTGACTTAGACTTTCCATTTCCTTAAATTCATCTTCTCGTTCCTGACGCTCGGCATCTTCGAAGAGGAGTTCTTCGGGCCACACTTCCCATCGCTCCTCGGAGTCATTGTCTTGAAGATCCGATGCTTTTCGTTTTATCGTAGAAGAAGATGTGCGTTCATTTTCGCCAACATCGTTCTCCCGCGAGTCTTGTTTTCTAAATCCAAAAAAGGCCATTGCGTCGGGCTTTTTCATGCTGATTAAATTTGTACAGCGGAGTCCCATTAGTCGTAATGTCAACCCCGGCATCTCCGCCTCCAGCTTTTCAAGCATAGGAAGAGAATATTTGTAAAGATCGTCAGCTGAGAACACAGCTTTTGGTGGAGCCGCTTGTCTGGTAAGCACCTCATACGTCTTTAGTTTTACTTTAAGAACTAGAGTCCGCCCCTTGAACTGTGTTCGTTGCAGGTCTTTTTCCAACTCCTCAGCTGTATGCCGAAGTTTGCTTCGAAGTTCTGTAGCATCATTTATGTCATTAAATGTACCTTCTGTGCCAACACTCTTGCGGGTATACTCCTCGGCTGGCTTGACGTCCGTTCTCCCGAGTCCAAGATAGCATTGCATCAGGAAAATGAATGCCTTTTCTCCAAATAATTTGGGTAGATAGTGTCGCACATTGTAAATATCTCCGCATGTCTTGACGCCTATGGCACCTAGTTCCCTTTCGAATACTCGTCCGATTCCGTTAACTTTACGAGTTGGAAGGTCTCGCATAAATTTCATAATCTCAACTCGATTATTTGCAACACGATATTGGCCATTGGGTTTATTGTAATTTGAGCATATTTTAGCCTAACCATATATAGTCAATATATTGAAATCTTAAACCATTCTCGAGTTCTACAGTAACGGTTGAATAATAATAGCGTCTCGCCTCGCCCTTCATACCACTGACTTCTGAACTTGCCGGGTGTACTCACTATCTTAGCATTGGCTGCAATCCCAGCAGATATGGTTACCTTCGTCTTCTCATGAACCTCTCTTCTTAGCTGTTCAACAGCAGCCTCCGGGTCAATATCATTCTTTTGACAGTACTCCGTGATGTTGAGATATGCCTCATCAATACTAGCACTCTCGAACCTTGGATCATAGTCTACCAAAATTTCCCTGACTTCTTGTGCCTTCGCAGTATATTTATCGAAATTCAGAGGAACCTGGATTAGTTGTGGACACAACTTCTTCGCTATGAACCCCGCCATCGCACTTCTGACCCCAAACCGCCGCGCGTGGTAATTGCATGTTGTGACAACTCCTTTCCCAACAGAAAATGGAACGTTTTTCAATTCCGGACGATCAAGCTCCTCTACTGCAGCGTAAAAAGCGTCGCAATCAATATGAACAATTGTTTGGGTCAGATCCCTCGTGAGTTCGAGCTCTGCAATCGCAGTGTCTGCTCGTCGACGGTCGTGAGCTAAATCAAGCTTCTCCAATTCAGCCTTCTTTCCCAAGATTCGTTCAATCTTCACGGTCAAGGTCTTGTCTCTTTCCTCCTCGTGATTGAAGTATTTGGACCCCTTCGAAGCATTGTAAATGATCTCGGAAACCTGGCAATAAAGTCAGAGAGACTGCAAACATATTTTGGTCGTCGCATACCTTTGACTGGTCTACAGAATCTTGTCCAGATTTTGTAAGAGACGGGCCTAGTAGAGAATATTTGAGAGACTTGTGCTCATTCTCGTCCCTTTCTGGAGTTGTTTCCGATGCCATGTCTCGATGTCCATGCTCGACTCGTGGCGAGTGTAAGAAACGCGATAGACATAATTGTTTGACGCGCTGTCATGCTTTCAATGTAGTTACCTATTATGTAAGCGATTCAGAATATCACTTTCTCAAAAGGTGCCTTTGTAAAATAATTCGAAGATACCCATGATGTTAGATCGTCCTTCAAGGAGTACTTCTTTTTTATTCATTAGGCAATGTTAAATTCTAGAATGTCTAAAATTCCACCAAGTCTTTCAAGAAGCAAGTTCATCGACAATTGATTGTGAACGGGCTCGGCTAAACTTACTCCGATATATTCAATCGATAAAAAAAAGTTAAGCATGTTATCGAATGGATGAATGATACCACAATCCAGTAGCAACCATGAGTATGCATAGAGTAGCCCGCGCTGTGGCTTCAACGGAAGCTTGCGCTGGAGCGCTACGTGGGAGTGTCCCCAGAGCAAGATTTTTGTGCTTGAATTCACCTGTTCAAGGGCTCGGAGCAAGAAATGCGATCCTCGGTGCCAGATTGGGAGGAAAGAGACATTTCTCACAATCGCCCATTATTAGAGCTGGTGTTGCCCAAGCAGTGTTAGAAAAGGCTGCCGCAGATCCATCAGCTCTGACCCAAGAAGCAATTGTCGACAATCTGAACGCAGCAGAGAGGGATCGATTGAGGAGAGTCAGAAACATTGGTATCGCAGCACACATCGACAGTGGCAAAACGACCGCTACAGAACGAGTTCTCTTTTACACTGGAAGAATCAATGCTATTCACGAAGTCCGAGGAAAGGATGCAGTCGGCGCAAAGATGGATTCTATGGAATTGGAGAGGGAGAAAGGTATTACAATCCAGTCTGCTGCTACATTCTGCGACTGGTTGAAGGTTGAGAATGGGAAGGAGGAGAAATACCACATTAATTTGATCGACACTCCTGGACATATTGATTTCACAATTGAGGTCGAGAGAGCTTTGCGAGTACTGGACGGAGCTGTCATGATTCTTTGCGCTGTCAGTGGAGTTCAAAGTCAAACGATTACTGTGGACAGACAAATGCGAAGATATAATGTTCCTCGTATCAGTTTTATTAATAAGATGGACAGAATGGGTGCCAACCCTTTCAAAGCCGTCGAGCAGATCAACCAAAAATTGCGAATCCCAGCGGCAGCACTCCAAGTTCCAATTGGTTCAGAAGACAGCTTCAACGGTGTCGTTGATTTGATTAGAATGAAGGCTATCTACAACGACGGACCCAAAGGAGAAATCATTAGAGAGACTGATGAAATCCCAGAGGAACTTAAGAAATTGTGCGAAGAGAAGAGAGCTCTGTTGATCGAAACATTGGCCGATGTCGATGACGAAATTGCTGAGATTTTCTTGGATGAGAAAACTCCATCTATCGAGCAAATGAAGGCTGCTATCAGACGGGCAACCATCAATTTGAAGTTTACTCCTGTCTTGATGGGAAGTGCTTTGGCTGATAAGTCAGTGCAGCCCATGCTTGATGCAGTCTGCGATTACCTACCAAATCCTGCTGAAGTTGAGAACTTGGCGCTTGACAAGCGAAGAGCTGAAGCCCCTGTGAAGCTTGTATCTTATAATGAGCTACCATTCGTCGGCTTGGCCTTCAAGCTCGAAGAAAGTAATTATGGCCAATTGACCTATATTCGAGTTTATCAAGGATCTTTGAAAAAGGGCATGAACGTGTTCAACGCTAGAACCGATAAGAGAGTCAAGATCCCCAGAATTGTGAGAATGCATTCCAATGAGATGGAGGAAGTTCCTGAAATCGGAGCCGGAGAAATCTGTGCTGTGTTCGGAGTTGATTGTGCTTCTGGAGATACATTTACCGATGGTGGCTTACCTTACTCTATGTCTTCTATGTTTGTACCAGATCCTGTCATTTCTTTGTCCATCAAACCAAAGACAACCAAAGATGGATCCAACTTCAGTAAGGCTATGAACAGATTCCAACGTGAGGATCCAACATTCCGTGTACATGTTGATGCCGAAAGTCAGGAAACCATTATCTCTGGTATGGGAGAGTTGCATCTTGATATTTACGTGGAGAGAATGCGAAGAGAGTACAAGGTCGAAGTTGAAACCGGTAAACCTCAGGTCGCTTACAGAGAAACTATCACTGAGCATGTGGTCTTTGATCACACCCTCAAGAAACAAACTGGAGGTGCTGGTGATTACGCTCGTGTCGTTGGTTTCTTGGAGCCTATCGAGCCTGGTCCAAATGGTTATGCTCCGTCAACTTTCAAGGAAGAAGTCACTGGAGGTTCCATTTCTGATAAATTCTTGTTCGCTTGCGAAAAGGGATTCCTCGCCTCATGTGAAAAGGGTCCTCTTCTCGGTCACCCCGTTCTTGGCACCCATATGGTTGTTAATGATGGTGCAACCCACATGACAGATTCTTCTGAAATGGCTTTCAAGAATGCCACTCAACAAGCTTTCCGAAAAGCTTTCAAAGAAGGCAAGCCACAAGTTCTCGAACCTCTCATGAAGACTACCATTACAGCTCCCAATGAGTTCCAGGGTAACATCGTTGGGTTGTTGAATAAGAGAAACGCTATCATTAGTGACACAGAGATTGGACCAGAAGATTTCACTCTTATTGCGGATTGTAGTTTGAATGCTATGTTCGGATTTAGTTCGCAATTGAGAGCAGCCACGCAAGGAAAGGGAGAGTTTGGTATGGAATTTAGCCATTATGCTCCTGCGCCAGGACAGCTACAGTAAGTATTCTCTTGCATTTTCGCCGTTATTTTAATATGCTTTATGCTAATACATCATTTAGGAAAGAACTCATTTCCAACTATGAAAAGGCACAGGCTGATAGACACAAGAAGTAAAGTGGTTGGCTGAAGATGATTTGGAGGACTTCAGGAATTAGTTGAGCGTCGAAATGTGTCAATGAGTGACGAGATGGATGCCACGAAGATACAATGGGACACGAAATCTTTAGCACAGTTCCACGGCGAATGTAATGCGATGTACAGATATACGGACATGAGGGGCGTACAAAATAAAAATTTCCATGGGTGTTTGAGTGCATGGTTTGAATGGGGGAATTACGTTTCTGGACGAATGGATGGATATTGGAATATCAAGTGGGGGATGGCCTGACGAAATAGATGGGTATATAGAAGATACCTATACTGTATATTACCCCAGCGAATAGATGAATAAAGACCTCTCGACTTTAGGAACCGAATAATTGGTACACGCGCCCCATCATAAGTTAAATCAAAGTTCAAATTGGCATCTAAAATGAAGGCTTATTCCAAATAAATTCCCAATCAATCCACCAAAGCTTTCTCGGTCCATTCCCATAATTCCTTTGCCAATTTTAAATCTTTTGCCGTTGTGTCCAACGTTGAATTGCTCTCAACACCCACCGGCATGTAAAATGCGCCATTAGCCAGCTCATCCTTTTTTGCTCCCGCGGCAGCCCATGTTTGATTCATAATGCCTTGCTCAACTGATATAGTTTGGCTTACAGTAGTAACATAGACAAACCATTTATGCCAAAAAGATAGATTCGAGACTAGCCCCGTATTGATGACTCCTGGATGAACCGCTACAGACGTTATCTGCGGATAACGACGAGCAAGCTCTGCTACATACAGTATGTTGGCTACCTTGCTTTGTCCATAGCGGCTCCACGTCCCAAAGGGTAGATCCTCCTGGGTTGTTTTTAATTTATCGAAGACAATGCCTTGACTCGGACGAAATTTCCACCCCAAGGAGGTATTCAGTACAATTCGTACGTCGGAGCTAGGAAGCTCAGCAGTTTTGAGCATGATTGGTAGTAAATGATGGAGAACGGCAGCGTTGCCGAGATGATTTGTTGCGAACTGGATTTCGTATCCGTCTTTGCTGAGAGCAGCTGGCACGGCCATGATACCTGCATTTCCCATGAAAATATCGAGACGATCATGCTTGAACATTTTGATACCGGCAGCGATTGATGAGAGTGAAGACAAATCAATAGGAAGAAAAGTCAGGCCCGCTGATGGGATATCCTTCTTGATAGATTCTATAAGAGCTGACGCTGCATTGCCATTACGTCCCGTGAAGTAAATGTGTGACGGGTGGTGTTTTGCAAGAACTCTGACTGTATTGCTTCCTAGTCCTGCTGTGCCTTTGAATGCCATTAGCTACCGTGAAAATCACGACCAGAGTAGCATTTAAGGTCCTCACCTCCAGTGACCAAGATAACCTTGTCCGTTAGAGTAGGAATATCCCTCTCCGGCCTAAAATTAATATCCTTAATCCCGCCCATACTGGCAACTGGATTCAAAAAATGAAGCAGGTGAAGGCTAAAGTAGTAGCAATGGAAGTCAAAATAAAGGGAACAAGAACTTAGAATTAGCTAAAATGGGTTCTTGGTGCAACTTGCACGGAAGACTCGAAGACGATTGTAAAGGTAGATGGCTGCGATTGAAACAAATGAGATATGAGCAACTCTGTACTTGAGAAATTGATTGGAACTTATACAATTGAATCCAAATTAGGGAGCCTTGAGCATGGCGTCGCTACTGCCATCGGCTTACAGGCTACTTTCCTAAAGGATACTAGGAGACCATAACTAGGTGGCGAACTCTGGCTTACACACGAATGCCACTGGATCACATTGATCAGGTGAAAAGCTATTATATCAGAATCGTGATGGACATATCGTTTCGCAGCGTTGTGTAAGAATGGGATCCTTGAGGTGTAATGGCTCGCTTGGTAGCTCGTGTGGATGAAGCCGTGCGAGGCTAAACTGTATTGAGGTGAATTTGTGTAAGCAAGATGCATCAACCAATCAAGAGTTTGTTATCTACCCACCAGCCCCCTCGGGATAATGATTCCTCCTTCATCCGAGACGTCATTAACTCTCCTTCATAGATGGTGGAATTATTTATATTAAAGTTCACTCTTTTGACTCAAAAGCTGTAAGCAGATTGCAGAAAATCACTTCTGTTATCCCAACCGCCTATCTTCTGCATAGCATGCTTCATTTGTTTGGAAACTGCATCAAACAGAAGTAATGAATACTACACAGAACCTTTCATTTAGAATAGAGCCAATGGTTCAACTGGGCGAGGTAGATACCATCTCTTTCTTTTTATCGCCGCCTAAATTCAAAAAATGCTGATTTCAACACAAAGGCCAAGAAGGACGAGGATGATTGGACGGGCACAACAATTGCAAAGGAAAGGAGAAAGCGACAAAACCGTTTAAACATTAGAGCTTTCAGTACGTAACTTGTCAGCTAACTTTTGTGCTTTACATGTGTAAAATATCAAGAGACTCCCATCATTACTCCCTGTTCATCTTTTAATTGCAGTAACATTCCAATTGTATCATGAAAGAGGTGTAGTCGGCGTTCACCACCGCAGATACCTTGGCCGTTCTCGGACTAACCTTTTTTTAACCCTAACTTTCTAAGATATTCTCAGAATCCCTTGAATATGTAAATTTTTCAGTCACTTAGCTGACTTTGCCGCAGGAAAACGGAAGGCACTTGAGGCAAAGTCCACCCTCAAAGACCAATTCATTATATGGAAGCCACAGCCCCAGCCCAGTCCTTCAGCTCAAAACTCTGTATCTACAGCAAAACCCCTAGAGAAGAAGCTCACAACCACAATAATAGCTTCGGGTGTACCAGAAGTAATGTTTCCATTTTCTCTGGATCACCTTCTCACCCTCATTCAATTCAACGTACTCCGCGCCTGCATGACAAACCTATCCATTCTAAACCTGCTTCATACCACTCCCAATGAGTGCCACAACATGCTCAACGCCCCCATGTTTCCTAGCCCGTCCACCATTCCACCCTCTCTCTCTCCGACTCCATTACAACTCAGTACTTCCCACCCGTATTGGATAGATATACTTCCATGTCCAAAAATGCGAAACAATGCCATGCTTACTTTCCATGAAATCGATGAACATGATTTGTGTAGGGATCTGTGTGGAGGTCTTTGTGAAGATTGTAATGATTTGGATGAGAAGGGAATGCTGGTTTGGAACGATCCGTGGCATGCAAGTGGATGGGAAATTACAGAGGGGTTTGCCAGGAAGTGGGGTTTCTTGTTGAAGGGCTGCCATGAACTCGTCGAGGCTTCAAATAAGTGGAGGAAATTGAGGAATGAAGATAGATTGATTATCGAGGTTTGAAATGATACCGATCTTTGCTCTGTAGATGTTTTTCACGGGTCATATTTGTACATTACTATGATAGGGCGGAAGGTTCGGTGATGTCTAATATAAGGCCGGATCTGAGCATAGAATGGTATCGAGATATTTGTGCGTGCAATATGTATACCCACTTTCTTGTTGAATAACAAGCTGTGGCCTTGACCCGATCGGTCGGTAATGATATGACATGCGATAGTTGTCTGAAACTGCGTATGATCGTACTATTGAAAAAGTACGAGACGAAAGGTATGTAGGGAGGAAAGTTGGCACGATGACTGGAGTGTTCGAATGCTGCCATCTCCGCGAATTGACCAGAGAATTACTTTAAAACTGCATTGTAAGAGAGAAATTACTTGGCACAAAAATTTCGATCCACAATCCCGAAGATCGGTCTACCCATAGAACACAGCAGCAACGTCATAGAAAGCGACCAAAACCAGTGTCTGCCGAGGAGATACTCATATCTAGCATTTCATGTTCTCGCTTGAATGAACTTAACCAACAATGATAGTTTAGAGGATTTGAATCCGAAATTCGTAAATCGTCTTGCAAAATCGATAGATCGGATGGTAATAAATCGCTAAATATAGCGTCTGTAGGATTTTCAGGGGTGCGATCCTCCTCGCTAGGAACCGCTAAATCCTCCGCATCTGCCGATTAATTGAAGCGGTGGTATAATTTCTATCTTTGGCGGCATAAGGATCTTCCACTTAGATGCAACGCTCATGACATCGAAACATGCTGATTTCTGTAGACAGATGCAGCTTATGTGTCCGATGGGTTTCCAATATTGTTCAAGAAATTTTGATATCAACCAGCGGAACAAGGTACCGATGCAGGAAAAGTGAGCATAGATGTTGGCGCATCCTACGTTATTAACTGTCACTCCTGGCATGAATTTGGACGGGGTTGTAATCTCTAGTGTACAATCAACAAACACGATAGGACAGTGGCTGCTAACTGACATCATCATGTCAGACATAGAAACGCGCAAAGAATAACAATGTCACTCGCTTGTAGTAATCCGAGTTACCCGTGAATCTTTAAGTATGGAAAGACACAATCTTGAAGTCCAGCAGCCCCCAATAATATGCTCTTAGCGAAAGTGACTGATACCCCATTGATGCACGATAGATTGAGATGGGCCTATAGAATTGCCTAAATTCAAGAGAATGTAGATGAACAAGAAACGGCGTCTATCTATCCATATGGAAAGGGACTGTATCTTCCGCACTTTTCCATAACCATCCCATGTTTGATACTTGGTTTCATTTTGATGTCGATGGTGTAATTTTGAGCTGAAATACTGCCCCAAATCCCTCAGAACGGATCGCAACTCGCGTTGAATCTAAAGTTGCAAAACTATTGACAGCAAGGGTTTCTAATCGGGGCGTTTTAAAAATCAAGATCCATGCGTCAAAGATTACCTCGACAGTATGAAAGATATACCGGAATCGTCCAACGTGTATGTGCAAGAGTCAACGTCTGAAGAGGGACCTATGGCTATACAGTTCGTCTCTGGTCGGGCGAAGGATCGTACAACCCAAAGCTTGATACGATCGCATGCAATGTCTGCTTTTCGAAATAAGCAACGACAGCAGAAATCTAAACGAAGAATTGCCGCGCGGAAACTTATGCCAGTTGAACGCATCTACGACTGTTCAAAGACTGATCTTAGTCCATCAACCTCATCAGACGTAAGATCATTGGTGTGTAATACACCTGATTCAATTTCCGAAATTGGTACCGAGAATCACCAATACAAATACGGCCATGACACTTCACTTGAAGTCACACAAGTGGGAATATCATCATTATTCGCTTTAGCGCCCGCTCAACTCGACCCATTAAGCATCGCGCCCCATCCGCCACCTGTTATAGTTTTCAGATACTCGCAAGAGGTGGGTACGATTAAACAACTTGGTACGTTGTTTCATGGCTTCTTGAGGTGATTGTGATGCCTATGATCACCAGGCTTGTGTCAAGAGCTAAATATTGATACAGCTTTGACATTTTGTTCGCCAGGGCCCGAGATATTAGATGATTTTCCAAAAGCTGCCGGACAAGCCTTATCGACAAGCATCATCTACATGATGTATGCCTATTCATGCTCGGTCCGAGGAATGATAAACGATGAACTGGCTACAGGTTTGAGAGATGCAGCCATTGCACAAATTGGTCAGAAACTAGCTCAAGAAGGGACTTTATGGTCCGATGCTACAATAGCCTCAATAGCCTATTTTTCAACAGGTATCTGGGTGGGTGGGGGGTATCAGATGTGGGACTTTTGACGGCTAATGATGATATTTCAGGCAATTGAACGTGATGCAGACGAAGTCGAGGCACATATGACCGGGGTAGAATTGTTGGTTAAGAGACGAGGATTGGATAGTTTTGGAGTTTATCCTTTTGGGCAAATAATCCGAAAGTACCTAGTGATGTAAGCCGCCTATCCTTATGCGAATACCAACTTTGTGATTAATGCAGACGTAAGGCGTCACATTGTTGTGAAGGCTATCAGGGCCGAAGAGCTTCCTCGGAGCTTCGGCAACTCTTTTATTCGATCCAAAGAGAATGAACATCAATGTAGGCGATTCATATCCCCGTTGTATTGTCCATCTGGTTCATTTGAGTCTGTCAGACAGTTGAAAGGATTCGACGGCTCCCTGGTCCAGGTTCTATACATTGCCAAAGATTTGATCGACTTTATTGTTGGGGGACACGAGCAAACGGTCGATAATGTCGATTACCAGAGCCGCTTATCTGCAGCTTTGTACTCTCTACAATGGGGTGTTGTCAAACTGAGCCCTTCAAACTTGCCACCCCAGTACTGGATCTTCGAGTGCTGTAGACTTGCTACCCTCATGATATTTCAAGCCAAGGAAGCTTGCACCCCTCTTCCTTCAAGCGATGATTGCCTCACATCGGCAATGATTTGCGCCATAGAAAGAACGGATATTGACGAAGATTGGGAAGACGTGTTAGGCATATTGTATTGGGTGACTATCATTGCTTGCGCGTCAAGTCAAGGTCAACCAGGCCATGTAATTCCGGATTCAAGATTAGGTCGGACGATATTTATGATAGCCTCTTCCGTCCATAATTTCGAGTACGCAACAGGGCCCACGCAGAAATTTGCGCAACTGCAAATGGTGTTGGCAAGCAGATCTGAATTGGCTGCAGCTGGAAAGATGGAAAAGAATCATTGAAATAATTGAATGGAGGAACAATGGCGGTAGTGCTTCGAATTAAAAGTTGAACCATTTCATTCTTGCGATAATTACGAGATAAATGCACAGGTGGATGGAGTAACGTAGTTTATCATCGAGTGGACCATATCATCGAGTCGGCCACTATAAATATATACAAAATTCGTCTGTGCGTAACCGTGCACTTTCTTCATTTAATAATATAATTTTATAAAATTTGAATTTATGAAATCTAATTATATAAATATTATAGAAATCTAATTTGCTTTTCAAAATTCCAATTAATATAGGAGTTATTATTAAAATAATATTTTTGTAACGAAAATCGTGACAGTTTATGATTTTTATAGAATATAATACAAATTTTCATATAAAAACTAAATATTTGTATAAGAAGTCTTTTCTTATTAATAAATCTTTTTTCTTTTTTAATAAATATTGATTTATTATTAAAATGTAAATATTAGGAAGAGGCTCATTTTGGTGTATTTTGAAGTGGTCCACTCGATGATATGGTCCACTCGATGATAAACCACGTTATGTGGTGATCTGTGCGTTGCTGACAATTTGACCCCGTAGCGTGACTGAAAATGGGTTACACGGTTGACCATCATAAAATCCCTATGCCTTCAAAACCAAAATCACCTATGTCGGTGTTCCCAAGGTGATTAAACTGGAATTCCTCCAAATAACCAATAAAACTAATCATGAACTCAAAGTAGTTCCCCAACCCTTAATCAGAGGCACCAATTCCCCACAATAACTCCTCTCGAACTTGACATACCTCTTTGTCCCTCCAAAACTCCACGCTACAGCATTCATCTCTTCCCTATCATAACTAGGTGCAAATTGCGCAAACTTTTCCAACTGTGCATTAATCACTGGCCAGTTTTTCGTCGCTCTATCGGGCAGTTTCAATGCATAGTAGCCCACCCTCTCAATGTCTCCGCTATCAACCCTAATTGTAACGGCAAATGTATACCCCACTGCGTTGAGAAATTCTTGCATTTCCAAAAATTGAGTTTGGCTCGGTGGTCCCGCACCAGCTAACGCGTTGAAAGAGGTAGCTTGTTGTAGAGAAATAGGGCCCTGGGCTCGAAAATATAAATTAACAGTTGCCTTTTGATAGTCGACCGCCACATGTCGAACTTTCTCCAATTCCAATGCCTTGAACCTTTCCTCATGTTGCTTCAAGCTCTCTGGTACCCCCTCGGCACTCAAAATATCACCGAGTGGTCTCATGCCTCTCATGTATACCCATGCTTTTACTAAACCCTTCTCGGCATCGAAATCACATGATTCTTCTGGTAAGCCATCATACAATGAGCTCCAAGACGTGACCAGTCTCCCTAGATTGCTGACGACATCTGGAGACAAAAGGCCAGCTGACGAGGCAATGGTTACAGTATCTATGGGTCTTCGGGAATAAAAGCGATAATTTAAAGCATCGCCCACGCGGTCGGTTGCACGCCATAGAACAACACCATCGTGGAAAGAATCAGAGAAGACAGAGAGAACCTTTTTGGTTGTGGATTCGGAATACGGTGCGTTGATCGCAGCTGAGAGGATTTGGATATCGTTGAGGAAGCGCGATTGATCGAACTTCAAAGATTCGGAGACCGCTTGGACAACCATTTTCCCTGTAAGTAACAATTACTGATTGAGATATAATCGACTCATGATTGTGGGTTTGGAAATCCAGATATTTATATCCCCAGGCCCTTACACTCGCTGAAGGTCGATGTAGTGAGTGCTGGTGACCAACGCCATAATCTCGGCATGCATGCAAAGTACCCAGACTGGCATTCAATTCCCGAGTCTTTCAGGGAGTTTGGCTTTTTTCTATGGTAGAAATCTTTGCCACTCCACTCGGAGTCAAGTTGGCTGCTTTGCGGAGGGTGCAAAACACAAGGATTGAACTCTCACCGCATGTTTCCACTATTAACCGATGCACAGAATTCGCAAAGGCGCTCTGAACCATGGTATTGGGAGGATGGGTCAGTGGAGACGGTTCCATCCATTCTTCTGGAATTGTTAGCGGTGTTGGTACTGGGCATAGTTGGCTTGGGATGTACCAGATCAACGTTGTAGCGTGGAATCATAGCCTATTTTAATTCGGGATTACGTGAGTCCCCACCCGGAGGTGGACAGTATCCGGCAATGACCCGGAACCCGAAGTATAATGCGCCTACCCCTATTCAGCACAAAGATGGCTTTGGGTGTATCTCCTGCCATAACCTCATTAAATTCCAATCCGCTCCATGCGGCATTCAGTTGCTTCTTGAAGTAAGACATGCACGGATAAAGCCGTAGTACAACTTGACTGTGTGATGCGGTTTGCACCCAATTGATATTTTGGTCAAATGGTATGAACGTCTATGAAAGTTAGCATCATATTCAAAGAGAGGTATCAATATGTAGCGAAGGCTTGTTAACCTCTTGATAGGTGACCGTTTTCGTATTTCCCTTCCATATCTCTGTTGCCTACTTCCCAGCCGGGATACCCGCCAAGAACTGGACGATGTCAAATTCGATTTCGAGCTCTTGACGCATCGTTTCAATGCATGCTGCTTATCAGAAGACCACGATCTTTCTTGATGTTTCACTTTTTCTGTCTAAGCTCTCCCCCTCTCCCGTTTTTCTGCTGTCTCATCCTCGTGGCTGAAGGATGTACTACCTCTATTAGTAGCATTCAGATCATCGCTTTTATGGCCTATGAAAAACAAGGGCTTGGCGCGGAGAACCGTATTCACTAAAAAGAAAACATGTGGAAGAACACACATCAGATTTAAATTGCATAAATTCATATAGATGAAAGTTACTACACAACAAAAGGTCAAAATAGCATCGTCAATCCTTTTCCCTCAGAACACCAGCTTCTACTGCTCCTTTTCACTCTCAAACTAAGTTTGAACACCTCCTTGCCAATTTTATGCCAAGATTGATTGGCCGCTCCTTTCCTGTACCTAATATCCGGTGTTAGCGAGCCCTTCCCATTTTGTTTTTCGAGAGAGAGAACAGCGAAAGTGGAACAACAACGCTTCCTTTATTCGATACTCTGCTTGCATTGTTTGATGAGCTTGACTGAAATTAAGAGCCCCAGGAAGTATTTCACCTAAAGTACAAACTGTCTGGAAATTTGAATTAGCCCGCTGTTCTATAACCTTCTATTCTCTCGACCATGCCACAGCACCAGTAACGCCGCTTGTAACCAGAATAGTCTCCAGTTTTAAGGGGCTGCATAATTCGTAAACTTACGTATCAAAAACGCAGACTGGCACATATATAGAATAGTATTTTACCTAGTGCTGTAGATATCTTGAAGCTTTGTGGCCTGATATCATGTCTTGAAACATTGCATGAGGATATGCGGTCAGCGTCGGTCCGTAGCTGTATGACTTGTCTCGGAGGTTGTTAGATGCGGCTGTCAAATCAAACCGTCAAAAGCCTGGAGTCATCAGGATCAAAGATAAGTTCAGATACGAAGATGCAGGGGAGTTTTCGTAAAAGCCAGGGTAGGGCTCGGCCCATTCGCTCGAGTAAACCAGGGTAGACTCTCCGGGAGGAAACTTGAGTTTGACTTTGATCATGAACGATCCATATTCCAACTGAATTTATACTGGGATTTGAGTACCTGAAACACATACATACAGCGGCGACGTTCTGCCTAGTAGAATGCCAATTCCTCTTTTGAATGTGACCCTAGAACTCCAAGCCTCTTAAACATTGGTTTTGCCCCTCAAGACTTCAGGAGATACATGCCTGCCAAAACCGATAGGTAGTGTATTAACGTCACCTAAATATAGTCTTCTCATCATGATTGTTCTGGCGCACTGATATAAAAACTAAACGGTGAGGATTAAAACTGTTCCGACCAAATTCCTAGATCCGTCGTGATTGTATTGACAGCATGAGTTTAGATCGTTGCAGCAAACGGACATGCAGTTTTCTAAACAGTCGATAAAACCCCGGACATTATGAACTTTATGACATGAATATATGATCATATTCATCAAAGTTTTGTGTCAATGCAGTGGGTTAGGAAATAAAATCCAATGATAATTCCGTTCCTTGTCAAAAGATGGTAGGCGGTAAATGATCTGACACCACAATTTGACAGTTTACTCACATAGTTGAGAGCTCATACCTCGAGGGCCCGAATCGATTCTGATATGCGACTATAAGATCGTCACTTGACGATGTGATATGGAGGCATTTGGTGGCAAGTGGAAAATGTAGACTGTTGGTAAGCCTAACAGACTCCAAGTTCGACGTTGAATGTGAAGAAGGTGGGCATTTCCCCCCAAGGTTTGAGAGAACTCTAAGCTATGCACATGTGTTCAAGCAGTGAAGAGAATTCTTCATATTCTACAAGAAATTCAGAAGGCCAGATCAATAACACGTTGATGCTTTTCGTCGATGAAGTTCTGGCGCCCAGCAGCGTGATTAGTAAGCAAGATGAGGCTGTCGAGCGGTCCCTCATATTCCGGTGACCGAACTGGCCAAGTGCGAAGCTAAGCTCAATAGTTGCCGCGTCAAGGTTGACAACCTAGAACTCTCAAACAACTCCTTCTTCATACCACCACAACAAATTTACAGTCTTTTTTGTAATTGTTTGTTTGATTTGATACCCAAAACTAAATCAATTTATCTTTTGCCATAATGTCGGACGAAACTATTCGTAAGCCTGATAAGGACTTCTCCAAAGAGGTTGACACACAGCTTCCAGAAGCTGAACAGCTTGCACAGGTATAGCTCTCTTGTGATTGGAATCGTCTACGAGATTTTCTGACTTATTTGACTTCATTAGACAAACGTGCAAGGTGCCATCGAGAAGCTTACAGTGTTGGAGAAACAAACAAGACAGGTCAGACTGAGACACTTTACACATCGGCGCAAGCCATTAACATTTCCAACAGGCCTCTGATCTTGCATCAACATCCCGAATTCTTGTTGGAATTGTCACTATTTGCAAAAACGCCAACGATTGGAGTTTATTGAACGAACAAGTTCTGTTATTATCAAAGAAACATGGCCAACTTAAACAAGCTACAACAAAGATGGTACAGGTTGTTATGGAGTTTCTGGATTCGACACCAAACCTCGAGACGAAGCTTACAGTAATCGAAACATTGCGTACGGTCACGGAGGGAAAGATTTTCGTCGAAGTTGAGCGTGCCCGTGTTACTCGAATTCTCTCCGACATCAAGAAGGAACAGGGTGACCTCAAATCTGCAACAGACATCTTGTGCGAGTTGCAAGTAGAGACATTTGGATCTATGGAGAGGAGAGAAAAGACGGAATTCATTTTGGCACAGGTCGCATTATGTATAGAGAACAACGACTGGACACAAGCTGGAATCTTGAGCCGGAAGATTAGTACCAAATATCTGTCAAGAAAGCCAAAGAAGACACCAGAGCAGTTAGTGAAGGAGGCAGAGGACCGAGAGAAGAGAAGAAAGAAGGGAGAGGATGTTCCAGAGCCAAAAGAAGACGATGTGACTGATCTTAAGCTGAAATATTACGAGCAACAAATCACTTTGGCGAAGCATGATGACAAATACCTTGATGCCTGCAAGAATTATAGACAGGTTCTTGATACGGAAGCTGTTGAAGAGGATCCCCAGAAGCTTCATTCCGTAAGTTTTGGACTCTCAACTATCTCTAAACAGAACTAATAATCGCAGGTTTTGCAAAGAATCATCTACTACGTCATCTTAGCTCCCTACGATAACGAACAATCCGATCTTCTCCACCGCGTCCACAAAGATACTCGCAACAGCCAAGTATCTCTCGATGCCCAACTCCTTAAGCTATTCACAGTTCCAGAACTCATGAGATGGCCCGAGGTCTCAAAGGTATTTGGACCACATCTCTGTGGAACCGATGTTTTCGATGTTTCAGAAGGCCAATCTGCAGACCCCAAGGCAAATAAGCGTTGGGAGGATCTACGCAAGCGTGTGATTGAACACAACGTCCGAGTTGTTGCCAAATACTATACTCGAATTCAAATGCCCCGATTGACACAACTTCTCGATTTGACGGAAGACGAAACAGAGAAATACATCAGCGAGTTGGTCACTGCCAAAACTGTTTTCGCCAAGATCGACAGACCTGCTCGTATCGTCAACTTTGCTAAGCCAAGAGATGCGGATGATGTCCTCAACGAGTGGAGTGGAAATATGAAGAGTTTGTTGGGATTGCTGGAGAGAATTGATCATTTGATCACCAAGGAGGAAATGATGGCTAGAATCCAACCAAGCAAGTCATCAAAGGGCTCAAAGACTGGAAAGGTCAAGGCATAATGATCTTTCCTAATCTACCATTAATGATACCTACCTCTTTGTACAATTATTCTAGATTCTAAATGACATGAATCCTTTGCCCATGCCCATCTATCTATTTCTAGCTCTGTAACTTCATTGATCTATATATACTTAGCCAATTCACAAAAGCCTTTTTCCACCTTAAAATGGCACATCCATATCCTCGACGCTCTCTTCAACCACTGGCTTCTTTTCATCCAAACACTTGACCATAAACCCTACAGCCACATTACCAAACTCCTTTCCCATTGGCACAAAATGTCCCCCCGGATGATAGCACACCTCCCTGCTTTCCTCCTCACTCGCCTCTACCAAAGCCATACTCCTATGTTCTTCCACAACCGTATCCAAACTCCCAATGACATGCAGAATCCGTGTTTTTAAAGGGGGATTATAAAATGCGCTGTATCCATCATAAGGTGCGTAGAAGCCAGAATAAGAAATACAGAATTTGAGAGGAGGGTGGTGGAGTTGTTGTTTCAGGGCAGTAAAGGAGGAGGGGTAGGGGATTGCTTCGGATGGGAGTTTGACGCATTGGAGCGCAAAAGCGCTTTCGCGATTTGCCTCTAATAAACTGGCCACAAAATACGCGGCGCATGCGCCTTGAGAAAACCCAATCACTCCATCAATTCCTCCTGCTTCGCGGATTGTGGTTGCGATTGTATCGAGGCCCTTCTCAATGCCAGCATATCTAGCCCCGCCGGTCTCGCGTTTCCACCATCCGTATGCATCAGTCGGTGCCAAGAATGGGTCCGAAGAAGGTGTGTAGCCGGGAATATCGGCTGGTAATAGGGGGATTGGAGCGGTAGGATAGAGGAGTTGGATGCCGCCTGGGTAGACGGGATGAGAAGGAGGGAATTGGCGTGTGAGAAGTTTGGTCAGGGCCTTGGTTTTGGAATTGAAGGAGGGGCCGGATTGAGTGTAGCCTATATGGTATTAGACATTTGAGGTTAGACGGATGCACAAAAGGGGGAGAAAGCTATATACCATGCAGCATCAAAATCTTAAGTTTCCTTGGTCCTGGCCCCTCCGCGGGTGTTGTGCCATTTGTAGACATACTTTGGGTATCTGAACAAAACCTACGGAAATGTGAAAAAACTATGGGCCTAGAGGAAAGGGAAAGAACTCGAGTGTGAGAGAGAAACGGAGTTCGAGAGAGTGAAATCGAAAAGACATGGTGCATTTTTGAGAGGATATCTATCAATGGAGATAAGGAGGGGACATGACAAACTCGGGTCAGCCTTGCGCTAGGCTTGTTTTGGGCCGGCGAGGTTGTGTGGTTGTGAATTGAACATCTTTACAGTAAGTAGATTTTACTTTTGAAATTGAGAGACCGTTGATATGGATGAGTATCGATACTGCTATTCAGCGTTTGTGGTTATGCCTCCCCTTGTTTCGTAGACTGGTCGTCGAGCAAAGCTCGATTGTGATGTTCGCAAAGCACTAAATTCGGTAAATGAAGACATCATCAGCATCCTCTAATATATAGTGCTGAATAGTATTCACAACTATAAGTTCGCAATGTATTGATAATGTGCAAATTCTTCTTTGACATAGATAATGTCCTTAAAGATATAGGAAACAGCTCGTCGCCGCCCCTTGCCCCACTCTGTAGGTGAACTTTAGCGAACATTATCCCTCTCCTTGGACTGAAATGTCAACTTAAGAAAAAACTCAATCAAATGCCGCAAACTCGATTCGGCTATGATATTTAATATCCTGCTTTTTAAAATCTTCTTGAAAAGGAATTCGATTATATTGGCTTTCGTCATCTCTACCCATTTCCGAGAGGAAGGAACTCTACGTCCTGAAGTACGTGAAAAATTCCAAGGCTTATGGCCTTCCATCGAGTTGAAAACTAGATTCTCTCGTAGCCTGAACGTCGTACTGCCTTTTATTTATAGGAATTTCACAGAATTCGTAAACAATGAAAATCATTTACGGGGTAAGAAATGGTATAGTGAGACGACAATCTGCTTGTGAGAACTCCAAAGGAGACCCATTCATTGTGAGAGATCTGATGTCTCAATTTCTCTGAATGAATAAATAGGGTTCCAGAAACTCAAGAACACCATACAAAAGTGTTGCTAGATGTTTAATACTACTGCTTCAACTTCTAGATGGTTCTTGCGGTTTCAGCTGATGAATGAGATAAGTAGTTCGCAATCATCTCGGTCGTCGATTGACAATCTTTCTAATCAATTCAAGGCAGGCAGATATGGAGAGCTGGAACCCGACTGCTTTCGTTTTTCCCTGGGATTTATAACTCTAATTTTCAAGAACCCCTCTTCAAAATTCGAATGGAGTGATAAGAGCAAGCTTCCCAGATATCACTACGACGCCTTATTACTGCCTAGCATAAAGAATGGCTTACCACACTGCGACTCAAGTGAATGAAGTAAACAGTCAAATATTTCACCATATCACCACACGCACTAATCGGCCTCTACTCTCCAGTATCCGTCACCAAGTTCCTCTACGTCCTGTTCGGTTTCATAGAAACTAGCATTATATTCCCGCATAATTTCCACCCTCTCATCCATATTCATCGCCATGTTGATTCTCCCGAAATCTCTCGGCAACAAATCCTCATTGCATTTATGCGAATTATATCTCAGTACCCAAACACCTCCCTTTGATGGCCATCCGAAGACTAAGCCTATTTTCTGTACATTCGTAGGCATTGGGCGCTGTACACCTGCTTGATCGTAGATATCTTCTGAAGAAGTCCATTGTCTCTCGTGAAGATGTTCGCTACTCCACCAGATTGCCCCAATCTTTCGCATCAAGATACAAAATTCATCCTCTTCGATGGGATCAGGTGATCTTGGAGTTGAGTGAAGACGGTCCAGAGATAAAAAATTCATATCAACAATATTCGCATTTTCTTTGATGAAAATACCACCGGTAGAGGGATACCCATAAACTGTGCAGCCGCTAATGTGGAAAATAGTACGCATAGTGTAATTGAATCTGGGGTGGAGTAGATGACGTTCGGCTGCCATGCGAGAGGCCGCTTCTAGTATTGGGTCTACTGAACGAGGCTTAGGACTTGGGAAAAGAGATGGGAAGGTGCGATAAACTTTGTCGATAATCATGGGACTAATGCCGTAGTAGTTCGCTGTGTGGCCGAGTAAATAGATCCCGGCGCTAAATGTATGTAAACAGTATGTCAAGTAAAAAGAAAATGAGTCTTACATAGCACCTATAATTGTTGTTAAAAGCATTTTGATGGAATAGTTTGAGCGTATGAGTAATTTTCCGCGGGCTGCAATCGAACAATAAATAAAATTCTATTAACTTTCTACTATCTTGTCCATCGACCTGACGTTGTAAGATGTTGCCTAGTCTCGCTAAGCGGCTAAGTATGATTTCCATAAGCTGCGACGAAAAGACTTGGGCTAGACTTTAGAAGGACAAGCGTTTGTCATGTATTTTTGGTTTTGTGCATTGCATCATCTTCAAATCATACTTTTTGTATTCAAAAATTCATTCACATGTCTCCAAATCTATAACGCCGTGAGGTTTAAATCTTGCAAGTGCAACCACTCAAATGTTATGTTCAGCGGTGCAGTCACTCTGACTGTCTATGGTCCCCTATATGAAGATTTATTCTGAGTCAAAGTTTATTCCCTCCAGAGCTGATGAAACTGTTCATGAATAATTGCAACTTTTTTGCTCCGTCATTTTTGAATTCAGATTCTTCTCGTCTCAAAGAAACTCGATCCCCTAGTGATGAATACCAGGTTCATTCTCTCCCTTTCACTTATGAAGTGCTCTTCTCCACAAGAATTCCATCTCTCATCAATTTATCTTAGAAATACCTTAGCCCCTGAAATTGCGAGGCCATGAAAATGTCTTCCCAGATTAGCACGAGCGATAATAGCCATTCTCGAACCTTACAAAGGTTTCCCCTTCAAAACTCCATCACCCAGTGTTAGATTAAGTTCGCGTGTATAACATGCAATATTATGGCTTTCATATTGGTTTGCGTGTGTAGGCCACACTCCAATGCGTGCCTTGAATACTTCACTCTCTTCATATCTGTTTTTCACTTCCTTTCGTTGTCTTCATTTCCTCGTCGAATGTTGGAAAGATACTGTTAACTCAAGAGAACATCATCTTTCATGTCTGATCTGCAGGTTTTGTGGGTTTCAAGAAATGGGAATGCAAGAAATTCAATTTACCACTCTTGACAATACTTTTTACTAAGTCAATTTCGTGATTGTTGGATCAGACTGTACTGCCTATATCTCACGTCACCTGGATGAAGCCATTTTTATACATCGGTAGAGTTTGCCACTGTATTAAGACCGACGTTATATCAATACTTTGCGCTCTCTCAATTCATCAACTCAAATTTCTCATGTTGTCCATCAGTCGTTTAATATCCCCTCGTTCCAAGGAAATTTTATCTGACGCAAAAGCACCTTTGCCTGACTCCTCAGTCCTTACTGAGTCTCCTCATTATCTGAAAGCCGAGACTGGAACATCTCCACGCTGAGTTTACAAACTTTGCCCAACATAATGTCCTTGGAAGTGATTTAGTTTAAGCTGTTAAGCCTGCCGCCCAACTGCCGGTTACTAACTTGAGCTTTTATTAACCTTCCATGTCCCTTTTGAGGATGATTTATTTTATCCAGTATATTGCCCACTTCCATATCCACCGGCTTGACACTTGGAGCGTAGCAGAAGCATAATGAGCTGACGCATGAATCCACTTCGTAAACCCGATAGAAAGCTCCTATAGCGAATTACAGATTCATTGCTCTGTACTATACAAGTGCTTAAATATTTTTATATACTGTGGAAAGTATGGTGAATGTATATCAGGTGAAACGAGATTTTCTGAGACCAAAAAGTCAAGAAGCTATTTTCAGATTATGAGAAGGTATATTTATATCAAAGAAGCACAAAATATCTGTATGATTGATAATCTGAAGAACAGAAGCTGAAGTATAAGAACTGGCTTCCAAACAAACATTATTCTGGTGATCTAGGCCGGCATTAGAATTCTACATATGAAAAAAGCAATCGAATATACCTAATCATACAAAAACCATTTTCTATTTGGAATCCATAAAACAAGGAATACGTAGGATCCTGCAAGAAATGAAGAAGATTCAATTAAGCAACTTTGTTCTAACAAAACAATGTTTGAAACAAATTTGAATCTATCCGAAATTCCGTACACTTGCTCCATTGATCAAGGCAGGAAGAGAGATTTCAATTTGTGGGATTATACGCGTTAGGAGGCCTTTCTCTTACTTCCAAGCAAGATTCTTTGTTATTTACAACATCTCTGCCAAAAAGACACTGTCAAAAGACCACCCGTCCTTCCTGTTTCGAGATGGGAGATAAATGTAAAATGATAACCAAGCTTCCTCTACGATTCTTCGTCTTCAGATCGATCTTACATGACCTCCCCTATTCTCTTTATTTCAATCCTCTGGATCGTTGGGTGTGCTTAATTGAGGACACTGACCAAATACTGATTGTTACATATTCTTGATAGTTGAGAGCCTTCAAAAGATCCTCTGAGGAAAAAGTTACTTGAAGCTAGATTAGGATGATAATACTCGCATGGTTATGTAGAATATATCTTGGAGATGTTCATCAGTAAATGGAAAGAACTCCGCTGACTTCGCTATCGCTACTGGGAATTTACAGTGGTCAACTTTGCTCTTTATGTGAGATTGGGATGGGCAATTAAGATGGGAAGTGAAGACAGAATGTTCTTTTTCGGTTGATGCCGTAGGAGGTGATTCGGTGGTGACTTGTAAGTCGTCGAGGTAGAGGAAAGAAGGGTTTCGGTGAAATAACGAGTAATGGTGCATGAAATTGCTTGAATCTGTAGTAATCTTGCGTGTATGAATAGAGGGTAAAATAATGAAGAGACTATGGAGAGGTAGGAATCGATAATCTACATGATAATTATCAACGATATGACCAAATTATTGCTGTGTGAGGACATTCATAGCACCCAATTGTGTCTCCTTTGATGAGATCATTTTTTTTAACAGAAACAGTGAAAGATACCATAATAGAGTGAGTTGTGAAATCACGGTCAGATCTATCATTCAAGCGGATTTCGGCTATCCATTTGTTGTATCAATAGTAACATATGGTATGGTACTGGATATATTTACAAGTTTTTGAATCCTGAAGATCAGATTATACATGCCCTCAGTCATTCGAGATTCACATTACAATTGAGCAGTTAGCTTTGCCCAGTCACTCATCGATTTGAGTATAAAATCACAACTGAACACCCATATCGTAGAGATCACTGGCCCGCGTAAAGTGGGTAGTATCACGAAAATTTCAAGGTCTGTACAATCTCGAACGTTTGGACTGTCGTTATTCCACGTGTGATGAGTGACAGAAGATAATTTGACAACCGTAACACGTAGATGCTACGACAAGCGTGATTGGTACCACCACAAGTCTCACTGCAATGGTAATCGAGAGGCTCAAAATGCAAGTGTCACAAACATACGAATAAAGACGAGACATGCATATATGCCGGCGGGAATGTTAGGATGAACACGGTACCTGCGTTGAAAGCCGATTCAAAGGATCAAGTCCTAGGTTTCACGACAGCGTGGTATGTACTTCGTAGGACACTGGTAACACTTTACAGCATGAATTTCGAACCACCACCGAGATTGAGGAAGAACTCGTTCGCTGCGCTGGCAACTACGTTCCACTGTATAAGAAAGAAAGAAAAACCGGATCTCTGGAGTCACGACACACGGGATCGTCAAGCCGGCATAGCGTTAATTTTATTTATGAAAGGATGAGAGGGCTAGAAGGAAAGAATCTTTGGAGCGAATGCGGAGAAGAGCTACTTTGCAAATTTTCAAGACAAACATGCTGGCATGCAATTTCGGAAAGGACTGGAAGAGGTTTTCGTGGAAGGGTTTTTGAGAAGGATGAACATTGAACAGCAAATTGAAGAAAACGAATCCAAACGCGTATCCACTCTGGTACCTAGGATGAAAGATGAAAAATCTACGATTCATTAGTTCCACCAAATTAGTGAAGTTTTCTCCGTTTCTCTCCTCCATCGGTTCGCACCCGCCTTGCGCAAACACAACTCCACCATGACGATATCAAGACTCGAATCGTTGAACCTGGGCCGATTATTCAATAAATTGAAAACCGCGTAAATTATATTGAACTTTAATACACATAGTCCGTAAATTGAAGGCCAGAGTAAATATAGTATACAAACCCCATAGTTCATTTCCGCTTATCGCTAGGAAATGTCTTGGACTTTTAGGGGCGCTTGATATCGACACTAACGCCATTTTAAATCTCTTAGTGTATTGCACGTGAGTAGATGGAGGATGTGCATTTGCGTTATAATTAGGTTTATCGTTGCGCAAGTTAAGAAAGAACGTTGCAATGTCTGTGATAAATCAAAGAGAGCGGCGAGCGCGGAGTTTTTTTTTTGGTGAGAGATAGGAGAAAGGAACACGATCTCGTATTACCTCACCTCACCTCTTAGGCATCTGTTACTTGTCGCCTACGGAAAGACGGTGTGATGAGAATCCGATTATCTTGCTTGTACATGCTTCCCGTGTACTGCACCCTTTCTTTCCCCCCCTCGAGTTTGAGTAAGATGCAAGATGTGCGTACCTGCATATTTTTTCTGGATGTCTTTGATGCACGCAATTCGCCAATGCAAGGCGAGCTCTGGAGACGGCTGACCTAAGACTCCCAACCTCCTGAGCTGATGATACATTAGATGAAAATGAGAATATGGCGAATACGCAATTTGCGAAGAGAAAAAGATCGAACTTGAAGTAACAAGAACGAAGGATTCTTTCGTACGAAGCAGATGCCTATTTGGACTGGGGCGGAATTTCAAAGCCTCTTGAAGCAAAATGAAAACAGTTGATTTGTTATTGAACTCTGTAAAGTAATCAAAGATGGGTTTCAACAGGTTTTTGGCCCTTGTAATGTAATCCTTGATCCTATGGCGAAGCGAGTTCGAATGTATTTAATCTGAAACGGTGGAACGAGATTGCTCGGACTAGAGTCTTGGATAGGAAACCACGAGGGTAGCAGGGATTGTGATTGTGATTGTGTGAGATAGAATAAGATAATTGCCCAAGAGGTTAGTATGTTACTATGTAGAAAGTGGAAGAGTGGAATGAAGATGTCTAATTTGAAGATTCGAAATCTATTGACGAGCTCCCGGCGTTTCGCTGGTATAGGGTACTCCGTGGTAGAGAATGTTAGCGTGTGATTGGCATGCGTAGGATTTGACTGGATCTTTCTGAGCAAGTACGTACTGTGCATCGTGCGTGTGAACGAGTGTGAGTGTGGGTGTGGGTGAGTACCGGTAGCAAGTAGCTGTCCCCCAGAGTCGACTATTCTGCTCGCATTCGGCTCTGTCGTGTTGTGTTGTGTTGCTTATTCCACGCTCCTTGCGTGTTCCTGGATTCGCCCGTTTCCCGTGCGGCCGTTACTCACAAGCTAAAAAGGAGATGGCAGGAGCTGGAGTGCTTTGGTGTTTGGTATCGAGATACGTTGGTGACTAAGATAATGCACCATGATAAGGAAAGTGTAACTGTGTCAGACGAGCGGTAAAAGCGGCCATGGATATTGCTCTCTTCCCATGTATGCAATTGGCTGTTGGTGCGACGTGAACACCATAACGTGCAAAAAGAAATGACGCTGCTTTGACATTTCGTTCTCTTCTAGAACAATTGATCAACTAGACCGACTGAACCATCCAAATCAACTAATAAGACCTCGAAATGTGCTTATTACTTCATAGGCATGGCGTCGACTTAGCTTCTAATCCACCAATGAAATCGAGATGCAAAGACTTAAATCTACGACATTTCGTCTGGTCCCTGCAAATGTTGTGACCCGCAGCGAACTCTCGAGACCTCTTTGACGACCTGTAAACAAAAAACCTTTCCAAGAATGCAGGTCTGATCAATGACCACGGTCCCTTGCAACTGGAGCCTTTCCCTTTTCAACTCGATTGGTACTGTTGTTGTTTCCTCTCAAAGTCTCTTCTATCACCTTGCATACGCAGGGGACAGAATTTGTAGTATGGCGAGAGACATGGCCCTTATCCATGGACCAAATGGGATAGGGCATGGATAATTCGGGGAACAAGGTATAGAAACTTTGTCCAGATTGAAGGCCTTCCTGCAAAGATTCATGCCCGTCCGCCAGTCAAATCATCACATTGAAGGGTCACATAGAGTACTTTGAATGTCTACCCTGCACGGTACTGTTTTCTCTGCACTGCGGTTCATACCAAGTCCTGCGTCGATGTACTGCGTGCCCCCATTCCCCTCATTTATACGAAGAAAACATAGCATGCACCCTTAGGAGCCCCCCAATCTGCTAACTGCCAGGTTCTCATCAGGGGAGTAGGCACACGTTGTATCGATCGGACCATTTTCTCTGCTGACTGGTTTGCACAAATTGGCGTGGTTCGAAGAAGATACCGTAGATCCTTCCTTCCTATTTGTCGAAGCATTTTCCAAACCACAACTTCCTTTCTCAACGCCTTTCTCAATTTCGGACTCGAACTCGAACTCGAACTCGACTCAATTCGTCTTCCCGTGGCTTCATTTCATTGTCGATAACTTTCTTTAAATTCATACCCCAAGCCTTGCGCTTCAGCATTGCTTGATCGACCGAAGGGCTCGAAGCTCATTTTTGGATACAATAGGCTGGCGATAGGATCTCGATTCTGAAACGACCACAGAATTTCTACCTACCTACAAGCTTCGAAAGCTTCTTTCCACATACAGTCAATTCCCTCATCAAAATAAATACTGGCACCCAATCTTCCAACTTGTACCTAGAGAGACTGGCTTCTCCCACAATAAGCAGGTTTGAAGACCAGAACGTTTGAGGTCGACGAAGGGATATTTATACACTTTCTCTTCGACTTCTGGAAGCTATCGGTGATATTGGGAGTGCAGAAAGAACCATTCAGGGAAGACTTCATACCATTTCAAGGATCCACGCAGGCTTGCGAAACACCAAATGTATGTGAACGATTTCAACACATTCGATGATTATCCGTAGTGTGCCGTAGTGAGGAATTTTCGAGCTCTTGGTTTAGTTGTGACAATCTCGCTGCATGGGATCATTCTCATGCTTCATACTGTTCTTACCTTTCTCGATTGATCACCAAGGCACACTATCTATTTGAAGTTTCTTTTTAGCTAGAAAGCCCTTGAGAGTTGATACCGAGACCATCTTATGTCTTGCCCTATGGCCCCTCTTCGTCTCCAGTCAATCTTTTGCCCCTGGTTCTATTGTCCTTTCTTACTTTCATTGCGCGCAGGTCGTTTGTCGCTGGCGATAGTTACTAATTGATTGTGCTTGAGTAGTTTACACTCTCTAAAACTGCCACACAGTGCACATTCAACTTTCCACGTTGCCTTGATTGGCTTTTTCTATTCACTACATACGAATCACCTTCGAACTTTGATATGCGAAATTATACTTCGGTCCAATAAATATTCAATCCTTTATTTTCATTAACGGTTCCCAGTGAACCGAAATTACGCTCTTTAGCAATTTTGTATTCTTCTAGCATCAAGGCTCGGCTTCCACATCTTTTCAAAAAGAAAAAAGAAAAAGAAAATCAATACGCAAACTCGATCGCCGGCTGAAAGTTTCATTGTGGCGCGGCATACCCTAGGAAAAGCTATTCGTCATTTGCGAGGTCGGGGAAAAAGCAATCTATCAAAAGTGCGAAAATAATAATCTCAACGGAACGGCTTCATGCAGATACGGACGAAATAAATACACGGAAGGATCCGACTGATTGAATATTGGGCCGGATTTGCGGATACCTCAATATCATTTCACTATAGGTAGTACCGAACGGTTTAATATCTCTATCAGATGAGTCAACAACAATGGGATGCGCCGACTAGGGGTGGATCAGTGAAGAGAGCAAGAGAAAGAGCGGCAGCAGGTAGGCCTACCGAGTCGATACCTGCACCAAGACCTTACGATCCTTCATCACCGAGCAACATTCCAAGTCCACCAAGAGCAAGATTTCAAAATCCATCAGGGATGTCCAAGAATGGTGGTCAAAGTGCAGTTGGTCTGGCGATTTCTCGACCTACTCAAGTACCACAATGGCCATTAATGGGAACAAATCCCGGTCCAGATCCTCAACAGTATCAACCTCCTCCTAATCGCGGCCCACCTCCTCAAAGACCACCAAGACCTAGTCATGTACCTTCAATTCTTGATTCGTCTAGAATACAAGATATTACCCCAACCTTTCAATACCAACCGCAACCACCTCCACAACCACAAAATTTACACCCACCACCACAAACTCGTGGCTCACCACGAAATCAAGACGATGAATTTGATCAGAATTATCAATCATTACAATCGCCTCTGTCATCGTCACGTCCTTCGACTGTTTCTTCAGTTGGTACAATACCCGACTTTCCTGTTCCCGTACCAGCTATCCCACCATCGGCAAGAAGAAGTGCTAATCTAGGACCCCCACCAACTTCCCGAAGAGGCGCCTCGTCATATTATTCCCAAGCTTCTTTTGTGTCCCCAATCCCAGAGGTATCAGAGGGCATGGGTCTCAGTCCACGAACGCTCCCAGGCTCACATAGTTCATATGCATCAAGTGCAGCTATACCCTCGAGTTGGGGACCAGAATCGCCTGGTTATTATCGATCAGATGAAGATGATGATGATTATGAAGATGATAGAAGGTTCGATACAGTATCAGAAGGTCGAGAATCTCGAGGATCAGATGACAACGACGATCGAGGATTGATTAGAAGTGCTAGTATTGGCAAGCGAGCGAGACCATCCATGATTGTGACTCGGTCCTCAGGTCAGATCGACCCAGCCCGGCTTGCTGCAATGCCTATGCCGCCATCCGAAAACAGGAGATTGGGCCCAACACCATTACAGCAGTCAACACTTAGTCCTGTAGAAGCTCAAAGATCAACACAATGGCCAATGCCCGGAAATATAAATTCACCTTTAGCTGGTGGCACTGGTCTTATTGACCCTACCCCATCAAGCTCTGACGAATCAGTTCCAACAATTGCTATGGCTGTAACGACTGACCTACCTTCGCGAGATGGAACAAAGAGCCCGGGTGCAAACGCTATGCTCGGGGCATATCAAGCAGCAAGTGCATTACCTAGTGATTCACTTCGGACTAAATCGCCCTATGCAAACGAGGGAGGACCTTTTAGCAGGCTATCAGCAATCCGTCGACCACCACGTCTCAACATCGATGCGGTAAGAGACGCGGAGGCAAGAGGTAGTTTGACAAGTTTACCGGATCTAATTAGGAGAGCAACAAGATTAGCGTCAATGATGGATCGCGGTAAAAGACCAGGAAGTCGAATGGGTCTTGATGATTTTCCGAGTGACAGAGACTTTCCCAGCGAGAAGGAAATTGAACGTAAGTGGCCGTTATGTCTATTATAATACAAGCTCTAACATATCTCAGTTTCTCCCAACTATGACAGAAGGGGTTCTACACTTTCCGGAATGTTATCAGCTTTTCCACCTCCCGGTCGTGAAACGCCTGCACGCGATGCTCCACGACCTTTATCGATGTGGCCAGAATACGATCCAAACGATCCAAAATCTGTCGCATCCGGAAAGAAACAAAGAAAGTGTTGTGGTCTACCTTGCTGGGGGTTCATTGTCGTTTTAATAATTCTACTTATAATAATTGCGGCCGCCGTCGTCGTACCTCTTAAATTTCTCGTAATTGACAAACCCTCCAAAAGCACCACTGCAGCCGCAACTACCCAACAAAGCTGCGCTGCAAACACTTCGACTGCCTGCAAAAATGGCGGAACCTCTTTTGTCGACAATGGAATTTGTTCTTGCCTATGCATAAATGGATTTACAGGTAGCACATGCGCAGTCTCGGGATCTTCGGGCTGCACAACGACGTCATCAAGTACTACCACAAACACCACCATTGGTGACTCGATACCTCGACTTATCTCAGCCGCCCAAACCAATTTTTCGATCCCCTTGTTTGAGAACACAATTCTAGCAAGATTCAACAAAGGAAATTTGAGTTGTGCGTCGGAAAATTCCCTAGTCACTTTTGATGGAAGTGATGAAAGAATGGGAGATGCGAGTGCTCAAGCAACGCCTGCTGCCGACAAGGTGAAGAAGGACGTGCAGCCAGACCCCACAGATGTTGAGATTCGCGCAATTGCAAGTCCAGACTCAACTTTCATATCTACAAATATCATCTCAATAGACTCTTCCACTACTCAAGCAACAGCCACTTCCCCTCAGTCTCAAGCCACTCAAACTGTCTCAGCAGCATCGACCTCTGCTGCCTCGCCTTCTACAACTTCATCTCCAACCACAACAGGAACTGCATCCGCAACTTTGACAACCTCCACTATTGATCCAACAGCCGCCTTCACTATTACTGAGGAGGTGCTTGATTTTGCAAGAGTCACAGTCCTTTTTGTTTTGCAGCAAGAGAACTTGGATAATGCAGTATCTGCACAAGGGCAACTGCAGAAGTTTTTCAACCAACAAAGCTCAGAGAACTTAGCTGCAATGAATCTCTCTATGGGTGGAGGTAATACCGTTAATTTGGTGGAATTCAAAGTAGATTTGGGTAACGGAACAGTGGGTCAAAAGAACATTGTTACAAAATAATTGTGCTTAGCTGGTTGACCGATCAGATACCAAGTACGAGGGGAGTGACTCGGGGGGTGACAGGGTACGGGGCTAGAAGGAAAGTAACGAAGTTTTGTATATTAACTGTAGCGATTAGTAACTGCTCTGCTTTTATGGATACCAAAAATGCAGAGATAGTGTGGGTGGGTGGCGAGAAACTTGTACATAGAATCGAATAATTTTTTTTTTTCGGAAACTCTTTTGTCAACTATGGTTTCTGCATGGCTTGTATGAATATAATGTCTCTTGTATTTTACTTCCTTTTTCAAAGTTCTATTTCAATGCAAAGAAAGTCAAATTTGAGAGCTGGGCTTGATGGGGAAGGATTTGTGGTCGTGTTCTACACAGCAAATCCGATCTTTAAGAGAAGTTTTCTGGGGTTTTACTTTTGTTCTAGGTGGTCTTTGAGTGTCCGTGATTTGGGATTGTGTACCTGGGCGTGAACATGGAAGGGAACAGGAGTGGCATGCAGAAGAAAAAATAGTGAAACGGAGTGGGTGGCACAGTGGTATACAGAGTGAAGACGGGGTGACTGAAAGACTACATGTAGCGTAGAAATGACGCCTAGTTTGAGGATGGAGAGAGGAGAGAAAGGAAAGGAAAATGTAATCTTATTATCGAGGTGGAACTTGGTGGGGGAATTAGATGCGATTAGGTGATCGAATACAAATGTTAATGAAATGAAATGAATACCCTTTACTTTAGCTTCCTCCTCCGACTTTTGCTGCGTTGCTGTGACGACATCAGTGGCTTTGTGGATGGTATAAAAGAGTCGTGATTGCCGAGTGAAGTGGTGGAGGAATAACGATTGAGGAAAGCTATATTTCTACTTGTTCTGCCACTGTAGAAATGCAGTTACGCATTGATGGGTATCATGACCTAGTCGTTTTGCTGACCTATTGCAAAGGATGACAGAAAATTTTGAAGCTTTTCCCCTGGGGACAGTTATAAGTGGGAATTTCAAGTATCAATTTGAATGTATTCACTAGAGCGGAGTAGCCACTTTGTCATGTTAGAATACCTTTTTGAAGTCACACAGCCTCCTCGTAAGTATCCACTGTCTGAGAATTAAGAAAGCCATGGATTCAAACAAAGGTCAAGCCCTGGCCGCCGCATCGTACATTTTATAAGCTTCTATGAACCCTCGATAGTCCCACCGCAAATAGTTTTACTCAGAATCTCCACACAGTACACTCTACAGAAAAGTCAAGATATCTTCCCACCGCAGGAGCTCATCTTTGCCCAAGAAGTCACAAGCTGATAGCAATCGAGTAAAAAGATCAACCTCGACCAAGCATTATTTGGACCATCAATAATGATGGGCGAAGAATCAAAGGTCAGTAACCCGACTGAAGACAAACCAGCCAAGGAAAAGAGAGAACGAAAGCACCGTCAAGGATTTTACAATCGTGATCGAAGAATGCATGGAGTCCAGAGTGCATATGGATTCTGGAAAGCTCCCGGTCGTGAAGGCGCAGAGCAAGACGCAGCAGGTGTGTAGTTCATCTTTAACATGACTTCACTCTATTCTGATGAATTATCGCTAACTGACAAAGATGCTTCCAATTCCGACTGGACTTCGAACTCAGAATAGGACTCTGATGCATCATACCCTCCTCCAAAAATCAAGAATTGCAACCTCCGCGACTAAAATATACCCGTCGCTGATAAAACACCCATGAATAATCTTCCCCTGAAGTAATTTATACTTAAGCGGGCGAAAGATGTCCTTACAGGCTCATGCATTTCTTGGTTGCGAAATCGCCATCCTCATTTGGTGGCTAAGGAGGGATAGGGTCATCGCAGAAGATGCTCTTTGGAGCTGTAACATGAGATATGCGAATCTTAGGTCGAGATAAAAGATGTCAATCTACAGCTAGTCGACGGAAAGACTGCAGATACCTTCACACTCCTCAAGAAGTCGCGACAGATTAGACACTGAGTCTTCTGTCGCGGTCGTTGTATCGGCATGCCTATCATTATTGTCGAACTGATGTTACAGGATGCGATCCAATTTAAAAGAATGACAGCAGAGAAAGAGGGCATGCCAATGTTAGATTTGTTCCGCACTCGACTTGCTAGGGAGATAGCTTTGAATAAGGATATAAAAGTTGCATCGAACGGATTGAGATCATTGTTTCGAAAAGAAGAACCTGACATGAACAATGAGATTCAAGTTCTGGAAATCAGAGCAAAAACAGCTAATCTCAACCATGCGATTGAGCGGAAAGAGCGCCGCCTTAGGGTTGCCGATGATGATACTGCGGATATAATTGAGACTGGGTCCTACGATGCACATTTTTATTGAAATGAGAATGATATATTTATTTCGGCTGGCCGAAAACAGAGCTTATACGAAGACCTTCATTAAGAAGGTTAATTATTGGATATGATAGATACAATCTCTATCATGTCAAGCTGCATAACAGCTCACGGATCAGTACATCAATCCTAATGCTTATTACTAGTTACAATATATTAAATATGTACATTCCACATAAGCAATTAAGTATTCTGGAAAGTCTCAGTCAGGATGATAAACGTCCGTCCTTCGAAGGAAGATTCAATGCATGTATGAGGAGAAAGGCGGTGGTGAAGCAACCCCAGCAACGCATTCGATGCAAATAAGTGTTAGATTGTGCTATTTAAACCTGAGCCAACGAATTAGATGAATTTCTCAGATTTTCTTTCCTCAGGATTTTGCTGTATCGAGATGTCGAAGGATAAGATATAATGAAGTAAAATGTAGTCAAATTTAACGAATCGTCTAATGTCGCTATATTATCGCGAAGCCCCACTCTTATACCCCCAGTCCGAGTATGAGCCGGTGTAGCGAGTGTCTGACTAATCAATTCTTCAACAACTTCTAACTTGAGTTCCAGGGAACTTGCGCGTTCTCTGTATTGTCCTGATCGAAGTTAACTATAATTATAATTGTATTGCTGCTGATTTTAGTACTCAATGGTCTAACAGAATGGGTCGTCAATCTTCTTTGGTACGATTCTCTCGAATTAGAACGTTTATAGGCGAAGTGTTGGTAAGAACTCACTACCATCCAACTCACTATATCTCTCGACCAGCCAGGGAGAGAGGAAAAAGCAGAAAATTTCCAGAAATATTCAACGTGACATTGGAGAATGTGGAGATATACGAGAAACAAATTGGCAAAAGTGGAGTGAAGAAGAGGGTGTTTCAATTCAAGGGGTGTAAGAAGTGACCTTGTCGACGAGATCCCGGGAGAGTTGTCAGATGTCAACCTAATAATCATTAGGCCAGGGTGACAGACCCGTAATGGCGCATTCTTTATCAAGTCTTGTTTCACTATATAAAGACTAGCACTTGACGAGCTTGATAGATTGTCTATTTCATATATGTTTCGAAAAATTCCTCACTGTTCTTTTTTCAGTTGACTCCACATTTGAGATCAAAGAAGAGCAACAACTCTCAGCATCACCATCTTTATAAACTTTCTCATTCTTTAAATCATTCAAGAAATGCTTTTATTCACTAATCTATTTCGCAATTCTTGCCCTTTTCAGTCACAAATTTTGTGTTGACTCGCTTAATCGATGAGGCCCAGAACTTTGACAGGTTCCTTCAGTTGGGTTGGGGCCTCGAAGAGGGGTTTCAGGACAATAATAATTACTTCGAGTTCGGATCACAAGTTTTCCATCTCATAAGTCTGTAAATGTCTCTAATTGGCGTGTTACTCTACATACACAAAGCCATGTGAACTGGAATCTTACTGATTGAAAAATAGAGTGCTCGAGAACCCTTCTCATGTAGTATTGAATATGTGAATGTTGTTAGTGCCAAGTTTTGTCTCCTCTGCGATAAATTGTTTTGCACAAGTGTGGGAACAAAGATAGTGAATTAATTCAGCCTTTGGCGGTACGGTAGATTCAATCACATACTTTCCATGGATATTGACTCGATTTATTATTTCATACTGAAATTCTTTGCTTCGAGATCTGACATAGGAATCAAAGGTTGCGCTTGTCGGGATATCCTCTCTTTATAAATGGAAAAATTCTACAAAAGCTTTTAACTGTCGGACGATCAAATATTTAGACAATAATTTCAACTCATTACAAACAATCGTCATGTTCAACAGACGGGTCGCGTGAGCTTTCCATGATTATCTCTAGATGAAACTAGTGCTAACTTGCTTGTTACAGTAGAAAGCCTGGCACAAACAGATTCTCCATTCCGGATCGTTCCGCTATCTCCAATCGCACTTCTTTGAATGCTGCTACACCAACGGAAGATCTTACTATTATCAACAAGGATCAAGAAGCCAATATAAACTATCTCAATCTTCGTCTTGAGAAGATGGAGCAGAAATTTAAGACTATCGAAGGTATCTTGACTAGGGTCAGTGCTATTGACCATACCGTCGAATACGTCGGAAATGAGTCAACACCACCGGCAGATGGAGATATAAATGTTGCCCAAAAACATCAAAAGTCTGAGGTTTCTCTTAAGAAGCAAGAGAATATGTATCGTGCCCTTGGAATCAAACCTCCTGCAAGTAGCGTCTAGGGCTTAGAAGGCGCGGTACAAAGGACGTGTTATGGGGAAAGGCATCGTGTAGAGGAATTCGAAACAGGGTCAACTAGAATTTATAGCAACATGGACTTGTTGAAGTATCTACCAGTAAAGTCTTGCGTGGGTACTACTGCTGTTTTGAAATTGAGGAGGGAATAGCATCTTACATCTTACTTGCGAGAGAATCTCATTTCCAATGAATCAAAGAGGTTATCACTGGCATTTCTAGTTAAAAAAATTCAGAACCTTGGGTTTCGTGTCAGACTTCTTTCGGCTCTTCTATTTATGGTCCTCTAAAATTGAATGATTATCTGCTACTTGCAACTTAAAAGCAGTGCTAGAGGGGAGGGGTGTTTCAAGTGCCAAAAAGTTCAATAACTTCTAAAATGATTACATCAAGCCACCTCAAACCCTACTTTCACACCATTTTTGCTCTCCATAGATAACTTCATACCTGCAACAAATTTCTTCTCCGGATCTCTATTCTCCATTGACTTAAATTCTTGCATAAATCGAACCACCAAATAAGAAATTTCGGTCAAAGCCATCTGTTGCGCTGGGCAAATCCTACCACCCCCAAGGAAAGGTATATACTCCCACGTTGTTCGTAAATTCTCCCATCTCTCAGGACGAAACTCCATTGCATCTTCTCCCCAGATATCTCGATCTTTATGTAGTGCGTGGAAAACTACTCTAATTTCCGTACCTGGACGAACAAGAATGGGGCTCTTGCCATCTGGTCCACCTCCTCTTGGAAGTACACAATCCTGCACACATGTTCGTATACTGAGACCTGCCGGAGCAAGAAGACGAAGACCTAGATTGTCAGTGTCTTGTAGTGGGTATAAGGTTATGTTATACTAACTTTCATTAACTACGAACTTAAGATACTTCATCGACTTCAGTAGGTCGAATGTTATAGGTGCGTCACCTATTCTGATAACTTCTTCGCGCAACTTCATCCAGACATCCGGATGACGTGCTAAATGAAAGAATATGAAACCAGTTGCGCTAGAAGTAGAATCACGAGCTGGAAGAAATATGTTCAACATTTGATTTCGAAGTTCCGTTTTATCTTTCGTTTCCTTGACGAGCTTATCCAGATATACATAGTTGGCTGGCGAGACTTCTTTAACATTTTCCTCCAATAAACGCTGCCTCTCGATAGCCATTGTAACGTATCTGTCAATAAAAGCATGGACATACGATATGTCTTTTCTCAATTGTGTATCACGCCCACGGATGAAAACCAGTCTACCAAGAAACATACGAGTGTGTAGACCTACCAAAGACTTATCAAATATCGAGATAAAATCCTCCGTAGAGTCATCTTTTGTACCAACAAGAAGGGAGTCTTGTGATACCCCGAAGAGGAATTCAGTTGTTCTGTCTAAAAACTGCATCACAAATCAGCGTTTCAGTATTTGCACTTTCGGATTCAAACATCAATGCTTACCATTCTTTTCAAAAGTGGTTGAAGATCAACTGTTGAGCCATCTTGGGGTATCAATTCCAGCAAACGATTCACATGTTTCTCAAGTGATGGGATGACGGAGAATCTGACCCCAGTGAATATCTGTTTCGCGATGCTTCTGTGATATGCCCATGATTGACCGTCCGCGGTGAAAATACCGTCTTGCATCAAAGGCTCTACTACGGGTATCCGGGACGGTGCGACGCCAAACTTTTCCGAGCTGTTTGCGAGAACTGTTTGGATCACCAAGGGATCCATGGTGTTAATAACTGTTGTTCCCCAAGAGTTTGACTGAAATGTTTTGCCATATGTAGTGAAGAGTCCTTCAACTGTCGCAAGCATGCTTCCACTTTGCATGGCCTTCGCTAATGCAACAAACATATCGATACCGAAAAAAGGATCTTTGTGCGCATATTTCTTGGGTGTAGAGCATCCATTCGCCAGCATCGCATTACGATAGGAAAAGCGACGATATATTGAACTTGCGCTGAACCACAAAGCAACAAGCCCTATCATCCATGGTGTACTATTGATGAGAGTCCACATCGTTCACAGTGGTTTAAGTGAGAATGCGATGCTTGGCTTTCCAAATCTGAGGAGGTAGGCAAATAGTGTACGAAAGAAAAATACAAACTACAGATGGAAAAACTTAAAGGAGCGCGGAAAAAAAGATCTTGGATGCTTCAGAATGTTTGATGGGTGTGACTATACCGTGGAACAACATTCACGTATCGGTATGAATACCTATGCAGACCTTGCTAATTATTAATCCTAATCCTTGATTGCCCCTCAAAACAGGAAAGTGTATATATAAATTAGGATATACCAACATACACGGAATAATTGCAGCTAATCTCAAGATCAATCCTTATAGTTCAATAACTTGCCTGCTGTCATGCGGCGCGGTGAAGCCCAAACATAGCTGTCCGCTGCACTGTACAATCGGAGGAGCACAAAAATGGTAGGTGATAAAGTATGATACTACTCTGTTCAACGCCACTATCAGTGAAATCTAATTGAAAAGCTTTTTGATGGAAATGTGTTTGTTATCTAAGAGTCGTGCCCTCTAATTGTGCGTCACATATTCTCATGGTAGAATTCCCTGCAGTGGGGTGAAATAGTTTTAGAGGATTTCAGCCCCAAGAATCTCGATTCCCCCACATTAAATTTGGCGAGGAAATACTCCGAATGCGACCTCGTTATCAGTACTGAAAATCAATATGCAAGTCTCGTCTAACAATCCAATCTTCGTTTTCCGTCCGGGACAATAGCTGCCCGGCTGACAAGCAATCCGTTCGTGGTTGGAGATGTTGTCTCTGGCTTGAGATATCCATGCGCAAGCTGACTATGTTTTTTTTTATCCGTACTAATTACTGCTAGACACTTCTAGTCATTTCTAATTGTGTGGCCAAAATTTTCGAATCAACAAAATGTCAAATCTGGAGCAAAAATACGCGCTTCTTGAAGACGATACAGGGAGCGAACATGAATCTCAGGACTTTGATCATCCATCACCAAAAACAACACGGAAATCAAGCAATACAATACTTCTCGCTGGATGGACGCTTTTTTGGGTTTTGAATTGTGCGATTCTGGGCATTCAGTGTTTCAGGCTCATGAATAAACTAGAGAAACTCGAACGGACTGAATTTGGTGAGTCAAGCAGCTGCATTCTTGAAAACGAACACTAATCTGGTGCCAGCTGGTCTCAAGCGTAATGTACCTGTCCCTTGGTCAGTCTACGGCCCTTACGATAACCGAAGTGACCCTGAAGCTACCGACAAAGAATGGGAAAAAATTAGCAACATACGTCTGGGTGTAATTGCCCTGCCTGATTCTTATGTTGAAGAAAAGGGTCTTCATAAAGCTCAAAGATTTCCATGGGATGAATCAAAAGGCGTCTACCTCATAAATGCATATCATAACCTCCATTGCCTGGTAGGTGGATTCATTGCACTTTACTGAGGAATTTGGATACTAAACGGAAACAGTTGAAACTTAGGACTTCTTTGCTGGAGTTCCACCGCGGAGAAGAACAAAGCGGCAGCTTTGCGCACGTAACTCACTGCCTTGATGCTCTCAGACAAGACATCAAATGCAATGCGGACGATACACCTCGATGGTCTGGCTATGGACATCGTATCACCGGGGTTGATCAGGTCCGTATGTGTCGTAATTGGGATCTTCTAGACGAATGGTCTAAGACCTTTCCCTCATGTTGGAATAAGATTCCATCTATTGAGGATATAAATGAGCGCTTCTCTTATTGCCCTGTAGACTCTCCCTATGCGGATCGGATAATTGAAACTCTTGGTAGTAAAAATCACTTAGGCGAATAAGCGAAGGAGTGCGGTTGATACTTGGCTTTAGACGATTATGAATTACGGATTACGGATCTTCTTTTTACAAAATTTGTCATTTTCCGTTATGAATGAATTACGGACTTCAGATCAAATTCTCACCTTGTGATTCAGAATAAAAAAGTGTCTTGACCGAAAATTAGCTTACTTGATTGTTATTTGTGTTAGATCAATACCTCTTCCAAGCCGTTTGATCCTGTATTACACCCATTAATTTTTTGTTTTAGCAGCGATCTTTACGAATTTTATCTCTGCGAGAGTGTCAGACTTTTTCACCTTCGTTGATAAAAAGCCATACAACGCATTCATATTGATAGGACAATTCTACGTAGTCGATTCATTGTCACTAGTATTGTTCAAAGCAAGTGGACGCTGGAAGATAATAAGCTGGGAGGGGTGAAAGAACAATTAAGAACTGTGAAAATCACATTTTTATTGGAAAGGGCTCTACATGATGCTTATGGAGGAAAGATTTGTATTGCGGCTAAATGGGACAAATCCTAACGTGTCTAATTCAAGAGAATGCGTCATTATCATCATAGTCATATTCATAGTCATAATCATCACCCTCCCCCCTTCCCTTCCCCCATCGTTGTAGTCATCATTTTTCAACGTCTCGATCTCGTTATTCCTCAAATTCATAGAAAGGAATGTAAATTTTTGGGGCCTGGGGGGACACACCATGGGTTAGCATCATGATTTGCTTATGGGAAATTGAATTAACTCACTCGTGGGATTTTCGACAAGTTGAATAAAGTTATTTCTTGAGAATTTGGCAAGTCCTCTTCTTCTTTTCGATTCCAGTTTCCCCAGCCTCATATGCTGCCGGGGCGTCCACCTCTTCGCATCCGTTCACTTTTGGAGTCGCTTCTGCCCGCTTTAAAATTGCGCAAGTTCTTCCGACCAAGCCAGTCTCCCCATTCGCGTATGCGCTTGGTGCTTCGACTTCTTCACAACCATCTAGAGATGTAAGAGTTAAAAGGAAAAACTGGTCAGTTTGGGGTGTGAAACTTACTTTCAGATAGGATTGGAAGAGCAGTAGCAAGCACAGTAAAGCCCATCAGAAAGCTGAAGATCTTTGAGAACTGCATGACTGCTTGAGTTGTGAAACTAAATACAATGCTGTATAAATGTTGATCTTGACAAGAACGAAACAAGTGTGTGAAATCTGTTGCGATGAGGAATTATGCATTGAGTCGGCCAAACCAAACGCTTTATACAGATCTCGCAACCAGCTTTAAGTTTCTCCCTTCTCTTGATCACTGAGAACCGAGGCTCTCGTCTCCAAATCCAGGAAGCATCTTCATGCACCGATATTGTATGCTTTCCACTACGATCGAAGGACTCTCGTTGACGCACATGCTCGGTGCTGTCTCTCCATTTGAAATTTCTTGCGGTTTTCCCATCAGTTACAGCTTGTCATCGCGACGAATGACGCAGAATTGGTGCTAAAGATACCTCAAGCATATAGATTACTGGAAAAGGATGGTAGCACTCCTCGTGTATTGACTTTTTAGATTTCAACATGCGCTTACATGCAGAGGAACCCAGCTTCCAGCAGCTTAAAAATGCAATTACAAAATTTGAATTTCAGTATCGTATTCAGAGCCAATTATGACCTTGTTCAAAATCTGATTCATGGGCTTGTGACTTCACATTCACGCAGTCAAGACTCTGTTCTCATCTTTTCTATCTTTTTCATGATACCTTCAACGGAGGATTGTCCCTAATAGTAAGCTAGTTTGGTTATGCCCGAAGATAGGATTTTCTCAGAAAAGACTACCTTTAGCCAAAAGCAACATTGAAGTGTTCCACACTACTTTTGACAGGCTTGTAGACACAACCCTGGAAGTGGGAACCACTCTTTTATTCAACCTTATGATAAGCCTTCGGAAAGATCGATCCGTGCCCCAAAACCATACCACAAGCAGCTAATATTGTGATCAAGCTTTAGACGATTATCTTGATAAGAATATCTGTGCCATAGATTAGACCTTGACGCCCACACCATACATCTGACGACTAGAAGACGACATTGATTTGATAAAAGTTGCTCCGCTTCAATTAAATATAAATCCAATCACAATTGTGGCAGTATCATAAAAACATAAATAACGACAATTGCCTATAATTGTTGCTTTCATTGATGCACATTCGCCTGGCCGATGCGATCTTAATGCTGCTGGAATATCCTGAGTTCCACCAATAGAACCAACATTAATTTAAACGATGTTCAAATTTCGTAGTGAGAAGTGAGATTAACCATGGGCCATCGTGTAATCTGACACAAGATCAGTTATAGTAAGATGTGAACATAGCATCTCATATGGCTTTGTCAAATCGTCCAATAGATTCAATACATCGCCGCTTTCGAAGGATTCGTTATATCTGTTAGTGTAGGATGTATTTTCCAGGAAAGAGGAGGCTGTCTAGATGCCGTTCAAAAGGGGGTTCATGCGGAGGTTTTAATCACCATTTCCCTTCAAGCAGGTCTTTTTGTTACCTTAATTCTACAATTAATCGTGCAGTATGGCGGCCCCAACACACACAGGAAGTTTTTATCTTTATGCTAATGCAGGAGAAATCATCGCTGTGGGATCTGTACTCCCCTCATTGGCCATCTTCGCTGTTGCAGCAAGACTTTATACTCGGCATACCCACAAGGCTGGAGTGGGACTAGATGATGTTTTGGTAGCTGCATCTCTCGTAAGTTCCTTCAAAGTGACTGTCCTCAAATGCAGGAATGAAATACTGAGAAAGGCATTGGTGTGAAGATTATCGTGATCGGAATGGGCATCTCCCTTATTATCGGTATGTTCTTCCAATACCTGCCCTCTCTAGGAATAGACTCTAACCATGCACTTCTAGGAGTGAAGAAATATGCTTTGGGTTATCCAACTCCTACTCCTCCAGACCTAACTCCAGAGGCGATTTTCTCCCAGAAACTGCCGCAGATTACGATCACCCAGAAAGTGAGTTCATGATGATAGCACTCGTTTTTATTCAGAGGAGTGTGTTCGTGCTGATGAAATATGCGCTGGCAGATCCAATTCCTCTTCCAACTTTTAATGATAAGTGCACAAGGCCTTATAAAGTTAAGCATTGTGGCTCTTTACCGCCGAATATTTGTTCACTCGAACAAATCTGCTTTTGGCATAACCACCTTGATAGCATACTTCATTTTAACATGTTGGACCTTGGGATTTTTACTTGCTTTTGCCTTCAATTGTAGACTTCATTTCTTTGCCCTATGGGGTTCCGAACTTGATCTTTTAAAGTACTGTAATCAAGGGTTTGGCGGGGAGCAGGCAATTGTGATCAGCGACTTTTTGATTGATATTTTCCTACTTATCATGCCACTACCAATGGTATGGTGTCTTTCCTTTTTTATCACTCAGTTCTCTCTTCATTGTTATTTGATTTACTAAAGTCTCTAGATATTCCGTTTACACTTGTCAGTCTGGAAAAGAGTCGGTCTGGTCGGAGTCTTCTTGTTAGGAGGAATGTAAGTGAACTTGTGAGAGAAGATAGTGATGAAGAAGAAGATCTAATAGTTCATAGTGCAATAGCGGCATCAATTGTGAGACTCGCCGTAATAATGGCCATCACCTCAAGAGGATTTGACTACACCGAGGATGAAGATTGTATGGCTGGTTATATTCTATTGTCGTAAGAATCAAACTGACTGTGAGAATAGTGACTGTTGGAACTGCACTTTATTGGGGTATGATTGAAACTGGATTGGCACTAGTTGCTGCTTGCCTCCCAACAGTCAGTTCTGGGATCACAAAGCCCTTTGGGAGGCTGATTTCAACGACTCGAAGTCTTTTCTCTCTCCAGTCACGTTCCACAAAGACGGGATCTTCCGCAAAAGGGATTCAAAGTGCGAATCAATACTATGAAATGGATCAGACATCAATTGCAGCTTCAAAGCTTTCAACGGGTGCGCAGTCCAGGGAAGGAGAAGCAAATTTCAGGACCGAAGAACATTTTACGGGAGATATAGAAGCTGCAAGATTGAGGCCATAGTTATTTGCGAAAAGATTCTAAATGCTTGGACACTACTTAGTGCAGAATTTTTGGCGATTTTCTCTACATTGGCTAAATTCGCTCAGTATATAAGAGCTGGGAACAAAAGATTGTTGGAAAACTGTTGCTCTTGATGCAATATGTTCTCTGTTGAAATATGTGGTGATTACTCAGCCGTTCAGACCTGCGTTTGTATTTAGAAGATTTGAAACACTTGGTCAATTCTCTAAAGATTGGCTTCAATTTTAATGTTTTATACACCACTAACAATAGTGATCAAAACCAAATTGAAGGAAGACATCAAGAAAATTAACTTTTACAAAGCTGCATGCAAACACGGGTAGTCGTGTTTAGCTTATGCCCAAGACCGCTAAAGATTGAGCTACAGAGAAAACTTCCGGGTTAGAGCAAAATGTTTAAACGAATCTTCTGCATTCCTTTTTTTCATGCTCTGTTCGTAGATCAAAGATCAATTGAAAGGAATTTAGTAGTTTTGGGGACTCCACGCGTAGTGAAGGCTCATGTGGCTTCATCTTGGAGTATTAGAGCACCAGGGCAAATAATTTCTCAACGATTCGAGTAGCTCCAAGTACCAACAGTTTGTTCTAATTATAGAGCTGGGTATTATAGCATTCAATGGTGGCCTGCCTTGTTTGTGAGAGGGGTAAGCGAGTATTCATTGGCTAGGGTGCTTCAAAGCTGCATTATTGAAACTGATGCAGAACGAGGCGCATGGAATGCATCTTCAACATCTTTTAACCAAGTGAGGCAGCTGCTCCCATCTGATCTTCTTTTTCTTTTTCCTCGCATTATTATCGTGATGGTTAAAGGCAACAATGACATCTTCTAATTCACCGAATCATCTCTCTCTACGTAAAATTTTACCGCTTCCGAGTAAATCACGAAACAGAAAGACTTCAAGAAGCAGACAAAGTTCGGACCCCAGATCTTCCTCTAGTGGTGAGGCAGACGAACATGCTGCAACACCAGAGAGTTCAAAAGATGAGTCCTCAACTGTAGACCATCGGATTGAAAGAAGCCACAGCCCAAAATCACAAGTTGGCCCTGTATCTGTCACAACTCTAGTCGTATCAAGAGTTCGTACAGAGAGCGCCGTAACTCCCGAAACTTTGGAGAGAGAACAAAGCCAAGACACATCAACTCGAAACGGAGATTTAAAGAATTTTGTGACGCCAGACCATGAATTGCCTCAACCCCTACATACACTAGAGACGGAAGAAAAAATTACAACTAGCGATGGCTCAGAAAATCTCCCTGAAGTCGTGGAAGACTCTCACCATCCATTTTCCTCTGATGGTATTGAAGTGCGGGGTAGTACCAGCCCGCAAATCAGTCACTCCCGAAGATCGTCCGAAGCCTCATCTGCTAATAGCGAATCGTCAAACGAAGACGTAAAATACGCGGTTGAAGACGAAAAGGCACCACTCGAACCCTATTTTACCGAAGAATTCCAATCCCTTCTTGGAAGGAGCTACGATATTGCACTTCAAGTGGCCAATGAACTGGGAAAATTAGAGAATGTCTTTGGAGAAGATATTGATTTTCGAAGACTATTAAACGACTCAAAAGGACTGAGCGCACGCGATATATCGAGTACGAGAACCATTGCTATATTAGGCGCATCAGGAGAAGGTAAGCTTAAAAATCTCTTCTGATTCTGAAGTATGATGGATCAAGCGCTGACTTCGTTACAGGAAAGAGTAGTCTAATAAACTCGCTTCTACATGTGACAGAACTGGCGAGAACCGTGAGTTCACTTCAGACTACTTATTTTGAGTAGGTATTGATCAATTTCTCAGAGCGATGAGGGTTCTGCTTGTACTTCCGTTGTCACAGAGTACAGGCAAAGGAAAAGTAGTACCCTCGAACCGTTTTCGGTCGAGGTAGAGTATCTTTCTAAACCAGAGCGTCAAGAGATGGTAGAAGAGTTGTTGTGGAGTTATCGACAGTTGTTTCTTCCAGATTCAGATAATGAAGGTAATAAGCTTGATTCTGATGAACAGCAACGTATCGAAAGAGAATCTGCAGTAGCATGGTCGGCTCTTGAGGCAGTGTTTAGCCAACAAGAAGAGTTCAGTATCGATTTCATGAACGATAAGTCGAAAGGCGCATTTGAGAGGATCAAGAACCAACTGTTAAAATGGATGCAAAAAATAGAGTTTCCTGCAGATGATGAGTCTGGTTTATGGACAGCTTGTGCGCATGATTCTGATGAATGTCAAGAACTGACCAGTGTCTTCATGGCGGATAAGCTTTGGCCATTCACCAAGATAATTCGCGTCTATCTTGATGCTGAAGTGCTGAAAACAGGCGTTGTTCTCGCAGATCTGCCAGGTATAACCAGTGTTACTGTTTGCTACCACTGGCTGATGTGTCGTTATAGGTTTACAAGATACCAATTTGGCGCGTGTTCGAGCAACACAGAAATACTTGCAGAGTTGTGACCATGTGTTCATCGCAACCAGAATTTCGAGAGCAATTACCGATGCAACTCTAAAGTCAGCATTATATAGTGAGCTTAAACGCCATGTTCCGCTTGCGTGGGAGGAATCGGGAGGCACCAATATCAATTTCAAATTGGCCGTTATATGCACAAGATCAGAGGTATGTATTTACCTGGAGCTGGAAAAGACTCATTGTGGCTTATTCTCTATAGGATATCAACCCAAAAACGGCAAAGAGGACTTTTGTTGGCAATGGAAAAGAGATATCTCTGATCGAAATGAAATCAATTGAAAAAGATATCGATAACGCGAAGCGTATGGGTGACAAAGACCTAAAAGCCTACCTTGAACGCAAGTAAGGCTTGCTCTTCCCCTTTGAAGATGGTATTGATCACTAATAATCCATAGAAAGTTGTGGCTTTTTATCGAAGCTCGAAACCGGCATGTTACCAAGGGACTCCAAGCCGCGTATCGACAAAAGACCATCAACGGCCATCTAGATGTTTTTTGTATATCAAACACAACATATGAGGACTATGTAGAGGAAGGAGACAATGAAATGATCCAAAAGAGTGGCATTCCAGAACTCCGTCGCTTTTGTCGAAAGATAACTGCTAGTGCACAACTTATGCAGGCACTGCATTTCATGCGGTCAACCGTACCAAGCTTATTGAATTCAATTACGCTTTGGTTAGATTCAGTTCAAATAAATGCTCAAGTACAGGATGATGGTACGAAGACGGTGGTCTTGGACTGCTATGAGCGTTCCAGAAATGAGGTAAGTGATAAAATAGTGTAGGAAATCTTGTATGTGCCATTTCTCTAATTATCAATAGGCCATTGCATCGATCAGGAAATACAATAGGGAATTCCGAAATGCCTTACAGAATGACATACTTCGCTTCTTTAGTGGGTTACTTTTCGCCTGCTAATTTAATTGCTGTACTAAAAAGAATCCAAACAAAGATAGGGAAACTGTACATTGGGAAGCTACTGCGACAAAGAGGGCGGAAGTATGGTCTGAAGTAAGTGAATCAGATGCTCTTTCGGAAAAATTCTGACGAAGAATAGTGGCATCATCGTATGATCTCTTAGATTTTGAACACTCACCCGAAAAGACGACTAACGTGTTTTGGGTTCGATAGAATCATACAACGCGTGGTGTAGAAACAACGGAGAGCACACCACTGCTACACGGAGTTATAGAAATTGGAACGCAGAAATTGTCGAAAGGATGAGAGTGGAGCTGAAAATGAAATGGGACCTTCTTGAAGAAAAGATTCCAATAAATATGGAGAGCCTCTTACAAGAACTCAAAGATCAACTTCAGAATTTGGAGACCCAAATTGAAGGTAGGATATATCAACAGAATTATAATTTGAGTTACCACGAACGCCACATAAAACTGACAGCGTTGAAATAGGGCAAGGTAGATCAACCCCGATGCAGTATGGAATCGACTTTCGCATACAAGACCTAGAATACAATTTGGGTCTCATACAACAGGAATTTGAGAGAGGATTAAGGTATTGCATTGTTCCCATACGTCTTTATCGGCTTTCTTAACTTTTAGTACAGAAAAATTCGACAGCACGTTGAAGAACCAAATGCTTCGTCCTTTGTTGTTGAGGAAATGGTTTCAGCTTATCGTGAAGCCGGCAGTCAAGGGGGTAAGCCTTCTCGCTTGCTCAGACAACCAACCCCTACCGTAATAACTCAAAATTAGGTAGAGGCATGAAAGCACGACAAATATCAATTATTTCGAATCAAGTCAATGGCGGCACAATGTTCCCTAATATATCTGCTAAACTGCGTCAAGAAGCAGTCACCTTGATCGAATACGAATTCAACAAACTCAAACTGGAATTGGATGAAACTTATGATTTGATACACAAAGACATTGATATGTCAATTGCTAAGAGGCCGCAACCCCAAAACTCTGCTGCTACGAGCAAAGGCAAAGAGTTGGTAGTAAGACTTGCAAAAAGGCTTAATATCCTAAAATCGAAGTACGATGAAATTCTGCGCGTTTAGGAGAGCAAAGTGGGAGCTGAGGGAGGTATCACATGCTTTATTGATGATAGTTTGTGATAGAATTGCAATAATTTATGTAGCCCTGTTGTTGGGCCCAAATTGACGAAATCTAAGTTATGTAATTTATCTCTATCATTATGTTACTATTCGCACAATCTTTCTAGTTGCCTTAGACTGAGCGATACCATCGCTTTTCATTTTCCTCACCTCTTTAAAATTATTCAGCAATGCTGTGGCAACATAATCTTAGCAGTGAAGCTGAACCTCACAAAGCCACAAGGCTCAACACACATTGTGTGAGCTTATGAAACGATTCATGGATTTTGGCGGAAGCTTTATTTCTATAAAGATATCCAGCAAGAAGCCCAAGATTCATTTCCACTGTATTCATGATGTTTGAAATCTCATCAGAACTTGGTAGAACTTCAAAACTCTTGTATCCAAAAGCTGTTGTTGAAAACGAAATTATGCACGGCCATTCGCGTAGATTCAGGGGTAGAATCTAGTTGTACTCAAGCAGTTTTTCTAGAGACGAGAATATCCCGAATGAAATCAGTTTCGACAAATGCTCGCCGTAGAGATAAACAAAAACCAAAAATACTGGTCTTGAAGTGGCTCCATATCCAGACTATAAACCATCATGATCCAATCTAGTGATGGTATTCCAGATTTAGGCCTAACTTTTGCCGTACCTTGTGGAACCAGAGAGTGTTTCTGGCAGCTTTATGATATGCGAGGCCAATCACTCTCGCAGTAGTGCTGACTTGATACAATGCAGCAAATACGCTTAAAAGATTCTATATAATTCTTAGCTGTATCGAAATCATATATATACATCTCATAGAATAGAACTTTCCTAACGTTACAAGAACACAAGCAAGAGTTCCTTCATATTAAGATTTCATCTCGTGAAGAACACTCCCTGAGCCATATTTTCAAAGTTTCCCACAGAATAACCAACATATAAGTCCAAGTAAGTCTCCAAACATCATACGGCAGAAGACTGTTGGTTTACATCACGACTTTGAACTAACCCGATGGTAGAATGAAACAAGCAGCTCCAATCCGAGACCTTGGTTAGTGCTCTAAAATCACAAAATTCGGTAAAAAGAGAAAGTCAGCTAAACATGGAACTACAGGAAATCAACTACTGATCGAAACGATCGCACTCGGAACTACAAATTTCTCAATAAACGCGAGAGATGAGAGACACATAACTCTCGACGAATCAGACAGCCTTCGAACAGATCGACCAGGACTTGAGCGATATCAACTAAATCAAAATGCAGCCATCGGAGGTCACTCGTATGACTTCGCCGAGCTGTATGTTGAGCATCGCGAGTGGCAAGAACAAGTGAAGAAAATCAACCAACAACTGAATGAGTGCATTTTGCATGCTACAAATCTGCGCGATGATCCAAAGCTTATGAACGAGACATATGCTTTGATAAAGCTAGTCGAATCTCTTATATGCGACCGAGATGAGCGAGGGATAAAATTCGAAATTGCTTTACATGCTAGAGAGTTGGCAGATGCGGAAGATGCTGAATTACGGAGAGAAGAGAATGATACTCCGGTTATTTCAGAGGAAGAGGAGCCAAGAACAAAGATAACCACCGCAGATATGAGTATATGAGCCCCTCATAACCCACATCTAAACTTTTCAACGATAGCTAACGTGTTTTTGACAGTTGAGTGGTTTGAAGCAATCTCTGAACTTTGGGAGGAGGATGTACGGACGGTTGCGAGTATCCATGCCGCATATCGTGCTGTTCGAAATGGAGAATTCAATAACATTCGAGAAGCGTTGGAGGATGCAGTTAGTTTTTAATATTGGCTCTGATCATGGTCGTGGTGTCTTCAGACTCTAAACCAGACAACAATCAAGAGGCTAGACAGGTCTGTAGATTGAACGTTGTTCTCAAAACACTTGTTGGCACCTTGTCCTTCTCTCCAAAGCCCAAGCACGAAGAAAGGTCATCATAATCGTTATTTAGGAGGAAAATGGGGAAATAACGCCTTGGGATCCAACTCATCATCCCATATCATTCAGAGGTGGAATCTATCTCAAATTAGTAAATAGTATAAAATATGACGAATCAAGTAAAGTTTTTGCTCTCGTTTGTACATGGTCCCAATTGCCCTTACATTAGCGTGATTAAGGGATTTCTATTCTTCTATTGGAACTTCCTAAGATTAACTGAAAGCAACCATGCAGAACTTCAGACGTAAGTCGTCGTTCAAACCATGCACGCTAGTGCTGGCTTCATTCTATTCGTGCATCTTGAGCTGTGTGATTTCTGTTCTCCTCAAAACGAGTAATGAGGCAAGATCACGATTGGCTACTACAACCCATTGAGAAGAAGACTTGCTGTTAGAAAGCCCCGGATCAGCAAGCGAGGAGCATAAGCCAAACAAGAACTGGAAAAAAGTCGGAGTAGGATGATCCACCCCTTTCTGCTAAAAACACAACTTAAACTCGAATCTCTGCAAGTTTAGGAACAGGGCCCCTCGAGTGCACAATTTTACGTTCATTCGTACATTACAATCCAAGCTTTAGTCATGTACATTTCGTTTTGGTATCTAGCACCAGTCCATTCCAAGTATTCCATATCGTTGCGCCTTTTTGCAATGTACCATGACTCCATACTTAAACTCCAAACCCAAATAATCCAACAAACTCGGCTCTGCTGCAAGATTCATTCTCTTGGTCGCGAGATCTGCTTTCAATTAAATTGAATCCGTCAATCAAATGTAGGAAACGGCAACTTCCAGCACACTAACCCTCCTGACCCTGCTCTCACTCTCCTCCATATCGTCATCCTTATTGTCAATTCCCACAATATCGTCAACAGTCGCTACACTCTTCGTCCTAACTACCACTCTTACACCTTCTTGTTGCTGCCACCAATGCGCTAACATTAAGGTTTTCTCAATTGCTTTCCCCGTTCCTTTCATTACTACTTCTTCGCCATTACCACTCCCTGATTTTCTTTCCATCCTACTTGTCTTAATGCCTTCTTCGATTTCTCTCATCAACTCTCTGTCTGTACTAGGCAAAACTGTAGGCCCGGCACGAAATTCTGCGCCATCTAGGTATTTACGGACTCGTTTCACGATGGCAATGAATTGCGATTTGTCAGAGACGTACACGACTTTCTCGGAAGAGGAGCGGGGTGACGCGATTGCGGGGTGCAGAAGGGGTCGCTTTTGGATTCTTTGGTCTGCGCATACGAATTAGCATCAATTAAGAACCAGAGAATCAAGGGAATCAAGAGAATCTTACTCTTTCCTATTCTTGGCAGTTTAGGTTTCTTGTCGTCCTTAGCGGAAAGTGAAGGTAGTGTGCGAGCCATTTTTGTGCCGGCCACGATGCGGCTCTGATTTTGGTTTTGGCTGCGATTGTTTGTTTGCAATTCGTGCTCATTAATGTAAGAAAGTATGAGTAGAGTATGTGGTGTGAGAATTGATGCACAAGGGATCAGAAAGTAGATGTGAGAGTAATGAAGCAGTATAGAGAAGGTCTGTAATTGCGATTTGATACATTAAATTGATACAGCAAAGTTCTGAATTAAGACACTCACCGCCCGGCAGAATCTATCTTACACTAACGTCATAGGCTATAGATAGATGGGCAGATCCACCAAAGTGCAGCAATCTACATCATCCCGAAGAACATTTAATTTCGCATCGACAATATATCGATATGTCTACTTCCGTCTGGCCGTCTTTACCTGTCCATGAGTTGAGGAAAGAAGAGGACGATTCCACGGTATATATCCACTTGCTTCCCCCCACACAATCTCATCTAAACAACAAGCAGAAACTAACTGTCAATCCAGGAACGCGAGCTATCATGGCTTCTAGAATCACTACAGGAAACATTGGCTTCACTAAAGACGGGCTTAGAAGATTGTTATGCCCTTCTCGCGCCTGTTGAGCCGGGGTCTACACTTGTTATGTCGTCACCTCGTTCCGAGTATTTGAAGGGCCATATTACTCGTGTTGGTACTCAGGTCGTTAAAGGAGTTTGTCTTCCCCTTTTCCTTACGTTATTCATATCTTCAACTTCCTTCTTCTGCCCCAAGCCTCAAATTCCGAATTGAAGCTCTTTCAGCGATCGCTAATAGTCATCTCTTCAGACCCTCCACCTGCGCCTCAAATCTCTCCCACCGTCCTCATTTTCACTGTCGCCGACTTTACCCCTTCTCCTCGAACCGCTCACTCAACTCCGCACACTCCTAAATCAAAGTCTTGATTGCGTTGACATAACTCGCTGGACTGGCGATCGTCATTCTGCGCCTTTTATATCCTCCCAGTTGCATCTCCTTCATAGTATCCTCACCGAGGCCAAGCTCGTCCTCAAAGGTCCCTCTCTCCTCGAATCCCCCACACAAACCCCCGCATCTTTGAACTGGGCGCATAACCCTGTTGATCCGAATACTTTCGCCCCATCCTTACCATCCAATGTCTCTCTCGATCTTACTATCTCCGATGGTTCTTTACTGCTTACGATACGAGTTCTTGAACCTGTCGCACAACAAGTCAATTTTGGGAGCAGGATAGCTTTCGCAATAGGAGCTCAGAGAAGATTGGAGCACGATGAGATGGATGAGGTCTTTATGTTCAAAGGGGAAGAGGTTAGGGTTAAGGAAAAGGTCAGGGTTGAGAGTGCGGATCCAAGGTTGATGAGTGTTTTGGCTAAAGTGGCAGCCCTGGAGCATACCGTTGAAGGGGCGAGAGCAGGCTTGAAAATCGTTATGGGAAGTGATGGACTGGAGGCTGAAGACTAGTGGTGTGTTTGGTACTACTTCTAAAGAGTACCAGTAATCAAAATCTGCTTAATATCAGACGATGATTTTTCATGGCATCACTTAATTTAGGCTTGAAATCTTTGAATGTAATGCTTAGGAGGTCTACATGGCACGCCTGCAAGTTGAAACGAAAGCTGTTAAGGATTATCATAGAAGTATTTCCAGCCAGGTAAAGTGCAGCTACATTAGGAGTTAATCTAGGTTCTGCGATGATACCATTTGAATTGTTCTGCGGTTTTGGACTTTATATTTTCATTTCTACCAAGCTTATTAGCGAGCGATTGGAATAGATTTCGATCAGTCAATAATGTCTGGCTCTGCAAATTCTACTCCGGAATATGTATGCATACTTCAGAATGTAATCTTATGTTTCAATTTGCAATAGATATAGATTATCACCTCAATGATATCTCCCGAAATTTTTGGCGGCATTGCAGTTGAAATCTTCTCCAAATTCCAAAGTCAATACATCGAAGTCATTCACGACAGTTTTCCAACCCCTTCCTTTTCAAGCGCCCACCTACTCAAAAATCCACTTTGCAATCCACTCCCTTTTCACGCCCTTGAAGTCGTTCAAAGCCTTGCTTGCCTTCTTGGTCTTTTCTGTTTCTAATACATTACCTTCCTCGCCACCTCCAAGCACATCTTCGTAGAACTCTAACAGTTTGGCTGCGGGATTATTTTCCAAGATCTTATCCAATTCTCCATCCTTCAATACAGTCCCAGCTCCTGCTTTGAGCTCTACATCTTGCCTGAATTCGCGATCCAGATATCGAGTGAAACGACATCAATTGATTTGCTGGAAATAGAACATAGATCCATAACCAGCTCCTCTCGGACATCTTCCCAGCTCTTGGGATTAGGATTCAAAGAATAAAAGACCCGAACTGACCTTACTTCATGTTGGACATTATTGGTCAGAGCCAAGTCTGCGATAATATCTGCAAGTATATCTACCGGTACCCAATCAATTTTTCTAAGGCTCGAGCCTAAATAGCTAGGAATAGAACATAAATGTATACAACTGAGAACGAGGCTTGGAAACCATTCAGTCTTGTTCCACAACCCTTTACATCTTACCGGACCGGCTATTTGACCGACTCTTGCGAGGGAGAATTCATACCCATGAGGTAAAAACTTATCTGATGCGTAAGAGATAAGAAGTTTGGAGATGTATTTACTTTCCGCGTAGCCATTTGGACCTACGATAAATTTATCTGGCTCGATCGATGGGTGGATTATATTCTTGGGTGTACTACCAGGCGAAGTTCTGTATCCCATGACGCAACTAATCGAGGAGATGAAAAACAACCTCCTACCTGCACTCGATACTGCAAGCGTAAGAAGATTGATCAGACCTTCGATGCTCAGACGGAAAGAAGGCAATGATAGATTGAAATTGACAAGCCAGGCATTATGAATGATGCGAGTTGCTCTTATTAAGTTGATATAGTCTTCTGTACGAAGTCCAAGCTGCGGTTTTGAAAGATCCGTAGTGAGGAATGTAACTCAAGAATCGGCAATGTCTGCGGATTGGTCTCGAGAGTCTCTGAGATTTCTACCTAATGATGAGCGGTTCAAACAGTATATATGAGCGACTCCTGGAGTTAAGAGAAGGCTCCCTAGAATATAGGAACCAAGCGTGCCTGTAGAGCCAGTCAAGATGACGATTTCATGATTCGTGTCAACTTTCCTGTGGGAGGTTGGGGAAGGTAGAAGAAGCGAATCGATACGGCTTCGAAACTCTTTGAGCATACTGTCTCTCAATTGACCCGTAATCTGTTGACTGTCTATAGATTTCTCGTCTGTCAAAATCTTCACGGCAGTGCTTGCTAATCGAGCAATTGATGGATTTGTATAGAGCGTACTTGAAGTAATTGATGCAATTCCAAGGCCATGACGAAGCTTTCTTACAACTGTGAGAGCCTGTAGTGAGTCCATTCCCCAAGCGAAAATGTCCTCGTTCATATCTAGACTGGTTATCGGCAATAAAAATAAACTGGAACTCACGTGGAAGGGTGGGAAGGTTAAAGATACTCTTTTTCCCTCATACATTCGATGTTGACTCTCGTAGCCAGCTGGTGGGTCTAGGGCCATCAACGCGATCATTCTTTGAGCAGTTTCATGAGTCCAGATCATAGGCTTTGGAAATCCAGTTGAACCAGAAGATGCCTTTTTTAGTTGTAGAAGCTTTTGATACACAATGATTTTGGGATCACCCAGCTTACACAACGACGAAGGGCTCTTGATTCGCTTTAAAGAAAGTTTTATCAAACGTAAAACATCTTCTCTCATTCTTAAGAATATCTTCAACATTTGGAACCTCAACGACACGAAGATCAGGATTAGCTTCGAGGGTCTCTGTGATCTCAGGGGGACGGGGAGTCGGTGATAGAATAGTTCTACATTTTAGGCGACCGAGCAGGTTTGTTTGAGCTGCGACGCTATTTCTGGGGGAGGTGGGGAATATCTTTTAGATTTTAGCATTGCATGTTCATGATAAAAGAAGTATTTGAATTCGATGAATATAGAGAAGGATATTAGCAATTGGGGGCAGACTGGTGCCTATGTATAGAAAAAAATACAGGAAAATTTCTCACCAAATAGCCAGATTTTACGGCACTCAAGATCAGTGCTGAATATCTCAGATCATTGGGCCCGATATAGGCTAGGACCTCGAAGTCTTTCGCAGGACCCAAGGTTTCGTGCATCCACCACGCAACACAGTCAACAGCGCTGGCAAAATCACCAAACGTGATCTTGCGATAGCCATGATCGTATGTCAAAGTAGAAACCGGATACTCTGCATAAAAAGCCTCTGGATCAACCTCGGCTATATGGTCAATAATATTAGGAACGAGTTCATCTCTCCAATTTCGAGAAGTCATAGTTAGCGAGCCCCTAGTAGTTAACAAGTAGATCCCTTATACTTTAACCGTCTGTAGTCTCTGGAGCGCGACAGTCAAATCGTGATGTGTACAATTATGAAGAAATTCCTTGGCTTCTGTTTCATTTGGCAGTTTATAGAAAGGTGTTCTTCAGATGTACATAAGTAGCTGTCTGCCGGCAATGACGGCATCAGTAATACTGGAGCCAACCAACATGTAGCCAACAAACGATTGGAAATTTATATTACCCACCGTCATTCAGTTTGACAAGCAAAGATATACAACTAACAAGCAATCAATTGACTGGCGCAACAGGACTCATTATGGAGAAGGCAAAGATCTCGAGGACAGTACGTACAGGCAATTGCAAACGAGATGTAGCCTGGTAGCTCATAAAGTGGATGAAACGAAAATCACGTGTGATTCTCTATCCCCAGCCACACCTCACCCTGGATTCCGATTTGGCAGTGATACAGTTATTGATCAAACCATCAAAAACCATCAACAGCGGTAACTTTCCAAGAAGCAATTACAACCCTTACAACCAAATCAAGTTATTGTCACAACCTTCCCATTCATCAAAATGACAATCCGGCCTCCATTCGGCCATCGCATGCGTGACACCCATTTCCAATTCTCTCCCAGCTACACACCTCTAAACCACGGCTCCTTTGGCGCGTACCCACGTCCTATCCAACAAGCTCAAGATGCATTTCAGAAGCAATGTACTGAAAGACCGGATACATTCTACGTCTATGATCTCCCGGAACTTGTTGATAAATCACGAGAAGCCGTTGCGCCTCTTCTAGGTGCTGATCCCAAGGAAGTGGTTCTGATCCCGAATGCAACGACAGGGGTAAACACTGTGCTGAGAAATTTAAAATGGGAAGAAGGAGATATGATCGTTTATTTCAGCACAATATATGATGCGTGTGAGAAGACAATTGAAAGTGTAAGAGAGATGTTAGGAGTAGAAGTAGCGACGTACTGTCAGGTATTGGAGTTTCCGATTAATGAGGAGAGTCAATTAGGAGAGTTCAAGGAATTTGTAGAGTTGGTACAAACGATGGGTACAAAAGTTAAGTTGGCTATATTTGATACGGTAAGGTTGCCTCAGTATTACAAATGGAGTCACTTCAAACTGTCGGTAGTTCTGACATTACCCCTCATGTATTCTTTCAGTGCATCTCATTTCACCTTGACTGCTGATCATGATTATCTTACAATGTTGATAACAGGTCCTGACATTCCCCGGTGTTCGCATGCCTTGGGAGAAGCTAGTACGGATATGTAAAGAACTAGGTGTCTTGAGTTTAATTGATGGTGCTCACGGTATCGGACACATCGATCTCACACACCTTGGTTCAGTCAGTCCCGACTTCTTCGTCAGTAATTGTCACAAGTATGGCATCTTCTTCTAATCAAAGCCGCATTCTAACCTGTGGCAGATGGCTATATACCCCTCGCTCGTGTGCAGTTTTCTATGTACCCCTTCGCAACCAAAATCTCATCCGCACTTCCCTTCCTACATCTCACGGCTACCGCAAAAGCTCCGAGAATGACACTCTGGAAGATATCAATAACTATTTCGTCTCAATGTTTAACTTTGTCGCAACTATTGACTACACACCATATCTATGCATTCCCGCAGCAATATCCTTCCGTAATACCGTTTGCGGCGGCGAAGCATCGATTCGTCAATATTGTTTTGATCTCGCTAAAATCGGCGGTAATCTGTGCGCTTCAACCCTGAATACGCATACTCTTCCCATCTTGTACGGAAGAGAAACAAGTTTTACTAATATCAAGCTACCAATACCCTTTTGGCATGATAGCAGCGACAAGCCTCATGTAACATCCGAGCCGACAGCATTCAAACCCGCTGATGCAGAAAAAATCAAAGTATGGCTCAACAAAACCGCAGTCAAAGAATTTGATACCTATCTGCAAATTGGATGGCATGCGAATGTACTCTGGGTCAGGTTGAGCGCGCAGATATATCTTGAATTGAGAGATTTCGAGTGGGTAGGGGAGAAGTTAAAGGGATTATGTGAGAGAGTTAATGAGGGAGAAGTGGAAGGAACTAAGAGATTAGATTTATCGGAGGTTCCGGAGGCTCAGGAGTTGGGCATCTGTGGTGGCGCTTTGTAGTGATTAGCTTGACGATTGGGCTGTGAATCATTCGCCCGGGTGGATGAAACGATTGGTAGTTGATTCTGCCGATGGAGAAATCATGAACCGCATTTTCTTTTCGCCAAATGTGAGGGGTATGGACGATGAGATATCATCGTGAGAAGATTAAATGTGGCGCTTCGCTTTTATTTCAGCAAGTTTCATGTGACATATGTCGTTAATGAGAGGGATTCAAGGACAGGATTTTTCTATATATTAATAGAGAGACAACTCTACATAGACCGTGATTAACAATTACATTCCTACCTTTTTAGTTAATTGATCGAGATAACAGCCTGCAGATAAGACCATTTTCACCGCTGTTCAGGAAAGTCACACCAGCGATCACTTGAATAGCTTTCCAAAGAGAGTAAACCTTCGGTGATGCGTTTCAGTACTCTTAAACTTCTTAGCTATCTCTTCGAATTAGACCATATGTAATAATCACCGGAACACGATAGGTTTTCCCAGGAACTTTTCTTCTCTGCTCGAACCTTAAGAATTCGTACTGTAGCTTCCGAAGATTATATATATAGAACTCATATTACATCTTCACATTTTCCCCTTGAAAGTTTCACCCACCAAATGTCGACAGATTAACAGGCATAAAGACTTTAACTACATCACCCATCGTCCCTATCTTTCACCCACCGCCCATCAAAATCCCCCACATAAAACACACCACTCCCCATCTCCTCACTCGTACTATTCCGCCACGCAACTCCAAACGGTAGATCTGACGGCATTCCCTCCACAGCCCTATTCCAGGCTACACTCAGACCTCCACAAACCACCATGGCGAAGAAGCCAGGGTGTGTGGTGGTGTAGAGACCGCATGAGGTCGCACAAGTTTCAAGACCCGCAACAAAGACTAGAACGAGCATGCAGCCGAATAAAAGGACGGTGTAGATTTTGTACCAGAGACTTATTGTACATTGGATAATGGTGGTGGTGGAATTATTGGTCAGGAAATAGAATGTATAAATGGGGATTAGACAGAGGAGGAGTAGGGTGAAGAATATGACGACGAGGAATTGGGTAAGTGTGAAGAATAGATTTAGAGGGTAGGATGAAGCTTTATAAGGTAGTAGATAGAGAGCTAGAGCCAGAAGAGCGAGTAGCGGAAGCAGAAAGAAGAACCGTACAGTTATACCACGCCAGCTACGGGGAGGGTAGAGATCGAGCAAGTAGACTGGAAATGGTTCGAGAAGCCCGAAGCTGAGAAGGGTACGGCTTGTTGATGATTTGCGCGGATTTATTGTGCTAGTGAGGCTGTATCGATCACAACTTTCCATATCTGCGTCACTATCGCCATCGATATCCATATCCACGTATGAATAATCATCAGATATCCAGACTGCGGCAGGCAATCTTAATAATCCCCATATATAGCTAGTGGTGAAAAAAAGGTTCCTAGAGAGATTGTATTAGAATAGCTATTCCGTTCAACCCGTTAACCAGTTGCAGAGTAGCTTGCAGCCCTTGCAATGAAGTCGCCGTGGTTTCAGCTGAGGTCTTCGAAACCCAAACCGCATGCGGAGAACTAGGAATGCGAGAACAAAATCGTCCACTTTTCCGCATCATATTTTCGGAGCCATCCCAACCACTCGAAGTTCAAAATTTGCATTACTAGCTGCCATATTCGCAGAGTTACATGCCTTCGACCGTGTTCGTCGATCGATGACTGAGAAGTAACGCCATAGTATCGAAGTAGGATTATAGTGGCCGAGACGCTCGTGCCAACGAGGTCGTGGGTTAGAGAGATAGACGGGCGATGGAACTCCAGCAACGATATGAACGATGAGGGGAGCTAGACAGAGTGTAAACAGATTTATCCATTCTACAAAGAGGATTCCAGATGCTTGGTACGTGAATGGAAGAACACCATTGCATGGAAAGTAACTGCTCATTGTATGATCTTGAGATTGGTAATGAATTGGAATCGACAGAAAATAGAGACTATCATTATCGAAATGAACGTCTGCGAGAAGTTCGTTATTCAAGTTAACATTGATGCAAGGCTCAGATGATTACACTGGGGGAAAAAAAGGTTGCAATTCAATGTCGCACAGCAAAGCTCATGTTTGTCTTGAGCACCCACTATGCCACAATTCTTATCGGGATAGGTAAGCAGCATACTGGAGATAGGTATATAGGTAACCCAGCTATTGATTACAGAACGGAGAAGAAATCAAAAATTCTGGTAACAGGCACTCGTCGTGTACTGAAACTTTCATGAAGTAAGTCGACATCGGCCCTTTACACCCCTTCGTGGAGGCCCAAATGCAAGAAAGTTTGCAGTGAGCCGGTGCTGCGCCTTAATCCACGTTAAGCAAACACCACTGCGTTTATAGAGCTGAATAGAGCTTTTGAAGCTGATGAGATACAATCGATGTATAATGTCGTGTATGTGAATACAGAGTGACAGAGTACATACTGCAATACTTTTGTCATCTCGGTACGAGCCGAGACTGGCGGGAGCGCTAGCGTAACCCTTGTTTGATAAATTTTCCATTCAATCTCACAGCATTACCCAGTAGAATCAAGCTTGACTCCACCTGTTTATTGTGTTAAAATATTTGCATTTAAATTCCTTACAAGCTTCCTTGGGTTTTGTCAATTTCTTAATACATATATTAACCAGCGTGCTGATCTTGTCCCTCAAGTTCAGAGCTTGGTATCGTCCATTCAACTTTCATCGCTTCAATATCGCACTTCAGTAACTAAATTTGCCTTGGTATCCGCAACGCTCACGTTTAATGCATAAGTTCAATTCTCCCGCCGATTCTGATGTCCTATCCATGCAAATATTAGATCAAGCAACTGGACTCCATGGCATTGGAATCAACACTCGGCTCTTCATATTTTGAATCAATGGCACAGTCTTGTGAACCGTATCTCCCCAGCCCTCTATCTCCCAGCTTTGCTCTCTTCTCTTTTTTCTCTCCTCTAAATCCGCGAATTGCCACAAATGATGCACAGTGTTTAATTCTCCGATTTGTACAAACCATGCTCCAACGCCTTCCATGACTTCTCTGCGAGCCTTTAGACCGCGGCGCCAATGAGTCTCCCACTCTAAGAGGTTACCGGGATGCAATGTGTACGAGCGTAATTCAAAGAGACCACCAAGGTCACGGGGTGCAGTGGTTGGCCAGAAGGAGAATTCTTGCATAAGAGAAACGTTCTTCTTTGTAATGAGAGACTTGAGTTTCTTGTCGAATTCCTGGAAGCCAGGCTGTGATGCGATACTGTGAAGGGAGTCATGGTAACCGTGATATCTTTGGTATTCCCAAATGTGAACTACAATCATTTATCTGTCAGCGTCTGTAGGTGGAATAAATTCAAGGGTAAACGAGGATTGGAGCGTACCAAAAGTATCACAATCTCCAACCTCTGTTCTCCAACTTCCAACTAAGTGTACTTTATTCTCTTCCATTCCCGCCATCTTGGGATACCATTCCCCGACCAGTTGGACATACTCATCAACCTTATCTGGCTTGACCTCATGAAACACGATCGAGTGTACATATTTGCCTCTAGCCAAAACCTGACTGAAACTCTGTTCAATCTCCTTTTCCATCTCACGACCTTCAGGAGTGCCATAAATTAAACTACTTAATTTTCCTTTCTTCTCACCATTTTCGTTCGTGTGCTCTACTCCATTTAGTGTATGGTCCGCCGAAGCAGAGTTTTGAGCTTGGGAGGACAGTTTGGACTCACTTGCAGCTTCTTTCTTACGATGTTGTTCTGCGATTCTTTCTCGAAATTCTTTCTGCTTTGCATCGAATGAGGCCACACCTTGAGGGGTGATATTTGACAGGGCTGGTGTACGAGAGAGAGAGGTAGATGTAGTCGTGAAGGCTCTAAGAGGTTGACTCGTGATAGAGCTGCGTGCGATTCGTCGTGTAAACATTCTGAGGTTCTTGATTGATTGTTGGTGTGGTCAATAGATGTAACGATTATTGAAATTGTTGGATTGGTTGAAGGATGAATCCGTTTTCGTAATTGAAAGTTCCACAATCTTGGAGACGTGATGGAAGGAATGTCGCTTGGTTAATTGAAGAATTGAGGTTTTGTTCTCCAATTGTCATCCAATTGTCGTAGAATGGGTTATGTTGTATCTCCGTACTTTCCAGAGCGCGGGTATGATGTCGTTGCCGTGGTTTATTTACCTCTTCTCGTCTCGTCTCGTCTCGTCTCGCTCGTTTTTCGAATGCAAAGCAGAAATGGTATTCAATGTTCTCTTAAAGAATCGTTCTTGATTTCTCCTATCTATTTCGGAGATGCAATCAACAGAAACAAAGGAAGATGGAAGCTGCAAAGTAGGTTTGGCTTAGGTTCAACAAGTTCGGCGCACAAGAAACCATATAATTGGCTAAAATGGAATCCAACAAGAGCAAGCTTGTCTAATACCCCGCACTTTTGGCTGTTTTGTCCGTCTTAAAGTATAAAAACGACTATCAAATGGTGAATAGCTCGAGCGGGAGAGAATCCAAATTGTATGTGCAGAAATAGATTGGTTCAAAGTTTTGTGTGGTTACAATGTTTTGGAGGTGTGATGTGAGAGAAGAGAGGAATTGGTGAATGAACTGAAAGAGGAAAACAGGACAACCAAGCTGCAGCTGGGCAGTGACGAAAGTGAGGAGTAAAGCAAGGATGTGGTGGCTCCATTTCGGATGAGGGTCTGCGGGCGTACGGGCGGCTTAGAGTTTCTTGCGGAGACCAATCAAGATTGAGATTTCGCCTTGTATCCATTTGATTTGTATGGGGGAAGGGAAGTCAAGCTGAAGATACCGACACACGTGAAGGGTCCACGTGAAGACAGGCCAATGATCAAAGACTAAACCGAATGAGGAAACTGTAAGCTTTGAGCCTCATATTTCAGGCATTTGGCTTCTCGGGAAAACGTGATATGCCACTAACCCAAATACATTCTAGCCTTACTTTGTTGCGGCCATTCCCATAGTCGACCTCACTACCCATTATCGACATCACCACCGTCTAACCTCCAATCAGTCCTCCGGTACATTTTCAATCGTATCCCACAGCACAAAATCACAATGTCTTGGTTAGGAAAGAAGTTCCCTGCGCCTGTCGGTATGTGAAGCCATTCAATCGCAAGCTGTGAAAAGCTTTCGTTCCGCACTTTTCCGATCTCCAAGTAATGTTTACTGACAAAACTGTGTTTCTAGCAAAGCCAATGGCTCCTTTCTTCGTTGCCGGTATGTTACTTTGAGAGCCAATCATCCCGGGTATATCACGAAATGCGAAGGTCGAAAGCATCTGAAACTGGGGAGGAACGGCAAGGCTAGAGCGTGAACTATGGGCTAATATTACTTGGGGAACTAGGTGCCGTCATCATGTACGGAATCAACTCTGCTGCTATCGCAATGTCCAACAGTACGTCTATTCCATTGCGTGTCTGCGAACATGGACCGTAAAAATATGCTTGTGAAGAGATGCTGACAAGAATGGCTATCATAGGCGAGGAGTTCAAGAACGACCCTAGAAACCCAAACGCAAAGACCCCAAAGCCAGCCGAGAAACACTAAATGGGAGAAACGTATGATGGGGGGCATGATGACTGGGAACTTCCATAGATCGAACCTATGATAGATCGGTTGAACGGGGCATTCGTTCCCGTGATGGATGATGTGTAAATTAGGAGACAATGAAATCATCTGGTGTCCTATAAAGGAAGATGTTACACTGTGATCTATCATCCAAGTTTGAGGATACTAATGATATCTTGAGTTTGACCTGAAAATTAGTCGTTTCGAGCAAAACTTCATGGCATGAGGGTGGGGGGACTGAGGGGCATTGAATGAATAGCCTCGAGCGGGGATATTGCATGCCTAATAAGTTCTATTGTATCTTCTCCTTCTCACCATGGTACGAGTATAAGGGTGTAGTATGAAACATTTGTCTTTGAAGTTGTATTTTCAAAGATGTGAATTGCTTTGAATTTAAATTGATTAGTGGCAATCAATGATTCCCGTGTTGTTTTCATATTAGGAAGGTAGTCTTGCAATATCAAGTCCAGTGAATTGATGAAGCATGTCTTATTTGTCTATGCTGCCCTTGTCGATTTCCTGATATACTTTAATCATTCATCTGTCTCCATCACGTAGCATGAATATACAATTTGCAGGTGTTAAGAACCTAGGCCTTTACGTTCAAGAATATCGAAAACCTACCTAATAGTCATGCATTCTCTCTCTCTGTATGTGCATTGTCTGTATCAAAGTAGACCAACTAGTTTGTCTAAAAACTGAAGTCGAGTCATGTGAAGTGTCTCATAACCAGTAGCACTCATCTCTGTTTGTCTGTTGCCCAAAATTATTCATACAGAACTCATCTCCGACCTGACAATTCCCGGAAGAACCCGAGGATATAGTGAATTCAAATTATGACACTTATGACACCTGATTGACCTTCCTGTTGCCTATGGCTCGACCCTGCACGGACCCCATAGCAATCTTGAATCATAATAAACACTCCTCTTCTCATCGATTCTCAACTTCGATCTACAAACCTTTTACTTATACTTCTAACAAACAACTTCTTTTTCGACAAACTTGCAAATCTATTGTTGTTGTGCTTGTCACAATAACTGTAGTTTTTGGACTACCCCTTCTTTGACATTGTACAAAACCTCCATCCTTTTGCAAGCTTCCACAAGTCTTCAACTTCGAGCCCTTGACGTGGAAAGTTGAAACTCCAGTTGATCAATCCAACTTACAGAGATCGATAAGCACCTAAGCACCTACTGTATGACTTACTGCAGAATGACACGCCAACCTTCCGATCAGTCTCTTGACGCTCCTCACCAACCCGCCAACCCTTTCCCTATTCCTACTACCCAATCTGCCCTTCCTCCCCAAAAGTCTGCTGCTCAACAAACATCATCATCTGATCATGTTTGTAAGTCCACCAATGTTGTGTCCTGCAGCGTTGAACAAGGCCAAGAAGATGTTTTCGTACCACCTCCACGATTGACATACTTGGATTTGTTGATCATTGAAAATTCAGGATTTCCAAGTATGGCTGAGTTCGAGATCTTCCTCCAGCTATACCAGAAATCATACTATCATATGGAACTAGCGGAACGCAAAAAACTCTTCCAGCAAGTAGAGATTCTTCGACAAAGCATGCGCCATCCGCAATCAATTCAAGCGCTGGTAGAAGCACAGCAAAGTATTCAAGCCGGTCAACCATTCCTCAGCCTCAAACATTATGCGAACTTCAGCCGAAACGGATACATGCTTACCTCCATGATCAGTCGCTGCCTCAATCTTACCTCTTTTGCTCTGCAGCGAGCCGTTTTTAACGCCGCAGCAGAAGTAACTAGGAACAGTGACAAGTCAAGCATAGCAACTATTTCAGGCAAAACCTGTGAAGACATCGTAAGCATCCTTCTCTTCGTCTTCGTCTTTGTCCACGAAATGAACTAACGTTCATATCAGTTATCTCGTGGTGTGCAACACTGGACTGCTGAGGATATCTTAAAGCTTGAGACAATCGTCTACATCCGCCCCTCTGAGCACCACGTCAACAACCCTCCATCTAAGGTCACTACACGTACTGATTTGTCACCTTTCTCGTACAAACCACTTCCTCATTGCCCAGATCCTCCTATGTATCGAAGTATGAAAACCGAGTCAAACAATTCAGCTTTATCCTTGCAACAACCTTGGACATACAGCCAGTGTTTGGACTACCTTGCTGGTCGCACAATAGACTTCATGAATTCTCGTAATCCAGAAGCTTTCTTCTTCAGCTTACCTTCCGACGACAAGCTGCAAGGCATGACAGCGGATCAACGCGCAGAGTTTGTTCGTAAGCATATTATAGAGCAAGATGCAAAGCGTGATCTATCAAAGTCAGGCAATTGTTTGTGTCCTGTTGATTCGAAAACCTCCGAGCGTCTCATTCAAGGTACACAAAGCAGTCTACTTCCGGAGCTTGATACTACTGCATCGACCTCAAAAGGCAACCCTTACATCCAGGGAACCCTTGACAATTATCGAAACCGCAAAACCCACGATATCTTCAGTAGTGGAGGTAGACATGGATTTCAATCACCATCCATCTCTAGTGCAGATTGTGGAAGTGGAATGGGATATAGACGTCAGCAGACATCGAGCATTGCCGCAGATGACGGATGTTGCGATTCAGACCTAGGAGATGACGATGATTCTGATTGGGCTCCTAATCAATCTGAAAATTTGAGTCCACCATCGAGATCAACAAAGCGCGTATCTTTCGCTACATCGGCGACAGATATACCAGGACATCTTCGCGAACGGGAAAATACTATCATTGCGTCTGATTTTATCTCTTTTACAGAATCAGAGTCAGGGAATGATCATGCAAACACTAAAGACAATGAATCATTGAGCGAAAGCATTCGCGATCGTCAAGATTTTCTTTGGACAGCTCCTGTAACTCATGCTGCTTCTGCGGTCGACGTTTCACTCGCTTCTGGTGATGAAAATAATATTCTTGTCCCAGTTAGCCCACCTCGTGCCTCTGTCTCAAAGAGAAGAAATAGAAAACACCCATCGACTCGAAGTCATCGAGTAGCTCAACCAGGTGCTCAACGACGCGGTGGGGACTTTAATGCTTTGCTCGATACCTTGGAGAAACACCAGTTGCAATTGGCCTCACTTCCAAAATTAAACAATGAGAATGTCGATTTGTGGAATGAAAATCTTCAAAAGGCAACCAAAAAATCTCAAGGTCTTAAATCCCAAGAGGCTTTGTTTCCCACTTGGGAAGAGGTTCCGCTGCAACAAGGCAATTCAGATGTTGGACATGCTGTTCAAGAAGACTCGATGCTAGCCATGCAAGAAATGTTACTGGAGCAACAAAAAAAGAAGAGAATCCAATTATTGCGAGATCAGGCTGTTCTACAAGCTATGCTTGTCTCAAAAACTGGTCCAAAGAATGAGCATGACCTTAAAGCTTCAGTATATAAACCGGCATTGTTAACAGTGGAACAGGAAAGCAAGAATCAAGTTGAATCGAAACGCCAAGAACAGGTTACTATGCCAGCTACTTCTCTCTCCTTGGAGAAAGCTAGTCAAACAAAGCCTGTAGAATCTCTTGCTTCTCTCGAAAATGGCCAAACTGTTTTCAATGGTCCCCCAAAATCTGACGGTCTCACGTTGAAGGAGGCTCCGCAATTCGAACTTGGTCGGTTTGGAAAGCTTAAGAACCGTTCCGCGCTCCATGCTCCCCGTGTTGGAAAACTCTCTGCTTCTTCCAGGGCTCCCAAAGACTTGAAAAAAGATAGGGCCGCCAAGTTCGATGACCTTAAGAAATTTGCGGATGAGTTCAAGATGTCCACTCCAGTGCCAAGTGACATTGCCTTTATCAATCACGGTGAGATTCCCGTAGATGGCTGGCAAAATCACTCTCGAGACCGTGCTAATACTTGCGATAAAGGCCCTCTTCTTATTGCTATCAAGGAAGAGAATCTTCTTCGTGCTAAGGGTGCTGCAATTGATGAGTCTAAAGCGAGAAGAATCTCAGTTGAAGAAGCTACTCGTCTTCTTGCTGCTCAGAAATTGGCTAAAGAAATTTCGACTGCTACAAATTCCGCAACTGGTACAACTCCTCCCATTCCTGCAAGTCATCGATTGAATGATTTCAATTTCGGCATTACAGCTACAACATATGATCAAGACCGTTTCATACGAATTACCAATAGCAGCTTCAAGAGTCATAATGCTAACCATGGTATTCACAGTTTCGAACAAGGCGGTTCAATGAATGCTGAGTGCAGTAGTCGTTCTGAGAGATCGAGATTGAGATTGAGATTCGATGACTTGAGTGGCGAATTGTTCTAGGCAAGCGATGATTGATGATGGATACGAATATTGCGAATTGATAAATGGATAAGATATAATGGGAAAGAAACAACTCCTCGAAGTTCTGAGATACATGCCGCTATAAGGGTTGTGAAATGGAGGTCAAACGAGTTGTGCCACATATTCAAAGCCAGGGAGACTCTTAACTAGTTACTCTATGGAGAATTGGACATTAACGTGGACATCGCAGGTAGTCTAATTCATTAGTTAAGCATATACAAAAGGATCTTTGGTTCTATTGATTGATCTGAAAATTCCAGTTTCTACTCAGGTGGCTCTCTCTACTCTATCCATTACTACATGACCACGTGCTAGTGGCTAGCGTGGATAACGCGAATTTATTGAATAGATTCACTTGCGAGAAATAGTCTGTAGATAAGATTTGTGGTTTTCTTTCCCTTCTGTTTTCTATGGCTGGGTAAAGTCTTTGACCGCCGAGAAGTTCCCGGTAGAATCCAGAGAAATACTTTGAGGGCGAATTTTGAGTCTTTAATATTTTCAAGTCGGTTTTATCTAGAAGTCACCGTTGCTCTCCCTTTTGCACCAGTTGCCACCTCGATTTACTTCCCTCTCCTTCCCTCTCACACTTCTCTCCAGCTTTGCAGTATTACGTGCAAGTTGAATTTATCTCGTCGGATATCCAATCTAAGTGGTATGTTATCGTTTAAATTCATCATGTGTATTGAAATTCTGACTTGCCAATCCCCTCTAGATTCCACAAACAAGATGTATTCCCTGTTTCGCGTTCCCAAACTACATTTCAACCCTCAAGTACATACCGAAAGACTCATTGTTTTCCTGGCATTTCGCAAAGACTTCTTATTGATGTCCTATGGTGACCTCCTTCACTATGACAAAAAGAAGAATCGAGACGAATTATTGAAATCTTTCGATCCTCAATACATTGAACAACATCTACATGGAATTTCATTCAAACATATGTGTGATCTAGTCAAGGATATGTGGACCGCAAGATACTTCCATCCCAATTCGGAAATAACTAGGTTTTTCGAGGGCGCCTCCTTTGAGCGACAGCAAGATCCTGCTTTTCGAAGACTTATCAATGTTCCACCATTAGGAGAGGCATTGGAAAGTGATATCTGGCGATTGAACCACCAGCCATATTATAAGCCGCGTATCACCAAATCTGGCAGGATTAGAAAATTGCATTCAACACGTCTACGTTTTTTGCCAATTAGGGAACCCTTTGGTCCCGATCTTATGTTGAACTTTTCACCAGAATCCGGTCCTTTCCAACCTTTCCTTGGTCCTTACGAAGATGATTATGAGTGCAGCACAGCGCTTCCCTTCGCTCTTCAACATTCCATCCTCACGACACTCCAAGATCTCACCGAAGAATCTCTATTTAGCTTCGCATCCCGATACTTTCCTGGCTACCTAGCTTTGAACTTCAAAACTTGCCCTAAGTCTATGGAGCTAAACACCTGGAGATCGCATCTACACATGAACGCTCCTTACATCCGGCAAAATCTCACCTCTGGTTTTGTTATTGACGACTTGCATTTCTTTTTGCATCGTTTGGAAACAATAATAGACCTAATTGTGCGTCGGAAACAGGGTAAGCAGACTGAATCCACTCTCAGTTTTAGGATGGATCAATGGCTAACATAATCAGGGATTCCTATTGAAGCAATCAATAGTATGTGCGCAGATAGCATTTGCTTGGCAAGAGCTTTAGGAGACCCACGAGCATTTCTGCTGGGAATCATACAGGAAAAGGTGCTCATGGTTTCGGAAACACTGTAAGCCATTTATCAATATATATCGTTTCTCTCACATGCTTTGAGTTTCGAAATATTCCTCCTCGCTTCTTGATAAAGCCATTACCGGTGCTACGAACTAACTCATTTTTTCACACTAGGCTACAAATACAACCTCTACCTCTCCATTTTTCCTCCCTTGAAATCGGTCTGACGAGGAAATGTAACCTTCAGATCTTCATCCAGGCCATATCTGCTTCACGCATCCTCATACGCTCCGCAGAAGGAACAATACTTTACTCGGAGAGATACTATGAAATTACTAACATGCTACATCGCTTAGAAATTTATAATGAAGAGAAGCGCGCACCTCCGACCTATGCCCCTTTCTATTATTGATACTAAAACTCAGAGCATTTATCGATCGACTGGGAGACTTATGAGCAAGAATCAAACGAATGAAGTGTCTGACCTTTGGTCTTCCGTCTATTATCGAGGAGCATAATGAGCAGATTTCGAATGATGATGAGAACACTGAAGCATAAAACCATCAGTAGAATAGTGAGAGGAGTTAGTTTCTTTTGCGAGATAGATAAATCCTTGGTGGAACACTTGATTTTTCACTGGTGTCAGATCGAGGATTGTGGGTGGCTCGAGTAGGATGATGAAAAATGGATGTAAGTGAACATCAACGATACTTTAATGGATACGGAAATTCATTTATTGAAAAATTCCTTCCATTAAGTGATATTTTATCTAAAGATGTTGTTCTATAGATTGGCAAAAATGCAAACGAATTTTAAGATCAGTTTACTAGTTCTTGAGAAATGCAAAATTCCCGGATTCTGAAATGCTTTTGATTCGATCGCTCGTGGCCCAATAATTCAGAAGACATCATAAAATAAGAAAGGACATATTCCCGCAAAGGAGATCATGGAAGAATAAAAAATGGACTACGAATGATAGGCTTCTCAAAAACTATGAGATAGGGGTGAGATGACGGGAAGGAATAAAAGCCGCTTTGATCCTAAGTATGTTTTTTTACTACAGGCAATATCTGAGAATAAGGAGACTTTCTCACATAGATAATAATCTTTAACATCTACTCGCTTTCACGGCGGAACAACTAGGTTTTGCCCTTTATGTTATATCGGTTTCTTGTTTTTGAACTAATCGTCAGTTAGACTTCACAATACATTCTGAACAAGCCCGTAGTCAACCTCTCTATCAATGTACCATAAAACTTCTTTGTACTTCTTAGAGCATCCCAGCCTTCATGGCCTTACATATCGAGTATCAGGGTTCAGTTGGCAAGAATCAAATTACAGAGATGTTTGATGCTTGATGTGGAGCTCTTTCAATCTACTTCACACGTAGTTGCTTCTTTCATCATTGGTTTTAGGAAATTTCTTTTTGTAAGTGATCCAATCAATAATTACCTTTCCACCACTTCCACCCTAACCATATAAGCAGATGAAAGTACTCTAAAAATGATCACACGAGATTTCAGCCAAAACATTCCAATACAAATTAAGTCCTCCAGACTTCTCAGCATTAGCACAATTCAATATGGACGGTGGTCTTCTTTGTCTCTGCGACATCTGCTGTACTGAAGACATGTCAGAAAACTCAGAAAACTCACTATCGCAGTCGCCAGATGACGGTGCAAAACAAACGGAAGAAGAGCTAGATAAAACGTATGGCCACTCGTGCGCTAGCGTCCTTGAATCTGAAGAGGATGACGAAAGAACGAATCAAAATTTAGACCACGAGTATGAGTTTCTTGAGAATAACTTGAGAAAAATAGAGAATAGAAAGTTTGGACGGATTTCGGATGATGAAGATGAAGTTATGGAGAAGAAGTTCGAAGAAATGGATAAGAGGAATGGAGAGGGGTTTGAACGCTACATGATGTGGCTTTCGAGGGGCGGGCATGGGAGCGACAGCAGTAGTGACTGTGAGATGGATGTCGATAATAATGATGTGAGTGGATTTGAGAGTGACAGAGATGAGAATGAGTACCAGGATACCGGTGATGGTGATTGGGAATGTTCTGCTGAAGAGTTGGAAGAGGCTATGTGTGAGGATGAGCTTTTAAGGTCATTGTATAGTGACGGTGGACATATGATGGAGTGCTGTATATGAAATCTACTTGACGAACAAACCCAAGATGAAGGAGGTAATCTCACGTGGGATGACGAGAATCGGACAAATCATTGAAGTCTCTAAATATGACACACCCTATTATGCGCTGCAGAAGCAAGTTGAAAATGGGCTATTTATTTATTTTTTGGTTCCAATCCATTTTTGGAAAATTGAACTTGTTGTACGATGTACTTATTATGTGGTGCCGTGCTGCCATCTCAAGATTCTAGTACGGTCAATTCCTGTTTCTTGTTACTTATTAAATTGATATTCACGCTTTCCACAAGCCGAAAAAGTACAACCACACCAAGTATCTACGCATTCACGCTCATTGAAATTCATTCACTTCTCCATTGTAGAATCCAAAGATGCCGGCTCCCAAGCCCCATAAATTACAGAAACCAAAAAGGAAAGACCCAGGCACAATTCTCAAAAGGTCGCTTTCCTCCATTACTGTATCTTTGGCAAGATTTAGAAAAAGAAGGCCATCAATTTCAGGAACAAAAACTCAAAGCTCGGTGATCACAGCTACGCATGAAAACATATGTGCTCTTGGTCAAAATCGTGTTTCTACCAGAGTGCTCATCGAGATCAAAGAATATTCACCATCATTAGAGATCTCTATAGGATCTATCATGTCAATGAACCCAGAGACAAAATACACAGGCTGCTGGAGTTCGGGCACAAAATCTACCTCATCTCTTTCGAGTGGTTCAAACATGGAGACTGATATGCACATACCTCGAAAATTCCTTCGACCCATCACTCCTCTGTCGTCAGATGCAAGTTCAGATGATGAACTCCAGGGCCGCAATTTTCATTTCCCTGCAAAACTACCTGAATTTCAGAGAATGAATATGCAGGATGATTTTATAAAGAGTCTGATAAGAAAGCTCACGAGAGAGAGGCGAGAGACAAAGTTGGTATTGCGAGGCTCAAAGAGACACAGATGTCTGGCTACGGTGAGAAGAGTTATGGATAGTGGGTGGATCATTCAGTCGCAGGTTTTAGGAAAGCTCAAACAAGGGAGGAAAAGGAAGTTGGATGAACAGAGCATCTAGCTGGATTTTGGTGGTAGCTTTATGCGTATATTTGATCAGGGAGTTGGAACTTGCCATACTGTCAGTTACCGCATGATAGAAATATCAAAGTTCACCCCTGCTGATTACTTCAAATGTTTTGATCGATTTGTTGCACTTTGCATGACATATCAATGGTTCCTTATATCTAAGTTTCCACTCCAGAGTCGACTTACTTTTGGTTATCGGTGACGAAGTGAACCGATTTGCAGAATCTGGACTCTATAAATTAGATCTCGTTGACGTTTTCCAAATGATCTCTCAGACTCAAGCCGGTACTCCCGGTTGATCATTGAACCAGTCCTGCAACAATCCTCCATTCCAACATGCTAGCATATATACGTACAATCTGATGCTTACATAATGTTACGGGTCTGGGGATGTCTATTAAATGGTATGCGGCCTATGAATACTGAAACGATGAAGTGCAAATTTTGTGAAATCTCTCATTAGTTGTATTGCAGTGTATCCGATAATATGTTCACTTTTCAGACTTTGTCACTATTGGAAGCTCACTAAAAGATAGATAAGTACATCTAAACGTTAACATTGATGAAGAGTTTAAACTGTAACGTGATGAATGTATCGGTGATTTCTGCTCTTTCCTGCCCAACAACATTTAAACCAATGAACAGAAATGCACTCTTCCCGCACACAAGATCTCCGGGCAAACAGAAAGAGTGAAAGATACCAGTAGCCAGTAACTCCAGAATAATAGAGATGAAAACACTCCCCCTTATTACCATTAAGTAAATAAGGGTGGAAAAAATAAAATAAAAATAAAACAAAACTCCGCCTACAAACAAATCCAAACCCATCATAAGGAGTTTAAGATTTAATCTACAGATATCATTGACCCCAATCGCTAACACCTCCAAGCTATTTATCACAAAAAGTATTAACATATTGGAATTAACACAAATCGCCGCAGTTCTCCACTCGTTCGACCCCCAGTTTTCGCTTTGTTAATCAACACAGCGTCACCAATCGAATTGTATATACGACGAATTGCTAAGCGAGGTGCAGTGAAGAAGCGCCCCATACATTTACAAAAGAAAACTTGCGCTCTCGAGAAATTGGATCGGGGGTATGTGGGCGTTTGCTGGAAGGTTCGTTTGCGTATTTGTGTCGTGTTGCAAAGTAGACATTAAGCGAGGGGTTGGCCATTCTCCACTTTGACTTTCAAAAATAATGAGATCATCAATTTGCATGTGAGTCGATGGAATCGGTACGAGTGAAATGCTTATTTGCCTTGCAGATTGCGAAAATAGGGTCACGATCCATTAAATCCTTTTAGCGATACTAATATCAACTTGGGTATTCACAGTACATTATAACATTAGAATGTCGAGCGAACACGAGAGCGCTTCTCGAAGAAGTTCCTGTAAATATTGACTTTATTCAGGGCCCAATAAGCGTAGTGGAAATTTCGAGCTGTTCATTAATCTTTCCTTTACTCAAGAATTACTGAGCTCTTGGTGATTCTTGTTGTAGTCTGTCTATTAATGTTCCATGCCGAAGATGATTCAATTATTGTTTCAAGGTTATCGTCACGCGTTGGCAATAGGAAACACATAGCTTGATTCTAAGTTTGGTGAACTCTGTGTATCTTCAAAAAAAATGCCATTCTCGAATCTTATATTCTTCAAAGGACAAATCTAAGGACTTAATCTCTTTGGTGTTCTTGGGTAATCGCAAACCAAATGCACACTTGGCAAATTCAAATACCAAGCCACAACTCTATCCAGACCAATTCCTCCGCCACCGTGAGGTGGTACACCGACACTCTTAAATACATCGACATATTCTTTGATACCAGGTTGGTTGGGGTCCAAGCCCTTGGATCTAATTACTTCCTCCAGTTGCTCTGGTAAATGTAATCGTTGACCACCACTCAAAATTTCTTGTCCGCGCATCATGAAATCATATGCATTGGTGACGGCAGGATTTTCGGGATCCGGCATCGCGTAGAATGGACGGGCATCGACTGGGAACTTGTCGAGGACATAGAAATCGGTGTTAAACTTCTTACGAACGAGTGCTCCGAGGGCCTTTTCCTGGGGTGTGCTCATATCTTCAGTGTCGGTAACATTTCTAAATTCTTCGGGGCCTTCTTCGCGAAGAAGCTTTTGACCTTCGGCGAAAGTAAGACGGACTTCCTTGCCAGCTTCGGGAAGAAGGAATTCTTCAGATGGGTAAATTGAGCGGACAAGCTCAATTTCTTCACGGTAGTTCTCGGCAAGGTTGCGGAAGATGAAGAGAAGGACACCTTCGAGCATGTGCAAAACTTCGTGATAATGTTCATCAATTTCCATCTCCAAATCAAGACCAATGAACTAAAAATATTATTAGTATGTCATCGTCTTTATAGAGTGGGATTCATTACCTCGGTCATGTGTCTTGGAGTATTTGAATTCTCTGCACGGAAAACAGGTCCAACACAGTAGACTCTCTTTCGGCCTCCGGCGATTTCAAATTGTTTGTAGAATTGTGGGGATTGGGCGAGATAAGCTTCTTTATCGAAGTATGGCATTCTGAATACATTTGCACCGCCTTCGGAAGCAGCTCCGATCAAGCAAGGAGGGTGAAATTTCTTGAAGCGATGGCTTCTCAGATAGTCGCAGAAGTAGTCCTCGACAGCGATTCGGATGTCAGCGATAGCTTGGCTGACAGGTGCTCGTTTGTGCATAGCGGGGTTGTTAAGGTGGGAGGCCAGACTGGCTGTTGGGGTGCCTTCTGTGACACTGAGACCTATACAGATGTTAGCTTATTAGTAGTGGTCATTGTAGCTTATTTACTTACCGGCAGCAGCTTCACTAAGATCTTCTTCCTCATCCAACTTGCCTACAGCTCTGCTCGCTGGTCCTAATCCCAATCCCAACATCTCGGGCGCTGCAGCTACTAAGTAAACCTTTCCGAGATGCAATTCGAAATTCGAAACCTTTGTACTCTTAACGGGCTCCAATGGTTTCTGCACAACAGCCTCAACCGCAACAAAACTCTCCAACTTTAACCCTCCAATCCATTTGACCATTTGTTTGCTAACTGGCTTCCCCTCCGCGCTGGCACTCACAACACCCTGGACTGTCCAGTTGCCCTCCTCTCTCAGCTCGACGAACGCCATCTTTGCTCCTTGCATTCGTGCATTTTGAATCCATGCGCGAACCTTGATTGTCTTGCCAATGTGCTGTTCTCCGATCTCCCTTAGATGTACACTTTCGGCTTCAATCTTAGTGGTATGTTTAATTTGTCCGTAATTATCTTTCGCAAGATCTTCGGCGGCAGCAGATCCAGCGGCAGCTTGTTTAGCAGCTTGCTCGGCGGCTTTGCGTGCCTTTTCTGCTTCCTTCTTGGCTTTGGCTTCTGCTTTCTTTGCTCCTTTCTTAGAGGGTTGTGCGGGGTCTTCACCGGTAGGTGGGGCCCCACCAGCTGCCATGGCGGGGTCGGTTGGAATTTCTTTACTTGGTTCCGCCATATTTGCGAATAGCTGTAATACCGAGTGGTGTTGAGTAACGACCTTCGCGTTTATAAATAAAGTAAAAAAAGATTGAGGGGTAACTTTTGTATAAAGTTGTGGTCATGTTATGAGTAATGCGGCAAGAATTTTAGCGCCAAGGTCATAGCTTTTTTTCTGGCAGGGATCCTAAAATCAACAACTTCAATCATGGGAACGTCATCGCCGACGTTGTTGTCTCTATTGTTTCTTGAATATAACACATTCTAGCTGCTGAGAGAAGCACATTCAACAGTCACTTCAAAATGTAGGCAAAGAAAGTCATTATCATATCGACTTTAGTTGATATCATAACACGTCCAGCCACCACCTCAACTGCAATCTTTGCCCGGCTTATCATGATGGATTGATGCGGTTTGTGACGAAACAGGTACCCTCAACCCGCTGCGAAGAGTCATTAGGGGAACTTACAGATACATAAAACTTGTCTACTTCCCTAGCTAGAGTAACAACGAGGTCTGAAGGCCTTTCTGGGCTTTCTGGTTTGCTGGGAACAAATGTCTCCCCTGAGTTAAGCACTCCTTCAGAATGCATTTCTTACCAGATATCATTACCTCTCTTGAGTTTAGTGCCTTTACTGATTTTGACAGTGCTCCTCTTGAGGTGAATGCTGCTTCTGGATCAATTCTTTCTCCTGGATGGATTGGTTCTCAGGAGTCGTTCGCTCGTTCGTTCTTGGCACAGTGTGACTGCTAGGTCAAACACACTCTCTAATTTATTCAGCACTTCCTATTTGAATTTTTTCTTCAATCGATCTATTTTTTTCTTTCTGAATCTACTGCCTGCACTATATTGAGAAGTTTCTCTAAGCTCGGAACTCTTCTTGAACTGATTAGTTCTCCTTTTAAGTCAAGGACTTCTCTTAAATTAACTGCTAAAGTCTGTATTCAGACGCCATAAACTAATGAGGAATTCCAACAAGCATTCTTTTGCCAAATACCTTTTAAATTCACGAATAAATAAGGATTTATTTATCAAGTTTGAACACAATTTTCGAGTAGTTCTACTTGGGAATATTCTACCTGCGATGGATAATTTTGCGCATATGTCCTCTTCTCCCGTACTTCTAGATGACCGACATAATCATCCCATTCATCATTAACTTTTCCCGAATCCTTTTCCCAAAGAGAACATCAAGCAAGTTTATAAGCCAATTGATACTTTTTACAAAACAAAAAAACACTACTTGAGTGATATGCCAGAACATTACAATTCGACAGTAGGGACTCTGAACGTCGTGCTCATTGGTGAGCAAGTTCCCTCCTCACTGCTAGATTCCTCAATCTGGGTGAAATCTTGGGGACTGCTACAGATATAGATAGTACCCGTTTGGTTGGAAAATCCGTTAAAATTTGTCGCTGTAACTGAAGTATAAGCTGTAATTATAGTCAGTCAACCATCAGGAAAAGCGGGTCGGTCTGATTTTTTACCTCCCATATTTTTGTACACCAAAAAATCCCCAATTTTAACTTCGCAACCGAAAGTGGTGCTCCGACTCACACAATCTGTACTATCACATGTTGGGCCCCAGATCTTGTACGTGTGATTCCCAGTCTTGCGTGCCATCGTGGTATTTAATTTGCTTCTGATCAATGTTGGCATAAATTCTTCCTTTTCAATAAGCCCATTCATAAAGTTTCCGTATATACCATCGTTTTGATATAACATTTCTAAAGTTTTGGAAGATTCTATCGTCGTTGACACTCGGCGTGCTATAATTTTGCAAACAAGTGTGAATGCGCTGCGCGCATAAAAACGTCCAGGCTCTGCAATGAAAGTTGTTTGCTCTGGAAATGCTGCTTCGGATATGGCGCTAGATACAGCTACGGCCATTTTTTCAAATGCAGATTCTGTGGACTGAAAGCCGCCGCCAATATCGACAATTCTCAAGGAGAATCCTAAAGATTCTGCAATATCCCAGACCACTCTGGAATGTTCAACGGCTTTTCGAATCACTGCAGGGTCTGAAGCACCCGATCCTTGACATAAAGTTAGCTTCTTAGCACATCATCATTATGGGAGGGCTCGCTACCAATATGAAAACTAGTTCCAACGACGTTCATACCGAGTCTTTTTGCGCGTACGAGAAGTGCTTGAGTCGATTCCAGCGGCGCACCGTATTTGTCTCCTAGAGCAACAAGAGCACTGTTATCATTTGCAAAAATTCTAAGCATCAGTTGTGCGTTGGGCATGTATTTATTTATGCTATCCAGCTCGTCGAGGTTGTCAAAGGTTGTCCTTCTGACGCCGACATTGTAGGCAAAAGCAAGTGCTTCGGGTGCCTTGCATGGATTTGCAAAGATAATGCTACCAGGATCAGCACCCAATGATAGGACAGTATGCATTTCCTCAACGGAAGCGCAGTCAAATCCAACGCCAAGTTGCATGAGTATTCTCAGCATGACAGTGTTAGTATTGCATTTAACGGCTATTTTTGAACATCAGTTCCCTAGAATACAAGAATAGCTGAGCTTCATCTCACCGTAAAATGGCCGGACAAAAGGCAGATGAGATACCCAAAGATCATGTTGACGCCGAATCGCTTCTATATCTACAACGAAGAATGGATCGTTGAAGCCAATTATATGTGGAAATTGTTCTATGTGAGCAACATGTTGGTATATGGTATTATTCAATAATTGTTCCGCGGATTCTGGTGATTCTCTGAAAGTACTGGTAGTTAAATCCGACATAGCTGAAAGATATTTGTTGATTCCACAGGAATTCGAGTCTGAAGCACGCAGCATCTTCGTGAGTTGGATTTTGTAAGATTTTATGACAATCAATTTTAGGGGAGACCCTGTACGTATTTGTGCCACACTAAACTTTAGACCTACAGGGTACACTAAATCTTAGATATTGGCTACACCAAATCTGAGATCTATGTCTCACATCATACAGCTCGTACCGAAAATATATGTCTTACTACGGGAAATTTTACTTGTGGCTTAATACCTTGACAACTGCACTTTATAGAATCCTGAAATTTTGGATATGGCTGTTACAGACATATAAATGAATTCTCTTTTCATTTGTTACGAATTTTGCAATGGCCAACAGAAAAAATTAACGCGGCCAGTTGAAGAAAAGACGGCGGCAATTATAGGTCATTTTCTCAGAGATGACATGGTGGCACCTCTTTCAATTCATTTTATATTTACTTTATAAGGTTCTGCCAAAATTCCCGGCATATTAGCCACGGGTTGTTCAAGTTGAGGTTTATCTATTCAATTTTGAAGACATCATTGCCATGGCGAATAAATCAGAAAGATGAAATGTCAACGCGGAGCAGACACTATCGGAGTGAGACAACTTTCTTCAGGGGTATTACTCTTGCAAAAACAACCTTTATGAAGACCATTGAAGCGGATCTTGGAATCCAAGAATACTAAATTCATGCGCTCTAGATGTTAATGCTGTCAATACGCTTCAATAAATTTCAGTTCAGGGACTCTAAAAAAAAAAATAGCAGCCGCGGCCGTGAAATGTGTAAGTGATGATTCTGCCAAATTACTATTGGAGTATCAACAAATTTCCAAGGAAACATGACGAATATTTTGATGTTGCACAGTGTTCCTGCCTATTGTTGAAGAGTATACCCTTATTGGGCCTGACAATCACGCCAATTCATGGGGAAATACATACTATTTAGAGAAGATCGATGACCATCTGAAACATTTCCATTTTTTCAATGCCGATCAATGCTTATCCTCAGGAAATTGCTTCCGTTTGTGGCCCGTGTTACAGTGACTTGATGAATGGTCGACAGAGCAACATTGTCAATCTACATGAATATTTCTACGTCACATGGTCCAAAATCAGTTTTAGACATTGAGGTACTAGGTACACAATAAAAGAACAGCCCATTACAAATAAAAACTACATTCGTGAAGCGTCGGTAGAAATGAATGCACACGTAGCCATCAATGAATTACGAATTTGTTTTATGCAAGAATTTTTGCAATTGTGGAATTAAAATGCTATCTACAAATCTTTGAATAGTACTCAGATTTCTTCAAAATCTTCGCGCTAAACTACGTTTCCATCACCCCATATTCCTGCCTATTCAACCCTTCTTTTTCCCGAATCAAATTTTGATAAAAAATATTCATCTCATCCGATAAATCATTTCCCAGCCATATGCAGTCAATCTCAGCAGCGGGGATTCTCAAAGCTTATTCGCCCTTGTCCTTCAAAATGCTCTTCCTAGTTCCCCATCTCGACCCTTTTCATTCTTTTTTTTTTTTTTTACCTCACCTACTACAATTTTCCCTCCAAATCCGACCCTGATTCCTCCCTCAGAGCTATCTGAGCTTATTTCGATAGCCTGTTCCCAAAACACCAATACTCTAAAGCTTGCGAGTATTCAAATCCTCCCATTTTGTCACAGCATCTTGTGGAGACGGCGGTGAGCGACGAGCTTTGCGTAGACTTCTTACTACTTTTGAATGATTGATCTTCATTGCATTCATAACATCAGAAGTAGACGGTGAGTTGTTACTAATGGGGCTTCGTCTGCTACTGCTGGGAGATGTAGCTACAGACCCGGTCTCGGATGCCCTGCTTGCTGATTTCAACAACTTTTGATGTCGAGTCAGGGAAGTTCTTCGTTGGCGCTCGGACAATGGAATGTCAACCTCCATTTCATCATCAAGATCCATTGCGTCTCCATCGTCGAAGTAACCAGAAGTATCATTGGTTAATTCTGTCGGGATTTGAATGGGGGCAGGTGAGGTGTTTGTCATGCATGGAGAGACAGGATCGTCGATTTCCATGGAATCTTCATCGTAAACTGGATTAGGAGCAACGATTGAAGGAGTGTCAAGCATAGCATTTGGAGTTTCATTGCTAGCTGAGACGGTTCTGGCTCCAGCCCAAATATCTGGAGTCTTTTGTTCGGGTTTCTGCTTACGGAGACTCTCATATGGCACGTATTGACGAATCTCAGGCGCAGAAAGGGAGTGATTTGGGGCGCCGTTCCGTGAACTACTATGACCCTCAGAATATGACCTTGATCTAGGTTTGGGCTGTGTACATTGAGACTGGTAAAGGCTCTTCCATTCACCATTGGGAGGTGTGTCAGATGTAGAGTAACGACGGCCTGTGGTGAAATCCTTGAGCTTGGGCACAGAAATGAATCTCGAACCGGCATTTGTTGGTTGTGCAGCCTTGTGGTTCTGGATTGGAGCAGGTGCGCCCTTTGGTCGACGGAGAGCCGATGGGTTGTAAACGTTGCTCTTTCCTCCATGCTTGGAAGTTGAGGAAATCATAGTCATGTAAAGACTTTTCGTAGGACGTGGTGTACGACTGCCAACTGTAGGTTGCGCGACGTTTGATGGACGGTTTGGCTTTGGGGCCGCGGCCTTGGGAGATTGATTGGTTTCTCCCCGTGATTCAGGGAGACACTCATTAGTACTGGGCGATTTCGAAGAGCTGCTTTGAGTTGTAGATATGAGCCCGTCCTTATTGAGAATCGGCAACCCAATAGCCGTTCTAAACCAATCGCTCACCAGATCCTCGTCTGTGAACTTCTGAAGATCACTCATCAGGCTCAATGATGGCGAGAAAATCTTATCCATCCACAGTTCATTGACAATATGCTGCAGTCTACCAAGGTCAACTCCATACAGCTTGCAAATGTTCTTCAAGAATTCTCTTCCGAACATTTCAAGCAGAGGCAAACTTTCTAATCCCCAGCTGTAGCTGTTTTGTTGCCTGCGTGTCAGCGTGGAGAAGCGAGTGCGGAACATGAGAACTACTGAAAGACGCTCGAAGTTCTGAGCTGGGTCTTGATGCAATGGCAGTAGAGACCTCAGTTGTTGAATGTCATCCTGTTTGGATGCTTCGGGTTGTTTGGGAGCCTCGATTTGATTCGAAGCAAGAAGGTGTGCAACATATTGCTCCCTGTTCCTCTCCCGAAAAATGTTCTCTTCAACCTCGCGTTCGGCATTGAATTTTCTACCAGCTTTGCCAAATTTTGCAATCCAACTTTGTAGATCCATCTTGTATCTGGCTGTGACCAAAGAGTCGAAGTGGAAGTTGATAGAAGTTTTTGAGTTTTGTTTGAAGTTGTTTGAAGTTGTTTGAAGTTGTTTGAATAACTTGTGAGTGTAATTTGATATCGAAATTTGGGTCGATGAGAGACTTTATATGTTTTGAAAGTGTCTTTTGACAAGAAGCCAAATGAATGGGATATCAAATTCTTCGATGGAGGAGCAAGACCTTAATATATGAATGGGGACCAAGAACGACAGGTGCTAGTGTATGATTTGCTTATCAAATCGCCGTGTGTGTATGTGTTTACGGCGTTGGTATGGTAGGGTGAATATGTCAGCAAAATGTCTTCGGTGCAAGATCTTTGCTGCAGTGAGAGTCGTATCAACTAGTTTCTGTCTCTTTCTATGGTGGGAGCGATAGCAGACTTATATACTCAAGACATTTTCAACATAATATCCTAGTTACGGTTCAGACCGTACCAACTACTTGATGTTTCTCAAATTCGCGAGCCAAATGCTTACATTAGCACGGTATTTTCAGTAGAATATCTCTACTGTAGTTCAGACCGTACCAACTACTTGATGTTTTTCAAACTCGCGAACGAAATGCTTACATTAGCATAGTGTTTTCAGTAAGCTATCTCCACTACGGCCAGAACCGTATAAACTAATTGATGTTTTTCGAACTCGCGCAACATTATGCGCGACATCATTCTTATAACAGCACAATACTTTACCAAAACCTCTTTCCTACACTGCAGACCGTATTTGCCCCCTAAAGTGCCTTATAATTTCGCTACGGTTGTCCCGATTCCCAATGTGCCATCACATCATACCCAGAAAGCGTGCCTCCCAATATCCAGGCAGCTATCTATCTACAACCCTAAGATTCACCGTATATAGCTCGGTTAATTCACTCTAACTACTCACTCCAATTATTCGAGAGAGGGTAGGTATGATACATCATTCTAAGAAAGTGTGACTAGGCTATCATCGAGGAAATGGAATGTTGAAACTGGTTGTATAACTAAACTAGATGAAAGAAAGCGTAGTACTACCCTGACGGTCACAATCGACGATATTGCTTTTTATCTAGAGAGGCAAGTAATGTTAAAGGAAGAAATGTCTAGTTCCTACTTACATACATTTCACTACGCAACTAGCGCTCTCGCTAAATCCCCACAGTAGAAATGTGCCGTGGGTCATTCACTCTCGTGCAGACAACAACCAACCAACTACATAGCTAACAATCACGAAGAAAAAAACCACATGATATCACAATCTATTACCAATCCTTCCTATCCGCCGTGAGAAATCCAAAGGTTCCACAAGATACACACGCAAATCCCATCCATTCTCATTCTCATTCTCATTCCCCTCCTATCCTATCCTAACCAACCCATCTCTCCACCCACCAGCCCGAGCCTTCAAATCACCAAAACGAGCAGGAAGCATTCTCCCGCACAAGCAAAAACAAAAACCAAAAAAAAAAAAAAAATCGCAAGCCTCCCTCGGTACCCCCACTTCGAATATTGCGAATCGCGTAATCTCCCCAACGACCCGTCCAAAGCAAACCATCAGGCGACAAGATCCGAGGAATATGAATCAGGGGACTGGAAGCACCCAAAGATTCATATATCCATCCAACCTACTAATAATAATTAACTTACCTCTACTTCATCCACAACCTTCCCCTTTCGCATTCTCTGTTCGCTCCAAGCTCAATCCCTCAATCTAACTCAATTAACTTGTTTCCTCCCATCTCCTCACTCGCCCGCTCTACAATCAACACCAAATCCCCACGCTAACAACTGGCCACTCAAAAAATAATTCCCTCCAACCCCTAATCCACATACACCCTCCCCCCATCCCTCCCTCCCAATCTCACAAAATTTTCATATCCTCCTCTCTTCCTCTGCTTTCCGCCCACTGAAAAATGGCCTACCAACCCACAAAATCCCAGCATCTTCACAAACAAAGTACGATTCCATCCAGCATCAACTACTTGCCTATCCAACTTGCAATCCATTCAATTCAATTTAATACCTTAAGATGGACTCAGATACAAAACACCATATACTCATCGATGCAAAACTCTTCAGATTACATCACATCACACCCGTATCTCAACTCCCCTCACGTTTCAACCACCAAAGATTTGACATAATATGTAAATTGAAAAGAAGCCCCAAAGTTCTACATACATACATGCATACATACAAACAGCAAACGTCCACTATTAATCATTACCACAGGCATCATCAAAAAGAAGTCAAGGGTAGAATGATTCCCTCCTTGCCTTCTTCCGTTGCACTTTCTCCATATCTCCAATCTAGCCAATGTCAATCTAGCTAGGTAAATGCAAGTGAATACCAAACCCAAGCCAAAACCCAAACCATGCGAGGACATACATGCCAATTAAGTTCAAACCAATCCATTATGTAACCTCCAAACGCCCAGAAAAATATCAATTAGCCCTCAAAACTTCCAATGGAAGTATGTCACTCTCAAAACCCTTCTTGCCCAATGAATTCATGCAACGCTATTATGCATTTAAGTTATTTACCCCCAACTCCCTATACACCGTACAATATGATAATTGATCAAGACTCGCTCTAGCTTATCAATCCATTAAGCAAATCTTGAAAGAACATGTCCTACCTCGACCATCAGATCAATATTCCGTTGATGGTACTTTACGCTCCGCACATGAGAACAAGTTTATATGATTATCGCCCCTCGCAGCACAAGCCAACATCATCCGATGCGGATGAAAAGCCGTAGCTGAAATGGGTGATTGACGAGCTTGATGTAAGAAGCTCGAGTATGGCTCTACTCTTGAGAGTTCTCTGCCATCGAAATTAAAAACCTTGACTGTATGGCTTCCAGTGCCACTACAGATAAAATTAGTATTAATTCAAGGAGACAGAAAGGAAGTAAACTTACACAGCAAATACTGGAAGATGTTCATGGGTGCTTGCAGTACGTAGAGTATCCTTCGTAGCCTGAATAACTCGCAGTGGTTTGTCCATTCTAATATCCCAAAGTTTAACTTTCCCGTTACGACTGGCGGACAGAAGCTCTCTTTGACCACCTCGTTGCATATGCACACTCTTGATCCATACCCTGTCAGATTCGTCTTTCCATTTCTTAACCATAGCTTCTTGTGGCTTGTTTCTAGCATCAAATACTCTTATGGCTCCATCACCAAAACCTGCCACGAAAACATTACCTGTCATTTGATCAGAAGTCAAGGACGTGACACAAGAACCAGACCGAGCATTAATATCCACGACACAAAGCTCTGGCGCCGCAGCCCACACTCTGATCACCTTTACATCACCGGCTACCAGAAGCTTTCCAGTAACTTGTTGCCAGTCAAATACCATTCCAGAATTGACGTTACTTGGGACGAGATGTGTCAAAGCTCTCCATGCCGAAGCGACCTCAATCTTTTTGTCAGAATCATAATTCCTATAGATACGAATGACACCATCCGAAGACCCCGTCAACAAGAAGGCTTGGTCGTCCTCATTGATAAATTGGAGATCGCTAATTCTGGAACCTTCCGGATTACCATTTGAAAATCGGCTTAAACGGTCTTGCTTCTTCCAATCCCAAACACAAATCGTATCGCGATCATCAGACACAGCAAGATGATCTTCAAATTGATGGAGAGTCATTTTTGTTGGTTGGCTAGAGTTATTGAAAAATCCAGTAGCATGTGTCCATTTGCCATTACCAGCGATTTCTTTCTGGGGTTGAGTGTCGCGGAGAATTGCTTCATTCCTTGATCTTCGCCAAAGTCTTTCGTTGTAATCAGTACTGCCGGGCTCCTCAGCTTCGTTTGGCTTCATTTGGGGTTCGCGGAAATATTCAATCGACCATTCCAGGAAAGTGCTTTCCAATGGTATGGTACATGGTTCTGATAGGTTTCGAGGTTGAAAGCCGCCCGATGTTGGCTCATTTGCTGCATGGTATGTGCCTGGGGTCGATGCGATGTCATTTTGCTCCGGTGGGGAGTTAAAGTCTGGCGGAAGACGTGATCGCGCTGGCAAAGAATTTCGATTTAGGCCAGGCGACTTCAAACCAGATCTTCCGGTTGAGTCAGGTGGGGTCACTTCACCAGTAGAACCACCGAAAGGTAGGGTAAACAAGTAACTAGCTGTTCTTTTAAGTAAGCCTTGCTGGCTCGACTGTGTGCTTGACAAGGTATCCTGTCGAGTAGGTGTACTGGGTCTTGTTTCCGATGTATGTGATTTCGATGCCTTTGGTTTTGCTGAGATGCGACTTATGTCATCAAATAATTTACGGGCGGCGGCCCCAACTGGCGAGCGAAGGAGTGATAAATGGAGGGCATCCACGATAATGGTTGCATTGCGCTGGACTTCAGGATGTGGATCGATTGCCATTATTAGAACGTGTTTCCAAACCACGGCAAAAATGGAATTGTGAGACAAGCCCTGAGCTGTGGCTTTGATGGTACCATCCTTATTTCTGTTGTCCATACGAGCATAGTGCAATCCCATTTTGTGATCATTTCCATCGTCGAGAGGGGGTGATTGTCTATACTCTCGTTCCTCCTGCAGCTGTTCGAATGCCACTACCCAGAATTTACTCTCATATCGATGTATAAACTTAGAGAAATACACTAGCAGTTCTTTGCGGACCATAGCATTTCCATCATTAGCTAGTTCTATAACGGTCCACGATATTGACTCCTCATTTCGAGCAACTTCGTCTGTCAGGTCGGGGATTCCCAGAAAAGTTGTCATGGCGTATAACATGGCAGCTCTGACTTCGCAGCATACATCGCGAACCAGACCGGATAATTTTGCAGGCGCATTCTCTCTGATACCTCGCCATTTCGCTTCAGGGAGATCATTCCAAAGCTGACTGATACATAGACACGCCCATTGTCGCAAGAGTGGGTTGTCTGCATTCTGCAAGTGCGTCAAACAGTAAGTCATGATATCTGTTTGGTTGCAGACATTTTGACCTTGCTTGTATCCATTGCAGAGCATAGCTAGAATAAACGCACACATAGCTTTGTGTTCAAGGCTATCCACTACTGGAAGACCTTCATTGGGCTTTAATATACTTGAGAAGTAGTTGTAGCCACTATCTTTCAACAAATCTTGCTGACATGTGAGATCAACAGCCAGTACACGAGTCCAGATAAACACCATCACGGGCTTCAATTCTGCTGCGGCTGATTGTAACAATTTCAAAACGTATGGAAAGATGCCTATGCTCAAAGCAAGGTTTACAGCCCAAGGGCCCATGTCAAGGAACTTCCCTAACAGTATCAAAGCTCGTACTCGATGCTGTTGACTAAGGAGAACTTGAAGAACAACTGGAAGCTGGTCGGGAGCTTTGTGAGTTACAGCGCCCTGCGTCAGATAAACCTCAAACGCTGTTAGTTGTTCCGTGAAGAAACTGGAGTTCTGGAATTCATAATCTGGAAGTTGTCCAGACTCCTTCATCTCTAACGATGGCAATTGAGCCAAAGCCATTTCTACGGCTAAATCCCAACTTTCCCAAAGAGAATGTTGATGAGTGTCTGGAAGCTGCGGGTATGATTGTGGGTGGCATCCATAAGCTGACATGATTCTCTGCGCTAACAGAAAGTTTCTGAATAGAGCTGCGACCATCAAATCTTGTCTGAAGAACTTCCTGAACAAGGGCCTAGGGAGGGTAGTCCAAGCTATGGTATCTGTAATGGCTGTAAAGATCCAGTTTAGCTCTCCTAGAGGAGTCCGCCTTTCTTGTAGTCTACCGGGAAGCTTTTTGGCTCGCTCTGGTGATACTTGTGATGGGAGAGGATTTTGTAGAACGAAAAACCACAAGGCCATTTCAATAGGGGTTGTTAGGCATGCTGTGAAGACATCAGCAGGAAGTAGAGGATTTGTAGGTAGGTTTTCCTTTATTCCACATGCTGCCAGGTGAATGTAAGGCTTATAGTTTGTAACTACATAATTTGGATCCTTTTTCGAATTTTCAAGCTCTTCTTGTTCATGCTTGTCAACAAAGCGATGAAAGTTATTCAGGATGTTACCGGAATCTGAACAGTCCCAAACGAAGAAAGTGGGTGCTTGAAGCCATGTTTGTAGATCATACAATGATACCGGAATGTACTGCGTATAGTTCTTGTTAAATACCCAAATTTCACCAGATGAAGTAGGCTTTGGGACACCATGGCCATTGTAATGAAAGAGAACTCGTTCTTCTTTAGCATTCCGACGAAGTGATATGCAGAACTTCTTCGTCTCTTCAACGGATGGATCCAAATATTGCTTGTATCTTGTTCGAATGGCCAATGTCTCGTATTGGGCTTGTAAGGATTTTCCAATTGTCTCGAGAGCCTTTTGTACAGGAGGGTGTGAAGGATCCTGCCAAGCCTCCAACTTTGCACCAGGTGTAGTCTTCAGTTGATCAGGCGGTTCGACTCCAATATTTAGGCATATTGCCAGTGCTGCGGACACGGTTTTTAGACGATCCTTCATCCGCCAATCCTGAAGTTCATATCCCAGTGATTTAGGGTTGCCCGTCGTTTCGTGTCGTTTATCCGTAAAGTACATATACCAGTTCTGTTGTACGATATCAGTACTTGTTTCTAAGCCTACGCCCACAAAGTCGACTCCAAGCGCCCAGCCCAGTGAAGATCGGAGGCGGCTATGTTGCGCTCGACGGAATGCTGAGCCGTTTTTGGAGACTGCAATCACACATTCACATTTCACACAGAAATAGTCTGCGCCTTCCCGATCTTCATTTGCTACGGGCGAGAAAAAATCGAAGCTTTCAACAAAAGAGTAACTTAAACTCCAAACATCAAAATAATCGCCCATGCTTCGGAAAGGAAAGGATGTTATGAGATATACGGGATAACAGTTTGCTTAGGTCGAGGGGTTGTCGGGCTGAAAGAGTGGCATAATCAAAGGTGTGGTAGACTGATGCCGGACCGAGATACCATCATTGAAGGAAAGAACAACTTACATTTGCTAGTTGCGAGACATACTCTTCAGATGCATAATTAGTTCCAAACCCGTGCCTTTCTCCCCAATCTTGTATATCTTCTTCCATATCTACATTTGTATCATCGCCCCTCGGTCCATAGTCACTCTTGGATCTTTGAAGTAATGCAGCTGGTCTGCGCCGTATTCTATCCGGCTCCGAATCGTCTTGTGACGATTCTGCGGTAGCTCCAGCCGAAGTTGTTGGCCGTGTGCTTGATCCATTCTGGGATGTACTATTACTGCGATCCAAGTTCGCCGGCGCATATGCAGATCCAGCTTCTACGCCGTTAGCAGGCTGGATTGGATCATTGCTCACAGTATGCCTCGAATTCATGGTTCCTAACGTGCCATTCATACCATTCATTGCTGGGCCTGAATGTGGCAGCTGTTGTGAGTTCGGCGCAGTGGCAAACGTATGGTTTTGAGGTTGTGGTTGTTGACCTGAAGGTGTATTTAAATTTGGAGCGGGATTTGATCGGTGTAGGTTGTGTTGTTGGCGGGGAGCTCCATGCTGAACGGCAACTGCTGTCATGATCTTAAATGGGAAAATTTACCATTCTTCAACGTGAATCGCTCATTGGATACTTCAAAGTTGCAAAATTAGATAGATTGAGGCGGTCGAGAGGGCGGTCGAGGTATCGGTAAGGCTTCACGATGAGTTGGTTGGAGGTCCGCCGGAAAGATAGTCTGTATCTGAATCTAACGACCGTTAGGTGGGAATTAACCTTCGAAAGACAGTCGCACGCGTAGATCAAGAGAGCCAACAGCTGAGTGGTGATTACTCAATGACGTACAATTGGTGAATTATATAATAACACGAGTGAAAAGAATTCAATTTCGAATCGAGGCCGAATTTATATTGTTATAGCCAAGTGAATTTGAAGAATATCTATGTGTGGAGAGGGCACCTAGGCATGTACACTGGTGGTACCTGTAAATTGTGAAAGTAGCAGTATCTTTATCACTATCATACCCTGAAATTAGATGTCACGAGCTGGGAATATTTATTAAATGCAATACAACGACCGCCTTACAAATTCGACTTAGCACAACCGAGATCCCGCACTATGTACCGACGCCACAATATCATGTGGCTGGTGTGGGCTATTTGTCTAGCTTCCAGCATGGATGACAAATCATGCAGTTCCTTGTCGTAGTGGCTCAGAACCGATGAGGTGGGATGAGATAAGCTGGCGATGGAGATGGAGATGGCGGTGCTATACAGGTTGAAAGAATCGGGAAACCTCAAACCATATATATTATGAGTAGCTATTGAGATTCTCAAGGTGAATGAAGTAGACCTTCATTTCCACTTGACCCTCTCCCCTCTTCTTCCTTCTCAGTGCATCGAAAGAACGACCTGATACAACAACGTTGCACTCATTCTCAATCTACCTGACTCCCCAGCTTTCTCCTCCACTCAACTACTAGCGATCAATATATCAACTCTGGCTGTGAATTTCGTATATTTCATACACGATGCAAGATATTGTGACCGGAATCTTGAGGTGCGCAAAGGAGATCTGATTGTTGCCTACCACCCAGAGTTTCGGTTACCAGGGAGGAAACGTAGGAATCGTTGTACCATCCAGCACCTACACGTTCGTTACCTTGTTCCAGATAGTATCTTTAACGTCCTTGGAGGATCACCGTCTACCATGCATTGGCATAAGTGTATTCAATATGTAGGTCATCATCTAGCAAGCAATTTCATAGGATTTTAGCCGCCAGAACTTTGAACCCCCAAACAATACACCTCCAATCATATGCTGTGTGTTCTGTTTCTTCTCCAGAGTAGGTGCTAGACGAAAATAGAGGGAATTGGTTTACATGAAGGTGTAACCGTTTCCCCGGATCCTCCTCAGCTTGAAAAGATCTTAGAATGGTACTGCATAGAGAAACAGAAGTGGCCAAAAACTTTATTTGTCGATCTCGTGGATACATCGCCACTGCATCGCCCAGATCTCTATCTCTCCTCATTTGTTGAATGAGGATGTAAGAAATATGACAGCATGCAGCCGGACATTTCAAGATCAAACGCCTAGCCATGATTGGGCCTATAGGAAAGCAAACGTATTTGGCCGAGCCAATCTTCTGTCCACCTATTGCAGCAATGGACGCCGACGCACTGCCAACCCGGGATTATGAATAGATGATCGCCTTCGTGAGAGATATTTGGTTGGCTGGATAAGTCGGATTGGAGGCATTGCTGCATGCTAACCAAGCGGGTGCCGACATATTTTGTAGCTACGATTCAACCCCCTTCCACATGGACCCCCTCAGAGATTCCATCCATTGTTCGAGAAGGATGAAGATAATTCTCTCTGGCGAAAAAGATGTCTGGTTCGAGGAAAAGGAAACATTGAAAGATTTATCGCTATTTTCACCGTAGTCCGAAAGCATCGCAACGCAAAGCAAGGGCCTCCAATGTCGATACTTAATTTGATAGCCCTACCCATAAATTACTTGGGTGTTAAATGAAACTTCTAACCGTCGATCGAATGGAGTAAAGTGCGCATGAGTGAGAAGATGATGAGTGGAACAGAAATGAAGGGGAAATGGCCCAGAGTCAGGGGTACATGACAATGGCTGGACGTGAACGATGAGCGATGAACGATGAACTATGAGAAATCCCACGTCGTACATCGCACATACAATACATATCCTATTAGCTTTGGGGAGTTGGGGGACATTGACGAGGCATCGGTATCGATCGCAGAAAGGTAGTACTCCGTGCACACATATGAATGAACGTGAATATGATATGATACGGGTGTACAGACGCGGAGGCTGCAGCACTGGGGAATCTTGATTCAGTTTCTTTTCCGCCATTGTGATTCCATTGTGATCCTCATCCTCATCCTCTTCCTATAAGACAAGCCAAATTGGGACGTCTGCGGTCTGTCTAGGGACGGAGGAAAAGGGCAATGGCAAGGTTCATCTCAACGTGAACCGTTTCCCCCTTTCCCATCTCTTCCTTCTGGCTGGGCAGGAAGGGAAGGCCGTTGGGTGGGCAGACAAGCAGACAAGCACACAAGCACACAATACACTTTCTTGCACGTCAATATTAAGCCTTTATTTGCACACCATTTGACGAATCTATCCATTGTCAGGGTATTGTCAGGATTGGATTCTCAACCCCTGGCACATCTCATTCCAAAATTGTGGTTCTTTGGTACCTGAACGATAAAACAAGGCGTATCACCATGCTGGACGGAGGAGCAGGCCATTAGATGCAGGGTAGTAACATTTTATACTTTGGAGTGTTTCTGTTCGACGACTCGTTAAGAGTCTGTTGGACTTGTGTCCTCCTGGGCAAGTCAGTTCTTCGTAGACTCACCCACGGTGCTTGCGTGCGTCGAGGCACGGCGGGCTTCCAGAATCCGGACAAGCGATAAAGATCAGTCGTAGGTAGATACCTAGATACGAACAGGAGACCAGGAGAGGAGACGAGACGAGACTCAACGCATTATCCACCACTCACTCACTCACTCACTCACTCACTCACTCACTCACTCCCTCTCTCCCTCCCAATTGACCCAGAAGAGTTTGTCTTGGAAGAGAGAAACTATCACATCGCATCCGATCTCATCCCATCCCATCCTGTCCTGTCCTGTCCTGTCCTGTCCTGTCCCATCCTGTCCCATCTCATCCCATCTCATCTCATCCCATTCCATTCCATGCCATCATCACGCTCCTAATCTCCCCCATTTTCATCATCGCCAAACCAAAACCACTCTAATAATCCTCGGAGCGTTGTGCTACCTTTTCTTTTTCTTCCCCAATAATTTCACCGGGTGCTTCGAATCATTCACAACACGATTCAACGGTTTATTTGCTTTTCATTTTTATTTTTATTTTCATTTTCGTTTTCACATTCATATTCATATTCATATTCACATTCACATCGTTTCCTTCATAGAGACGCGGAATAAAATACCATAAAATAAAAATAACCAACACTTCTAAATCCCAGCCATTTCTAAACAGCAAGAACCCTGGACGTTGGCTCAGACTTAATCCCTTTTCCTGAGACTTTCCAAACCAAGTTTAATAATAATCTCGAATTTCTCAAACATAAACAACAATCGTGTGTATTAAACGAATTCGCTATCTCGTCGAAAAGAAAAGCAAACATTTATCCACTTGCGCCGCCGGCATTGGGAAGAAGTGAAAGTGGTTGGCCTCGAATGGCACGATGGCATTCCTCTTCAAGAGTAAAAAGAATGCAGATAAGGCTCAAGCCTTGAGAGATGGCGGGAATGGGGCTCCTGGTTCACAATCGTCCCTCCAGAGTGAGAAAAGTCGTATGCCGCAACAAGCTGAGAGGACGACGACCCCTTCGAGCAGTGTCAACAATTCCATTACTTCGCTGCAAGGAGGCAATCCAGCGACGCCAAGCCCCGAACAATTAAACGGACGACGAGGACCAAACCCAGAGCAAGCGCAGGATCTCGCGGTGAGTGATTAGCAATATTTTTTTTTTTTTTTTTTGAAATTCGCAGATCGCAATTACCATGTTGAGATTGGATCCAAATACTGATTGATGATGTCTGTGGTATAGCTGCGAAACGGCGCGCCGCCGCCAACACAGCCAATGAATTCAAATCCCAATTCCTCATTATACCCGTGGTCGCAGCGAAGAATAACATATACAACTAATCATCCTCCTCCGTTTCCTCGATATGGCGCCGCTGTCAATTCCATGGCCTCGAAAGAGGGTGAGATATACCTCATGGGAGGTCTCATCAACAGCTCAACAGTAAAGGGGGATTTATGGATGGTAGAAGCAGGTGCAAATATGGCATGCTACCCATTGGGCACTACATCTGAGGGTCCAGGACCAAGAGTCGGCCACGCGAGTTTATTGGTGGGAAATGCTTTTATTGTGTATGGAGGAGATACCAAGATGGAGGATTCTGATGTCCTAGATGAAACTCTATACCTCTTGAATACCTGTAAGTCAGCCCGGCTACAGATTGGAAACATGCTAAAGAGTTATTAGCTACGAGACAATGGTCAAGAGCTGTCCCAGCAGGACCGAGACCGGCCGGAAGATATGGGCACTCGCTGAATATTTTGGGCTCAAAGATCTATGTCTTTGGTGGTCAAGTCGAAGGATATTTTATGAATGACCTGGTTGCATTTGATTTGAATCAACTGCAAATTCCGACAAATAGATGGGAAATGCTTATAAAGAATAGTGATGAAGGTGGACCTCCTGTCGGACAAATACCCCCCGCCAGGACAAACCACTCCGTGGTCACTTTTAATGAGAAGCTTTTCCTGTAAGTTTCCAGTAACGAAACAGTTGATAGCCCGAGCGACTGCTGATTCTTTTAGATTTGGAGGAACTAATGGCTTTCAATGGTTTAATGATGTTTGGTGCTACGATCCGATCACTAATGCATGGACTCAACTGGATTGTATTGGATATATTCCAGCTCCTCGAGAGGGTCATGCCGCTGCAATTGTCGACGATGTAATGTATATTTTCGGTGGTCGAACTGAAGAAGGTGCAGATTTGGGCGATTTAGCAGCATTCAGAATCTCATCCAGGCGTTGGTATACCTTTCAGAACATGGGGCCGTCACCTTCTCCACGCTCTGGACATAGTATGACGGCGTATGGCAAACAAATCATCGTTCTTGCCGGGGAACCAAGCACAGCAACTCGTGAAGCTCAAGATCTTGCAACCGTTTACGTTCTCGACACAAGCAAAATTCGATACCCCAATGATCAGCAGTCATCCCAACAGCCTCAACAAGCTGCTGTTAATGAACGTGTGCCTGGTGGTAGACGTCCAAGTGCAGGTGAGAAGAGTGGTCCAGGTCCGCGAAACATGGGCTCTAGGGAAAACTCCGCATTACCAGAGCCAAAGAAAGGCAACGGTCCACCCAGAGAGGGCACCAATAGCCGAAATGGTGGGCAGCCAAATGTGAATGGTAACGACTCCAACGGCATTGCTCCTGGTTCGGCTCAACCTCAAGGCCCACAACCCGGTTCGAAACTACCTAGAGCATCAATGGGACAGCCTGGTCCACCACCGCAACAACAAGTACCAAATCCTCGAGGTCCTAACGCTGGTCCTAATGGTAGAGGCCCCAGAGGTCCCCAAGGTCCTCAAGGTCCACAGGGTCCACAGGGTCCACAAGGTCCACAAGGTCCTCAGAATGCCCAGGGTCCTCCAGGGCAAGGAAGACCCAACAATCAATTTGGTCCTGCTATCGATACCTCTATGCGAAACCCCAAATTGGAGAATATTCCTCTGGCTCAACGAGCACTCTCGCCCGCACAAGAAGAAAACTCCCAGGCTCGAGAGAGTCCAGTCACCAGTGGCCCACGTCCTCCACTTCAAAATGTTTCACAGCAGGAGCACCAATCATCACAGAACCAAATTCCTCCTCAGATGCAAGCTGGAGTTCCACCACCATCACAACCACCACCACAATCACAACCCCAACAAATCGCCAAATCCATAGCAAGGCAAGATTCCGATTCCCGGCAACCTCAGCAAATGCCAAAGTCAATAAGCAGGCAAGATTCCAACTCTCAGCAACCGAGTGGCACCAACTCGAGAGCTTCGTCGAAACAAAGACAGCCTCGTGGTCAAAGTTCAGTGGATAGTAATACAGACGCTTCTTTGAGAGATGTTATGAGTCGTCAGGTGTCGCCTCCTCCGCCTACAAGACAACCAAGCAACCCTCTTAGTCGAAGGACTTCGGCCAGGGGTTCTCAAACTGTGACGTTGCTAAAGGAATTAGATGCTGCTAGAAACAGGAATGCTTGGTATGCTTCGGAGCTTGAACTTGCACGAAAAGCTGGATATACACCCAACCCTTCAACCAGTCCTATGCTAGATCAAAAAGCAGCAGAGTCTTTCGATGACGATGACAAACCACTCATTGAAGCACTTTTGGCAATGAAAGCAGAGCTAGCCAATGTCCAAGGCTCAATCGACAAACAAGCGGTTCTTGCAGCAAAACAAATTGCTGAGGTCGAAAAGCAACGAGATGCAGCCATCAATGAAGCGGTATACCATAAAGCAAAACTTGCAGCTCATGCTGGAAGTCAAAGTAGCACGCCGCAGCCCGACAGCGAGAACAGGGACATCGAAGCCATGACAAATGATCGATCTTCGGACATCAGTAGGAAATTGGCTGCCGCTCTAGCATCGCAACGAGATCTGAAAAACAAGGTGGATAGTCTTACCGCTGAGCTCGAAGCTGAAAAACGTGGGAGACAACTCGCCGAGGATACTGCCAATATCACACAATCGCGAATGGCCGAGCTACAAACATACAAACAACAGAATTCTTCCGAGGTTGAACTTCTCAAAGCAGAGTTGCACGAATTAGAAGTTGCTGCCAGGGAAGAGGCGATTGTTTGTCAAGAAGCCGTCGCAGCCGCGCAGCTTATCCAAGCTGAAAAGGATGAATTGGAAGTACGGCACAAAGAAATATTAGGCACTGCGCAAGATCATAGCGAGACATTCGAGTCGCTCCGGGAAGCCATAACGTCGTCCGCCGATATGAAGAACCTATTGGAACGAAAACTCGATGAGGAACGTGCTTTACGCGAAACGGTTGAGGAAAAACTCTCTGCTCTTAGAGCTGAGCACGAAAATCGTACTTCCGAGTTAGAATCCGTTACCCGACGTCTGAGAGATGCCGAAGAAATTGCTGAACAACATGCAATTGAAGCTCGAACTCACAAAGAAGCAGTGCTATCTGGCCTCGATAAAGTCTCGAGCAGTAAAGATCTTGCGCCAAAGGATTCCGCCAGAGACGACCGCGCTTCAGCCCTCGAGGCACAAGTCCAGGCTTCTAATGCCTTGGTTCGTAAATATCAAGCTGCAGCGAATACTGCTTCAGACAAGCTTCGAAGTGCCGAAGAACGCATTGCTGGGCTGGAGGCTTATCAAGAGCAGGCAAGTCGGGAAGGCATGTCTATTCGAAAGCAGCTCCAGGCATATATGCGTGAAACACAATCACTCCAAGCTGCTAACTCTGATATGAAACATCAGCTTGCTAACCAACAGTTGGAGACGAATGCAGTCAACGTACAACACAACACTTTGAAGGATATTCTTGGTGAGCGTGGCATCAGTCCTGTAGGTGCATCAAGGACTCGAGGATTGTCTAGTCCTCAATCGGGTTCCAATACACCAGATATGGCACGTCTCCGTGAACTTGAACAACAACTTGCAGCTAGCATGCATTCACACCAAGAAACCAAAGAAGCCTTTGAGAACCGAGAGCAAGAAGCCGAGAGTGCTTATCGCGAGAAGTTGAGTCAACTAGAGAATGACTATCAATCTGCCGTCCACTACGTGAAGGGTACCGAAAAAATGCTCAAACGAATGAAGGACGAACTGTCGAGATACAAGCAAGATAACACACGGTTGAAGGAACAGCTCACGGCTGCCGAGGAAAGATCTACAGCAACGAAGTCGCCTACGAGCTGGGAGAGTGAGCGTGCCGGCTTAGTTGGTCAGATCGAGACACTCCAGTCTGAGATTAATACATCCACTATACAAATGGAAAAGCAATTGACAGATGTTCGAAAGGAATTACAAGACACTCAAACTAGCAACTCTGAACTGAAGCAGAAGTATGAAGAGTTAGAAAAGCAATTGGCCTCTAGCAGTGAACAAGCACGTCATGAGCTTGACCAATTGCAAGAAGAAAACACTCAGTTAGAAAAGCGTGCTCAAGATGCTGAGGAAAAGGTCTCATTGCTACTTGATCAAGTTGAGTCGTCAGTTGATAACTACCGTCGCCAATCACGTAATCTCGATAGCATGGTCGGAGCGACTGCTCCTTCTACAAACCAACGAAACTCAATTGGTCATGAATCGGTATCTGAATCGTCGATGTATGGCGGTGCGAACGATAACCGCAATAGCATGGCTTTAGATAGTCTTGCCTCGGAATTAGAAACGCTACGAACGCAATGGGAAACGACAAACAAGAACTATAGACTTAGTGGTTTCGGTGATTTCGAGGAACGACCTACTACCAGCAAATCCGACGCCGAAAATGGTCCTCAGTTAAGTGGTAGTCTTGCAGATTGGAGAAAACGATTAGATGCCGAAGAGCAAGAAGCTAAATCAAGAAAGGGAAGCTTGACTGGTTCGGAAAGAATTATGAGTCCTACTGGCGGTAGAAAGGATTCTAATGCTGGTGCATCAACCTCAAATCAAGTCAATGTACTTTGATTTGGTAGTAATAACATTGGGGGTTGGGATTTCGGATAAAGATATTTGTTTAATTGTTTTAGATTGATTGCTTCATTACTTTGGGAAGGGGATTTTGAGCTGGGTATCGAATTATATACATACATGGAAAGAATTCGGGATGGCCACCACATTTTAATGAATTTATGAGGATAGGGAATAAGATAAAGATACCGAATGGAGAGGAAGATATTGAAGCAAATTGTGTGTTTTGGTGGTCCGGCTACCTTCTTTCTTCGTTCTTCTTTATTACTGTTGTTTATTTGGCAATTTATACACTGTTGCTTCTTGCATATAATTCATTTGCTTGCTTGGTGGGTTATTTTGCTGGACATGGAGAAAAGATGAGGGGAAAATATCACATTTGCATTGCTTTCTGACTTTTTATGTGTTTTGTAACTTTTCTTCGTCTTTTGATTCTCCTCTTTCTAATGGCGTTGCGGTGCATTGTCTCATGAGTCAACTTCTTTATCATATGATGGGACTTTGTTGGATTGCACATGGCATTGCACTGCATGGTTTTTTTTTTTTTAAGCGAGGGGTAGGATCTCTTGGATCTCGTCGGAAAAAGATCTGATGGGTGGTGGAATTGTTGTAGAGAGTTAGTCATGCATTTGGCTGAGGGTGGTAAGATGAGAGATACATTCTCTTTGAGAAAGGGGATTTGCTTGGGATTGAGTTGGCCGGTGTGATTAATATGAGGCGATGTGGTAGGAGTAGTTTATGAATAGCACTAGTAATCTTGTTACTAAATTCATTATTGCTTCTGGTTGTTGTTAAAAAAAATTGTTTGCGAATTTGGGAAAGGGAAAGGGAATTGGAATTGAATTGAATTGAATTGAATTGGGATTTGAAAGGTGGGTAGAAATGATGATGAGGATAACGTACTATAGCATTTTACTTTTGTGGTAGGGTGGAGTGTTGCTGTGAGAGGGAGTGTTTGTGTGGATTAGAGGGTGAAGATGGGTGGATAATGAGATGGGGGGTGGTTGTGGAGAGGAGGGGAGAGGGAGGGTGGTTATGGAAGATGGGAGATAGGAGACATTAGCGAAAATTGAAGAATTGATGAGGACTTTTTATATTTTTGAGATTGAGACTTTGAGACTTTGAGACTTTGAGACTTTGAGACTTTGAGACTTTGAGACTTTGAGACTTTGAGACTTTGAGACTTTGGGACTGGATTGTGAGACTTTGTTTGTCTGTTTGTTTGTTTGTTTGTTTCTTGGTGATTATATATTTATGTGTGATTTGTAATGCGTAATTTGTGAGTTATTATACATTCCATATTACTATATTGTATATAGTAATAATCCAGATATAATCCAAGTGCAGATGCAAATTCAAGTCGGGAGAATAACTCTTTATTTGAAGTGCGGAAGTGCGGAATGGAATTCTTTCTCGGGGTTTGGTATGTGTGTGTGTGTATTTCATCTATTTGTATGTGTATGTTTGGAGCTTGTTTTGTTTTGTTTGGTTTTGTTAGGGGAGAGATTGGTGTTGGGGGTTGGGGGTTGGGGAAGGATTAGATAGATGGTTATAAATATAAATATGGGATTTGTGTGTATGGGTTTGTTTTTCTGGGGATATAGTTCTTTGGATAGAGTAATAGAGAAAAGGGGATTGGGAGAGGAAAGGGGAAGGGGGAGGGAAAGGGGAAGGGAAAGAGGTATTCATTGGATGGGAGTGTGGTGATTTGATATATATATTTGTGTGTGTGTGTGTGTGTGTGTGTGTGTGTGTGTATCTGTGTGTGTTTATGTATAATGCTCTTTTGTTATATATACTTGGATATTAAATACTTGATCTTCGTTGTTTTCTACGAGAAGAGGAGAGGAGAGGAAAGGAGAGGAGGATAGAGAAGTGCGGTAGATGGATATCTAGAGGTGAAGACTATTGGTTGTAAAAAAGGGGGAGAAAGAAATAGTATAGGAATTATAGAGGAAGAATAGAGATATATTTGTAAAGCTTGTGTTGTAGTTTTGTGTAGATAGATGTATGAATAGATAGTTGGATGGGTGATGGGTGTGTATGTGTATGTATCTCGATTCTTGGGTTGTGTAAATATGAATTTGTTGGATTGGATTGGGTCGGATAGGATCGATCTGATTTCATATTTGATTGTTTATATACTTTTGTTATTGTGGTGGTTTATTCTCTTGTCTCGTCTTCTTCTTCTTCTTCTTCTTCTTCTTCTTCTTCTTCTTCTTCTTCTTCTTCTTCTTCTTCTTCTTTCTAAGACTTTTTTTCATTTTAATTTCATTATTTTATCATATCATATAATATCCTATCATCATTCCATCATATTATACCCACTATACTCACCATATCCATTCAGATCTCCAGATCCCTCGATTCACTTCCCAAACCACAAGCTGAGAATCGGGGCTTTGGTCAAGGCTCAGAGGATATGGTTGTATCTATATACCGAGTGTTATGTATAAGGGATGGTTCATAATGTGTATTGTGTGGATTTAACCGATTTTGTGGGTTGGATTGGATTTGGATTTGGATTTCTAAATTTTGAGATTTTGAGATTTGATGTGATGGGATGGGACGGATGGATTTATAGGGCTTAGGGTTTAAAGGGGGTAAGTGTTGGTACGAGAAGGATACGGAAGACGTAGCACCCACGAATATCGTAGGTCCTGTATGTCTAATTGTATTCTGTCTAAAGAGCTAGCTACGTATTGAAAGTAGTAAGCCTTATAAGGGCTTACAGAAAGAGCTAGTCTCTTTCGCATTCGCTTAGGGCTTTATTATAGTTGCTATATTATAGTGGCAATTGAATTGAAGTTATTCACTCCGTTCACACAGTAAGACGTATAGACGTATGAATGGATGGATATATAGTTCATGATGAGTGAGTGCTCGCGGGTGTTTAGTTGAGTATTTTAAGAGAGAGAGAAAGGAAGGGGAGAGAGGTTAGTCTAGATTTGATATCGAATTATTTTGCAAATATGCCCCTGAAAAAATATCATTTGATTTCGAAATCAATATTCTCGGGTGACATCATGTTGTATTATTACATCATGTATGTATACATCCCTTTAATCTCGGGAAGCGAATCTAGCTGTAAGGTTCAAGATCTAACTATTTCGACAGCACTGTACTATATACATCCCCCCCTCGACTAACAAAATCATAATTACAATCACAATCAGAGAAGGAATATACACACACACACACATATACATTAGAACACCAAGTAATCGATTAATTAATTAGTTAATTAAATCAATCACACTACAAAAGAGATAACAAAAAGATGAACATACGTACTTGTATTTCGTGATTACACTGGGTAGATTAGTGTCGTTATATGTTTTTTTCTTGCTCTATTCATCTATCTGTTTATTTTTTTAATGGTGGATTTGAAAAATCGTTACGAGAGACTCTTCTCTTCTCTTCTCTTCTCTCCTCGTTAGATCTTCTAATCTTAATCTCAATCTGAATGAATCGCGTTCTTCGCTCTCGGGAACGAGAATTTTAAATTCACTTTTCCGGTCGGTGAGATGGAATGGAATGGGATGGGGTCAGGATGACGAATGGGGCGTTGGGGCGTTGGGGCGTTGGATGGTGGTGGTGATACTGGGAAGGTGGAAGGCAAGATCAGGCTAGCTGGTAGGGGGTCTGGGGTGGCGGAGGGGTCTTGTGTAATGTGATGTGAGTGTGTGATTTGAAGAGGGGTATGTATGTATGTATGTATGTATGTATGTATGTATGTATGTATGTATGTATGTATATGCGGCGTAGAGTAAAGGATTGATTCAGCAGGTCGGATTCGGGGTTAGCTGAATCAATTTCGCCTCTTTGGATTTTCTGATTTTGGTTGAGGCGAATTCGAAGAAGGGGCGGAGAGGAGTGGCTGTGAGTTAATGTGATGTGTTTGATAGATGGATGGATGGATGGATGAAGGGGGTGATTGATGTGGTTGAAGTTAAATTGATTGATTGGTTTGTAGATTAGATCTTCGAGTGTCTAGAACTATATTTATATTTATATTCATATTTATCCGGAATGGATTGCTTGAATTACTTAGGTGTAGGTACCTGGGTAGGTAGTGAGATCAATATCAATATCGAGATCAGTATTATTAGTATTAGTATCAATACGTGTAGATACTATTCAAGATGAATAAGGTGTTGCTATATTAGTTTATAATGAATATATAATTATTAATTACTCATGTTTGATATCTAGATAATGAGCAAGTAGATGTCTATCTATTTATATTCTACAACAACACATACCGCACTAATCTCTCTTAATATTTGAGAAGGTTTCTAAATATTCATCAAGTATCTGACTACCTAATATATCTAGATATCCAAGGAACCAACCGAAACAACCGGGTTTCTAAGATTACTGATTAGGAGTCAACTATTTTATCTGCCGGTAGATCTCTTTCTCTATTTTCTTTTCCGAGAATCAAAAACGGAATATGGGTTTCGGATTTGATTCCGGATGTGAATGAAGAATGGGGATGTAGGGGTTCTAATTTGGGGGTTCTTATAGATAGGTAGGTAGGTAGGCACGTGGCAGGTATAATGTGATGTGATATGTGATATGATATGTTGTGGATGGAGAATAGATTTATATTTATATTTATATTTATATTGATTGCGGGTTTATTTATAAATGAGGGGTATGATTCTTGGTTTTGATCTTGGCTTGGTATCTTTTTTGATGGTGAGGCGAGGGAAGTGAGGTTGATAGTGGGTGCGTGGATGATTGTGATAAGAGAGGGGAAGGGAGGGAGGTAGAAGTAATGGATAAGGAATCATTGGCTTGGTGGATGTATAGATGGAATGATTATTGATGAGGCGGATCGATTGATTGATTGATGAGTGATGAAAGGGTGTAGATATATATATGATATATATGATATGTATGATATATATCCACCAACGATTGAATGCATATATATCTCCCCCCAAAAAGTATCCAGCAAACCTATCTACTCACACAAACGAGGCAATCAATCAACTCATCCCCATCCAGCCCTACAATTACTACTTCTCCCTCCTACCTATTATCAATCTCAGCCTTCCCACGCCTACCCTACCCAGGCCCACCATATCAACCCATTTTCCAGACCGACCGATATATTGATCTTGTGATACGATACGATACGATACGACACAATAGGATAGGATGTAATACGCACACAGCTCACACAGATACAAATACCGACACCCATAAATTTCATCTTCAGCTGTACGTGTAATCTAATCTGTGAGTGAAAAGAGTAATATGTATGGATGTAGGTAAGACGTCCGTCCACTAGGACCCTCCATGTATGTCAAATCATCAGCCTCAACCCGCAAGACCAAGACCAAGACCAAGAAAATCTGTCTGTCAGTCATACGGAAGGAAGAAAGGAAGGAAGAGGGGAAAGAAGGCTGAGTAAATGAGTAGAGAGATTTTTCTTTCTCGGTATCGAGATTTGGAAAGGTAGTATTACGGAATCTTGATATAGGATTGGCATCGGTGTGTCAACGGATTAGTAGCAGGCTGTAGAATCACCAACTTACAGGCCATAATAGTATAGAAGAGTAGAAGGTGATAGAGATTATATAAGAAAGTCTTTATATATATCATAGTCATAGTCAATCTAATAGCTATACTTAGTGATTGAAAGTGAATCACTATATAGCGATAGTAAGGTATAAGAATGTATTTGAGCTATAATATAATATAAGAGTTAAAGTAAAAAAGGAGAAAAAAAACAATGGATTTTTAGTTTATAAAAAAGAGAAGTTATAAGTCCTAATGTTGTTTGGTTATGCGACTCATAGGTCACGTGTTTCTCCGCGCATAATAGGTTTATTGCTATAGAATTTAATAAGATTTCGAAGATATATTAATATAATAGAGGGAATCTATCGAATAAGTTTTGAAGCTTTCAACTCTTTTAAAACTCTCAACTCTTTTAAAACTTTCAACTCTTTTAAAACTCTCAACTCTTTTAAAACTCTCAACTCTTTTAAAACTTTCAACTCTTTTAAAACTTTCAACTCTTTTAAAACTCTCAACTCTTTTAAAACTTTCAACTCTTTTAAAACTCTCAACTCTTTTAAAACTTTCAACTCTTTTAAAACTCTCAACTCTTTTAAAACCTTCAACTCTTTTAAAACTTTCAACTCTTTTAAAACTCTCAACTCTTTTGAAACTCTCAATTCTTTTAAAATTTTCAATTCTTTTAAAACTTTCAATTCTTTTATAGCTCTTATAGCTTTTGAGAATAAAAGCTCTAAAGGGAATAGTTTTATTATAATATATTAATATAAAATTAATATTAAATCGATTATTTATTCAATATAAAGTTTTTATATTATATATATAACTTTATTTTCAAAAGAATATTAATAAGGAATTAATAAAGAGTCTTCTTATACTCTTTTATACCCTATTATAGACTAGTTGTTATCTTATATATATATATATATATATTCTTTATAAATGAGAAGATAGAAGAAAGATGAGGAGGGATTCGAAAGTAAAATATATTTTTACCTATTTTTATTTTTATTTTTTTATATAGTTAATTATATAAAAGAAAAACCAATAGTGACTTATAAAAAATATAGAATTATATCTATCTATGATTTATATATATATCTGTTACGACGGATTGGTAACAGGTCAACAGAAGTCACGGGACAACAGATCAATCTTGGAATTAAGAGGAATATAACTTTGCAAACTTCTCGCGAAGTTATATTTAGGATTAGAAATGTCCTAGGGGACTAATTTCAGGGATAAGAACGATAAGCTAAGACATTGGAACTCACATGACTTGGGCACGTGATGGAGCGTCAGGGAGCGCCAGCGCTCCTGGAGCGCAGTGCGATCCATTGCGATCCATCATGTTGAGAGTATTCGGGGATTAGCATACTGAGGACGAAGATCTATATAAGGGAATGGGTTTCATTATAATGTAGAGCTTCGTGCTCAAGAACAATCATTAGTTTCATTACTATAGTTACGAGAATTGCAACCCGTTACAACCTTATTGAATTCCTACTTGAAGTCTAGTCTAAAACCACCTCGAGAGATCTCTAGACACTTCCACGTGACCCTAGAGGCAGCTCCTGTAACACTTTGAGCACCATTTCTGCTTCAAGTACCGATTCGATAACCAACCGCTAATATGGCATCCAGAGCTACCGCCACAGGTCAGCCTACCGGAGATACCAACGACATCGAGATGACCGATGCCCCAAAGGAGATCACTATCAACGAAACCCTTAAGATCGCCTTACCAGACAAGTACCAAGGTAGTCGACAAGAGCTCGATACTTTCCTCTTACAACTTGAGATCTACTTTCGATTCAATGAGGACAAGTTCACTACCAAGGAATCCAAGAGTATATGGGCCGCATCATACCTTCGAGGTGAAGCAACCAAATGGATCCAACCATATTTGCGCGACTATTTCGAGCATGACGATAAGGATCGCATGCAACCCACCCGAACAATCTTCAATAGCTTTGAAGGATTTAAGACAGAGATTCGTAGAATCTTCGGAAATTCCAACGAGCTAGAGGTAGCGGAAGATAAGATCTTCAACCTCAAGCAGACAGGATCAGCATTGAAATATGCTACGGAATTTCGAAGATACGCTGGAACAACCAAGTGGGACGAAATCGCTATCATGAGTCACTACCGCAAGGGACTCAAACCAGAAGTCAGACTGGAATTAGAAAGATCTGCCGAGAGTACAGATCTGAACGATCTAATTCAGGACTCCATCGAATCAGATGATCGTCTCTACAGATATCGACAAAGCCAGAGATCATACAAACCCCAAGGAAATCAGAAGCAAGGGCGTTACCGCAAGAATGAGGGTAGACCACGTTACAATCCACAAAGATACGGAGACCCCATGGAACTAGACGCTACGCACTACACAAACGGGAACGATGACTCAGAAAAGAGACGAAGACGAGAAAACAACTTATGCTTTGAATGTGGAAAAGCAGGGCACCGAGCAGCAGACTGCCGAAGCAAGAAGACAGGAGGAAAAAGGGGCAACTTCAAACCTAAGTTCGGCAAAGGCCAACTTAACGCTACCTTTACAATCCCAGAAAACCCAACTAAATCCGAAAATACTGAGACTTTCACCGTTGAGGAATTCCAGCAATTACTAAAGGAATTACCACGAAATAAAGAGGGCATGAATGCAATAGACTTATGGGAACAAGAGTATTACAGAACCCCAACACCCTCTGTGACAGAAGAAAGTCACCAGGACGAGGCAGAAGCGGACCACGCCACGATGAGCTGGACAGCTTGCTATGATGAATTCTGCGGAATCCATCGATCAGATAAAGAAGCAACCGGATGGTTCCCCAAGAAAAGGAAGACGAAGAACCATCAGAATAATGTAACATGCACGGATTTAACTTCAAATATAACTTCGCGAAAAGTTCGCAAAGTTACCCAGCAGTTGAATGCTACGGGACAAGCAGGACAGATATACTGCAAGGTTCAGATAAATGGACACATACAATCAGCCATGATAGATTCAGGGGCTACAGGAAATTTTATTGCACCAGAAGCTGCAAAGTACTTGGAAATACCACTTCAGACGAAACAATACCCCTATCGATTGCAGTTAGTTGACGGACAGCTAGCAGGGTCTGACGGAAAGATTTCGCAGGAGACAATCCCAGTACGAATGGGCATAACCCAACATACAGAGGTTATACAGCTTGACGTTGTGCCATTGGGCCAACAACAGATCATCTTAGGAATGCCATGGTTGAAGGCACATAATCCGAAAATAGATTGGGCACAAGGAATTGTGACATTTGATCAGTGCAAAAGCGGTCACAGGGACACGCTAGAGGCGTCCGCGAGACGTAACACGCGCCAAGGAGAGTTGAACGCGAACAACACCGGCGACGTAGGACACCCAGTCCAGGGTCCTCCATTAAGAGCGAAGGCCAGTACACCTCCTCTACAAATGCAGAAGCCAACGACACGGCACGAAATCGCAATCGAGGCAAAAGAAAGGCCTACGATACCAGAACAGTACAAGAAATATGAACATGTTTTCAAAGAACCAGGGATCCATGAGGCTTTACCGGAACACAAGCCATGGGATCATGAGATAATATTGGAGGAAGGCAAGATGCCTGTGCACACCCCAATTTATTCAATGTCAGCCGATGAGTTAAAAAGGCTCAGAGAATACATCGACGACAATTTAGCCAAGGGATGGATCAGGGAATCCGCGTCCCAAGTGGCCAGTCCAACTATGTGGGTACCCAAGAAGGATGGACCCGATAGACTAGTTGTAGACTATAGAAAGCTTAACGCACTCACTAAGAAGGATCGATATCCACTTCCATTAGCTACGGAATTAAGAGATCGATTAGGCGGAGCTACGATATTCACCAAGATGGACCTACGTAATGGTTACCACTTGATCAGAATGAAGGAAGGCGAAGAATGGAAAACCGCTTTCAAAACAAGATACGGGCTATACGAGTACCAAGTTATGCCGTTCGGGCTAACCAACGCACCAGCTACTTTCATGAGGCTTATGAACAATGTGTTGTCACAATATTTGGATACTTGCTGTATATGCTACTTGGACGACATCCTAGTATATTCAAACAACAAGGTTCAACACATTAAGGACGTTAGCAGCATCCTCGAAAGTCTATCCAAAGCAGACTTGCTGTGCAAACCAAGCAAATGCGAATTCCATGTCACAGAAACAGAATTCTTGGGATTCACCGTATCAAGCCAAGGGCTCAAGATGAGCAAAGACAAGGTTAAGGCAGTGCTCGAATGGAAGCAGCCGACCACAATCAAGGAAGTACAATCCTTTCTAGGATTTGTCAACTTCTATAGAAGATTTATCAAGGGTTATTCAGGGATTACTACACCCTTGACCACGTTAACCAGAAAAGATCAAGGAAGCTTCGAATGGACTGCCAAAGCACAGGAGTCATTCGATACACTCAAACAAGCAGTGGCAGAAGAACCAATACTGTTGACTTTTGACCCAGAGAAAGAAATCATAGTGGAAACGGATTCCTCAGATTTCGCTATAGGAGCAGTTCTGAGCCAACCGGGCCAGAATGGAAAATACCAGCCAATCGCATTCTACTCCCGAAAACTATCACCAGCCGAGTTGAATTACGAGATATATGACAAAGAATTACTGGCGATAGTCGATGCATTTAGAGAATGGCGAGTATATTTGGAAGGATCGAAATACACAGTACAGGTGTATACAGATCATAAGAACTTGGTTTACTTCACCACAACGAAGCAGTTAAACAGACGACAGGTCAGATGGTCGGAGACCATGGCCAACTACAATTTCAGAATTTCATATGTCAAAGGATCAGAAAACGCTAGAGCCGACGCTCTTAGCCGAAAACCAGAATATCAAGAAAACAAAACGTACGAGTCATACGCTATATTCAAGAAAGACGGCGAATCACTGGTCTACAATGCACCACAGCTTGCAGCAACACACCTGTTGGAAGACAACCACCTCAGAAAACAGATTCAATCACACTACGACAAGGATGCTACTGCCACACGCATACGCAAGACAATAGAACCAGGATTCACTATAGAAAATGATACCATATACTTTCATGGAAAAGTATACATTCCGAGTCAAATGACCAAGGAATTTGTGACGGAACAACATGGGTTGCCGGCACATGGACACCAAGGAATTGCAAGGACATTTGCAAGAATACGGGAAATCAGTTACTTCCCACGAATGAGAACGATAGTTGAAGAAGTTGTTGGAAATTGTGACACCTGCATACGAAACAAGTCATCACGACATGCTCCGTATGGTCAGCTCCAGACCCCAGACATGCCTTCTCAGCCATGGAAGTCCATCACATGGGACTTTGTGGTCAAACTACCACTCTCAAAGGATCCTACTACAGGAATTGAGTACGACGCGATACTCAATATAGTAGACAGGCTAACGAAATTTGCATATATGATACCATTCAAGGAAACATGGGATGCTGAACAACTAGCATATGTGTTCCTAAGGATCATAGTAAGCATACACGGAGTACCAGATGAGATAATCTCGGATCGAGACAAGCTCTTTACCTCAAAATTCTGGACTACCTTATTAGCACTTATGGGTATCAAGAGAAAGCTATCGACATCTTTCCACCCACAAACAGATGGTCAAACAGAGAGGACCAATCAGACAATGGAAGCATATCTTAGATGCTATGTAAATTATCGACAAGACAATTGGGTAGAGCTATTACCCATGGCACAGTTCGCATACAACACATCGGAAACGGAAACCACGAAAATCACACCAGCACGAGCTAATTTCGGGTTTAATCCACAAGCGTATAAAATCCCGATACCACAAGAAGTTAATGCCGAATCAGCGATAGTACAAGTCGAACAGCTGAAAGACCTCCAAGAGCAACTGGCTCTTGATCTAAGATTCATATCTTCCAGAACAGCAGCGTACTACAATACGAAACGTAGTATGGAACCTACGCTTAAAGAGGGGGATAAAGTTTATCTGCTACGACGAAACATCGAAACCAAGAGACCAAGCAATAAACTCGACCACAGGAAACTAGGACCATTCAAGATTGATAAGGTAATAGGAACGGTTAATTATCGATTGAAATTACCAGACACAATGAATATCTACCCAGTATTCCACATATCCTTGCTCGAACCAGCACCACCAGGAGCGCCAAATGCGCCATTTACAGAAATTGAACCAGTCAACCCAAACGCCATATACGATGTCGAAACAATACTAGACTGTAAATACGTCAGAAACAAGGTCAAGTATTTGATCAAATGGTTAGACTACCCACATTCAGAAAACACATGGGAATTCAAGGAAGATCTCAGCTGCCCTGAGAAGTTACAGGCATTCCACCTGAAGTACCCACACCTGCCAATAAAGCCTCAATCTCAGCGTCAGACAACGGGGGCAACGAAGGATCAAAAGCGAAAGAATCATCGCCAGCAGCAACGGAGGAACTAGAAGCTTGTTCCTTTTCTCTCTCAATACGCTCATTCTCCAACCGCTGCTCCTCAGCTTCAAATTCCTCAAGGGCTTCAATTGTGTGAAGGTCATGCTGAAGCATCTTCCCAGCCTTCTCTCGCAAAACTCGCTGCTGACGACGAAGTCGAAGAATCTTGGCCATGGCCTCCTCCTCCTCGCGACGAAGACGGTCTTCCTCGGAATTGACACGAGACCAGTCACCAGCAGAATGGCCGTACACATCACAGCGACCACTACCCACGCTCTTTATACATTCACCACAACGTGCAGCATTTGGAAGAACTCGGCACTCGAGGTTCTTCTCCAAACATCGACTACACTTGTAAGACATAACGACACCTTTTTCCTTGGAACGAAAATAAATATTTTGGCGACTAGTAACAGATTTGGAAGTACGAATAACGGACATTGCAAACACTACGGATGAAATAAATCAAGTGGGAAGACGTACTAATATAAACGCTTGGGGCAAGCGCTAGGCTAAGAAGGGGATAGTGTTACAACGGATTAGTAACAGGCTGTAGAATCACCAACGTATAGGCTATAATGGTATTATAGGCCTCAGTGATTCAGCTGCAGTATACCGGGGGACACTAGGCACCCAAGGAAAGCCTCAGGCATGTATATAGTATTAGTCATAGGATATCCTAGAAGCGTAGGATACAGTTCCTAGGACAATAGGTCCTAGGAAGCACTGAACATAACTTTGCAAACTTTTCGCGAAGTTATATTAGTAATATCCCAGGGGATTAGCCCCAGGATAACAGATAAGCTAGGATACGGAAGACACGGGAACAGGTATCACGTGATGGATCGTCCCATCAATCCCACCGATTATTATCAATGGGATCAGTGGGATCCCATCACTCCCACCGCTCCCGGTGAGTGGGATCGATGGGACAACAGAGTACGAAGGTCTATATAAGGGAATGGGTTTTCTTGTATGTAGAGCTTCGTGCTCAAGACAACAATCATTAGTTTCATTACTATAGTTACGAGAATTGCAACCAGTTACAACCTTATCGAATTCCTACTTGAAGTCTAGTCTAAACCACCTCGAGAGATCTCTAGACACTTCCACGTGACCCTAGAGGCAGCTCCCGTAACATTAATCTCTTACTTCTAATTTATATAAAGATATTAGAAATATAATTAAATTTTAAAATCTTATATCTCTCTTTTCTTTTCTTATTCTCTTTCTAATTCTCTTTCTTAAATTTTTCTATAAATTCTAATTCAAATTCTAATATTGAAAAACATCTAAATGTTACGACGGATTAGTAACAGGCTGTAGAATCACCAACGTATAGGCTATAATGGTATTATAGGCCTCAGTGATTCAGCTACAGTATACCGGGGGACACTAGGCACCCAAGGAAAGCCTCAGGCATGTATATAGTATTAGTCATAGGATATCCTAGAATCTTAGGATACAGTTCCTAGGACAATAGGTCCTAGGAAACACCGAGCATAACTTTGCAAACTTTTCGCGAAGTTATATTAGTAAGATCCCAGGGGGTTGGCCCCAGGACAAAAGAATAAGCTAGGACACCAAGAGTCACGGGATTAGTGTCCCGTGATGGACAGCTCAGGAACGACAGCGCTCCAGGAGCGACCGGCTGTCCCAGCTGTCCAAGTGAGACGAAGATCTATATAAGGGAAGGGGTTTCATTATAATGTAGAGCTTCGTGCTCAAGAACAATCATTAGTTTCATTACTATAGTTACGAGAATTGCACCCAGTTACAACCTTATTGAATTCCTACTTGAAGTCTAGTCTAAACCACCTCGAGAGATCTCTAGACACTTCCACGTGACCCTAGAGGCAGCTCCCGTAACACTAAAACAACTATACCTCAAACATTATATATTTGCTTACAAATACATCTTCAAATCTATCTTTATCAATTTTTTTCAATTCAATCAATTGACTCTATCATTATTATAAATCTTACCCTAAAACTAATTAAACCATTAAAAAGCTTTCAATTGCTTTAATCTAATTAATTCTTTTTTAATCGAATTTTCTTTTCTTTTAAAATTGTATACTGAATTGAAATTTCAAACTTCCTCATCAATCAAAACAACCCTACCCTAACATCAGCATATTATTTATAATCAATCAAAAGAGGTTTTATAAATCTACAAATATAAAAATGGCCTGCTATATAGATATATGATTATATAATACATCAGTACTTTTCCACTTCGTTTGCTTCTACGAATCCATGATTACATAATACATCAGTACTTTTCCACTTCGTTTACTTCTACGAATTCATTATCAAGCCTCAGATAATCCATTAATCGATAGTGTTTATTCCATCTTCCTGTAGAAATCTTGACTGGTGCTTATTTTTGCTCGGGAGTCAGTCAGTGAGTGAGTGAGTGAGTGAGTGAGGCTTTTCAGTTGGATTTGAATTTGGATTTGGATTTGACACAAGTGACTCGAGTAGATAGGTATCTAAGGTAGATAGGTATCTTCGCTACTCTTACTATCATATCCTTATCACAATAAGTATTTTTACCTATCCATCTATCTATCTGTCTGTCTGTCTATCTGCGTCATGCTTTTTTTACACAGTAGTTTCAGTATCCGTTTATAAAGTGGAGGACGGGGATAGATACTAGATACGTAGTCAGGTACGTACGTAGATAGAGGTCTTTTGCCCCTCTTTTAGGCTTTCATTTATTCATTCTTTCGGCTGTCAGGCTTTCCCCCTTGGCGGTTGGTTGGGCGTTGAGTGGAGGTTTTAGGGTTAGTTTTGTTTTGTTTTATGCGTGGAGGGATGGGATGTCCTAGATAGATAGATAGATAGATGGTGGTAGTATGTGTGTGTATGCATATATATGTAGGTATGTATGTATAATTTGACGATGATGATGATGACGACGACGACGACAACAATGCTGATATGAATAGAGTGAACAGGGTAATGATATTCAGAATACTGATATGATATGATATGATATGATAGTTATCAAGCATACCAAGATATTCTCTCCCGTCTACCCCGTCTAGCCATCCATCCATCCATCCTCATCTCAACCAGATCGATTTGCACAGTGTTGATTGAGCACTGATATCTATAGTTAATAGATATCTACAATACTAATGATAACTAACCAAAGATACTTTGCTGATCTGAGTGTGAGTTTGGGTGAGGATCTCGACTGTCTGTGTGTGGGGGGATAATGTGAATGTGAATGTGAATATGATAACAATTTTTGCATAGGTAGGTACGTATATAGTGGTAATGAATATATAACTATGTTTTTTTTTATTGTGTGATACTTTGGAGTGATTTTTAGGTGTATACGATATGTGTGCATAGGTAGTTTTATTAACTAGCTTTGATCTTTGATCTTTGGGTTTATAAATTTGATCTTTATCAGAGCGTGAGAGTTTGATCTTGATCTTGATCTTGATTATGATCTTGATTTTGAGCTTGGACTCTGAAAGTTATGGCTTGTTTGTCTGTCTGCTTGCTTGCTTTCGTGGAGTTTGGTAGCATTGGATAAAGGAATACCTACAGACTTGGAGATGGTAAAGAAAGATATGCTTGCTTGGGTTCTTTCTGTCTGTTGGTTTTGCTGAATGCATATCGTATGAATGTGCGTATGGTATAGGGTCGTGTTTTATATGTGATGTGTAGGTAGTGCTAATATCCTTCTATCATATCCTCATATACGTATGTATTCATATACTCATAGTCAGTCTCAATCACATCCATCCTTTCACCATCAATCCCATAATCTCATCCCGTCCCATACTCAACCGTTTCACCAATCCCTCACTCACCAACCCATTCGATTGTGTTGTCGTTGCATTGAAATTGTCACTGCAAACCCCAAGCACTGTTCCATTTCTGATACGTGAGTGGACTTCCCTAGACCCATTCCCTCGCTCCCTCCCTCCATCCATGGCTCCAGGAAAGATCTTTCAACCTATCAATGACGAATGTCCAGGATGTGTTCGCGATGCTTGAAATACCGGTCACGGATCTTGCCTAGAATGGCTTGGGGAGAAGATATCTTGGACCCGAAAATGTCTTGGTGCTAAACTATTTATGGCATCAGGTGATGAGGGTTTTTCTGGACTTGCGCTGTGCTGTGTGTCGGTGGAGATGGAGTTGGAGGGGATTATGTAAGGTGGTTTGGGTTGGGTTGTGATTGGGTTTGGATGGATGGTTTGGATGGGAAGTTTGGTAAGCAGGTAGGTAAGTGGAAGGCAAGGAGGAAGGCAAGGAGGAAGGCAGGGAAGAAGGCCGGTGGGAAAGCAAGTGGAAGGCAAGGAAAGTAGAAAGGCAAAGCAGAAAGTAAGAAGGAAGGCAAGAAAACAAGAAAGTAAGAACGTAAGAAAGTAAGAAAGGGCAAGTCGTCCTCTTTCCTCTTTCCTCTTTCCTCGCCCTCGCCCTCGCCCTCGCCCTCGCCTCTTTTATTAGCCAGGCGACGTATTCATGGAAAGTGGAAAGTGGAAAGTGGTACAACGGTGAAATCACGTTAAAGCATACGAGTACGCATGATGGAGAAAGAGAGAAGAGAACAAAGGGCTGCATGATTAATGAAGTGGTGAGTGAGAGAATGAGAGAATGAATGAATGAATGAATGAAAGATTGAAAGAATGAAAGAATAAAAGAATCCAAAAAAATCAAAATCAGATAAATTCGATGCCTCTGTTTTATGTGATATATTGATGAATATGATTGTGTACCTACAAATATCATACCAATCGATACATCCATCCATCGATATAGATCGTAGATACATCGTAGATACATATCAACGTAAACCTTTCACTCCCTCTTATTATTATTATTATTAATTGACAAAGGCATTGATTGACGCCCTTTGATTATTATTTTTAATAACATTATTATTATTATTCAATCCATTCAGCATCATCATCATCATCTTCTTCTTCTTCTTCTTCTTCTTCATTATATCCTACGCCCTTCCGAGCCACCCAAACGAGGCCACGAATTCGTCCTACCATTTTTAACGTCTGCCATTAGTCTACGACTCTCGACTCTCGACTCTCCATTCCCTACCACCGCTTTTCGCTTTTTGCTTTTCGCTTTTTGTGCGTGCGTGCGGTTCTTACAGTCAGCAAACTCAAAACATCGAGACCCTTTCACCTCTTTTATACCTACACCACCATCAAGTCAAGTACTGCCACTGCCACTGCCACTGCCACTACTTCTACTTCTTCAATTCTCTTCCCCCCTCCCTCCCTCCCTCCATTCTCCATTCTCCATCTTTTCATCCTCGCTCGGGTCACGATTGGATCACCAGAATCATTTTTCAAGGTATGCCACGCTTCTCGTTCCCCCCTCTGGCCGTATTGATTATTGGAACATCACATCATCTGCGTGCATTTGATTTCACATTCATTTCCCATGCACTTACTTATTATCCTGCGTGATTGATTGATTGATTCACTGCGAGCGGATCATTCCATCATTTTCCCATCCGGCTCGTGGCGGTACTCGCGTTAGCCGCTTCGTTTCCTTCGTTCCCTCCATCCTACGGTCCCAGTGGGAAAAACACTGCTACTTTTATTACTCTCACACACACCGCTTCCCCTTCCTCACCTACAAAAATATCACACACACACACAACATACAACTCAAACCCCACAACTAATCTGACACGACTTCTTTCTAGTGTCGATTCTTCCAAATCCTTTCTCTCGACCCTTTCAACCGTGCCTCCCTCCCTCCGCAACCTTCTTCGCATCCATTAAATCTCGTCGGATCCTCGCCATCCATTCTCCATCTTCATCTCTCGATCGAATCCATCCTCCTCGACTCTGGTATCGGATTTCCCGATACACTGAGTCCATAGTTCAACTTCAAGATGACTACTATGGTGGGTGCTAAGCCAAAAACATCCCCTCTGGTTTATACTCCCATTTTCCAGCCCTTCATATACACATTCTTGTTGTTTTCTTCTTGTTCTTGTTCTGCTGCTGCTGCTCCTCTTGCAAATTCTATCGCTGCCGCTGGAAATTGACATTGGTGCATGTTTTAATCCCTCACCTGGGGATGTAAATATCACACAGCCTCGTCTCAGTAGCGTGGCACATGCTCTTGCCCTTTTACCACTCCCATTAATTACATTACTCACATCGTCGTCATTACACAATGCTAACCTCTCATCTCTCTGTAGGATCTTCGCGTGGGTAATAAATACCGCATTGGTCGAAAGATCGGTAGTGGTTCCTTTGGTGATATCTACCTTGGTACCAACATCATCTCGGGTGAAGAGATTGCTATCAAGCTTGAGTCTGTCAAGGCTAAGCATCCTCAACTCGAATATGAGGCTCGTGTCTACAAATCCCTCGCCGGTGGTGTCGGTATCCCTTTCGTTCGCTGGTTCGGTACCGAATGTGATTACAATGCTATGGTCCTTGACCTTCTCGGACCCAGTTTGGAGGATCTCTTCAACTTCTGCAACCGCAAGTTCTCCTTGAAGACTGTTCTTCTTCTCGCCGATCAACTCATCTCCCGTATCGAATACATCCACGCCAAATCCTTCATCCATCGTGATATCAAGCCTGACAACTTCCTCATGGGCATTGGTAAGCGTGGTAACCAAGTCAACGTCATTGATTTTGGTTTGGCCAAGAAGTACAGAGACCCAAAGACTCACTTCCACATCCCATACCGTGAGAACAAGAACTTGACTGGTACTGCTCGTTATGCCTCCATCAACACCCATCTTGGTGTCGGTATGTTCCCCCCCCCACCTTTTCTCTCCACCTCCACTCGCAATGCTAATGTGTATTCTAGAGCAATCCCGTCGTGATGACATGGAATCCTTGGGATATGTCATGCTCTACTTCTGTCGTGGTTCCCTTCCATGGCAAGGTCTCAAGGCTGCTACCAAGAAGCAGAAGTATGACCGTATCATGGAGAAGAAGATGACTACCCCTACCGAAGTCCTTTGCCGTGGCTTCCCAAATGAGTTTGCCATCTACCTCAACTACACCCGTTCCCTCCGATTCGACGACAAGCCAGATTACTCTTACCTCCGAAAGATCTTCCGTGATCTCTTCGTTCGTGAAGGCTTCCAATATGACTATGTCTTCGACTGGACTGTCTACAAGTACCAAAAGAACGCTCAGCAACAACAACAGATCAAGCCACAAGATGGTGACAAGACACCTGCTGAGGGTCAAGCCAGTGCTCAAGCAACTGCTGGAAACACTGCTGGTAGACAACGCAAGACTGTTACTCCAATTCAGCAACAGGGACAAGCTCCAGAAGGAACCGGTCACTAGTAAGTCTACCCACACTCTACTTGTCTCTTGCATAGAACTCTTTTGTTCTTCGCGTTTGGCTTCAATAGCGCTGGCCGCGAAGAGGACATTACGCTAATAGACGGCTGACGCTTTAGTTATTAAAATAGCCTCCGCTCTGCCGGCCCCCCTCCACCAGGCAATGGTCTTTGAAATCCTGGAATGAATGGTCTTTGGTAGACGTTTTTATTTTCGATACTCGACATTCGGCTACTGGAGACTGGATCAGTCCCACCAAATCAATATCGCTGACCATTACAAGACTTGTTTATTGACACATTCTTGAATTTGGCTCGATCTCCACTCCAACAAATATCTCTTTTATGGACCGCTTTCTTTTTTCTTTCATGGATCGATTACTGGCTTTCCTAATGGCTCGAGCACTTTGGTTTTCATCATGTCATATGACTCATTTGATTATTCCTTTGGGAATGATTGTTTGATGAGCAGCGTCATTGGAACTCCAAAATAATCGAACGGCACGTCGATGGCATAATTTCCCTTTTTTCGAAGTCTTCACACGACAACATCCAATCATCAGATGCAACACTTCGAAATATATCTTTTTGTCATCTATCAAATCCGTCATGATCCCGAAACAAGCGAGTACAAGGCACATCAAGTCAAACATGCAACCATTCAATTTATTGCTTTGTATTGGCAAGCCCACTGTTTTCCTGAGATATTTTGTTCCGATGGATTTTATTCTTTTCTTTTCTGTATTCGTTGCTTTTCATTGAATGATATTCGGACTATGTGTGGTAGAGGGGATGAGGATGGAGGTGGTAATGAAGGGGTGATTGGCACTCGAAATACCAATCTGGAGGGATGTTGCATTTCTTTGACAACTTATCTTCGGGGACAATTTTGCAACAATCGAGATGAAATACTTTTTCAAACATCACGGAGTAACCACACATGGGAAATAGCAGCTTCTGGGGAGGTCTCTTTATTTGTTGATTGACGTTTCATTTTACAAAGCTTAGTTGTGTTTCATGGTGAATGGATGGGTAGCTGATGTTGAGAGCAAGGCAAGGAGAAGTGAACTGATATGAAGTTCAGAAATTGTTTAAAGCTCACATACAAAGTTGCTGGTCGAAGATTATCAAAATGCCTATACATACACGCGCCTATACGTTGTGGAGGAACCGGACCTTGGTTAGGTACTTTTCATATTGTGGTAGAGGACGTATTTGCTATAGGTTATTAGAATAGTTGAATGAAACATGAAACCACTAAATTCAAGTCTAGAGAGTATATTGATATGTGATTGTGTGATGATGATTCTGGAATATGATGCAAGGTTTAAGGTGTGGAGTGTTAGATGTGAGATGGTGTTCTAATTAGTCTTTTGAAACTGAGTTGATGTCTAGATGTGTGGTGTACATGTATATAGGTTGATTTCATTGATCTGAGAGCAACTTACCGGTCGAGAGAGGTAGTAGTAGGAGTAAATTCTTGATCGATTCAGTCTATAGAGGGAAGTATGAATATATGTGCATATGTATATTATTGAGGAAGCGAACTCGGACGAAAGGGGGGAGTAGTATTTAATTTGCAATTGTGGTTTAATATAGAATTGGAATTGGAATTGGAAAGTTTTGAGATATGATGGTAGGGAGGAGGGAGGAGGAAGGAGGGAGGAGGGAGGAGAAAGGGAGAAAGGGAGAAAGGGAGAAAGGGAGAGAAGAGTGGTTATGTTTATTTGTTTCTTTGCTTGTTTTGGATGAGTGTATCGATTGCACAGATCTAGAGGTGGAATGGAATGAAATGAAATAGAATGAAATAAAATATACTCAATTGAGAGAAAATTCTTACGGTGGATTTTATGATGTTGGGATGGAGAGATAAAGGGAGTTGGTAAAAGAAATAGGGGAGAAAAGAGAGAAAAGAAAGAAGAGATTTTTTTTTTTTTCTTGTCCGCGGAAGGGATTAATTGTATGTATGGTATGATGAATGGGCTGTGTTGCATGACTGTCTATTTAGTTAGTTATTAGTTAGTTAGTTAGTTAGCTAGATAGATAGTTAGTTAGATATTAGAGTTCTTTGATCTTTTGATCTTTTGATATTTATAAGATGGGAGTAGGGGTATAGAGGGATGGGATTATATAAAGAAAGAAAGGTAGATAGATATGCTTGTTTTGGGAGGTCGCTGTGGGAAAAAAGACGCAGAGATGTGGTATCAGCTATTTCTGTCTGCTCATGGTGTAGGTATTTCTTCGGGCTTTTTCCTGTGTAGATTGGATTGGATTGGATATATTATGTAACTTATGTTGGCTAGAAGGTGAGATGAGATGAGATGAGATGGGCGTGCATCTTTCTCTCTCTGTCGTGTTGTCTTTTCTAAAAAAATTTTTTAATAAAAAACATTGGTGTTAGGTTGGATTTCTGATACACCATGCATCCTCTAATTGATATCTGATTTCACGTGTTTCCGCCGGCTCTTGGGAAGCGGAATCAAAAAAAATATATAATGGTATTATGTATAGTTGTTTAGTGCGTGCGCGTGTGGAAAATTGGGGATGGGAAATCATCAAGCTAAGGCTGTCAAGCGAGGGGGGGAGGGGGGTTGCCTCGTCTGCCAGGACCAATTGTCAAGCCAAGGTTCTTAATCTCATCAATTTTCGACGGCGTGATTATCGCGTAGGCCATTTTCGATGCCGGAAATGTCTACTTGGTGCTTGGTTCTGTGTAGCGAAACTTTGCTTTGCTTCGGGTATTCTCTGAGGCTTGCAAAAGATAAACTGAGTTTCTGCATTAGAATGAAGCACTGCCGTTGTGCTGCAAATGATGGATCAAGACCTCTAAAGAATTTATTGCTCTACCGTAAACAGACGTTCTTACAACTTGTTAAACCCAGCAAACCCCTCAGGTTGAATGATAATCTATGTTAGCTTGCCAGATTAGAATTATCGTTACTCGGCCGAGCTCTAGACATTTGAGCTTGTATTTCCTTTCTAACTATAGTGATTTCGAAAAAGGAGTTAAGTTTACTTCGCTAGAGGAGTGTGGACTTGATATCAAAAGCCGCCGTCGAAGTGAATGCAATGAATGGCAACATACTAATTTACCTCATGTTGATTTGCAAGGCTGATAACTACCTCGAACAGACATAACCCACACAGCGAAGACTCACCTAGAACTTTTCGCATAATATACAATTCTAGAGAAAGCAAAGCACGGCATCTTATTGTAATATGAAGGCATAAATACATCGGAAGCTGGCATCAGCATATACATTCGCACAGTAAAGATTGCACGCTAAATCATATGCACTTCATCATCATCATCATCATTTCCCTTCGAGTCTGCGCCACGATTTCCTCCATTTAAAGTTGCTGTGCGTCCCTCAACACATAAACACATTCTTTCCATCTTATCACAGAGTTGTGATTCATCACGCATCAACTTCAATTTTCGACAGCCCTCACAATTCGATCTTGTCCTCGTGGATATAGGTCCCAAGTCCACCATTCCTCCTATCTCCTGTTTCACTACAACACAGACGTGTTAGTAAATACCCATGCCGAAAATTCACATGAAAATCAACAATAATACGCACACGGAGGGAGAGAAACCGAAGCCCTCCACTCGACACTCCGGATCTGTTCAGCAGAGAGATGCGCAAAACGTTTATTCATAGTCGAATCTGGCGCGAGATGACCAAGCCCGAACAAAACCTCAGCAGCTGCGAGAACCCTCTTCTTTTTCATGCGATGCAGCCGCGATGAAACCTCTGGCTTGCCAATCAGGTACTCGAAGAATTCGCGTCTCCTGTCGACAAATTTCTTTTTGTTGCCGAGAAACGAATTTCTCGTTGCCGGCGCTGTGTGCGCAAAACCTTCTCGGAATGCGAGGAATACTGCGAGACGTTCTAGGTGGATGCGAGGATTATGGTGGAAGGTGGGAAGTTGAAATTGAATACCATCGTCCATGACAGTGTCGGTCGAGGTCGCATCTGGAGATTCAGTCACTTCTGCCATGATTTTTGTAGTAGATGGGATGAGGTTCGGAGGAGAGCGCCGAGATGAATAAGAGAATTGATGGAAAGAAGCCGTGCTGAAAGAATCCCTTAAGCAGTCTGTGACGCTACTGATGCAGTGAATATCAAGAGTATATGTCGTAATATCACTCGATCGAAAGTTTTCTAGATATTCACCCAAGGCGGGATATGAGGGCAAAACCTTAAAGAATAGGCAATGTGTAGTATTGATACGCCAGGTTGAGTTGCTTTGTCAGGCCATATCGACAGTGTGAAGATGAAACGATATACTATATGGTTGGTTGAAGGCTGTTGAGTGAAGATATACTTTCCGTCTTAGCTCATTACACCCACCCAACCATAATTGTCTAACTTTAGAAGGGAATACCCAAGTTGAAGATGCAGAAGCATTGTAGAATTGATTTGAGTCTCGGCTTGTCGCCGAAAGAATAGACTGAGTCGAGAGAATCGGTGTCGAATTGATGACTTCACTTTACCCCTTTACTTGACGGCAAAGATGAAACTCATATAGCACTTTCGTCGAGGTAGATAGAACTTTCTCTATCTCCTAGTTTCTGCCAGTATATCAGCTGCTAGGGCTTGGAGGACATATGGATAGTGATCCATTGCATCGATAATGATTAAGCGTGAAAGATTCCATATAGCGATATGCTATTATGTGTATTGCCCTTAGTGTGTCAAAGGAGTCAAGTATTTGGATGTGGGGTATTCGACAAACATCTCAGGGGTATCGTCAAAGTTTCCCTCAATGTTAGCTGGGAGCAAAGGTGACAGTTGGGAATGAGCTGTGTTTCCAGGATGCGTGTGGGCTGAAGCTATTCCATGTTCTAAAATTCACAATCTTAATATATCACTCAAGCCTAAAGAGAGAATCTGGAAAATGGCCAGGCAAGTTAGGAAAATGTTCATCTGGACAGACGCGCTTGCGAACCATCTATCACAACAATGACACATAGTCAATCAGTCTTCATACACTATTCACGGAATGGGCATTGAAAAGGGAATGTGAAATCATCGTTGATTGATATAGCACAAGCTCCCTATCCATTGAGAATATGTCGAGGCCCTCAAGAGACAATCCAAGTTCTCGCAACTCCAGGTCGTTCTATCATCGTAGAATATTCGTAGCATCGTCATTTCCTGCCTTTCATATCCACCAATGGAGGTTTTTACGTTCGCGATCAATCATATCACAAACGACTCGTACACAAGAAAATAAATCAAATTTTATGAGGGAATCGTTTTTGATTTGATGCAAGATATCCGGATTTTCCCAAACGCCCCTCTGCTGCTTGTTGCATCGATCTTTCGCAAGGAATTTTGGGTGAGGTCCATCTTCTATCCATCAAATTGCGTATCGAAAACTAGAACCATGTCTAAACCCTCATTGAGCCATTGCCATTAACCGAACAGACGAAGCCAAAAGAAAAGTAGCAAGAATATATCTGATCTACTTTCTTCTGAACGAGCAGCCCTCAGTCAAACGAGCCTTACCACCTGTTGGTTGGCAGAGAACAGTTGAGCATCCAGCGCAGATGACAACGGTTTGGGCGTGGCTGAAGACGGTGGTGATGGTGAAACATCCTGGGCACTTAACATCCATGAAGAAGGATCTTGGGGCTGGGACAAGTTGCTATAGTGGCAAAAAAGATTAGCTTCTGCCAATTTTATATCGAGTCGAAAATTTAGTGAAAGGTGTTGTCGCATACCTTGAGCTTGTGCTTGCGTGCCTCAGCAGCTGGGGATGGGTTGAGGAGATCGATTGCGAGAACCTAAGGTGGCAAACTCTGATTAGCAATTGGCCTCATCAAATGTCAACCATCAAATTCCATCATCAATGCATCCATTCCAGCGATTCGATCCAACCCAAGGGCGAACAAATAACATTTTCCAATCCATTTCAAGCTTGTTCTCCTCCTCGTGATTGTCGTGTGAATGTCGTGTGCCATTGTGCAATTCCACCTCATGCCTTGAAGCCATAATCGATGCGTTGATGTGGGGATGATTGATTGAGTGATTCCTTACCATCTTGACGTATTTTGATCGAAATTGTTATTCGGATATTGGACTGACGGGTCTTTGTCGAAGTCTCGAGTTTTTTGGACGTAGAGGGCGAAGGTCAGTCTATTGTCGATGGGTCGAACTGGTAGGTATCAAGAGCGGAGAAAATTGAACCAATTCTAAAAACCCTAGAGTGTGCCAGATTTTTAACCGAGACGTATCACGTGCAGACGAAATTCGACCCGTTAAAGTAGCTCGTGCTTTTAAGTGGATCGGCTTTTGGGTCATCTTTGCTCCGACTACCCCTCCAATTGCTCAGAGCTAGCCCAGGCTGCAGATTGTGGATTCCACGTACAATTGTCTTGGAGCAAATTTAGGTCAAGTATCATCATAATAATACAAGAATTCCTCAAATCTGCCTCAACTTTCACAATCATGGCAGCTCCCATGGATCAGAGAATCAATGTTCCTATAGATGATCCAAATGCCGATACAGAATGGAATGACATTTTGCGAGCCAAGGGTATCATTCCCGAGAAACCTCCTTCCCCCACGCCCCTTATCGAAGAGGCTATTCTCGAGGGACGTCGTCTTGCGCACGAAAACCGACTTGAAGGAAAGGATCTCGACGAACTAGATGCTCTTGAAGATGAAGAAGATGATGCCTTCCTCGAACAATATAAAAAACAACGAATGGCAGAATTGTCATCTATATCGAAGAAAGCCAAGCACGGCGCAGTATATCCTTTATCGAAGCCTGATTATCAGAGAGAGGTTACAGATGCAAGTCAAGACTCGCCAGTATTGGTCAATCTCACGAGTGGGCTGGGAACGAATGTGGAAAGTAGGGTCTTGACTGAGTTGTGGAGGAGAGCAGCTGTTGAGTTTGGGGAAGTTAAGTTTTGCGAGATGAGGGGTGACATGGCTATTGAGGGGTATCCCGACAGAAATTGCCCTACAATACTGGTGTACAACAAAGGGGATATCGTGAAACAAGTGGTTACATTGATGACCATGGGAGGTGTGCGAGTAGGAATGGCAGAGATTGATAAGCTGCTGATTGAAATCGGAGCTATCAAGGATAACGACATGAGAGTTACGAAGCGGAGACGTGATGCAGAGGATGAAGAAGAAGAGCGTCAAGAGAAGGGCGGTATTCGAGGTTCGAAGCTGCCCAATGTTGAGAGTGATGATGACGATGACTGGTAAAAGGAGATCTGGAATCACACTGCATAGCATTTGGAGTTTTGGTGCATATAGAAAGACAAAGGATCAAAACTTATCCTTATTTGCCGCAATTCACACGCACATCCCTATTTAATGGTCCACTAATTTGATGGGCCAATTCTTCGAGTGCAGTAACATGTCTTTCTTATTGTCTATTTACTTCCAATGGTGATTCTCCAAGTTGAGAGCCATAGCATGCGCTGTGTTTCGGTGTTGAATATACTCGCAAATTCGTCCAGTGCCAGTTTTCCAAACTCTTCTCTCGGCAAACCGGCCAACAAGCATCAACTAGGTCCACACCTACACGATAACACTCTCTTCAATAGGCCAAAGTGCTTCACAGGCAATTAGAAACTCGCCATCTCTCATCGAATTGTTTCCGAGTCCCACACCTTCGACTTAGGAAGCATGCTCGAGAATTCACAGATATATCGTCTCAAAGCCGGACAGGAGCTTGCCAAGATACTTCCAGTAGGGTGTCTACAGTGGGCAGGTATTTTTTTTAGACATTTCGGATTGAAAAGCCGCCTGATTGGAGGTGAAATCTTTGAATCATCACTCAGTCATTGCACTCTCAGAACTGTGCTCTTGGATGTCTCTTTTCTGGGTTTCAAATATACCCGTCCATTTTCCAGACCTCTGGAGTAAACACTTCCACCGTGGCTTTCCTGTCTCCCCTTGGCGTGTACCCTGGTATGACATATCCATACACAATAGTAGGCTGACTGGTAATCGAAGTGCTTCTCATATGATCAATGCTCGTCATGCTGAAGGCATGTTCCTATCAGTGAATGATTTCCGGGAGCTATCGTGTCGAAGATGTCTGAGTTCGTCACACGCTGATTCAATCTCCTTACAAGCAATTTCTCAGCTTACAGAGGTGGGTACTTTTCGTTGCTTCAAAATAGCATCATCCCATTCCTCTGGAAACACTCCTCGAAATGATCCATCAAGCTGCTTCAACCACCGGTACTCCACACCTTTATAGAGCTTTATTCCACCATGTTGATATCCAAATTCATTCTTCGAAATCGGCGTAATCCTCGCCGAATCAAACGTTCGAATGACATTGAATGACTGGTATTTGATTTCAAGGTTCTCGCTTTCAATTCCAACACATCCACTTTCGACTCGTGCAATGGCATTTTCGGGATTGCAGTCTTGCGAGGAATAAAAAACAACCACTGTATTATCGTCCGATGTCCCAGTATTCGTGACAAATGCCGAACTGGCTTTTCTCGGAAAACGTGCCTGACATCCTCGACTTGTTGATCCGCTCCATGAACGCAAAGTTTCTTTACTGGCGCATCTGGACTCAGCATTGAATTGTATCCAATAAGCGGATGCAGATGCCATGAGAGAAAGTAACACGGGAATGTGAATTTGATACAACATGTTGGTTAACCTTGCCAACCGTGAAGAACGATGAAAGACAATATATGGTTTTTCATGTTCGTCCTGGTCTCTATTATGAAGAATGAGCCTGTGTTAATAAGCTACACTAAGCTGTGCCAAGGTCAGCAAATGAGTGAGGTTTATGGTCAGCACTATTTCTGTCTTATGCGCGCGTGGATAATCTTCGTCATTACCTATATATTGAATGAGTAATATGAAATTACGTTTCTATAACATCGTGGGAAGCACAGCATAATTTGAGGTCAACACTTCTTTCTTTTAGGGATATAGTACATCGTGAAAAGTCATCAATTGCATAAGTGGCATGCCGATTTATTTCGTGGAACATGAAGCTTTTGAAGAAAATGAGAGCTGGTGATGTTAATCCTTGTCTTTATAAATGGCTGCAATCCTATGGGATGAGAGTGGAGATGGCTGCGAGTTGGGGGGCTTGGCGCATGATATCAAGGATTGAAGCGCTTCCCGGTGAGCCATGTTTAGAATACGCTAGGCTTGCAAGCAGCAAATATCTGCTGTGACACAGAAGACTATAGCATAAGTGGTAAAGTATTACCAGCGAGCATCTCAATCGTACTTCAACATCTAAAGGTTGTCAAATACAGCGCAATGATGTCAGACTGTGTAGATTCATTTGATTTGTATCGATATTTTCGAGTTACTCTCCAGAAAGAACTCAAGGTATTACTTTACTAGTAAGCCCTAGAAGTTCGATCTGAACTATGTCCGTTACACCTGCTACTCCCTAGGACATCATTCTCTGTAAATGATCATTTCATTCAAGTTAAAATGAGAATGATAAAATGAGTCCAATATTTCAACATCAACGCTCTTGGTATTGAGGTATTATTCTGACCCATGTACCATATCCCTCTCTCGCTCACCAGATTTACAAATACAACAGAGTGTAAACCCTATCCTACCATTTCATCAATTCTTCAGCCCAAGAAAAGACGACCAGCTCTCAGATTTCACAACAAGAGAGGCTGGATACTCGATCACAAGATCCCCTGCCGCCTATAAATGATTCGTAATCGGCAAAGTCGGAACCCCCTTTCTTTTCGCCAATCTCCTCTTTAATGGCTTCCATGCACTATGGTAGACCAAAGCAGAACCAAGCACAAGTACCAATAGTGCCAGAACGACTACAACAAATCCTTTCATCTTTCTGTTGTTATGTTAGTAATGTATTGGACTTCGGCTTTTATTTATGGGAGAACATACTTGGTATTTATAACCCGATAATAAATTTTTGGTATCGGGTATCATTCCAATCGTTTTGAGGTGATTACAGAGGCAGGTAGATATTGTTGACGATTGGTTCGAGAAAGGTCTTAACGTCGTGATGAACAGAGACTTAAGAAGACTTGCAGTGAATAATGTCTAGGTGTCTCAATTTTGAACTCTGGGAATCGTGGAATCTAATGTCTGTTGTAGTGAGGAAAAAGAGGGAAATTTTTGAAGAGTTGTATGTAGATCTTCGAACTCGAGTATGTTGTTCAAATAACGAGAAGCATCGATCAGTATTGGTGAACACTGAAATCTCTCTGTGTACTTGTTGCGTGGCGTTTATGTAAAGTCCAGATTAGACCTTGGGCAATTTTAAGGAAGCTGGAGTCAAAGATAAGATTCCATCGTTAGTCTTTCGATGACTTCTTGTCGAGTCAAAAAAAGTCTATATCGGGAACAAATTCAGTCATACCTGTGACTCTCAAGACTCAGCACTATTGCTCGTATTCATTCACTCAAATATTAATCAAGGTAGGCAGTGTCTTAGAAAAATGACAGTACCATTTAGTATATCGGTCGTCGCTCATATATATTTTGCAAATCACTTATTGTATCACGAATAAGTAGCCAATGATTTCCTCCTGCCAAGTTCAACGCCCTTAGTATACAGAAATGCTCTTTGACTGCAGATGATAACTCCCCTCAACTCTGATACCAAGGACTATGAAAGCCAGAAACGAAAAAAAAAACCTCCGGCTCTGTTAATTCTCGTCCCTCCATTCCTCCATCTCTCCATCGCTCCAACCCTTCCTCCGACCCCAGTGACCCATCACCTCTTAAAACTTTCAACCACCAAAGAATCCCTACGAACCTTAAGAGGGAGAAGTATACACAATTCTTGGAACCTGCTCTCGGGTCCTCTGCACTTCTGCGATTTCACTTTCTCGTTTCTTCTTAATCTGTCTCCAAACCGCAAAAGCGGCGATACATAGGCCAATCATTGCAAGCGATGATAGAGCAACAATGGATACTGTCCCAAAAGGCATTTTTGACCGGTTGATGATGTGATGTTTTGCTGGTTTGAGGGTTAGAAGAGCTACGAGGTTCACAATATGTAATGGGTGCGAAAGGTAAAGAATGGAATGCTCACTCAGGATATGATGTGTATTGTATGATTTCACTACCAGAACTAGAGACAAACATGACTGACTGTACTGCGAATTGAAGTTCGGATATCTTGGAATGAATGGGAGGATCGGTATTGCGAGGATAATCAGCTGATGCGTAGTGATTTGAGAGTTGTAAAGATGAAGTTCCGCAAGGTGCTTTTTTTTTTTTTCGAAGGTAATAGCCCTAAAGGCGCCGGTGAAATTGGAATATCTATTGGATCGGATACGATCTTTGAGTATATTTGCAGTTTCTCTGCAGAGGATATCACCTTGATAAATCTAGCTACGGTAACAGACATAACTAATAATTTGACTCTTATCTTGACACGGATATGAATCAGTTATAGAAATTACTTTGAACGTATTATCGTCTCCAAATATTCACTCATTTCACTTTATCCACTACACCAATAGAAAATCAGGTAGACTTCAATCTGTTGTATTTGAACTCGAGTACAACAAACTATAAATCCAACCCTAGCACATAAACTTCAACGCATGTGAGTAGTTGATCTCTAACCCCTCGCTTAGAATCTTTCCATCCTTTCTATACCATCAACCCAACAGCAGACCAGACATAAAGACGATTCTCACTCCCCCTTCAATCCATCACTTCATCCGTATCCTCCCACCCAATTCTTTCCTCCACTCCCTCTTCACTCCCCCTCCACCACCCCAGCATCCATCCACAATACTCAAGTAAACCATCCATTCCATTCCATTCCATTCCACTCCCCCTCCAAACCCCATCAACATCGCAATGATCCCGCAGCCACAAGCTTCTTCTTCTCACGAGTATGATACCAGGCAGCGCCAAAAAGAACAACAATTATTATCGCCGCTGATGCCATACCAATAGTAGCGTAGTTCATGTTCAATATAGTGCTATTCTCAGGCTAGAAATACTCGCATACTTGTCTACACATAAAGGAGACACATACCTAACGTACGTGTATGATGCGATAATATAAATGTGAAATCAAGTGTGTAAGCGACACGATGCGATGTAAACGTGCCGTAGAATAACATCTTCTCGCGTCGAAAGCGAACGGGTTAATGTTAAAGTGATCAATAAGGAGATTTCGTAATTGCTAGTAAAAGGATCCAGATAACAACAACAACAACAACAACAACAACAACAATAATAATAATAACAATGGATAAATCTCAATCGAAGAATCTGGTTTGAGCTCCAGAAAATAGTTGGAGCCAAGATCTATCAAGTTTACTTCAAGGAGATTTTCAAGCTTCTCCAACTATATATTATATCATTAGATCACTTGAATGCTATTCCTCCGACTCGAAGTGACTCGAAGAACAATGTGGTCAGCCATACAAATGACTCTTGAACCACGATTTTTAAGTACTTATCCAGTCATTCATTGCATTCACTTTCCATATTGGGATGTGCGCTGAAAACGTTCTTTCACAGCTCATAGACTTGGAATCAAATCTGATCAAGACTCAGAGAAGCCTCTTCTGATCCCTCCAAATCTCTGCCATGAGAAGTTTCCCTAAGCCATACGAACACACTCCTAATCACACCTAGATATTTGCATCTAGGAGGGATAGAAGATACGGCTCTTTGGAAACACAGCACTCTTTTGTAAAAAAAAAAATAAAAAAAAATAAAAACCTCAAAACTGTGAATTTCTCACCGACTCAAGACCATGGATTTGTGATTCAATTTCTTGAAATAAAACTCCAATACTTCGAATTCCACTCTAAGAATATCAACGCCGTAACTATCCAAGTCCAAATCCAATCCCAACCCTCGAATCAAACGACTTGCAAATCATATATGTGTTTCCCATACCCTCCACGCGCTCTTCCCCAAAGATGCAAAATCCATCCCTCACCAAACCCCTTCCCCCAAAAAGAAATGGAAAAAAGAAAGAGCAAGCAAGAAGAAACTATTCCCCAACTTTATACTCGCATATACATATACATACGTCACATACACACCTACACCTACACCTATACAGAAAGAACAAAACAACAATATCTATTCACCTCAAGCCATCAAATCCCAAAATTTCAAACTTCCAAACTTCCAAACTACATTACAATCATACTCATCATCACAACAACCGCCGCTACAACCCAAAATCCACGAGTTAAAAACGCAACGAGGTAGATAAATACCCAGGAAGGAAAATATACATCTTCTCTTTACTTTCATTCCTCTCTTTCTCTATATATAAATGAGAATATGAATAAGAATTCATGAATATAAACCCCATCTCATCCTCAACACTCACTCACTCACCAATCTCTCAATAATAAGTTTGTATATACAAGAAACTTTATGACTTTCCCAACCTTTCTTATTCCTTTCCTAGTTTCGTGTAATGTATGCATATATGTATATATGATGTAATACCCATCCCATCTCATCTCATCTCATCTCATCCCACCTGCATCTCTTTCCAAACGAAAGGAGAAGAAAAAAAAAAATCAAAAATCAAAATCAAAATCAGAATATTCTCCGCCAACATATATGTATGAAAACCCAAACACCGTGCTAATATGAGGAAACAAACTCCAATTGCTGTATTCGTTCAAAGTATTCATTTCATTCTCGTAGTCTCTTGTATGTGTGTGTTGTGTGTGAGGTAGCGCTTGATAGAATCCGTGGTTGATGTGATGCAATACAACACAATGCGATGTAATGTAATGCTAGTGCGTTCTCAAACCGTTTGCAAACTCGCTGTCTCGTGGAAGATATTCCGCATCGGGAGGTATTCGACGAAATATACGTCTTCATTCCCACACACCAATTTCCATTCCCAATTCCCACTTCCCACTTCTCACTTCCTACACCCCCCTTCTCTCTAATCCAAACTCCCCTCAAACCTCTCCTCCGCACACCACCACCCAACCAGCGCCCTCGCACCCACCGTATCCCCCACCCCCCTCAACTTCGCAATATCCACATTCAACGGACTCGTCTCATCTCCGCCCCCGGCAACTAACGACGCAATCGATTCCAACGCGCCAACAACCCCCAAAACCGGCGTCCACTTATCGCCCAGCACATCCAGACAAATCTCGCCCGTCTCCCACTTCACATTCGGATGGCAGATTTTCGTCACGAATCGGATGATGGGAGCGCCGATGGGGTAGTTGGTGGGGAGCGCGATGGAGAGGAGCCAGCGACCGCCGAGGTAGCCGAGGGAGGGCGGGGAGGAGGCTGGACATTGCAGGATGGCGGAGAGGGAGAGGATGGAGGCCGGAGAGGGGGCCAGTGCTACGATACCCGTTTGGCTGGCCGAGGGAGGGGAGTGGTTGTAGGCGGAGAGTTCGGTGAGGATTCGCTTGGTGGGTGACCGAGACATGTTTGCGAGTGAGATGTGAGGAATGTGATACGATACGATACGATACGACACGACACGACACGAGGCGATTCGTGTAATATAAAGCTCGAATGAAACCCCCAGTTTTCCGCAGGAAGAAGCACAGGAAAGAAGCCCGTGGTGATCCGAAGAAGAAAACAAAAGGTATAAAACCTATCCTCCCACAAGTATCGTAATTATAAATCGATAGCGATAGACAAATCTAATATTCCTCGAAAACAAACACCGCACGGCCTTGGGAATTCTATCCAGGAGCCTTCCTTACAAACGTATGATAACAGTCAAAGAAAAGTATCGAGATCGAAATCGAAATCGATATCGTCGGGGTTTCGAAGATGCTATGCTATGCTATCTTTTACCAGCCACTCGAGGAAGCTTAACCTTGAAAGCAAGCAAGCAAGCACATCGTTTTTTTTTTAGTTGCCGAGGTCGAGATTAGAGAGGCTCGTGCACAAGGCAATGAAAGGCTGAATTCTGAACTATCAAACTAGCTATCTGAAGACCATCTCCCCCTTTTAGCTCAGGAGTAAATTCGAAATGTGCATGTTCATTTGAAACAAAATAAGAAATAGAAGTCGAAAGAATGAGGCCAGTCTAGAATTTCGTAAACTGAAGGGATGAGAAATATGATGCTCTCGCTGACAGAAACATCATCAAAGAGTTGTAATCTTACATAGACATACCATAATCATACATATCATAAAATCATGTCACAATCCACATATCAAGACCTTATATTGCATAAAAGAATGTATATTTCTAATTTCAGTATATTCATTATGTTAGTCGCATCAACCATACTTTAGTATGAGTGCTCTCGCAGTCTACTGGCTACAGACATGCCACCCTTCCTCCATCCCATCATTCCAATCTCTCATGAAGATGAAGATGAAGATGAGAAATATATTTCCTATCAGAGATAGATATTTGCGCCCCACACCAGCAGATGTAACCACTCCTTCCTTTAAATCCCTATTTGTAAAATTCCATGATTGAAATGAAATGTGATCTTCCTTCCCGCACGCCCGGGAAATAGAAGTCATTGAAGCAAAATCCAAAGCAAACACTAAATCATCTTCATGCTACCCCATACACCCCAGCTTTATCATTAAAATAAGAGAACGTTTCGAAACTAGCCGCCCACACATCTTGTCCTCAATGCAAGAAGAGTCTTTCCAAATCCCGGAAAGAAATTTAGATGCGCATGTAGTAGTGTAAAGTTATTCATCTGTATCGCGCCTGTTCAAATCTGAAGAACGCCAAATTCTCGCTCAAAAGTGCAAAGTGCTCTGCCAAGGTGTAAACCAATGAAGCTCGAAAAAAGTAGGATACCAATCAAAGGTCGATTGATCCTTAAATGTGAATAGATACACATTATTCCCGCCCATGTTCAATCATTTGAATATCAATGAGGACAGGTTATCGTTCCAGTCATGTGTACCGAATTCGTGTCATAAGGTTGAATTCGATACTCCCGCACAAGTTGTAGAGCTGTGTGTAAGTGAAATGGTGAGTCGGGGACAAAAATTATATGGTACAGCACAATCAACAATCATGTTGATTCTTTTGACTCCTTGGGCTTCCAGAATTGAATCATGCGGCTGATCCGTTTGCTCCTGCTTGCTTTATCTTTTCTCTCCAATTCGGGATTGCTGGGAGCACGAGATTCAATGGATAACTTGCTTCTCTCCCCATGAGAACTGCTAATTAATCGTTGCAAGCTGGCCATGCTAGAGCGTTTGCGGGTTGGACCACTAGCAGATGAGACAGAAACCGAACGTTGACCATCGCGAAATACATAACCTGGATTCGCACCACTCTCCCTCGTCATGGTAGAATTGCTACTTGTTAGTGATGGAACATCATCAACAGACATTCTCAATTCTGGTCCAGGTTCGCCAAGTAGTAAGGATTGGAAAGCATTTTCATCTGCAATCGACGATGGAGCCGTGGATATGCGTTGAGTATCATATGAAAATGGGGACCTGGGGGATGGAAACGAGGAGTGAGTGGTCGAGTGGGGACTGTTTTGGGTGAGATATGCAGGCTGTAGCGAAAAGGGATTGATCTCAACGGGCGCGAGATCTTTGGCAGGACGTGGTCGAAAAGGCGGAGTCGCTGTAGATTCCGAGGATTGTGCACCGGAATCGGGTCTGGGAGGAATAGAGTCATCTACAATTTCGATTGGGCTAATAGATTCTTCTTCCATTCTTGGTTCATCCTTTAAAGACATATTGGAGTGGCCAGATTTCAGGCTCGCACTGTCCTTTTGGTTTACACTTGGTGTTTCGTCGAGAGGCCAATCCGTGTTCTTGTCGCTGTTGAATGCTTCCGCGTCAACAACCTTGATGTCGATGCCAAGGGCATTTTGATCATCATCCTCGGTTCTGGCCAAGGAATCTTTGTCGGAAGAAGCCTTGGTGTCCTCCCATTCATCATCTTCCTCGTCTTCTTCAAATACATCAGCCATGGTGGAGCTGCTACCAAGACGATGTATGCCAAATCTATTTTCGAATGGAACCATCTCAGGAGCACTTTCAGCTCTTCGATGATAATGCATACCCGGTCCGATAAATCCACCCATGCCTGCCGCACTGTGCATTCGTCTCTTGGATGATGTCTTTTGTGACGATTCCCATTCGGCTCCGTAGGAGGAAGGGGTGTTGAATGGACCAAGAGCGGCATCTAGATCAATAATAGGACTCATGGCATCGTCGTCAGATGGGTAAGTCTGTCTTGGTTTCCATGACGCATAGTCTTGTGGCTCGGGAGCGGTGGGCTCTTCAGCATGAACAGGCAATGGCTGAATATCAACTGCCGCGGAGTCACTCATTGCCGAATAGGGACGCAAAGGAGGTGTCGCAGAACGGCGGCCTCCCTTTTTCTTCTGACCGCGACTGCGAGATTTCCTCGACAATATCGATCCTGCCCATGACTTGACTTTCTTTTGTTTCTTGCCAGATTTTCTTGAAATTGAAGACCTACGTGAACTTGAGGGTTCGATGGATGGCATGTAGTAAATATCATGGTCAAATCTGGGAGTTGCTGGCGAGCACACTGGCGCACTGGGTTCCGATCTATCCATAGAAGTTGAGCTAACAGGACGTGATCGGCTTGGCGAAGAATTACCAGATACGGGCTCGTGTCCGAAAAATGTCCACTTCTTCCTAGGGCTTGGAGGGGCAACGGTCTGGATATCATCAAGTAGAGGCATAGATCCACGTCGCCTTGAAGATGGACAAGTCTCTGTTGATTGAGTTGTATCCTTGATCGGGTCCAAGATGGCATTGGCAGTTCTGGGTCGTGAATCTGCTCCTCGAATATTGGGCGATGGTAAGGCGAGAAGATCCTTATTTGGAGGAGTGAGATTAGCTGGTGGAGTTACAGTTCCTCCCGACACAACAGAGCTCAGGGAATTCGATACCGAGTGAGATGGTCGCATTGTGACTGTGCTAGATGTGTCACTAGACACGACGCTCACGGGCCGAGGAATGAATTCCACGTTATCCGAGAAACCAACGCGGGCACGATTGAAGGGTTTCATGGAAGAGACTTCGTCATTGCTGGGAGATTTAGCGAGGCCAATTGCACCTTGTTGACTCTCATGACCAGATGGAGAATTTGGGGCGGATCCTCCTCGTGGCATTGCCGGTGGGTTTGGAGCGGTAGGGTTCAGAATCATCTTGATATCGTGTGCGGATACAGCAGCAGAACGTCTATGTGCATGTCCACGTCTTCCTGGATTAGGTGGAGGCAAAGCGTTTTCCACTTGAGTTGGACTTGTGCTCATCAATCCCGTATTCGAGCCTACCTTGCCATCTCCACCTATGAATTCACTCGTACCTCTGCGATGTCCAGCCGCTCTAGGAGAATTTGATAAATCAAAATTGGCGAAACATGGAGAGATTGGTGGAGAAAGCCCGGGGCTCGCGGGCGATGGAGTTGTCGAAGGATTGAAGGAGAAACTTGGCAATTCTGTAGGTATAGACATCGGGCGCCGACCTGTGGTTCTTGGGAATGTTGCTGAGATAGACGATGGAGAAGCTCGTGCAGGAAAGACGAAGGTAGGCAGCTGTGAAGGGCTGCTAACCTCACTTTGTGTAGTTGTTGATATGGTAGCCATGTTGCCTAAGATCGGATCGATAACCAACAACCGAACAAACCCTTAGAAGAATAGCATATGGTTAAAGTGAAAAGTAAAATGTTGTCGAAGAAGAAACCGCTCGCAGTTCCAAAAAAAATACAAGGCGAGATGTACGGGATTCGAAAGGAAGAATTATTCGATTCAAATCGTTCAATGGGAATGCGAGCGATAGACACAACGACAACGATCCAATCTGCGACCATGAATTAGCACACCCTCCCTTCAACCAACTCAAAATAAATAAATGCGAGAAGAGGCAATGGAAAGTCAATCGCAATGGTAGATGATGCATGCGATGATAAATTCTCGACATACATTGGGAGGCAGCCAAGGTGAGAAGACTGTAGATATTGGGACAAATTGATTCTTGAAAATCGACAAATGGATGAATAAGTGACTTCGTAAATTCGCAAATGAGAAAGGAGTGATAAAATGTACGTTAGTATTAAAGGAATGGACGGTAGAGATCAGAAGCAAAGCCCTGGTGATATGGACATGCAACTGAATCTACTACCAAAAGAAAGAAGGAATTTTTGTTGGAGGGAAGAGGGTGGTGTGGTGGGTTGTTGACGAAGAGAGAGAGAGAGTGAGAGAGAGAGAGAGTTGTGTCCGAAAAGGTCGAAGGACTAATAAATTGAGTTTCTACAAAAGGACGGAGAGGTGGTATGTGAGTTCTGAGATTCGTCCCAAAGCTGGCGTTGCTAGTGAGAAAGGGCGCTAGAGCTTAGAGTGTTGGAAAAGTGGACCCGAGAAATTAGGACGAAGCTGGCGACCAAAATAAGAGAGATTGTGAGGGCGAGGGAGAGGGAGAGGGAGAGCAGATAAAATATAAAAGATGGATAATAAAAGTGCTTGTGCATGTATATGCATGGAAGAGAGACACCGACGAGGGAGAGTGAGGTGGTGAGGGAGAGTGAGGTGGTGAGGGAGAGTGAAGTGGTGAGCGAGAGCATGAGAGTCGAGTAGCAAGTGGAGGAAGAGAAGTACGTACCAGGTATCTCCAGCTAGGCCGGTGCTAGGTACCAGGTAGGTAAACTCTACAGAAGAAAGAAAAAAGAGAGAGGTAGGTGAGTGAAGGCAAGTAAAGGCAGCAAGTAAAGGCAAGTAAAGGCAAGTAGGTAAAGTCAAGCAAAGCAATCTTATTAATTTGGGGAATTGAATGTCATCAATCGTGTGTTTGGTCCGTATTTCACAGTGCAATTCACTCATGTCGGCATCCAATGTCCAATGTCCCATGTCCCATGTCCCTTCTTCTGACAGTATCGTGTCCATCACCCAAGACGTAAGAAACAAATCTCACGTCGACGAGAGCCCCGACAACATTTCTCATTGGAGAGCGCCCCCAGAGAAAATGGCATCATGACGATGGAGTGGTCGTTGTCACGATGCTATCGATGCTATCGATCGGTCTGCAACACAGACATCTTCACTTCCTTGGTAACCATCCCTCATCAATACACTACTCTACCGTACCACCCGACCTGGGTCGTAATCTTGGTCAAGTCTATTCAGAATTCAGATAGATCAGAAAAACAAGCGGAGAGAACGTGGATCTTTCCCGCCCGCTTGCCCAGGAACCATTTTTATAGATTCGTATCTCGAATCCAGGACAAATAATACCACCGTGCAATACCACTCGCACTCCCACTCCCAATACCGATACCGTACGTACAAATACGTATACGACGCACAATGGATGCGGTGCACAGTAGCAACCAGTAGTAACCCTTTCTCCAGACGCAGTGAGAGCCTTTCATCGGAAGTATATCTGAGACTTCGTTGTCCTGGAGAAATCATCACTTTAAAGTCCTTTCTTTTTTAACGTCCTCATTACGGGTTACATGTTGCACGGTGAGCACTCTATCTTGTACTCCATGTACACAACTAATAAAACCCACCATGGATGCGATAGTAGGCACAGTGAGAGTGTCCTAGGTAACATCGAAGCCAAAATTCCATATGGCAACAACCATCGAATAGCACCAAGTTTATGAATGGCGAAGGGGAGATTATGCAAGAAGACAAAATTGACAGCACATTTCACAATCGACAAACTGCCTCCCAGGGAGGGAGGGAGGTGTTGAACAAAGCGTCCAGCCACAGTCACTCACTAGGTCAGTAGCTAAGCAACGACTCATCGTTGGTGGATGGGCTAATCGAATGTAACTTTTGGTTATTACCCCATCGTAACCGCAACCGCAGCAGCTGACCATCAAGATTTCGTCTGATGAATGGAGCCACCGGTGGACTTCAGAAGAGATAAGATGAAGATGTACCTACACTGTGCTTTCTTTTGCGGGGGTGGTTGGACTTGGAAAAGTGCTCAGATGTCCTTCTAATGAGCCGTGGGCGAGTTAGCCGAAGCTTCAAAATGATAAAAATAGACTAATCCTAGCAAAATGTTCCTGGTCGTTCCTGATCGTTCCTGGCTGTTCCTGATGTCCAGGTAGTTCCTGGATAAACACGAGAGCATTGAGTATTGGTTGGTACAAAACTCAATCATCGTACTCGGTACCCTGGGCCATCTGGACGAAGGCAGGTATGCTCGGTATGGTAACCCTTACTAAAAATTCTGAATATTTGACTCTTGTTTCCCAGCATCATCTTATTCACACCGTAATAAACCTCCGACAATATATTATTATTATCAAATCTTAAGAATCGCGATACCAGACAGACCGGGTATGATGACGCTGAGTTTGCTACAGTTTTGTGTTTGGGAAAAGTAATTTTCCACACCTTGCCTAGGACCTGGGTATGTGTGTGTGTGTGTACATTGATCGAGTGATTGATTTCAATCTCGACCTCTGTTACCTTCAATGCCCTCATGTAAAGTGTTCCCAAAAAAGTATCACTGCAAATCCGCATGGAGTAAGTAGTATGAAATTCCAATTCAGTCTCTCTGAACCGCTGCAGCTTCTCTAACTTTTCCCGGGGTGGCCGAGGATGGCGCTGCCAAACGTATTAACACACAGCTTAAACTGCTTTGGAGGGAAGTTTTCCCTTACTTGCATTGTGCAGATATCGTTCTATGCTGAAGACAGGAATAATTCTATGCAGCTACTTGAGAAAGGATGCGTAAGATGTGCGTAAGATATGCATTTCCATGTGCATAAGAGTCCTTCTCGCTCGGCTACCATTGGATCGAATTTTAACTTCCTCCCGGTTGTTCTGCTTATCTTTTGACTACTGCAGTGTTGTGAAAAGTGGACATCTAGCCAGGCATCTTCTGCATAGTTGTCTCATTATCACTCGTGAGTTCCTGTGCAAGAAAAGAAGGAATCGGATAATTCGAACGCATTAGACATTTTGATTCACATTAGCGCTCGCATCCAGTCTAGCATCTTCAATTAGTTCTTCGTGCGCAGTGCCTTATTCATCCATCGATTCTATCACTTACCTACCTAGGTGCTCCAAGTCTCACCCACGCCATCTTACTCATTATTCTGATTGACCATTATTTGACAAACTGACAGTCCCGAGTCATTTGATTAAAGGCTAATATGCCGTACAAACTAATGACTTATCTACCCAAATCCAGTGACTTTACCCGAATTCTATGCACTAATCAAAGTTTTAGCTTTTAAGGGTCTTTCAGGGAACTCAATCCCATTTGAAATTCGGACCTGCAAAAATCTTGTGGCTAATGAGTGTATGAAATCGTGAGGATGGACAGGCTTAATCCTTCAGCCGCGTAAGGCGAGAGAACACATCAGATGCTGTATGGAGAAGACAAGCATGGATTCCCAAGTTTCCCCATCAGCGTCATATTGATTTGTTCCTTTTGGAAGTTTTCGAATGAGACAAATGACACCAATTCTCTCATCTCCCACCATTTTGCATACGAATAACTCCTGTCCCTCAAACCAACCTTAAATTCACAATAATCTCCAGCTCATCAAGGACCTGCGTCTTATATTATACTTAATTTACCGCAACCAAACAAAAGTACACACCATAGAGATCGTTGGATCTCGGCTACTGATATGATTTGATTATTTATTCCTGACGGTCGGTTCACTCTGCCGTGTCCTCCCTAACCACGAACTAGATACCCTTCCGTCTTTTTAACCCCTCTCTCCCCAATCTTGGTAAAGGATAGTCACCAGATTATCCCACCTGTTTGTACTCCATTAGGAAATCGAGGAGGGATTCAAATTTGATTATTGCTGTACCAACAGCCAATTTTGAAGTACTGACCAGTTATCATCAATCATTGATCACCATCCTTCTCACCCCCTACCCGAACTACCCTACCATTTCTCCATCTCTTGTTCGCCATGCATGCATCAATCTGGAATCGGAATTAGTGTAGCCTTTCTGCACCTCCATACCACAAGCTATCCTGGTTATGGTCAAGTACGTTTTAGATCCCCCAGCCCAAATCGCCAACCAGATCTCTCATTGGCCACCCTCGATTCTTGTGGTCGAGCCTCTTCCTGCGTCGTTTCTTGAACAGCTGCACACGCTGCAGCATGAACAGCCTCTTTTGAAGCCATACTCCGTACTTACGCCATCGGATGGATTAGAGATAGCGGTCTGAACGAAAATCTGGAGGCACCGAAGCAAGTAACCGAAGCGTTGCTCTGTTCGGGTTAATTACGATCATTTTGCTTTTGATGATATCAGTCATGTATTAATGAAGAAGTGCAAGGATAAATCAAAGTTACCTCATCTACATTAAATTTTTATTCAGTATAATGAGATATTTCGCCGTTGTTCAAATCAGCGAAGGACTATCATGAAGATCCAATTTCGGTTCGTCAAATCGCCTTTCTTGGGCTGGGAATCACAATAAGCAAATATAAAACCTCGGTGAGGTTATTGAATAAGAGAGTAAGAGAAACATGTTGTTTTGGAAAATACGATTGATCGAGATGCAGCTCATCGTGCCTAATGTTTTACTTGCCATCCTAAACTAGAACGTCGTGAACCTCAAGCACCAAGGTAACAAAAAGATTGGGAGAATAATTATCACGTGAAATAAATGACTAAGCAAAATTCAATGATTTCACTTCCTCGCGTGGCGGTTACTCGACCAGAAAACAGAGAAACTGCATGACTCTCTCGACATGGGATATCAGACCCTCAATCTCTCGTGTCGACGAGTAATGATCTCGAGTAGAGTTATTCATAATGTGGGTCGTTGCCCACGCCGACAAGGAATTGCCAAGCGCGCATTTTCTCTCACTGCCAAAGTTGGCGACGTCACAAAAGAAGACCACGAAGGTGGATTCAAAATATCTCGAGTTGGGTCAAATCGAAAGACGCTCGTAAGATCTATGTTTGAATCCTCCAAATATCATCCCTCTGTCTCTGGAGAGACGGTCGTTGGGGACCTGGTTGATGATATTAAATCAGACCTACAAAAGAACTTGGAGAGAGCGTCCCTCACAGGCGGGGGGCGATCTCGTACGAGACAAATCCGTACTAATAGAGCCAACGATGATAGCTCTACTTCAATCGCCCCTAATATGGTTCTCGACCGGAAACCTTCTTCGCTGAGTCCCCGCCAATTTAGCATCATCTCTCCGGATCCCAAGCGCACTGTAAGCTACATTGGTACTCTTATAATGCCACCATGACTCATATCATATAGACCAAAGAACAAGTTCTCCAGCTCATTTCTAATCGTGCTCGCATGACGAAAGCTCGATATCTTGCAGACCCCTCTCTGACTGCGCCCGAGGAAGCAGTCGTTATCCTAGCAACCCCAGCGTTTGCAAGTTGGCTTGAAGATGATGAGAATTTTATCAAACATGTCCTGGAATGCTTTACATATCATCATGTGGATGGCAAGCCGAATTACGTTGTTGTCGTTGGTGCTGTAATTGACGGGCTTGCACCTTCACCTGATGATATTCCCATAGCGGAGCGGGCTGGGCCACTCGAGGGCTTTTCATTCTTGCATGGTCTACGCAGTCGAGTATTGAGGCCCGATAATGTGTGGAACCCCGAATCATTCAAAGATAACGCAAAGAATCCTGATAAATTGTCACATCTCATAATTTCGGGGAACAAATCGCAAAAACCTTGGGAGCTGGCATTATCTACTACGATAAGTCTACCTTTGGCAAATACTTTATTTGTGAACGGCAAGCATTCTACTCTTGAAATAGCTAAATGGACTCGAAGAAATGAGGGTGAATATAAATGCATACAAAGAGAGCAAAAACAATATCAGCATATCAAAGCTTTTCATTATGAAAATACTATGATTCCACCAATATTTGTACCAGCAGTTCCTCTCACTTTGCCTCGACCCATTGCAAATGGGTTAGGTAATATTGTTCGACAACTATCTTTTGGACCAGGAGATACAGATAACAGACCGGCTTCATCTGAATTGGAAACTCAGGTTACAAGATTTATGGAGTACAGTAATTTGCATACAAACATTGGAGTGTGGGCGTTGATATACCGAAAGGAACTCCTGGACCCCAATCTCAAGGCTTCAACGCTTGAATCGGCAGAAGATCTCGTGTCGACTTGGAGCAATGATGATAAGAATCTAAGATTTGTCGGGACCCAAATAGCTCTGGGAGCCATTCTTTGTCGCGTTGGTGAGTAACTTGCATTGAGTTTATCCGTTCTATTTCTCATCTAGCACACAACTGACTAAATCTTTTCAGTGAGCGGCGGTGGTGGTTGGGGCGCCAAACAAGGCCTCTTATCCTTGGATCCTCAAATGACATACGAAGATATTGTTTCGGCGTCCTTTGAGTATACTGATCAGTCAATGGAGAAAGCACAAGACTCGACACTAGGCAATCTCGCTCGACGAGGTGACCATATACAGTTCTTTACCATCAATCCCAATAAGTTGAAAGAACCCGAATCTCCAATGGACACTATAAAATCGAGTGAAACCATTGACGTGGATTCCATCGTCGATGACAAGGTAGCAAGAAAGAGATTTATTACACAGGAACCAGAAAAGACCGAATTAAATCTCCGCGATGCCACAGACCTGAGTTGGTCTAGCAAAACTACATTTGGAGTGGTTCCTAGCACAATCGACAAAATACCCAGCTATGACACCCACGACTCCTCAACTTCCTCTAACCAGACTTTGCCTTTTTTAACCTTCCGCAAAGGCGAATTTGGCGCAGTATCTGAGTCAGGAATCTACCTCCATTCTTCTCACCAAAAGCGAATAAGTGCCAAATCACACGAACTCATTAATACGAAAATCGATATGCCGTATTCATATATCTACCGTCATCAACCAGGCACATCACCGAAGCAGACTGTAGAATACAAAATGAGAATGAATTCTCTGTTTGGAAGATTTAGCTCCGATGCAAAAAACAACGAATCATTATTTGAAATGACGTCCCGATTCATCGTCACGACGGGCCGCGTTCCAACAAAAGAAGAACAAAAAGAACTACTGGAAAAATGTAATATTAATCCGAAAATCGAAGCGGCAAGGAAGAGAGGAGGAGTTAGTTATGCCCGCGTGCTTGTTTTGGAGGCGGAGAAGGAAATGAAAAATATGGTCCTGCAGGCTAGACTCCTGTCGAGGGAAAATGGTATGGATGAAGCTTTTGAGAAGATCTTTCCCGAAGTAGAGGAACGGAAGGTGGTCAGGAAAAAGAGGGTCGGGCATACTAGGTGGCCGAGATTTGTTGGGGAGAAGGAAAGAAAAGAGGTTGAGGTTCGGAAGGTCAAAGTCTTTCCTACGGAGAAGAAATTTAGATTTCCGGTTGTGGGGGAGAGTGAGGGACCGAAGATTTAAGGGGCGGAGAGAAAGTTCGGTTCGTACCCGCTGAGTCATTATTCGCAAGTCTATGGCCCTAGGAAGCTATAAAGGTTATATGAGGACTTACTCGGTATTTGAGACTAGACACCATGTATCATAAACTACAAAATAACTGTATAGTCAGGAACACAAATTATAAATGCCCTATGGGGAAATATAGCATGTAACGCGTATACATAGCATCTCCACAAAGCTCCAAGAAAATACTAGACATTTGAACGTTAAACTATATATTGACGAGAGAAAAGTCTTAGAATTTGATTAGGGAGAATATGTTAATGTGAATATAAATTATGATATGTACAATAAGGCTGCTACATTGAACTTCTGACCCTCGCTCTCGCTCTCGCTCTCCCTCCCCCCCAAAAATCAAAACAAAAACTCACTCGATACCAATCATCTACATCTGTACCCAGATCCGGATCCAACATATCCAGAATCACACAATGAACACAACACCACACCTCATATCAACCAATTTTATCATTCATATATGTATATGTATATGTATATCTCCTTTCTCATTCATTTACAGATTCAAAAGCTTCACCTTGCAAGATGCATCTTGGATGAGTTTATTAGAGCTCGGTGTTTAGAGTTTGGGTTGTGGTTGTGGTTGTGGTGCATATCCATCTCATCTCATCTCATCTCATCTTATTTTATTCTATTTTGTTTTGTCTTGTCTTGCTACAAGAAAAAAAGAAAAAAAGAAAGAGAGAGAGAGGGAGAGGGAAAGAGAGAACAACCCCCTCTCCCCTCCTCTTCAAACAGGTATCTTGTATCTTCCAGCGATAGCACATCAATTTACAGTCTACCTATCTATCTAGTCTAACAAATACACAATACATATACACAATAATCCAAAAGCAGAAAAGGAGAAAAAAACATCAGAGCAAAAAAGAAAAAGGAGAAGAAGAAGAAGAAGAAGAAGAAGAAGAAGAAGAAGAAGAAGAAGAAGAAGAAGAAGAAGAAGAAGAAGAAGAAGAAGAAGAAGAAGAAGAAGAAGAAGAAGAAGAAGAAGAAGAAGAAGAAGAAGAAGAAGAAGACCTCAAGAAGCACACAAAATCATATACACAATCGCCGAATAAAACAGAACCGAAATAATCAATACACGGGCTCACAACAACGACATGAGGATGTAGCGAAGAAGGAGAATGTAGCCTTGCAGTGTGAATTTGAGGAATCGGCGTATACGATGGAAGTGAATGAGGGGTTACGTGAGTACGTCAATACTATAATGCGTAGAGTGAGCAAGTAGTGAATTTGATGGACGATGATTTCGTATGAAGACACATCCAATCGGTGAATTGGAGAAATATCCAATGAATAAATCAAAAATGAGAAGAATTGGCAAACATAATTTGAGTTGGAGGTACGAGTATGAGAGTACTCGTCTCGGCAGGAGGAGAATATTCTAAACGAAGGGGGAAATTTGTGGATTGCCGAGAATACTTGGGAAAAGAAATGAGCAATCAAGAAACCATTTTTACTTAATCTAGAGGTACGAAGAAAACGAGAGATATATTCGATCATCTGTAGTACTAAATATGTATGTATTGGTTGCTTTCATTCTATAAAGAAATTCCGATATACTTGCTGAACAATCTATTCCACGAGCGATTCATAGCTAAAATTGAATTCCCTCCTGCTCTTGCATTGCACAACACAAAATCTACTCAACCATTTCAATATCATCTCCAGTTTGATTGTGCTCTGTAGCTGCAACTGGGGCTTCATTCGCAGTGTCATTGACATTATCCTCCTGTTTGGATCCATTTCCGAAATAATCGTCCATCTCGGCATCAAGTTCTTCTTGTGTTTTCTTTGGTCTGCTCTCTCTTGTAGGCCTCTCTCCTCCACGACCGGCATTGCGATCTCCTCTTTCTCTCCTTGCACCAGGTCTGCGACCATCTCTTCCTCGGCGTGGCAGAGGACTGCGCGAACGTCTCCTCCTGTCAGGTCGGTCTCCTCGGTCGCCCGGAACATATCGATCAACATTCTCAGGTGGCGGCTTGCTGACATCAGAATGCCTGATTGGAGGAGATAAAGAACGAGAACGAGGAATAGTCATGCGATCGGCCAGGGAGCGACCTGATCTCGATGGTTCGTATTGATTTCTGCCTCCACGGCCTCTGGATGGACCGTCTGGGACAGACCTCAAACGAATTGGTTGACCTAGAAAGTGTTAAAATAGTTATATATCTAGCATGAATATAGCTTTTACCATTGGCATTTGCCCCATCAAACTCCTCAATGGCTCTCTGCGCATCTCTTGGGTCCTCATAAGTTACATGAGCGACACCATTCGAACGTCCAGCTCGGTCATAATCAAGCTTCAAGAATGAAACACGACCAATGCGCTCGAAAAGACCCTAAATCGTTCTTAGCAACAAAACTCTTTCTGTTCCTTTTCGTATCTCATACCTCCAATTCTTCTTCCGTCAAATCGTAATGTACGTTCTCCACCCTAACCTTTCCACTGTTTCTATTTTGTGTTAGCACGAAACGCCGAACGGAAAAGAGCATATTGCATACATTGGTCTGTCATCTTCGTAGTTGCGTCTTTCCGGGCGATTCGAAGAACGGGCGTCTGAAAGATTTGTGAGCTAGGTGGTCGAGAAAGAACGGAAAGCATGGAAGTGATGCGTACTTCGATCATCGTATTTGTCATGTACCCATTCGCTAACACTGTTAGTTGATTCTCAATCCTATTGGGAAGGTTAAGACTTACGAGTCTATGTTTCTAGAATCATCTCCTTGATATGGCTGCCAAAGGAGAGTAGGCGTGGGTTAGCTATATATTCTATTTACGTACTATCATGAACCATCGAGGCGTCATGCACTGATTGAAGCAGCGATGCGATCTGAGAACATTCGGGGAGGAATTAAGTATCTGATGATTGAGGAGGTGTATGCACCTAGAGCGGTGAAATGTTAGCAAATGGACTTGGGACTCGAGACTCGAGGGTCGTCGGAAAGTTTGTAGAGAGGTTCTTACCTTTCTTACACCATCACGAGGGTAGTCATTGCGATTGTTTCTGCGGCCTTGTCGACCTCGATTTCCACCATTTCTCTGCTGCTTGAAGATATCAGTACTATTTCGTATTGCAAGGCTGAGACAACATGTTCGAGGCGTCGGGTTTTGACAGGGCTTACCTGGCGATCACCACTAATTTCATCAAGGCTTTGATCCATTGTCAAGTTATGGGAACGAATATGAACTGAAAAAGGGCGGATTTTTTGATATATTGGCTTGTTTGAGGTGATTAACTCTCATGTACAATGTACAAAACATCCAAGGATTCTTCAATACGTCAACTTTTGTGAGTCGCGACGAGGATTCGACAAGTGGTCTGTGCACTTGGATCATGTGATAATTCACATGCATTGCATTGCAGCGCCGCAGCTAATCGCTATTCATTCCCTCTCCGAAATCGCAAACTTGTAATTCACACAATCTAGATAACAGAATTCACAGATTCAGTCCCTCTTCTTCTTGCATCAAGCTTTTCAAAATGTCACCACTTGCCACTGTCGGTATAATCTCCATCGGAGAAATGGGTATGGGTGTTGCAAAGTTGCTCATTGCCCATAATTATCGTGTTGTGACGAACATTGAGGGTCGAAGGTTGGTTGTATTATCTTCTATAACTTATGTTATCCAGTAGCTGTTAAGAGGGGCTATGATTTCCAAGGGGAACTCATCATTAAACTGGCTCTGATTTCGAAAGAATGGACCAATCTAGCTTGAGATATGAACATTCTAAGCACAGTCAACTATCATGCTTGGAATGGATTTGGGAGGAGATTCATGACGAATAGGCCAATGTATATTCCGTTTCAAAAGTATTGAGACGAGAATCTAATGTAGCTTTTCAAACATCAAAGTTGATGGTTGTATATATACACATATGAAAATATCCGTTACTGTATCGTTATTCTACATCGAACTCACCTTGTTTCACCTAGCCAAGATACCCATGATCGCGCCCAAAAATCCAAAATCGAACTTCTACCTACAGACACATCCCTAGTTTCGCAGTCGGACTACATTCTCTCGATTGTTCCACCTCGTGATGCACTACCACTGGCAATTCGGATCACCACCGCCTTTAACTCTCTCTCGCCACCGAAATCCTCCCCCCTCTTTTATCTCGACCTAAACGCCATAGCTCCTGCTACTGCTCGCTCAGTCGCTTCTCATATTAGTACCACATCACCATCCATCAAATTTATCGATGGTGGAATCATTGGTGGTGCACCCAAACTCAAAAATGATACCACTACTCCTAATACCACGGCATCCATTGATCCAGACCTAGAGCATGCTTGGAGCCGCCCTTCAATCCCCATTTCTGGACCTCATGAACTTTCTAAAGCTCCTATATCTGGTGCCCATCTAGCAGATCTTTTGAATACCAATTATCTAGGCGAAGAAATCGGCAAGGCATCAGGTCTTAAATGTTGTTTCGCTAGTACTACGAAAGGATTCACAGCCTTATGTATCCAAGCATTCACATCTGCTCAAAGACTGGGCGTCTTGGGAGAATTGGAGAAAGAAATGAGTGAAAGAGTACCTGGATTATGGAAGTCTGTGAATGGAGGAATCACAGGTATGCCACCAAAAGCCTATAGATGGGTACGAGAAATGGAGGAAATCGGAATTTGTCACGGGGAAACAGGATTCTCAGGTGGAGAGTCCACCGATGGAAAAGGAGAGGAAGGAAAAGGTATCTTTGGAGAAATTGCCGACGTTTACCGAAGTGTCGCAGACGAAACAGTGCTTGGAGAGGAGAAAACCGAAAAGAGAAAAAGAGGAAAGACGGTAGAAGATGTCGCTCAATGTATGACCGAGGGGCTAACAAGCAAGAGAGCAAAGAAGGAATAGGTTCATTTACTCCTATTAAGAACTCTATTTCCCTCGACTTGGATTCGGTTTCATCTCGTCTCATCCCGTGCATTGAATTTGCAGAGTAAGATTTAGAGTGAAGGAATAGACGGCACGTAGAATATTAGAAGGGATTACAATCCTTCGCGGAAATCCATCGATACAACGTTAGATAACAAGTACAGTACCTATACATAGCCGATTAGAGACAAATGTAATTACATTACTTAAGAACACCTTTTTATTCAGCATTCATCCGAAATGATACATTAGTCAGTCATAAGAGTAGAATGACCGCAAAGGAAAATATACATCGTTGATGTATGTAAAAGTTCCAAGTATGAATAATAATTTGCCATCGTTATTGCGAATTCATCAAGATTCAATATAATCTTTCCCACATTCATTGTGAAGTCCTCGTCTTAGAGCACGGAATATCGAATTGGACGTTAATGAATTTTATGTCATTATATGTAGGTATATCATTATGCTCCTATTTCTAATCCATTCGACTGATCCCATTCATCATCCCCAAATTCCTCATCTCCATAAACAAATAATATCGTAGATACAAAGGCTTTGGATAGATATATAATAGTAGTAATACAAAAACAAAACAAAGGAAAGTAAAGAAAAGAAAACCCACACACACCCTCCAAACTATCCAAAACTTTTCGCTCGCTCGCTGAACGCTATGATATGATCTCATTATCCTGTTTTGTAGCTACAAATACCCATCCCTCTTCAATATAGAAATATAAAAAAAACACCTCTTCTCCTTTCCCCAAACCTCCAATCTCCAGAAGATAAAACATCTCAAATAATCACCCCTCGACAAGCCCACTCACATCAACAACCCCAAAAGCACAAAAGAAACCTGTAAATACAGTAATCCCCATCCACCAATTCCCATTCCCATTCTCACACCCGCACTCTTCTTCTTCGCCGTCTCTGTTGCTCCTCCAGCACCCACAGTCATGGTCCCTACAACTACAATCCCCGTTCCTCCCGCCGCCAAACTCAATATATCTCCACCTTCCGTCACTGTCCCCCCGGCTGTAAGCGTTTGTCCTCCAATGACCAGACTGTTCAACGGAACTACGCTTTGCAAAGTAGCAGTACTAGTTACAAAACCACTGTTGGCATTGACCACCACCGCATTCCCGGTAGGTGACAAAGAAACCGTAGATCCATCAACCGTAATAACGGAACCTGGTTTCAGAGTTTGACTACCTATCACAACACCAGAAGCAGAATTTTTGGTGAAGGTCGAAGATCCAATTACCACGACGTTTGGAGGGAGAGAGATAGTACTACTAGGAGCAAGAGTAATAATAGTACTTCCTTGCGTGATCACACCTCCCGGAGTCAAAGTGGCGCTTCCAATGACGAAACCAGATTTAGTGAAATCGGCTGTTACACTAGATGTTCCGACGACAACGACACCGGGGAGGGGTTCAGTGGTGGTTGTCAAAACGGCCTTGGCACCATTGGATGGAGTGGGTGTGGGCGTAGTACTTGTGGTTACGCCATTGATGATGATTGCAGAGCCGGATGGAGCGATCGAGATACGTTCACCGCTTACAGTGGCTTCGGAACCGGGTTTTATAGTTTGTGAACCGACTACGAAGTTGGAGCTTCCTTGACTGAGAGTTAGGGAATTGAATACAACGGGAGCAATAGTGGTTTGGCCCGGTGAAGGCTTAATGGTTGTAGGAGTTATAGTAGGGCTGGAAATTGCAGTGGTTATATCGGGATTGGTCTTTACGCTGGTGGGTGATGCTTGGATGCTGGAAATTATGGAATTGGTGTCGGATGCTAAGGGTGGTTTTTCTGTGCCGCCTGTTTGGATGCCAGGGTTACTAGCTACGGGTTGGGTACCGATTGTATCACTCTTTCCAGTGGCTGGGAGAGCTGTACTTTTGTCACTCGGCAGTCCAACTGGAATTCCAATAGCAGGAGTAGTGGTTCCGGTATTTCCAGTAGATGAGGGTGGAAATGCAAGACTTCCAGTCGCGGTGTTAGTTGGATTGCTTATTGATGCTGTATCTGCTGCCTTCGTTCCAGGAATAGACACAGGATTTGTAGACACAGGGGGGGTTGCCGTCGATCCAGGAACTGTAGGTCCTAGTAGTGATGTGTTGGTAGTATTATCAGCTGGCTTAGTTCCAGGTAAAGATACAGGATTTGTTGTTACCGGTATTGATACATTACTTGTTGTTCCTGGTAGCGATACATTGCTGGTTGTTCCAGTTAGATCAGATACAGGTGGTGATACAATCGATGGAGAGACTGTTGACCCTGTTGATGCCATATTGGTCGCAATATCAGTCGGCTTTGTTCCGGGTACAGACACGGGATTCGAAGTTGTTTGTGGATTCGAGATTGCTTTGGCAGTTTCAGTCTGAGCTTTAGTAGTTGGTGATGTTGTTGGGGCAATATTGGAAGTATCTCTGCTATTACTAGTGTTTGAAGTCACAGGACTAGTCGTAGGCAAAACGGATGAGTCGGGTAACTTTGTAGTTATTGAATTTGAAGTAGCTGCATCAGGTAACTTGGTAGTTCCCGTATTAGTGGCAAGAGCGTCAGATGACTTCGTTGTAGCTGGTAAAACCGGTGTGCTACTTGCTAAGGTCGAGATAGGAGCATTGGACAATTTAGTGGTTGTTGGATTAGAAGTTGGAACATCAGGCGATTTGCTCGTGACTGGATTAGAAGTAGTTGAAATTGAAATGGATCCAGAAACGGTAGATCCTGATGGTGGGGTATTGGTTGTGGTATCGGCCGGCTTACTCCCTGGGATGGATACAGGATTTGTTGGATTGCTGGTTGCAGGAACCGATAAAGAGGTATCCGGAGACTTGCTAACCGGGCTATTTGTTTGAACAATGGTTTGGGAAACCGAATTAGACGCATCTGGCGATTTGCTAACTGGATTGGAAGTAATTGGGTTGGAAGTAACTGGATTGGATGTAGTAGGATTACTGTCAGATGTCTTGCTAGTAGTTTCAGCCACTTTTGAACTGGCAGAAACACTCGTCGAGACTGTAATACTAGTAGGTGAAACAGAGCTTGGTGTCTTCGAAGGGGAAAAGAATGAATCAAGGGTGATGGTATGTGGGCATACTGCTAAGACTTGACCGACAACCGAGAGGGTTGCCGTACAACCTGAAATAACACTCGCATTCATGTCTGTTGATGATGGTTTGAAGATAGAGGTTTGAGTGGAAATTGTTTTCGTGCTTGATTCCCCTTGTGTCGACGCAGATGTCTTTGAAGAGAGTGACTTTGATGGTTCTGATTTAGTACCTTGACTCGAAGTCTGAACCTTACTTGTAGGTAATGTAGTAGGTTCTGTTGCTTCCTTTACCGTTCCTGTTTTAGAAATAACCTCCGAAGTTGAAAGCTTAGTTGTATGAGAAGTAGTCGAGTGCTTCTCAGATAATGATATGATAGACGTGAGAGACGAATTTGAAGTCTTGGGCTTTTCACTTGTAATAGAAGAAGTTTCAACTGTAGTCTTACTGAGTAATGAAGAGAACGTATGAGAAGCTCTCTCAGTTGTTTTTATAGTCTCAGTCTTATCTGATCGATTGGATGAGGTAGTGCTGCTTGGATGGACTTCTGAGATATTAATCGATGTGGATACTCCCTCTACTGAACTGCTTTGCTTTGAAGTTTCACTGACTGATGATTTAACACTAGTTGTAGCAGTTTCAAGTACTCGTGTAGAAGCAGTTTTTTCGGTGGTACTTGCAAGCCTTGACTGAGAAGTAGTTTCTGGTTTGACTGTGGTAGAATTCTCGGTAGTTTTGCTTGTGGCCTTTAACTCCGATGTGCTGCTTTGTCCTTGTACACTTGAGCTATGAGATTCAGTCTCTGGTTGCTTGATCGCAGACGAAGTTGGTCCTTGTGCACTCGAGCTATGAGATGTGGTCTGTGATTGTTTAATCGCAGATGAAGAGAGCAATTGTACACTCGAGCTGTGAGACGTGGTAGCGTCGGGAGCCGGGTTGAGAGTGCTCGACTCCTTTCCCGAAGATGACTCTTGAGTAGTCTGAGTTTGAGCCTTTGACGATACTATAGTTGGTTGAGATCCAGCAGTAGAAGAACTAGATTTTGACTCGTGAGTTGATTGAGATTGAGTCAATACCCCAGACGGTACTGAGGTTGAGAGGCCTAGAACCGATGAAGCCGATATGCTTAACTCTGATTTGCTTTCTTGTGTTGTTTGAGCAGAAGAGACTTTTGAACTTGTAGAAGTTGAGAGAACCGATGCGTTTGGCGATAGGGGTAGACTTGATTTCGATTTGCTCTCGTGTATTGTCTGAATAGACGATCCAGATGTTTTGGAGGTCAAGACAGCAGTCGTCGACACTTGCGCAGAAGATTTTAAACTGGATTCCGATTTAACTTCGCGTGTTGTTGGAACAGGGGAAGACTCAGGTGTCCTGGACGTCAAAATAGTTGACGATACCTTTGAAGGCTTCGAGCTAATCTTCGATTTCGACTCACGTGTCGATTGAAAGGAAGTTTCAGATGCTTTTGAAAGAGAGCTAGATGTAGAAGTTACTGAAGATTGGGTTAAGCTACCTTCGGATTTGGACTCGTGTGTTGACTGTAGAGAAGATTCGGATGTTTTTGACGTCAAAATCCTTGATGATCCGCTTGATGATATCAAGTTAGCATCTGAGCTAGATTTTGAATTTGAAGCAAGAGAAGCTGGAACAGTTGGCCCAGAGACTATTGTTCCCGAGGGAGATGTTGAGATCACAGTCGTAGATGAAGCAGAATTGGAAGTCCTGGACGTGATAGACTCGCTCTTGGTGGCAGGACCAGTATTTGAAGATATAGAATCGGTAGTCTTAGGTGAACTAGAGATAAGTGAAGGCTCAGACTTTGATATATCAGTATGCACTGATGAGACAGATGAGCTGATACTCTTTGAGGAAGCAAGGATTGTTTTTGGGTCAGCTGATGGAACTGTCAGTGTGAAGGCTTGCGTTGTTGTAGTGCCACCAGGTAAAGTCGTCGAAGAAAGTGGCTTCGAAGATAACTCAGATGTCTTTGCTAATGAAGATTCACCAGCTACACTTGAATGCGAAGCAGTGGATGCAGTAGAGACACTTGATGGCTGGGTTGGATTACTTTGTGTTTTTGACGCCACTAAACTTATTGGTTCAATTGACTTTGAGGTAATAGTACTGGAAGCGATCGCAGTATTTGGAATTTTACCGGAAGCTTCAATAGAAGTTTTCGAAGACTCGAGTGGCACGGATGTTGAATGAGAACCAATAGAACTCGACTTGAGATCTGTGTTGGAGGCGGTAGTGTGTAGCGATTCTTTCAATGTGGATGACTCGGCCAAGGTTGTAAGGGTAGCCTTCTCAGAAGTGGATGCCTCAACGACAGCTTTATTATTATTTGGAAGTGATGTGGGTGTGTGGACGATAGTGACAGTGGTAGGACAAGCTTCTCTTGCAGCTATTAAGGGCTGGCCACTTGTTGAAGTGACTGTTGCCGTACAAGAGATAGACAATGTGCTGGATGAAATGAGTGTGGTGGTCGGAGACCCTTTTGATAATGTGGTAGAAGAAGTTGTATGCGACGATGAGGTTTCATTAGTATACCTTCGAACTACATCACCTAGAAGAAAAGAAGGTATCAGCATATGTAACACTTAACGCCACAAGATGAACCAAACCCACAAATCAATATTGACTAGTCTTACCTTGGTCTAGTTTGGGAAAAGCGGTTACTGGATGTAGAAGAGACAGGGTGCCTAGAAGAAGGACTGGCAAAACTTTCATGGTGAAAACGGGACAATACGCCGGGCATCAACCCATTGACAAAGTCTTATGAGGACATAGAATTAAAAGAGACAAACGACGAGAGAAGGAGGAAAAGAACAAATTTGTAAGAGGAGGAGGTTCCTATATTCTTCTTGAAAGAAATGAAACCCTGGGGCTGAGTAGGATACTGCTCACCCACAAGCCTGCATCACGAAACAATCTCATGATGAAAATTGGAAATATATTAAACAGTTGGGTTTGTAAGTTAAGTCACTTGGTAGTCGAGAAAGTAACAAGTTAGATCCCCATCCCAAAAGTTACAAGGGAGGATTTTCCCCTTCGCCATGGAATGGAAGGCTGATCAACAAGATCTCCATTAAATTGTTTGCTGATGCAAGAGTAGATGCTGTGCCTGACACTAATGAACTTGCATCGTAAATAGAGTGACTTGCTCAATTCGGCAACTTAAATCCATGATCAGCAACATGCGTGGGCCAAATATAGAGCCTCCATCACTCGTAAACAAATGAGTGGAAGGAGCGGTAGCTTGAAGGATCAAGAAAGATCAAGGAAGGTCACGAAAGCGGCTGTGCCAGTTTGTGATGGGATGAATAAGACTCGCTTGAAATAAAACACAGTAATTTTAGTGGACACTTCAAATGTTCAATATAACAGATGTGGCCCCCTGCAGAAAAAGATACACTGCGTAAAAGAAAACAATGAAGCACCCGAGGCACCTACATAGAACGATAGAAACCGTTTTCGATCAACCTGGAGTATTAGTTAGGTGTGGGTGTAAGTGTGGGTGCAGCGCAGTGCAATATGTTGACTGCGCATTCTTCTCTCTTTTCCTCTCTCGCTCTCTTTCTCAGGATATTTTTGGAGGCGGAGATATTCTGAGGTCACATCGCTTCACATCGCTAGAAACCTGGAAGTAAGACGGATTTTCTAGAGATCTGGTAGATACACTTAAATGGGTACCCTCGTGCGATAATGTAATTATTAGATTGGCAGTACGACGAGAGGATCGGTAATGTAAGGCTTGGGTGGCAAATCTGGAAAGGTATAACAAACCCATCAGTTCCAGAAGTCTAAACGTTGCTGGAAGTGACGTGAGGAGGGTTCATTTTCCAAGCACGATGTCTGCTGTACTGGTGTGCCTCGTCGTATCACACTGCCCAAACATATGTGAGAGAACTGGGAATCACCGGATGTTACAATAAAAGAAGGCTTATAGAACCAAAAGATCAAACACGGCTGCCTGTTACGTGCGCGTATGAACGAGTAGTCGCACGGAAGACTCGAATAAATTGGAGAACGGCCTTTTTGGGGGCTCTTTACGACGGTGATGATAATGATTATGATGATGGTGGTGGTGGTGGTGGTAGTGGGTAGTCTCGAGGTAGTGTAGCGTGCGTGTGCAGCCGTTTGTGAGAAGTCTTTTAGCCGCTTAGTATCTAGCGTATGATTACTTAAGTTTAGGCTTTCTTTAAGTTGTACCTATCTAGTAATCTACTCAATCTACCCGAGCCTTTCATACTTCACAACACGATATATACATGTACATATATATGCCTTGATGATATATACATTTCAGAACCCCGGTTACTATCATAAGATTGGCCATCGTGTTCACTTAGAAGAGAGACAAATTGACCGGCTTTCACCGCGTCTCCGAATCCGACCACTCACTCCTACGCACATGTTAACAAACCCTTCCATCTTTTGTGAATCTCAATTACCACCAAAAAAAAACTAACCGTCTGACATTCTCACTCATCATTATCCCTATTCCACGTTTTCGTAAGGATTCAACCTCGATTAATTCGATCCTTTGGAAACAGGGGACCTGGGTTTTATGTGGAAATCAAATGACACGAAGATATCGTTACATCGTCGCGGATTTGAAGAATCAACCCCTTGATATTTTTGACAAAAAAGAAGCGGAAGGGCAGGGTGTGAAATACTACTTTGAATTGCAGTATAGTATTGCATTATTCTTCACTTGAAAGTTTGAGAGCTTCATCGAGGATCTTGAATCCAGATTTAATGGATCAAATATCAATTAACTTGGTGGCCGTGTTATGAGAAAGAGAGCCTTGTTCTACTCCGGGTTTATGTTCCAAACACTCGATTGCAATCATTTTGCTACATTTCTCGCGATCCCTTATAGACTTATAATAGAGTACAGTATGGGGACCTCGGAGATACAGTCAAGCTCCCTTGTCAAAGCTACACAAAGCAACACAAAGCTTCGTAGAGATCTTACTAGCACGGTACCTTTTGTTTTCGTCATCCATCTACCAAGCGGGGATAGATTTCGGCCCCAAGGTTATACAGACTGGTGGACCTATTGTCTTATGAATCTCCCGCTTCTACAAATCAGTGATCGAAGATTGGTTAGTCATATGCCACATATAGTTCATGACAGAGCCAAAGATGAATCCTTCTCATTAATTATGCTAACTAACTAATCTCGCCCCTCTTTGTGTAGCACCATTCTAAGCTCTAGGCAAATTTGATAAAAGCTGTTTTTTTCCTCCTATCCATCCGCAGATCCTGGCAGTTGAAATGATCTGACACATGAAATGGTAGTATGGTAGTATCATATAGGTGCCCGGTACGCACAGCACGTTTTTGGGATCCTCCAAGTTCTCGACCTTTCCTACGTACACTACTTTTCCTTCAGACTTTCCCGTCTTGATGCAGATCTTGTCGGAAGTTTGTGTTCAAGTTACACCTCTTTCGTGCCGTTCGAACCCGTTTTCGTCTTTTCTCTTTTCTCTTTCTTGTCTTTCCTTACCAGCTATTGTGTCATAGCCAGCATGTTCTGTCCTTTCAACAATTATTAATCTTTTAAAACTTTCCTTGATGATCTTTTCCAATGCCGATGTCTTCTTGGAGGTATCTGGCCTTTTTCCTATTGCCTATCCTCGGCCTTCTTGAACAGACTTTGGCTTCAGCAACTTCAGCAACCCCTGTTCCTCCTCTCACTGTCCTTCCAAGTGGTAATTGGTAAGTTTTTGTCGATCTTCAAGCGTCTATCTAAGCACGTCAATTGTTAACAATGTCATTAGGAATGGTATCGACGGGAATTGGTCAAGCTTTTGGCTTACAGTGGGAACACCTCCTCAACCTGTCTTGGTCTTCATATCAACAGCAAGCAATCAACCCTGGGTCGTGTCACCAGACGGTTGTAGTCCATCAGACCCAGGAACATGTTATAGCTCGAGAGGTTTGAATTTTAATTCAAACTCGTCAGCCACATGGTGCGTAGACTGCATGGAATACTTTGTATAATCATGGCATTAATAAAAATTTAGGGTACCAAACACCATTAATCCCGGAGGCGAATTTGCTTTGGAAGTTGAGTCCAGTCTAGGCCTTACTGGCAATGGAGACTATGGCAACGATACCATTCTTTTGGGATCCCCGGGTAGTGGATCTCCCTCCCTCAGTTCACAAGTGCTCGCAACAATCGCGACCCATGACTTTTGGCTGGGTCTTTTTGGTCTTAATCCGGCACCCACAAATTTCTCGAGCAAAACTGAACCTGCCCCAAGTTATATGTCCAATCTCAAGTCTCAAGGCCATATTCCATCATTATCATATGGCTACACTGCAGGTGCTTACTATCGTAATGGTGGAGGAGCCAATGGTGGGGGAGTCTTAGGCAATCTTACTTTAGGTGGTTATGAAGAATCTCTCTTCGTACCAAATAATCTTACCGTCGATTTTGCCACTTCTGGCGATGACCTAACGATTGATGTCAATGCAATCACAGTTAAATCACCGGGAGGGACATCTCAAGTCGTATCATCGCCATCATCCTCTTTTCCAGCTTTTATTGATTCATCGGTCCCATACCTATATCTACCAACGAGTATATGCCAAAAGTTCGAAGAAGCTATTGGTATCTCCTACGATTCAGAATCGGAACTGTATTTACTGACTGACGCCCAACATACTGCACTTGTTAACCGAAATGCTTCTGTTGTATTTACTCTCACAAATTCGACGTCCAAAGCCATGGTGAACATCACACTCCCATACGCTGCTTTTGATTGGTGGGCCGAGTATCCTCTTGTACAGAACAGCACCCGATATTTCCCTCTCAAACGAGCAACCGATAATTCTCAAATCACACTTGGACGAGCATTTCTCCAAGAGGCGTACCTGATTGCCGACTATGAACGTTCCCAATTCTCCATTCATCAACGCAACTGGACCACATTCTACCCCACCTCAAATCCAACTACAATCTTTCCCCTCAATAATCCCGCACCATTGTCTTCTTCAAAATCAAAAATTTCGACTCCTGTCATAGCAGCCATTGTACTCGCAATTCTTACTTCAATAGCTTTAACCCTCTGTCTAACAATTTTCATTCTTCACCGCGTACATCAGCGCAAACAAACTCCTGGACGGTCAAATACCGTTTCCACTTTCGCATCAACTTCTCGAAGCCTCTCGAAAAAAGAGTCATTTCGCTCTGCTCCTTCCTCTCCTTTACCTCTCCCCTTCATCTCCAGCAAAGATAAATCGGACAAAAAATCCAAACACGTCTCCAATGCACCTTCAGAGCTAAGTTTCTTCGACAAGGGCACTAATTCTGTCCTTCTTACACCATCCAATCGCTCTTTAGTTTCTCTGAACATTGGTAAAGCTATCGGAAGCCCCAATCTCACACTAAACCCTCAATACAACAACTCCGGTGTTTCTATTTCCCGAAACCCCAGCCAAAGCAATGCAGCAGATACCGTTCTTAACAAAAATCTCAATTTGGTTCCTACCGAGCCTAAACCTGCATTCCATCTCGCAAGTCTTTCTACGCGTCGTAAAGAGCGTAAGAAGAAGAGAAAGGAAAAAGCTCAAGAGATTTATGAATTGAGTGGTGGTAGTGATGCTTTATGCTGGGCCGAAATGGATGAGATGGATGAAGAACTAGAGGAAATGGATATGGATAGTCGTGCAAGTAGTCCAGCTTTAAGCGCACTCAGTTTTGCAAGCGATGCCGCTCTCATCACATCTAATCCTGAGAAACCAAAACCATGGATGGATAACGATCGCGAAATTCGCGGGAGTGGAAGTATCATGAATATGGGCATGAATAGAGATAGTGGCATGGAACGTATGAACCGAATGGACAAAGAAGCAGAAGCATACCGAGAGCGAAGCGGTGGTCATAGTCATCCCGGGACAGGAAATGATACTGTGACGACAAACAACAGTCGTGGGAGAGAATCACACTTTACAAATACGACGATGGGACTAGATACTCCGACCGATGGGGTTGGAACGGGGGGGACGTGGGAGTTTGAAAAGTATTTGGATGCTAGTAGATTACCTTGGGTACAGAGAGGAAGTGGTTTGGGCGTGGTAGTTGAACCTCCTTCGCCGGTAGCGCAGCCTGTTGCCGCGATGCCGGCGCTGAGGGAGGGAGCTCAGGCCCCGGGTAAGAAAGTGGAAATTGTGAACGATTCGATGAAGAGTTCAGGACAGAAGAGAGAGAGTGAGAAGGGAGTTATTTGGGGAAGGTTCTAGAATCATTTTACTCGCCGACTTGTTTGACCTCTGTGCCTGTGTTACCCTGTCGTAACATGGCACATTTTGTAAGTTACTATTTGGAAAGAAAAGATAAAAAGAAAGAAAGACCAGGATTTGTATGGATTACGAATGGGAGGAATTTTATATATTCATGTATTTGCATATCATTATCATCCTACCGGAAATGTTGGGAGTCGGGATATAAACAGGATAAGGGATTAGGAAGACAGTTTCACGATTTGATACCATGGTTTGAAAAAAGAAAAGAGGTGGAAGGAAGGGGATTTCGTTACTTTTTCTTATGGATACATTGTTGAGCAATTGGATGGTACCTATTCAACGTATTTTTCGTGCCGGATAAAATGCGGTCTTCATTGTCTGAATATCTATGATACATTTTTCACCAACGTCTCTTATATATTGGGTCATAGTTGACTCTATCGTTTTCACGTGAGATTTCTCCCAAAATTTCATTAACGCACACACTTGTTTTCCGCAAGATAATCCGCTAATACGTATCTCCCCTAATCTCATCTCACAATTCATCCCTCATACCTCTCCATGCCCAGTATAAGGTGGCGGCGCCCCTAGCATCTCTACATCTCTATCCACCACCACATCAAAATCATTGATCCCATTCCTCCCACCATTACCATTCATTCTCTCCATTCCATCTACTCCCTCCACCCTTTCTCCACCTTCAACAATACCCCTTCCTCCTCTCCCCCCAACCTCGCAATACCTCCCCATCCCCCCTCTTCTAAACGGTAAAGCACCTCTCAATCCTTTCCCCCGACTCCCAATACCGCCTCTTTGGAGAGGAATCCTGGTTTTATTTTCTGACCCGTCGGCTCTTTGAGGGTTTAGATTTGCAGATGCCGTTCGTATTTCGGTACAGATTTGGTATTTACAGATAAGGAAGAAGCTGATGAGGAGGAGGAACAGAAGGAGAAAGATTGTGAGGAGGATATAGCCCATGATCGGGATGGCGGGGTCCATGGTGGTGGAAGCGAGGAGAATATGGGGGGTGAAGATTTTGTTGATGATAAAGTGAGGTTGAGAGGATAGATGGTTAATGAGAATTTGTGACGATGAAGGGAAAGTGAGACTGTAGATGTGTCAATCGTGAGAATTTGGTGAGAAAACAATACCACGTTCTGGCTACAAGTTTTCTGGCACAATTTTTTTTTTTTTTTGACTATGAGGATGTGAAGATTTGGTTCTTGATAGACTGGTTTGAAAAGGAAAGAAAAGTAGTACGAAGAATTCAGAAAAAGAACATGTTATTAAAGTAGAAAAGTCCTCAAGACACAAGATATTGACTCACTTATTCAAAGTCTCCTGCAGATCTGGAAATTCAAAAAGATCTTGTGTGTGATACGACTCTAGTAGATGAACATGTTTGGGTGGAGTGACCCGATGATAGTTTTTGCAGTCATGGATTATGATTCGCATTCACAATCACACTCACGAATGAATCATCAAAGTCAAGTAGTCATCACTTGAATGGATTAAAAAACTCTGAATGAGAAGAGATGCAGAATCTTCATTGTTGAAATTTCAGCAATCAAACACCATGCCCCTATAAAATTGAAGCCTATAGAACTCCAAATATTTGTCCGCAAATTTTGATTCTTCCCTTCCATCTCCATCCCGAAAATCAGCGCAGCATATATCAAGATCACCCAGCGAAACATATCATGCCAGTCGAATTTATCCTATTCCGAGATGCAGCTCAGGGAACTCACATATCAATCATATCCGTCGAGAAATTTGGGCTCAAGTAACAATTTAGCTATATGGAGGAGGAGGAAAGACCGTAACTAGTGAGTCTCTCTCTAGAGTGACATCTTATTTCAGCGCATGGAGAAGGAAATACCGGGGCTGGATCAGAGAGAATGTATGTTATTGTTGTCGTAGGATTACCGTGAAGTGCGGATTTTCTCTCGCCGCTAGTTTTTTCGATGAAGCCATTTGAAGCCAAACTAGATACTGAAGAGTGTTTTGGAGTAAGATTGACGAGCGGAGTGTTGGTTGTAGGCAGCTGATATGTTGTTGGATTTTTGCTGTTGTCCGAGATTTTGCACCACATTTTTGAAGTCCAATGCTTGATTGTGCGATTGACATTTGCCAAAGAAATAGCAATAGCGTCTGAGACGAAGGTTATACCCAAGGCTGCTATGAAAAGAGGGACCACAGCGATAAACGTAATTGCGAACAAGACCCAGCCGACAAGGCAACCCACAGCAAGCGGCCCATAAGCTGCAAGAAACAAAACCTTGTCGAAAACCATACGAACTAGCTGGTTTTGAGGCTTGTTCTCAGTAGCTTCGAAATAGACCATTATTTCCCCCAATATATCCATAGGATTATAAGACCGCATATTTGATGATTCGCAGAGTGTGATTGTAATGGTGGAAAGAGCTTTCAAGCTTGATTGAAGCCTTTCAAATCTCAACTTGCTTTCGAGATTCGTGATTCAAGTATAATGAGGCTGGTGTGGTTGAAGATACTTGCAAACTACTACGCTTTCGAAATGCGACTGGAATCTTGAAGGTAGAGATATCGTATTAGGAAGCGTCAATCCAGCCAGTATAACGCGTATAATGATATAGCATGATGTCGTATATTCACTCGAGTCGTCGGTGAAGTCATACGGTATGGGCAGTTCAATAGCGATGAGCCAGAAAAGCCTTCTTTTCTAATTTCCTATGAAACAATTGCCTTTTCCCTCACTCCATAGTCGTAACTCTATAATCTTTCCCCTTACCCGTGAAGCCACATCAATATTTTTCCGAATAAACATTCGGCGGTACACTGATCATGGCAAACTCCTCTAGTCGACGTGCTCTCTCTTTTGCCTTTTCTTCCCTACTTATCTGAGCCTTTAGTTTTCTCTTCTTGAGACATCCATATCCGCAGCAGACGAATATCAATATAAACACCAGCACCGCCCCAGCTATGCAGAAAACTAGACCGTAAATGGAGCTGTTATCATGATTTGGATATGTGATAGATGTAGCGCTGTCCATATCTAGAAAACAATTCTCGAGATGAAGCTCTTCTAGAATCGTAAGTTACTCAAGTACGCACGAGATCTCTCGGGATCGCGGACTCCAAAGAGTAAGAAGGTGTAATGGCAATTTTAATGAATATAGCTACTAGCTTTAGAAGATAATGTAAAAGAACATACGAAAATACGATTTCTCAGTGCATTCAGATGGATACATAACAGAAATCAGGCAAGAGATGGGAGGTTGGGGAAGCGAAAAGGGGTAGGCGGAAATGAAAAATGCGCTTTCCAAATTTGGGATGTTGGGGAGTTCACAAAAAACTTGACTTCACAATCTTCATGGGTCTTGGAAATTGAGGAATTAGTTAGATGCATAAATACATAAACTGGTGAGATTATGAGAAACTCAAGATGGGATTATGAGATTCCGGTTCAAGTCAAGTCAAGTCCTCGACTGCCACATTCTTCCATTCCAGAAATACATTCCAACGCAACGGAACCGAAGAGAAAGGCCACACACGAATGAGTATCGATATTGAAGTGGTTGCTTCGTGATTCAACCTCTTTAAAACTATGAGGACTACTCTGAGCAGATAATCCTTAGGGTTTAGCGCATAAAAATCCACCGGATGAGAGTCTATGAATTGTCTTTATTCCTCGTTTGGAATTTGACTAACCTAAGGGAAAATTGAAAAATCGAGCAACTCTCGGAACGCCACAACTCATACCCTTGATTAATTTCGAACAATTATTCGTAGCTATCAATATTCTTAGGCCTAAAATGATATTTGAGATGACCTGATCTCTCATACCATTAGTTCGAGCACCATTCTTACAATGCCCCCATGTTGCATTTCCAAAATACACATTGACCAAAAACCGTAAAGCAAAGAAAAAGTAGTCTTCATCACAAGCACTATGATGACTCAACGCAGTAGTTCGCCAACTGACGCGTATCAAGATAATTCTTGCCCAAGAAAATTTGAGATAGATACAAGGGATCGATTCCATAGTCAAGAACCACCATCACCATCATCGGGACCGTAGTCACCGTCGCCACCGCCATACCCGCCACCGGCATTCCTATTGCTACAAAAATAGACAAGGAAGGACATTAGAACAAAAAGTTCACCTGCGACTGCCAATTCAATGATGAGATTATTCTCCATTTCGTATCTATGATGAATCACTGATTTCGGAACAGTTTTTGAACAAAGCAGCTTCTCATAAACGTGTTGAAAGAAGATTGAGTTCTGTACTGCAAGATTGAAAAAACTGGGAGCTCGAGAGGTGCATTAATGATCAATATACTCTACAATAACAATGACTCCTAACATATAAAAATGACTTATATTACTCATACTAATATTTCACAGGAAAATATTGATTGTGAGCCATTGCTCTTGATATATCGCAGCAGAGGATTGTAAAGAAATACAATTTTGCTAGATCTGAGGGGCGTGTCGAAGTATTAAATGGAGAGCAAAAAGACATGGTTTTAGGATTTACAATTGGTGCTAATGGATCTCCTAGAGCTTGGTTCGATGGATGAAAGAGAAGACCATTGATGAGCGGAGGTGATTATAGCTCTCACTATGAGGTATCTTAACATTGTTTAAAAAGATTGACTGTGCTAGTCATTATGAAAAAGACCTGGGAGAAGACAACACAAAAGTCTCAACGGTTGATAGTAAGAAGCAATGCAAACATGTCTAATTCTGATGAACTATATAATCCCTAGAAAGTATTCCCCCTAGTCTAAGCGCCGTCCAAATCCAAATATCTACAAAATTTCTAGGAAGACCATCACTGAACATTTACACAAGTTTCTGCAACTACTGTGCGACGGAAAAAGAAACTTTAATTCCTGGCCCTCATGTCTCCTAGCCTCAGCTCTGTAATTCATAACCTCAACCTCGAAACTTGCGAAGATGACTGTGTCTACCACCATTGGTGATCAACGGCTGCGGACTCGATGAAATTGTGGAAATCAGGCTAACGTCAAGAATCAGATTTGATGACGAAGCAGCAGAGTTTTGGAAACCTGCTGCGGCAGATAAAGTACTCAAGGGTTCCACTGTAAAGGATGATTAAATATCGATAGACGAAGCACTACTAGTAGCTGCGATTGACAGCGATGGTATATCGGTTGATGTAGCTGTAGAAGCGGGAATGGTGACAGATTGACTATCTCGACTACCGAGTTTTGTCTCTGGAGTAAATGAACGATGCCTGTTTCGATGCTGAGACAATGTACCGCCATGAACATGAGACGGGTGAACTTGGAAGGATTCGCTTCTCTCAACACTAACATGCGTAGTAATCGTCGTTTTTGAAGACATGCTTCTAGCATGAATGTTGTATGAATTCATGTCCGCCATTTCACGCTTTCCGGGGGGTCGATGTTGGCTATGGGACTTGTGCAAAAGGATGAAAGCAGCAATGCCTCCTCCGCAGGCAATCAAGAATCCAAGGAATATTAGACCTTGTTTAGTGTTGTGATGCATTTTTGAGGATTTTGAAAGGATAGCGTGATGATGTTATTTGCCTCCTTCAGAGCTGCTTGATATCTGATTTTGAGGGCGAGTGTGTGCTATGGGCGCTCGCCTTGGATGCCGAGTATATGTTGAACGAGCTCGCTTTATTTGTCGAGTGCGTGCGGGATGTGAACGCCCTGGTAACCGAGTATGTATTGAATGTGAGACTTTTGGCTGCCGAATGTGTGCTGGTCGAGGACGTCTTGGAAGTTGTCCTAATTCCAAAAGGTTTAGAATAGAGTTGTTATTGGTCTTACGAGGTTGGCGGAAAGAACAGTAAAGAAGAATTGCGGCTACAAATATGAAGCAAGCGCCTGTGATTGCAAACACATTTTCTTTGCTGAATTCCATTTATTCATGACTGTTTTTGTTTTGAAATCAGCGAATGATCTTGTGATCAAGTGAATTTCTGGCAAGAAAGATGACTGCAACGGTATTGTATGGAGCTTGGAAGTGTGAGTGGGCGGGCTCGAAATTTTCGGAAATGCGATTGATACAAAGATAAAGTATGGTCCCTAGTCGTTACTGTTCTATGTGAAAAGTGAGGTTTCTCGAAATAGAAAGAGCAAACGGTTAGAAGCAGATGTGCGCGGGCTTCATGCGGCATCAGAGGTTTGTACAATGATATAAGTAATGTGTTCTCAAACAACTGATGAACCATCATACCTGTGTTATTCAGTGATATGTATATATTTCATACACATTCTGCTAAACTTATGGTAGCAAGCCTCACAGCTAGAAATCATTGGCCGCCAGAAACGAACAGAGTTCTTGCTTTGTCACAGCTTACAACTATATACCAACATAGACACTCTCTTTTGCCCTGCAACCATCATCTTTGATAGTAGGTGGGAAATGATACCAAGGAAAGAATTCTCGGGCACAAGATCTCCAAGTGAAGCGGTCTCAAAGAAACGAAACGAGGAGAGAGGCGTATACGGACTACCCAAGTGAGTAGACCAACTGTATAAAGTTTTAAAGGTATTCCAAACTTTTGCGAATGCTTGCGGCAGGATTGGAAAATGAAAGGAAACTTCCAGTACCACAATACTGAGCATTTTCAGGAATAGTACAGTCGTAGACTACAGCTCAGCTTTGTGATGTCTCTTCTTGAAAAGAACGTAGAGATGAGAGGATTCTGATAAAAGCTGTACGCCAGCAAACTTCTCTGTATCATTATTTGTCTTTACCATTATCCGCCGTGTCAAATCTTGTACCACTTTTCACTCTTATATTTGCTTGCATTGCCATGTTTCAAAATGTAATACTTGTTCAAATTTAAAAGAGTTAACCCAAATGAAGCAGCGCTACTAGTCATTATCATAATCGTCATAAAGCATTGTGTGCCACCCCCGTCAACATCACTACCATGGTAGTTGCAGAGGCGTAGGTAGACCCGTCCCGATTGTTACATCCGCGGTACCAATATCTCTAGGACCCCTTGGTGCCCAGTATTGACCCGACTTACTGATGTCTAGCTTTTCTGTCCATTCAACCAAGCTCCCCGCAGCTTCATCGGGTGTTACTGCTCCTCCATCGTCCCAATATTTATCAAAGCCCACTCCTTTTGTCATCTCTGTTCGCATGAATCCAGGATGCAGAATCGATACAATTATTCCATGCTCCTTCAAATCTAGCGAAAGAAGCTTTCCAACCATGTTGAGAGCGGATTTTGAAGCGTGATGTCCATAATTACCGCCGCCTTCCTTCTCGTGCCGCAAAGTGATTGAGCCTGATTCAGAGGAGATAAGAAGGATTTTGGAACCTTTTGTGATGTTTTTGGCGCGGAACAGAGATTGGACTATGAAGGGAGGAGAGATGGCCGATGTTGCTAGAAGATATAACGTCAGTCCACCCGGATGCGAGATTCGGCATGATGAGGATGCTGTAAAGTACTTACTGTACATCTTTACTTGTTCATCCCATTTTGGACCATTGACAAAGTCTTCTGTGGCAAAATATCCAGCTGTAATAATCTGAGATTCAATCAGTCACAAGGAGCTGCTGCGAAACGCCCTCAACATATTCGCCTTGTAATGAAACTGGGTTAAGTGAGCGGACATACAACGACATCAAATGCAACTCGTCCCCCCTCAACCATTCCACCACCCCCTCCGAGCATACCCAGCTGATTCACCAATTTTCTCCCTACACCTTCTTCTGCAACATCGATATTGGGAATCCATACGATCTTTTCATTCAGATTGGATGGGCCTGTGGCAGCACGCGTGGTTCCATAAACGGTTGTTGAGTGTTGCGAAGCGTAATTGTTCGCAAGTGATGCACCTAAACCACGAGTGGCACCTACAATCAAGATGTTGGTCATATTGAACGATGAATTGTGGATGAGATTGAGATTGAGATTGAGATATTGAGAGGGGGTTTTTGTTCAGAATCACTAAATATTTCTAAGCTGCAGAGGTCTCCAGCAACTCAATGTATGCGAGCATGTACTTGGGACTGTTGACGTAGCCATGACGTCTTTTTAGTGTTAGATGATGACAAACTTAGCGCCTTCAACCCCACGTCGACCAATTCAGGGTCTGGATCCAGGGTGAGGTGTGCTGCAAAATACAGCGATGTAGCACTGAGAACACATACCGAATGGCTGGAGAACGATGCGATTTTTTCTTTATTCAAGTGCCAAGGGAGATTTCAAGTGGAGTGTCCTATCGTCTACTCACAGGGCCATTCATTGCCCAGGCACAAGATTAACGTGGAGAAAAAGACCCGTACCTAGTAGGTGATCTCATCATTCATGATATCAAGAATCAACGTAAGCCCTGGGCCAACAGATGATTCCAATGCTGCTAGACGGTGCCATTAACTAGATCCTTTGACTGTTAGACTGGATTCGCCCAATAATGGTCTCGCATCAACAGGTATCCCTTTTCTCCCTGGGAGAACAAGCAAAGGTGGGTGATAGTAGCTGATAACTAGGCACGTCGAAGAGAATCCCACGATGTGGCCCAGAAGCCCCGCAGGTTTGGAAGGAGTTTGGATCTACTGTTCCTAGACTTTATCCTACGACTATACAGACTAGATCACAGGGATTCGCAAGTCAGAGACTGAAGCTCCAGAGAAAGACGATAGTAGATGTAGAAATTCCAGCCTCCAGATTCTCGATCTTTGCCATCGAGTTTCAAGAATGGCATAGTGATTGCGAATATCGAGGACCCATAACATGCCCCTTATTGGCGTCTTCCTAACTTCTTCCATGAAGTCTTGGGCGGTTCAACGTAGAGTTGGTAACCTGAATACGAGTCTTGGTACAAATTAGCGGACTCGTTTGATGTAATTACATTGACATGGGATGAAACAAGGATGGATAATCGTTGAGAAGATCAATCGCAATTTCAAAAGCATACAGACTTTGGCGATTTACCCACAAATTCTCCAGTCTCTCAACCTATCACTTGGTGCCAAGATGTGGAAGAATCCCATAAATATCCTCCCTCGAATTCAAAGTTGCCCCCAACGGTGCTTACTCCATATGGCGCAGGAATACCAGCATTATCATCACAGCAGATTGGCTTACCACACTAAAGATTATCACATTATCACATCCACATGGCTATTTCCGATTATTCACTACCGTTCTAAGGTTCTAAGCAGCCAAGATCCAAATTTCCCCTTACTAACACTCTTCTTTTGTCCACCATGTTTATTTTATATATCACGTCGCGTCCCCCTTCATCGTCTACGAGTTTCGAGTTCATGTGTATGCAATTTACGTCTCGATACATATCGCCTCTATAAGGGATCGCAAACACTCTCGTTGACACCCCCACCATGGCGCCGGCACACGAATCGGGGTCGTTTCTATGGAATAGAAAGATGCACAGGAGTTTGATTTTCGCGACTTGTATTTTGTATGTTCATTGTTTCTTGCACCGGAGGGGATTGCGCGCTCAGCGATAAGATCCAATCTTGTCTGGGGATTTTTGACCCATAATTTGATCCCCAGGAGTTTGGGAATCTCCGCTGTGTATCCAAGGTGCCACGCTAGACATTAATTCTAACTATTCGCAGAAGTTTGCTTATGTTAGTTTTCTACTATCAATACGACTTATCATCAATATCGAAATTCCATCTGGACAAACTAACACCAGGAGGGTCGAGCGCGGTGGGCGATTCTGTAGCGCCAGAATCAAAGTCTTCAACTGCAAACCTAGAAGGAGATTTGGCCACCGGCAGTCCGAAAACTAGTATAGCTTCGACAGGCTCGAAGGGAGGTTCGACGAACACGAAAGTTGAATTGGACCAGACGCGGGTTGCTCTCCTTCTCGAAACTCGGCCCATACCTCATTTGCCCGCTCTTCTCGCACACTTTATATCCGTTTTACCCGCACCGTGGGTTTTCCGCTTCGTTGGAACCCCGGAAGCTAATGCATTGATTTCCTCTTCCTCGTCTCTATCCGGTCATGTCAAGACTGGAAAATTGGTCATTACCGAGCTCCCCGAGAAATACGCCATCAAAGACCAGGAGACTATAAGCATGACTCTTACAGATTTGACCTTCTACAGAGACTTTCTCGCTCCTGCGGAATGGGTTCTGATGTTTCAAAGCGATTCAATGATATGCGCATCCTCTGAGTATAACATAGAAGACTGGATTTCCAAAGACTATTCCTGGGTCGGTGCCCCGTGGAATATGGCTGTAAAGGGTGGAAATGGAGGGTTGAGTCTCAGGCATATCCCTCCCATCATTAAAATCCTCGAAAAAGAAGTTCGTAAGCCCGGTACTCCGTGGGAAGATCGTTGGATATGCGATCGCCTCATAGAATCAGATGCTAGCAAAATGCCTGGACCAGACGTAGAAGTCAAATTCAGCGTGGAAAGCCAGTGGTACGAGAAGCCCTTTGGTTATCATCTAATAGGAAGTGGTAAATTCTTGGTGCCGGCCGTCTGGGATAATAAAGAGCGCAGAAAGCATATTTTGGAATATTGCCCGGAAGTCAAGATTGTGCTGGATATGGATCTGATCAAAGAGACAGAGAAATTGACCAAGGAACTCGAGGAACTAAAATCTCCAAAGGCTGGCACGGAAAAAGAGAAAGGAAAGGAAGATGGGCCCAAGTAAATCACATGGGAGGAAAAGAAGATGAATTTATAGAGCACATAGTAAATATATATAATACCCACGAATAATGACGTTGACATTGATAGACAAATTAAAGACACAAATACAATTACGGATCTTTCTATTCGCACGAGAATGAAGAGACTATCATGACAGTCGTAGCTAGTTGACGAAGAGACTCTCACGCCAACCAGTATAGATCTTTGCAGACAACACAATTCACAAATGGAAGCTTCCCGGATTGAATATTTATAGAGATTTTGACACAGATATATATTTATATATATATATATAGCCCGGCCAGGTCAACCGGAGAAACTCTAAAAGTTTAGGTTACAGCACTACAAATAACGCTGTAGAACGACGCTAAACCTTATTCGCGTAAGCACAATTTTTCAGAACATGAAAAGCTTCCTTGAACCTATAAACGTTCTAGCTACAGCGATCGCATTCTAACACACCCGTTCATACTTTCGATCCGCAAGGAAAGCGTCCGCTCCGAATCCATCAATGGCATTTGTCCAAGATCCCTCAACCATGGCCGAATCTCAACCCACATCCTCCTCTACAAACCCCCCACCAGCATCTCCCACCACGGCAATAGATTCTTCACTTTTCTCACAACGATCGCGGCGTCAGTTTGGTCTATTCATGGGTGGGGCAGCGTTCGTTGGTCTTTCGGCTTTCGTCACTCGCAGAGCACTCGTACGGAAATATAAGATGATGCTGCCAAAATTCTACACACCTAGCAATCGGGTTCATGAAGTGGATGGATCTATGGAGGCATTGGAAGCACTCAGTGTAGCGACTATAAATGTGGCCAGTATCAGCGTAATGCTCAGTGGAGGACTGCTATGGGCTTTCGACATTTCGACGGTCGCTGACCTGAGGCAAAGATATCGGGCAAAGATGGGATTGCTCGCTCAAGAAACAAACCCAGAGGACGAGAAACAGATGGAGGAGTGGGTAAATGCAATGATGGTCAGATTGAATATCGATCCCAAGGAGTATTCTGCTGAGAAGGGCGAGAAGGGAGATAACACTCTCGGAGGGGCCGGTGAGCAGTTGGATGATGGGACGGAACAGTCTAAGAAACCATAGAGTCAGAACGGGTTCGGCGACCACAATACAATGGACATTGGTGGATGCTGAAATGACGGCAGGGAAACCCTTCAAAATAAAGGCAGCCAGTAAAGCACCAGAGAAAAACACCCCAGCTTAAACCAAGCACAGGCGGGGCTGAAACACATTTGCGGTAATTGGCGCGAATACATGAGAAACAACTTACTTTTTCCTATGCTTATTTTGCAAGCATTCCTTCGATATTTCTTTTGCCAGCGCTTTTTGCGGTGTAGGAGCTCCTCGCCCGAAATGGCTTTCATTGGGTCAGCAGAAAGATGCGGGTGAGCATCTCAGCCACATGCAAGGGCATACCCGTAATATGGGCACCTATATGAAGGTTACCTTTTATAGCACATGGCATTGAAATATGACAAGTAATCAATACTGAATGATTCGCAAAACTTCGTCAAGAGATCATGTCGCTTCAATGTTCACCATACACTCCGCTTCACAAAGCTTGAGTTTCAGCATTTCGCCTAGTAGCAGTTTCTATGGATTGCAAAAGTCTAATACGTAGGTATGTTCTTGTAGCTCAGCCCTCAAAATGGGCCCAGCCAGGTCACCGAGTCGTTGTTCAGTCTCCGGTGCTAAACATTGCAAACGAGTCACTCATACCGGTGAGACGATTCGAAGGCAAAGATGAGAATTCGGTTTGTTTCATGCCCGTACAAGATATCGAAAAGGATGGGAGTATTGCCTACAAAAACTTAGGGATTGCTATGGAGGCCACCCAGATGGATGCTCATGGCATGGCATGGATTCAAAGCGACTCTGAATTCGACTACCAACCTGGTGACCGATTTTGGCTGTTCATTACTGCCAAAGGAGACGACTACGAAAATAATGTTCCTGTCATCAACCTACGAACTATGGAAACAGGATCAGTACCTATTTCTCATGTATGTTGGTTTCCAAAGATGCGCGGACCCGGCAATGAAGTATGGACATTCGGGGGCAACATCAGAAAGCTCAAGCTCCATGGCAGAAATAATTTTACTCTCTGGATTTGGGGCATATGCCAATATTTGGACGGCCAGCCAGCAACGACTAGATATATTCAAGTACCCGAAAAGAATGTCGACACTGATGAACAACAGTGGTTGAAATCCTCCAACGCTGAGTCTCTATTTTCTCACATCTATAAGAGCATGACAAAAGATTGTCAGCAGATAATTTCCCCAGTGCTGTCTCCGCTTCGAGCAACAAATTGCAGTATTTTACCAAAAGGCTTACACACACCACCAATTTCGCCATGTATGGGCCATCCCCGGCCATTGAATGAAGATACCAATTTTACACCAAGGCTAGCATCTACAGAGTTGAATTCTGCCTGGAAAAATATCATGAATCTCGCGTCTAAAGGAACACCAAGGCCCATTCGGAGTAGTCTCATACACCCGCAGAGAATCTTATCCTCACCTGATCGCAGGAAATTTCGTCGAACGGACGTTAATGATAGTCGGAGTGGTTTGGGTCATTTCGACAGCACTGCTAGATCATCCAACAGGTCTCCTTCTTTAACCATGGAGAATAGTAACTTTCGTGTTCCCAACGATGATTTAATGGAATTATTGGCAGATCGAGATGGAGGAGGTATACGTTGCGCATTACGCCTCCTGGATTGGACTCGAAAGCAGGTCGAAGAGAGTCGAGCGAAAGACGCAGATCATGCGAGACTTTCGGCCGCACACCCACTTCTTAGGAGCAACCCTACAATATTGTTCGAGAGATACCAGACGAAGAGAAACCTATCAGCTATCACAGAATTGTGCGATCGTGGGAAGGACGATTGCGAATGGTCACTCCGTTTTACTTCGAAGCATCATCATCCCGACCAAAAGAAATGCACCATAACGAAGAAAATTCGGGAGCACGAGCATTGCATCTCATCATTACGGCCACTTCCCAGCAGGGCAGGTCCCTGTCTTCTTATTGAAGGCGCACAGGAGCATCAATGTTGCACTTGGGATGATAAAGACACGAAAGACTTGTCGGTTGCCGTGAAAGAATTCGATAATGTGAAAATTATGGAAGCTAAAGACAATTGCACGCTTAGTGATGAAAAGGGCATTGAAATTCCAGATCAATTCATCGATGAGAGCAAGAAGATCAAGGAAGAGAAATGGATTCCTCCACATTTATTTGAAGAACTATATGATGGGGAAGGGAAATGGTTGCGAGATGAGCTTGATAAAGGAAATTTCCATGACGAAATTCTTGAATTAGAGAAGATGCAGGATGGTGAACAGGATCAAGGTCAAAATCAGGAGGAGCAGCATCCCGAGAATTGTCTTAGCTACATGTGATGGTTACTAAATTCTAAATAAGTATTAGCTTGCAAATAAATACGATATCGATACCCCATCATACAGACTCATCATCATCAACCAGCACAGGAGCTTGTATATTTCTTCAGATATTGGAATAGTCTGTTGTATCAATACTCAAATCTAAACCATTATAGTTCCTAAATTCCCATTTCCATGTTCTCGGTCGTGATCTTCGAAGTTCTCACCGATGTCAGCTACCAATTATGACTAAAATCTAGAATCCTAGATATACAATAAAACCTCGGAAAAACCTGCAAATTCTTTGCATTTCCTACTTACCGCGCCTACCTACCGGTGTCTATTTACCTATAGAAGCCTATGAAGCGCCCTATGTAAGAGGTGCTTAAGCCACCTGCACAATTCTAAAAAATTCTGCACCATGTTGCAATGATATCCGAGCGGTCTAGAAAATCCCAGCAGCAATCATACGGTCAGCGTGTTGGAATTTTTTGCCATGCGTGGCGAAACAACGAATTCAGCCGCAGGGCTTGCAGGTGTGTGCAGTGCGATATGCAGCGGCTTCCCGAAAGGATAACCGGGTTGCAGGCTTGATGGAGAGGAGATTGCGATGGGGAATTTGTTCGGATTGGGAGGTTTGCGTGGATTTGCAGGGGCGCGTCGAAATGTGCTTGTTTTCAGGGGGAGGGGAGAAGAGGAGAGAAGAGATGGATGGTTGGTTGGTTGGTTGTGTAAGGCAAGGTAAGGTAAGTGTGGAATCTAAAACTTGGGACTGGTTTGGGGAGCGGAGAGAGCGTAATTAGGGGTTTGGTGGAGCAGGGGGGGAAGGGAGACTAAGTGAGGGGTTGGAATTCTGGGACTTCTGGAAATTGGCGGGATAGCCGCCTGGAATTCGGAATTTGTTTTCCTGGGTCGTGGACTATACTATGCTTTTGGTGTCTAGCCGTCTAGCCTCCACCGGTTGGATTTCTGGGGAAGGGTCTTTTGGTGGGTGTTCTGGTCGGGGAATTGGAATGTCACTGTTGTGACTTGGTGGAAATTACGAAGATGTTGGTGCGAATGGGTGGTGTAGAGCTCCGGATGTCTGGGTCCGGAGAACTCTTGGTTTATTTGGTGTGCGGAATTATTGGGCTTTTGGGCAGTACAAATAGTTAGACATTCTGATATGTGATGCACGAAGTGGAAGTCATTGCATGTGTAGGGATGTGAATGTGTAGATATAGATTCATTATCTTGTACATGTAAAATATTCCATTCCACTATCCCCCCAAAGAATAATCCTCTAATATGCTATTTCTACTGTCATGTCGCAGTTCTTGGTCGTAAATCTCCATTATCATTATCATAAACTATATCTCATCACAGAACGCCCAAATCTTGCCTTTCCTCATGATACTGTGTATGTTCACCCAGATTGCGCCTCTAGATCGCGCGTCTATCATCTAATATTAGCCAAGAACGTAGGTTGTGTAACATGATTTTGGTGATTCTGGTAGATTGACATGGGAAGGAAAATTTTCACACATACCTGTCGCCGCTTCTGTCGACGTTTTGCCTGTACTTTGGGTTCTTTTGACCACTTTTCCTCCATGGTCGTAACTCACATCATTGGTAGTCGCTGCCTTCGTGCGATAGACCCCTCGCTCTCTATCTTCCTTCATCCTGAAATAGTCTCTATTCGATGCATGATTCTGATTCCGAAGGTTTCTTGGCCCATAAAAATATGGATTTCGATAAAACTGCGGGCATACCGGCTTGCCGGGCTGTGCTGTCAAATGACATTTTACAGGTATTTGATTTGCAGGAGGTATACATGCTCGCAGCGTTTTCTCGAGTCCGTTTGTGAGAAATGAACCTGGCGAAGAGTAATCCTGATCGGTGTCTATCTTGAAACAGAATTGGAAGTCGTGCCCGAGAGCTTCGGCGTAGATTTCGAGGTGATCGCATTCGTCTTCGGGGTAGAGAAGTTTTTGAAATAGAATGGAGTAGTTGCAGCAACCTCCCACGTAGCCGAAGCAACGGTCTATTTCTGGCTGAGGGAGTGTTTCGACTTTGCCCGCCAACCTCTGAAATGAACCGAATGCCAGGTAGAGAATTCCGAGGGCCTCATATACGTGGGATGACTTAACTCTAGAATCAATAGAAGCCAACTCCATGAGCTCATTGGTAATATCTGTGACCATTACAATGGAAGCTGCTACAAAATCATACATTCTCTTCAACTCGTGGTTTGTGACTCCTTTCATTCTCCGATGATGCGAGAGGTAAACTTCTTCCCGAGACTTCAACCCTCCAAGTAATGCGATGACTTCGGAACTAGAGCGAGGAATATATTCTGGGCATTCCCCAGTGATGACATTGTTTAGGAGACGCATGACATTCGTTATTGAAGACATTTTCTAGAAGTTCGATTAGCATTCTTTCCTTCATGATGTATGGGAGCTTCAAGCTTACCTCTCGATGCGTCGGACAGATTGTAGAGTGGGACTGTATATTAGATTCTAGGGTCAATGAAGAGTTGATGGTTTTATGTAAACGTTTATTATTCAAATTGACCAAATTCGATCAGAATATGCCACAAATACTTATATATTGGTGGTGGATAGCATACAGAGAGTACATAGATGATTCCCTGTGTTTGCTTCATTGAAAGCGGGGTGAAGAGGAATGTCTGATCTGGGTTTCTTGTAGGCCAATCAGTTCTATCTCGTCATGGACCACCATGTCTCGAATGAAAAGTCCTTTCAATAGCCAAGGGGTAGGCTGGAACATGGCAGTGAAGTATCGTTTTGTACCTCTACTTCGACACCAGAATTAAACCCCAAAGGCCTTTATTTCTGAATGCCCGCAGTCTCCCGTATGTTTCCACTACTATCTCAGCACCGGTTCCTTGACCCTGAATCCCAGCGGGACTGCGGTGTCTCGGATGTTCAATCGGTCTGTAATTGGCTGAAATTGTGTGACGACTTTCCCCCAGTAACAAAAGCCACTGGGGGCAAGGGCTGGAACTCTCTCAACCTCTACGACTCGCTCAAAATTGCCAGATTAGGAGATATTCGACTTCAAATAATCTGACATTGAACGTTTGTTTGTCTGTAAGATAGTTGCGAATGTCGCGGTTACAAATAACAACTCAAGGGATCTCGGTAACTTTTATATTGGGGCTTGAGTTTACAACCACTCAGTGTAACAGCATCACTGCATGTATACTTTCGAGTTGAAAATGGCAGTGATCGGACACATTGAATTTGATGTGTCAAATAATGCCGATTAGCAAGGGACAATTAGGCTCACTTTGAAGATATCGTCCAGATCAGTATCAAAGATTCCGATACTTATGACCAGCTGAAAAAATTCCTGTCATAGATCTCTCAAGGAATTGGACCCATCTCGGATAAAGGAGAAACAAGGTGACGGAGGGACCGGTTGGCTCTCAGGTGGATCCGAACGATATCTCGGCAAGCTTACCATGGCCCGGTCTTCGTGAACCACAAACAAAAGGATATAAAAAGAAGCATAAATAACATTGACTGGGCATTCAAACTCCACTAATGTCCGTGCGGAGGGATTTGTATCCAAATTTACCCCACCATGTTCCTGCTTACCAGCCAAATTAGACAAAAAATGGCGGTAATTTTGCCCCTCCCCCCTTTTCTCCCACAAGAGGAGCAAAAGGTGATTTCTAATAACGGATTCAAACCGATGATACTCAGGGTAACTCCCTACGTAGGGCTCGAACCTACAGCCTCAAGATGCCTCACGATCGACTCAAATTGCGAATTTGAGTGATGAATAGAAGTCTTGCGCGCTACCATTGCGCCAGCAGGGAAATCTTAGGATTTTTGGATGGTGGCGGCGACTAAACTAAAATTATGTTTAGATAATCGCCGTGCAGAGCTAGTATGCACCGTGATTGGTTGATCTGGGTCATAATTCAACCAATTAGTTCCACAAAATTCGAAGTATACTCCGAGTTTCGTCCGATGCTAATTCGCATGAGAAGCCGGACTTTGAACTAAGGGAATTGCTCGCCTTCAAGACACCTCGACACCTCTTTGCTTTCAACGGGATTTGGAAAGATATAATGGAATGTCCACTTGTCGATTACCAAGAAGATCCGATCGAGACCTTTCTACTTCGTGGAAAGCAGTGATGACGAATCCGCTGGTCCTTTGATGCTAATCCTACTGAAGCTAGGAAACTACGAGACAGAGCACGGCATGCAGTTGTTCACATGGACTTGGTCAACCACGCGTAGCTTTACAGGAATGAAATTGCATTTGGAATTGTGAATTTGGGGTTCCAAAAGGGCGTGATTGACAAGAAGGCGTAATTGACACGAAGGTGTGATTGACACCTTCATCGACACAGGTAGGAATATGATGATGGATTTGGAATTACAATACAAGGTTTGTGCCAAGGGCGGTAGCTCTTGCAAACATGGTCATTATTAACCACTCGTTTGAGCTATGAGATATCCCCATACTCCTATGTGGATACTTGAATTCTACTACCCCGCGAGATATATAGTTACCAAAGCCGTCCTCTACATCGAATAATCAAGACTATTTACATACCTAGATACATACGAAATGCCTCAAACCTCTGTATACGGCACAGAAAGTGCAGCAAACAAAGCTATCGGCGGCATTCCCACTATCCATTATTTCGATTTCCAATCCCGAGGTCGAGGCCAAGTAGTTCGGTTGTTCCTCATTGATGCAGGAGCTGCATTCAAGGATATTCGGTACACATTCGAAGAATGGCCAGAACACAAGAGAAATGGAAAAGTTGCGGAGATGAATCCTACGCGAAATTTACCTGTGGTTGAGATGCCGGAAGGGAAAATCTTGACCCAAAGTTATGCTATCGTTAGGCATTGGTCAAGATTGCTAGGCGCATATGACGGGAAGAATGAAGATGAGAAATATTGGGCTGATGCAATCTGCGATATTGTTGTTGATTGTAGGCGAACCCCCTTCATTCCAATGCCTCGTTAAAATGCTCACAAACGATTTATAGGGCGAACCATTTTCCTTTCCGCTTTTTTCTCTGACAACAAAGAAGAGGATTATCCGAAACATCAACAAGGCAATCAGAAGAAATATCTCAATGCGATTGAAACACTTTTAAAGGGCTCGGAGCTGTCAAAAAGGGGTCCTTTTATAATTGGCAAAGAAATCACATATGCAGACATGGCTTTATACCAAGTACTACATGATGAAAGTCTTACCAAAGATGGACGAAAAGGATTGAAAGAGTATCCAAGATTAGTGCAATTAGTAGATGCTGTGGAGGACAGACCAAACATCAAGAGGTTCTTGAATAGCGATGCTTATCTTGGTTAGATGTTGAGTATATCCATTTCCGGATATGCTTCCTAGCTAGATTCAATAAGAATAACTCTTACATAAATTCTCGTGCTTCCACAGAAATTCTTTTGATAGTCACTATAATTTGAAGCAATTGGTCCGTATTTGTTCGATGCATATTATACCTTCACTGGATACAGATGCTCTCTTAAGTATCTTGAAGTTATTGAGAATGAATTGGAGTGGTGAATGTGGATCTTGAAGATTGTATGTTCAACTCAAAGTGTACACAAAAAGATGTGGAAACAGAAAGTTTGTATTGAACATTTGGCACCCGGGTACTTGCGACTACTGGCATGTAAGTAATATAATTACAGAACTGGTTGTGACTCTAGTCGACAACATAGCAACCATGGATTTGGTCTCACACAATCATATGTCTCTGGAATCTTGGAGAGCTTAGGAGGTAATCCTTATGCCAGCCCATTGAGATGACTATTTCTATGTCGTTCTGTCCTACACACGAGTAAGATTTTTGACAAGAATCTCCTGTTGTCATCAACGGCTTCCTGACCGCCTCTTGTGTATTACCGGTATCACCGGCATCACCGGCATCGATAATCTTTTGAGGAGAGCTCTCTGGCTCTTTCGTGGCACGTAGTTTTACGAGAGTCGTTGCAATATATTGCTCTCGTATCAACAACGGTATCAAGGTTCAGTTATCAAGGAGTGGGGCAAATGGCCAGTGCCCCATTCAAGCTCTCGTCACAACATAACATTTCTGTACGGACAACGGAAGGATTACTGAAAATGATCTGCCACGATATGTCGAGATATATATCTCAAGCACGTCGTTTGCCTGAGCGCTCCGCTCTAGCTCGGCCAGCTCATAGCTGTTACGAGATTTATGTTCCGGATTTAACTCCATCCATAGAGCTCTTTCCTATGTAGGAGGTATCAATTCATTCTACGTCAGCTTACATCTTTAACCAACAACGTCCCTGCTTATCAAGTAGCTAATTTGGATGTTATCATGTATCCTCTCGTGGGTGCTATTGTGACCTGCCTCATTCAGTATGGCATCAAAGTCGAGGAACTAGGGTCTGCAGATCTTGGGAGGGGTAAATGCAACTGTCCCTGCCAAGGTATAAATCATGGAGAAAGTTCTTCAGCCTTTTGAATTGAATCCATTCATCACCTCAATTAATCTCATTCATTAACATGGTGAGAACTAAGATCTCCGGCCTTGTTGCCCTTGTGGCTCTCACACTCGAAGTGAGTGCAATTGTCGTACCACGCCATTTGGAGGTTCATGAAAAAAGGGAAAGTTTACACCCGAGGTGGTCGAAAAAAGATCGTGTCGAGTCACACAGGTTATTGCCTATGCGAATTGGTCTGACGCAGAACAATCTCGATAAAGGACATGAACATTTAATGAAGATGTGAGTAACATCAATTGAGGCAGAGGAGAGGTTCAGAGTTAATCAGCTTTTCATAGATCTGACCCGGCATCTTCGCATTTTGGACAACATTGGACTGCCGAAGAAGTCATTGAGGCTTTTCGTCCCAGTCAGCAAACGGAAGATGAAGTTCGAAAATGGTTGATTGACTCCGGTATTCCAGCCGGACGTATTACTCATTCGGATAATAAAGGATGGTTTGCATTCTATGCGACTGCTGAAGAAGCAGAAAATCTGCTGTATACCGAGTACCATGAGTATGAAGATTCGGTCACTGGTGGCGTTATGCCCTCATGTGAGGCATATCATGTTCCCAAAGATATCAGAAAACACATTGATTACATTAGTCCCGGTATCAAACTTCTTGCGCCCATTGAACACCCAAACAATAAGTTGAAGCGAAATGCTGAGATGTTGGAGCACGAAATATTCAAGCGAAATACACATGGGTTACTGCGAGATGCCAAGCACAGCTACAATGGCACCAATGCCACGGATTTGAGCACTTGTGATATTGCTATCACTCCTGCTTGTGTTGCTGCACTATACCAAATACCACCTGCGACCTTATCTCATCCAAACAATTCCATGGGTATTTTTGAGTCGGAGCTGCAATTTTACACTCAAAACGATCTTGATTTGTTCTTCACAAACTTCACAAAGCACATTCCAAATGGTACACATCCAATTCCAGCAAACATCGATGGTGGAATGCAATCAACAACCGATCCTTATTACGCTGGTGGGGAGGCAAACCTCGACATTCAACTTGCTTACCCCATCCTTTACCCACAGCAAATCACTCTCTACCAAGTTGACGATTATATCGTACAAGCTAATCAGAATGACACATACACTTTTGGATTCAACACTTTCTTGGATGCATTAGATGGCGTAAGTTCAATATTATGACTGAATGCCAGTAATTAATTAACTCACATCTTCTAGTCATACTGCAACTTCACTGCCTACAATGAGACTGGTAATGATCAATACTTAGATCAAGCCTACCCAGATCCACTCACTGGAGGATGGGCAGGATCACTCATGTGCGGTACCTTCACGCCCACCAATGTTATTTCTCTATCATATGGTGGACAAGAATCCGACCTCCCAATTTCATATCAAAAACGGCAATGTCTCGAGTATATGAAGCTGGGTCTTCAGGGAGTATCATTCCTTTTTGCCTCAGGTGATTCCGGTGTCTCAAGTAAGTACAAAATATCGGCTGATTCGGGCTTAACTTTCTTTTTCTTCGTAAAAGCAACTAACATGTTGATTTAGACTACCCGGGGGACATCGACGGCCCAACCGGCTGTCTCGGCCCTGATCTCAATATTTTCAACCCGACTTGGCCCGGTACATGTCCATATGTAACATCCGTCGGCGCCACAAAAGTTTATCCCGGATATACCGTCTATGACCCCGAATCCGCCGTCTACGATCCTGCCGGTCATCCATACTCTGTCAATTATTCTTCCGGAGGAGGTTTTAGTAATATCTATCCGATCCCTGATTATCAAGCCAGTTTCGTAGCAAAGTTTTTCGAGGATTACAACCCACCCTATCCTTACTATAGCGCGTTAAGTAATGACACTGGTGACATTCAGACATTACCTGATATTGGTGCTTTGGCGGGGACTACTGGGGGTATCTATAACAGAATTGGAAGGGGGATTCCTGATGTCGCGGCTAATGGAGATAACATCGCTGTGCGTCTATTCTATTACATCTTTACACAATTGTCTGACTAACGAATAATAGGTATACAATGGAAATGACTTTGAGCTCAGTGGTGGTACATCAGCCAGTACACCGATTTTTTCCGCTGTCATCAATCGAATCAACGAAGAGAGAATCAACGTCGGAAAGGGACCAATTGGTTTCTTAAACCCGTCTTTGTATGCTAATCCAAGCATGTTGAATGATATTGTTAACGGAACAAATCCGGGATGTAGTACAGTAGGATTTTCAGCGGTGCCTGGGTGAGTTCTTTATTTTCTTTTTTATTGTGTGTTTTAATGTGAAGGAGTTCAGAAAGATATAATGCTAACTTAATAATTAAATAGATGGGATCCAGTCACAGGTCTTGGAACACCTAATTATCCAAAGATGTTGGAGTATTATTTGAGTTTGCCATAGTGTGGATTAGTCAGTCTGAAACTTTAAGATTATATCATTGTATTTCATGGGATAATCAGACACATACAATCAATATCAAGAATACAAAGAATGCCATTGTCCCAATGAATAGATACTGAAAACAGGACCATTGTTATCCAATATATACAAACCACAAGTCACTGTGTCGCGGTTTCATTTTACAAATTGTTGCTTTCACACCACATATTGGAGATCTTTTAGCTAACATGGCAGAGTTCTCAGCATGTATAACTTCAGATTATAAAGTTAGAGTCAGTTTATGATTCGATTTGAAATTTCTGTGAACTACAAAATATACAAAAAGTCTATTCTCTTTTCATACTCAACAAAGATTCATCATCCTTGCTTCAAAAACGTATCACGCATACCCATTTCTAAATCATATATATAATGAATATCCCGATCCAAGAAAATCCGTCTCTACCCTGCTCATCTCAGAATCTACCATCATCATCATCAACATCATGGGGATATACAAACCTTAACTGCCATATCGATCAACAGGATTCCCACTTCCACCTCTAAACACCAATTTATTCGGGTCATCCTCCAAAATTCTCCTGCTCTCCCAATCTGCCAATTCTCACCACGCGTCCCCATTATCAATTCTAATTCTGATTCTCGTCCTCCCATTTCCTAATCCCTCTACCACCCACTAACGTGATCTCTTAAATGAAGTCCCAGGGCGTAAATCTCGAAGGTAGATATGTATATGTAACCGACATGTCTGCGGAAGAGATCTTTTTCTATGATGTGATGGATGAGGATAGAGCGGATATTCGGCTGATATATATAACGGTCATGAATGAGCATGGGACAATTCTACATCAGAACACAGTTGTAATACTCGGTAAGATTGAGAGGAAGGAGAATTCGAAGCGGAGCTGGAGAGACTGGTGAAGGTGCAGGAGCATGATGGGCTGCGCCGGAGAGTCTGCATGGGATGGGACTTATAGGTTGTGGAGTATCAGGATCAGGATGAGGATGAGGATGAGGATGAGGATGAGGCTGCGGTTGAGGTTGAGGTTGAAATTGAAATTGAGGTTCGACCGGGTCTCGAATCTATTCTTCGGATAGTAACAGGACTCTTTGTTTCTATAGAAAACCGCTCGGAATCAAAAGTTCTATTTCCGGTCGCTTTAATAAATCATATGGAGACCAGTTCCCGTAACTATGTAGTCGACCTTTCAACGGAACAATAAACGGGATTGCTATGCAGAAAATTCTCCAAAACATGTTTATGGTGTAAAATTCGATTGTGCATTTAATTCCACGCCCAAATTTATGATCGGCACTTTCTAATATATGAAAAGGAGCACTAGGAATAAATCCAACATGTTGAGGTTTATTATGAAAATATGTGCCGAGTACCAAATTCATCGGTTCGGTTGGGACACCTCCTGATTTTAATTGGAATGGAGTTAGTTGATTTGAGAGTTCGTCATGATGAGATTCAACTACATTTCACAATCCTCGATTTGATGTTGAAGCATGATTCATTTACAATGGTTTTTATTGACAGGAATTCTCTTTCATTCATTCCAAAATAGGTACTAAATTTTTACTCCAGAGCCAGCTCTGTTAACGACATCTTACGCAGATTTACCGTATGAAGGAGTGAAGTGAGGAGATAAATTTTGATTTTCAGATCATATCATGTGATCACTCTGTCATTCTTCTAACCTTGATCTTGAATAGCAAATTTGGTGGTCATGGCTAAGGACTTGTGGTGGTATTGGAAGAGTTTGGCATATTTTGGGGCATAGTGACGTCGAGCACAATACTTGAGTCTTTGACAAGCTCTTCAGTGGTGGAATTTAGATCCACAGACGTGGGCTTAGTTTCGGTGTTCTTCTCGACTATGATTGGAGCGGATCGAACAACAGTCGTTGCTTCCTTCAGTGGAATTCCATTCGTGATATCTGCAAGTAGTGAACCCTGTATCTAGTTAGTCCTGCTGGCTAAAGAGTCACCTCAATCGCAAAGTTGAGCTATAACACAACGCAAGGAGTGCTTACCTTATCAGCAGCAAAATCTGGAGGTGGTCGCGACGGCGTAGCTTCAGGGGCTACCGGAGGAGATGCCAACTTTACGGTCGAGTTTTTCTGAAGATCGGTGTTCACCCTGTGTGTATGGTTACTCGAAAACTTCAGTGCTTCATCAATTTCACCTGTCAGTTCTTTGATATCTGCTTCGAAAAGTTCGTCTCTTGACATATTGAGCCTGGCTTCTTCAGCCTTTTCAGCCTCTTTCTGTTTTGTGTTTCCTCCAACCGAAATCCACAATTCTTCCAATTCGTCTCTCCATCCCAAGGCATCGGCCAGTTTCCTGACACCACTATCACAGTCACCAAGAATGGCCACATCATCCAACCTACTGCCAATATCGCCGACGGAGATCATATTAAACAGTAGTCTTGGAACTGTCTCGGGGGCAAGGGTCGGCAATGTTGCGAATGGCTGAACACTCAAGCTGGTGCCCATCACAATGACTAAATCAGCCGTAGCGGGAATCATTTTGTTGGCGTGGAAGGCTTCCGGTAGCTGTTCGCCAAAAAACACAATATCTGGTTTAACTAAACCACCGCATTGTGGAACCAAACAAGTCGCTGGGTCTCCATCTTCGATGGCTTTCTTCATCATATCGTCGGGGTATTCAGTCTTGCAATCAATACACCTTTGGGTAGCGAAACTTCCATGTGCTTCGATAACCTTTTCCGAAGAGACTCCGGCTCGACGTTCCAAACAATCAATGTTTTGTGTGAAAAGCATTCTAAGTAATCCTTTCTTTTCAATCAACGCAACGAAAGCATGTGATACCGTAGGGTAGAACTGGCCAGGATAGAGTTCTTTTGCCAGAACATAAAAAGGAGCTGGATTTTCGCGGAAGAAGTCGATATCAAAAACCGCTTCCGCATAAGGAAGATTCAGTTCGGCAAGATTGGCGTATATACCGGTCTCCGGTGAACGGAAATCTGGTATGCCCGCACTAGTGGATATGCCAGCTCCTGTCATAACAACGATGTTCTTTGCTTTACCACTCTTGATGAAATCCGCAACCCCTTCGATTGAACGGGCTGAAAGAGTGTGGGGAGGATCATTTGGATTGATTTGAGGTTGAGACGCTTCTTGACCCATGTTGGCAATGCTTGGGTGCGTGTATTACGCTTTGGCTTGGTTGAATGGGCGAGGCTGATCACGGTTGTGGATTTGTGGATATTTTCTTATGACTTTGTGAAAGTGTACCTGGGCAGGTAAAGACGGCAGGAAGAAACTGGATGGTGTTTTGAAAGGCGAATCCAGGTGTTTTGGGGAATTTACATGTGTAGATATACTGGGAGACAACTGTAGTGACAATGAGCGTAAAGATGAAAACACCAGGCCCAAGACATGCATCCAATGAAACAATTCCAAAAGGAAAGCACCAGAAAACCCGACGAGCGATAAGAATCATCACGTGATCATTCCCACCATTGAGCAGAGTGAAAAAGAAAGAATTACCTAATCCAAGTATTCTTATTATTAGTAATCCATCTCAACTTGTAATTCCTGAATACCACCACTACCGTGCCTACCTAATGTTCATGTCATGTTCTTACCTCTGCCATCACCCTCGCATTTGAACCAATCACGTTACAGATATTTCTAAATACGACATTCCTTGTTTCTACCCTTTCTCTCTTCACTCTTCACTCTTCACTCTTCACTCTTCACTCTTCACTCCAAACACACGTTCCGATGCTTAGGCAGCCAAATTCTTTTGCAGTTTTGGCCATCATCCACGAACCACTAACCACCAGCCATCAACCATCAACCATCAACCATATCCGTCTCCATACCCCAGAGTCCAGGTGATCCCAATTTACGTACATGCATCGTTACCCGGGTAGACATGGAAATGTCAGCTCTCCCAGTGTCTACTTCGTATCTGGTACCCCTTGATCTCCTTCATCGCCTTGATCTCCTTGATTGCGAATTGCCTCCAAGGGATACCAAGCCCTCAGCCACACCAGCCCTACTTTTGAGAACGATGAGGCTGCAGAGGTGCCAGTAATCTTGCCTAGGTAATTCTGACAGCGGATGACGGATGACGCCGTAAATACAATTCCCCCCAAGACACCCATTGCTTTCTTGGCCGATAAGCTTACTTGGCCTTAAGAACGTCCAACGCTTCTCTCTTCTCTCACATTTCATACAAGAGAGATTTCCATGCATCTTGAATTGCCCTAAGGATATCTAATACTATCATTGACTTGATTGCAAGCCGATGAATTCGCCTCGTTCGAAAGTAGACAAAAGGTCATGCCGGCGATCCCTTTGACCTCATTGAATAACACAATAGTCAATAATAACACCGTCACAAATGCTACAAGTGATGTATTGCAAGTCGTATGCGCATGGCCTGTATCTGGTCAGTATGGGCCAGGTTCCCGGGTTCTGTAAGCTTCTCCGTTTCTCCACCAGTCTCTCCAGAAAATTCCACTCCACCCTACGAAAATACTGCCAAAAGCGCCAAGTTCCTAACATCTAGATTCTTCTTTCTACAGATACTATGTTCTCGTAGCAGCATGTGTTTTTCTTCGGAAACAACAATGGCTGAAAGAAGCTTGTTTGGCAGCTGCATTGCTTTTCCCCGCCGTTGCTGCACTTCATGGAATAGTCCTTGCAGCTGTCCATGTGGATGGTAAGTACCTCATGAAACAGAAACCGTCCCGTTTGTTTGACAAGTCATGATTTAGGTGCGGTTGATATGGATATATACGGAGCATTCCAGCTCTGCTCCATAGGTATTTTAGCTGCACCGATAACTGTAAAGCTATCACGGACATACTTTTTTGAAACACCTGGCCGAAATACCATCTTTCTATGGACTGGATTGATATTTGCTGGTAAGTATTAATCGTCAAAGTTTCAGCGAGTATCTGCTAATATTTCTTCTCCTCACAAGGGTTGTTAAGTTTAACTGTGGAATTCATTAGGATAAGCACAAGTCCTTGCTTAACCGATGGTGACGGACATCCAGCCTACTTCACTCTAGGAAATTTTACCTATGGCTCAACATGTGGTCTTACTTGCGATGTCACCTCTGGCCCTTTCTCCCCGCTGCGTGGCGGCTCAGCGAATAATATCTACGTTATCCCCGCACCGAACAAACTCACCTTCGACACTGTTACTCTTCTCTCGGCCGCATGCTGCATTCCTGCTATACTCTCACTTGTGTCTATGTGGAATAAAATCCGTGAGACGAACTGGAACAATCGTTTTGGCCATAAGGAAGAACGGATCGATGCGCCGATCGAGGGCACCAATAATGCAACTGTTGGGAAAATGAAAGAGGTCAACAGCTTGATTAGGTTCTTCCTAAGCGCTATCGAAGTTCCCGTATTCGTAGGCGCGGTGCTGGCTATTCTTATTCTTGGTGAGAGGAACTTTTTCAGCCAACAAGTCGCATATCAAACTGAGCCCATAGCAACTATCGGTATGTACCTACCTCCATATGGAGATGATTCATTGCTGACTCTAATTGTTCTCGTTCATAGGTCAATGGGCACCCATTGTCGGCACTGGACTAGCAGTTTTCGGGTCCTTGTACCGTCTCTTCGCAGCAAATATGGAAGCAGACGAAGAGGAAGTATATCAAAATACTTCAAAAGATCTCGAACTCCAAAAGCGGGGAATTGGTCTCGGCATAACCTCAGAGTCATCGCCATGTCCCTCTCTGGGTGCCATTGAAGTGGTGCGCCAAAGTCTTTCGAATAGTAGCGGAAGATCTTCTCACGAGATAGAGCATCACGAAATAGCTCAGACTTCAAGTAACCAGCCTTCACTTGGCCTAACCAAACCGTCATCCGACGTGGGAAACAGACGGAAAGTAGCCAATGTTTTGACCGCAATCGGTAAATACGTCGGTACTCCGGCAGAATTTCGTCTAAACGACTCCGAATTCAGACATGGAAGGGCTGATGACTTTCCAGAAATTCCTGGAGAAGATCAACGAAATCCAAATCTTCAGAGTATTAGGAAAATGTATAATCAACCCCGCGATTCCGATGGAAATATCACCCCCATTTCGCGTCCTTCTCGAGCACCTAGCATAGATGGTAGTATTATCTCAGGGCTTGACATTGAGTGTGGCACAGGGACTGCCGAACCCTCGTCACCTCGGTCGCCAACTTCCCAATTCTCTCCTTCGCCAGCAAACGGTGATAAGCCAAGGGCACGCCGAGATACCCTCGAAGTTCCCTCACAGGTTCATCACAATCTTACACGATATGACACCTCAAGGTCTGAGGGTCAGACCTCGCCTCTCATTGTAGTTTCGTCCGAAACTATAGTTATACCTTCTCTAATACATACACCTCCTCCGAAGTCTCCCGCACCACCTTGACCCCTTAAGCGAACCGAGGAAATACACAAATGAAAATCTCGGACGCCTTCCATAACAAGCTTTTTCCAGCCGTTCATGGCTTCACAGAATCTAGACTCAGTGACTCTCAAATAAGGTTTGTTTTCGTCGAATACGGTGATCCACGAAATCCGGGCTATATTGCATGTACAGAGGCAGTCCCACTTATTTGACGCTTACGATTTTGGATTCACTGAATGGGATTGTGCATAAAGTGAGATGTTATCACCTACTATCAACAAATCAGAAGGCTCAAAATGGAACTGCCATCATGCGCCCAAAATTTTTAACAAACACGACAAATCGTTATGACTTGATGGGCTCTGGTAACAGACAGGAAATATAATTTTTGAAAAGCTTAAGGAGAAGTTTGGGGTGGGAATTGGCCGGAAGAAATATTCTACTTCGAAGTAGTCTCAAAATTTACTAAATTTGGTTACGGATACTTGGCCACTTTTAGCCAAGACTTGGACGCTTTCATCGGAAAATTCTTCTTGGCCGGCAGTTATTTCCACCCAGAATACTACAATGTAGATGAGGAATAAGGTTTAAACAGCCCGACAATTTTATTTGCTATTTCCGTGGGCCCGTCTCTAAGCGTTGAAAGCCTCAGTGTATGCTCCACAAACCTACGGCATGCTCCTCCACCAATTCATTAGCCGCGAAGACTTATCTACCGCTCCCAAAACCGTGTCAATTCAAGGAACCAAAGGCACATCGTTTCCAAACAATCATACCAAGTAAGCGTGCGTCATTTCGACAAGCACACCCTTTACTGTGGGTATGATGCATGAGAGTTTGCGTTGTTTATTTTGGGTCTCAACGCAAATTATCTCAATGATGGGTATCTGCACCTCATTTGGTGCGTTTCTGCTTCAATTATGGGGAAAATTACTCCAGTATACGGTCTATAAGAGGATGTGAAGCTGATAGTTCAATCGTCAAGTCAATCTTGAAGTCAATTTTGCGCGAACCGCACCCCCACATTTCTTCTGTGCATTCAAATCTTCTTTTTCTCTTCAATCAATTTAGGTCCAATGGGCCTTTCGTATTCACTACTATAGCTTTGTGGCGTTAGTGGACTTCCCGATTACAAGAGATATCCATCTTTCCGTCTCGCTTGATACTTTAGCTTCCTACCGGCATTAGCTCATGTACTAAAGTCGAACTAGACTTTTTTCATCGAATCACATACGTTATTTACGCGTACCTGAAGATCTTACCTCCATTAAAGTGTGGTGATAGTTATATGTCCGCTCGTGAAAGAGCCTTTAGCAAAATGCCGTACTGGATAGCACTGCGAAGTTGCATGCACATGTATAGATGTGGAGAAAATTTCTAGTGCACTCATCCCGTTTCTTAGATGGGATTTCTCGATATCAATACATGTAAATGTCGTTGAATTCCATGATCAGTATGGTTTGTTGTGGAGAATTTATGTTTTCAAACATATTTCATTGCGATATCTGGGCCTGTCATTCATTGTTATATAATGGCGGAAGATCGAGGTCCTGAGATTGGTGAGTTTACATCACAACATGATGGATGATTTTCATCAAGGCTAAATGTTGTTCAGCTGTTGTTCTTTGTGTCTTCATGGGACTTTCGTGGCTGTTTTTTTCTCTTAGGGTCATTGTCCGTTTATTTATTACGAAATCTTGGAGCTTTGATGATTCTTTGCTTGTGGTGTCACTCGTCAGTTCTCCCTTCAAAATTCATTCCCTTGACTAATAGAATCAGTTTCTATACACTCTCTACGGCGCAGCAGGATTACGATCTGTGAAATTTGGGAGTGGACAACACACCGATCAGATTTCACGAGAAGATCTCCCTCGAGCTCTGCGGGCATGGTGGTTTGACGAGTAAGTTGACCAGATTTCTTCTCTCGAGGAAACTTGCCATGTTGCGTTATTACATTCCAGCTTGGAGGCCAACACCTGGAATATAGCTAACAATTGCTCAGAAGCCTCTATGCCCTCACAACTCTTTTTGTTCGCCTTTCAATCTCTGTGTTCCTTCTCAGATTGTCCACTCGCTCACTACATAAGAGCATCATCTACGCAACCCAAGCTTCTGTCCTTATTTTTACCATTGTTTTCATTGTTCTCGTTGTTTGTCAATGCACCCCATTTGACTATTTCTGGAAGCAATATGAAGGTGCAACAGGCTTCTGCGTAGATAGCAGTATAGTTCCAGCAGCCAGCGTAGCACATTCCGTTATAGGATTTACTGTGGACTGGACGCTTGGTCTCTTGCCTATCTGTATTATGTGGGATTCGAAGATCAGTATGAAGGCCAAAGTCTCTATTTCCGGTGTTCTTTCTCTTGGCTTACTGTAAGCCATCCATAAATACACAAACCATGAATAAGATTTTGATATATGAAATTAGAGCTGGAATTGCGACAATAATACGCATACCTTTTATCAAAGTCCTGCCAATTACGAATGATTTTCTATACGCAACCACAGATATAGCTATCGTACGTGCATCCACAATATTTCATTAACGTTCTAATTTCTCTTAACTAATTCTTATCCAGTGGTCTACCGTTGAGCCCGGCCTCGGAATAATTGCATTCAGTGGCGCGACTCTCCGCCCTCTTCTCCGTCTCTTCTTCCCCAAAACTTTCTCTTCACTTTGTCCCAATGAATCTCTCGGTCAAATCCAACCATATAGAACCACTTATACCGAAAGGCCAAACTATATATATAATATGAATCTCATCGCCAATAAACGAGCTTCCACGTATCGAGATTCAAATTCTACATATACGGCTTTTGATCAAGATTCGAGGGTCTCGAGTTTTACTTCATTTTCTTGCAGTACTTTAGTTGATAGTGCGAGAAGTTCTAGAAGTGCAATTGGCATGGATAAGGGGAGAATGGGGAGCGTCGGAATACTGGGAGGATTGAGGATGTCGGGGTTTAGCGTCAGAGAGGTGGATGAGGAGTTCTTTTGCGAAGGAGAATCGGGAGACAAGAAGATAGAGAAGGAAGGAAGGGTACAGGTTACAATTGAAGAGCTTTCAGACGAGAGTATAGAGGGTATAGATATGGAGGTGAGAAGCAGAACAAACTCGATGATGAAAACAGAGGATATGCAGTGGCCTCTCGAGAGTGGGAGTGGAGGTTTGAGTGTAAGGACTTTGACAAACGAGCTGTTTGAAAATAGGGAGTGGCCGTTGAGGCCAAGGAGTGATAGTGTGAGGACTTTGGTCAATTCTAGGTGTTCTTCTATGGGACCGGTTGGGACTGTAAGAGATATGGTTTAGCTATTGATTTTTGTTTGAGAAAATAGGTCGGGTTTTCGGTCTGGTGCTTTGAGAGGGGTTAGATGATAGGCGTTTAAAACTCAGGCCATACTAATGGACGCCGGCTGGATATATAATGTGAGGTTTCGTCGTATATAAAAATATAGACAGAAGAGAAGGTAACATTAGAAGAAACATAACATTGTAAAAAAGACTTGAAAGGATTCTCTTGCCAAAATCTCAGTCGGGACACACCTGACAATCTAATACTTGATAGAATTCTGTTTTGCAGACCTGCGGAAAGTAGAAGAGAGGGCTCGCAAAATCACCTCTCACTTACATAGGGGCTATTCCATCAAATTTTCCCCTTCGATTTACACTTCTGCACTCTCCATCCTTCACTGTCTACTCTCGACACCCTCATCTTCGTCCCCTTCGTCCCCAATTCACATCTCATATTCGCTACTTCTATCACCCAAATCCTTTCCTTGTTACATATCTATTCATAGTCTCGGATCCAAAACCACCTTTTGAATCTCTAAAAGAAGAAACCTCACTCACGGCATCGTATCTGATGTTCATATATATCTAAGAGATCTGGAGATTTCAAATCTTGATTTCCTGATATGAGGAAATGGTAGTATGTTGGAAATCTCTTCTGTGTGTAATTTGTAGATGAATCAAGGGGGGAGGGGGGAGCGTTTGGAAAGCGTTTGGAATGAATGGGTATACTATACTGTAATGGTGAAAGTTCCGTTGGTGAGGAATAGATGGCAATCATTACGGAGAGCTAGGACTGTATTCACTGGGGTAGAGTTCCAGATGTGAAGGGAGGTGGAGGATGGAGTGGAAAGATATCAAGTGGTTGGATTTGAGATTCATGAGGAGGTAATTGGTGAAGACTGATAATACTGGCACATGAACAAGGAAAGATTTTTTATTAATAAAAAAATTGATATTCGGTGCTTCTACACCGCCAGAGTCTTGGGAATGTACTGATATAACAGTTTAATCGAGTCATTCTCTCTAAAGTCTAAAAAGGCCTTCCAGAAGTTAAACAGCATGTATATCTTAGGGCTAGAGGATGCAGATTTGGACTCGTATGGTATGAAATTTTCATGCGTTTACAAACAAGCGTCATGTTTATCATCTTTTTCCTTCACACCCGCAGATTTACACTCGCATCGATGTCTCTTTCAAATACCCATATTGGCATACCAGTAAGTAGACAGATATCCAACAAGACCTCTCAGGCCCCAAGCACCTCTCATGATCGGGCTATCTATCCCGAGCAGATTCAATGATGTTGAGATCCTGATTCGCACGAAGCCTCCTTCAATATGAGCGCAAATCAGAGGAGAAGAATATGATGACTCGCAACTCGGTGAGCAATGGGAAGTAACCTGCTGGACGCTTTGGGGCCGCCAAATAGGCGTCCGTCTGACTGAGTAGTCTCCGTTTACTTCTCTTCGCTTGTGTTCACAACGAGGGCACTGTTTGGAGAGCATCTGTCGTCTGAACTAGTCCTCGATGTCGAAACCCTACAGCGGATCTTATACCCCTTCTTATTTTGTTGTGTGAAGTGAAGAGAGAGCACTACCGGTAGGTAGATATTGTTATTGATGTTTACTTTTGCTTCAGAGACGTCGGACTGGTCGCATTTATGTGAATCTTAGCAACGGAAAGTAATTGATATCCTCCAGTCAATATGGCATCTCAGAGTACCATCATTTTTTCTATTATAGCGTTTGGCCCAACAACGGCATGGCAAGATATCTTTCGAAAGGTTTATGCAATGGTAGAATGGGAGTACAGCGCTAGGAAGACAATGACGGAAGATAGTAGCTAAAATCACTTCACTTTGTGCTTCTCTTACCTTCACTCGCTCTTGTAGAATGAATACTTAGACGATAGAGGCGTTAGCTTGGAGACTTACAGAAAGAAAGTCTTGAGATCTTTCATGGAAATGGTTGATGAAGTGAGAGGATAACTTGAAAAACAGGAATGAAACCTTCCACGACATATGCAAGATTGTAAATCTTTTCACAATCGAAGCGCACCATGATGCAACCTCGAACGAATCGATACAACGATGTCGCACATAACCATTGAGAATAATATAAGGTCCAGCTACACTCGCCCTTACATCGCTGGCTTAGCAGTCAGACGATGAACAAGCAAGCTACTTTCTTCTCATCACAACTTCGGAATTCCTCGTACGACTGAGGGCGCATTGAACCGGTGAAGTGACAGAGCTTTCAGACATTCAAGAAGTCGTCATGAAAGCTATTAATGAAATTGGCACAAGTGCAATGGTAATCGAGACATTGTTTCGAAGCCGATGTCTTACAATACCAAGCTGACCTCTCTCTATAAGGTTCATCAACATGTCTGGAACTTCACTATTGTGTCTTTTCAATCTTTCGTGTCAGAGCATAGGAGTATCGTTTGAGAAAGACAGCCATAGAAAAGGGAGAAGCATCTGTTGCCATGGGACTGCATGGCGCCCAAAGGGGCTTGAGACCCCGCCAACGGATAAACCTCTATTGAAATTGTGACGTCTGCGCACGTTCCCATCTCCGCATCATTGAAGAAGTTCATCACCTAGTTGTTTCTCAACTTGTCCCTCCAGCCGTCATCCTCGTTACGGATTCATCGTTCATTGGGGCCGCGAGAGGGCTTACCGTTGAAGCTGGATCCTTCATCTAATACTCTTACACCATCAGATGATGCTTAGATGTATAAAAGATGGATCGATTGGAAGGAGCCGCGTTCCGCATTTCGCGATGTAGCACGCTATGGCTTGTGGAGTACCTTTTTGCCTCCTCGACTCGATTCCCAGACAGGCTGAACAACGCTGTCGCCCCAATTTTGAGTCTATATATAGTGCGTGAGAAGATTGGCAATTGTAACCGTATGTCCTGTGACGGGAAACTAGATCGCTGTGACTTTGAGACTGGTCAAAATACGTTTAAAACGTATGTTGAATATTCAAGATAGGAGTAGCTGGAAACAGGTGGGCGTGATTGAACCTTGTAATCCTTGACCTCGCATTCAGGCAGCAGTTTAAGCATTTAATCTAGGCCATGCACAGCAAGCTTCATAGCATCTTCACCAATGATATCCTCGTTGTTACCGAAATGCCCCAGTTCGCACGTCGAAGTCTTATAATCCGTAGCGAGTGATCGTTGAGTGAATTTGGATACCGCAATGTACCGGTGTAAGATCGGATGGTGCTCTTGTATGTTTGTTGCAAATTGAAGCATTTCAAGGTTAGATTTTCATTATGGAGTAGAATCCTTGTACTGCTACACTCAAACCTTATCCATAACTATAAGATTTGTTAATATGTGTCTCTCGGCTTGTCATGTAAGATCGGACCGAGGAGATCAAAGTTAAGGCGACGGAAAGGGAAATTGGGGCACGATAAGAGATACTGGAAAGGAAACGAATGAGCCTCGAGAAGCCACAAGATTTCCCTTTCTGTCGCGAAAGAGTGCAAAGACCTTCTCAGAAAGTGTCCAGGAAATAAGGATGTCGGTGATCTCCAGGGGTTCTGTGTATGTCTTATACTGAATTTAGCATCGTAAAATTCCTTTATGGATTTTGGCATGCGGGAGGAAGCCGCAACCGTGAAAAGATCGACGATTAGACAATTTTCCCAGAATCCATTCACACCTGGCCATCAGTGCAGAGTCGCAGTCTCATGGTAGTCAAGGATGCCAGGTGCCAGGGAAGTAACAAGACAGGGACAAAGAGGAGACAGGCCATGTCCATTAGTTTACAATAATATAAGAATTTTGAAGGAAGGTTCGTCTTGACCTTCTGCAAATAGGCATGATCTCCCACGCCTCTTGTTTCAAAGCGAGCTGAAATCCAATGGAAGCAGAACCCACTGCAGACCAACTGCAGATTTTGTAACGCCTCCTTTTGGGCATGAGAAATGTGTTGAATTGAATTAGTTCAATATACAAGATAACTTTCTGGGAGGCTGAAATGAAATTGATTTAATTCTTGGGGTCCTTGTTCTCCGTTTTTCCCACGCTTGCTCTCCTTGTCCATGTGGTCGGAGATTTTCTCGGTCGGTGTAACCATTTAGATGCTCAGAAAGACGAAAATCCTTGACTTTATCGCTTGCAACTACTCGATGGCGCTCTAGTGTGAGACTACGAGTGTTACCACCAAAAGGCGAAGATTATTTTTGATGTCTAAGTAGATTAATTTGATTGATATTGTGATAGTTGTGTCATCATCGTGGCTTCGGAGGCCTAAGCCTGTAACATGCATGCCATGTGGGAAAGCCAGAAGTGGTCTCAGGTAGGTAGCATCGGCTATTTCGACCTTTTGTCCTCGTAATGGTCGCTATCCACTAACACCAAGATATCGCTCGTTCTCAGATATATCGATTCTAGACATCCGACGACAGATTGGTAAGCGTGTATGCCGATATGATCTCGTACAGACTGTACAGTACAGTCAGTGTGATATGATTGTGTATGCTGTATGATTATTGATGTTGCATCGAACTGCTTCGTTTGCCTCGTTTGAAGTTTTTGCACAGAGTATTGCTGACGGCGAAGAAATTCTCCCCACATATGGTGGTCATGACGCACGAGTAAGAAAGCTGCAAGCTGCATCTTTTCTCCCACTTTTCTTCTCTGTTCGACTGGAACCCACACAAATCACTCAAAAGCCCACCAATCCACCAAAACCCCACGAATAGGCGACGATCCGGCCATCGCTTTCATTTTATATTGAAAAATAAATCATTGAATCTTGCTGGATATCGCTGAACTCGGCAATTTTGCTCGGATGATATCAATTATTGCCATTACCTAGTATCTATTGAGCTGAGTGTGTAGAGAAAGCCGAACCTGTCCTTCCGATAATGGCGTTCTGTTGTTGACTCTTTTTTTCTTGGTGCAGGTGGGTTTTTAGCGACAGATTCCCAGATGGGCTCGGGAAAGGGAAAAATAACATCACAACGCTTTTCTTCATATGGGGTTCATCCTGTGCCTAAAAAATGTGATGGATTCAAGTACGATACTCAACGGTTTTGACTTCCCCTCCAAGACAAACCTCCCGTTCAGATTGTTCCTGAAGAAAGGTACCCACGAGCAAAACATGCTTTTTCATGCTTCATGCAACCCCATAGAATGGTTCAATGGCCGAGGTGTGTGGTGTGTGGTGTAGTGGTTGCCGTGGCTGTCTGCATGTGCCTGTACAACGCAATACTCGAAGGACCCTATAAATAAATCCGTTAATGTTTTATGTGTACATACAACATATTATATTATCATGCGCATGCATCGATGTGATTGAGCAGGTCTCCAAATCATCGGCGATCAGATGCAAAATACTGTAGCCAATATTGGATTCCGGAAATGATGAAATGAGCATAGATATTACATACAAGTGTAAGTGTTTACAGTCCATCAAGAGTTTCGAGATAGTGTGGGAAAATACGAATCATACGAGTAAAGTAATACCCGTGAATTTTCATAATGGGTGATTGAGAGTTTCCGGGTGTGAGAATCCGAGAGCTTGGATGAGGGATCGGACTACAAGTATCATGGAAAATAGCTTAGAAGGATCTTCAGTATTGTGCTCGCTTGTGACGCATGTATCAATATTAAAAAGTAGATTGGAGGCTTCATACAGGCTTCCAAGTGATTTAAAACTTAAAAGCCATTTTTTGAAAAATTCTAAATCACAATGATTAGGCATGTACCATTTTACCAGATAATGAATTGTGTATTGTGTGCATCACTGAAGTGCAACATGGCTATACCGAATGTAGGCTGAATGATGTACAGTACAGGTGTATTGCATGAAATTTAAACCAAGAAAAAGGAAATCTCCACGTGTAGAGGTGTGCATTTACTAGAACATCACGGCTGTGCTACCACACCGGGCACATCCATCACTACCACAAAATCACGACCCAACTTCATACCATGAACCCTGGGAAAATGAAGTTGGATGAACCCAGCAATTTAGAAGATCATGATTGCTTAGATTGATCGACAGCAACAAATGGTCAAGGCTTTGGTCAGTATGGAGACTCTGAAGATCCTATAGAAATGTCTGGTGAGGTTAGGGGTGTTTGTGATCCCTGCGATACTTTTACTCCGTAATCTCTCCAAAAGGAGCCCAGCCGCTGACACACTCGGAGACTAGAACCGGGGCTGTTTCCCTCATAGCATTTCGTTGAAACTTAGAAGGGAACCACAAGGTCAGCTAAAATTGACAAAGAGGACAAGATGAAATCTCTGAAATGGAAGAAAGCGGTGGAGAGGCCAAGAACCATTTACCCTTTACTCATTCCATGCTTTTCGTATTACCCGATCCGAAGTAACTGAGTTGGGGTTTCTGATTTTGGAGGATGTATGCTAGTATCGGATCTGGAGAAAGTTAAAGTGCTGGTATGCATAAATGTAAGAAAAAATACAGGAAAACACATCGTATTCTCAAAGAACACAAATAGTTCCGAATGATACCTAGGTATTACTTCATTTGGACCTTGGTACTACCAAAAGTTTCAAGGGTCAAGGGGCTTGTATTGAGAGGGTGGTTTGAATGTGTGCAATTGTGTGGAGAGGTAAATCCACGATAGTGCGGAACTAGATGTGCATCCATCTCAAAGATTGAACTATTCTTCGGATCTGGATTTCATTAAATTGTTTTTACAAGGAGGGTCGATGCATTCTGCAAATCATCGTCACTCGGCGTTGTAGGAAGATCAATGAAGGAAGAGTGCAACCATAGGAAGCATATCAACCGCTGTCAACTCTTCTTCAAATGTGTGCGGAACATATTCATCGCTTGAAGAAGACAGTAATAAGCAATCTTCACTTGAACAGTGGGTAGTCAGGAGCCAGGGCGTATATGGTCTTAGTTTTACAACTTAGGGTTGTCACGCTCCTTAGAGGCAATTCAAATTTATTGGTGTGGCTGCATACTAACGTTTGATAATACAATACTGTACTATCGAACAAAATAGCTATGAAGCTCGCCGATTCGCGCGAGTCGTCAGCACCAAATATGGACTATCGGACGCACTTGACAGGTTTGTCAGGATATTAAGCGGCGGTACCCGCCTACTGTTAGCTCATAACAGCTTTCAAGACCAATCCCTAGGTAAATTGAGTTATAGAATGATGAGTTCTGTAGTTTCTGTAGTTAGTGGACCAGGAAAAAGCAGGAAAATACCTTGCCAAATGAATATGCGAGAAACCTTTGGTATGCACGACAAACTCTATTGATGAACTTTCCAACTTCCAATTCACCCCCGACGAACGAAGGAAAGCCCACTTTCCATATAGCCAATCCACGCATGGTAGATCCCAAGAATAATTACCGAATAAATGGGTCATTATTCTTTCTTTGCTAAAGCTCTCGCAATTGCTTCCGAGTCTTGCTGCACCCCCCAAAATGATCCAAATCTCACCGGGATTGGCCCCATCATGGTATGCTTCCACTCTAGAGCCATCCTTTATCGAGCCACCATGAGCATTGTCTCTCTTGAGATTTGACACTATTAGTCCTGGGATAATAATGTCCTATGGGGGTGCAATCTGGTTTAGCGGACCAAGATAACCACCGACGTTCAGTAGAATTTGGACTAGGTAGGACATCAGAATAGAAACGATGGCGCCAGAAGAACAAGGGTGCCAGGATACCAGGTACATAGTAAGGCATGCTAGGGCTGTAGATGGAGCTGGAGCTGACAGGCATTCGTTTTGATCCGGGTTGCCAATGTCCAGGGGGTGGAGCTGCTGGTTGGTGTCGTCGCATGCCTCCAGAAAGATTTGTTGATCCCTTTGTATAGATTATGCTTCCTGAAGAAAGCTTTGCCATCTTCCTTGCCACACATCTTAAATCGTTCTTGAAAGAGCCAACGTCAATCAACAATTGTTTAGACTTGTCATAGTCCTTTCCCTCTTTTCTCCTTCATTTCTTAACCATCGTTTTCTTGGCCACAGACTCGCTGTTGAAGAATTGTAGTCATCGTTTATAACTTCCGATATCTCAACGCCCAACCCTAAAAAATAGGATTTCTAGACTGTCCTGCTGTGGCTTGGCTTCCTCTTCTCTCATTTGTCGTCAGGACTGTTCAACTCCCACGGGCTGCTTATCCCCCCTCCCCCCCAAGAAGCATTGTTTCTCTCCGCTTGGAATTACCTGGCACAAGTAGTCAGTTCTTTCTACCACACCTCAAGCCACAGATTTCCTTCGATTCACCTATCCTCCTGCATATTACATACTTGACGATCAATAATAATGGGCTCGTGAAGTCCCTGAAATCAATGCGCAACTGTATTTAATGCGTTTTCTTGCCGCTCGACTGTCCCCAGACCAATCTTCGACGCCAATAAAAAGTGCCGCAGCCTGCTTAATTCGACCTCATCAGAAACAATTCCGCTGTCAGCTCGCTCCTTCTGTGCATCGGATTCAATCTACCTTTGGGGCATCTTCCAACTAAATTTGAAAGGCGTCAAGTAGTGAATATTTGTATAATTATTCCCCGATCTTCAAAAATAAAAGGCTTCCTTCTTGGTATCAATTATCGTTAAAGTCGTGGAAAAGTTTGAGTTTTGGCGACAGACGGTTATTTTTTGGGGAGGAAGATATTCACTGGCACTCGACATTATACGCGGAAATAGCCTCAATTGATGGCAGTCTCTGTTCAAAGTCCATTCAGTTCCAAGTCCAGTCCCTGGAGTATGGCCGATTTACCACATCACAACTTCTCAAGAGGAAATCCGAATCAGATATCCCCAATGGCCTACCCGTATCATACCATGAATCAAGGTCTCGACCAAAATATGATGCCCAGTTACGATCATCACATGGAGCCAATTCGATCTCACTCACCTCTACATGGACAAGGACCATCTCCATCCACTAGGGAACTTGAAGCTTCTTCCTTATCCAAAGCGACCAAAGAATCCAAAGCAAAACGATCAATGTCTACTCCGAATATCAGAACCTCTAACAACACTGATGCGGCTGCCTTGGCCTTGGTTAACGACAAGAGAAGAAACAAATTAGGTTACCATAGAACGTCGGTAGCTTGTGGTAAGATTTGTTCTCGTCCATCCAAGACAGATGCGATCCATCTTTGATGATGAAGTGGAAGATCAATGAATATACTAACTTATCTTCATAGGTCACTGTCGTCGACGCAAGATTAGATGTATACCAGCTCCAGCAGATCCTCAGAATCGATGCTCAAATTGCATCAGATTAAAAAAGGAATGCAATTTCTATCCAGTTGACCAACAACCTCAGCCAGAACCTAAGCGTCGAGGCTCCAAAGCCCCAAGTGGAACTGGAGGAACCTCTCAATCATCTTCACCGTCAATCCCATCTAGCCAGATACCAGACATGCAGCATAATATTCCTTACCATCTGAACATGCCATCAATACAGAACATAGGAGGATCTCAGATCAAAAAAGAAAGGAACGAAAGCTTTTCTCCCGAGAACAAGGGTGTGTAATTTGACTTCCATGTATTTCCATACTAACAGTTCCCCAGTCGTCACTTCATCACGTAACTTCGACTATAATGGTGGACAAACAGCTTGGATGGCACCAGAAGTCTCTCCAGGTACCAAACCTCCAACAGACATCTCTGGAAATTACTGGCCTGCCTCCCAAGAATCTCCAATGACTCCAGGGTTCTCACCTTACACCACCCCTAATATGCACCTGGCCAATGCGCAAAGCTGGCAAGGCAGAGGCCATCATGGTCAGCCAGAAACAAATCCAAGGGAGCCGGAATGGCCGGCACCACAGCGATCTGTTTCGTATAGCAATTTGGAAGGAATGCAGAACAGCCATCAACATTCCGCTTATGGACTTCCTAACCCGTCAGATTCATACGCCTCAGCGAGAACTCGTGCTCCTAGCGGTGCAATATATCCGCCCAACATCACAACCACGCATCCACATTCCGCGGCCGAAATCTCATCCGCGTCAACAATTGGAACAGCCTACACACATTCTGCAACTCCAATGTCGGCGGGACCTTACGCAGGCTGGACGCAACCGTATAATGGCGGTTATGCGAAAGTCTCACCTGGAGTTGATACATATGCTTCTTGGAATGGTGCCCAAGGAGGACAGCGCATTGTGGAAGAAGAAGAAAGTGTGGGAGGATATGGCGGATATAGCAGTTCTGGAGGCGGGGTCTATTATGCTGGCCAGCCACATGCAGCAGGCCGTTAGCGGAACAAGGCATACATTTCAATCGAACAACAGCACATCGCGGATCACGGTTACGTTTCTGGATTATTGGCGCATGGAATTGGTTATTCTTCCGGCATATATTGACTGTTTAATACAACAGAATTTGCGATTGGGGGTAAAATCTGGGCGGGGAAAAGCGAAAGCGATAAGGGCTTTTCGCCAGGCGCGATTATAAATGTAACCTCGCTCGAAGTCCTGAATGAACAAGACGAAAGGCGCCTTTTTGTATATACCGAACACAGAAAGTTTGGGAATTTCTTTACTCGGAACATCGGGGCCATCATGATGCGAAACGATATTAAATGGCTTGGTTTGGAGACTGGTTTTTACTATAATTCTTTTTAGGAGGAAAAAGAGACAGCGATTGTTTTCTTTTATCGTTTGCTATTTTGAGATTTTAAAGTGGGATGTATCGAAGTAATCTCATGACAGCGGGGGGTTTTCCATGGACACCTTAGACAAATGAATAGAACGGAAGAGATATTATCACAAAAGGCAGGGATCAAGAAGACTGCTTCATCTCTGGGCATTTTGTATGAATGTAGCGATGTATGGGCAGGAGTTGTTAGTATACCACTCACCGGTTTTATCCATTTGTAAAGACAAGAAGACACAAAAATTGAGTGTCAGATTTATGCCTACATGTGAAGTCATTGAAATGGAATACTTGAGCATATCGAAGTCACGAATCTAGATTTATATTGGTGGCGAGCAATTGAGGTTGTGTTTGCCTCAGGCATCCATCTTGCTTGGACCATGAGCCATGAGTGATGTCGTGCTCCAAACTCACCATCATTCGCTGTGAACTCCTCCAACAACCATATCATTCAATGTAATACGGACAAAACCTTCAACCAAGCCCCTGTACCCCGTGCAATTACCTACGTCGTATATTACAAAGGTACTTCCGGTATGTCTAGTCACGGGTTGAGCCGATTCGTCGGTATGTTCGAGGTATTTCTCCAGTCTCATCTACCTCTACCGGTGCTAGAGTATTTGTATACTTTGTACACCGTCCATCATCACCATGAATACCCTGCTGAATGTTCTGGAGCCACATCCGGAAGATAGATTACATCTACGCTTACACAGAGCGAGATCCGTTATTTTAACGGCGCAAGAGTTTGTCTCCTCTTATTTCCCCTTCTGGCCTTGAAATGGGCAGCAAGTAGTGCGGGGCTCTGTATATGTACCCACTGGCTGACATGTTTTGAAAATGATACAGACTTGTGGAAATCCGAGCTGCACAAAGAACCTTCGAGGGAGCATATATACGAACTGCTTTGGGACAATTTAGTTTCGCTTTGGTAGTATTAAAGATCTTTACGGCCGAATTCTACAGTATTGGGGCCTTGTTCGCGACATATGGAGCCGGCATTCTAATGGTCAGCCTGTATAGGAGGTATGAGGGCAACAGGCAATTCTTCAGTGAAATAGATGGCGATGGCATGGGAAGGAAGAAATTTAGGACCAGTGGGAATGCCGTGGTTGTTTTGACGACGCTGAGTCTTGTGGCTTATGTTTTACTGATTGGGTTGACCATAAGGCTCGAGACCTGAAATCTATGATTGAGCTGACTATATGGGCGGCACAATCAACGGAGCAAACATTCTACGCGGCACGGGGCTATTTTGGGCTCCAGATATGAGATGATCGATGTTATAGCTCGGGTCGGTTGATACAGGCAAAGATTAGGGGAGCAAAAGAGCCATCGAAATTCGGCATTGATCAGAACCATTTTTCCAGAAACAAAATCTGACGTGGCATACCTCTTCAATCCAATTCTATATGAGGATCGCGACATTTACTTTTTCAATCTTTTCGGAAGTTGATCATCTACACTACCTAAGACTTTCCGTGATGGATGTATGGGAGGCCACTCCGCCGGATGTCTTATTGCGAATGCGATCAAACAAGCAAAAAAAAAACCTTTCACTTTGTGATTATGATCGTCATAACACCATGTTCGGAAGCAAGCAAGCTTATCTAGCGGATTCCTGAGCATTTTCGATCTGATAAGCGTCATCTCGAGTTGGCTTGCCTATATATGTTTCCCTCAGGTCCAGGGAACATATATCAAGAATGTAATTCCTGGCGATCATAACTAGGGAATGGTGCTGCAACACATCACACGTAATCTCAATGCATTAGGTCATGAACTGTGGTCTAAACCCTTGGTTCCAGTCGGAACACGTCCATAGTTGACCACTAGTGGTGGGGATGTCAGTCACTAGACTTTCTCTTTGACCGCTGAAATAGTGATCTTTTGAGAAAAACTCTCCAGGACAAAACGCGTCAGCATCTAGCAGGTTTCCTTGGGAATTGGGAGGGGGTGATTTAATAGCCACATCGTCCACATTGAATACCTGATTCGATCGACTGCAAGCTTGTCGTTCCTGGATCATTTGAGTTTGGGAAGAAGCTAAGCTAAATAGCGCCAACACAAATTTGTACGATGCTGATATCCGACCGCACTAAACATGAAATTGGAGCTCGCATCCATGGTAGTGTCGGCTACGATTACATATCTCTTCTGAATCATCGTTAGACAATTATTTCTTTCTCGTCCCGCATCTGTTTTAGGGTGTTCTTTGGCCAGGTTGCGATCTTCCAACAGCTCTCTTTTCGAGACTCTTTTCGCAAGGACCGGAAATCTTAGTGAGACGCCAAAATTGGAATTTGAACTAATATTTGTTTCATCCTGATTGACACCTGCAGTCATGTACAAATTAAGGTAGATGAATGCCAGGGCCGTTTTGACGTAATCCCCGTGTTGGGTACTGCAAATGTCTCATAGTGTCATTTTCCGAGGTGACAAAATTGGCAGCCATCACAAATTTAGAACACCACAGCTGCTTCAAAAGCACGAGGCTAGTGTGCGTTGCTAACGCACAATAAATCCTATGAATCTTACACAGAGTTCGTTTAGGTAACCCCAAAGATATCGAGACGCATGAACATGAGTAATTTCATTCATGTTGACGACTCACGACCGTAAGTCGTGATGCCAGCATGGACTGGGACAAGTGAAGGAGTATTGACATGTCGGAATGGTGCATGGAATGCCGGCTTCATGCAAGCTCCAATGCATACCAATCGATTTGCGCTGGATTGGGTGTTCCCGGACTCTCCTGTCATATCGCTGCAGTAACAATTTCCAATAGCATGCATATCTACAGTGGTTGTCCATCTAGGAAAGGTACTTCGCAGGCAGTTCGAAACAACAACATTACAAGATTCAATCGAATATATGACTCAACTTTGTACGTCAGGAGTTCTTGTTTACAACAACACTTTTCAGTTCATTTGCTACAGCTATGGCTAGTTCATTCGCATCTGCTGGGCTCAGCAAGATATATATCCAGTCAGTTCTAGCCATGATGAAACCACATATCAATAATTTAAGTTCATGGTCATATATTATATTTAACACGATTGGAACTGCGCATTGTAGTTCCATTCCATCTTCTCACTTAGTGATCGGTTGAAATACCTTCAGCATCCAATCTGCGGCCTTTCCAGGCCAAGTGCCAGTGCCTTGCATGATTGTTACACAACAGAAGTGACAATTGACCGTCAGGTCGAATTTCTCACAGACTGCGCCCTGCCTGCATGATTTCCTTCTCCCGTAGTTGTCTACAATGCATATTAGCCATCCAGAATACTTCCGGCATCGTCAGAGTCCCCGACTCATTCGCCGAAGATGTATCATGCAGGCCAGTGCCGGCAGGAGCAGTTCTTCATATAGCATCGTCTTCGGCATTCAATTCAGCAGTTTTCACACTGTATCAAACGCTTCTTGCTTTCCTTTGGACGACTATCCACAATGAAGATTCTTCCTTGTGTTAAAAAATCGAATTTAAAGAATATCAAACCCACAAAAATGCAGCGAAAGAGAAGAAAGTTTGTTTGGGAAGGGTGAGTATGCCAAGATTCATTTATGGTAGAGTTGTATATGGATTTGAAACTGAATGTTTTACAGCGAAAGATACCAAGCCAGGTGCCTACGGTATTGACTCTCAGATGAACAGAATCCTTTTCATAGACCGATGCCCTGTGATTCTATTCAGGTTTTGGAAGATGTCAGTCCTCAATATTCAAATGATGTATAATTGCGGAGATTCTACAACTATTTGGACTACGTACTGGACGTCTTACGAAGTACCTTGAATCCCTTGCGAAGGTCTTGTGGCAGAACCTGATTCTTCAATACCTAGGTATCTTGGGTATGCAGACTTCCACGTAGACAGACCTGTGCTCCACAAGGCCCTTTCATAGAAACTACTTGAAGATAGGTAACTGATTACGGCTTGTCTGAAGGAGTTTGTAAGATTGGGGTGAGCAGAGGTCTTGGTTACTGATTGCATAGACAGAGGAAATATCCCAGTCGGAGAGCACGCCTGATCATCCGCACCGCCATTTACGGTACTGATTGACACCAGCCAGGTCACTCAAATAGTTGGCACTTGTTATCAACACATAAGGCGAATTGAACACATGGACATGCTCACCACAGGTTTTCGTTAATACGGCGAGTCTTTCACCGCGCCTATCTCCATTGCTCCATTTTCTTTGGCATCGCTTCATCAGTAATGGATCCACAGAACCAAGCAAATTACAGCTCAACAAAGCCGGATAACTTGGCAGGTTTGAAAGAAGTGCTCACATCGTAGCACTCTAGCTCCGACAATAATATCAAATTACTTAGGGTTCACGTACACACGTGATTGTCATCGCCACAAATTCAATGTTGAACACAAAATTTCTGCAAGCTTGAGGCGCGTAACACCTAAAGTTTAATTCACTCTTGACTGTCACGACATGTCCTTTTCTTTTTAATTCCGAAGGTTCTTTGTATACAATATTAATTTATAACTCGGGGACCTTATGATATGGTCGCCGACCTCCCACGAGGTATCAGCAAACTTCAGCCAATCAATACCATTCAGCTGCGAATTAACGCTTGTCGCAAGCGCTTGCTCTGCAGCGGGAGTTTATTGAGCTCGACTATAGCAGCATCAGAGTGAGCTTTTCCCCCACTGATAAGCGCTTGTCCTCAAATCAACAAACAACGAACAAACATAGGAACGACGATACATGGGTACTTGCTCAATGGTATTGTGAGCCTCAATTCGTCTATCACTTCCCACCTGTGCACCCTAGTATCACGCTATCGATTACCAACCCAACAAGGCTGAAGATTTCATCATCATTAATGTGCCCTTGGCTCAACATCCATTACGATGTCGGCACTGCATGCAAGCTGAGATATTTCTGAAACGCCATCAATCACTGTCTAAGAATACACGGCTTAAAACATGTTCTTCATCGTTGTGGAACTTACGCTCGAAAAGGCGTACTGATCATCAACTAAGGTGCTTTTTAGTGTGTAATATTGACGTTTCGAAATCGTCACACGTCCAATCTATATCTCGATCCTTGAGATCAATAGTCTGCTCATGGGTCTACAATCAGCAAGAATCACTCAACGACCAGGGTAGTCAATCGTGAACAGATCACGATGTTCACTGAATGCGCTCAAGGTGCCATTGTTCAATATCACCATCACAACTGAGTTGGATTGTTGTTTCTCCCAGCTGAGCAGATATTTTGCACTTGGTTTTTCGAAACTATTCGCGCGATTAACAAATGGAGGAGAGAAAAAATGGAATGTCACCCGTTGAAAAGTTCAGATCTTCAGGTTGGAGTACGAGATCGCGGTCTGTCCAATATTGATTGAGCTGGTCCACACTACAGTTGGTACTCACAGGAAGATGTCGATTCGACAAATGGCAGTGAGTGATGGACGCCGCCTAGAAATGTTGTGGTAGCGGGTATATCCGCTCTGGAAACCACTTTGTGATAGGCACCATCCAGAGCTGGTGCACAGCCATTTCATGATCGGGCGACTTCCCTATTTGGATATCCCATTGCTGCCGGTTCTATTTTCACACGGCACGTCAGCGTTTTCTTCTCATCTTGATTATGGGCTTGTTCCTTTTAAGTACAGTAAGCATTTAAAATTCTGCTAGAGGCAATCCCTGGCCGCTTACAGGTTGAAAACGATGGAATTAAACAGTAGGTTAGATGACTAATACTAGCCCTACAGGCTTGCTCCAGAAGCTTCAAGAGACGTTGAGTCTACTTGGATCCAACATGGCCAATATTCTATCTTTCCGGCAATCATCTTGAATATTTACAGCTGTGCCTCCAAGTTAAGGTATCGCCAATAGCAGCTTACGTAGAGCTCTATCAGGTCACAGGCTACTATTAGCCTGAGCGCTTTTTTCCTTTTAACCCGTCTTGCTCCGATTCCTTTGAACTTGTACATATAGAAATGGGTAGTTGCCTTCGGTTGTCTCTTGTGACTGTCTCTATATAAAACCGAATTCTCAAAATTTCAACACTATGGCATACAATCGACAGGTCGAGGTCTTCAGAGAAGAAGAATATCCTATGATGAGAGGTGAGTTCACACAATGATTCCAAGCTGATAGAATTCCCAATCGCTAAATTACAACACAGGGAAAACATATCTTGACCATGCGGGCACAAGTAAGACTTTAACACATCACTCCTATCATCCCATTGATTTCAAGTCATAATTTCTGATATTTGATCTTACTGCTCGCCAGATAGCCAGATTCATACTTCTGGTCTTGGACAATTATCTACATCGCAGAGCGCTAACCATGATACATGTAGCTATATATGCGAAGTCTTTGATTGACAAATTTTCCAAAGAGATGGTGGAAAATCTCTATGGAAACCCACACTCGGCATCAGCCCCAGCGCAACTTTCGGGGTATGTCGTCGACTCTGTGCGTGAAAAGGCATTGAGATTTCTTGGGGCCGATCCTGTTCATTTTGATCTAGTCTTTACTGCAAATGCTACCGCAGCGATAAAGTTGGTCGCAGAAAGTTTTAGAGATTTGGCGCTAGAGAGCTCAACGTCGGGATCATTTTGGTACGGCTATCATAAAGATGCTCATACGAGTCTCGTTGGTCCACGAGAACACACCAATGGACAGCATCACTGCTTCGCAAACGACCAAGAAGTAGAAGACTGGTTGCTTGGCTACAGATATCCTCCAGGAAGAAGGGAAGATGATGAAACGCCAGGAATTCTTGCATTTCCGGGGCAATCAAATATGACTGGCCGTCGACTACCTCTCTCCTGGAGTAAAAAATTACGGAGGTCGACTCGCATTTCACATCAGAATACCTATTCTCTGTTGGACGCCGCAGGCCTTGCGACAACAACTCAGCTTGATTTCAGCGATCCCGATGCGTCTCCTGATTTTACTGTTCTTTCGTTTTACAAAATATTTGGCTTCCCCGATTTAGGAGCTCTGATAGTTCGCAGAAAATCGGCACATATCCTGACTTGGCGTAAATACTTCGGCGGCGGTACAGTATCATCTCTAACCGTAATTCATGAGGCATCCTACCACAGGAAAGATGCCACGATTCATGATGGATTAGAAGATGGTACATTACCATTTCATTCGATTATTGCATTGGGGTGTGCCATCGATGTGCACCTTGATCTTTATGGCTCAATGACCAACATATCCAAGCATACGATGTTCCTTACTCGGCGCCTCTACGAAGGCCTATCAAGCATTCGCCACTCTAATGGCCGTCCTGTTTGCGAAATATACCATGACGCAACTAATACACACCCTTACACAGACGCCGCCACCCAGGGCGCTACTGTAGCATTCAATATTCTACGGTCGGACGGTAGTTACGTGTCGTATTCGACAGTAGAACAGTTGGCCAACCGGAAAGACATATACGTACGAGCTGGTGGGCTTTGCAACCCTGGAGGCATCGCAAGTTATCTCAAGGTAGCACCTTGGCACTTCAAGCGAGCTTGGTCAGCCGGTCATCGCTGTAGCGAGTCTGACAACACGGAGATAATCAATGGAAAGCCTACGGGCGTGGTACGAGCCAGTCTGGGAGCCATGTCGATCCTTTCCGATGTCGATACATTCCTTGCATTTATGCTGGAAACATTCGTTGAAGACATAGGGCAAACAGTTATCATTACGGCGCAGCCGCGGAAAAAATTGCCAGACAGAAGTCAGGGGGGCGTTGGCCCGGTTGTCGTGAAAGTACCCGGAAATTGGCCTATTAGAGAGCTTTTTCCCATCAACACGGGATTGAAACAGAATTCAGTGGAACAGCCGCTAAGGCGGTATGAGATGTACGATTATGGGGTTGATCGAGGGAGACCACGGACAAGCCATTCAACAACTTACCGTTCTCCAGTTCATCATCTTTCAACCGGATCAAATGATAGTGCGATAGTGATGTCGGCAACAGAAGTGAAACATTGGGATGATATTCATAAAAGAGGGGTCCACGAAACTTGGCCCGAGAAACGGGAAAGAAGATATTCGAATGAAAATGAAAAGGCAAAATTAAAATTGGAGTTATGGCCGACGGAAGAGAAGGGGAAAAAACCGGAAAAGACGTTATCGAAAGCCAAGAGTTTTTGGGGCTTGAATAAAGTCGTCAAGGGCAGGACCAAGGGGTAATCATCCTGTTATTAGTTGCATTGCACTTCAGGGTTGGTTCCGACTGCTTGGAACGATCATTTAAAAAGTTGGTGGGGTCAGGGGTATCATGATTGAGGGGGCGCTGGGGAAGATAATTATTGGTGAGATGATGCGTAGTTTTATCATCATGTATATGGTCGCGCCATGGTAATTCGTTATACGTTAGGTTGCTGTCGTGTGTTGTTTGCCGCGTGCGAAGACTGCATATGCACGATACTGCTGCTTAGATTTAGCATTACACACTCAATATGCAGTTTTCACAAACAAGCGCTCCTAGATTTCGATGTCTAATATATTCGTCTGATCTGTGAAGAGCTTATGTGCGTGTGTGTAACTGAATCTTATCGTACGCGTGCAGGCCATCTGGGGGAGAGTGAGCCAATCATTGTTCTTACATGCATGCATATCAATATCCACATCAAGAAACATCTACACCCATAACATAGACAGTTCGTTATATCCTACAGTAACCTGCACATCGTTCTAAATTCAGATTACCGGGTATTAGATCCAATTTCAGTTCTTGAATTTATGCTTCTGGCGGCCTTTTTTTTTTCTCGATGAGTAGATCATTTTTGATCGTGGAAACTTAGTGTGATGTGTGATATACATGGAATCACTTATTGGTTTGTTGGAACTCGATACAGCCAGGACTTAGGGAGAACCATGAAGCTTACTGTGATAAGTATTGTGCGTAAGCCTATGATTTCTCGTAGAGGTTATTCCTCGTAAATAATGTTTTGTTCATATGTTTCATGTGATGAGCACTTCCTGATCTAATCTACTAGGATCGGATTTGTTTATATTCCTTTCTCCGAATCTTACTTTGAGTTCTGAAGTTCGGGGGGGGGTTTTTTTTCTGCGAGGCTATCACATGTTGAATGCCGAATGCAGCATGTCGGACCAGATCATACACATCATGTATGAAGAATTATTATCGCAATCACAATCCCGCCAACATCCATGGTCAATGTATCTACACGACGAACCCGAGCCATACCACGTTAAGGCCCGAGAACTTTACTCATCCAGCTGTCCATTCCTCTGCTCCCCTATATCGCCTACACCGGCCCAATGATCGCCTATCCGGTCATAGTCCACGTAACTACTATTTCGCCACTAGGAATCGACAGTCGCATTCCCAGGGAAAAACTGCTCACAAATCGCAAACCGTCTATCTACGCCCCCAAGCCTCAAGATTGCCGTCCTGCACACGGCCTGGGTTAAGACAACGGTTCATGTGCTTTCAGCCTATCTTTCCTTTCTAGGCTTTGTCTGGAATGAAGATATATGGATTTGGATGTAAGATAAGCGTCAGATTTACAGGCTTCGGGTTGAGATTTGAAGAAATGGGATGGGCTTATTTGATTTGTGTATATTCCCACCACTAAGCACACATTTCCCATGGAAGAAAACTCGCATGGCTTGGGGGACTTGGCTAATCATGTTATCGTGGAGTCATGATATGTGCATTTTGGGTGGATGCACGGCGTGATTCGTAAATTGGTTTTGGATCGGGGTAAGCTTATGGTGGTATCAATATATATTCAGGTGGTAATATTCACGAAGATCCATGTCTCTTCACCGGTACATCTAGAGTTGGAGCCGCTACCCAATCGCTCGGGCCTGGTGATACCAGATTGGGAAATTTACACATGGCGAGCAACACATGATGTGAAAGGTGCTGAGGTGAAGAGTCGAGATGCATGAAGAGTGGTGTTTCAATATTCTGCATGGGGTAATGAGGTGAGGTTTTGGGTGAGGCTGGGGGGGGGGGGGGATTTCTGCAAACGAACGTTCTGGAGTTTTGGTGAAGTCTTGTCGTAAGGTTGAGAAAAAGCCAAGATGGCTAAACTTGTTGAAGACGCAGGAGGAAATGTTAGACTCGGGAGATGCACGAAGAGGTGTGCTCGGGAGATGCAAGTCGGGAGATGAATTGGGGTTTACCCCGCATTCTGTCACATTTTCATCACATGGCTGTCACATTTTTACTATGCAATAAATCTTGTATGCAGGACGAGAATGATCAACACCGGGGATTGACCATGTATGGTATTGGCCGCATGAGGAAAATCACGATTGTCTGGCACTGCATAGGGTCTCCATGTGGGTGCATGAGGGAGCATACCCAATGACCCAAGTGTCCAAATTGAAAACCCTACAATGGAAAGGCTGATATCCCGATGTCAGATCACAAGACGAAGGCCGAATGAGATACATGAAAGCTTAGATTTGTGATGAATCGAGGAGTCTGAGTTAGGCTCTCAGATGATTCGATTTGATATCCGATATCGAGGGGAGTACCTCGATGCGTTCATTACTTTTTCCAAGTCTAAAATTGTGAAAATCATTCATTTGATCCTTGGCTATTGTGCAAATGCATATCTAGATGCTAGCTAGCCGACTGTGAATTAGCAGTCTATGTGAAAACCAGCAAGTGTGAAATGATATGAACCATCCTGGGTTCATACCCACGCTAAAAACAAAGTGTAAAAGTGCAATGCCACAGCAAGAATGAGCCCTTCAAAGTGAGACCCATGAGCACATCGTGAACATGCCCTCTGATCTTTCCATCCATAATACGCCCTGCAAAATCCCACAAAGATCCCCCCAACCCCAATGCTTCAAGCTCTTTCAAATAATCATAATGGCGCACAAGGCAATAGCGATCACAGCCAATGATGGAATACTCAAGCCTGTACCAGCGTTGCATGTTGGGTTTTGGTAAGGTGAAGAACCACAGTCGGATTGTCTGGCTTCTAGCAGCTCAGATTCCGCGCGATTGCTGAGTTCAACAAGGTTGATGGGGGAACCCTGACGCTTCTCAGGAAGCTGAATAAGATTTATGGCAGCATCTTGGGCGTTGCGAGAGCGGATGGGCCTATACTTGGTGGTTTCGCGATTACTCAATTCGACAAGGTTGATTGGGGAGTCTTGTCGCTTTTCAAGGAGCTTGGAGAGATTGGTAGGGTCATCACGCTTTGAAAGTTGAATGAGATGAATCGGAACATCTTGTCTCTTCTCGGGAAGTTGAACGAGGTTAATGGAGGAGCCTTGTCGCTTTTCAGCAACCTTGATCAAATCAAGAGCATCATCAAGTTGGATTAAGTCAATAGGGCCATTGCGCTTCTCACTAAACAATCGAACCGTCAGTAACTATCCGCCAAAGGAATATCTGAAGGCTGTGGACTTGAAGGGTTGACTTACGGAAGTTGAATAAGATCGATAGGGCCATCGCGCTTGTTGCTAAGCTCAACAAGATGAATTGGAGACTCTTGAGCAGCACGAGCGTACTCAACCGCTGCACCTATTGGCGTAGTAATCGGAGTTGGTGCAGCAAAGCTTAGAGTAGCGAAAGCGAGGAGGAAGAGCTTCATGATGCTTGAGATATGCATTTTGATGGTAGGATCCTTGAAGACTTGATTATGCAATATAATTTCGAGATATTTGTAAAGCACGTGCTATTGTTGGATAGAAGTGGAAGAATTGTAGTTGATTTCTTGTTGTTTTGAGAAGCGAGGTAGAAGTAGAGAGTTTTAAGGAAGGATTTGATGAAGAATTTTATGGAGGGTGATAAAATCAAATACTTATGGTCTGAGAATTGGAAGGGTGAGCTGATATTGAAAGCAATTCCTTGGGACCTTTGTTTCCTATTCACTTTGGCGTATCTTTGTAGCATGACAGTACTCATTCATTATCGTGGTTGGTCCTATTCTCACCTTCTTGGACAAAATAAAGCCTCGGGATCTACGTTGTTGGCCAGCTTCTATCCACGTTTCTCTCCAATTGGTCCAATGTCCTCAACTGTCGTCAGTGTAAGTAGAAAGAACCAAGATATAACTTTGTAGCAGGCCATTGGCCGATTCCATATCATTGTCTCACCTGTTTGTATTCACATTAAGCTCATCTTCTGATGGGAACCCAAAGCTTCAACCGCCATTTATAATCAGATTCACAGAAGTACATCAAGACAACAACTAGCAATACATTCACTCGAATGCTCTCGAATGATTCACAAAGAGCGGGCGATGGATCGTGACTCCTTCCTAATGGTGAACATAATTTGGAGATTTTGCTCTGTGATTGTCACAGTAAGATCTTGTGGTGTTTTCGTATCATCTGGAAACGAACCAACAACAACTAAGAGCATTTTGAGTAGAAACTGTAAGTAGCAAACTGCTGGCAGATGATAGTAGGGTGTCTTCACTAGTGTGCCGTTGGCGCTCAGCCTGTTGTAAGTTTAGATCCCCCGTTATGGATGGTACGAGGGTAGAATTATGAGAGAAGCTTCTTCGGGGAAGCGGTTTAATCTGGTTGAGATGCATGGCAAGCATCAAGAGCGCAACTAAGACTCGTGAGAAGATACAAATGACAGAAACTAGCAGTAGTGGAAAGCTTGTGGCGACAACAAAGTTAAAAACTTGCAAAAGTCATATTGAATATAGGAAGATAAAGGAAGCACAATGAGAGCATAGGGTCGCTCGCCAAAGTATCGAATGAAATTCTTCATTTACAACCTAGGCATCTCAGGAAGATGCGGAAAATGGTGAAACTGTCGGCCTCTGCTACACACGCCAGATATCAATGTATTCGACCAAGCTGAAGACATGTAGGAAATTGGTTAAGTCAGACCCGGTCACTAGGCTGACAATACTTCGTCCTCGCACGAGTCTTGCGTGGCAATTTCGTTGGACCAATAAACCAGTATTATCATTCTATTTCATTTCCCACTTTCATACAATACAATTTCCATCGATCAAATGGTCTCAGAATGAAATGAACACCATACGCCGCCGAATCGACTCCAAAATTCTAAGCCTAACTCGTATATACCAGTGCTAATCGCCAATCGTTTACTAAGAAAGAGAAATAGCACCTCTTCGATTGTCGCGGAAATGTAGGTAAGCTTGGAAACCGCAACCGACGATGAAAACCTATTGATTGACACACACAGACATTAGCTACGGAGCTGCGGATGGATGAAAAAAGTTTACGATTGTCTGAACAGGAACCATTGAGAGCTTCGATAAAACATACCGCATAAACAACGACAGCAGAGAAAACGGTAGCAGCGACCGCGGCCCCGTCGTCAGGGTCCTCCTTTCCACCCAAGAGTGCGTGGTTATTGCTCTTGAAGAGAGCGCCGATGATAGAGAGGATGATGACGGCAAATACTGAGATGACGATGCTATAGCACCAGTTAGGAATTGATGGAAAACAAAAGCTAGGCAGGAATCAATAAGGGCACGAACCAAGACCAAGCTTGCATGACTCCTACGACGGGCTTCATCTTGTTGGTGGAGTCTTTTCTACGAGCGAATAGATGCGAATAGAGAGAAATGAACTCTTTGAGGTTCGTGATAAGGGTGTGAGAGTCTGAAGTTGGTAGTTGGTGGTTAGTTGATGGACCTGAATTGAGAATGTCGTCGAAAGTCGGCAAGTCGGAGCTTAGAGGTGAGTCTTGGCATTCACTTCCTCGCGAAGCTTCAGACTTTACACTTCAGGATTCTTTTCCCGCCAGACTAAAACTAAACAACTACCTACCCGTATATAAAAACTCATGATGTAATAACATCTCTTGTTTTCTCCCTTCTGATTCTTTATAGTCTAGATTATCGACGATGAGTTTTTATGATGGTCATTTGTCATCCATCACGAGACTATCCAAACACGGTCCCAGATTCTGGTTGCAGAGCCAAATTTCGAGCCTTTCGAATGGTCCTTCCCTCGTAATATGTTGTGTTAGAAAATTCAACGTTTGTCTCATCAAGCATGATGATCCAGTCACTCTATATCCTATCTCTGTTGCTTGGTCCTTTCGACCTTCACTGCAATTGGCACAAAGGCATCATTTCACTACTCGAGTATCAGATGGCCAAAGATACTGACTTATTTCACACAGGAATGCTACGGGCATGCAAATTTACCAGTTGATCCTGATTGGCCTTGAAATCTTTGGGAAGCTATGTCACTATGGAAATTCAGGTCGGGCTGTGAGGATAACGCTATCTAGACAGCAGTAAATCACGCAACCGCTTGAACTCAGTCACACAGTCATCATCTATACATCAGATGTCTAGTTCATAGATCGCTGTTCTATGTTAATTTATTCGAAACTGCTGAGACGACGTCCCATCGCATCGTGTTGTGAAAAGAAGATACCAATATGTCGTACCGCCAACAACGATTCAGTCGGCCCCTTTCTCATTTCCAGTGAAGCGGTCGATGCTGTGAACGTCACCAATTCTTGTTTTCACATTTAGCTAATATCACCTATTGCCTGCCTGTGCATAAATGGTCTGATTTGTTTGGATAAACAACATCTGCAGATCTTAGCCAAGCTTCTGTCAAAAAGCTCGAATTGACGGACACTGACTTTTCAAAAGCTTGACTCACAAGCCATTGCTGGAACGAACGGATGCCAAGAGTTCCGCAGTATCGCTCGTATCTTGCAATTCGCTCAGATGGAGGGTTTGTTTATGAAACGCCGCCTCTGTGCTGTTGTATCGAAAAGCTAGTGGTGGGTGGGCTCGACAGTATCATAGCCGATATCTTTAGATCTTTACATAGGCCAAATTTTGGTAAGTCCTGATTGCTTGATGAAGATATGCGATAAAGTCCAGCACCCATTCGTTGTCGGTGTTGGCGGCAGCGGCAACGGCATGCGTTTGTTTACTATCAATATACTTACTACTGCGCCTCTTTCATCTCGCATATCTACTGAAGGTGGTATTAACACGGGCCACAGACAGCCAACGAATATCATAACTGTAAAATTTGTGAAACGAAACATTGAGATGGATGTAATACAACGCTTAGGGAAATTGAAGAGTAGCGCGCGGTACTTTCAAACACAAGGTATTCCAATTTACTTTCATATCATTAGGATCAACCATCATTCTCTTCTGGCTTAGAAACCAGCATCCACCAATCCTGCCAACCATCAAAGCGTTCCCTTAATCCTCGTGTTCCCGAAAAAGAGTCCCGAATGATTGGCGCAAGGTTTTAAACGCTCGGATTTCAGGGGTTTCATCAACCAAACGAAAAGCTTAACCAATTAACCTTAGCGAGTTAGCTTTACCCCAAATCTCGACAAATTGTATCCCATGTCTCAAATCTTCTTTCAACCGTAGATGAACCACAGGACAACATACCAGAATGCTATTGGACACCAGCAGCAAGAAATCCAAAAGTCTTCTTCTAATTTAGCGTCAACAATGGCATAGAGTGAACATGATTGCCTACAGCAACTTGACGATACGTATCGCTGACGTATTGATACTGCCTAGTATTCAAGCTCCCTTCTATCACTCATGATCGGTCTGTTTGATATGATGCTTAACTTCTAAAGTATCAAGGCTAGGGGGTCGTAGCAACTAGATGATGAAACAAGCAGAATCTGCGAAAAATCCGAAGTAATTCCCGTACTATCCACCTCCATTGAATTGAAACAGCCTTGCTATATTGATTCTGATGTACCGGCCCCGATCGTCTTTGCTCGTCAAGAGAGAAGTAGTGAGAACGGCCGTGGTTTTCGGGCCACAATCAAAGTGTTTGAATTGCGTACAACTTCAGCCCACTATTTCCAACGCTTGTACCTGCAGATATGCCAACCATTTGCTGGATAAAGAAAGGCGCAGCAAGTTTCCTGCAAAGGATATGCACCTTCAAAAGCTTTGTGGAACGGTAGGGTAATGTTTGGCAAGGCTACCTAATCCACTATCCAGATTTGATCTTTGTAGAGTGAATCCTTGGGATGGCACGATCGATCCACAATCTGTGGTTCATAAACCTTTGTTCTCTCCCCTCTTGAAAAAACTTAATTACTTATCTACTACCTTCGTTCTTCAGAATTATAATCCTTCAAATAATTTCTTCAATACTCTCTTGAGTGGTGGAACACTTTCGCTTTGAACGCCATTCACATCTAACCTCAATTCCCTCTTAATGTGAGTCTTTATATACGCGCGAAAGCTTCCCTGACTTTAAATACTGACCTCTCTTCTCCAGTTCAACACTTTCCGTCACGAAAGTTTCCTGGTCGTTTAAAAGTTTCACATATACCTAAGTCTCTACTCGTCATCAAGATGCATTCAAAAATGATCTCATCAGTTCTTGTAACTGCACTCCTCGGTCTTGCGCAAGCGCAAACAACAACCTTTCCAGTAACCGGTACCTTGGGCAATGCGACCATCCCCGAAAATAATCCAGTCGGTCCAATCTATGTCGCCACTCTTCCAGACATGGAGTTCTTCAACCCCGATGACCCACGCGGTAACATCAAAGGATCTGTCTCCGCAACTGCCAACCCTGATGGCATCGGTGTTCAATTCCAAGTTCAATTCTCCAACCTCCCCACCAGCGGTGGACCATTCGGTAAGTACTTCATTCGATGATTAGCAATCTTTTCGATTTCCCTTACTAATACCCACTCCAGTTTATCACCTCCACGCACATCCCGTTCCCTCAGATGGAAACTGCACCGGTACCCTCGGCCATCTCGATCCTTTCCTCCGTGGCGAAACCCCCGCTTGCAACTCTTCCCTTCCTCAGACCTGTCAAGTGGGTGATCTCTCTGGCAAACACGGAAAAGTCACTTCAGATCCCTTTCAAGCTTCTTACGTCGACGAGTTTGCTTCAACACTCGAAGGCTTGGGTAGTTTCTTCGGCAATCGCTCATTGACGGTTCATTTCGGAAACACTACCAGAATCACCTGCGCGAACTTCACCTTGTTGGACGGTGTTGTTGGAGGTGATTCTGAAGGAAGTGCAAACAGCACGAGAGATGGAGCAAATGGAACTGCTACAAGTACTGGTGGTGGACCTGCACAGTTCACTGGCGCGGCTGGCAAGATCAGTGTCCAGAGCAGCTTGATAGCTATCATGGGTGCTGTTTTGGTGTTCGCACTTTGAGCAGGTGATATGATATCTACATTGATATTTCAAAACAAAATTGATGATGATAATGTGGAGGGAAAGAGAAACGAGGAGTTTTTGGCGTTCAAGATATCCATCATACCCGGCACAATGCCTACTTAATGACTGCAATAATGGAAGAAATGGTTATTTCACAGAGGTAATTGCGAATTAGAGTGGTTAGATAATAGATAGCTAGCTGCCTGCTGATAGGTAGTGATGTGTGCATAATTCATAAACGTATTGGCTTTGAACTGTCTGGCATGTCGCTTCTGATAATGCAAATAATTTGTGTGAGGAGAGTTGGAGTTATGATTAATTGTTGTATGTCTGAGTTGATAGTATCCGCAATCTGATTCTAGTCTACAAACCTCTATTGTCGTCGGTTGTGCCTTTCGATTCTTCAAGATCTTTCAAATGCTCTTTGTTTGTATAGCACAACCATCATCCATCACCAGTTAGCTCCCCATCTCAAACCCCAAGTCTATCCATCTCTCCATACACTCCAAAATCCCACCTACTCCCACCCATCCACGCCATGCGCCAAGTATTTCCTCCCCCCCCCCCTCTCTCTCTACTTCTCGAAGCAAACATTCCATTCTATGCATTGGATCCAAACATCCGAAGTCAACACAATTCTTGGCCATCTTGGCAATCTCTAACTTATCACGTTTCTTTTCGATGTATATCCCTGTCATTCACTGAACTCTACGATTTGGCGAGGAAGAGTCGGATAGATAGTTTGTTTCGAATCATGGCATCTGTGCTCAATGCCAACATGTTTTTGTTCTATTTTTTTTTGTTTTTGTTTCGTTATTTTTATCTCTGCAGAGAAAAAATGGAAAGTGTGGGTAATGGGGTGAGTGATGGATAAAATAATTCGATAGATCTTAAGAGGGAGTTTGGCTGGGGAAAGAGAGGATTTAGTACAAGCATATGGGAGGAAAAAATCAATTTCTTCATTACATTGAACATTTCTGATGAATCCAGAAATGAAATCTGTGTTCATCTTCGAATAGTGCAGAAATATGGGATTATGTTGACTGTGATATTGAGAATACATGGATAAATAAGATTTGCCCTGTTGGAATGTCTTCCAAACTTTGAATATGTTTACTTTGACTGTTAGAGTACGAAGGACAAGAGTGGTGCTCTGTTTCTGTTTTAATGGGAGAAAGATGATATGATTTATGATTTTTGGGAGAAGGTCTGGCCGTGCTTTAGTTATGTGTTCTTTAAAGATAGACGATTAGTATATTGTGGTATCGAGATATATGGCATAATTGTCTGTTAGTATAACGCCCTACCTTCTTGATCTAATACGTATCGCGGCAGTATGTTCAAGAAAACGAGGGAATCTTTTCCATAAACAATATATGAATAAGATGAATGTGGATTTCGCAGAAAGACAAGAGATACATTAGATACTACGACAGCTTTAGCACAAGAAGACGTCTGTGAGAGGCATATTCGATAATTGGATTGGCACTATTGTACAAAGTAATTGCATCTAACATAGGAAATCAAATCAAATTATCAAAACGCTCCCCAACTCCCTCCATTTCCCCCACCTCTGCCTTTCTCCTAAACTCCGACCAGCGCCGAAGATTAAATATTAATTGGGTATGTATTTATATATGTTAAACGGATATATCCATATCAAATCCAAAATGTGAAGAAAAGTTAGAAAATACAATTAGCGGCCACCAGTATTCGCTTTCTCGACCAGGTGAACCGCTTCCTCTTGCTTACTCTGAGTTCTCTGAGCCAAGACCCCTTGTCCATTCTCAACATCCGCTCCGCTTGACTGAGCGCTCATGACACCATTGCCATTCTTTGTCCACTTCGCACTATGTCTTGGGTCTCTTGCGCGAGGATCCGCACACATACGATCAATTGATTCCAAAGACTGACCCTTGGTTTCATAAATAAAGACATAAGCAAACAAAGCAGAAATTGCACCGGTAGCCCCGAAAATGAAAAAGACCTTGGCCTTCAAATTGGCATTTTCTTCGCCCACCAAATATGGCGTGACGAATGCGATGATGAAGTTCCAAAACCAGTTCGATGCGGTACTGAGAGCAACTCCACGACCACGAAGAGCTAATGGAAACATCTCCCCAGATACGGCCCAGGCGGTAGGACCCCAGGTACTAGCGAAGAAGAAGATGTGGACCAAGACGAAGACGAAGAGGACCCATTGAGCTGCTTTGTTCTCGCTGAGCACGGTACCAACAATGGCGATAATGAATTCGCAGATGGACATGAAGATGCCACCGTAGATGAGGAGCGGGCGTCTGCCAAATCTTTCAATGGTCCAGAATGAGAGAGGGGTTGAGCAAACGTTTACTGTGCTGTGTTAATTTGTGTATTGAGGATTGATGGTGATTGAACTTCACTTACCAACGTTTGTAATTGTGGCCAAGAGGAAGACACTAGTCAGTCCAACCTGTGCAAAATAAGTTGTACCATAGTAGAAAATGAAATTAACACCGGCTATTATAACAATTATTAGCAAAATTTCAAGATCATGTTCAAGAGAGAGAAGGCTTACTTAATTGTTGCATCATTTGCACCATTGTACCGATGAAAGTTCTATAAAGATTGCTTCCGCGATGGAGACCTCCGGCAAAAAGGTCTTTCCAGGCACCATTGCCATTTGCACGCTCTATCCTAGTATCCTCAATCATAGCCGCATATTCTCTTTCAAGATATGCATTACCATCAGCGCGTCCACGCAGTCTCTTTAGAGCTGCTTTGGCCTGCCCTTCTCTTCCCTTGGAGAGATACCATCTTGGAGATTCAGGGAGAATAAGGATCAAGCCGACAAAAAGGAAAGCTGCAAAGACAAATTGCAGTCCGATAGGAATTTGGAATGAGGCGTTACTTCTGATATCTTTGGTACTTTGATTTACTCCCGAAGCAATAAGAAGACCGATTGTAATACCAAATTGATAGACGCTGATACAGGCACCTCGAATCTTCTGGGGGCAAATCTCGGTTTGGAAAGCAATGATATTGGCAGACACAAAACCGATGCCAAAACCAGCGATAGCACGGCCAGCGGCCAGCATACCAATAACCGGATAAGCGACTTGAAGGATGACACCGACACAGTAAATAGCACAACCGATGAGGATAGTGTTACGACGACCCCATTTATCAGATGAGTAGCCAGAGACAAGGGCACCGAGAAATGTGCCTACGGAAAGTAAGGAAACTATGACAGATTTGCCCCAAGTAGGATACATATAGCCCATGAAGCCCAAAGGATCAGTTGAGGGCTCACCATAAGCCAACTTGAAGTAGTCCACTGTTATTGAGAGGCGGTTAACATGTATACACGGATGTATAGAAATCAGAAACAACTTACTTCCAAGGCAGCCGTTGATGTAGCCAGCATCGTAGCCAAAGAGGAAACCACCAGTAGCAGGGAAAGAACATCTGAATATTTCCATATAAGAAATAGGAGGGTTGTCGTGTGGATGGACACCTCTGTCCTCGTTCGATTTATTTGTTGCCATGTTTGGAACAGATTCTATATGTATTGATGTTTAATGAAAGATGAAGCGAACCGAGCTGAAGAGAGGATTCTCAGACTATATAGTCATTGAAATGCGGAGGTACCCCAGAATGTGAATTCATCTAATGCCATACTTGCCCGCTTTATCCACATGACGTGCAGCATAAGTGCATGCGCGGCCTTCGTGGTTCGGTGATTGCAGGTAACATTTAAACTAGAGTAATTCTCCCCGCTTGGGGAAACTCTAAGTTGATATCTCTCATAGTACTATGTCTCTTATTGGTGAGCTCCAAGGAACAGAATTCTCGGCCATTGTCTTGGTTCTTTCCTTCGTGGACTATAACAGTGCCAAACGTAGGCTATTCGGCTAGAATTGCCCGCTGGTTCATTACTCGGAGCTCAATCCCAGCACTAGTTTTTAGATCTCCAGCTCGAAGAAATGGCTCGAACTACTCTGCATACCCCAGAAAGTTCCGCTCATTTCCAGAATCTCACATCACATTGCTGACCTTCCTGTAATGCATGATATACTTTGACACCTATCAAAATGTTCGCAAATCTACACAAACTTTAGAGCCGTATAAAATGCTCATCGCAAGTCAAATATCAGTTGATAGGTTGTCTTAAAGATGCGCCACAACCGTTGACACTAACCAAGGTGGGGAAAGTTTAACATGAGCAACTAAAAGGATCGACTTCAGTCAACTGAGTTTAAACTAGATAATCTACAATCTAATAAGTTTTGATAGCACATAAACCAAGGGTTCTATAAGAACCTATTAGCAGAAAATAATACTTGATCGAACGGGAAAAGTCACAAGCGTGAACTAGTAGCCAACCGTAATTGAGCCATTGCATTATTAATTTTTAGTCCATCGGACGCGTATGACTAGAATGAACAAAAGGAGGCATATGATTCGTAACCGCGTCATAGAATAGGTCTGATTGATCCTTAGTACTGTGAAACAATTCGGTCTCCATTCGTAGCATTTCAACCAGATCAACACCAATTTCTACATCAACGAATAGCAGCCAAGAAATAAGGAAAGAAAAAGATATGTATGCCGTGGTATCTATGCGATAAAAGATGAAATCAAAAGAGGTATATCCAATTACAATACAAAGAAAGGGCATTGCGGCTCAAGGCCCAAAAAACGCAAACCTACTATCCCCCCTCCTTCCCAAGAAATAAGTAAAGAAAAAGGCTCCGCAGGGCAGAAAATCATATGGAGCAAGATATATTCCATTCATCATTGGCGACCGTAATATTGCATGTTTTGAGGAGAATGCTGTAAGTTTTGAGGGGATTGACCATAGGAAGAAGAGCTACCCTGAGCACGACTCATGGGCACCTGCTGGAAGTTGGTCATGGGATCGACACTCAAAGAATCGAAGCCAAATGTATTTTGATCCATCATATATGTTGAAACTGGAGTGGAAGTCGTGACAAAGGGTTGGTTCATTGAGAAACCGATAGCAGAGTGAGGTGTCTGATTAAAATTCTGATTGGATTGAGATTGAAAAGCATTGGGACCAATTGAAGCAAAGGCGGAATGGGGTGGATGATCAACCTTGTTTTGAACAAAGCTACTAGTAGTATCAATAGTTCCAAAAGCTGAGTGGGGTTGATCAAGTTTATTGCCAACAAAGCCGGTGTTAATATATGATGGCGTAGGATGATGCATATTGTTAAGGTTAGCAGAGTTCATTGAACCAAACTGTCGAGGTTGGTTGGTTTGCTGAGCACTATATGCATTGGCATTGGCATTGGAAAATAGTGGAAATTGTTCATTTGAGTTTCCTTGCGTCATTGAGGTATGTGCCATTGAGTTTCCCATGACATACGTTGGTGAAGGGCCAGACGTAGAATAAAAGGCAGGTTGATGGAAACCTGCACTGAATTGGGGTACCATGGGAGCGTTGGGTGAAATGCTTTCCATGCCATAAGGACTTGACTCCCCGAATCTGGTTTTGCCCATCGGAGTTATTGGAGTATGATTTTGTTCGACTGGGCTGATAATTGTATCAGCATCAACATCCTTCTGGTCAACAAGTTGAAGAATTGGCAAACTAATATGCTCCATGTGTTTCGCCAGATGAACAGTAAGCTTTTTCCAAGTGGTGAAGGATTTACCGCAGAATTTGCAGGGCTCATCCTGTGGTTTATTTTTTGTTTCGTGATGGCATCTTTCTAGCATCGCCCAAGCTTGCTCAGTATGTTTAGCCTTTTTGATGGCTGCTTTTGTCTTTTGTTTAGGCTCCGGTAGTTTGTGTTCACGAACTAGATGCTGCAAGAAATTATCCTTTCGATAACAAGGGTGTCTGCAATCTTCGATTTGACATATCCACCACTCCAGATGCCTGTGTCTCTCGTTCTCATGGCGAACCCAGTCGGCTTTGCGTTTGAATGATTTGGGCTCCCTACATTTGTCATATGTACAAGTGAATGGCTGCACATCTTCATGGACATGCTTTGTCCAATCTGAAGGTTTGTGGAATTTCTTGGATTTGAAACACAATTGACATTCAAATTCTGCTGGAAGATTCCGGGTTGGTGGTAGTGGAACACCTTTGGGGAAAGTTTCGATAGAAAGAGCACCATCACCAGGGTTCGAATCGTCGGAAAAGTCTGTAACAAGTTGTAGGCCACCAGCACTACCGTAATTTTCTCGATTCTTTCCCTTGGCATCATATAATGTAGCACTCCCGCCCAATGCGATGCAATGCGGTCTAGCAGAACACTCTTGATTCATGATGGCTTGCATGTGCTTCACCCGCTGATCAAGAAGATTCTTGTATCGGATCTCTTGCTGATGAGCAATGCGACTGACAAGCCAACTGAATTTTGGATTCATGTCGGGATTTAGCCTCCTTACGTGCTCTTTGAAACCTTCATAAGTAGGAATGATCGGTTCCGATTGAGTGGGTTCCATTCTGATGTCACTCTCATCGCCTTGCTCATCATCTTCATCATCCTCAGACTCAGGCTCAACCTGGGGAGCTAAACTTGGAATAGGTGGGCCACCTTGTTTCTTCCAGAGTTCGCCAATAGCAGATATCGAATTAGCAGATCCGCCTTCTCGAATTGACAGATCGCTCTTACTTCTAGTCCGCCCGCTGTCCTTGCGAAGGAAGGGTAGATTTAAAAGAGGGCTTTTGGGAGATGCTGCACTCATGGAGCCATTGCGAGTGTGTGGGGTGTGATGTGCACTTGTACCCACCGCAGTTCCGATTCCAGAAATTGCTGCTATTGCAGTATTGAGACTTGGTGTTGGCTTCTTGCCAAAGCTAGATGTTCTTGGTGGTGGCGCTAGATTGTTTGGGTTGTTTTGCTTTTGCTTCATCTCCATTGAAGAATCTTGCAAGTTCGAAGAGCTGCGAGTTCTCTTATTAAGATTACTGTTACTTCTCACACGAGTGACAGCACGTTGTCCCAAATTTGAAAGATTGGTCCAACGTCCTGATCCTTTCCTTTCTGGCTTGACCGACAGCTTTTTGAGAAGACTACCGTCGGCCACGGCGTCATAGTCCATCAGGCTTGGCTCACTTCTTCGTCGCGTGCCCCAAGTTGCTGCACGTGAGATTATTGAGAAAGTATCTGCGTTTCCATTCCACTTCTGAATGGCATCGTTTGCTGTAGCTGGTGCTTGAAAGTTGGTGACTGTCATGTATGGTAGCGTAGGAGCATCGTTGAATTGACGTATTTGGCTCATTAATATCACATCATCATCAGTGGGGGTTTCGCCTTTGATGTTGTAATAAACTTGCCCATCAAGAAATCTATTTTCTCTAATGCTTGCGGCATCGTCCACCGGTGCCAAATTAAGTTCAGCCTGCTCAGCCTGTACCGCATAAGTCGATTCTCTAGATCTCGGCACATTTGGATCGCTGGTTGAATTGCCTCTCTGGCGCCATAAGTGTACCTGTATGTTCGTGTCTTCGATATGCCGTTGCTCTTCTTGTTCTTTCAGATTAGGAATTTCAGCGCCGGAGAAAGCTTTTCGACTTTCAGGATCCAATCCCGCCAGACCCGTTGTGTCATTCGGACTCCACAACCCTTCATCATCCCGCAATGCGGTCGGTTTGGAGTTCTGGTTGAAATTCTGGGATGGATATTGATAATCTTGAAAATTAGATTTCACTGGCTCCCCATATTGATTCACATTCGGCGCAAAATCGCGCTTGGCTGAAGATTGTTCTTCGGCCCAATGCGAGACAGTCACATGCGGACTGTGGGCACGAAAAGCCATGCTGGTTGGTTCAAACCCTTCAGCGCTGGTGCGACTGCTGCCGCTGTTATCTGGCGTCAATTGCAGTGTATTAAGTGTCGATGTCAATTCTGGGAATGGAAATCCCAATTGATTAATCTCGTTGTCGATCTCTATTTCGTGATGTGTAATGATTGAATTGATCTTATCATTCGCCTCGCTTCTAGGTGAGGGTGTGTTTGGGATGCTTGTATTCTTTGGGCTGAGCGGATAGTTTGAGACCGTGAGGGCTTCTGGTGCTTTTTGGTTTCTAGTATTCGAAGACAACTGATGTGTAGCTTTTGTATATGCTTCAGTCGGATTTGTTGTAAGATTTGATGGTAGTGAATCTATTCGCTGCACGCCGGCGTCGAAATCCACTCCAAAGAATTCGTCCTCGATTTCGCTATAGTCGCTACCAAAGTTGCTGAATTCGGAAAGACTTTCGACTGGTGTACTACCAATGTTGTATGGACTTGTAGAATTACTTAATGTATGCGATTGATTGTATGGAGACAGGAGAGTAGGGTCAAATTGTGTGTTGGATATGTGATGTGTATTCAGGCAGAGAGGGTCGGTCTCTTCTCGTGAGTACTGGACTTGAGCGTCGACTATATGTGATGAGATGGAAGTGTATGAAGACATAACGTGTGGAGAATATAGGAGGCTATGTATTTCTTGGGGGTACGATATGTATAAAAAGCTGTGGGCTTCTTGTTGTAGGCCTAATCAGCTATAAGTGCGGTCAACAGGCAATGAGCAAGGTACTGGTCATGTTGCAGCCTCGGGGATCGGTGTTGCAGGTATTGCAGGTCTTGTATGCAGGTCACAAAACTGCAATTGAGATGAACTGGATCGTTGGGCGATACCAATGAAGTAGTAGTATGAAATGGCAAGAGATAAATTCGGAATGCTGAAAGTTTGGGGGGGGGGATATAGTATCCGTGTGGATGGAATGAAACTAGGAGTCGAATGTGCTCTATTCGCGAGGAAAGATAAAAATATTGGTGATGTGGGTGAGCTGACAGAAAGCAAGTGTAGAGGCTCCTGTGAGATGGTATGGGATGAGATAAAAGGGATGAGAATGAACGATCGAAAGAGGAGGAGTCGGAGGGGTGAGGGAAACCTTTTTGCGGGAACTGGGGGGTGTGGTACCAGGTCGACAGGACAGGGACTTGGAGCTGAGGGGCGTGCAGCGATTAACGTTTAGGCGCTAAGGCTAAGATAAGCACTGTTCCAGGTTAGATGCAAGCAGTGCTTGTTCCAGTGATGCAAAGTCTGATCTAATGGGAAGAGTGGTGGTGGTTGTGGCGGGTGGGACGATGGCTTTGTATTTAATTGAATCGAGATCAGGAATTGATAGGACTTTTTTCAAGACGCAACACACGATGACATCGACGCAGGGAAGGAAACCCGTCAAGGGCGAGTCTAAAAGTGTTGCAGTTGTTTGCTGTTGGTGTTCCAGAGAAATGGGGAGTGATAGTAGAAAGCCTTATTTCTTCTCTAACTCAATCTGTCTATAAATTTCCTAGTTTCCGCGAGCTTCTTTAAAGGCTAAGCAAGATGACAGGGACTTGGTCAACGGGAGAACGAACGGATTCACAGGCCCAGGAACAAGGGCCAGCGATTAAATTCGGTGTTTGTTTGACGACCAGATGGAGAAATTTGACGCCGAAGCAACAACGGCAACAATTCATAGAACAGCTAGAGGGCATTAGATGAAAAACGGAATAGTCTAGCAAAAGACGAGCAGGTGGAGCAAAGTTGAATGGTGGAGGTGAAAGCAAAAATTAAACGACCTTGAGTCTTGACTGCGCGCAATCTTCCCAGCACAAATATAAAAAGACAACCAGGCGATCTGATGGATACTGGTACACAGAGTGGGTTGGGTGGGTTGGGTGAGGTGGAAACGCACAAGTGGGTAGGGCACCTTTACTTGGGCTGATCATGATCAAAACCCATCAATTTGGCCATAACTAGAATCGTTTGCCATTCAAATCTACAAGGGAATGTTCAAGGGAATCTACAACTCCACAATGGTTTACGAGGTCTGAAAGGGCCATGAAGCTTCATCAAGGGTGTCGAAAACGAGACATTCTTCAGCATTTGTTGGAATCAGAAGTCACGAACCATCATCTTCATGCCTACGCACTCGACTACTGCGTATAACAAAGTACAGCTCAAGGTATACAACCCCATTTACTGGAGCAAGGCAGACCAAGCATTTGTTCATTGAACTCAAGCTTCGAGTCAGCCCGAGACTTCCAGGTCTTGGTCTTTTCATGACATGACATAGCAAGTTGGCATAATAGGTATGGCGGGAAAGCGGCTGTGTACATTTTATGATGTAAGGAACCATTCATCCAAACGTGCCCTTTTCCTCTAATCATCTTTCGGAACTTCGGTACATTTGCACAGCCAGCAAACACAACATCATTCATTCGAACAGTCAAACCCAAGCGTACTTCCTTTTTGCTCTGTTCTTCCTTCCTTCAAAGCCCTCTCATCCCTCCGAAGATGAGCTCCCGAGTTCCTGCATCTAAAGCACGATCCCGATTAAGAAGGCTAAGAAATATCTAGAGAATCTCGATGTCTAATTTGTTCGTCCGTCCAGTAGGGTTACTTTGGGAGGAAATGGGTTGGCTTCATGTTTCAAGAGGCTTGAGTCTCAAAGGTAACAGTCATTAATTGGTCTTTTTCAAGCGAAAGGAAGGTCTTGACATGGGGGACCTCAAGATGGGGCCGTAAGCACAAGGGCCGTGGGCGCTTACACAAGACGGAGAAAGTTGCGACCCGTTTTCGAGCCATTCTCCGCCAGCAGATTGATGGAATGGTTAAAACACATCAATCGATATCATCTAAAGCTTAGAAGAAATCAAGAATGGCCAAGATACCAGTTTATATGACATGCCCCTTCATCTTTCGCTTGTCGTTACCGTACAGCCGCCGGGTACAAACAAGGTGGATCGGACCAAATCAAACCAAAAACCCTTGGGAGCTCAGTTTCCGCGATGTTCTCTTTTCAATTCTTTCCTTTATATCCAATCGTAAATCCCAAAAGTTCAACAAAGTAGTTGCATAGCCTCGATCGAATAGTACCTAGCAATATGTCTTCACAATTGAATTCATCCAGTTCATTCACCGCAGCCATTTCTTTAGCTTAGTTCTTTGGCTTTGCATCTGACAAACATCAATCAACAGCCTTGTCCTAGTGATCCATACATATCGTCTTCCAGCTTCCAGCCCGTTTCACAAAAAAACATGGCGTTCCTGCTGCGGTGAAAGTTCAGAGGACCGGATGCTTCGCCCACCCACACAGCGGGCTGAGCATTTCTCTTTCCTTTCACCGAATAAATCTGAGAGGACGAAAAAATTAAAAATTGGAACGGGATCTAGGATTTACAAGAGCTTGAGAATCTGGACCCCACTCGTTGGAAGATTCGTTTCTTGAATGGATTCAAAGTTCTTGCAATCCTCACGAGTGCCGTAAGAGGGAAGTTTAGATAATGGAGGGATGTATCCGCGTCAACTCAACTTTGAGCAAATTTCACGTCATATTATTGATTGTTACATAATGTTATTATAAGAAATATTTGACATGGTCACATCCCTTTTTTTGTATCTATGTCTTCGTATTTGTCTTCCTTGATTTCTTCTATTTTTGCTGACTCCATTGCTCAAGTGAAGACGATGATCAACACTCTTTGCTTCATACCCGCGCTGCTCTTTGGCTCGGGAACGTTTTCCATATGGAAGGTGCGGGGTAAAATCGTGGCCAGTACTCGGTCAAGAAATGTGTCAATGATGTTTTAGTTGCTGACCCCACTGCTTCGCGCTTCATGCTTCATGCTTCACACTTGACAGTCCGAGTACCTCATGGTGTCTTTCTCCTTCTATGCAGAATTTCAGATTCTTGAGAATCGTCGGAGAGTGCATGCCGATGATTCAATGCATTAATTACACAAAATCCTACCGGGCTCACCGGATACGCAACCGAAGACGTAAAACGTGAATCTGGTTGGTAAGACCGGATCAATATCCGTGATCGAGTCAATGTCTGGGGTCGAAGAAAAGTAGGTGTTCAGCCAACATCAAAGCTCTCTTGCCGAATTCTATGCTCCCCAAACCGTCAGTCTCGCATTCGGAATCGCAACTCCTACGGAAATTTTTTGGTCTCATCAGATGTAGAGTATGTTCACTCGCCTCCAGATTTGTTCCAATATGAACAGTATTAGGTATAGTTCATATACAGTTTGAGTCCAAGCATTGTTTTCAGAGGAGAGGGGTCAAAGAGATCATTAGTTGTATCAGATGGTGATCTCAATCAAGTAGTCAATTATATATCTCAAATTTTTCTTCCAGTGCCTAACGAAAAAGAGTGACTCTAGATTAGCTTCTGGCTATTTTTCAGGTGTCTTCGATTGTCCATGACTAGTTCGATTCAAACATTTCTGCAGCCCTGCATAAACTTTCATAGATCTCCTCATTTGCGTTCTCTCTAGCCTCACAGTACCGATCATGGTCTGTTCTGTCATAATCTTCGTCCGAGTATCTAGTGTTCAAACCCACCAGCCTATATAGTAAGCTTCTGCACCGCCATCTATTACCTCAGGAGCAATCATCCAATAGTTTACTATCAAGTAGACACAATTTTTACGTCACATCTTTCACTCCCATATTAAACCCTTGATTACATCTCCCTAAAATATAGAATTCATCTTTTACGATATAGCATCTTATCTGCTCCTTCGCTTTTTCTTCAACACACCTTCGTAGCCTCACCACTTTCAAAGCTCCTCTCTTCCTCGCTACCTCATATTGTGAATTTCGAAATCTCAAGATCTACTTCATCACATTACCAAGCCTTCAACAACACTCTATTTCAATATTTGCGGTCAAAACATCTCGGTGCTGTTATACAGTGTCTCTGCGTAGCAAATCGAGATTGACATATGCATATAACCTCAGAGATGATCAAGACCCGCGAGAGACAAATGTGAGTGTTGATATACTTCACGAGTTACTTAGGTTACCAGCAAGCTTTCTCTCTCATCATATGGTTCATCGATAGATGAATTTTTGAGTCGTGGGATAACATCTCCGCACCATCCGGGAGGGTCACCTAGATGGTTTTGAGTAGGATACACAGATAAATCCAAAGAGTGATAGTGAATTCACGTTAGAATCTATCCTCTTAACTTTTTCTAGAGGAGTTCATATCTTCATAGAGTAGAGTAGGAGAAATCAATATCCTTCAGATTGCAATCAACAATTTGCTTTACATTCCATCGTTTAATATCCTGCAAACGTCGACACCTCAAAAACGATAGAATCTAACATCCTCTGTGGACTTGGTATCACAGCATGATAGCTAAATGGTACAACCTATATATCTCATTGCTCGCCTATCAACACTCACATGGATAACAACACCAATTTAGGTACGACAGATACCCCCCCCCCTTTCAAAATCTCCCATAATCTCTTCTTCAGATCCAAGCCCTACATTCCCACACCCCTTCTAAACTATGTCACTCTCTTCTCCCAAAATTCTCCTTCGCAATCAAAGTATATTCATTCCAGACAACGATTTTCGAATAAATATACACAATTCTTCACGCAGCCGGCAATATTATATACCTTTATGTTTAGTCACTTGCATTTAGTGTTTGCTTCGGCTTTCCCAGAGACTCTTGACGAACTTACCCAGGTCCGCTTGTTATTTAGGTGGCAGTTGATGTAGAGATATAGCCTATGTCATTTCGAATACACCAAAATGTCGAAAGTCAAAATTTCAATATAGAGACGAGATCAAACTCTCAATGTTGTATCAGGAAAGACGAGGGGGGGGGGGATTCCGTCATCTCTGTAAGGAAGCTCGGGGTTATTTTGTAGATTTGATCGCGATACCAAGTGAGGAGGTAAATACTTGCTTAGTAGATGAACAAGAACATGGAAGCCAGGTATGTACAAGGAAGAATACAAGGCAGGCCGAGATTGTCTGTATGCCGGTATCTATCTAGGCTTTGCAAATACAGCTATCTGAATCATGTTAGAAAATGAAATACAATACCGCTGTTCTGCATGTGCCACATATTGGCCTTTTTTGAATCTCAAGTATGAAACAGACCATATATGGCGAAGGGTATGTTTATGTGTGTGCCTGAAAGGTTTGAAGGACTTGTCTAGGACTCCAGAAACGCGAAGAGATAAATTGTACTCTCGTTTGGGACCCGAAATTAGCGAACTTCAAACGAGGACTAGAAATTAACAAAGCAAACGCAAAATACGAGTCCCATGGCCTTTAGTGCTATGTTATAGCTCGATTTTGTCTAGCTGTATATCATATCTTAATCAAAAGGTATTCTTCTCAAACCTTCATTTCCCATCCTTTTCTTCATTTCCTGACCTGCCGCAACACTACTCGGTACTTTAATACCGCAACAATCACCCCAACTATTCATTTGATGAACATGCCTCATTCCATCATGCATAACGACTACTTCTCCCCCTTCCGCATCATCTTCTTCATTCGGAACTCCAAATTCTTCCTCTGTGCTCATGCCATCCTCAGCTGGTATCAGAGAACCAAAAAGGAAATGTTGCATGACAGGTAGTTTTTTGAGAACCTCGGCCACAAACATCCTTCTCATACCATCTTCAACTTTTGTCCAGTTTTTCGCTGACGATATATCGTCTAACATCGGACTGTGCCACCGCAGCCCTTCGACGTTCTTAACGCTATTAACAAAGTTAACTTGTCCCAAGTACAGATATTCATTGCCATATTCTTCCAATATAAGATTTTGATGGATCGACAAAGGACGGATGTACGGGTGATGTAAAAGTTGAGAAGCGCCAAATAGGAATGGGAGAAATTGGTAGTCGTCGAGTCCCCATACTCCGTGCGAACCTGCTGGTTCAAGATAATACGTTTTCTGTATAGTCCTCATAAGCTCCAAGTATCGTGTAAAAACTTTCAAGACCAGCGAGCGGAAATCTTGACGAGTCACTATTCCAAGTTGATATAAACATAATAACCATATCATAAAGTTCAACTCATGTCCCGACCCATAATCGATCCTGGTGCGGTTTCCAAAAGATTGTAAAAAGTATGTAGAGACTTCGGCGATGGCTTCATCGGATGAAACACCTAATTGTTTATGCCATCCACTATGCTCCTTTGTAGCTAAATCAAGAAAATCACGGAAACCTTTGTTGCCAAATCTCGAATCGCCTTGCTCTTCTGGTGGACTTCTTTGTACTACATCCTCAACCTTGTCTAATATTTCGAGAATAATGCTAACGGTGGAGCTGAGGTCGGCCTTGGTAGTCGCTGAGACAGGCGTATCGATGACCGAATCCGTTAGACTGAAGACAAATGCTAAGAGCAACTTGTAAGTAGGAGATTGAAGGAAGAGATCATGGTCCCTAGGTGATAAGATTCGTCTCGTAGGCTTGCAGAATTTTAAGCTTGACTGATCTGGAGGAGATGGTAGATCTGGGGTCTCGGGGACGGGAAGAGGATTCGATGGTGCATTTCGCTTTTTTCGAGGTTCTAATTTTGGAAGACGATCGCGCAGGTTCGGAATACCTGTAGTAAGTCCATTCCCCGAACTCTGTATGCTTTCCGTGGTTGAAGACATCTTGTGGATGCTTGATATTGTTGATGTTGATTACAAAGGAGAGCAAGTGGCATGGCAAGCTCGAAAGGTACCAACCCCACGGTTACTGCCAGGGACTTTAGGCTATTCCCAAGGAGTGTTTAGCGCCTATTGCGATAACGATAACAAAAAATTCCAATTCAATTCCAACAGTGCAAGCGCATTCATTATTCATTCATTGTTGAAGCTCTGCTCATGCTTTGAAAGATTTCAATCCAATCACAATAAATTTGGACTTCACATCTACGCCCCCTCCCCATACAGAACAAAATGGTCACCTCAACAGAACCGACAACTATACTGTCGCCTCTCCACAGAGTAGATGGTTCTGCGAGCTTCTCACAAAATGGTTATACTATCATTGGCGCTGTAAACGGTCCGATCGAAGTTCAGAGACGTGATGAATTGCCAGAAGAGGCGGCTATAGATGTCATAGTGAGACCAGCTGCTGGCGTTGGAGGTGCGTAATTCTGATAGAAATACTGTTTGATTAACGAACTTGGAACTGATTATGTCTTAGGTACTAGGGAGAGACATCTTGAAGCAATCCTTCAATCTTCTTTGCGCCAAATAATCCTCATCCACAATTTTCCACGAACCCTTATTCAAATTACCTTGCAGATTACAAGTACACCGGAAAACGATACTGCTTGGTCAAAACTTGTACAGGCCAGCTCGGTTTGTTTACCACACTCTTGTTCTTGTTCTATATTTGATTTGCTAACGATCACTCAGAACCTTCCCTTACTCCCTGCCCTCCTCCAAACTTCGGTTCTGACCTTGTTATCCGCTTCTATACCGCTTTCTATGACCCTGACATCGGTATTACTCGCCCTGAAGAATAAGGAGACAGGCACAACTATAATAGAAAATCCTACTCCTCTTGATTGCCAAGATGCTGCTTCAGTCCATGTATTAGCATTCACATCACATGGGGAGCTTCTTGTTGCAGAAAGTGAGGGAAGTTTTGATTTGGATGAATGGGAGGAATTATACGAGCATGGAAAGAGTCTATGCTGCAAAGGTCATGGATTGGCGGCGGAGGATGATATCATGCATGAAGATGGGCTTGAAAATGAGGCACCTTCAAGCATGATGATGTTCGTCAAATCGGCAGTACAAGAAAAGGTTGCTACCGATCTCCATTGGAAAGGTTGAAAATGTTCTATCAATGTTACCGCTGTCATCCAAACGTCGGGGCCGTAATATGGTTTCATCTTGGGTACGGGAACGGGAAAGCCCACATGTGAAGATGCATACGAAGGCTGGTGCCCCATATCGAAACGAATTATGAACGCGATTTGAGTAAGGACCGAGGTCGTTCTCCTTAGTACCAATGATGGTATAGATGTGAACAAACAATGTTATCCGAGGCATTAAAGGATGTGTTGTGTGTATCGGGTATCTGATACAACATGTCAAGGTCCCACGTTTCATCCTCCGTCGACCATTCCCGATCAAGGTAGCAAATTCAAAACGTTCACTGGAGATGAGTATTCCACGTCGAGTCAGACAACGGAGCCTAGGAAGTACTCAATTGCGATTGCAGCTTTTGCGTGGGGAGTTTTGTACTTATTTTGAGCGCAACTCCCGAGCCGCAGGTTGATCAGATGAAATTCATAATATTTAATACAATTCTCGCCAGCAAGATCAACACGCGATGAAATGAGTCTTTCAGTATTATTATGCTCACTGACTATTAACAGTATTTCGTGATATCAAACACCATGCTTGTATTTTTGCACCACTTATGTTACTAGTATTGCGAGTTGCCTGTGTTTAATGCTGACCTTGGACCCTGACTGAAAACGCTAGCTTGAATCCTTTCGAGATTCAAAACTCGCCTACATATTTGACGATCATAGTGGAGAATGAAGTGGCAGCTGTAACCGTGTTAGGAGGTGCAGCATCCCATTGTGAAGGCAAACCAACATGAATATCGAGGAAAGGAATCTGGAGAGGTATCGCAGCCAGACTAACTTACTTCATAAAGAAAGGGAAGTCTTGTCAGTAGGAGCATCCTTTCCCTTCTCTCTCCAGTCTCCATCATCAGACCAACCTGTGGTTCCTAGCATTCAATTCCTTTGGCAAAGCTCCGGTAGCTTGTGCTTTTCGTTGGCCTCTTTTTTTTTTCAGTTGTGTGTTGGAGCCGTTGTATTTTAGAACATTTATACTTTAATATTGGCTTGGTATTGCTTTATACATTTGGCATCAATCAATCAATTTTCTTCACTTCTATTTCTCCAACCGATCAGCCCTCCAGATTTAGACGACGGTCTTCTTTTCCACGGGCAGATATCTTAATCTTCATTTGTTGGCATTGCGTAGACTATTTTGGTCTCGTTCTTCTGCACGCCGAATCACTATCACCTCATAGAACATTATCACCAGACACGACATTCTCTGCCTTCAACGCTTTCACGAGAGAGGGTTGCAACAAGCTACCGAGACGCAAGATATATCACATCAGAAGCTTGTAGAAAGGCTTGTTGGTTTCGCTTACTACAACAAGGTGAGTTTATTACTTCATTTGTGGAGTTAAGACGGGATGAGCTCGATGGGGCCATTCACACATACATACTTAGAAGGATATCTATATTTACATGGCTTCTATGTGTGGGGTAGAACCATATTGAAGATTGCCTGGGATTGGATTGGTGGAAGGATTAATAACTGAGGACCAGCATTGGGGACGACCAATATGACATTTGAAATTGATGAAGACTGACTTGAGATCAATCACGTCTAGGTACGAGTCAACAGGAAGATATATCATATCTTTTACCACCCGCTTGGCAAGATTTGTGCTGCACGAAGTCAATCTATCACACATCCTGCTGCATCTTCTCGCATCTTCATACACAAGCCCGCCGACGTGCCAACTACCAAGCGAAGGAGTTAAGCGCAAGATCCGAAATCACACCCACCTGGAGACATAATTTATATAATACATGTCCATCTTTCAAAGTACCTAGTGGTTAGCAATCCATCCACTTCTTACCTCCGTTGTATCCGATTTCAAATCAACCGTACGGACCAACCGATACGGACTGCTGGCTTCTCTGTCGAGACTGTCTGTGCAAAGAAAAAGTCTAATCCACAACCAACAAGCCTCCGCAAACTGGAAACAAACAAACAATCCCCCTTCATCTATAATTTTATCTCCTCTTCTTCTTCGTATCCCTCTCCGTCTCCTCGACCCCTTTCTATATTTTATCTTCTCTTCCACGGCGTCTGCAGACAACCAAAGGAGTTGCATCAGAGAGAGAATTGCGTTTGATTCTGGTCCGCCATCTCCTTCCACTCCTTCCACTCCTTCGACTCCATCTTCTCCATCTTCTCCTTCGAGATACGCATCCCGTCGATCGATCTGATTCCGACGCAGACTGCATTATCTCCAGCAATCCGGACTATCGATTTACCCGGCATTTATCCTGGACCCCTCGACACCCAATCGATAATCATAGCTTTGCCTGATAATCCTTGCATCAGCCAATCATACTCGCGGATTCTTCGGCATTTATGTTACATTCTACCGACTTCCGAACCCCGACTCGAAAAAGATTACTCAAACATCATTTGGCGTCATCATCCACTATGTCCGACATTCGCTCTCCAACTTCGATTCATCCTGCTCTTACTAAGCCCAATGATCCCCCCAAACCTTCTCAGTCCGTATTTGATGAAGCTGTTACACCTTCAGCTACGGCTCAATCCTTTTTGGGTTTCAATGCCTTGAACTCGAAACTCAATCCAGCTGACAATCTCCGACGCGAACAGGCCGCTCAGTTCGGTTCTTTGAATGCCATTGAAACCAACTTTCCAGATAATGATCTTTCCGAATCATCGACTGACCCATCTACAACGTTTTCCGCCGCAACAACTGTAGGAAGCGACTCGGCTTCTGTTCCGTCATCACCGGTATTTCCTACACGTGCTTCCCGAGCTTTCCATAACCATTGCAAGAACGCTCTATCCGTCGACGCTATACCCCGCCAGACTATGATGAAAGCATTGGCATCTTCGCAACGAGAACATAATCCACAAAACCTTTCTTTAGCAAACATGAAGTCACCATCCATTGAGAGACCGGGGACTGCCTCATCGCAGAAGCTCAATGCAGCAATATCGGATTTGGCACAGCGAAACACTCCGGTCACAGCTCGCTTTCCCTCACTACAGTCACCATGCTTTTACCATCAACGATTCGATGACGCTGTCAATATCGACAAAGTGCTTGAAGAGATCAACGGAGACGAATCAATGTCACATTCCCGACTCATGGCAACAGCCACTGGTGTGCGAGAAGTTTCTAAGCAATTGCAAAGACGCCCCATCAAGAGAGCTGTCCGCAATGTTATGATTGTTACAAAGGCTAGAGATAATCAATTGGTTAATTTGACCAAGGATTTAGCACTTTGGCTCATGAGCACTCCACGATATGGCTCAGACCTGGGTGTTAATGTTTATGTGGATGCGAAGTTGCGCAACTCGAAGCGTTTTGGAGCAGCAGCATTGATTGAATCACAACCTCGATTCCAACATCTTTTGAAATATTGGTCACCAGATCTTTGCTGGAGTCAACCGGAGAAATTCGACCTCGTTCTCACCTTGGGTGGGGACGGGACTGTCTTATTTACTTCATGGCTCTTCCAGCGTATTGTTCCACCCATTTTATCCTTCAGTCTCGGTAGTCTTGGCTTTTTGACTGGATTTGAATATGATCGCTTCAAGGAACACTTAAACAAAGTCATGGGAGAGGAAGGTATGCGAGTCAACCTTCGCATGCGTTTCACATGTACAATATATCGTGATGGAAAGGAACAAGGTCATGATGCAGTAGAAGGCGAACAATTTGAGGTCCTCAATGAACTTGTTATCGACCGAGGACCATCCTCTTACATCTCCAACCTCGAGTTGTATGGTGACAACGAGCTTTTGACTGTTGTCCAAGCCGATGGGTGTATTTTCTCGACTCCTACTGGCTCAACTGCATACTCATTATCTGCTGGTGGCTCACTTGTCCACCCAGATATTCCTGCCATCCTCCTCACACCAATCTGTCCTCATACTCTTTCATTCCGTCCAATGATTCTCTCGGATACACTTTTGCTCCGAGTATCTATTCCACGCAATTCTAGAGCCACCGCTTATTGTTCATTCGATGGAAAGGGTCGTGTTGAGCTGAAGCAAGGTGATCATGTCACTATTGCCGCTTCTCAATACCCATTCCCCACCGTGGTTAGCTCTCCATCAGAGTGGTTTGATAGTGTATCCAGAACTCTTAGATGGAACACTCGCGGTGCTATGCAAAAGGCGTGGGACGGTACCGAGGAAAATAAAGAAGAGGAAGCTGAATGGGATATCGATACTGATTCAGCATTCTATGGCAGTGAAGATAGCAGTCTCAGCGCAAGTCCCTTGAGACGACAAATGAGCATGCTTGGCATGTAAATGTTTTTAATTATCTCGCGATTACCTCTGGTTATATGCGACTTTGTTATACAATCCCCTGTCTTTACAAGACATGCACTACTACATGTTGTATTATTTAATACCTTCTTTCTCATATCCAACCCGAGATCAACAAGATATGATGCGGATTTTTTTTTTTTTTTTTTTTTTCAGTTAGAACTTGTAGGCGTTGACTTTTGCATATTGGGCGAATAGGTGTTGGAGATTTTAGAGATCAATCAAAGAATATATTTCAGGGACTATTTACAATAGGTACGATTTAGATACGAATATCATGACTTTTGCTGGCCAGTTTGTCAGCTGATAAATTGTATACTTTTTTGAGTTTTGATGAGTTTTTTATAATGTGATGGGTTAATAATAATCTGTGATGTGTGGTTTGTGATTCGTATTTCGCGATTCATGATGCTTCGATGAGTGAGTAAGGGGGAGAATGAGTGATGTGATATGATCTAAATAAACAATATTGCTATACAAGAAGATTATAACGAGTCAACCTCTTATTGTATAAGAGTAATAAGATTGATCTGAAGTAGCTGAGCTGAATCTTGAGTGTCTCAATTTCTTATTTTCTCGGTTTATTTTTTTTTTTTTCTCTGAGAGAGGTTTGTTAGTGTTTTTATTAAGATAGAGATTAAGATTAAGATTATTAAGATTCTCATGTTCTGTTCAGAATAGCTATTTCTCTTGGATCAAAAATATGTGGTTCGTGTAACTAATGAGAATTGTGTGAGAGATGATCTTAAACTCTTATTAGCTCTTGGTTTTTCTGATGGATTTATTGGGGAATTTATATGTATAGAGAGATGAGATGAGATGAGATGAGATGAGTATATATGTTTGTATATGTTTGTTCGGATATGTAAGAGTATGTTACTTGTCATATTCTCAGGAGGAGATAGTGTGGGTGTAAGGTGAGATGAGTATGAGATGGAAGGATGTTGTAGAAATCATCTTGAGGGGGGGGGGGGGGGGGGGGGGGAGAGGTGGAGAAGAAGAGAGGAGACGAGATGTTATATCTGTAAAGAAGAACTATTTATAAATTTATAGTGAGATGAAATGGATTGAGATGAGCATGTATTACAATAATACATGTTCTTAGGTATAATATCAATAAACAAATAAATCTTTAATCTTTATTACTCTTTCTCTTTCTTGGAAATCTAGAGAGAGAGAGAGAGAGAGAGAGAGAGAGAGGATGGATAGATTATGAATTGATGAGTAGAGTAGATGAGTAGATGGGGGGAGAGATAAATAAATAAATAAATAGGTTAGAAAAGTATAATAAATTACAAATGAGTATATTAGAAATTGGAATTGATAGGGGAGGAGGGAGGAGAGATATGAGAATGAGAAGGTAAGGAGATGAGGAGATGAGGATATAAGAATAGGAAAAAAAAAAAAAAAAGAATAGATAGATATACATTATATCTGAAAAGTATGATGTTTGTTATAGGCGAGTAAGTATATTAGAATTATAATAGGGGAAGAGAAAAAGAAAGAAAGGAAAAGAAGAGAGATACAATGATATCGATTTTTCTTCTATATTTCACCTCATCTCATCTCATCCCATCCCATCCCATTTAATCAAATCCTCCAAAAAGATATCTACTCACCTATACAAACCGATATCTCTCTATACCATAGCCCTATCCCACCCCATTCCATTCATTCTCTCCTCCCCTCTCCCCCAGCAAACCAATGAAATTTAAAGAAACATCCTGTGCAACACAACACAACAAATACATAAAACCTACAAGTATCTACCTATCTATCCACCTCCGAATTATACACACCCAGAACATCTCCCAAAACACACCTAAACCCCATACACATACACACATATCACCCCCTCCCCTCACAATCCCTCTCCAACCGCACCTCTCACCCCCAGCCTCTAGATAGCTATCAACCCCAACTCACATATAGCCAGAAACTTTTCCCTACCATTTCCCTACCAATTCCACACCAAGTTACACCCACCACACAAGTTGACGAATAAACGGGTTGAGAAGTATACGGGTTGTATATATATAGACATGTACATACATATATACATACTCACTAAAAGCTCACTAAAAGCTCCATATACGGATTAGAATCAAGAAGAAAACACAACTAATGTTCATTCATCCATTCATCGATTCCGCATTATTCAAAACTCACCTCTCCTCACCTTTCCTTTCCTCATATCCATACAATCAAAAAGGTAATGGCGCAAAAGGTTCACAATTCCACTTCTCTATCAAAATAAAAAGACAGACAGACAAATAGACAAACAGATAGTAATTTCAACAAAAGTAATACAATTGAAATTCTCTTTCACTCGCGTCGATCAAAAAAAAAAGACAAACGCCCGATCCTATTTATTTTTCCAGTACATACCCTACGCTTTGATACATCATGTATGGTATGGTAGTGAAACCAACCAACCATTTATTTCCCTCCCTCCTCATGACAATGCTATTCCTGATAGGATTTCCTATCTCATCTGCAAACCGCTGTCCTTCCATCCGACCATCCATTCATCCATCCATCCAAAATATTATATCATCTTTTCCTCGTTTCAAATATCTAGTGAGAAGGTATATGAGTGGGAAGTTGTGATGTACCGGACATCTCTCACTCGTTGAAATGGTAGACCTAGAATTCACATATGTTAGTAAAAGAGGATTATGACATAGAAACAAAAAGATGAGAAACAAAGAAAGAGAGTCACATAGCATACCTTATAATTAGGCAAACCAAACGCCTCCCAACCCAATCTCTTTGCCATCTTAGCAAATCCCTCTGTTTCAATCAAATGATAGAATGCAAATGGGGGGAACATAGCCCCATCACGATGAACCTCTGCCTTGACCATCAATGCCGTTCCTCCTACTCCATCGAGCGGGATCACCTCCTTGGAATCGCCAGTGTCACTGGCGAGATATGCCATCAAAGTTCGATATGTTGCCATATCCGCATAACCTTCCAATAAAATATCATCAGGACCCATTGACTCCCCTAGTTTTCGTGCCACATCACTATCCTGCCAGCTGTTGAAATCATAGGCGCGTTCCGACATGCGTTTATCTTTGGTATCGTAATATCTTTGGAAACAGTTTGGCACAATGATGGCTTTATCGTGAGAAGCCAAATCTTGAATCAAGGAAGGAGGAGTCTCAATAACATCCGAATCTAGCCAGAGCACCCAAGATACAGAGGGTCCCAAAGTGGTGAACAGAAGAGAGTTTCTAGCTCTGGACATGGCAGCTCTTCTCGCCTTTTGATTCTCCATCTTGTGTCTCTCGGTTTCGGATTGGGACGTGATGGGAGGATCAAAATCTTGTCGTTCAATGATGATACTTGCGAATCGATTCTTTTCCGGTCCCGACTTTTGAGTCTTCGTAACCTGCTCCTGCAATGCTGCTGTAGCGGCATTTCCTTCCTTATTCCGTGGGATGATGAACGCGAGAGTGATAAGTTCATGCGGATACGAAAGCTTCAGCAAGTTATCCCAATACTCCTGATAGAATCGTGCCAAAGGTGTCAAGATGAGAATCATCTCTCGGTTTGCCAAAGGATCGGCAGTACTGGTAACATTATTCATGTGGTAATGAACCACGGGTGGTGGTATGCGTTTCCCACTCTTTGTAGCTTCATTCTGTTTGCGAAAGGGAGAGGTAGGGGGTGAGAGAGGATTGGATGCGGCGCTGGCTCTTCTCAATTGCGATGCTGCTGCGTCGGCGTTGGATGGGGAGAAGAGAAAGACGAATATTATGATACATAAGACCACACCCACAATCAGAGTGAGTGGGTTTGTACGCCGTAAAGAGCGGACTGGGCCCATGGCGCCGTTGTACTGTTCGAAAGGTTGTCCTCAATCGATGGTTACTGGAAGATCCTACGAGCGCATTTGTCGAATCTGGAGTGATGGGGCGTCAAAAGAGGTTTGAGGTCGCAGCTGGGTATATGTATGTATTTCGGCTCGTGTCGCAGATTGGATAGTTACAGATTGAAATTAAGCCGCCAACAATCTCTTTTCACCCCAAAGGATTGATGAGACAAATCGATTGTCAATGGGAGGAGGTGCCGTTTTTTCTTCCCAAGAACTTCTAGAATATCAATGGTTATGATGATGGAAAAAATGAGTGTAAAGTTAAGTTTAAGTGAATTCAGTCGATCTTTCATTAAAAGTGTAGATGGCTCCCTCCTACTTTTACGTCTTAATGAATTGTGATGATATGATTGGCTGACGTTGAATTTAAGAGGATCACATAATGATCTGGACACGATATGTTTGATATAGCTATGGAGTCCCTGGCCTGGGGGGAGGGAAGGCAGGTGTCGGGGATTGATTGATATGAGAATTTAAAGTCAAGACAGGGAGAGAGGTGTCTAGTAAGTGCATCCATCATAGTTTCTATTCTTGTCACCATCACCATTCGAGCACAACCGGATGAAAGTTGGAATTGGTGTTGGTGTTGGTGTTGTGCTTTCAAACCAGGTGAATAGGGGTACGCGATAATAGTCGATGAATGACGAGAAAATGCGTGTGCGGACATGTCTACCGGAGCATCTCAATTTATATCAATCTACACAATCTGTTTCTTCTACCATTCTCGTATTTTCTCCACGTTATCAAACTACTTCTGAGGCACCGGGACGTACCTTTAAGGTTCTCCATCAAGTTCCCATCTTTTCATCCACCATGCCCTTTAGCATGGGAAATCATCGTGTTAGTGCTCCGTGAGTACCATACCGTAAAAGACAAGACAACAAATACTCTTCATCATCGATTTCTATACATACGCTCAAGACAAGTAAGTGACAGGAGCAGGAGACAAAGTTTATATGCACCTCATGATTACCGACGAACGATTAACTTTCACCTGAGCACATTCAAGACATTTCTAGAACTCTTCATATGGTATCAATGAACAGTACGTACGGACCGAGCATGAGCGAATCGACGTATGATGCTTTTCACATTGCAAGGTTGTTTCATGTTCTGCGTTTATCCGTGTCTGTGCCTTTCTGGTGACCCCTTTTTCTCCAAGGAAATCCTACCTACCTACCTACCTGCCTACCTAGAAGTCATTATCAAACTTTCCATGCTCGCCTCTGATTATACCTAATCTTCGGACACATGCATGCTTGGGATTGGTTACCATCGTGGATTCAGCTGCCGGGGAGCATAGATGAATAATCTTCTTGCGGCGGAATGATTTGTTCACGGGTCATTCGCGGATGTGACTCCTTTGGTGGCTATTTGATGATCTTTGAGCTTTTTTTCACAGTTGTTACAGTGTTGGCAAAGGGCAAATAAATGTATGATACATACCAATACCACTTATAAGTTACATCGAAAAAGTGCTACGACTGGATGTTTTGGTTGTATCGTTATCAAGAATCAAGGTGGGAGATTTTTAGCATCTATCTCTCCTTCACTCTATATGGTCTATCTCTAGGCGAGATATCTATGAAGCAGACCAGTAACGAACACTTCATCACCTCAGTTTCGCGAAATCCATCGAGTACCTGCCTAGTAATCAAAGCACCACACAAAGAAGGAGATCTATCTCTAATGTCCCATCTCATACAAACCCAGACAGATGATACAACATGATAAACAACTTCACGCCAAACCAGCTACTCAAGATCATCTGATCGGTACCCGCAATGTAAACCTTCCAGAACTATCAAAGAACGTGGGACAATCACGAGGTAAATCCTCATCTCCATGAGATTTAACAAGTTGATATTGTATAGAGAACTGGCTGCTACTTGTTCATGTAAACACGAGTCAGTCAGTCAGTCAGTCAGTCAGTCAGTCAGTCAGTCAGTCAGTCAGTCCATTCCGGTGCGTACACAAAATCTGAAGAAATAACCATTGGAACGATGACACAGCGATATACCTACCTACCTACCTACCTATCCCACGCCTGCGCCACGAAAAGGGTACACTTAATCATTTCCCAGCCCATAAATTTCCAATGCCAAAAACCTCACTTGCATCCTCAGGTTTTCGGCTTGGCTACGGACGGAGACGCTTGGATGGGTTTTCATTTGGGCTTGTCCAACTGTAGATCATGCTGCATGATACCGCGTGGCAGCTACATCGTACATGAACGAATGGATTGCAAACATGTTGAAGACGCCGCCGTAACCGTTTTTTTTTATTAATAAGATTTATTTTATGGAGGGGCTGGGAAGGTAGAAATGAAACATTATGCTGGGTGATGGAAGGGAGTTTGGAACGGGAGGAGATTCGAACCCGCATGATCTGTGACACTATGGGAACGATTGTCGGGACCATAGCTGAAGGGTTAGATGGGAAGAGGGAGAGAGGGAAAGAAAGGGTTTGTGATGGGGATCTTACACGACTGAAGAAACTGGTGAGGTTTCTCGGTACCGTTGTATTTCATAATATTGTAGAGGACAGTGGACAGAGGACAGAGGACACAGGGCAGAGGGCAGAGGGCAGAGGACAGAGGAGAGTAAGGAGTTAGGAGTAAGGAGTAAGGAGTACCTAGCAGGTAGGTAGTAGGTAGATGAATAATAACATGTTGTCTCAACCGAGGTCAATACTCTCTACATACTTTACAGAGTGCTCACGCATCGAACTATATATTACAGTTCAGGTACAAAGCGATCAGTCTGGCCGGCTGCATGATCGAGTCTCAGAAGAATACGAAATCAGAGCATAGCAACCCCGTCCCCCCTAGGTAACGCCATTCCATTTAATTATCCTCCTGTGTATGCATGTATGCATGCATCCATGAAGCTGGCGGGCTGGAGGATCAGATCGTGGAAATGTCCAGAGTACGATGGATGTACTCTGGATGTTGATGCATTTTAAAGATGGGGTGCAGTGTTTTTTTGGGGGGGGGGAGATGTGATGATTCGATTGGTGGTTTTAATCCGTTAAACGCTGTTGTTCATCATGGGCTGGGGTTTGTGATGATATACCTACCTTTTCCTAGGTAGATACTTCCAATGCAGTAATTGAATGACTATTGGGATGTGTGTTTTGTGGAGTTGGCTCTTGCATCTTCTTCTTTGCATTCACTCCCGTTCTCTGCCTAGTAGCATATAGTAATTGAATCCTCTATGAGCCTTTGCGTGTGGGATGTAGATGTACGTACAGAGGAGATGTATGTCGTGTATGCCGTGTATGTAGATAGATATCTGCAAAGTACCTGCAAAGTACCGGGTACACCGTGATCAGATGTGAGGCAGTGAAGAGAGAAAGATGGGAAGATTAGAATGGAGCGAGTAGAGGAGATCTAGACGCCGTCCTTTCTCTCGGAGTGACCGCCACCATCCAGCATATTTTCTCGAAGTTCGATGGTCTTCAACAAAATGCGTGTGTGCGTGCGTGGTTGAGTACGAGTAAACCTTACTATGTCTGTCTGTAACCTTGCTGAGGAGTAGTGGACATGAATCTTTTCTTCTAGACTCTGAACAAGAGAAGGAAAGCAAAGACTAGTATCTCATAGGAATAGCATCGTATCAAGCAACCTTAGCATCAAGCAATGCTCCCTTAGTTTCATCTCTCCACGTTTCTCATTCGATATCAAAGCAAAGCAAAGCAAAGCAAAGCAAACATCACCAAGATCACAAACACACACACCATAAAAATCGCAAACTCCTTGGATGGACATCCTGGGCCTTCGGACATGTTTTTCCTTCACCGATACTTGTCAATCCCATTATTGTTGTGGTATTGGCTGGCACTTGGGTATTAATTAGTTTGCTGGTCTGCTTGGGAACCCGGAAGGAGAGGCTAGAGAGAGGATCTAAGGAAGAGGACCTGGTGCTAGGAAAAGGACCTAGGAGAGGACCTAGGAGAGGACCCTTTAAATCGATAAACCTCCGAGGTGGAAGAAGGGAAGGGAAGGGAATTAGCTCTTTCCTGCATCTTTTTGTTTATTTTTTTCAATCCGTCGAGTGAAGTCCCTCCATCTACCGGCCTCCCCCCAAAAAGAGCGAGCGAGAGAGATGATCGCGCTCTGCCTTCTTCTTCTTCTTCTCCCTCCCCCCACCCCTCCCAAGAATAATCATTAAGGTGATTCCTGGTTCATAAGAAACCAAACTTCCCCAACTTTAGCCCTCCTGGATCATGCCCTTGCCCTTGACCATGAGCATGAACATAGACATGATGACATCCGCATAAGCAAATGTATATATACACACACGAGCCAACCATATGCCAGCCGGCTTCATTCTCGCTTCTTTACGCTACAGACAATTAATTCGACCCTTCAACTTTGGCTTTTGATAACCAGAGAGACTGTACTTCTTATATAGGAAAGGGGAAGAAGATACGAGAAAAGACACCTCCTTCTTCTGTCTACTCCCTTTCTTATCATCCCTCTCTCCCTCTCTCCCTCTCTCCCTCTCTCTCTCTCCCTCTCTCTTCCTCTCCCTCCCTCTCCCCATTCTTCATTCCTCTTTGCGCTGGTATCGCGAAACGTCCCCAAAAACATCACAGTACACATACAATACAATCCAATACAATAAATACAACACAACAATACAACAACACCTTCCACCAGACAATCTTTATTTCCAATTCAACTTGGAATAAAACATCACCCACTCACGGGAGAGAAACACGTCGAGAATCAAGATTATCCAAAAGAAAGCATTTTGTTATTTTTCCTTATCGATTGCGTTGCAGCAAATAAGAAGCCACCCGCGATATTATCTTCCTGCACTTCTTTATCATATATTCACCAACACAGCCGTTCCATGCCGTTATTGGGTCCTCACAAAGGTTGCATATAATCATGGAACCCGTGCCTGAACTCCACTCCCTCGAGGAATTCAGAGCATCTCCAGTACCAAGGTTACGATTACAAGAATCCGCTCTCTACGATAGTCAAACTCCAATAAAGGATCGAGAACAATCTAGCAGACCTCCGAATCTTCGTCGGACTACAGATCCAATACCCCAATCGCCTCTTTCTCCAGGATGGTCATCTCCTGTTACTCCTTCAATCCCTTTTCGTCCTCGAAATACCTCACCATATGCGAGAGGTCATTTTAGATCGAGATCGAACGGCAGTGCTCTTGCCCCTCCAATGTCGCGCGCACAATCACTTCCAGGCGTAAATGGGGCTGGCCATTTACTTATGTCTCCTCAGCGACCCGCGAGTCCTTTGAGTTCACCAGCTAGGATTCGCATACCTAGAAAACCAGCAGACGAAGTGTTCCCAGGCTTTCCGAATCGTGCTCTGATCAATATTAGTGAAGATGGGCAGTCAGCGATAGAGGAAGACCCTCCCAAAATGGCGGATCGAAGTGCCTCTCCAATTTTAGGGATCCCTTCTAATGGTAGTTATACACGAGTACGAAGGCCAGCCTCTCCTTTACGACAGATTGCACCCACAAGTCCTTTCTACAGTGGCACAACACCCACGACACCATCCTCATCGACTTCATCCCCATCATACAATGCAATGAAATTCGGCGAATCTTACCTCACATCCATCAACTCCACTGGCTCACTGTATTATTCGGGTTCATATGCATCTTCATCAGTTCCCTCCACACCTACCTCGACTCGATCCCGCAGCCCAAGTATATCCAGTTTGGAAACAATACCTGATACGCCAGATGCAGAAGAAGCTGCCTTGGAAGCAGAGAGAATTGCTCAGTTGAAAGCTGCAGCAGATGCGGCAGATGGATTTGAAGGTGAAGATGCCAAATCTAGAGGATTAGATAATTCAGGAGGTCGTAACAGAGTTCTGGGAGCGTTTGGCACACGAGACAAGAGAAAACGTTGGAGTGTTTGTGGTGCTGAAAGACGAGGTGATTTGAATCTAGACACTATTTGGGAGGATTGAGATTGTTGAACCACGATACCACGATGACGAATGGTCTATGAAAGGTTTGTTTCATGAGAAGATCATGGACAGAAGAAATCAGTTGTTTATGGGATGCGCTGTTCAGATTACACGGCTTCAGTACAAAATTCCGATTCGTCCCTGCTGTACTCCACAGTCGAATTGTCTAGATCTGCATATCTAGCAAAAATTGGAATACTGAATGTCAATCAGTACTTTCCCTTGCTCATACATTATTGTACGATACCCCTTCAGCATTTTTGAGGGAACGGGTTTATTTCCCAAGGAGCATTATATTCGGAGTTATTGAGGGGTTGGTATGGTAGCATTGCAGAGGTTATTTGATTTTTCCCAAACTGTAAATAGGAATGACGAAAGTGGCATGGATGACTAGGATGAATGTCAATCAGTTAGCTAATATGAAAGGGCGAGATGAATTGGAGCTTGTGAAGTGTATGTGAATTATTTGTTGCTTTCTTTTCTTTTCCTTGCCTTGCTGGGTTCGGTAAATATCTGTGCTCCCTTGCACTTGGATCCCCCTTTCTTATGAGTTGATGATATCCCTCGCCTCGAGGGGAATACTATGAATAATCTACCAAGGAGTAGTTTTGCTGGGAGAAGTGTTTTCTCGATATACTTATAAGATACGGTAATGTCCTTTCAGAAAGTGGAAAGTTAGATGGTAGCTCGAATTCAAAATTACAGTCTTTCCCCTTCATCTCACGTCGTTCGTTTCTTCACACTCTTTCTTGGTTGTATTAATCACTTGATTGATAGCCCTTTGCCACTTCTCACATCAATCGACTCTTATACTCATTGGCTTGCTAGTTGGCCAGTTTTTTTCATCTCGAGTTACCTCGCAAAAACCATGCAACTCCTCACTGTCGTTGGCGCTATCGCCGTCTTGTCTAATGTCGTTTCAGCAGTTCCTCAACCGAGCGAAAGAATTGTGTGTAAATTCGCTTTCCTGATCTCCTTTTCTTCTTCCCCTTTCAGATTAAGACATACGCAGGTGTACTAAAGAATCCTCAGGAACAAGTTCAAGAAAAACGATGGGGTTGGCCGTGGAGTTCTGATTCGGGAAAGGGTGGACATGGACATGGGCATGAACATGGAGGTGATGATGATGACAATGATGACGACGACGATGATGATGATTCGAATACGTCAATTGGATCACTTTTGCCATTTACACATCCACATCTGGTAGCTGAAGAGACGGGAAGTGGTACTACGGTTTCTGGTACTTTACTTTCGACATCGGTACTCTCAAGTTCTTCCATTATTGGCGCTTCGGCCACAAATGCCTTGATTTCGGGGAGTGGGGGTCTCTCAACTACAGTCTCGATTACTATTTCTACAGTCACAAATCCAATCCTCTCAGCTAACCCCATCACAATCGAAACCTCAACATCCACATCCACATCCACACCCCTCTCCCCCACCCTTTCCGCAACCCTCATCATCAATAACACATCCCTCACACTCTGCCCCGCCCTCCCCACCAGCATCATAACCATAACCGAAAGCCGCACTAGCACACAATGGATAACTGTTATCGAGAGCGGGTCTGGGACTTCCACTCCCTTGCCCTCTACAATCCCCATATCGACGAGTTGGACCACGCTTTTGTCTTCGGGCTTGCCTTCGGGAGGCTTGAATGGTGGGGGTAATTCGACGGGGATTTGGACCCTGACGCCCGTGCAGACTTCGAGTAAGGAGATTGCTAGTTTGGTGACTTCTTCTTCTTCTTCTTCTTCTTTCTCTTCTTTCTCTCCTTCCTCTGCGGTGGAAACGGGTGGGTCGACTAGTGTAAGTGCTGGGTCTTCTGCATCGGGCAATTCGTCATCGTGGGTTTTGTCATCGTGGGTTTCGTCGACATTGAGATCAACAACTTCGACTCCAGCGACTTCAACTCGGGAATCTACTTCGACTACTCTTCTCTTTTCTACAACTACTATTCCGTATCCTTCATCCTCGTCCTCGTTCCCGTCCTCCATTCTCAGCTCCACATTCACTTCCACTTCTATCTCCCTACCCCTCTCATCATCATCCTCCCTCTCATCCTCCTCCCTCTCATCCTCCTCCCTCTCATCCTCCTCCCTCTCCATCCCCGCCCTCCCTATCTCAACCGGCACTACCGATCTGCACCCCAGCACCACCATCGCCTTCACCACAACCGTAACCACCATCCAAGCCAGCGGAACCCCCAATCCCGCAGCCGTGCATTGCGGTCTGCATGGCTTACCGGTGGGAGACTATTTCTTGGCCGAGTTTGTGGAGGATAAGGCGGGCGTGGCGGTTACGTTGCAGGGATGTTGGGAATTTTGTGATGTGAGTTTTGTTTGATTTTGATTTTTTTGGTCTTGTGCTTAGTTTCTTTTGGGGGAGGAGGGGGGTTAATATCGCTTTGTTTTGTTTCATTTCTCTCTTCTCTTCTCCTCTCCATTTCATTTCATTTCATCTCACCTGTTTTTCCTTAATTCTCTCCATATTCTTATAAATGAACAACAAGAAAAAAAACTAACCCCCCCTCCCCCTCACAATAGGGCGTCTACGGAATCGACAAAGGCTGCGTCTCCTACTCCTTCTATCCGGAGCCGGGCACGGGCGCTCCCAGATGCGATCTTTTTGGCGGAAGCGTGGCGCAGAGCTTGGATAGCATTATTCCGAGTGTACCGAATGTGTGGTTTGATTTGGCGTGTGGGGATCCGAGTTTGAGGGGATGAGTGTTAGGGGGGGATGCATTGGAGTGGAGTGAGGAGGAATAAGAGCGTGTGAAGTGAAGAGGTCTAGTCTAATACGAGAAGCAGATAAGAAGGAAATGGCAACTTCCGAGAGAAAAGGAAAAAGAAAAGGGAAGAGCAGAGGAGTAATACACAGCGAGCGAGCGAATCAACATGAAGAAAGTGCAGGGGGGAAGAAATAGTAATAATGTCTAGTGCAACCATATTTTTTCTTTCTTGTTTCTTCATTAGATTGATTTTTTTTTTTTGGTTAGAATCTAGAATTCAGGGAGAGGAGTATACCTATTTATCTATACAAACTTGCATCTCAATCTATTTCTGAATACTTCACCTTGACAAGTTTTATAATGCTTGCTCAGTTAGCCCCATAAAATCTTCTTCTTCTACTACTAGCAGTAGTGATATCGTTCGATTTCTCGCTTGCTGTGATTAAGTTCTTGGTTAGTAGTAGTAAGTGAGTTGATGTCGGAAGCTACGGGGGAAAATTCAAGATAAAGATATGAATATAAATACTTGTCTACTTACCTACATTTTAATATCCAATAATCGAAAAAAAAAAAGTATAATTCTAGAAAATAATTAAGTACACAAAAGTGGATACCGAAAAATAATCTATATACAATGTATGTGTATGTATATATATATATGTATCACATAGATTCATCAACCGAGAAGAGAAGAAATGAGAAGAAGAAACATCCATCCATATATCACTCTCAACTCAGCCAGCGCAAAGACAATCTGAATAAAGAAAAATGAAACACAACTCAAGTTCGCAACGAAGATCACACGTCTAGATGATATCCCATCTCCCTAATCTTAAACAGAAGAAGAAACATGCTAATGCATTTACTAGAAGCCAGATCGATGCCCTGAGAAATCATCACGCGATCGAGGATTGAATCTTGAAACTTGTAATAGGTTTGTATAAGTATGTGTGGGCTGATCAGAATTTGGTTTGTGATAAGAGAGAGAGAGAGAGAGAGACGACGACGGGCGTGGTTTTTACTGTGTATAGTGGTATTGTTATTTCGTTTGCGAGCTGCTATCTATTTTGTTCTTTCGCGGGAAATAGAGAATGTGTGATCGCAGTATCTGGTGTTGTTGTTTGTGGTAAATTTTTCTTGCTACTAAATATGTAGATACTTTTCTTCTAGATGATGGGGAAAAGCTGCGGATGAACTATGTTGTCAAATATATGTATATGTATGTGTATATGTTAATGTCATGAAAACCTTTGTACCGCGTGACTAGAATACTTTACTTTTCCACTAATACCATTGGGGTAGGAGCTTCCTTCTCGGTATCATGTGGTATCTTATCGTATCTCTTGACCTGCTTGTCTAATCATGGTAGAGCATCTCATTTTCTATCAAAATATATATTGCAAGACTCGCGAAACCCTGGTTTACAATCCGAGCCCTTCATAAACAAAAGCGAAGGTGATGACACAACGAGATAGGTAGATCGATATCTTAACGACTGAATTTCATGTTCTTCTGTGCAATAATATCGTTAGCGCTAGCTACCACTTCTGGATTATAGCCGCGTAGAACATCTGACGTCATGATGACTACTTTCCATTTCTCTTTGATAGCTTATTAACTTGTTCATTTATATCTCTCTCGCCTCTGTGTATTCCAATATTCTATGTCAGACCTTGTATCTATCGAATAATCAACGTGATAAACTCCCTCCTATTGCGAAGCAAATGTTACACTTTATATAGATTCCATATAGATGCACTAGACATCTTGTTTCTTGACTTGTAATATCTATCATGAGACTATTTTTTTTTTAGATAGCTCTTTCGTTGTTTAGATGAACATAGTCTTCAATTCATTTTGTCTTAACCAGAAAACAATACCAAAGTAAATGAATATAAAATAATAACTTATTGTAAGCGAATCTATCTTTTGTAAGTTTGAATACGATCATATAATCAAATGTCGTTTGAGGTTCCAGAGTAGAAACTAGACTTCCAGTTCATACCATCAGGCTTCACGACAATGTATGAGCTCTGGAGTCTGAATAAATACTTTCTTATATACGAATCAATATTATTCAGTAGTATAGAATTTCGACTTACAAAGCACTATGATCAATAATGAGATATCTCGCACTAAATCGATTCATTCGACTGCTAAACAAGATATTCCTCGCCGTGAACATATCCAGCATATCAAACACGCTTTAATTTCTTTCATCAGGATTCAAAATTCCCTAGCCATCTAATAAATCATTCAGTTTATCTCTTCTCTCTTACTCAAACAACAAGCAAAATCAAAATACTCAAATAACTCTCAAATCGGATTTTTGGATTAAAAAAAACCCCCCATCTACCTACTAAACATCCGCATTAGACCACTAGTATAGAAGGTCATCACTACGAATATAAACCACAACTCGAATTCTCGGATACCAAACCTACTACTCCCAAAAACACACGAACAAACGAGCAACAAAGCCAATCAAGATGATTTCTATGAGTCGTACATCAAGAACTCTCTACATCAACACCGTTGTAGGCATCGCAGTCTTCCTGATTCTCGCAGCGGCCAGCTTCGGTCTTTGGGCTCTGGTGAACTTTTTCCAAATGCTCTTACGCATTTGGATCGAAATGTGAGGCATAACTTTCTAACAAGTTATTCGGGGGGGGTAATCTGCCAGGACTAGCTAGGACTAGCTAGGACTAGTGGGAGGGATATGATATTAGCGGGTTATCATATCTTTAGGCACATGGGAGAGTAGCGCTGTCAGTGGGGGGATACAACGCACTTGCAACTTAGTTAGATGGCGCGAATGTAAGTTATGGGCGGAAAACTGGCAGAGGGACATGGCTATGCATTTGGGGAGTTCAATGCGAAAAGGCTGTCTTGCCCAGGTAGAGACTATTAAATACACCTACAAGACTCAGAAACAATGACACAATGAAGGGTCTACTTAACCGATTTCAAGGTGCAATGAGAAGGCTCGTTATTCCTATATCAAGAAATGAACCTAAGACATCAGTGGCCTAAATTCGCACCTCGCAAATCTACCAAGGTTTGATCAGTATATCATTATTCTAAAGCTATTTTAACATGAGTAAATAAATATGCAGCGAGAGAACTACAGCCGCTGACAATGCTATTAATCGTTTCAGTGATGCCGCCGAGTACCGCTTTATCTTTCCTCCGCCGCTTAATCGCACCCAATGGCCTTTTTTCTGATCCCGCGCACGCAGAGAAATATTATATTTTACTCTTTTCCAAATATGGCCGAACGTGCTATATTTAACATGTTTTTCGAACTCTTAGTTCCCGTGTACACATCTGCTCAGTAGTACATTGACTGTTATCTCGCGATACTACATTTTACTCATATTCTTCACAACCTCGATGCCACGGTAGGCTCATATAGACAGAATCAACCAAGTACTAGCGTGTGTCATTCAGATTGACGTATTGAATCAATGCTGTGTCCGTGCAGACCATATTCCTATGCAATTCCTTCTTCCAGCAAAGTCAGGGCGTCCGCTTCTGTATCTTGACGTGTCGTATTCCTGTGCGTCGTTAAATTCGATCACAATCCCCAAGATGGTGGAAATCTCACTGGCTCGGAAGGAGAAACATCTGCAGGAGTAGATTGGGAGAGGTCGGTTGTGTTCACTTCTGTTGATCGACCGAAAAATGCAAAGTGAACAGATCCCCGGTCGTTGAAAGGCACTGGCAGTCCAAATTCATCTAATTCGAAACCTATCTTTTGCGATTCTTTGTGCCTTGCTCCAAGTTCCCAGAATTGTTGGATCATCTGAGCGACAATTGCACTATTCCACATCCCTTCTCGTCGCGGACATCGTAACAAGAGTTCCATTGCCGTTTCTCGAATGGAAACAGTAGGACAATGGATACAGACGTAATAAAGCGGCCCCACAACGCCAAAATCACTGCTGAAAGTAAGCGACGGTCTTCCATTCATCATATCCTGTTCCGCAGCTACAATTAGCGATCTTGACAAGTCGATAATAATTTGAAAGTCGTCCAAATAATTCAAGAAGCTGTCAGTGTCCACCATTTCAATCAAAACCGACATATCACTGATGTCAGGAAACATGCCAGCCATGATTTTCACCGTCGTGTGATGTATTTTCATGAGCGCGGCACCTTGCAGTTCCCTGCTGGTGAGATCCTCGCTTTTGGATAACATAAATTTTTCAAATGCAAGGTTCCAAAGAAATAACTGGGATGTGTATTTTTCAAACGCAGCGAGGCTTTCTGTGGGTTGTAAAATGATAGGTATAGCGCGACTATATTTTCAAATTAGCATATGTTTGGTAAAGGGATTAGTATCGAAGCTTCAACTTGGAAGGAGACAGTTTGCTTACTCTAACATATAGAATGTCCTAAATAAACCATCTGTGGCTTGATCTAAAGCATTCCGAGCGTCTTCTATACTTTTAAACTCTTCGGGAATTACAATATCTTTTCCAGAGATATCTATCAACTTTTCAACAAAGCTCATCTTATCATGCAAGCTTTTCGTCTCAACGTAAATGATAGACTGCAATGACAGTCTTCTGAAAAGAGGAGTAATTTTCTCCTCGATGATATGATTCCCCGTAGACAACTTCCTCATGTCCCGCAAAATTCCAAGCCCGCTTTGAAGATGGACCATTGCTGATTCATAATGGCCCCGCAGGCTATCAAAGCAGACAAACAGTATGCAGGACATGAGCGCCGTGAGCGGTTCCTCCTTCCCTTGTGATAAAGACCTCCGCAGTGCTCCTATGGCTTTCGAGTACTGATTTAATGCCAATTGGGCTCTTTGGTTCTCCAATGATGGGGCGGAGTGCAGCCTCTTCTGTGAGAAGTCTTCATGCAGGGCTCCTAGTGCTACCACGGCGTGCCGTAAAGAAGGCTTTTGTGTAGAAGCAGCCAGTACAAGGTTTCCCCAAAATGAAGAATCATAGTATCCAGATAACTCCGCTGCTGTATTCCGAAGAAAAAAGTCGAAGCCTCTTTTTTCCTCAGCGTTCCCGGGTACGTGGACGGAGATTCGTTGAATGAGGTTTATACAGTCCTTGAAAGCTTGGCTGGATATCACAATATCGCTACTATACCCATCGCACTTTCGTCCGGTCGTTGAACACCGGTAACAGCTCGGTTTGGCCTCGTCGCACTTGATTCTCCTGGTTCTGAAAGCTGTGTAAGTTGGTGTCCTGCCTACGAGAGGGCAATTCAATCTTACTTGCAAGTTCCGCATCCTGTTTTAACCTTTGGACCGGATCGTCGCGTGCGTTTCTGAATTAGATCTCTCGTCATCTCGCTGATTGAAATGATTTCATTCGAACTGCAGTAAGTCGCCAACCTGCCGAACGACTTCGAATCTCATCTCTAATCTCCATGCTCGAAATTCGGCGCAGCAACTGGTTATTTAGGGCGCATGAAGGCACAAGGAAGTGTCCCCAGAACGTTGAATACAAGCCTGGTCCGTGCAGAATCCACTAAGGCTGTCTTATCAGACTCAGATAACTTCACTACTCATTCCTTGAAGAAGTACCTCTTGACAAACTTAAACCCTTCCAGCCAAAGGGAAATTTAACTTTATGGAAGAGAGAGATAAATATAAATTGACCCCGGGAAAAGTTTTGACGTAAAAATAATATTGGTTGAATTCCTGAATTGGAAGGGAAAATCACCAAGAAATCAGGCATTCAAAAGCTCATTAGCATCCCCACCAAGCGAGGAGTCCTGTTTCAGCCGTCTAAGAGATACGAGCAGACGAATCAGAATAGATCAACGTGATGGCATAAGCAGATGAGTAAGCATGGATACATGTTCAAGACTACAAGAGGATTTTCCAATGCGAAGTAGACACTGCAATAGGAAGCCATTTTCTGAAATCTTACGGACTTGAATACTCGCGAGTAATCATGGATTCACTCGCTGATACCTATAAAGGCTCACAATATCCGAATGCTCACTGCTGTTTTGGAACACGAAACACACACTCAGCTCAGCACCTGTCACCTAAGTTCTGACATACTTTACACAAGAATACAGCCCTATAATCTCCAACCGAAAAGCTTAATAGTAACATTTTCAAGCCATATGTAGGCTGAGATGTCCTCAACTTATTGTGGATGTTTTGCTGACTCGTTTGACAGCCGCAATACAAAATATTGGTCTGTGCCTGTTACCGTGATCTATTCGACCATTGACTACTATACATCATGACCTTGAACATGACGAACAGGATGCTTGATCATGTCCTGCGAGTGCTGCAGCTTATATTTGCCATCATAGTTATGGGAAGTGACGGCTACGGTGCGTAGAATTCATGCATCACACTCTGTAGATGCACTGTCAAGTCTGACCACGTCGCTTAGCTATTCATGTATTTCGCGGCCACACTGTCCACGAACACTTCGACTTCGGTAGCTTCTACGATTACTACGGCGTCCCTAATGCATGGGGCTTTCTGATGTTCTGCGCTGGCTGGACGGTTCTAACTGTCATCTATCACACCATTGCCAGAATCAGATTCCCGGATGGTGCGTTGATTGGTTACATTAATGTTGTCGTTGAGACTGTGGCTGTTCTCTCATGGCTCGCTGGTTTCATTGCTGTAGCTGTTCAAATTTCAACCGACACCTGTTCGACTGGAAAAAACTCATGTAAGATCCTCATCGTGGCGACAGTCTTTGGGGCGCTCGAATGGCTACTATTCATGATTACCGCAGCCTTGACTGCCATTCCCATCTCCAAAAAGTTTCCCAAGCCAAAGGCATCTACGACTGGGTCCGACACAGCTATCTGATCAGCTCTACATGTTATCCGGGGATCTCAGAGCCAATTGTCGCATTACAAAAAGTCTCACCATCGTCCTTCAAGAAAAGATATGTTTTTGGAATAGTTGTGCTTGCACTGGATGTTCCAAACAATTTTGAAAGAGGAAAAAGAGCTGGACCTTGAAACCTCTGCTTTTGATCGTAACATGATCCAAGTATCGAGTAATCTATTCCACAAATATTCAATTCTGTTACATGATGTAATAGATTCACTCTGCTAAGACGATCCTTCTACTCGGATTAATCTCAGCCCACGATGGAAATGTTGACTGCGCTTTATCGAAAGGCTAGCTGAACCCAATTTCTCCCTGCGAAGGTTTTTTTGTAGAGTTGAAAGGTGCTTTATCAATATAGAGTAATAATAATATTCCATAAAAATGATTGTGTGTAGTTTTGAAATATTGAAATCTGTTGAAAAAGCGGGGGCGAGGGGTTGAATGTGGCACGGACCATGAAGTCATTCTGGGCCGTGTGTGTAGTATCACGTGAAACAGAAATCGCCGAAACGTGATCATGCGTGTCAGAAATCCAATTAGTTATAAGATGTGCAGCGATGAAAAGTCCCCAAAAGTTGTAGACATCGGGAGAGCAATGTGATGGGTAGAACTAACACCAGCTATTGAGAGTATCACTAAGTCGGCAATACATTCGTTGGCTGGATTATCTTCAAATCGTGAGATCCCGAGTTGACAAGCTGAAACCCCCAGGTTTCTATGCGTGCAAGCTACACACTTGTAAAGATGTCAACTCGAACGAAAACTGTATGTGTGATTGGTGAGTGCACCTATTATCCGAGGGTTTCATGGCTAACATTCATGGATTAGGCGCTGGTCCCTCGGGGCTCGTAGCAGCCAAAACACTCACTCACGATCATCCAAAAGGCACCTTTGACGTAACGGTCTTTGAGCAGTCACAGAGAATAGGTGGATTATGGCCTACATCTCGTGATGACAATGGTCTATTGAATCCAGATATGTGTACGAACCAAAGTCGTCATACAGTCAGCTTTAGTGACTTAGCATGGTCTACTCCATCGCCTGCTTTCCCGAAAGCATGGCAGGTTGGGAAGTACCTCGAAGACTATATCAAAATGTATCCTGGATATTTGATCAAGACGGGTGTCAAAGTAACCAAGGTTGAACCACCACCCAACTGGCAAACTGCTTCAGCTCCGTCAGGGAAATGGAATGTGCATGTTCAAGATACTGAGTCTACCGAATCCCTACAGGTTCACGAATTCGACCAAGTGATTGTGGCCACTGGTTTCTTTGGAAAGCCTAAGATACCTGATAATCTTGCAAATTTTCCAGCTCCAGTCTGGCACAGTTCCAAACTTCGTGATGTCAACAGTGCGTTGACCGACAATGGAAGACTCTCTTCACCTAAGGGCAAGAACATTGTGATTGTTGGAGGACAAATGTCTGGCATTGAAACTGCTGCAGCAGTGGCTTTGCAGGTATCCTCTTCCGTGAACTCAACACAACGCCCGATTCCAAATGCAAAAGAATACAAGATCTACAATGTGATTCAACAGCCATTTTGGGCGATGACTCTGACATTACCAAATAACCCGAACATTGATGGTGTAAACCCCGAGGCTGAAAAGGTAACTAACAGATACCTAATAATTGAAAATCATTTCTGCTAACGTCTGCTCCAGATACCAAATCCAGCACCAACATTTTTACCCCTCGATCTGGTCATGTACAATCTTGGATGGAAACCTTCTGGGCCCCTCAAAAACTCATCTGGTCATATATCACCAGAGATGGCAAATATAACTAACGAATTCTTAAGCAAGTATCTGGGAACCGACCAGAGCGGAGTAGGTACAGATCATCTAGCGATAGTAGGGGATGTTCGCTCTGCACCACCACTACTTACAGTTAGCGACAATTACGTTGAGTTTGTCCGATCCGGAGATATAAAAACAATCCGAGGAAAGGTCATCGGTGCAGCACTCAATCAATCGAATTCAATCACTATCGAAGAGAACGGAACTCAACAGGTAATTAATGATGTTGCAGCGGTAATTTTGGCAACTGGTTTTGATGCATCTCCATCACTCGATTTTCTGCCCAAAGAAATCCTCCAAGATCTCTCGTTTGATAAATCAAGCAGCAAATTTCCACTAGCCCTGAATGTGCACTCTACAGTCAATGCAAAGATTTCCTCTCTCGGCTTTGTGGGGTTTTACCGAAGTCCCTACTGGGGCGTCATGGAAATGCAAGCTCGATTCTTAGGAAAACTCTGGTCAGGCGATGCACATGCACAGAAAGCCTTAGAACTAGACAATACCCTCGATGAACTTCTTCGGCTACGCACTGATCCTCTAATCGCTCAATTCCCAATGGGTGATTATGCATATCTAATGGAATCATTTGCCTCAGCCGTCGGGATCAAGCGGCAAGAATCCACAGACGACCCAGAAGCACGTACAGGAATCGTGCTTCCATCTCGTTATGTTTATTCGCACGCAAGCTCTTCTCAGAAAGAACAAGCAGCACTCGCTCTCTCTGCTGTCTCTTCCACGTTCAATTCCTCCACACGCGGAACCTTTGTCTCCAAGGCTATATTCCGTTCACTCCAAGGAACATGGAGACTTTCCCGCTCTCTAAAAAGTTCTCTCTCCACCTTCCCCTCCGGGACCTTTACCGGGACCGCAAAATTTCTCCCTCGCTTCCCCACCGCCCCATCTTTCGATTCAGAATACTTGTATATCGAAGAAGGAGACTTCGTAACGGATACAGGGATGACATTCAAAGCTAGTAGAAGATACGTGTATCGATATAGAGAGGATACCGATACGCTTAGTCTTTGGTTTGTCAAGACTGATGATAATCTGGGAGTGGATTACTTGTTTCACGAGATGGAGATCCTAATTCCTGAAGTTCAAGATAAGACGAATGGACAGGGAAAGATTATGGGATGGAGAGCAAAGTCAAGTCATCTTTGTATTGCTGATACTTATGATGTGGAATATGAGTTTAGATTCAAAGGCGTCAACGTAGAGGAGTGGAAACAGGAATACAGTGTCAAAGGGCCAAATAAGGATTACAGGATCAAAAATGAGTACAGGCGGTAGATTCAGATGATTGTAGAGGTACTGTGGATGATTGTGGAGATTCTATAGGCAAATTAAAATGTAGACGATCACAACGTCCTCGAAGTTTTTGAATTCAGTGCGTGCAAATCTTGCGTCGCCATCGCCACAAATCTCCAACTTATTCCTTTTTCCAGTACCGCCATAATACACTTGTGGTTCAATGTAGGGTACATAGGTAGGTTCATCTACATATTGAGTCATATTCTGACTGTTGCTGGGAGGCTATCGACTATTCATAAAATCAGCGGTTACCGGCAACAAACAATTTTCACCATCATCTTTTGTAGTTCATCAAACTAGTGTCATTAGTGAAAGTAAAAACCGACCGCGTCAAAAGAGACCCAATTGCAACTTGACATGTTGTTTGGTTGCCTCTTCTAACTTCTAGCTCTCAACTAATTGTGATGCGGTATCTGATGGCCAGACTATGTTGCCATCACATGTACTATTTTCCAATATTCTAGGTGGGATTGAAAACTCTGCTCTTTCTTCGAAAATTCCACAGCGACATCGTGTGAAATCAAATTGGACATCGCGACATCTCTGATAAGAACGATCCATTTTTCTCGCACGCAGGTCTCAAACAACTCATACACCTGGGACATGTGCACAGGGACGAAATTTCCATAGCAACTATGCTACCCTACTATCAGCATCAATGGGAAGGTGCTTTCGAAATTTATGGTACAGATCCATTCTCAATGCTACTCGCGCCATCGATGACATCTTTGAAGATGGCGATTCGCATGTCACCCATCCAAAAATCTGCCGAAAATCATATCCTTCTCCAACAACATGGGCATCAAGCTTTATCTCGCCAAGGCCCCATCATATTGCATCCGCAACGTATTCTTTCGGATGCAAAAACTTACAAAGTCACATGCAAATGTATCGTTTCCACCAACTGTTATTGCTCCCACATCACGGGCTCCTTGTTCGGGCCGGTAAAACCAAGGTCGAAGATACAGTGTGGAGATAAAAGGAGAACTATATGCCGTGCATGCGTCCATGGAGATTTACCGGGCAGCGTCTGGAACCTGATTGTGTGTGCAAATACGATCGGCATATGTTGTGTTTGTAAGCTGGGCAAACATACTCGTGTTGGTGATCATGCAGGGTTCCCCAGCTTCCAATTTGGTTCAAGCATATCGGTGATGAAGACGGTCTTGGTAAACTGGTGGTGCTATAGGCTAATTTGCCAGCGCGTATCATTCTTTGTCGTTGGGAAATGTTTGTACCACGGGACTTTCTTTTCTTCATTTCACGTATATGATTCTTCCTGATTGACTGGAGAGTTCGAATCAATTCCATATCAAAGTTTTGATATCATGTTACTATCCGGAGAAGGGAAGCAGTCTTTCCACCGGGAAATACAATAGGATCAACACAAGGGGGCCAAGCTGACTGATACTTCATTCTTCGGATGTTTCCAGGAGATTGACCGGATCAGTGACTCTATGTGGCAAGTCCTGTACCTCGATCTAATCTTTTCTTTTATCTAAAGTTCTTGATACATAAATGCATGGCTCAACAGCACTAGCAATATCTCCGACGCTTTTATCTCTTGTAGATACATACAGTCTGCATGCATATGTGCATATTTTGATAAACCTCAAACTCCAACTGCTTATTTCGTTCCCGCCTTTATCATCTACGTTCGTAACAGTTCGTCATTGCTCCTCGAAACATTCTCCGTGTTCCCGTCTGAGGCTGTAAAAATGCAGGTGTCCGATTGGAATACTTCCATGGAGTATTATATCAGCCCAATTTCTACCAGGGTGTCAGACGACGCCAACTCCCGGATTGCTTGTTGATGAATTCAGCCCATGTGCCATGTTTATTAATTAATGCTTTATATCACTTAATATATTCACTGACTTCGCTGTGTTCACTGGGACAACTCTCTCCGGTTCTACGATTCTACGTACCCCGCATGGTGAGTTTAAATTTACAATACCTGCCCAAGTTCGACACAGTTTCTTCGAAGATCCTTCAACATACCACAATACACAAGACTGCAACACGATATCAAAAATGTCGAGACTATTCAATTCCGTACTCCTTACTTCTCTCCTCCTCTCCGTCGTTCATGCGGCTGCAGTAATTACTGGCGCAGGAGGCTTTCTAAGTAAATGCGATGCATCTACCTTCCAATTTTTCGACGACATCGAATTAGGTCCTGCTCCTCAATTTACCTTTAAAGTAACACCTGTCCTTTCTGGCCTCTGTCCTGATTCTTCGGGTAAAATGTCGAATTCTACTTTGAATTTGAATACATGTCTTGGAAACAGTGACGCGCACCTTGTCGTAAGTCCTCCACTCCTCATGTTATTTAGATTATCATACTGATATCGAGAAAATAGTGGCAGAGAAAGTATGCAACCTCACAACTCCAACCCTTTCCAGCTTGTTCTAACATATCAACTACGTAGTGGCATGTTCCAAAACTCCTGCGGCTGCTCACTCCAAATACCAAACCTCTGCTGTGGTTGCGGCAAAGCAAACGGCGGCACCGTTCCAAGCGGTGTCTGCGTTGATCTGAGTATGTTCCGTCCTGCTTCTCTTCTAACATCTTATATCTTTTTTCTAATACATATAACAGATAATGGAATCGCAACTTCCGGTGGAAAACTGAACTGCGATAACCTTCCCGGAAATTAAGAACTCAAAGATCAAATCACCCAGCTGAAAAAAAAAAATTGTTCATGGAGGAATAGCATAGTGTTGCGTCTAAGTATGGGGTTATGACAATGGATGATTTAGGTTTCCTGGTATGGGGTTTCGGCGTGGAAAGGGGTGGGGATGTTGGAATGGGAAATTCTAGTACACACATATTTTGCAACGCACAATTTACAACTGAATAGAATGGATCCAGTGCGCGCATTTGCAGTTGTGATTTCGAGTCTCTCATTTCAAACTAGGTGCCTACCAATTGTTACCTAGTTGTTTACTCCTGCTACTTGATGAAGTCGATATGATTAGTTAGTACTGAATTCTATACATGCATCATTGTCTAATATATTGGAACAGTAGAAGGCTAGTTGAGGCTTTTGAGAAGATATAGATTCACTTTGTTGAAGCTTATTGCTCATAAACAATGGGGGCGATTCAGTACGGATTGGCTTGGAGACTCGGGCTATAGCTATGCGGGGTAAGAGTGCTATGCCATGATGATGTCATGAAGAATTGAATTATCGGTCGGCGTCGATGCGGGATGTAATTTTAGATCTTTCATAAGACAACATGTTTACATCCTCGGTAGTAGTGTGTTAAACAAACACTGGGAGGCCACATGTGCTGTGCCCTCACGGAGACTGGATAGAACAAAACTCGATTCTGAGTAAACTGTATAATGTTATAATGCTCAAAGAGCTGGTATATTCAATTAGTCTAAGGATATATACATAAGTTCATGTATATGAAACACTCTCCCTCTTTACTCTTTTGCCACTTTAAAATCCCCTTCCTGGTCTTCTCGCCGCTGGTCTTCTTACAGCTCCCTTTGTGGCGACTTTCTTAACTACCGGTCCGCTTCCATCTGTGATCGCCATCGGTTTTCTCGCCAATTTGTTATTCTCTGCCTCAACTCTTTTTTCTTCTCTTAACTTATCCTCGGCCATCTTCACCTCGATCTCCATCTTTCTATTGAACTCCGTTTCAGTGACCCTCTTCTCCCTCGCACTATAACCCTTCTCTTTCACACTAAAGAAAACGCCACCTAAATCTGCTAGCCAATGTGGATCGACCTTCGTAACAGTAGACATATATTCTTTTGATGTAAGAATCAATTCATGATAAACAACATAATCAGGCAGATCTCCATGTCCGTAAAGTGCGGATGTAGGATGTAATTGTACTGTTACCGAAGTGCGCAAATTAACGTATTCGCCTATTCCCTTAACCTTGGCAGCCTGGTGGTAATAACCCGAACAGATACATTCGCGTATAATGTCCCAATCGGCGCCGCATGAAATCATATTCATACGTTGCATTTTCATAATATCCAACAATTGATCTCTGATCTCTTTAGCCCGGCGAAGAGATTTCGGATGGAGAAAATGACGGGTACACCAAGCATCCGAATGGCCATTGGACTTCCATTGTAAGTAGACGTTCAAGTAAGTCAAATGATCTGATTCTGGAACAAAGAACTTTTCGCGTGCGCTATCAGACTCTTCCTGGCGTTCCTTTGGACGATAGAAAACGCTAGGGACTGAGAGCATGGAAACTATTGTAAGCATTTCTTCAGTACAGCCGTATTTTTCAGACGTGATGAGTAACTTGGCGAGAGGGGGGTCCATAGGAAAGGCCGTCATTTTCCTCCCTATGTCCGTCAATTCCCCAATATTGTCAAGTGCCCCGAGTGCCCAAAGATCAAATAATGAAGTGGTGATAGTGTCTTGGGGTGGAGGGTCCATGAAATCAAAGTCAAGCAAGTCTTTCACCCCTAAAGACTTCAATAATAGAACAGTATTGCTGAGATTTGTGCGTTGAATTTCAGGAATCGTTTGAATGTAAAGCTCATCCTTGAAAGCGGCTTCAGTGAAGAGATGGAAAGCTTTTCCTGGACCAGTACGCCCAGCACGACCAGCACGCTGAGATGCATTCGCTTGTGAAATTGGCGTGATTTGTAAAGTATCCATTCCCATACGCGGGTTGTACACCTTTAATTTCGAGTATCCAGCATCCACAACATACATGATGCCATCGACAGTCAAACTAGTCTCTGCGATATTGGTAGCTACGATGACTTTTCTGACACCAGGCGCAGCTCTGTCGAAGATCTTGGCTTGTAAATCCGCAGGCATTTGACTGTAAATTGGTAGGATGCTAAGCTTTGGTGGATCATTGAGAGCATTGAGGCGTTCCTGGATAAGCTCACAAGTGCACTCAATATCTTCTTGTCCAGTCATAAACACCAAAATATCACCTGCGCCTTGAGATACATGTATAGCCAATACTTGCTGAACTGCCTGATCGACATAGTCTTCAACGGGTGAGCGATGATACATAATATCGACTGGAAAGGTACGTCCGGGAATGAAAAACTCCGGGGCTCCACCATAGAAATCAGAGAATCGTTTCGAGTTCATCGTTGCAGATGTGACTATTAGCTTGACATCTCTACGACGTGCAAGAACCTTTTTCATCAAACCCATGAGAACGTCCGTATTGAGTGCCCGCTCGTGAGCTTCATCCATGATGATGCAGGAATAACGATCAAGATCTGGCTCATTTAAAGATTCTCTCAATAGGACACCATCTGTCATATACTTTATTACTGTTTCCTTGCTCGTACAATCCTCGAATCGAATAGCGTAACCAACAGTCCCCCCCAGTGGACATTCCATCTCCTCGCTGACACGCTTCGCTACAGACATAGCTGCTACTCTTCGAGGTTGCGTACATCCTATCAGACCCGTTTTTCCATAACCTTCTTCGTAAAGAAATTGGGTGAGTTGGGTCGTTTTACCGGATCCAGTCTCGCCAACACAAATTACTACCTGATTATCTCGAATGACCCTTAGCAAATCCTCTCGTACGGCAAATGCGGGAAGATATTCTCTCTGCTCCCTCAAAGATTTGCTTTGACTGAAGTTGCTAGCGCCGTCGTTCTTCTTCATATGCTGGGCAAATTTACTGGACCCCTGTGTTTCCTCGCCCATCATTGGAGCTGCACTGTCGCCTTCCTCTTCTTTGATACCCATGAGATTTCCAAGCGCCGTACCAGCCATATTCGTTGCTTCTTGGGCCTGCTTTTGCCTCTCTTTCTGCTGTCGTCTCTCCTTCACCACTTTACTTCCCTTGCGACTAAAAACTGCCATGTCGCTCTGGAAATCACGTACAGCCGGCACAGGCTCCAATTGCTTCGAGAAAACAGTTCTTCCATCTAAGAATGGAGGTTTGAGATCATGTACAAGTAAATGCACTCTGGTGGCTTCCTCGTCATCCTCAAAGTCATCCTCAAAGCGTCTACGTTGTGCAACACCAGAGGCGAGCAATCGACCCGTCTCCCATGCATCGACATCTCTCTCTTTTTGAGCTGCGCGCGCGCTTTGGCGCTTCACAATCTTCTTCTCGATCAAAGGTGCTTCTCGTTGGGAATCCGCCCAAGGGTTGTCGTAAGAGCCGAATGGGTTGTGCGATTCATCTCCATCATCTGCGTACCAATCTCTATCTAGAGCTTTCGAGTCCTCTTCATCAACAAATGGCTCCGGTTTGATGTCAGCAAATGGCTTTGGCTTCGGCTTGGGATCCAGCTTGCGTCGCTTCGGCCGCGCTCCTTCGTATTCGTGGTCTTCCATTTTAGGTGGATGAATGTAATGGCAAATGATTGTTGGATCAAATTTCGGTGTAACAGGGAAGTAAACAAATAAGTGATAACAGAAATGATAAGTGGTTATCTTCACGTGATATATGAAGCTAGCAAATACACTGACGTTCTTCAATGGGCCGGTTGCCAATCAAACAGCCTTCAAACTTTTCCATGGGCTTTGTATCTTTATTTTGGATTTGGGAGCCATAGAGTAGTCTTGCAGCTGGAGGAAAACTTGAACGTTGAGGTTGAATACACTCGTGTACTCTCAATGAGTATTATGAGAAGGGCCTATGACGCTAGTGGGTTCAAGCGGCCGCAACAATCAAGATAACGCTAAGATAAAAAATAAAAAAGTTGATCAAATGGAACAATTTATTTTTTATATCCCCGCTCCAGTCAATTTGTGAGCTTTTTTGCCATTCCGATATAATATCATAACATCATGTCTATGATCACAGCAACCGCATGGGTGCCTCGGGGCTTTGCAGCACCGTTCCCAACAAAATATAACTTTGATGAAGAAGAATTTCAGCGAATTGCGGATCTTGCGAAGTTACAATTGGATGATGCGAACGATGATTTGGAAGAAGCGCAAAATGAAGCAGATAATGGCGCAGATCCAGATGCTATGGTAGATGATGAAGGTTCAGATGGCGAAGAAGCTCCTAAAGGAGTGAAATCAACAGCGTTCGTCTAGTGCTCACAATTCACGTTACTTCGCTGACTTTTACACAGTGATGAGGATGACGATTTGAAAGAATACGATCTGGATCATTACGATGATGAGGTCGAAGAAGACAAGAGTGGTGGTGAGGGGATGGCTATGTTTGGAAATGTCAAATCACTTGCATATCACGAATCGAATGAGGAAGATCCATATATCACAATGGCAGGAAATGCAGAGGATGAGGATGAGGACAGGGAAGAACTTCAAATATTGGCAACAGATAATATGCTGCTGGCGGCAAAGATAGAGGATGAAATCGCACATCTTGAAGTATATGTTTACGAAGATGGAGCTGATAACCTTTACGTACATCACGATATTATGCTACCGGCAATACCTCTATGTGTGGAATGGCTCGATTTGCCTGTTGGGAAGCCAAGTGTGGACAAGGACTCAAGGGCAAATTTCGTTGCTGTTGGAACCTTCGACCCGGATATTGAGATTTGGGATTTAGATACAGTCGATTGCATGTATCCTAATGCTATTCTGGGGCAGGCTGGACAAAACAAAGGTGGAGATGAAGGGGCTAAGAAAAAGAAGAAGAACAAGAAGTCGAAGAAGGCCAATGACGAATTTCACGTGGATGCAGTTCTTTCATTAGCTGCCAATAGACATCACCGAAACTTATTGGCATCCTCATCTGCGGATAAGACAGTCAAACTCTGGGATTTACACACCACCACATGTGCCAAGTCATACACACATCACACAGACAAAGTATGTTCGTTAGCATGGCATCCAAAGGAATCTACTGTTCTTCTGAGCGGTAGTTATGATAGAACAGTGGTGGCTGCAGATATGAGAGCGCCAGATGCAAAAGCACCTCGATGGGGAGTCGAAAGTGACGTCGAAAATGTCCGATGGGATCCTCACGACTCAAACTACTTCTACGTCTCCACGGAGAGTGGTGTCATTCACTTCCACGATATCCGAAAAGCTCCAGCAAACCCTAGTGCCACTAAGCCAGTATGGATGCTCCAAGCACATGACGATTCCGTTTCATCCTTCGATATAAACCCTACCATTCCAGGATTCTTGGCTACTGGATCAGGAGATAAGCAAGTCAAACTCTGGAACATACAGCCCACCGGACCTACAATGGTTGTATCACGAGACTTGGATGTTGGAAAGGTTTTCTCAACCACCTTTGCACCAGATGAAGAAGTCAGTTTCCGACTCGCGGTAGCAGGTAGCAAAGGACTCGTGCAAGTCTGGGATTGCAGTACCAACCCTGGTGTACGACGTGCATTTGCGGATAGAGTGGCACCCGTTGAAGGAGAAATTAAGGAAAGATTAGTGGGCGTACAAAATGATAGCGAGTCGGAAGATGATGATGAAGAGCTTTCAGAGGCCGAGGGAGGTGAAGTTGATTCTATGGATGAAGACGATTAATTAAGCACATGATGTCTTTTTTATTCAGACGTAAAACCAAAATTCAAATACCAAATTCAAAATAATAATCACTTTCGGCAATCTTTTCATATATATGAAGTTGCAATCTATTTGACTCGGCAATGCAGATCCCTCCGCTCCCCCATGGTTCATCCGGAATTTTACACATGAATGTTAATTTGGGATGAAGATCCAAGTACTTTCGGATTTGGACACTTGGCTGGGAAAGAGACGAACCGCAATTTCCAGGATGTTTTCATGACATATGCCTTGTCGGACTTGTCTTGCATTCATCTCATCTCATCTCATTTTACTTCATCAATGTAAGGCGAGGAGAGTGAAAACCAGGGAATATTAATAATAAATTTAGATAGAGCATGATTTTGGGGTGGCATTTTTACATTTTTTTTATAGCTTGCTTGCTGGGGATTTGGGTTGAGGGTGGTGGGTGTAAGGGAATGAATTGGAATGAAGGGGGCTTCTGTGTGTGTTTTTATGCTGTGGAGAGGAGAGGAAATGGAGATGGGGAGTGATAGAGAAGTGCAGAGGAGAACGAATGGTGGAATGGGAGAATTTCTAGGTAGGTACTTAGGGGTTCATGATGGATTGCATGATGGGTAATTCATGGATGAGGGAGATAGATGTGCATGATGAAATGATAATGGATGGATGGACAGGATAGGGTATCGTATATGAAATGAACGAATACAGCTCGCACAACATATGCGGTACGCAATGGTCAGACCTGGATAGGTAGGTAGGTAGGTAGGTAGGTAGGTAGGTATGGACAGCATACGGTCAAGTCAGTAATAAGTAAGTTGTACGTAAGATGCAAACCCGAAGCAACACAGGGCACACCATACCGTAAGTAAGAAAGAAACCTCTCATCATCCAGATAGATAACATCGGACTAATGCAGCCGCGCGCGCATTTTCACGTAACGGGAGGGTTTGTACGTGTGTGTAGTTTGTTGGATATACTAACTAGTATGAGATGAGATGAGACGATATGAAGTGAAGTGAAGTAAAGTGAAGTAAAGCAAAGTGTGATATTCGGATCCGGAGTCAGATTCAAGTGGGAAGGTAGAGGAGAGACAGATGGAGGAGGTGTTGGAGTGCTCGAAACGGTTTTAGAATGGGATGGGGGGTGGAGATCGAGAATGGGATGAACCACCGGAGGTGAGCAATGATTTGAGTTTTGAGTTTCTTGAAATGTTGGCGCAGAGAAAAGAAAGAAAGAAATAGCGAGACTAAACCAAACGCAAGCGATACGTACGCGTTGCGTCAAGAGCGTTTAAAAGTGTCAAGAATTTATTTATGGTTTTTTTTTCCTTCTTCTTCTTGTTATATGTGTGTATGTATGTGTACGTAACTTGAGAGAGAGAGAGAGAGGATAGTTAGGTGAGTAGTTAGGTGGTGAAAAGGGGGGTGGACTACCTACCCGCGTATCTAGTCTGTATGAGACTACGAGTGAACTCTATGTATCAGTGAAGGAAGTGCGTATCGTGTGGGATAAGAGAAATAATCGAGCATCGATGGGTTCTAGATGTGAAGAGATGATGTTTTTCCCGACGATCGGATCTACAAGAGACGAAAACGAAAAAAGAAAAGAAAAATGGAATTCTGGAGTCGCTTTGCTAGCTGGGAGGCATGACGGAGTAGAGAGTTGATTGTTTAGGGTGTGCGTGGAGATGGGATCCGGTGTGTAGTACCTATGGCACGGTACAGTACAGTACAGTCAGGATATGCAATGGAGTGATGATATATACAGGCTGGATGGAGTTATACAGACTAGATGAATGAATGAATGAACAGCGTTATTATAATTAACAAGACTTTTACTTAGTAATTGGTAAACGGGTAACTCAGTGTAACAAATGTGAATGACGAGGCTTTGCATGTCTTGTCTATCTATTTGCGTCTAGATTTGTCGTGGTGTTAGACTAGAAGATAGCATAGGTTGGAGGATTCTGTTTGAGTTTGGCCGCTGTAGTCATCATCATGTGCGAAAGGGCACCGACCGGCAGTCCTTGTTAGTTATCGTAGTATCAGATTCTAGTCTCGAGTCTAGACAATTGAATCCTTTTCGCCTCTTCCTCCAGTCCAGCGCGCGATTCCTTCTGGCGTGAAGAGGCTTGTATTCCGGACACGAATGTTGCAGTTGGTTAGTGTGGTGTAGTGTGTTGATTATTGATTTGTTTGTTGGATGAGCTGGATACTAGACAGGTAAGGTAGGGAATGCAAATAATGCTGTGTGCCGCTCAGGTCTGGAGCAGAGTGGTAGACGGCAAGATGAAGGATGATTGATTTTAGCTGTTAACACAAGATGGGAAGTTGAATGAAGATGTTTGTTGGCTGTACTCTGTATCCCCCTCTCATACCTGCCTCATTCTCATTGTTATCACTGCCACATCTACATCTACATCCACTCCCACTCTACAATGCAGCTGTAGCCCCAAAGCTATTTATTGTTCATTGCTCATGGCTCATTGCTCATGGCTTCCATCCCTTTCACAAGTCCATCCCTAGGTATCTCCATCTGCATCTCCATCTGCATCTCCATCTGCATCTGCATCTCCATCTCCAATTCATAACTCACACAACTCAGCACAACTCAACACAGCTCGCACAACTCGCACAACTACCCAACCGACGCACGTTCATACATCGTACAAGCTCCCTTAACCCACATTTCCGTTCCGCATTGCTTTGACCATGTCATATTATCCCATGCCATGCCATGATCCATCCCATGCTCGCCATACTCATGCTAATGCTTCAACACCTAGACATGCCAAATGACTGGTAGTCAGACAACCCATTCTCCACGAGGGATCGTGTACCTGAAACGTTAAAACATCAGATGGTTGAAACGGACAAATGATAGCTGACATGTTCCCTGTCAATATGGCAAGCGTGGCCCACTTGAAGCTACACAATAAACTGCGCGAGCTGCGCGGGCTGCGCTACGCCCTCTTGACCAGGGCGTTTACAAGACGGGAGTTTGTGTGATCTTGGTTTGTGATCTGGATTTGGGAAAAACGCCTAGCTTTCGTCTTTTGCGAATCAATTGGATGGACTGCCGGTACCTAGTTCAACAATTGGAATCATCTGGAGTGCGTGAGTGTCTTTCGTGCCAAATCCAAACGAAAAATGCAATCCGTCGAGAGAAGTTGCATGCCATTATCTTACCAACCCAGCACCAATGTGCATTACTCGTGATTTTAGCGCTCAGATAGTAGTGATGTCGGGGGATTTTCCTGATGAAGGAGTTCACTGTTGATCAGAAGGAGAACTCCAGCTCCGGGAAACTTTCCAACAGACTTTGCTTTGCTTTGCTTCACTTCACATCGCCATCTCATTGGGCGAATGATTCCTTTTTGCCCTCGGGGAAATACCTCAGCACCCATTGTACCCTTCTGTATGGCGTTTTCTCCATTTCTGGGTTGTTTCCTTTTTCCCATTATCGTCCAATCAGTCGCAATCAATGCCCGGTGAAAGCTTGGGCATCTCTGTAGACAAGGGGAACATTCCCTCTTAGGGCCTTTGGACTATGCTATAGTCGGGTTAAATCGTCTGCATGCAAAAATTCATCCATCTCCCCCCCTTAGCAGCAAGCAAGCATGCATGTTGGTTCTTTTGTGTCCCAGTCGTAATCCTGGTGACAAAAAAAGAAAAAAGAGGAATCCTGGTGAATGTGAAGCCGTCCATTCCAAAAGTTAAGTAAATGCTTGTTTGTTTGTATCTCTTGGTCTCGGTCGAAAAAAAGAGCAAAAGGAAAGAATTAGCTGACACTCATTTGCCTTTTACCCTTTACCCTTTACCCTTTACCCTTTTTACCCTTTACCTTTCCCATTTGACAACTCCCGTTTACCCAAAGTGGCCTTGTCATCTCTGGAATCCTTCCTTTCCTCCTACCTTCCCTTCTCTTCCCTTCTTTTGCCCAACACCTCTTAACCACCAAATTCATCGCAGGATCGATTAGATATCTTTCGATTTTTTATTAGAAAAAAGCGTCTTGCGGAAGTATACGTTCCTTCAAAGTTTGCCTTGAGAGCTGCATCTACAGATTGTTCGACACGTTCATTATCGACAAACCAGAAAGTCACACATCCCACGATCCCTCCCTTTCGAGCAACTTCGATCATTTGATGCGCTCAGAAATATAGAATTGGCTTTCTCAACTTCCAACATTCATTCTTGGATCCCACGGAAATACTGGGAAGACGTGTCCATCAGATACACATTCACTGCTTCTTTGCTATCACGCATCATCACCACAGATCAGAGTGATCAGTACATGTACAGATATTCACTTCAATATATCAACCCAGAATCAACCGTACCTGCCCTCAAGGAGTCACTTATTATTCCATATCGGCCCGCCTCGATCTTAGATTTGCGTCACAGAGTCATTCCTTCAAAATCCAGGTCATTCTTACAAAAGAGAACGTAGTCGTGCGACATACAGCACTGAAGCTTCTTTACTCTGAAAGCTTCAAAAAGTATTTCCTGTCCAACCAGAAATATTCCAGAAGCTCACCTGCAGGACACATCTGATCAATTACCAATCCTGTTCGATCAACCTCCTGCACTGATAAAGATTACCCGTCGGAAGATCTAATCCGGAATATCTTACCGGGGATCATATATACCCCCACCATATCACCTCCAGAAAGTAGTTGATCTTACCCGGGAGACAGATTCCGAATCTTCCATATCAGCAAATATGTCTCTCGCACGCGCATTTACAACTAGGAGGGCCAAGAAGCAGCTCGAAGTCGCCGCTCCCTCACCGACTGCCCAACGACCTATAACTCCAAAGTTCGCCCATGGTACTATTAAGCGTGCACAGATTTCGGCCCCAACTGAACTTCTCTCTACTACCAATATGTTGTCATACAATGCACCGGATCTCTACCCAAAGGATGCCAGTAAACGAATCGCATCAAGCAGCACGGCATCAACTCATTCCGGAGAAGAGTCAGATGCCTCGCGAATGACTAGCTCGACAAGTCTAACTTCTGCCGATACACTGTCAATTGAATCTCGTTCGCCAATAACTCCAGCAGGGGATCATCTCTCGGCATTCAACTTTGGCAAAAAATCGATTGAGATCGCATCTGGTGATGAAGCTCCTGGGATTCCAAGTAGAGCTCCTTCACATACCAAGAAGAATCACGAAATCATGTCTCGCAAAAACTCTGTTGCAAGATTGGCGTCACCAAAGAGCGCTACCACTGTTCGATCAACAATGCATATGTTCTCACCAAACGTCCAGGAAGCTGTTGCACCTGAACCACATCCTTTCGGTAAAGAACTTGCTCAGGTCACTGAGATTGCCGAGGAATATGGCATCACCAAGGAAACTATGGCTGTTGTCGATGAGGAAGAACAAGAGTTGATATCGAGAGGATTATTCAAATTCCGAGCCGAAGACTACATGAGTGAAATACAAGGACTATTTATGAGCGCTTTCGGCGAAGTCAAACCCACCATAGGACCGGTATGGATCTAGAATGAATGAGGCAGGCTTCTCTTTATTCTATGGCTTGACGCTACTCTTAAAAAATTCGATGTACATATTTTACAACCACTCGTCACTTGACGAACTTTCTTTACGTTCCTTTCACGATTATTACACATAATCTTTACATTACGTTTCTTTCGACTGTCACGGAAAACCGGGAGGAGGAGGAGTTTATTACGGCCTGGAATTTTCTTTTTTTTTAAAGGGGACAGGATAGGAGGGAAAGATGTTCGATTGGTCGGTCGATATTCATGGATTGGCTATATCCCGGAGTTTTTCTTTTAGGGCAAACTCCGACACATTCACTTGGGCTTATTTTCATTGAATTTCCTTTATCTATCACACACACTCTTTTTAAGAATATCATAGGATATTAATGCGTTGATCTGGATAGGATTTGGAGGTACTGGGAAATGGTACTCGTGTATTTTGAAAGGGGAGAGACGAGCGAAAAATGATGGAGGATGCGGATGGGGTTAAACTGAACCTTTAATTGCTAGTTACTAAGTAAAGGACAGACCATACATAAAGACAGCAATGTTTATCAAGATACCTCGGATTCTGATTGATATACAATTTCATGCTTGTTTGTGAAAGTTGTATTCGGGCCTTGTGATTTGAATGAACGGAAAATTTGCATGTGCAGGACATGATGTTTGATGTTGATGATTCCACTCGATATAATACTTATTATCACTATAGGCATGGATGGAATCTACAAGTTTCAACCATCGTTATGATGATCATTTATTACTCGCTATGTATATATATATAGATAGATAGATGGTTTTATGAATGAATTTACTATATCGATTTTGTGTGTATATATAGATATCATATCACCAGTACGATACGGTACTTGGAATGCAATTGCCGATATCACATTATGGATTATGGATTATGGATTATGGATTATGGATTATGGATTATGGATTATGGATTATGGATTATGGATTATGGACAGAGGAATAATTGTTCCCATCGGAATATACCACGGAGTATGGGAAGTGATGCGAAATCGTATGGGTTGTCGCAGAGTGTAGTGTAGACATGTAATATGGGATGGATGATATTGATCATATCGATAATCTATCTCACACGCGGCATTGACGTTGATCCTGGAGATTGGAGATGAAGGTATTTTGGAGATTGATTTGGTGGGTTATTTATATCTCGGGTTATCTTTGGAGGTTTGGAGGGAGGGGTGGAGTGGTTACTTTGTTTATTAGGTAGGAAGGGAGGTACTTTTTGTGTTGTTCATTCGTTCATGTGATGAGTGATGATGTATGATGCGATGTGATGTGATGAGATGAGATGTGATGTGATGAGATCAGATAAAGTTCGGTCTTTTTGGGTTTTGGTTTTCTCGGGGTTCTTGTTTGTTTTGGGGTGTTGGGTGATGTGAGGTAGGTAGTAGTGATGTATCTACCTACCTACCTACCTACCTACCTACCTAGTGTATTCCAAACGCAACGCAGCTGGCAATGAGATCATGGAGATCATTGAGATGAGATGAGATGAGATGAGCTTAGTTCGGATGAGCGCACGAAAAGGAAAGGATGGAGAAGTTTTTAATACGTGAGACAGCGGGTGTTTTGGATGGGTAAACGAATGAGTCTGGATCGACGGCTTGAGATGGGCGAATCTCGGGTCGTGTTTGATGTGTAGTTTATACGAAGGAGGGTTCTGTTTGTCGACTTTTATGATGGATGGGGATTTGTGCTTGCGGATGGATGTGTAATGCCTACGTATCTAATATATTACTCGAAAGAAGAGGGAAAGAAATGGCTGATGGAGGATTGTGTATGGCAAAGTTGTGTAACTGGTGCGTTTTGTTGCATGTCTGGATTTGGCACATCCTCTCTTCTTCGTGCAACCTCTCAACTTCAGACATGCAACAAAATTCCTGGTCACGTGCATTTTATGATTCGGCGGTGCTATTGGATGTTTGATGCCAGCTTATGTAATTGATGAGAAGCTTAAGACTAGTCATTTTAGCGTGGAAAGCTTGAGCAAGCTAAGAAAAAAAAAATCTTGTGGTAGGAATTGCAAAAATAACATCACAACCACAAAACAAATAATGAACAACAACTTTACCCCGCAATGCTGAACATTGATGGTAACGCCTTGCATATTTGAATGAGATGAGAATGACGAGGATATGATTAAGAGAAAGATGCTATTGAAGCCAAAGGGAAAATGATGGAATGCTTAAGAGAGATTGATCACTTACACCTATGGACAAGATGTCGCGATAGACCATCCTCAATGGGTATCACTTCCATTATTAACAGAGCAGCTCAATCCACACGTCATCACAAAGCCAGCAAATAACGATCTCAAGACTCAAACAATGCACTCGACCAATATCCCAACCTTCCGTAAGTTCTCTTTCTCCTATTTCTCAACCAACCAAACTAGCATCACCACAACAAAAAAACTACAATGATGAGATCAATACCCTCAAAATTATCTTTAGGAAGAGCCGTATGAGGTTGACATCCCTAACAAAAACACTCACGCTGGTATCCGTGTGGCATCGTCATATGCAGCGGGTATTGGGGTCGGTGTGGGATCGTTGACGGTGCTTTGAGTGTGGGGTTCTGAAGTTTCTTTTTCCATTATGGAATTTTGTGGTGGTGGTTTGGGAGGGACACCTGAATTTTTGTAGAATTCAAGCTAACTTTTTGCTGGAAGAATAGAAAGATATGATGAGGGTTGAGGAAAAAGTCGAGGAGTTCGAGTTGCTGGCATATTCCATGGCAATGCCGATGGCAGAATTGGGATGCGCTGGGGAATGGATGTTCCTGCTGTTACAGCAGTGGTATGACGTCCTTGACTCAACGACACGAGCTGGTGCATCCTGTGACTGATCGGCAATAATTAGTTGACACGCCACCTTTGATTGCAAACTTAATTGGCTCAACAATGAAGTACAATTAGATAGGTCTGCTCATTGGGTGCCATCTGCCAGTGTTGATGGTAGCAAAGTTGTATATCCTTCATGTTGTGCCGTCTAAGTGGCCAAGTGGCTACTTAACCTGTAGACAAGTATAATGCCAGTCTTTCCTCAAGGATCTTTAGCTGCATTAGACGTAACTCTTCCATAGACATAATACTAAACTTATGAATTCATTCCATCATCCAGATCCATGCCATGCTATGTTCAATATCTTGTCTGATAGAAACGATCTCGATGAATGTCGATCCATAAATATCCAAACTTATGTTCCCAGACAACTTGGAGTATTCATATTTTCCATGCGAACATGAAGCGTGCAGGGAAGGGAATTGTGGGAGGTACCAATCCACAGCTGCTATATCCATATCCCTGTTCATATCATACACATCAACCACTGTAAAAATATATATATATATATGAAGAGGCAGCTATGATCTATCACACAAACATAATACACTTTATACATTAGTAAAGGGGAGGGAGTGAGAGCGTAGCCTTCTCAAATTTGACAGAAATGTACAAATACATATAAGTAAGATCTTATTTAGATAGGGATAGGGTTAAGTAATCATGTTATGTAAAATGTGATATTATTTGTGTAGTGTAAAATGTGTAGTGTGTTATTTCGATTGGTTTGGTTCACTCTGTGTTTAGTTATTGGGGTGTTGTATTTGAGTAGAGGGAAAAAGGAAGATGAAGAATGATGGATTGATAAAAAAAGATAGAGAAGTAGAGACAGAGGAGTAGAAGAGGTAGAGGCAGTTTTGAAAAGAAAGAAAAAAAAGGACAAGGAAAGGAAAAGGGAAAGGGAAAGGGAGAGGGAAAAAAAATTAGATCAAAACGTTGATTGATTGATATATATATATATATATACAATTGGTAATTTGTAAGAGGAAATATGGATAGATAAATGGTTTTAATATCTGATTGATGGTTTGTAATTGATATAGGTAGATGTGGTATCTTCAAGTTGATAGGTGTAGAGGTATATAGTATCTTTAAATTAATGGATAATATAGAATTATACATAATATATGATATACAATCTACACCTACATCTACATCTAGACACAAAATATACAACAAACCCCTCTACAAAAACTCCACTCCACTCCACCCCACCCATTCCACCACCCTCTCCCCATTCCAAATTACCATCTTTCAAAAACCCCCAAATATTACACACCTCAATCATGCACACACACTTTCTCCAGCCGATCCCATACCTCCCCCCCTTTTTTTTTTCCATCACCCGCGTGATTTGTACAAGCATCAGCTAGCGAGGTATTGAAAAACCCACATCTCCTTTGAGATCTATAGTTCGTTCTCAATTCCGATTCCCTGATCTAATATTCTACTGCTTCCTTATCGCCCCCCCCCCCCCCCCCCCCCCCCCCCTTATTATTTTCTCGCTAAGTATACTTCGTATCTGATACCTCACACTTCACACTTCACACTTCATACTTCATACCATCACAAGTCCACACTCCTAATCATTCATCTTCCCCCTTCCCCAATCCAACTTGCCTAAAGAATATTCCAGACAAATACCACGGTAGATATACGATCCACCACAAAGGAACCAATAGGGGAGGGAATAAAGTCTGAGAAGTAATATTCAACATTTTGACTTGTAAGACTTGTATTTATATAATCCTAACAATGCACAAGATTGCACATATGAAGTAGGTGAAAAAATGCAAAGGGAGATTCAACTTCGAGAATGAGATAGTGAATAAATCCACATACTGATTCAAGTTGCAGAAATCTAGGATTAGGAATGATATAAAATTGTGAACAGTTTCTCTTCATTTTTGTACTAGTGATCATTTCCTTCCCTATTCTCTGGTAAAGGTACTACTTTAGCCACTATATACTCTCCGCAGTTTATGGTATTTATTCATCTTCCATAGAGATTCCCCTTTACAAGACTAATTAGGACGCTTCTCCGATCAAGTGCATGATCATACTAGCACTACTTATTATGCTTATAGGCTCTTTCCCTTTTCTCAAATCTCTAGATTTCTCAATCCAATAAGCTCATCCTTACTCCTTCGAACGCTTAGGAAAAGTTATTTGCGCACTCTCAACCGCTAAGACCCGAAAAAAATCGCTTACTGAATACCAACGAATAAAAAGCAACACAAAAACGAAAGAAAATCGAACCATCAGTCACCCAAGGGTCAATCCAAAATAAACATGGGTATTAGAAGCCACAAGTATGTTCCCAATCCGCTATCTCCAGAGACGCCGTTATTTGATTCACCTAGCACCTAGCTCGCTTTTTCCAGTAATACAAAATGATGTGTCCAGAAAACAAGTCATAGATCGTGTGCTCTATATGCAATGAGTGCGCACAACTATGACTAGAAATTAAATTTTGTGAACGAAAATTGGTGTGAAGTATGTACAAATACAATGAAAATTGTATATATATGTGTTAGATTGTGAAAGGGGGGGCGCAGATGCAAGTCGAAATTGCTTCCACGATAGGTATGATCTTGAGAGATCAATCTACACTGTGTTGTATGAGTGGCCGTGAATCGTAAAAGTTCGCATTGGAAATGAGTTGTGATACTACTAATATAGAAGCATACACTCGAAAAACAAGTGATTATTCGAAAAGAGTCGAACACTTTGGACATGCAACTCGTTGCAATGTCACCGTATGCGGAGTTGACCTCTTATCCGTAATTTTGATCATTGGCGGAGTCTGCTCATCCTGATCATGTGCGAACTCTCCCTTAAATTCTTTAGAGTATATCTTTTGCTTCGACTTCCCATTCTTGTTCTTCTTATCTTTGGATTTTGTTCCGTTGCTTGCCTCCTCACTTTGAGGATACTCCTCATAATATCGCTTAAGGAGGGCGTCTTCTACCAAACACCCCGAGTGATACAGAGTTTGGCAATCTCCATTATCACAAATATGCTCATACTCGCGTTTATCGGGGTTGTAATGACCACTGCAAATACAATAGACGGGCAAGTCCTGGAGGAAAAAAAAATTAGTCAAATATATATGATGCAGAGAGATAAAACTTACTGAAAGTCTTTGAGTAGCTTGACAGAATGTCTGGCGCCAGTAAAACTTGCTAGGATCTGGGTCAGATACTGCATAGTCACCAAGGTCCTCAGAAAAGCGCTCAACATCTATCTTTCCTGCCAAGGTCAATACATCTACAACATCCAGATAATTGCTCGCAATGAGCTCCGAATTGCCGTGGTATTTCCTCCGCCCGGAAGTTGTGGATGTCTCGCCCGCAGCTTTGGCAGTTGCTGGTAATTCTTCCGGCCAATACATCCAGGCAACCTAAAGCCAATCAGTCCAAGGCCTTTTCTACAAGAAGGGAAAAAAATATATATATTTACCAAGGCGTAGACGTGTTGCGGATCTTTAGCTCTAACTTGTAATATTCTTGCTACCCAGAAGTCCCTTGGTTGTGTGCCTGTTTCTGTCTTGCCCTTCACGTAAACGAATTGATTGTTTTTATAAGTATCGCCTTGGACTGCTTTGAATTAGAAGAAATTCAATAGCTAATGGTTGAATTGCACTTACTAATAAAGTTGTTATACTTCCTCATGGCTGTCCACTCCGCGTTTGGCATAACAGTGTAATGGTAATTAAGTTCGTCCTCCGGCGCATTGAAGCCTTGAAATGGTGATATATGTTCCTCTGCCAATTCTCTCAGTTCCGCGTTTTGTTTCGATTCCTTTGCTTTTTTGCTCAAGTCCATATGCGGGATCTTAATCTCGAAGGATATCGCTTCTTGAACAACGGCAGGAGAAGACATAGAGCCCGGCTCTGAAGACTCTGTCTTCACTCGTTTATTCGAAGATGAACTCGAGCCATTCAAACCATGTTTTGGCGCCATGGTAAACAGCGGGGTAGAGCTGCGAGGAATAAATTCACGAGTGTCGTGTATCGTGTATCGTTGAAAGTCGCGTGCGCGGGGACGTGAAGTTGATGTGCAAGTTGACTGCGAAGCAGATTCGGAGGTTTGTAAGAAGTATTGAAGCAGAGGTAGACTACTGGCAGATGTTGTAATATTTATCCCAAGTAGATTTAAGTGCAAATGATTGACCGAGGAGGGTTTTCGGATTTTCGCTGTAGGCAGAGAGTTGGAGAGGATGCCGAAGCTTTCGAGAGAGAGAGATAGCTACTTTTCGAGGTGCTTTTGAATGAGTGGAGATTATACGTGATCAAGATCTTGCTCCTCCTTTGGCGAAATCGAGTCGAGGCAGAACATACACTGCGCAGGATTTGGGATACGAGTCAACAATGGCTGGTTATTGCGATGATTGCACGAAATGGGTGTGGTTGAAGAGCTTCAAAGTTCAATCAAAACAATTGACAATTCTCCCAACTGTCAAGTGTTTATCAAAGTGGAAAGCGTAAATAAAGCGTTGCACAACAATTAAAAACGCTCTGATCAACCCATTTTATTGCCCAGTCAAAATTTACGTTAGGTCTTATAGATCTCATTGGCCGATTTGCTACATTTCCTTTTTTAACTGGGCGTTCAATAATTCAGAGGGGGCTCGACGTAAACAGAGCAACGATACTCGTAGCTTTTGAAACATTATCGACCCCCTTATGTGTCTATCTCACACCAGAGCTACCAAGACCATATTCGTGGATCACCAGAAACTTTTCTCACAACGATCAACTATCTACTATGTAAGATGGATGTTGTCAATATCAGATACTTCCCTAGCTAGTTGAGTCACTTATTGACGGTGCGAACGATTCACCAGTTTGCTTCATGGTTCCTTAGATACGTATTGCAAGCCAAAACATATCATTGGCACACTTTCTTTCTTAAAAACATCAAATTTCGAAAAAACCAAATCGAAAAACTCAATCCAATCCCACAAGTCAATCATCACTCGGGTATCATTTTATCCTCCCAGAAGAATGTCAAAACTCCTCTCCCCAACTTCGAAAATTATTAATGAAGTCCCCTCAAATCTAACCGGCGAAGAATCCTGAAAATCGCAGGTCAAGATGGGCCAAGACCTATTCTGCCAATCTCAGGGAATACCCTCTCCTTCAACCGCTCATTTCTCAGTAGCATGCGTCTTCTTCTTGAACAGCTTATTCTTCAACTTATCAGCCAATCCCACCGGATGCTGTGTACCTGGCTTGGTCGTATTAACCACATTGCCCTCTCCACCTCGTCCAAAATGCACAACCTCGCCATCGGTGCTAGGCCTCAATGCAGCATCTGGAATGCTATCCATATCGCTCCGTTTGGTAGCTGGGAGGCCAGGTGAACCGATGTTTGCAGCCCCGCCACGACCGACGCTAAATGCTCCGTCGCCGTGATCTCCTGCTGGTCCTTGACGGACAATTTCGCCATCAACATATCTATTGCGCCCATTAGTTTCTTTGTCGAAAAATTCCGCCTTATATTGGAACGCGAATGCTGAAAAATCCGCAATGGAAGAAAGGTGTTGCATACTGAGTGGAATCGGCTCCAATGTTTCCAGCGCCTGCTATGACGTTAGGATTTCCCTTATTGAAGTTGTTCAAGCAATACATACCTCCGCGACCGTGACTAACTTCGGGCTCGGCCATTGTGATAAATCTTGAATTTATTCTTGCGATTATGCTCCTTTGAATATGAGAGTCTGCGCTCAGTAAATAAGTAAGTATTGTGCTATGCGATCAAAGAAATGGGAATCCCGAGCAACATAAATATTGCGCAAAGGGATCCTTGGTCCCATCTCAGCCCACTTCCCACCCCGCAATCGGTCATATCACAAACATCAGTTCATTCGTTCCCTTTCGCGATTTGAAGGAGAGATTTGACATGGAGGTAAAACCAACATCACTTACTTTGAAAATATGAAATAAACAACTGCAGCAATGTTCGCACCAGAAATTTGAAGATGTGAAGAAAAGCAAGTCGAGTGAGAAACGAACCTTCGTTCAATTTTCAATCAATAACATGGAAATCACCAAGGCTATCTATCTACACGTGCTTTAATTAGGCTCCTATTTAGGTCTCCTCCGTTTCCGTTCCTTGATTAGCCTTCTTTTCCTTTCATCAAGCAAACATGGATAAGAAATGTATGGACGCAGTACGGACGGAATATCTAAACCTCAAATCCTATGATGTAATCTATTTTGGATTTCTCTGCCGCAGCATTGACAAGATCGAGTTAAGTTCTTAGCTGCCAAAGCGCAGGAACCATTATCCTGCCCATGGTTCATCACATATCCTATACCTACCCTTACCCGCGTTGACGCAGTACTACCTACCCAGGTATCTAGCACGGAGGACAACCTCGAATGCAATATTAGCAAAGACCTACTCGTAGATATCCAACAGTTACTTGTAATCGAGCTTATATCATCTCACCTAGCAATCAATCATCGCTCCACTCTTCCCCGGTCCTTATCTCTAGCCATGATGTGATGCGATATAGTGTCAAAGATAAGCCCAGTCCCACTACGCACTCGCCTATTCCAGGAGTCGTCCATCCCTCATTCAGAAGAGAAACAGTCGATTGCATGTGCAATGGGCCAATGAGACGGAGAAATGAGAAACCAAAGATGCGACGGAGAGTTTTGTTGCATGTCGGAGTGTGAGGTGTTATGTTATTGTATTTCATTGTATTTGAGAAGGGCGGAGGGCTTATCTCTCGACTGCATGAGAAAGCTGGTTGGCACTTGATGAGATTTCTCATTTGTGTGTGTGCAGGTGGGATGTAAGTAGGTAGGTGTCTCGATTTAGGTACGTAGCTAGACTCTTTTGATGAAATGATAGGGATCTATCTCGTTTTATCAAATAGTGGAGGATATCATGAGTCTATGGAAAAACCCTGGACATTTATCTCTATGGTCGATATGAGTGGAAGTGTCCATAGCTATGTACCAATCATAGTTCGAGTATTTTAGCTTGCACCTCACTCAAGTATGTAATCGAAAGCCGTATGAAAAGGGACAATGGAGGGTACGAATGAGTACTCTGTTAACTAATCGGCCAATGCACATGAGAATATAGTGAAAGAACCACAGTGATTACTCGAAACAATGGAAAGATTCCTACTTGTTTGCACATCGCAATCTAAGATGCCATTCCATGATTCGACATGCTCCTGTAACATTTTACTACCGAAGGCATGTAGAATGATGAGACGTGAAACAAAAGTGTGAAATCGCATGCCATTTTGCATTGCATATATGTTACATGGTCTTGTATGAAAAAGATCATATTATTTACCAGATATGCAGCAAAAGCTTCGATGGTAGATTATTGGTATTTCAAGAATTTTCAAAGTCTAGAAATAAATACAAGATAGAGAGATCGGGAGCAGATATGCATCTTTAACGTCATTTTTTTTTAAAAAAAAATTACATAGTGACATTTCATCATTTGTTCATATGTGGTCTCGAATAGTTTATGTTAAAATAATTGATTTAGCTCTTCGTTGGAAATATATAAAGCCTATCTTTGCCTGATAGCCAGACTAAATGTTGAGTTCTCAGTATACTCCAAACCCTTTATCAAGTTAACATCAGCATCATCATCAGCCATCTCCTCTGTCTCGTTCATAGCATCAGCCTCGACAGCCTCCTCCCCCACACCACGCGCAGCGCTCGACTTGGCCATGTTTTCGTCTGTTGCAGTCGACAACCCCTATACATTTATGTTATCAGCACATCTATCACACAGGCATCGATGACTAATGTCATAGATAAAACTTGCCCTCTCCCTGGCGTTCTGAGATTCTGCCAGGAGTCGCTTCTCTGCTTTCTTGGCTGCTCGCTTCCGCGCCCCTTTGCTGTTATCTCTCCTCTTTGCTGCCTCTTCCGGATGTTCTGCGTCCCATCTAAGTTTTGCATCGGCTATCTCCCTACGTCCCGCCCTCTGCGCATCTCTTACTATCTTACTTTCCTTCCGCAACTGAATTTTCTTAATCTTCTCAATCTTCTTCTCCTTATTACGAGCTTGGGCTTCAGCAGCTTGCCTCCTGCCTTTCTCCGTCTGGGTCCACTTAATCACCCTTCGCTTTTTCTCATCCTCTGCTCCTGGTCCTGTCAAATGTTTTAAACTCTCCAACAGCTCCTCGCACTGTGTATGGAGTTAGTATGGGGTTATGATCGTGTTGTCATGCGCTACAATGAATTAGGAGATAGCACTCACGGTCATGTTTTGGTTGAACCGCACTTTCGAGTACCTAGCTTCCCAGTCATTTTCACTATTTTCTTCTCTAACTCCCGCCGTGGCTTGTTTTTCATCTTCAGCTCCTAACATGGTCGAGCCTTCTTTTTTGACTTCCATCATCATAGCGACTGCAATTGCGGTATGAGAAGCGCTATGATGCTGTGATGGAGTTGAGATTGGGTGTGGTGGGGGAAACTGTTTGTTTGTCGGAAAGGGGAGAAGAAATTATTTGGAGCGTCAAGTCGACTATATGGATGCAAAATTTATCCAAATTCACTCTTCATCTACCCAACAAGGTAGATCTTCTGCAATATTTAATAGGCTATCAACTTCAATTCTGTGACTGAGACTGGGCGAATATAAGCATCATCGGACAATGGTCCAAGTCTGAATCTTAAAAATGGGATCGACATTTTCGAATTGTAGGTAGTCGTTTGCATTTCCGAAGCAATACAATATGTAACAATGGTAATATTGGGCAATTGTACTCAGCAATCCCAATTTCCCTTCTCATGCTTACCTGGGACGTAACAAAATAGTGAACGTATTTCAAAGAAAATGACCCCTACTTGCGGTAAGTAGTTTCTCAATCTTCAGCTTTAGAAAATAGCGGGAGATTTCCACCAACATATTATCCTGTTCAATAGATGGCTTCCCACACAGCGAGCCAAAGCTGGGAGTTGCTTGCCAGTACAACAGTGATGCTACACCAACATACCAACGCTCATGGGGGGCGTTTAAGATTTCATATCATGCCACAGGAGGCCCTTGAAGTATGTCGAAGAACTGTCTCAGAACATTCCATATCTTGTATCATGCTATGCTATTGCATGTGGGAGAACTTTCTCGGCGAATCTCTTGGATTCGAATAGCAAAGCAGTACCTTGTATCCTGAACAAGGAATATGTGAGAAATGCCCGTCTGTATGTAGATAGAATCTACTATACAATTCTTGCATTTGGATAGTACTTTATATATGAGTAAGGACACATGGGTATAACTAGGCCAGCAGTAGTGCATGTATAACGAATGTGCTGTGTATCAATTTTTTGAGTTTATCCTACTCGTAGCTCCCGTGCTCCCTCTTAAGTCCGTCGGAGAAAACAGGTACAAGCTCCTTTCAAACCCACACTATTTTCAAAGACGTTAGAGCCCATTCTAGATCAGGCTCCCAGGCTTCAACAAATTTATTTCGCACCCCGCAGATTTGGTTACCTTTAATCATCTTGAGCTTCTTTTCAAACTGCAAGTCCTTTCACTTGCGCTTACCTTAAAAGCTTCATCAAGCAACGAAAGACTCCCCAGATGCTACATGACCAGCTTGAGGTCATTGTTGAATCTTGGGGACGTCAGTCGTGAATTCAAGCTCAAGTAGAAAAGCTTGTTGCGACTGAATGAATATTACGAACATGGCACCAGCAAACGGCGCGTCAAAAGTCATGCAGAATCGCCCAAGGCCTGCAGTTGCGGTTCCGAGAGGCATTGTTCCTGCTCTGCCCCTTTCCTATGGTAAGCTACAGCAAAAGAAATTACCTACTAGAGAAAAGGCGAAGGAAGTCGTACCCCCATCCTCGACGGTCCCAGCGGTCCAAGAACCCATTACATCGATTTCAGCTATCGATACACCTTCCGCGCATATCGATGAGCCTCTTCCAAAAGACAAAGCGTTGGAGGCGACAAATGAATCTCCCAAGTTTGCCCCCGCAGCAGCTGCCGGTACGCCGTCTACTTCTGAATCGTTGGATGGATTCAGTTCTACTGAGTGCGGTGTTACGAATGGTTCTGGTTCTACTGAGCGAAGTTCTACTGAACGAGAGGGTGATGAGAATTTGGTCAATGTGAATGAAGCAAAGGGTGAGATATGAAAATTCACTTTCAGCCTCGCCATTTCTGCCAACCCAAAATATTGTGCTGGTCGCTAAATATTTTCTTTTTTGCAGCAGACAACCCTCAAGAGGAAAAGCACTCTGCTCCATCCGAAACTCAATCTACTACATCGAGATCAACATACCAATTGCCTCCACCCTTTGTTCCAGCCAGCAATCAATCTACGATGTCCTCCGAGTCGGCACAATTTCCGCAGCAGGTCCCGTTCAATGGTCAACATCCAATGCACCACACTCATCCCAGCATTTCAAACCCGATCTTTGGTGGATATCCCGATTCCAATCATTCGTCACCAGCTCCTCCTTCGAGCGCTGGAAATATTCCACCCTATGGTTACGCACAGCAAGGTGGTGCGCGCCATGGTCCTCATCTCTCAAGCAGCGGCCATCAACACCACATGTCGAATGGGTTTTCACCAATGACTCCCGCATTCCCGCCAGGATATTATCACCATCAAGACGGTTTTCAGGTTCCTCCGCCTGATGACTTCCTTCGCAAACAAATGCAACCGTTTGTTCCACAAGAAGGTTACTCCCCAACTGGTGCTCCCCAAATTGTTGAGAGTCCTCGGTTCAACGGTTTTGATCCAGCCGCTAAACACAACATCCATGGATTTCGAACATCGATGCAGGACCAGGAGAACGGTCTGGGCCCCCATTATGGACATCATCCATCTCCGCTTCCACCAATGGGACCACCACCTTATCGCGGCGTCGTCGGTTACCCGCGCAAAGAAGAAATTCCATGGGCAGGCGGCAACCGTCGAGATCTTTGGTTTCACCTTCGTGAGCAATTCGCACAACCAGAATTTTCTGATTGCGTTCTTGAGCTACGCTACTCTGATGACCGAGCAGCTCCTCTTCGAATTAGTGGTCATAGATTGATCTTGGCTCGCAGTTTCATTTTGAAAGGTCTCATTACATCTGGAGCTAGCGCAAATTGTGAATCGCCTTCACCTATTCAGAACATCTTGATCGAGTCAGATGACCGTTACTTGCGATCTGATGCATTTTCATTAGCGGTACGATATTTATATGGCGGACCTATATTGGACTTGGATGCAATGGCCCGCTTTCCAGCTCCATACATTGGATCGGCCCCCATGCCATTAACCCCAGCTGAACGTTTCAATTTCACGCTTGGCTATATAGCATCAGGGGTTGTCCTTCAAATTCCTCAAATTTGGAAGACTGGCTGCACCATTGCGAGCCAACTCATTACCTGGGACACAGTCGAAAAGGCTCTTGAATTTGCTCTCGAAGGAGGTATTGATGGATCGTGGAACTCAGGAAATCCAGATGTCAATGACATAGTCGGCAGAAGTACTTATACTCCATGCGCTAACGTCATCATTTCCAATATAATCAACTTCATCATCCTGTCCTTCCCTCCTAACTTCGAATTGAATACGACAGTTTCAGACATTCATTTCAACTCTAGAATACCGCATGTACCTGATCACCGACCCACAAACTCACGACTGAGCTCTATTAAGTTCGGTGACCACCCTACAGAAGAGAGTCTTCGCTCCCCTTCCTCGGATTCCATTACTCTCACGCTGTCAAGGTTATTACTCAACTTGCCATTTGGTCTCTTGAAGCATGTATTAGAAACAGGAAATATGGGTGTTATTCATGGCCATGCAACCCATTTACTTCGACGAAAAGTCATGCATCCCGTCATTGTGGAGCGTGAGAAGAGAAGACAGAGAGCTCTCGCTAGTAAAATACCTGACGAGGAGCGAATCAAAAATGGACGTCAATGGAATGCCGTCGGCTGGAAAGAGGCGGTCCTTCCGTTTGATGACAATCGTAACGAAGAAGTTCCATGTTTGAGAAAGACTTGGGTCGGTTTCACAAATACTGAAAGCAAGTAACCTTGGTTCACTGAAGAACTTCCGAGATGGGCTTTTTGTATTTGATCATTAAAAGGGTGCTTTGGCGTTGGATTGGTTCAGCGGTTTCGAGGGCAAATGAGATATATCTTTGCATAAAAAATGGGCGGACGGGACTCGTGGTCATCTCTTCTGGCCTACCTATTTCCTTGAGACTTGAGACATTTGCTTGTCTTGCTTTCGGTTGCTAGGTGAAAATAATCAATTTTACGAAAACGTTTTACGGTGGTAATGAGATACGTATGGCACGAATCATCAAACTACAAAATAGTTGATGAATAAATAAATAAAAAAAGAACTTTATACCTTTGAACTCTTTAAATGTGCTGCCATTGATTCTGGGAGTATAAGAACTCTATTATGATATATCAACTACCATGATTGAGAGCCATCTCAGGAAGCAAATTGTCCAGTATGTGAATGTCATAATACATCAACCATCATGTTTGGCGACCCTGTGAGGAGCACACCAAATATGATGCACATTGCTAAACTGATAAAAGTACTGAGTAGATATGATTAAATTGATGAACTCTGTAGACCATACAGCGAAAGGGACTGGTGTTTGCCATCGCCACAATAATAAATATCTCATTCAACATCGAGAGATGTAAATGGTAAAGATAAATTAAAAAAGGTCCCTTTCTCATGAAGTTTGACGAAGGTACTGGATTTCAATGTACTGTATCATTATCTCAAAGGATTGAGGAAGGAAGTGAAGGGCAATGATTAATAAAAGAGGGCCTAACAAGGATTGATGAGAAAAAAATTACATCACGTGCCACACTAATTTTGGAAAATTCGGTTGTGGGATTGTTTGCCCTAAATTTTTCGAACGCAAGTCCAATACTGCGATTCCGACATCTCGAATTTTGAAGACGACGACCAACGACAACTTGATTGCAATCCGACAAAATGGCGATCAAGCACAACCAGCAAATTGCCCACAACCGTACGTCCTCTCTGCAGATCAATTAGGACAATTACAAAGATGCTGATTATGGATAGATTTCCGAAAGGATTGGCAAAGACGAGTTAGAGTTCACTTCGACCAGGTAAACCACGCGCAAACGAAATGCAAAAACCTCTGGAATCGAATCTAACAATGTAAATAGCCTGGCCGAAAACTCAGACGCCGCAATGCTCGTCTCGCAAAGACTGCAGCTGTCGCCCCACGCCCAATCGACTTGTTGAGACCTGTTGTCAGATGCCCAACCATCAAGTACAACAGACGTGTACGAGCTGGCCGTGGTTTCACCCTCGCCGAATTGAAGGTGAGATAGATTGGAAATTTTCGGTTCCGTGGGAATATTATTCTGATGTTATTATAGGAGGCACAAATCCCCCGCAAGCTCGCCCCAACCATCGGTATCTCCGTTGATGCCCGCCGTCAAAACCTCTCCGTCGAGTCCCTCAAGGCCAACGTCGACCGTCTCAAGTCCTTCCGTGCCCGCCTTATCCTCTTCCCACGCAAACTCGGTCAACCCAAGAAGGGTGACTCCACCAAGGAGGAAGTCGCTGCTCTCAAGGAGACCAGCAGCCGTGTCAAGAACGCTCTCCCAATCTCCACTGTTGAGGGTGGATTCTCAGAGATCAACAAGAGCGATATGCCAAAACCAGTTGAGGGAGGTGCATACAGAAAGTTGCGCGTTGCAAGAAGTGATGCTAGATTGGCCGGAAAGCGTGAGAAGAGAGCAAAGGACGCAGCTGATGAGGCCGCTGCTGCCAAGAAATAAATGGCATGAATGGTTCATGGGTCTGTTTTATATTCTTGCGGGGTGTGATGGATGGATGTGGGCTACAAGAGCGGTTCAAAAAAACTGCATAGGTGTACTCTCATGAATTCAACGGCTATTGCACAAAACTAATGAATTTTTCAATACTATGTTTTGCATGTGAAGGTGGTGCTTTTGGCTGTGAATATACGTTTTATTTGGATGTTCGAGTGAACTATCTTTTCTGCAAGCAAAAGCATGTCTCAATAGCAATTTCAGATGCTGTTCTACTGATTACGATTTCAGACTAGCGATTTCGAAACCTCACCGCGGCTATTCATCGCGCATTACGAACTGGATACAAGATGCAAGTTTACTGGAGACCGAAAACATAGGCTTTAGAACGTGTGATTCTTACCCGGATTTTAAAGCCGCTGGACAGTCTTACATTCATGATTTACTTCGGCCTTTTTTTTTCACATATCGAAGAGTGGTCCATTCGTAGATTCACTATCAACTAGAAATCCTAGCAACCTATCTCTCTGTCCGAATCTTTTGTGTCTGATATGAAGATAGAAGCTTCACTCTGCGGCCTCGCGATAATCACTGCCTCGTCTCGCCTTTAGCCCACCCTATCATCCCCTTGACCTTACCTTCAGCCTCTTAGATTTCGTCGGCGAAATTGGTAATGATATGTGGGCTTTTGAATCACCTTGGGACTTTCTGTTTGAAAACCATCGGTCATAATGCATGTTCAGGTGGATCTCGATATCCTTCCCTTAACATGGTAACTCTATCGAGAATGAATCTCGAATTGCTTTGCCATGCAATTCTGTAGTATATGAGGAATACTTTACTCTAAAGTACAACTACTTTGGATTGAAAGCTTCTTGTTTCTTCAAATCAAGTCTCTAAAGACATTAAATTGACGACAAATTTCATTAAGTTGGCACGGTACATTATAAGCTGTTCGGTTCAAGAGGGGGTGAAAGATGGCAAGGTTGGACATTGAAAGCTGTGAATACGAAATAGTTGAATCGCACGATGTCTCACTCGCTAGCTTAAACTGATTTGCCTTCACGTATCAAGATGTAAATTTCTTCTCGGCGGACTTCTGCTCCTAAATGCCTTGATTAACGACACCTCAGAACTTCCACTGCGCAATTCAGGAGAATTCGGCAGCAGAGCAGCAAGCACAACATTAGCGTTAATGCCAATCGTTCCACCGACAAACACAATCCTTCGACACCACTCTCGATACTCATTGCAACGGAACAGCTCGCATATTTGCAGTGATTTTACATGTCAGGTGGCCCAAGAGAATGAATTTACAAGCTGTTTGTGCCAACTATTTTTGGAAAGGTCTACCTGGGAGCAAGTGACGGGGTATGCATCCCAGTGCTGTGCCGTGGTATGATATTGGTTAGGAGGAAGCATTTCAATGGTTACTAGCATAGTTGAAAGACAGCCAGCATGTGTCGCCGCGTTGACTTCTTCCCACAATCTCAAGAGCAGTCACTGGCTATCCACTGGAGTTGCTAATACAATCATGGACTAAAAGATCAAACAATGAATATCGCTTACGCGCGATGTCCAGTCTCACTTCCTGCCTTACTTTCAATGTGTTCCTACGAGAAATTTAAACTCGCCGACCATTAGCTTGCAATGCTGCCGACGCGTGCAGAAACCGACTGGGGCATCTTCCACGAGGTGTACGTCTCATACCGATGTGAGGTTGAAATGGTTATATTGCAACCCCTTGTATTGTACCCCAGTGCTGTCATTGGTTCCACTCAGCGATTTGAAACGAATATACTCGATCAACTACTCGCTTTAACGATGGATGTCTCCATAATTTCCAGAATGGTATGTAGTGACGGGTTCCCACATAAAATCGCTTAACATGTCGTTGAGATGAACGCTTGGCATCTTCGCAATTTTCTACATGCTATTCTATTTCGTGATGTGGAAAATGATCCATCGCGCAACTGAGGACGATGGTGAGCCCTCTGCTATCAGTCGCGTTTACACATAAGGTCAAGATCGTGCTACGCGGTAATTTGTGTGATGTGTAGCGGGCTTACCGTATTGGTTATTGGGAAATGGGAATTGCATGGCATTTTTTGGACGCACAATTATCCAGCAGGATGTTGGGTTCTAGACTGCTTCAACTTCCAAGTGGTTCTCTGGAAGATTGTCTTGGTATCACGCACAACCATTCGAATTGAAGCATATCGTCGTGGACGTCTTAAACGCCAAATTAGAGGAGCACGTCGGTTGAGACAAATCGTTATATCCAATTGGAAGGAGTAGCTAGACATAAATTAAGCTCGATATATTATTCCAGCATCACTCGAATCATGCAAATCATCAACCTCCTATCTTCCATCTCTTTCTTGCTCCATCCTATCGCCACCTCCAAATTCTCTTTCTCCCTTCTTTAATTTTTGTTCATCTTAACATCGTGGTAAAAGCTTTACCCCTCTTCTGAATTTCTTCCTTGGTCGATGCTCACGATGCCTCGCTCTTCTTCCACGATGCTTTACTTGCATTTAGTCCGGGACCTAGCCACTTTCTGCCCCCTTTGACTTTACACAAAGCTCTATGCTTATCTTTCTATGATTGTATAGTCAGAGAAGAAGAAAAAAAAAGCTTTCCAGATTGAATAATCCTTTTAATCTGGAGAATATACAGCGGATTTCCATTTATTTTTGATCAAATTCTTAGAAAATAGCGATCTGGAATACAAACCCTTTTCCGTTAAGTGTTTATCAAGACCCGACTGGAACTCGAAAATTGGGGTTGAATTCTAGAATCTGTGGCTGAACGGTATGACAATTATTTATGCTCTTGTCCATGGAGAAGTTTTGAAAGTAATGAACCTTGTGCAAGATATGAAGAGCATTTTACTGGCATCTAGCGCTAATGCGAATTTTTTTTTTGACGTGCTAGAGATTCGTGTACAGGATAGTGTTGACGCTTGTGAAATAGAGATCAGAGAATTCGAGAAAATAGCAAAATAAAAATAGATGGATACAAAAAATCCGTGTATGGAAGTCGGAGTGCTATTATTTTCCATTATGCCTTTTTTGAATACCAATACTGCATCTGGCGGTACGCTCATTACGGAAATTCGAATTTATATGTTATGAAGTTAGTGAAGAGATTAAAGTACAAGGTGTGGTTAAATTCTAGGATATTGTTGATTGGTAAAATTTGCACGGCTGGCTATCAATGATCGCCAGTAGTCATGGATGGATGACCTCCCATAGTAATGTTTTCTAGTCTACCTTGGATAACGATGCTACAGCAAGCTTTGCTATGTTGGTGGAAATCTAGAGAACATTCTGACCTTGCATGAACACTATCCACACTCGAAATGTATAACGATGAATTGGACGAGAAGGCAAGACAGCTAGGTAAAGTGGTTTAAAGGGTCAAACAAAAACATGAAATTGGTGAAATGCAGCATTAGATAGTACCCCTATGTTTTGGTCCACGCTATGAATTCTAAACCTGTACTCTTTGATATCCCAAACTCCATTTTCCGTATTCATCCTCATCACATGCATTTCTCTCTCACGCAGGTCTCCTCCTCGCAAACTCCTCCAAATCTGTTTTTGTTGCAACTCCCAACACAAATCTTCTCCTCTCATCCGTGACAACGGCAAACTCCTGTTTGCCCCCATCACCATTCTCCCCCCCGCTGAAGAATAATTCTAAGTCTTCCAACGGCGTATCCATAGTAATAACCTTATAAACCTTTCCCTTCCTCCTGAATTTCACCATGGCCTTGGATACCTCATCTGATTCTTGCACTTTTCCTGTCTCAAGCAAAATGCGCAGATGGGGAATGGAGAGGTAACCTAAGAGAGCGCGGGTGTCGGGGGTTACAACGGTGAGATGTGTGTAATCGCGTTCGAAGGCGCTCATAAGGGCGTATGAAATGGGATCGGTGGGATTACAGGAGAGGGCAGATGGAGGGTCGAGATCTTCGACTGTGGCCTAGACGAGTAGTTTGGTTAGCATATTTGTTGACGCCCATTCATAGTCATAGCTGCTGTGGGTGGATGGCAAAGGTTTTGTATAGTGTACGTACTCCTCTATACCGGTTTGCCAATTTGGAAAGACCAGGTTTAGGTGATGAAGACATGTCTGCGGAATTTGAGGTGGCGGTTGTTGTTTGATTGGGTATAATATTGGACATTTGGGTGGTGGACGTTTATTTTGTGAGGTTACCAACATCCAAGATCGATAAAGCAACAAATAATTTTATGGTGGGGAGGAAATGGTGGGGTAAATTGGAATTAGGCGGAGCGGGTCCGGATTTGGCGCGGTCGGGAAGCAAGTCTTCACAGTGTGTGGTGTGGTGTGGCTGTTCCTGTGCCTGAGACGTCGGAACAGATGGAGACTTTCTAGAAGCTTTTGCCTCGTGTGTGAATAGCTTCAGTTCCAGAGCATGCCCATATACGCATCGTCATCACGTGTGTGTGAGAGACAGATTGCAAGGCACTGACTGATCAAGGTTACGAGTACGCATCAGGGGAAGCCCCTCGGATGTCATATCATATAGCATTCTGCATTGCATATTATACAAAGAAAGCATTCTACCATCTCCCTCTTTATACTCGTACCTGAGAATCATCTGAAAGAATCCATCATCAGCCAGCTGCAGCCAACAATTCTTACATCGAATGCAAACCAGTGTCCCTCCCCGTTTCCATCCGATGAATTGATCAGTGCCAACCTCGCACGAGGAATGAGATATCATCTAGACTTTGCACCGTATACAGTCGCATATCATTGGCCAGCGACGGTATTCCTTCAGCGTCAAAACTGGGTCAAGCTGTCTCATCCATCCGGATTATCCATTCAATCCAGCTTTCCTCAGATTATTTAACAAATAAGCACCGCATTCCATTGTGTTTCTTTTCATTCCCTCCCTCATAAGCCGCCACTCCTCTCATTCATTCTTCACAATGCCTTCCATCTTTCCCTCTCCAGACACTCTTCACGATGCATTCCATTCTCCAAACCCCTACGGTCGCCGAAACGAACCATCAATTCAACCACGTACCGCTCCCGTATCAAAGCGCCCCACCCCACTTCAAGCCCGTTCAGAGCTCTACACAGCTTGGTCTGTTGTCGACGATGCGAAAAACAAAGCCAATGCATTGAGTGCAGAAGCTACAAAGGAGTTTGACAAAGCCAGTGCGGCTGCTCAAGCTAAAACTGGTAAAATCGAGTTGTATTCGCCAAAGTTCTATGCCGCTTGTACTTTTGGCGGATTGCTTGCTTGTGTGAGTTATCTATATCTACCTACAATCAGTCGATTTTATGACCTCAAGGAGTTCAAGTTGCAAGGGACGCTCTATCAGTTTAAAACTCCCACCATGACGTTTATTCCGAAGTATCTGAATTCGTGTCAAAAAGTTTACTCTCCAATTGACCTGGAATTGCTTCACTTCCTCTAGCGGAACATTCCAACTACTACTACACAAGGATGGCAGCTGCGAGTCTAGCGATCAATCCATTGGTGATACTTTGCCCTATTGATTGGGTTTATTACCACTTGGAACTGTTCTAATTCATCAAAACTCTCGAAGCCGAGTAGCAAAACCCTACCTTGTGCCATCACCACATCAGGACTTTACCTCGACCAAAGAAAGTTTCGTCGCTGTCAGAGCTAGTGATTAGTCTCCTAATTGTCTTCTCCCACTGAAAGATTGATAGAGAGACCTTGCAAAAGCTCTCTTTCCTTTCACCACTTAACTCACTCATAATTGAAACACTCGAACTTTCGACTAATATCCCACAGGGTCTCACTCACACAACAGTCACTCCCCTCGATCTAGTAAAATGTCGTCGCCAAGTCGATTCCAAAATGTATACCGGCAACTTCCAAGCCTGGGGTAAAATCTTCCGCGCCGAAGGCTTCCGTGGCATCATGACCGGATGGGGTCCAACATTTTTCGGTTACTCCGCTCAAGGAGCTTTCAAATATGGTGGTTATGAATACTTCAAGAAATTCTACGCCGATCTCGCCGGTCCTGAGAATGCATACAAGTACAAAACATGGCTTTACCTATCCGCCAGCGCATCTGCAGAGTTTATTGCGGATGTGGCACTTTGTCCTTTCGAGGCCGTCAAGGTTAGGATGCAAACCACCGTTCCACCGTTTGCAAAAGGTACTGCAGATGGCCTTTCACAAATCATATCGAAGGAAGGCTATGCGGGATTATACAAGGGGTTGTATCCTCTCTGGGGACGACAGATTCCATATACAATGATGAAGTTCGCATCTTTCGAGACAATTGTAGAAATGATTTACGATCGCCTTCCTGGCCAAAAATCAGACTATGGTAAAGCTGCTCAGACAGGTGTTTCATTCACAGGTGGTTATTTGGCTGGTATTCTTTGTGCCATTGTTTCTCATCCTGCTGATGTTATGGTGAGTCCCTTTATTCCCATCAATCTTTACATAACTCTTAACTCATGCGCAATGTTCAGGTCTCCAAGTTAAACGCAACCCGACTTCCCGGTGAAGCATTTGGTGCTGCTACTGGACGTATTTACAAAGATGTTGGATTCCGTGGTCTCTGGAATGGTCTTCCGGTTCGTATTGTCATGATTGGTACTCTGACTGGTTTGCAATGGATGATTTATGTAAGTCTCATCAATTTAATTTTATCGTGGAGATTGTTAATGGTGTTATAGGATTACTTTAAGATTTTTATGGGACTTCCTACTACAGGTGGAGCTGCGCCTGTTGAAAAAGTAAGTCAGTAAGGGATTGGATAATAATCATAATCTGGAAGGCTAGAGATTAGGAGAACAGACTTGAAAAAGAATTTGTGTCTGATCGTGTATAATTTTAATTCAATGAACAAGTATTTTCCCATATTCTCTCCGGAGAACCATATCACAAGCACTGTGTCCGTTTGTGATAGAAGCAATGAGGCGACAGATGCAAATGTACTCTATGATTGGGACTTGTAATAAGCCAATGTTGATAATAATAAAAATACACGTAAAGGATATTTTTACAATGTTCACTGCACTCGGATTAATCAGTTCGGCTGAATGTTCCGACGCACGTAGGCTTCCCCACTCCCACGCCTCGTGTCCCGCATGTCTACTCCCTTTCGCAGTGGCAAGATGTCATGTTTTGATTTAGCGTGTGCTCCAGCGGGGCCCAGTTTTAGTGGCTGTCGGTAACCACGGAAAGCATGTTCTTACCTCTCCCAATCAAGAACTCCTTTCTCGGTCGCTCCCTGCGAGATATCACAACGTATATTCCACATAAACATTAGCAAGAGATGGATCGTCACAATGAAGCAATTTCTATCATTGCCTCGTCAGTCAAGCAATTTTATGAACGGAAAGAGGCATTCAGGTTATACCATGGTTCAACCAACAGTACACGAGACTCCAATCGTCGTAGAGACCGCATGGTTGATACAAGTAAACTAGATCGGGTACTCAAGGTAGATACCGAGAAAAGAACGGTTCTTGTCGAACCAAATGTACCAATGGATAGCCTCGTCACAGAAACTCTTCGTTATGGCCTGGTGCCTCCGGTGGTTATGGAATTTCCGGGTATCACCACTGGAGGAGGCTTTGCTGGTACTTCCGGAGAGAGTAGCTCTTTCAAATACGGTTTCTTTGATCGTACTGTCAATTGGATTGAGATGGTTCTTGCAAATGGCGAGATCGTGTCAGCTTCTAAAGATGTGAATTCGGATCTCTTCTATGGTGCCGCATCGTCTTTTGGGACGTTGGGAGTTACTACTTTGATTGAGCTGCAATTGATCGAAGCTAAAACTTATGTTGAGTTGACATATATAAATATACAAAGCATGGCCCAAGGAATACAAAAGATCGAGGAAATCTCCAAAGATCCAAATGTTGACTACCTCGATGGAATTCTGTTCAGTAAAGAGGCGGGCGTCATCTGTTCCGGGCGTTTGGTTGATGAGATTACCCCCAGTACTCGGGTTCAGTGCTTCACGAGAAATTCAGATCCCTGGTTCTATCTCCATGCAAAGAAAGTGCATGACAAGAGCTCCGGATCAGTCACAGAAATGATACCTCTTGTTGATTACCTGTTTAGATATGATCGAGGCGGTTTTTGGGTTGCTAGATACGCTTTTAGGTAAAAGAAAACTAAATTCAGAGGTTGTCCTAATGTTAACTTCTGCTAGATACTTCGTTACCCCTTTCAACCGTATCACGCGCCGTCTACTTGACTACTTTATGCATACTCGAGTGATGTACCACGCATTACATCAAAGCGGGCTTTCAAAGAAGTATATAATTCAGGATGTGGCAATTCCGTATCCACGTAGTACCGAGTTTGTCGAATATCTAGACAAAGATTTCGGCCAGTGGCCTATTTGGCTGTGTCCACTGCGTCAAAGCGGGATATCCAGCGATTCACCGCTTGGTCTTCTTGCCGAGAGGAAAGAGAATTCATCCACTCCTAATATGTTGCTCAACTTTGGGGTTTGGGGACCAGGACCGAACAACCGTGATGCCTTTGTATCATGGAACCGAAAATTCGAACATAAGGTTCGAGAGTTGGGTGGTCAGAAGTGGCTATATGCCCATGCCTATTATACCGAGAAGGAATTCGATGAGATTTATAATCGTAAGGAGTACGATGCTCTTCGTGCCAAGTATCATGCCACACACCTTCCCAGTATCTACGATAAAGTCAAAGTTGACATAGACTCGGAGCGAAAGAAATTGCAGGCATCGTGGAGTTTGTGGCTGCTGGCAATTTTCTGGAGTATCTGGCCACTGAGTGGGCTATATGGAGTATACAAGGCCTTTTTGGGTGGAGATTATCTTTTACCAAAAGTCCATGCATCAAGCAAAACACAAAAGTCCAAAGATTAAGGTGTAGTGATGTCTTTTAACTCAACACCACAATGTGTTATATACTTTGAAAGATTTATGCATGACCACTTTTACATTCATTATATTTTTGAACTGAATGCTTGATCTGAAGCTTTAATTTGAGTAGAAATACAAGATAATTTTGAGATTGAATATGTGGATTGTCTCCAGTTTTTAAACGTTCCATATATCATTTCGTACTCAGTGTATTCTAATTCTTAAAATTCGTCATAAATCTCGACTATCAACGATCGGTCTGTATGGCTTTCAGATGAGGACTCATCATTCAATTTCACTTTCTAACCATCTGAAACTAGCCGACACTTCTCCAATGGACTTTGGATTGAATGTTTAGACTTAAGGTTTCACTTTATTGAACATTCGTTCAGTAACTCAATGCAACGTAGTAGTCTTTAAGCTAGATATTCTGGCAAGCATTGATAAGGGGGTGTTGTCTCGCTTTATCAACTTGGATGTAATCGCAACTTTCCTCTTCGTGCCAACAAGTATTGTGCAAGCGATAACAGAAACAATAATAATAATACTCAATTCTTCCTATGTTTCGCCGCTTGATTTGTTATCAAACGCAAACTAACACTTTATCCGAAAGCTTTTCTGCGAAGGAGCGACCGCTGCCTGATAAGAGTGGAAGGAAAAATGTTGAAGTGTGTTATAGTATCTTATTGTTTTACATGAATGTGTTTGCGCTTGACTCTCCGCTAGGCCAGCGATAATTTATTTCGCGGAAACGAATGAAGAAGGAAGTAAAGAAGAGTGGAGCTATGTTTGAAAGATACCGTAAGTAAAGGGCGATCGACGATGATTATGATGGAAATGTTGGACAAATATAGAGATATTCGAGGAATCACAATGAGGATATAATCGGATGGTCAAGGGACAGTATTTTTATTGTTTATTTGTGCATTAAAACTAATAAACGAGTTCCCCTAAATTGTCTAATCCTCGAGTGAAAGAAAAGAAACAACACCTGCAGCGCGCATGCAATGCAATCGTAGTGAAGAGCAACTCAGAAGCCCAGAATACATAAAATCCACACAATCCTTCCTATCATCTCAGACCGTTTCCCGTTCCGCATGAACATCTCGCAGAAATACATAAGATTCGCTGACTCGGCATGTTCCTCCCGACTGCCACGATCGATCGTTCACATTCCCACTCCTGTTCCGAGACTGCAAGAGTGACATTGGCCGAGAAACCCGGTGCCTCCGCAGCGAGGACATTGATCCGTTCCTTTGTTCTTGCGGGGAGTCGTGGGGGTCTTTTGATTTGGTTTCGCTGCTTCTTTCTTGGAGGCTACTGGGTTTGTTGGGGCTTCTGCCTTTGCTTGTTCCGCCTTGGCGGGCTGAGCTTGAGGCTGGCCTTTGTTGGATGTCTCTTGGGACTTCATCTTGCGTGTTGGTGGGTCTCGTTCGATGGTGATAGTGATAGTGATGGTGGTTGATAGAGTGCGGTGCGGTGCGTATTTGGATTCTCGATTGCGGTTATGCACAGGCTGTGTGAACGTTTGGATACTGGGTAGTTGATCTGCGGATAGTTTGTGATGTTGTAAGAGAGACCGAGGAGATGAAGAGGTTGTGTCATTTTATAGTTATTTCTAACAGTCATATACACAGCCCTGGTAGTTGCTTGACTGAATTGTTCTTTAGGTACTGTGGGTGTATTATGGCGATACGGTAGTGTGGAAAAAAACTCTGGGGTGATTCATTGAGTCGAGAGGTATCTGGTAGGAAAGTATAACAATCAGCCGTAGGAATGTTTTTTTCTGACACGAAGAGAATGTAAATATCAGACGAATTAACTTTGACGAAGTCATACAGAGATAAAGGTAGACCGAAGCTGGGGATCGAAGTATGGCCAAAGCCCGCCTTCTTTGGGATTTACGGCTTCTTACTACTGTGTGGTTCTAGTTCCTTTTTGGAATGTGCCTTGATACAATTACTCAACATGTAAGTGATTCAACACTGCGTGTCTATTGTCATCCCATCGCCTCGCTTAACAACCCATCTACACATTCATTGAATACCACTCCACTTCTAGACCAAAAAAATGCTCCACGTAATAAAAATATAGGCGAGGTACTGAGGTAGTCAGCGATGTATTTAAAGTCAAATTAGCTTCTTTCTTAACACCGTCCTCATAAGAGCTGGCAATATACTGAGACACCAGGTTCGCAGCTCAAAGACAGTGGAGTTTTCACATCAATTCAGCAGAACAATGAGCCGTGATATTACACCAGAGAGAGACTTGACAGTAAAGGAAAATTTACTGGTAAGATAAATGTATACCTTCGGGAAAAAGTACATATATCTTTAAGTGTTTGAAGAGAATATGTTCCGAAAGATCAAGATATCACTTCCACTGTGAAAATGCCTTAGTGTGTTTGATGTTTCTTCCTTCATGCCGAGATATACGTGAATATTGAGTTCCTCTTCCAAATAATGAGCAGATTTCATTGAAGTGAAAGATTGATTTTTCTTGGATGATTAATTTCTTTGTATGGTGGCTATCAAAACATGAAGTGGGTGGGTCCACATCTGCGAAGCGAGGAACGGTATATATATATATATATATAAACAGTACTGGTATCTTCGACAATCTAGGAACAAGCGGCTGCTGCTGAAGAACCCGTTGCCTTGGTCGTCTAATTAACAACGAGCAACTCTTGTTACGGAGGGGTGTCTATGTAGTTTAGTTTCGACCGTAGGAGTGTAACATTAAGATTTGCCTGAAGTTTTGCTACTATTGTTTTCTCCTCGAAGGCTTATACTTTGGTGGGAAAGAAGAAGAGGCATTTGCAAGCTTCTGGTAGTAATCATACGAACGTTCTTGGAGACCCGCAAGCTAAATCGTGCTGGAGTGAGATCAAGTGAATGTGTTCACTCTGAAAGTGCATGGCGAGTTTTTGGTTATTATTGTTTTGCTATCTCAACATCTTAATAATCAGTATCATCCCGAGGCCAGGCGAGTTACAGAAAAAAAGCAAGCGCGACTTCATCTCAATCCTTTAAAGCAGTCGGTGTGGAGGAGCTGAGTGGTCATCGGCTCTTTCCTGGTAAGAATTAATATTGACGCGCTTGCCTGAGAAGTATATAACGATTGCTTTCCAACAGAAACTTATCTTCAAAAATAACAACACTACCACCCTTTATAAACATCATTTTCAATCAAAATTATCTTCAACAAATATTGCATTCATTAGAACATTGTATTTTCTACTATCGTTTCCAACAAACACCATCCTTCGACATGAAGATCATCATTGTCGGCTCGGGAGACACACTTGGGGCGGAACTCGTCAGACAAGCTTTTGCCAACCCCACCATCACATCTGTAGTAGCTATAGCACCGGATCAGACGGATCCATTGCCATACCACCATGATGATCCAAAATTGATATCTCTCATACTTCCCTTGGATGTTCAAGGCATGAGCAAAGCAAACAACGAAACTTTTGGAAGCAGTGCTTGTATTTGGTACGTACACGTCTCTGAATCTAAATCTTTCATTGTTGGCCAGTAGCTCGGACGAAGAAATGCACCCTTCGCGTTTCTTTCTTGAGATACTGACTGATGTACCAAAGGAACGTTGGACCAAGAACGAGGGGATGGAGAAATAAAATTGGAATAGACGATGCAGCATCATGTATCTTCGAACTACTGTCTGGAATCACATGGATAAAAAGCCAACGGGAAGAATATCTGAGAAACCCCAACGGCTTGTCGTACTCAAACGTCGCTTTCCGCTTTGTCTACGTGAGCTCTTCGACCTCTATGTCACCTCAGAAGCTGAAGAGAGTCCCGAATTTGTCTGCGGTACAGGTAAATTATTCCCTTCTTCCAAGTCTTAACAAAGACCAAATAGTATGATACTAATCATCTAATTACAGGATGCAATAGATAAACTAGTTCCGCCCGCATTAGAAGTATCACAAAGAAGAGTGGAGTCGTACATCGCAAAGCCGGGAAGCATCATAGAACCCAGGTCCGCCAATAATTTGGGAAGAATGATGAAAACTGCTGGATCATGGCTCAAAGATGGTTTTGCGTTTCGATCCAGAATTAAATTGAGAGAGGTTGCAGCAGCGCTTGTCGAACTGGCAGCTAAGGGCAATCAGAATGATGTATTTTCTAACAAAGATTTGATTAAACTCGGAGGAGGTGAATAGAGATGGATAACACGTGGTAGTTAGTGGTGGTGGATTGGGATGAGGCAAACCAGACAGTTTAAACCACTGGAGAAGCCTACTTCCAGACCATATTTATGCATCGGTACAGCGTTTACAAAGTAGCACTTTAGTGCAATACTTAGCAACATAAATATACTATCAGCAGAAATGATTGGTTGTTTGAAAAGCCTGATTCCAATCTTGATCAAAGTGATACCCTGACTTTCCAATTTCACAGTAGGTGGCTGCTCGTACATTGAAGTGCCGCATCACTTGACGTGCATCTCACTCTCGCCAAAAACTTTACTCAATACCTAGTTGTTTCGATTATACTTGTCAATGATTCCAATAATAAGTTGAAATTCCCGGAAATAACGTACTCAAACTGCACTAGCATTGCCATTAAATTGGGACGCAGATATGGGAAGTGTGCGAATGGTTCTCTTGATCCTAATCTTAATGGCAGCAATTTTACCCTATTGTATAGGTATCTAAAGCTCTTGGTACTTCAATATCTACAACCCCCAAACCCCTCCCCCCCCGCCACCTCAAAAACAATGGATAATAACAACTCCGCACCGCAAAGACAGAATTCCTACTTATTACTAGCTCAACTATATATCCAGCTAAACAGGATAGATGCACAAATAGAAGTACACAAGATTCACTTGATCCCCTCTCCCCTCCATCCATCCATCCATTCACACACACACACGCACACACGCACACCTCATCATCCCAGTGCTCGCAATCCCAGAAACCAAGAAAACTAAAAATATTAAACGAGAAACCCCTGACGATGATGAAGAAGATGATGATGTTGTGATGTGATTCCTCATTTTTACGCAATGATGTATCGATTTGTCTATCTATCTATCTATCTATCTATCCCGTTTTAGAAGGTTCAAAGATGAGATGTTGTATTGATTTATATACCTAGTTAGGTAGGTAGGTAGGAAGGTATACATGAAACTTTTTACTATAGCTAAAAAAAAAACAAAAACAAAAACAAAAATCAACATTTTTTTTACCCTTCCTACCTTAAAGATCAACAAACAAAAGGACAAGGAAAAGAGAAAAGAGATATGTATATATCAAGGAATATACAATTCTCGAAAATTCATCATCAGCCATCTACTTCACTCATCAGCATACTCCTACCCACTACCCACTACCCACTCCACATCGCCCACACAGCACCAGCGAATTTGACCAAACAAAACGAACACAAAAACCATGGGTATCATATTTCCTATGAGCATCTATACATTCTATAGACACATCAAGTTCCTCCACATCCCTCCCACCCAAACACCAAACATACCATTACTGATATTTCGCAATGACGAGTTTCCCCCTTCACCATTTCCCTTCCCTGTATACTGAGGCTAAAACCATCTGTTTACCCATCTGCCCAGTTCCATGGAGATATATATCTTCCCAGCCATAATTTTGCACAAAGCTTAATACTTCTGTCGAATGATCTCGAGGAGGAAGTCCTCAAAGGAGAGTGTGATGTAACCTAGTGATAAATGATCAGATATCTACGATAAAGAGGCAGAGTGCGACATGACTTACCATCGCGGTCATCATCGTAACGTTTAAAGCTATTTCAAAACATCATGTTAGCAATCCCCTCTCAGAATTCCTTGGAACTTTTCTTTTCGCAGACCCAGACACATAACAACAACCTAAACCCAACCCCTCCCCCCCAAAAACCCATAAAAAAAACTTACACATCAGTCATTCTCTTCAAACTAATACAACTCTGCACAAACATATCGAAACTAATCGCACCCTCTCCCCTCTTATCATAAGCCTTGAACAATGTCGCCACAAAACTATCACTCAATCTATACCCAAAAGCCACCAGTGCTTCCGAATATTCATCCAAGCTAATATTCCCACTACGATCTTTATCGAAGCGATCAAACAACCCACGCCACGCAGCGAGAAATCCCCACAATCCGCAGAATTCTTCAAAATTGATCGTGCCGCTGCGGTCGGTATCGAACATGCGAATCATCATTTTTACAGTATAAGGATCGAAGGCTGTCCAATCGCCATTTACGAGGGCGGCGCGGAGCTCTTTTTCGGTGAGGGCACCGGTTCCTAGAGGAGGGGGAGAGGGGGAATTAGTTTTTGGTTATGGGATTTTAGATGGTGAGATAGGGTAAAAACTTACTATCTTTATCCACCGCCTGAAATAGCGGCCACAGTTGAGGATCCGCACCGGGAGGAGCAGGCGAAGGAGGAGGTCTAGATTGTTGCGTTGGTCTTGTCTGAGGCGCAATTCTACCGGCTTGGAATTGACCTGGTGGGGGGGAGGCATAGCCGCGACCTGGAGGAGAAGCGCCATAGTTTCCTGGAGGGTGCATTTGGGGAGAGAGGCGTCGACCATCGGATGGTCTGCGGCCGTTGGGATTTACATTTTGGGGAAGGGATGGCGGAGGACGGTTTTCATATTGTGCGCCGTGCATGGCTTGTTGCGCTTGGCTGTGGACGGGGGTATGAATGGTGGGGGATTGTGCATGTTTCTATTGCGTGTGTTAGTAGTGGCTCTGCGATGCGATTTGGGGAAAGGGACAAATGTACTCGTTCTGGCTCTGCGAATCTGTGGGTTGGGGGTCAGCCTAGTCGTTCTAATCTGGAGAAGAGGGGTGGACATACGCAGGCAGCGAATCTGGGTTGAACGCTCTGTTGTAAGCCATGATAATTGATTGATTCAAGCGTATCGATGGTGGGAGAAGTTTCGCGACAAAGGATTTTTGCGTTGTCGACTATTTGATGAGGTTGTTGTGAAGTTGCGTTGCGAGTGAGATGTTAATAAAGATTGAAGATTGAAGCTCGAGCGATTAGAGGGGCCGTGTAAGTCCAAAGTTCCCTTGACGCGGCGAGTAGGCTGAGCGGCACGATGGTGGATCTAATTTCAGGTACCTAGTGATCACCGGGACGAGTTGCCGAATGAAAAATCCCTATGAAATTAAATTGATGTCAAAGTATTGCAAAAATAGGAAGCATGGAGAGAACGAGAAGTCCCAGATATATATGGATCGAAAGGAGTCTTGGGTATTCATGGGGGCGGCTGAGCTGAGTTGTGTGGTCTTTCGTCCTGACTGATTCACCCAGCTGTTCCAAAAGCCCCAGAATGACGGATGCCAATACTCGATGTGAGTATTTGTGAGTCCTGGTGAGCCACAGAAAAAAGACATGTCGACTGCACCGTGAAGAGGTGTATGGACGGACACGGACACTGACACTGACAAGAGATATCATGCCTTCTCAGATGCTCTTTGCGTTATCCTCTCCCATTTGACTGGGTACCTGACTGACATGTACTCATTGTTGCGCCCGGTGAGCAACGGCTGCAGAGTAAACTTTGTTGCGATGCATACCGACGTAAGGATCACCTGCTATTCAACTCACTCCCGGGTGAAATGAACTTTGTGCACATCGTACATCTTTATCCTTCATATCGCACTCCTCAATATTCTCATGATATATACCTGTCGTGGCCTGGCAGGATAGATTCCACTTTCTCGTACTCGTACACCGTATACCGGTACGCAAGTACGCAAGTACACATTACAAATCTCAATCAAAGCATCTGGAGAAAAAAGTGGAAATGCAAGCAAACCTCCATCGGCATTACCCAACTCATGATCCGCCCTACTCTACTCTAGCACATCATCCCTCACCCTCCAAACGCATCTGAAACATAAAATTATTTTTACCCCCCGCTCATCACTCGTCATTTCACCTCCCTCACACACCCCTCTCCCCTCTCCTCTCTCCCCTCTCCCCCTTCTCAACCATCTAGAGTCCCCCCCAACACGACCTCCATCGAACCCAAGCCAAACCATGGGCGACACCTCTCTCCCTCCCGACACCTCTACCAATCCCGAGAGCGAATTCTGGATATTCGGATACGGGTACCTATTCCCCTCCACGTCTCACTCTACTTTGCCCACCTAGATACCACGATGCATACACACATGCCATCCCCAGCTAACCCAATTTCCAAACCACAGAAGTTTAATCTGGAAGCCCCCTCCACATTTTGGTACAATGCAATTCTCCTCCTTCTCCTTCCCGTATCTCTTTGTACTGCCCTCTTCAAGATATATACCCAGGTATCTATCTACCCACATTGCACCTAAACTCCCTCCAAAAAGGACAAAGTACCTACCAGTACCTACCTACCTAACTATCTCCAAAACCAACCCCTTCCCATAAATACCAGAAACCCAAACCCAAACCCCAATCCCCAATTCCCAATTCCCAATTCCCTAACAAACCCCCCAACATAGATCGTCGTATTCCAGGCTACGTAACAGGATATGTGCGAAGATTTTGGCAGGTATGAACTTAATTTTATTTTTATACATAGCCCCCCTTCCCCCCTCCCCCCCTTTCTCTAATCGACATATCCGGTTTGTATGGCTGAAGTTTAAGGATTCTCATTTCTTTATCAAACTGTTTTCTTTCATTGCTGTATATATGAGATCATGCAAATAAGAGTGTTAGCTAACAGATCGATATCCAGGCTAGGTGAATAAATCACCCTCTTCCTCCCGTTTCCCATCCCAACTCCCTCCCTAACACCCTCTAGCGAAGACCACCGCGGTACCCCCTCCTCCCCCGGCCGTGTCGTAACCCTAATCCCACACTCCCACTGGCTCACCCTGTCCGATCCACATTCTCTCTCCTCCTCTTCCTCCCCTTCCTCTCCCCCTAAAACATGGGGCGTCGCCTACCACATCCCCTCATCCCATGTCGCCCAAGTACGCGAATATCTCGACATCAGGGAGATAAACGGTTACACCATCCACTACACCGCATTCCATCCCGCCGCCTCCTCTAACAACGACGACAACAACCAGCCACAGCCAATTCAAACCCTCCTCTACATAGGCACCCCCTCCAATCCTCAATTTACTGGCCCCCAGGATCCGCAGGAATTAGCTGAACATATCTTCCGAAGCGAAGGCCCGAGTGGTTTGAATCGTGATTATCTTTTGAGTTTGGATGTTGCTTGTATGTTGCCTCGGTTTCCATTTTGATTTTCGTCTCTGTATATTTTGAATGCTAGTCATTACTATATATATCTGCACTAGAGATGAATAACCATGCTAATAAGTCTAGTGGACGAATTGAGTCCTGAGAGTGGCGATGATCATATCAAGGACCTGGCGAATAGGGTTCGGAAAATAGTCGAGAAGCAAGGAGGTGTTGAAGTAGAAGCTAGTCACACAAAGGCTATAGATCATGAGCTCAAGAAGGTTACAAGCACGGATGAGCAGGAGGAGACTGAAAAGTAACGCGTGAAAGAGCCATTCATTCATTCATTCCCTTTTTTGGGGTATTATTTGCCATAGAAACCATAGAGACCTGCAGAGATATGCAGTCTTCATAAAGAGAGCTTGATCAAAATGATCGTGACTCGAAAATACAGGCAGACTTGAAAAACATTTGTTAGATGTTAGAAAGAAAAAGTGATCGAGCAAGGTAAGATAACCCCCTCCAAACTCCATGCAAGCATCATATTGCTCGCCAGACCAGAACCGCTGCCAGAAACCACAAGGTAAATTTTAAGCTGCCATCGAAGAAGATGAAAACATCATAAAATCCACCCCACGAAAAACCTTCGCTGAGAACCCCAGGCTGACTTTTCTTGTTCTCGGAGAATGAGAGACCTTGAAGAAGAGAAGAATGCCGACCAGTCGAAAACAATTTATTGGTTTCCTCCCCAGCTTCCGGCGTTTCCACCACTTTGATTGCGGTCGTATCCTCCTCCGCCAGAATATCCACCGCCACCACCGCCAGAGTAGCCTATAGACAATTATTAGTATGCTTATAAAAGTTAAGAATATCCAAGGGGTAACTTACCGCCGCCACCACCACCTCCATTGTAGCCTTTATCACCTCAATTGTTAGTAAATGTTATTCAAATATTCACGACAGACTGGTCGAGCGAGATCGCTTACCTCCGCCACCAGAGTATCCACCACCTATATTATGCACCGTCAGTAAAATTCGTGCGATCATTGAAGGAGGAATCATTAAAGGGAATCTTACCTCCGCTGTATCCACCACCTCCGGAGTAACCACCGCCGGAGTTGTTGTTGTCATATCCACGACCACCGCCGTATCCTCCACCACCACCTCCATATCCACCGCCGCCACGGCCTCCATATCCACCACCACCTCGGCCACCACCGAATCCGCCACCGCCACCACCTGAGCGGTCGTTGCCGGCGCGCTCGGAAGCCTTGTCGACACGAATGGTACGGCCATCAAATCTATATGTATGTCAGCTTGCGTCTAGGAATTTGAATACTGGAACAAACATACTCGACACTGTTCATCTCCTGGATAGCCTTCTCAGCATCGGCCTCAGGGGACGAGTCAGGGTTGCCTTGTCCATAACGAACGAAGCCGAAGCCACGGCTACGGCCAGTGTCGCGATCCTTGACAACAACCTGTATTAATCAAGTCAGTTTCTTATCATGCAGTCGAGCTTATCGATGAAGGGAAGCGTAGAACATACTGCTTCTTCAACAGTTCCGAATTCAGAGAACTTCTCACGGAGAGCGTTCTCATCTGTGTGCCAAGCAAGGCCACTAATGGTGAATGTTAGCCAATCTGACAGGTGAATGGGTCTGGAATAGAATGTAAATGTTTGGACTTACCCAATGAATAATTTAGACATGATAGATAATTCTCGAAAACCTGGCTGAAAGTCTCAATGTCCGCACGCATTCACACCAAAAGAATCGCGCCATTTCAGGCGGGAGTTGTGTATACGAGAGACGGACGAATCACACAAAGAAAGATACATCGAGGCAAAAACAGGAATCCGCAAAACGGAGATATGGAAGGGAGGGGTGATGTGGAATGAATTTGGAAGCAAATCGCAAAAAGACAGTCAGGTCAGCTAGCACAAGCAGGAGAATCGGACGAACTTCTTGAAGGATTAGAGAGTCGAGTTGGAGGGAAATGTCGAGATTTCCTTGTTGTTGTAGTTGTTGAAGAGGGTATCGGGGCTGAAACGTGAATCACAGATCGTGGGAAAGATATTATTCAATCGGACGACTGAAATGACAGTGCGATCTGATAAAAAGTAAGAGTGCGAGGGGAAATCGCGAAAGAAGAGATTGATGAGATTGAGACTGAGACTGTGGGATGAGTTGGTTGTAAGGAAGAGGAAGGAGGTTGTAGGGAAGAAGGTCGGGAGGGAAGATTTGTGTTCGACGAAGGATTAAGCGCAAAGCAAAGCGGGGGAATTGAAAGAGACTGCATATGACTACTAGGTATTGTTGCCCCTCCCCTCCCAAAAGATTCACTAAGCACTAGCGTCTGCGCAGAAGAAGAGGAAGGCGCTGATTCGATCCCTGGCCCTCACCACACCTTGACGGGGGCTCACGGTCCACCCCCGATGGAGTTAGATCTGCTGGCCCATACCAAGTTCCAGTTCTCAACAACAAAACATCCTCAAGCGGCATCCCACGCCACTGCCCGCTTTGGAAGATCAGGGAATGCCTCACTCATTTGCACCGCAATCGCATGAGACGTCCAGCCAATGGCAGATCGACGTGTGCATGAGAAACGCCCATCTCCCTTTGGGCATACATTCTCCGCTGTTCCATTCCATTTGCGTTCTGTTTGGTCCCGGACACGGAAATTGGATGATCTCTGCACCTGCGGTATTGGTATTCACTCCTCACTCCAGGCCTCGCGGTATGATTCTGTGCGACATTTGGCCCGCAGCAAACAAAAAGCAGGCGGCGATTCACGCGTCCATGCAGACACTGGCTGGAAGAAAAAGGCCCAAGGCGAGGGTTTTCTGGATGCTTGATGCTCCATGATCTTCCTTTGGCTGTGTGCATCTGTTGCCCAATATTTGTTCATGCTGCGGAATTGATCAGGACTGTCTAGATAGGTACCCAGGTAGGGATCGGAATCTCCGAATTTCGGCATTGATATGTCGCAATCTATATAGCTGCACACCTAAATACGAGTCGGTGGACATATACAATACAACACAATGCCTCCCTTCTCGCTGTTCATCATACGATCAATCCATGGACAGAGGATAAGTCATAGATCTCCCTTCGAGCCCTTCCATCTCATAGCTCTTCCAAGCTTTCCAACTTCCAACCCAATGAATGATGCGATATCTCGTAAGCTTTATTTAGCATGGGTTCCCAGTTCCAACATCCTATCGTATGCATTATCCCCCAAGATCAACCTGCAGACATGCAGATGGTCCCCCAATTGGCAACAAAAGATGATATGAAGCTGCTGAGCTGTGAGCTGTGAGCTATGAGCTATGGAGCTGTAAGCTATTGAGCCAATAACCTCCAAACTATAAATCTGGTGTGAATATCAAGAGGAGCTTGGGATCCAGGATTGTTATCGATTGCGCCCCATTGCTATCCACCGAGGTGGGGTAAAACCTAATCCAAGGGTCGTGTGTGGTGCGGAAGTGGAGCTCTGCCTCTAAAATAGTCCAAGTGCCGTGCGCTGAGCACAACTACCAAGGTACAAACTCCGACCAACGGTTCCCATCCAGTGGCCACATTTCTAACTTGCTGCGAAAACTCGGGCCACAGGCAGACGAGAATGGGAGTGAGAGTGAGAGTGAGAGTGAGATGAGAGCGAGGTTGACGTTGACGTTGACGTTGACGTTGACATTGACATCGACATTGACGTTCAATAAGTTACTGGCACTGCATATACTACGAATATAAAGTCCCATTGACTCGTCACCAAAGAATGATTGATAACCGATGGGGATGGATTTTGATTATTCAATCAACCGAGTTTTCCCTTTCGATAATACAACATGAACAACACCCGTTCTATTCTATTCACGCAATTCATTCGCGCATATTCTTTTACACAGCAATCGCTACATGCATGGCTCTGGAACTTCCCCATTCGAATTTTCTTCATCACATCCTTTGCATCCCCTTCATCCTCTCCATCTTCAATTCGCAAAAGTCATCCATTTATCCCACAATCATGCTGGCAATCATGCTACTAAACATCTCCACCATCTTCGATCTTCCGCATACAGAGCCCAGACAACCCTTGGAACTTACATGCATCGAAATCAACCCACGTGCACACAAAGCTATGCTCCATTAACATGAATCTAGAACTCAATGCGACCCTTCGAATGATGTGTAATCATCTAGTAAGCCGATGCATGTCATGAAATTTCAATAAAAACCCCTGTGCTTCGTCTAAAGTTTACCGGTGGTCAAGACCGGACGGATGGTGGCATGGTGATTCTGGATAATGTCTTTTCATTCGTATGATTCGATGCGGGGAGTCGTGGCAGTGGTTGTACGAGAATGCGAGATAATCAGATTTTTACATCGTTGATACAGGTAGGTATACAGCAGATATGGGTGTAGCAATTCCTACCCGTGAAAGCCTTGAAGGGTGTGATAGGTTTGATGATTATCGTGATAACTCACATCTCACATCTCACAACAGCATCCGCATTCTCTTCCAATCAGGTGATGGGGAGATGGCATTGAGGTCCAGATCAACATTCTCGCAGCTTCGCTTTTACATCTGATCAGAAGTTGGACTGAAACGCCGTGGCGATTTGATGTTTGCACATGTGCGGGATAGGGCTGCAATTACCCACACCGCCATTTATCTCTTTCCTCGTTGCTGATGTATCTTGGAGACATGCGGCTCTTGTGAACTGCCATAGAGTTGATGGAATAGCTTGGCTCTGTGATATGATTTGCCACAATCAAAGGCAGTCGGTAGGCATTAGAAGACAGCTTGAATCAACGTCTTCAGCAGTGGCGAAATATTACTATAATGACGATGAGGATGTGGCGATGGGTCTGTAAGTTCTTCAACATGCTCTCGTCCAGGGAACATGATGCCAAAGGGCTGTGATGGAGATGGAGATGGAAATGTATTGACGACAGGTTGAGCCATTGGTCTAGTTTGACAGGCAATGTCCCCTAACGTTTCCTTCTGAGTTGAATGTACCCAAGTACAAATTCGGTAGGTTCGCACCTTCCACTTCTTCACTTATCAACAATGCCCTCTTTCCCTAAAGCTGGGAAAAGGAATTACTCACCATGTAAGTTCATTTCATCCCGATAAGTTCACATGACCATTCCTTTCATTCCGGTTCACAATGTAATACTTTCGCCCTTTACTGTCTATCTTGTCCTTGCATCATTTGCTTTTTCTCAAATGGAAGACAACCACCAATCTCGTAAGCGCAGACACGCTCATGGGCACGAAAGTGAACATTTAGAGCCGAGAAAACACCACAAGCATCACAATCACCATAGCACAAGTCCAAGATATGATCGAATCCTTTCTCCAAAAACATCCGTGGAAAAAAGACCGCCACTCGTAATCAGAGATCGGAATGAACTATCTGCGGGCAGAGATTATGTTCGCAACTGGCTTGCACATACTCAAAATGAGGACATCATCGAACCGCCAAAACAATTTAATGCTGAATTAGGTAGACAAGCACTTCTAGTTTAGGCTATGCTTCCCATGACTATATGTACTGACACTTCCTCAAGACTCCAGTCGCCCACAGAAGAAATCAAGGTGTTTGGGTCATGACCATACAGCACATGGACCTGTCGAGATTAGAAACATAACAGATCCGAGGCCGAAGCCTTATCAAGAGCACGCATCATCTGATAGTTCTTTACTCGAAGCTTCAAAGATGCCAGTGGTAGATGAACGAACCAGAATCCCTCAAAAAACAAACGTCGCCATCCGTGGCCATGTCAAGGAACGAACTCGATCTCACAAAAACCAAATGAATGTGCTATCAACTGTAACTTCCACTTCGTCTGGATCTTCTGCGGTGCAGCCAAAACAAGGAGCATTTGAGAAAAGAGCGCGCCATAAGACAAGGGAAGACCGGTATGACACAAAGAGGAAAGCCGATAAATCAGAAGCTGTCGATAAGCGAATTAGAACAAGGCGAGAAAAAAGAGGCGACCGAAAGAAGGCCGCAAGAAAGGCTAGTGAGGATCTGATGAACAATTTCGCATCAAACAAGATAGGCCAAGATCGTTTAACAGTGAGTAGAGCCTTAGCCTTGAAGTTCAGGAACTGATTGTGCCAGGTACGCCCTTCAAATGGCCCGGGCATCTTTCAAAATGGCAGAGCTTCTTCTCCACCGAGACGACGAGGATGTAGGTTTCATTGGTACCGGGCTTTTTAAAGAGAACTACTAACTTATTTGTAAGTACCCGACCTCGCTTTCTCGGAAATGGAATTCCTTCAACGCTCTGGGAAGAAGTCGCATGTCAACGATTCTATTGTGGTTCCTAAAAGTCAGGCCAAGGAAAAGAGGAAGGCTGCGCGAGCGCAAGATGAGATAGCAGAATTCTTTAAACCATCCAAGACGCCAGTAAGGGATAATAGTTCCACTATGGACCATCTCACTTCTCCAACTTCAATAGCTAAAGTCTCTCTATATGAGAGACAACTGAGAAAAGACCGGGAGAATGATCGACATTGGTACTACACGGAGGATTTGACGGCTCGTATTGGCAAGAAGAGAAGTCATTTAATGGAGCCTGCCAGTAAGCAGGTGCAATTCAATGAATTGCAATTCCCGGAGAAACTCACTCCCAAACTTCACTCCGAGGAGATCAGCAATCGCAAGGTGCATTACGAAACTGTAGATAGCGTTGTGACGTGGTCAGAGTCCCAGAATTCTCCTGGTGCTACTATGGCCTCACGTCGAGCAAAAGAACAATATTGTCAGAGGCAGATAAGTGCAACGCCGGACTCGATACGGAATTCTATCGAAAGAACGGGTATATTTAAGGATACAGGTATTGAGAGTTCAAGTCGACGAAAGTCGAATATACAACAGCCTGTGAATGAAGAACTGCAAGGGGCAGGAGGAAAAGATGTCATATCCACCATAGATAGTCCAGTTGAGACGAGCAGAGAGTTTTCTAACCTGGGCAAAGATTCTATTATCAATTCCCATGAGATTGGCCGACCCCCAAGTTTTCAGCAACCGGATTGTTTGCCTCAACTTCCGTCGCACATGCAAAAGAAAACAGAACAACCCTTGTCGAAAGGGAAAATTCCCATCGCAGTGGATGTTCGCGACGATGGACTCCGCAGAATTGTTGTTGAGTATTATGATTCAAATCGTGGCTGGTACCGGGGGGAAGAATCTGAATCACCTTTCAGATCACCAGAACATCCATCTAAGCCAACGACTGCACTTATAACAAGACCACTTACCCGCCAACAAATAGCACGTAATGCGAGAATTAAACGTCCATCAACCACCCTTCCAGTGATCCGGGAAACTAGCGACGAAAGCCGAGAAAATCCCATTTCGTCAATGTCTAGTATTTCAGGAAAAGGGATACAGCGAACAGAATCTGCTTCTGTGCGGTCATCAAGCGGGAAGGGAGACATGCAGAGACATACATCTTCTACCAATGCCAGTGAGCAATTAGATGATGACATACTTGAGCCACGGGTGTCTGAGCAGATGTTTCCGCAGACGAATTCCCAATTCCAGCAACAAAGCATCAAAAACATGAGCAGAAATTCGGTTTCCCAGACTACAATTTTAGATGGAGAGAGAAAGCAGCCCCCCGAGGTAAGAACGGCCAACATGAATGGTAGAACATTTACACCTTTAAGGGCAACCTCACACAAAAGCCCAAGCAGGAATTATTTGCAATTCTCAACTCAGCCTCCGCCCTGGATAGAACATGGAAGTTATCATGAACTGTCAAGGCAACATTTTCCATCTATCCCCCGTTCACCACTTATTCGAGTTCCATCGCTCTATGCTCGACAAATGGAACCGAAGCAAGAGGAAGGTCAAATTACGAATGGTGCATTCAATGAAAAGCGTGAAGAATATGGATCCTACAAATTGCAAGAACCTTGTTTCGGCGTGGAAGCGTATGAAGAGAATCGGGACAATTTAGAAACAGAATTGAAAACGTCTTACGGTGTGGACGGCGTCCTTGATAGTCGCCGATACATGGATGATCTTGGTGAGCTTGGACCTCAAGAAGCAAACGTGTATCGCAATTCAATATCAGGATACGAAATGGCCGGACTTCGCTACGATAATCCGAATCGCCATTTCCGAGCCAATGAATATCACATTCAAGATGTTCGAGGGGAAGAATACAGCCCTTGGGATAGTGACAATCATTTTCTTCAGGAGCCTTGGATTGAGAATCGGCAAGATTTACAACAACCCTATGAAATTGAGTATCATAACGATCAATTGGTCCGACCTTCGTTTCCTTCATACCGGGAACTAAATGAAGGCCGGGACGAGAATGCTTCGGAGACTATCTTGATGCAGAGATTTTGGCGGCCAAATCCTCAATACTGAGAAGATGGAGACCAATTGTGTTGTAATTTGTAAAGGCTAGACGGAGCGATATCAGAATTTGGAGCATCTTGGAGACGTTCTATCTCTATGCCTTGATTTATTCACCGAGACGTTATATTATCAGCACATCCACAGATTCAGGGGAAGAATCGAAAAGATTAGGACTGAATGGTATGGTACTGCATGTCCAACATAAAATTTGACAGAAACTTGCTCACAGTCCTCATTGTCTCCAATTTTAGCTCGAATTTGAGTTATTTATTTGAAAATTTCAATTCCTATGACCCTTTGATGATCCAAAAGGCCTGTCAGGACCAACGCCCCTATGATCGGAAAAAACCGCTGCGACAAGATCCTAAAATATCCGTGTGTACTGACATCATGTGATCACATGACCCACAAGGCTGAGGTTGGCGGGGCGCATGTCAAATGGTTCAAATCCCATTCAAATCCCTTGTTTTCGTTTTCATCCACTTAGAATGATCGAATTGAATATCGCATTCCGGTGAATTGACTATTGTCGGCGATTAATTGAAGCTTGGCTCATATTAGGTTATGGGTCGCGGGTGAAAATAGAATGCGAATGTGCCTGGGTCCCACCGCTCTGGTGTTTGTTTGTTTTCTTACTTTGATATGCGCTATTCTCTGATAGCAGGTGCACCCAAGACCAACCACGGAAATCCTTGGGTCAAGTGTCATACAAAGAGAAATTTCAGCTCTTCCGTATCTTCTTCGCGGTAATTTGAGTTTGTGGTGAAACCGGTACGAGACTTCCACTGGCGTTCCGTGTCTTCTTCTTTGCTATGTCAGCTTGTCTAGACGCTTACCCTTGATACACTTGTTGCTATACGTATCTTTTTTCTTTACCTTTCGAGTGAAATAAATAGTAGCCATCCGTCCTGCTTTGTGGCAATTAACAAGTAGTACTTTCAAATATTCAAACATTCAGATACATTTTTACTTCTACCTACCCCGTACTACCTTTTACTGGTATCACGTCGCATCACATCACATCAACTCAGTCATATTCCAGTTACATACTTGATGACAACAATGTATGTATCAAGGGTATCTACAAGACCCCTTTCAGCGCAATCAGCAGCTCAGCTATCAAAAGCTGTGGCTTTCTTTGCTCAATCTTATGGGCTGTCTTCAAATGCATGTACTGCACCTACACCATCGAGAAGAGCATTTACATCTGCTTCAAAAATTCAAGTAAAGGGAAGAGATCTTTTTCCAGAACCTGAACATGGACAGATTAAGAGAACGGAACCTGCTTGGCCTCATCCACCGTATGTCTTTTATATATTGCTTTGGCTTTTTTGGTTAAGGACAGAATGCTAATATCGAAATAGCTATACCGCCGAACAAATGCGCAGTAAAGTCTACTTTGCACATCGCAAACCTCGAGATTTTTCCGATCGCGTCGCATTGGGAATGGTGCGTTTCCTGAGATGGTGTACGGATTTTGCAACGGGATATAAACATAATGTTGAAGCACCCAAGAAGGCATCCGATAGCAATGCACTTACAGCCACAAAACCATATCAAATGAGTGAGAGGAAATGGTTGATTCGTTATGTGTTCTTGGAATCGGTAGCAGGGGTGCCAGGGATGGTGGCGGGCATGTTGAGACACTTGAGGAGCTTGAGGGGGTTGAAGAGAGATAATGGTTGGATTGAAACATTACTTGAAGAAGGTTTGTTATCCCTATATTGATATGGAACTTGTAAAATTGTTGTATGGCATTGATGGCTAATGATTTCAATTCTAGCATATAATGAACGCATGCACCTCCTCACCTTTCTTAAAATGTACGAACCCGGTATCTTCATGCGCACCATGATCCTTGGCGCCCAAGGCGTCTTCTTCAATTCCTTTTTCCTCTGCTACCTCTTCTCCCCTCGCACTTGTCATCGCTTCGTCGGCTATCTCGAAGAAGAAGCAGTCCTCACCTATACCCTCTCGATCCAAGATCTCGAAAATGGCCATCTTCCAAAGTGGGCGGATCCGGATTTCAAAGCTCCGGACTTGGCGGTCGAGTATTGGGGTATGCCGGAGGGAAATCGAAGTATGAGAGATCTGCTGTATTATATTCGAGCGGATGAGGCGAAGCATCGAGAGGTGAACCATACGTTGGGAAACTTGAAGCAGGATGAGGATCCGAATCCGTTCGTGAGTGAGTATGGGAAGGAGAGGGGAGAGAAACCAGGAAAGGGAATTGAGAGTTTGAAGCCGGTGGGGTGGGAGAGGGATGAGGTTATTTAGGAAGTGGATTGAGAATTGAGGCTTGAGGGTTGGGGGTTGAGTTTATTGGGAAAGGCGTTTTTGGAAGAATTCGAAAAGGAAGGAAGATACCACTCTACTCTTTACATATAGGAGTACCATTGGCGTTTTTTACACAGGTTTCATAGAGGGCATGGGAGATAGATCATAGACAGAGATGGATTAGATTAGATGTAAGAATCTTTGATTCATACTTGAATTTTTCAGATTAGATCATTAAGATTATTTATTCAATTGCAATATTTGAATACAATCTAATACATACTAACCATTTCCTCGGTGTGATTGTGAACTTGAGGGGGGATGGGATGGGATGGCAGAACCCGGTAGATTGGGAATGCGAATTGTGGAGTTGTGATTTTGAGGGTACACTCTGAGGGAGGGTTTGTTGCTCGGTTTGCTTGATGTGTGATATTTGATATATACAGAGTATACGGACGGGGCTTAATCGTCTTTCCGGAACATCTTGCCCGTCTGTCTCTTTGTACCTAGGTGGCGCATTTTTGGATATGTGGGATCTCGTGTGGTCTGTATCCTTCACCATGTCGTTGAGTTCCTTGAAGGTGTCTTCACCTGCCTTCCTTCCTTCCTTCCTTTCTTTCTTTCTTTGCTTCCTTCCATTTCCTTCGTTCCTGTACTCCCTTCCACTCAACGCCGAGTGCATGCATCGCTTTCTGCTCTCTTATACAAGATGTTCAGTATATACATACATACATACATACATACATCTTCTCTTCTTCTTCTTCTTCTTCTTCTTCTTCTTCTTCTTCTTCTTTCCCTTTTTCAATTTTTTTCCCTCTATGGTTTTAGAAAAAGAAAACAAAAGGAAGAGGAAACTCTCGCCGATCGTTATCTCATCTCATCGCATCGCATCACCTTACAACCCCGATCCATCCGTCCATCCATCAATACAACATCGACGCGAATCGCAAACTGAAGCGAGGCCTAAATCATGCGTGCCAAAGGAAATAAAACCCAGAAAATCGTCAACCTCATCGTCGTCCCGTGTGGAAATACCCGACGATTCCGATGCCGAGACCGATGATGCCGAGAACGCAGATGACGATGAGGAGAGCGCCGACGGGTGCCATGGTTTTTCTTATATATATATATATTTGTTTTTTCTTCCTTTGATTTATTTTCCCTAAAGGAGAGGAGAGGAGAGGAGAGGGAGGAGAGCGAAGGAACTCGGTTGATCCTCGGGGGAGGAGGAAAAAGGGGGCGTGGGCCAAGGAGATTATGCTGGTTGTGTGGTGTGGTGATGTGATGTGATGTGATATTGAGAGGGAGGGAGAGAGGAAGGGAATATCTATTGTGTAGGTAGTACTATAGAATATAGAATTCCGGGACCGACTTCCTGATGGAAAGAGAGAGAGAGAGAGAGAGAGAGATAGAGAGATAGATAGATAGATCAGAGGATACTTTTCGATGGAAGATGATGCTCTTTTATTCTCCGTTGGGAAGATTCGGAAAGTAGGCCAGTCGCGGTGGGTTGTGTGTGTGTGGAATTAATTGTCGTTATGAGATGCTATGAATCTCGATAATTTGTGTGAAGCGGAAGGGGTTTGGTTTCCGATGCCGGGGCGTGGGAGGAGGGAGGAGGGAAGAGGTATTGGTATATACATGCTTGCTTGCTTGTTTTCTTTTAGTTTTTATATAGTCATCTCAATTTATGGATTTTGTAAATCGCTGGAAAAGGAGAGGTTTGAATGGGATGGATGGATAGGATGGATGGGATGGGATCAGTGATTGGGGGGGGTGGGATTTTGAATCAGTAGACCCACAGCGGGGAAATTGCCAATTATTGATGATTCAGGGTAATTTTTCAGAATGTGGTATGGGATATGGGTATATCACCTCGTGTCTTTTGCGAGGGAGGTTTGGAATCCCGCGTATCTGGGTGTGTTCGAGGGGGTTTTAGGATATGTCTTTAGGGAGTGCGAGGAGGTGTGTGTGGATGGATGGACGGATGGATGGATTGATTTGCGGATCATTTGATGGATGGTGTCTGTGCTGAAAGGGAGGGGGGGGTATAAAAGGGGTTTGGGTAACTTGGATGGATCGACTGACTGCTTGTTTGTGAATATGTTTATTGGATTCATTGATTTATTATTCTGGCTTTGTGTTTATGGAAGAATTGATAGAGAATCGTATATTAGACATCTCGCGATCTGGAGAGGAGAGTGGAAAGGATGGGATCTGAATTCGATTTCTGATCATTCACCAAACTCTAGCTTGGAATAGGGATATCTGGACTAGTGTTCGGCTATCTCGTGGTTTTTTCTTTCTTTCTTTCTTTTTTTTCGTTTTTTTCTCTTCTTCTTTCCTCTTTGGGGGGGGGAGGTGGGAACGGATGGTTTGTATCTTTTTCTTGCCTCTCTCTAGAGATGGATAGATGGGAATCTGGTGATTGGTGAAGATGTAAGTGCTAGTAAACAGAAATCCTGGCTTGGGATGGTATTCCGTGTTGCAGGTGTGTAGAGTACCGTGTTGGGAGTGAGGGAAGGAGATGAAAGCCCATAGTGATGAAGAGAATCATGCTCCAGTGTAGGCATTCTCTGGCGAATGTGAAGGAATAGGCTGCGCAAAAATTGTCTGTACCCGCGGCTAATGTGCAAATACTCGGCTCCGTAGATTATATGTTAGAAATCCTACCCGCCCAGCGAATAACCTGTCGCGGCCTCAGGAATACCTGTCCAGTATAGAATATCCGAGGACATCCATTGCGCGGCTTACGAAGAAAGATAGATGGATGGTAGCTGCTAGTGTGGGATACCGAGTTGTGAGATAGAGTTTCGAGATGTTGAGAGGTGAATTTGATATTGTCCGTATCGGGCGAGAGAAGTACGAATACTAGGGAATTTTCTGAGATGATTTCCTTATTGACCCGCGATTTTCTTTGGAAGCACGAGTGTTTGGAGATGGATTTTCTTGGACTCTGGTGGCAACTTCAAGGGAGAGGAAAAGTCGATTCTTTTCTAGCGTATACTTACTTATGCTTCTAAATTGAGTAAGAAGTTGCATACTCAGATAATATTAGTCACGGATGTGGCACAATGGAACATGGCTGGTTTAGGCGAGTCAGTCTATTTTCTCAAATATGATAGACAGCGAGATGAGGTTTCCAGCTGTGAGTTAAGTTTCTTTTCATACAATATGTTATATTCTCTGTCCGTGTATAGTTGTCATATTCATCTCGCGATTGTACTTAAAAATTGGATTTACAATTCTCATATGTGAATATTTACTTGCGCTCGAACAGGCATTGGCCTTTTCTCAGTCATGACTTCAATATCGAGATTGACGATGTGCAAAAAGAAGTTCATGGTGATGTCTGTACAAGTCTAGATCCTGGACAAATACGGATTGCTCAGCGCCCAAAAGAGAACCAATCTAGAGCGTGAAATTGCAGTATGAATGGGTAGGAAAGAAAAAAAAAACTAGTGCTAGTAGCTCTTATGATGTGTAATTTTGATAGAGCAGAACACGATTTAAATGGCATACGATTGGTTGCACAGTTGAAGAATTGAGGTAATGCTTTCTATAGAAAGCAGAGTGGAATATATGTTGATAGTTTAAATAGGCAAATTTTCAGATAGTGCGACACGCAGAAGACGGTAAAAGACGATTTGTATATATAGTCAAGAAAGGATTCTTGTGCACAGGACGTCACTGATATCATGCAAGCTCCCAAGCCAAAGACAATGCCAATATAAATGCATAAATATATGAAGCATATCATTCTTAGCTATATCATTTTTAACCAAGCTTCTTGTAATTCATGTATGCGCTACAAAGCCTTTTCTCTTGGCCCAGAAAGTCTTTCAAACCTATCAACGCTCATGACGAATGTTCCTCTACCGCCAGTCATGCTCCTCAAATGCTTCAAATATCCAACCATCTCTTTCAATGGTACTCTAGCGGTGATTTGACGCTGCTGGCCAGGACCCGATGAATCAGTACTGGTTCCTGACGCGAATGGATCTGGAGGAGTATAGACTCTTGAAACATCAACTGGCGCCAGCTCATTTTCTGTATCCTCTACGTCACTATCATTCTCAAGTGATAAGACATGGCCACCACGAGCTGATGATAGATCGTGCACAATTGCACCGAGGGATGATTCGTCGCAACTAATAACCACATTCATGACTGGTTCCATCAGTCCGATGGAGTTCGCTTGAAATGCTTCTTTGAGAGCAGCTTGTACGGCATTTCTTGACGCAGAAGACAATGCGGCAGAAGTAGTGTCGGAACCAAAGACATCCTCAACGGTATCAAACTTCAATAGCACATGCGCAGAATGAAGTGGGAATGCACGACGCGGACCACGGGCTAGACCAGCAACAGCCCCATTGATCAATGCTGTATGAACTTCGCTGAGGGTCATATCGGAGGGGAGTGTCATAGTTCCATCAACCCCATCATTGTTAGAAGGTTTTGGGATACGGATTGTGATTGTATTTCCATCAATGTTCATAGTGTGGTCAGAATCTTCTAACGGCTGCGCGTCTGGACTGATACTAGCTTCGCAGCTTGCTTTTCCTTTTTTGCCAGCAACTTCACGATCAAATATATATTTGTGAGGTAATGTTGGAGACAGGACGCATTCTCGGTACCCAATTTCGATATTGCCCATGGTTGCCTTGGCTTTGAAATCGTTTACGAGTCGATCTTTTGCGATTTCAAGATGCAGCTCACCCATACCACTCAACTGCATTTGCCCAGATTCTTCATCAATATTAACATGGAGACTTGGGTCTTCCCTCAATAAGAGCTGCAATATGTCGGCAACATTTTTTTCTTCGCTTAGACTGTGAGGTTCTATAGCGGCAAAAAATACTGGCGGAGGAACATTAATTGGTCTCAGTTGAAGAGTATTCAAAGGTGGTGGCGGGCCATTTTTTGGATGAGCACCTGTATATGACAATAGAGTATCGCCTGTACGAGCGTGCTTCAAGCCCGCAATAACGCCAATCTGACCGGAGGGAATGCTTTGTATCTCTACCGCGTCAGATGCGTACATCTGTAACAGCCTTTGTGCTCTTTCTGAAACATGAAGATTCGTATTCCATAAAGTAGTGTTCCGCTTGACTGTACCGGAATAAACTCTGATGTAGACTAACACGCCGCGTCGAGCATCATTGACTACCTTGAAAGCAAGGGCACAAGCTTCGACCTGAGAAATGAGAGACGTACGCGCATTGGATTTCTTGGAGAGATGTCTTGGTTGCGCTGCGCTAAGGTCCAGCTTTCCATCTAGGAGTTGGGATAAACTGCCATGAACATTGCCAAGTCGAACTTCTGGTTCAGGCCTTTCGGTAGGGTTGGGTAGAAGATTATTGATGGCATCAAGGAGTGGTTGAACGCCAATATTTCGAAAACTGGCCCCAGCAAAGACAGGTATGAGTTTACCCGAACCGTCGAGTACGCATTTTCGCAAACTCTTTGTAATGTCCGCTGATGATATAAGCAGACTGTCATCATTACATTCTAGCCAGGTTTCAAGGAGCCCATCATCAAATTCGCATAATGCCTCTACGAGCGCAGCTCGCGCCTTGATGATTTCTTCGGAAAATTCAGGATTATCTTTCCTCAGCTGATCGAGGGTAAAATGTTGGATTGATTTGCCATCCCCACCTTCTTCCCATTTCAGCGCACAAAGATTGACTGCATCACCGACTCCCGTAAACTTTCCTTTCCCACCTTCCCACCATGGAATTTGACACACCGCAGGCCAGCCCCGGAGCCTCGAAGCAATCTCTTTTACTGTTCTCGCGAAGGCAGCCCCTTCACGATCAAGCTTATTGACGAAAGCGATCCTGGGAATGCTATAATTATTTGCCTGTTTCCATACTTTTTCTGTTTGAGCTTCTACTCCTGCCACACCATCAAGAATACATACGGCACCATCAAGGATTCTCAAAGAACGAAGCACTTCAAACGTAAAATCCGCGTGCCCGGGAGTATCAATCAGGTTAAGAGTGTGCGATATAAGTGATCGAGATGGGTCAGACGCTTTCGAGGATGCTGCTTTCTCAGTCACAGGGGGCCAGTGCATCGTAACGGCTGCCGACTGAATAGTAATCCCTCTAGCCCTCTCGGCGGGGAGGAAGTCTGTGACGGTGGAGCCATCATCAACGTCTGATAAATGCATTAGATTATATTCGCGATAATCACGTGACCTGTACAATCATACCTACCTCCTATGCGTCGAGTATAGCCACTGTAATAGAGCATACGCTCAGTAGTTGTAGTTTTGCCCTTTTGAAATTAGAGCAAGTACCAAAAGAGACAAATGAAACTCACTGCATCGATATGAGCTATGATGCCAATATTTCGAGTTGTCTCTGTTAACGTATCATGACTTTCAGTCTGCTGTGAACTATAACGAATGAACGCATTCAATTGACTAGGCTTAGCCAGACAAGGCCATGTAACTTGTGTCAAGTATCGATGCCATACTCGACACCCTCTTTTTGATACCAACAAGACCATTCCCTCAACAATTGAAGATATAAATGTTCTTCGTACGTTAATTTTAGAGGCTCAACAGAGGATAATGATGGATTACTAATTCTTGCCTGAGGCTCGAGACTTGACGGCGGAATAAGCCAGACCACGGAGCGGCCGAACTTGGGAACTCTTCTTAATACCTACCTACCTCAGCGGAAGCTCTAATCAACCTCGATTGGTTATTTGATTTGCCGTCTTTCTACATGTTGTCCACGAGTTTATGAAATACCCAGATGCACCAGTTTAAATACAAAAGTTCTTTTTGATCCAATAATTGCTACGTTCTTATTCTGTTGACTCTAGCTTATCGTCTTACATACTAAAGGTCGCGCCATTCATCATCATGGATTATTCTGCCTCGATCAACGATGCAGATAATCCCGCGGGTGCTTCTCCATGGGGATCTTCCCCTACTGGCTCACCACAGCATCCAAAAACTAGCACATTTCCACCCAGAGATATTGTGTCACCGACACCGTACAATCCGGATCAACAGGGCGGTGCAGGCTATTCGCAAGAAGATATAATGGGGACTGGAGGCTTCAATCGACCTGATAGCAGTGCTGGTGCATCGGTCTCTGATGCCGAAAGCCGCAGACCCGACACTGTTGAATCGAGTCAAAGCGATGCCGAGGCACAGCAAGGTTTCGTACAGTATCAGCAGCAAACAGCTCCACAGCAACAGTATCCAGCTGGTCAACATAGGCCGGAACCTCAGAGATATCATCATTCTGCTGCGCGGCAAGGGCACCATCCTCCGGCACCTCATTACAAGCTGCAAGCAAAGATTACCGGACTGGAGCGCACTGGGAGGAAGGATCCTATCTTGCGATTTGATGTACACGTAAGTCATCAATCAAGGAACATGTAGCTGCGGTCTTGGCTAACCAATTGCATAGACCAATCTTCCAAAATTTAGAACAACACAATTTCGCGATGTCCGACGAACCCATTCCGAATTCATCAAGTTAGCAGACCATTTAATATCCTCAAATCCGGAAGCTATAGTTCCTGCAGTTCCTCCCGCGTTAACATCTGCTGGTGCTGGCACTGATGAGGATGAAGCGCGCGTTAAAGCTTCTCTTCAGAGATGGCTCAATTATGTTTGCTCTAATGACGTATTAATGAGGGATGATGAGATGGTTCTTTTTGTTGAGAGTGATTTTGGATACAGCCCCATGCTGAAGAGAAAGCAACCAGCTACTGGAGTTCGCCGAAGAGTTATTAAACAATTTGCACCTCCACCCGATGACACGCCAGAATTACAAGATGCAAGGCCGGTGGTGAAGCTCTTTTACTTAGGAACAATGGATGCAGGACATAAGGTAGACAAATTGGTCAAAGCAAGACGAGGTAGGTTGTTACATGATATTTGCGTGTCCAAATACTAATGTGTATACAGGTCTTGGTCTAGCAGAGTCTGATTTCGGTGTCAAATTGGGTGCAATGAATATCCAAGAACCTCACCAAGGCCTTGCTAATGCATACCGTAAGCTTGGAAAGACAATCCAAAGTACAGGCGACTTCCATGCAGCACAAGGTACTGCTGAAGCCACAACCATAGGCGATCCTCTTCAGTATCATTCTCAAGATTCATTTATTGTCAAGGAAACCCTCACGAATCGACACATACTTCTGCGTGAATTACTACAGGCTCAGCAATTAACCCGAAGCAAGCTTAATGCTGCAGACCGCTTAAAGGCCAGCTCATCTGTCCGAAGGGAAAAGGTTGATGAAGCCATATCAGCACTTGACGAAGCACGTAGCAATGAAGTTTATCTTCATAACAAAACCCAACGTGTCACGGCAAACTTATTACTTGAACAACGAAGATGGTTCGCTCGGACTGCTGCAGATCTCAGATTAAGCATTCGAGAATATGTGATCCGTGAAATCGAAGCGGAGCGAAGGACGCTAGCGACCTTGGAAAGCATCAGACCTGATATACGAGCGATCGATTCTTCTGGTGGACTTAGCCGGTTGGGTAGAGAATCACACCCCGCAGCAAGGAGAGCCAGTCTTGCAGCCAGTCAAGGCCCTAAAGGCGATTCGTGGTCTGGTGTTCCAAGACGCCCTGATGGACTTAACCGGAGTATTTCAGGCAGTTTCATGTCTACTCCCGACGGGGCAAATGGCGAAGAAGAAGGTGTGGGTCGTGATAGGTCGCTGAGTGGCAGCACTGGTGGATTGCCGGGCTTAAAAGAAGAAGATGACGAGGACCGAGTTGATGCGAGAAATGCAGCGTCGAGATTGGCTAATGTTCTATGAAGTGGTTTATTGGCGAGAATTCTTCTTAGCAATAAACTTTTCCGGTATTATGATCCGAGAAAAGGACCCTGGTCACACCCATTGTATCACCCAAAATCTGTATCGTTCATGCAAAGTGTATGCAATACAATAATTTTTGTGCGACTTTATCCGCTAAGCTACTGGTATCATGTATGTTTTTGATAGTACTTGAGAATATTTGACAAGCTCATTTGGGTATCATCCAAAATGGCCCGGTAGGTTTCCTCACCGCTTGAGTAGATGTTTGCTTCTCGTAGTTTAGCATGCACCCATTGCATATATATCACTTACAAATGAGCCGCAAACCTGCCAGACCCTCGAAAAGCTTCCAGGGTTCCCGGTTAATTGCATATACACCTTCTAGTATCTTTCGCTAATCAAGATGATTACATTAATTACATTACATTACATTGCATTACCTTATATTACCCTTGTGAATGGATAAGCAAGCCCAAAATCAATCCGAACCAGGCCTTTGGTTCGTACAACACCCAACGACACCCCTTTGAAAAGTAGACTTCCTTGTATCATATTGGATATGTGCCACAAGCTTCATTGGAAATGTAATTTGATGAAATTTTCGTATCGCACATCCAATTTCGGCAGACTCTTGATTGTTAAGAAAATTATGCAGCAGCTGTAGCCACGTCACAAAAACTCTCAAAGATCAAAGGCTACGATCTACCCTCCCATCATACCATCCTCTCCTCTCCAGTAGGATCAAAACATCAATCTACTACCCGGAATAAAATGCGATGTTGTGGAGGGAGAATGCATTTTTACACAACATTAGGCATGCGGGCCGTGTTCTTCCGATGAGGGGCATAACAAGCTATCTAACAATCTAACTCTTTCTTGTCCTTGTACCCAAGTACTTGATTTTGATTGCTTTTTTTCTTTCTTTCGGCTCCCCCTTGGAAACTTGCTCCTTTTCAGCTTGAATTGGTCATTGTTCGCTGCTGCTCAATTCGCCATTGCCACCCCAATTCTGCGTGAAAGTGGGTTTCCTCAAAATAGCGGCAAAGAAATGCGAAAACTTACCCATATGTGTGCCATGACGAACTTGGTATCACATCTTGGCTCTGCTTATCGGCATAAAATATTCAATATCACCGTTTGTGAATATCCCTATCAGTACCACGCCATTCCTGCTACCTCCACCAGCCTTACCAAATTTTCATGAATTCGAGGAACGCACCATCCAGGGTGCCAGCATCTCTATCAACTTTATTTCATCACAAAAGAGCCCATCAACGGGTAAATCGACGATCGAAGAGAGTTCTTGTCGTGATTGCACGGATACTCCGATGTTGATCTAATAAGGTTGCGAAGAATCTGGGGTATGGAGGAAAATGATTGTCCGTGTTTGGAGTTTGGAGTTTGGTGACGAATAATCACGTACTATCTACGGAAATCGATGCTCCATTAAGCTTCTCCCCTCTCTCATAGATGCGAGTGGAGATGTGGGATTGGTTGAATTCGACGTCTTATCGGACCCAGGCCTCTAACAACTTTATATCCGGCATGTCTAATGTATTGTTGACATTTCAAGACATTAGTTGATATGTACGTCTTGTCACTTCAACGATGTACGCTGCACACTGATAAACAACGCAAAAGAATGGGCGATTTATCAGTTACTAGGATAAGCGTCAAGTGAGGGGCCGGAGTGTATTCCTAGCCACACACCTATCTTCAACGTTTAGCTACAGCAAAATACCCGGCAATGTTGTATCTTTCATTTGCCGTCACACCTCATACGATCTTTTCAGGATCTTCGCTGTTTGGATATACATGAAATAAAGTGCAGTCCACTCCAATAGCAGAGGTACCTAATACAAAGCTCCGACTCCGCTGGAAGCACAGAATTCAATCAAGGTGTGGTGTGCTTCCGTGCCTGCGTCTGCAGGGTACAGATGCATGGGATATACACATTTCCACAACACGCCAGTGGATTGATTGTCAATGAGTATACTGCGCGATGGATAGCAACATGACAGATTAGGTATTTGCATGATAGATGTCTTGCAATCGAAATGAATCATGATAGTGTAGATAGCTACAAGCTATGTGACTTGACAAGGAGACCGCCAATCCCTTCTCCAGGGGGAGAATGTAAACGATATAAGTTTGGGGGTTTACTTTGGGGAGTGCGGAAATAGAAGAATCTATCAAGCCCCCACACTTTTCTTTCTTGGTCAGAGTACTAAGAGGATATTTTTGTTACCTCATATCTTTGATATCTTACAGAGCAATCTCAAATGGCGCCGGCTTACAATGAAAATGTGATGAACGTGGAGGTCACATCCCACGTCAGCAATAAATCTAGCATTCTTAGCAGCGTTCTACACGGAATACAAGATGTGAGATTGGTAAGAGGAACCTATCCCGCTTGCGCTCAGACACATATAAATATATCTATCAAGAGCACCCCAATTGACTGTGAGCACTTAGGAAGTTCGCAATATCACCGAACCTCTTGTCGGAGAACTCCAAGTTCAGATCAAATCGACTGGCATCTGCGGTTCCGATGTAAGCTATTACAAGAAGTTCGCCAATGGCGATTTATGTGCATGTGCACCTCTATCTCTTGGACATGAAGCTTCAGGTGTGGTTGTAGGGATTGGACCTCAAGTCAATGGCTTTGCTATTGGTGATCGGGTCGCCCTTGAGGTGGGCATATCATGTGGCCAATGCGATATCTGCCGGAAAGGAAGATATAACCTTTGCAAGAAAATGAGATTCAGGAGCAGTGCAAAGAGTGTACCTCATTTTCAAGGGACGTTGCAAGAGAGGATCAATCATCCAGCCGTTTGGTGTCACAAGTATGCTCTCAAATTCTATGATGGCAATCTCAGCAAAACAGCTTATTGATTTTTCATTCAGGCTTCCAGATCATATCTCATTCGACGCCGCTGCACTTTTGGAACCACTCTCTGTGGCAATTCATTCTGTAAATAGAGCAGCACCTACACCTGGGTCGACAGCTGTTGTCATTGGAGTAAGTCATTATTTGAATGAATACTTATAGCCTCATTTATCACCGATATATTTATTTAGTCTCAATGACTTTGCTAAAATATCAACAGGCTGGAGCAGTAGGTCTCCTCGTTGCTGCTATGGCCCGTCAATCCGGCTGCCCTATTGTAACGATAACCGACATCTCCGCGAACAGGGTCCAATACGCACTCGAACACGGATTCGCTACTCACGGTTACGTGATTCCTCCTTCTAGCTCTAACTCCAGCGCCCCCTCCAGCACTCCCTCCTCGGGAACCTCCACCCCTTCTCTAGCTTCAGGAACCACAACACCTATCTCTTCCTATACCACCATCTCCGATCGTCTCAGCTCTGCAAAATGCACTGCTTCCGAGATCTTGTCAATCTCATCCCCAGACGACGTCCTTGCCGAAGACGACCACGAAGGCGCTGACATAACCTTTGAATGCACCGGCAAGGAAATTTGCATGCAAACTGCCATCTACAGCACCAAGCCGGGTGGAAAAGTAATAATGGTCGGCATGGGAACACCCATCCAAACGCTCCCTCTCTCCGCTGCTCATCTCCGCGAAGTAGATATTCTAGGCGTTTTCAGATATGCAAATACGTATCCGACCGGTATCAGAATGTTAGGTGCTAGCGGGAAGAAAGGAGGACTTCCGAGCTTGGACAACATGGTTACGCATCGATTTAAAGGTCTCGGGAATGCAAAGCAAGCGTTCGAGTTGGCAGGAAAGACAATGGACGAGCACGGGGATCTTATCTTAAAGGTGGTTATCGAGGTGTAGAAATCTGCAAGGGGAAATGATGGAGTCGTTTGATTTCTGTGAGAATATAATGAGTTCTTTTATTCTTTTCTTTATTTCGCACACGATCTAGTAACCTTTCTTTTGGATAAGAAGTCGAAGGTTAATTTGGGAAAGTGGTTGATGGGATGGATTTGGTGTTTTGCTGTGAAAGAAGGAAATCTGGTATTGGGCTGGCGTCATGCTTTGAAGCTGGAGGTAGATAGATCGAATATATTTACAATTCAATTGATGCATTCAAAGTTCGCCTCATCTTGAAACATTGTTCCTTAATTAGACCCCAAGCCCACGGGAGTCCGAGACTATTCTCCTAAATACTCAAACTCGCTTCAAATGTAAGAATTCTAGAGGGCTTTTGGCGATTAATTTCCCTACTTCTTATTTTCTGTAATGCCAAATCGTCTTTAACATACAAATCTGCTTTCTATCCATCAAGGTTGTGGTTTTTGTCTCTCAATTACCTCTCATGCATGAGTACCATGTAGATATCCGTTTCCAAATCCGGTAACAATGTCGTGCGACTGTATCTTGAAGTCAAACATACGATTGTGTAACAATCCATCGAATCATAATTCCTTCTCGACGTTGTCTCACAAGATAAGATATGCAAGCGGAAAATTCATGTTCATGTTCATGTCTTGTCAGGTGTTCATTGCCTATCTAATTCTCGTTCATTCGTATCTCTCATTCTCATGATATCTGAAATTCCTCATGCAAGTACGCCAAATTCCCTTTTCTTAAAAATGTAAATCGCGCACCACCTGCATGCACACCTGTACCTTCATACGCCCAAGCCGAGATACGCCGTTGAAATCACTCAGATGAGGAACAAGCTACCCTATGACAAAAGATCTCCAGCATGCATTACTTCTCGCATTGGATGACTTTGGTCGCCCCATCCCATTCCAGGACGCTTCATTCCGGTAGCTTTTCCATTTTCTACGACGGCAAACTTCTTTCCTGTTTCTCGGATATCATGAGCTGATTTCGTGAGCTCGCTGAGGAGGGAGATGAGGCTGACATCGTTTTGCTCAGAGATGAGTTCGTGTTCGAAACCTTGGCTATCCGCGGGTATGAGAACACTAAGACGGCCGAGAAGGGCCTGAATAGACCGGAGGATCGAGTGATTTATTGACGCATAGTTCTTCGATTCGACATCGGCTTCCGAGACAACGCCGTCGGCTACGTAAGAGGGAGGGAGTTTTTGGAGGTAAGCGGCAATCAGATTGATTCGGGATTGAAGCATCTTGATAGCATTTGCCTTTGCAGTCAAGGAGGCAAGTTGTTCTTCGTCCTCTCGCGATAGACTGCTCTCTTCGCGTTTCGAGGTCTCTGAGTCTTCGGACTTTTCTTTACCTTTGCCCTTGCCTTTACCTTCCACAATCGTAACTTTCTTGCTGGTACCATTTACAGCTGTAGCATTTCCTCCGCCACGAGCCACGAAGTCAACACTGATCATTTCCGCTTCGCCAGTCTCGACAGTGAATGGGAGTTCCTTAAATTTGAGCTTGAGTTGTTGTTCCTCGTCTTTCATTTCCTTGTCCTCCCCAGTCTCCACGCCGCTTTCCTCTGCCTCATAGTTGCTTTCGTATATTGTGAGAGGTAACTTTCCGCCAACCGCGCCACCAAGTACTTCCTCGGGATGAAAACCGAGTAGAATGGCAGACTCATTGTATATAGAGAGGATTTGTCGATGAATAGGAAGATGTATGGGTTGTGGTCCAGAGTTAGGAATGATAGTATACCACCCGACAAGATCAAGCGCAGGGACTTTATGAACGTCCTTCACTGTAGGAAATCAGTATGAAAGAAATTGTCTATTCAAATTAGGCTGTACGTACTTTGTTGTAATCTTGCCTCAAACCATAATGGTGATAGCTTTACTTCATCCTCCTCTGTAGTAAGCAGACATTCGAAGGCATGCTCAATAGTAATTTCGCGACCGTTCTGTTGACCCAGCAGAGCTCCAACTACAGGTCCTGTTTGTTGTCGCAGAGTGTGTCTTGTAATGTAGTCTGAAATTGTGAGGAGAACGAGGGGATGTAAAGCTACTTGGAGACCAGAATCGGACGACTTCTGTGTCGAAAGTAAGGAATTATGGTCGTCAACAGCCATTCTGAAATTTGTAAAAGGGCTCAATAATAAAGACAGACAGTATTGATAGTTTTGTGATCAATCAAAATTAGTTGGATGTGTTTATAAATCCGCCTGTTTGTTTATTTGTCTGGTATGACATAGAGATAGTGGGAGAGTATTTGGCGGGAGCTTTATCGATTGTGCTGGTTAAACTTCGGTTAACAGATAATGTGGCTAGTGTGCTTCGCGTGTGGCTAACCGCTGGTTATGGTAGGCACATATAAACATTAACAACCTTTTCATGATTCACCTCTCAAAAACGTATTGTCTCTGATGAATCAAACCTCCGTAGCTTCTTGCCGTTCCTTTACTGTTTGTATGCCCAGGTTCTATGCATAGAACTTACATTGATCCACGAGCTTTCTCATTCTTCAACCTGCAAGAGGACAATGATATGGCGACTTGGAAACGAACAAGCCAAAACAAGATGTATTCCTCTTCAAGCACTGGGTGGTTTGACATCAGGTCTTTCAAGCGCCTGAAATTTTGAGCTTGTTGTGAAATGCAGATCCCTTGACCATTAGCATGGAGGTTGGTATCAAACACGGTAAGATGCTATGATAAAGATGTTGGCCCCTTCATCAGCCTTTGTGTCTTTGGCCAATCTATGTCCTAATTTTATATCCTCAATATCTCCTTCTTTTCTACAGTTCTTAACATCCAAACCTCCACTTTCTCTTCATGATGGCTGAAGTTGAACAGGCTAATACACAGAGCTCTATCTCGCCTCAAACTGCTCCCGGCTTAGAACCTGTGTTACAACCTTATTCTAACACAGTACCTCCGACAGACAACTCAGTCTGTTTAGTTGATATTCCAGCTAGCGATACCGCTCAGCAAGTGCCAGCGAGAGTCTTACCGGAGAAATCAGTCCCAGAATCTTCAGATGATGAAGTAGAGTTTGTGTTTTCAGTCCCTCGACGAAGGAAGAAAAAGCACAGAAGGTATGACAATGCCCTATGCCAATAAACTCAATCTAAGCCAAACATTTACTAGGCTTGAACTTCCATCAAAATACACGCAAATCAACTTGGCTAGTCCCATTTCGAGTGCCGGAGTTATAGGTGCTTGTCCATCGTCAGAGAAGCTCATAGCTGATATGGCTCCTTTGCTTGATCCTTGCAGTGAACCTGATGAGATGAACAGAGCTAGATGCTATTCTGTCAATGCGACAGACAAGACTGCCATATTCGATACCTCCATACAGCCGTTGAAAGTTCCACAATCAGAGCTACCCGAGTCATCTCATTCCCATATTTCTCAAAATATACCGTTCAAAATCCCACCATCTTGGTATGCCAAATTCATACTTCCGCCACCTTCGCCAACATCATCATATTATTATGCAAACCCCACAACCGTCACAACACCAGAGCAAGACCATGCAAAAAAACGAAAGCACCAAGATTCAAGTGAAAATTCAAATCATGTGTCTCCATACGTGTCCTCAGCATCTAAGTATCTTCCAAGACCCAATGTCTTACCGTCTAACTCGAATCCTAGCCCTGTTTATGGCCATACGGGGTTTGTGGACTTTTTGGAAGATCCAAATGTGCCAACTACCTTCGGAGGAGTACCTCTCCCTCTTCCGCCACATCGGCCAATTATACCTGGCTGGCAAGACTTTTCCTGGAAACAACCAGGTTACTCAACTCCAAAGCGCACACCATCTGTTGATCCACGAGCAAGAGTATTTTCTAACATCAACAACGACTCGGATTGGCACCGCAAATATTATTTTGGTGTCGTTGATCCAAATTGTCGAAACACGCAACAAGTTACCTTTGGAAATTCGCCCACGGAGAGATGCGCGCAAGAAATGGTGTCACCCAAAACAATTCCTCTTATAACTCAAACCAAACCGGTGTCATATCCTTCAATTCAAACAAAGCTAGTTCCGGAATCATGTCACATGCCCACAAAAATGTCTACATCTGCTATAACTACCTGTCCTGTGCAACCTTCTTTGATAATTTCATCAAATTCTGCGGCATATTCTCAACCCACACATCCAGTTACACCGGTGAGACATACTTGTCCTTCTTCATTCCCCCGTTCCCAGGTGGCTGCAGCAGATATACGACGCAAACCTTCTCTTTATAGAATACCTGCGTGGCCACATTTGTTAGATAACAACAAAGCTTCCTCCTCTGGAGCTCTTGACGAACGTCAAAATCCGACCTGTGTAGCCGAAAGTAACGACATATTTTTTCCACACTCTAATACAACACAAGAAGCGAGACCTACTACTTCCCACACACAAAATTCAATCTCATCTCTTCTCCAAACCCCAGTCTCACATCCTTCAAGATCACAAGCATCGATATCCATATCCGCATCCGCACCCGCAGCTAGACACTCCCCAAATTTGTAAGACTCATTTCTTTCCATTCCTGTATATCAGGTCCTTGATTAACATATAACCAGAATCATAGACATAGCTCAAACGAGTCAAGATACATTTCCGTTTGCAGCAGTAGCGGCTAGACATAATAAACCTATCCAAAAAGTTTTTGATACTTTTTCGGCGATAATACAGTTGCCGCTACTAAAACAGGCAGCAGATGGGAGGAGACACGGGCCATTAGGGAGTGAGAGGATGAGGATGTATAGGGAGGCTAAAAGGGCCATGGAGAAGGCGAATAGAGAGAGTGAAAAGGGCAGAATTGAAAGTAAGCAGGGGAAATGAGTGCGGAACTGTAATATGAAGTCAGGATATGAAATATGGGGAGTTGTGGTTGGATTGATGCCTTGCTTAACTTCTTTGGTGGGCAATCTGATTTTTAGATATTATCGTCACTGGAATTCAATTCAAAAGAAGCTCTTAATAGATCTCATCTCAAATCTAGCTGCTGCTCGCTTGAGCCTTATTTTGAATAACAATATCAATGTACCCGAACCAATCCATTTCACAATTACACACTTCACTGTGACGTCCAACTTCAATCCTTTGTAACACATTGTTGGATATGTTTTAACAATAGAATAGAAAATTGAGCAGTATGCGTTCGCAAGTCCTAGGGTGTTCTAACACGGCGCAGATAGTCGAGACGAGGAGCATTTAGAGTATACTACGCGGCCATTCAGTAATATCCTGAACTAGTGATGTAGATGTATTTTTTGATTGATTTAGCTCAAGCCTACCATCACCATTCTTCTCCTGTCTCCACATACCCATTCCGGCGTGTTCATGTGGAGACGGATGAAGAACAGGATGTATAGCACGGCTGTCATTACGTGGAATGATCATAATGTCCTTGCTTTATGCGGGAGCTGAAATGGAAGGATAATTTAGGAAAAACGGGTATGAAAAGGATAGAAAACTCGGCTGTGAAAAATCCCCTTTATTATCTGGGCGGGGTTAGGTTCAGCTCTTTCTTCTCATGTGGTTGGCACAGTAGCAACAATAGAGATGTTTCCAATGCAATACTCAATTATTTCATCCAACCAGCTGTTCGCCAATGTATCCAAAACTACCTAGTCCTCGATATACGACGAAGTATATCCAGAAATACAGTCTCGTATGCCAATTTCACCAAACGCCATCCATCCATTACAATTTCTATTACATTCCGGATTCCAGAACTCAATTACTAGCCTTAATACCTTCATCTGTCTGCCAGGTTCTCCCCAATAACCCTCCACCCCCTCTCCCGGCCTTTTGATCCTCTCTGGAAATTCGCATGATCAATTCCCCAAAAAGTCCATTCGCCCATCCAAACCAAGCTCTTGTCCAATCATTTGCATTCCATGAATTGACACTCTCATGGATTACACCCGTTCCCCCGGTACTGTCTAATACCATCATTACCTGTTCTATTACTTCTTTTTCCACATCTTCTATTCCCTTGCCCGATCTTGATGCTGTTTCCAAGGCAGTAAGGGCGCGTACAATAGCTGCCATGGGCCAACTTTTGCCAGGACCAAGATGAGGACCACCTACAGCGGCAATGGAGGGCCCTTGCATGAAGTAGGGATTCTCTTGACTCAAGACGAAACTTCGGGTATTATTATAGATCTTTGCATGATCAATTTTGGTTTTTTTACCACCTTGCTCTCCGTCACTTTCAAATAGTTCAGGAAGAGGAAATGAGGAGTTTTCGTAGTCCCAAAGAGGCATAGCCAGTAGTGAAGGGACATTGGCATCATCCATTAGATTATGGCCGCCGAAGCCGTCGATTTCATAGGCATAAATATCGCCGAATTTCCAATGATGAGTTATGGCATCACGATCTATGGCTTTTCTTATTCCGAGTGCTTGCTCTCGCATGGACGTGGTAAGTTTAGCGGCCTTTTCGCCGGATAATTGTTCCATAATAATAGATGCCTCTTCCAGGTATTTAGCCCACATCATGTTTGCGGGTACCAATAACTGATATATGCATGCATCATCGGAAGGACGGAATGCACTTCTTACCATTCCGTTCTGTTTGGTAGGGTTGCCCAAGCCGTCGTTTGTCAAAGTCTCGCTGCCGCGGTTTGTCCAACCTGTAAATGTCCATGCGGATTTTTGAACTTTGCCTTCAGGGGAATAAGTTCCCAGTCTCATTGCACCAGCGGCATCTACAGCTGCTTGGACAGCATCAATCCAGGAATATTTTTGAAAGAATGATAAATCGTTTGTGCGCTGATAATATGCCGATGAGACTTGGAGGAAGGAGGCCAGGGAATCGAGTTCCCACTTACAGTCGAAGACTTTGTCGGGATTATAAGCTGGCATGGGATGGTTCTGATGAAACGCTCCATTGGTTTGAAGTTGGAGCCCTGATTCCGGCGGAGGTTGGAAACTATGACAGTATGGTGATATGATGATATACCGTGCGTGTAAATTGATAAGACCACGCCACAGACTTGCAAGAGAATCTCGATTATCAGAAGCCTCGAGTAACGGGAGATAGGAATAAATTTGAGATGCAGAATCCCTCAACCACATAGCATCAATATCGCCAGTGATAACAAATGTGAGCTCTTCATCTGTCGCCGTCTCGTTTTTTGTAACGGGATCGATCTTGTTTGCGTATCCTCGCCATTTAATTGTAGTATCCAACGTATTTGGATAACTGTTCTCAAAAAGTCGGAAGAGATCAGGGTCCTTGATAATCGTTTTCATTTGCTCAATGAGCTTTTCTAACGAAGGAAGATTGAATGTCCGGCATTCCTGCGAAGGGCGAGAATAGGGAAATTTCCTATGACCTTCAGATAATGGCTCTTGTTTTTTCCGCTGAATTTGAGCATAAGACGGACATGTAACCGCTGGAATAATCGGTGCTGGTGTTGAGGTTGTATCAGAAAGAGGTTTGGGATCTAAACCAGTACCAGGTTGTTTTTCAGCTGGACGTTGTTCATCTGGCTTCTTGTCTTCGTTCTCCTTCAGCGAGGGCTCTTCAACTGTCGGTGGTGTTTTGACCCCCTCTTTCGAATCCGATAATGGAATCGACGAACTCGGGTCTGCAGGCACATTTGGATCGGAATTTGGGTTGGGTTGCGTTTCATAGACAATTGAATCATTTGGTCCAGGACGTGGCCACGTGACATATTTACCTTGGGTGTACAGAATGTATGCAATTGTCGCGCTGAAAATGATGGCGACAAACACAACACGACGAGCCTGTAAGCGCATCATGATGAAGATGTTTGGAGAAAGATGTTATGGATAGCTATCCGATATTCAATATTCAAAAGCCGACTTTCGACATCAAATGCATCATTTGGCGGTCGATAACAAAGGCCACGATTAACAACAACACAATGGACGATTAATACTTGGTAGAGAAGCTTGTCCAAAACAAGGACGCAGGTGATTGAAGAAGACCCTCCCTTTTTTTCCTTCCGCCGCTATGTTGATTTGGGAAAGAGCCAAGATATAAAAAGATCGAATGAGACATTCTGAAATTTGCTACAAGTGCTTGCTTGGCGGTGGAATTTAAAGAACCATTCCCCCCGCAGTACTAACACTAGGGTGTTTATCATTCATTGTGTTTGGCTTGCACCTACTGGGCAAGGAGTCTCGATAGTATTGCCGTTTCAGACTGGCAGGTGACTTCTGAATAGCTTCATCAGCAAACGCGTTAGAATGAAGAAAAAGATAGACAGTGGAGGAACGAACACCAGAGGAACGAACACCAGCAGAATGAATGATCAGTGTTGATGTTTTTCGATTTGAGTACCATGTGGCATTATCCCGTGCAGGTGTAGGTTTAGTGAATTTGCCTTCAAAGTGGCAAAATGTATCATGTGACAGAGTTTGAATCGTTGATATATTTGCAGCCCACCAACTGCAGCTGGATCTCCATTTGCTTCAGTTGCTTCTATACTTCTATAAAAAGATGTACGCCAATGGAATGTGTGCACTGCACACAGAAACCGAGACTTAGGGATATCTACCAGTTGCTTCAATTACCTACTTGTTCAATATATACATCAACATGTGCACATCATCCCAGAGAGTCCAGCAATGGCAGGATACATGTATAAACGGCATCAAGCCATAAGACTATCTCTTCGTTGTTGATTCAAAGTCTTGGTTCCATGTAAACAACGAGCTTTGGCCTTCCCAGCCCTAGTTTCCGGTTTGGCAGCTGTGTGTTAGCAATAATGGTAGGCAAGTGTCACGTTATCACTGGCATGCAGGGTGTTCAGAAGATTAACTACACATAGTCTCTATTTCTCTGTTAATTCTTCATACTCGTTTAGTTTCATGTTTCTTGTTTTGTTCAGTTGCACTACACCGCCTGTCTAAACTTCAAGGAAAGATGTCTATTATATCGACCGCTTGATGACAAGTCTGTCATCTCAAACAATTCGCCACTTGAAACAAATCTCTCCTGTCTACCATCTCTGGGTCCATCTTAATTTTCCCAGTATGTATTGCAAGAAATCATTTTTGGCCTGACTAGGAAATTCTGGTAAAGAATGGTTCGACAGCAAGGTTCTTGTCCGTGATGTGCGTATCTGGAATGATCCGGACTGTATGCTCTGTCCAGACACTGTATTGATCACACACGCAACAAGCAAGAAGACAGCTGCTCCGAAAATACACTCAGCCATGTCTGTTTCCACTCAACTTAGAGGAACTCGTAGAGTGTATGGAAATGCTCCTGAGGTGGAGGGCTCATATTTTATCGCTTGAATTAAACCCACTTGCGAAATGCTACTCTTCTGGGTGATGGAGTACATCGTTAGTTTCAAGACTTCGAACTCATCATGAACACCCAAGATATTCGAATCAAGGGACTGAATTGAAACTAGCAAAATTGTCCCATTTATTTTTAAAAGAAATTCAGTCAGTCGATATTGGTGGCTCATTTCTAAAATATGCCCCCTCCACTTTACCCATTATTTGGATTCTGCTTTTGTTTGGTTAATACCCCCCTTCTCATCCTTTGCCATTCACGACACGCACGACACATATCTAAATGGGAACGGGATAGATAATAAGGTCGACAATTCTCTGTAACCTCGCAAGCTTCTTTGCGTGCCTGGCCTTGAAGAAACCAGCAGTCTTACGAAAAGGTTGATCGCAGTGAGCGGGTTCGAGACCTGCGAAATGTTCATGTCAATTTCATATGACACATGACCCAACAAGCGTTCAATGCTAAGCGCTCGTGCTTCCAGAATCTATGCAAGTCCGAAGCTAGATGCACATACCGGAAGATGGCAAACTACAAGAGGACCGACCTGGGTCTCACTTAACGGTGGAGTTGCATGTTCTATGACGGCATGAAAACCCACTTGAACTTCGAATTATAATTGACTTTTAGTTGGTACATTGTCAAAGAGAATTCTATCATCAAATGTGGGTGGACTATTGAATAATGTTATGAATTTTAGGTGTTTTCGACTTTATCATCTCTTTTTTTTTGTTCACAGCGTGCCATGTACAACTTTAAACACTGGCAATTTAGTATACTCTGTTAGAAGGATGTAGACTGGATGTGCCCATGGAACAAAAACGCGACCCATACAGAAAAATGTTTGCAATAACACCAGTGTGTCCCCTTTCAAACTTGAGTCTAGCTTTGATAATTATACAATATATTGACGATGATAAGAATCGTACGTTTCCATATCCAGAGTTGGGGAATCTTGGAACTTATCACTGACTCAAAATGTGGTCACTTCTTCCGTGTGCCAAATCGGGACTTCAAGGAAATCTCGCCAATTAGTTATTTGCAATCGTTGCAAGCAAATCACAATTTCAGAAGAACACAAGTAACTAAGCCAAAACATGATATTGAGCTCAGCTGTGGAACCATGCAAGCGAGTATTTGCATCGGCAATGTAAAGTTGATAAGATTTGTAAATTCTTGAATAAAAGATTCTGGTATCGCGCTTGTCTTAGGGTCTAGATTACACCCAATCTCGATCGGAGTCAATCCAGAAGACTTTTTTTCAGCTGCTACCAATTAACAATCTGGAGAAAATCTCAAAACAGATAGTGATGGCTATCGGCTGATGTGTCGTGTCTGGAAAGATCCACTCATTTCAACCCAATGCTAGGGGTCGATTGCAAGTGACACCTTCACCTCGTTCATGGTCATGCATAGCATGGTGATGACCATTGCTACTAGTGGCATAGTATTAACACGTATTTGCTATAACCCCTGGCCGAGAAAGGATGTTTTGTTCATCCTCGTGGTGTTTTATTTTCATTACGAAAACGAGCTTGTATATTTTCAACGATGGAAGTGTCATCTAATACTTGTAGATCAGCGGTCTGTTCCCAGGATTAAAGCCGGCGGCTACTATACAAAGATTGGTGCCTAGGCCAAGATAAAAAAAAGGCTCTTATGAAGCGTTCACTAAGATGTGAATGGCACATATGGAATTTTAAGAGAACGTTGCACCAGTGCCAAGAGAAATTATGAACAGCATCTCTGCAAATTTCCGCATTGCAAATAATGATCAATAAGAGCTCGAAACACAATGGGAAGACTTTAGTTACTGAATTGAGTCCTACAGAATGTTTCATAGCTTTAGCTTCTCGTGTTCGTTGTTAGATCTACTGTGCCTAATATGTGCAACAGTTGACACACCGCAATACCGTTCAATAATCAAATATCTGACTCAGCCAACATTCACATTCATTTTTTCTCTCATTCGCTTCACTTTTTCCAATCTCTCACCAGTAACATTCTCGTCGTGTTTCATAAACTGCCTCGAAATTTCCAGATAGGTAATAGAAACACGACTGAGCGCGTACCCACACTCTCAAATCGCATCCCCACCCTGCGTAAGTGCAGCTTGAGCCTATTCCCTTTCAGACCAGATCTTTCTCGCCAATTTGGGAATACTAGTAACTCAAGCAACGGTGGGAAGAAGAAAACTATCCATCTTGCGAGATCGTCCGATAAGTGACAATCTCCCACTCAAGTCATCAAACTACCTCAAGGCTCAGAAAGTGATGGGATTAGACTGAGCTAGCTGAGTTCGTCCAGTATTCCCACGTTGTCAGCTTCACTCGGACATATCTCCGGAGCTCTCGGCCAACCATATATACATATTGGATTTAGACAGGATAATATCTCAAGCGACTAGGGTGGCCTTGTTTTCCTTTGAAAGACACATTTTATTCCCTTCATTTCCTTCATTTCCGCTCGATCTTGTTGGTTTTTCTGCGTGACAATGTCAAGTTGATCTTTCTTACTGATATGATTCAGGTAGACCTAGTACAAAATCGTACTAGTGGAGCTTTGGTAGAATTCTGATACAAGTAGAGCCCTCACCACATAGTGCCTTTCCAAGCTTAGTGATTCAGAGATAGCCCGAATGTCTTCTTATTCTAGACCTTAGGCTCCTTTTTTCCCTGTGAAAAGTCATAATCTTGTGTGATTGTCAATTAAGATCATGCAGCATGTGTAAAACGCTCCGCTTCTTCTTTTGTAGGAGTTTTGTTTCCTCTCTGCATTACGACATCTTTTTGGATAATGGTGCTTGAGCTCTTAAGACTTGAGCTTGGGCTTTCGTTACAATACAGTGTGAATGTACACACTCCCACTTTGCCCCTTCTTATTCGAAAGCGTTCTGTAGTTTATGGTTGATTGGCCAATTGCTATGTCTGAATAAGGGAGCCTTGGTAAAATGCATTCTTTGAGTAGCAATTATCTATAGTTCTTTCTTCTAACGTAGGTCACACAGCTCCCTTTTATGCTCATGAGATTCTGATTCTGGAAGCTTCGAGAAGGTTCTTTCCAGAGATATTAGTAATAAATGCCATTGAATACTAAACTGAACCCGTTCTGTTTGTAAGAATTTCTATCAAGGAGTCTGAAATGTATGTTGAAATTCAGAATTAATCTTCAGTTACGGGACTGAACTATCTTTGACGTTTTCTATTCGTAGATCACTAACAAACATCAGGTACCTAATCATCAGATACTATGGCATAAAAAACATTCACCAGAATTCGAATGACATAGTCCCGTCGGTTTTCTGCGCATCATCCAGAAGCAAGCACAATTTAAATAAGCTTTCAAAGACATGTACGGAATCATGTATAAAAAATATTTCACACCCTAGACCGCGCTCTTCGTCGATTTAACGTTCGCATCATAAGCATGCTTAGTAATTCCGTAAAAACTCTTCCGGACCAATCAAAACGAGGAGGACATTATCCTCCGCTGGTAGCGTCAATTACGTAATCAAGATGGGACTGTGCGCGAATTCTACATCCATTCCTGCTGACAAAGCGGCTCTAAAAGCGTCACTCCCCGGAGGTATCTCCAACTTCCGAATGCGATCAGAAATGATTACTTAATCATTGTTTCTTTCACTGTGGAAATTCGTGTTTGTATGGGCATGGCAAGTAGACAGATGAAAGGATAAGAGAGACTACTAGATGACAAACAAAACGTCGAGCGCAGCGAGGACTGGGGTGCTACAACTACGGAGGGTGTTCCGAGTGGTGAGCTCGTAAGCCACAGACACTGATGAGACGGTTTCGATTTCGGTGTTCGCCAATCGGGTTTTCGGAATTTGGATGGTATTGTGGTATGTACGGGGTGGGCAAAAGGGACAAGCTAAGGCGAATTCCAACGATAGATGTTGGATGAAAGAGGGGCGATAATGAAATGGAAAATGGAAAGGGCTGGGTGAGAACTCCGGAGTAGTACCGACTAGTGGTAGTCGTGTAGTATAAAAGATGAAGGGAGGGAGGTCAAGAAAAGATGCAATAATTGATAGAAAGAGATGGGATTTCCAAAAAGTCAAATAAATTGCCATGCTTTCATTGGAGGGGTCAATTATGAGTGGTCAATTATCGCTAAGGCTGACTGATAGGCTGGATGTTACCAGATAGCTCAAAGAATAGTGAGGGGGTGGCGATATATCTTTTTATCTTCCTCTGTCTCTCTACCTTTCTGTCCGGAGATTCTATTTCATATACATGCCACTTCATACTCCAGTATTGAAAGCAAATTGTATCTTGGGACTCTCCATTCAACTTTCCCATCTAGAGTCTTTGTCTAAATCACCTTACTTGTGCATGTTATCCTTTAGGACCTATCTCCTTGGCCAATGTGCATGCTAGAATCATTTTTTGCTTATCATTCTAGAGGGATTCTACAATCATAACGGAGCGAATCTCCTCAGAAATCGGATCCGAAATAAACATTTCACATGTGTTTATAAAATGTTTATAAAATGGGACAATGAAAACGCAAGGGCAAGGTTAGTACGACGAAGGTTGAAAGCAGTGATTGGACATCGCAACCAACGGAGGCTTCATCGTTAAACGAGTTTTCATTATTTGGCCTGCATAAAGAGAACCTTGATAATTTTCCACCAGATTCGCACGTCTTCTTCGATTCTGGCTTCCTCAATGCTTGCAAATGCGGGGATAGATGGGAAAAGCTTGGTTTTTTTCTTCCTTTTTCTCTTTTTTTTCCCTTTTCGAAACCGGTTCATGCGATGAAGATAGATAAGAATGACAAGTAATACGGGAAGTATAACATCCCCTTTGTCTACGGTAGTCATTAATCTGTATCGATCTAGTTAGAGTGTCATCGGGAATCGAACGGTTCTCGATTCTGATTGGATTCGATGAGCTGATGTCATTATGCGCTGTTGTTTGCATTATGAAGACGGGCTTGGATATAATTGTCTCAATGTCTCGCCCTCGAATTGTTTGATTGCTACCCACTGTCAAGCCGAATTTCTTCTCGACAATATTTGAGATATTCGATAAAACATAGGATTCAAGCTACGGACAGAAAAGTTTTTAATAATTAACACATTATATATTTTGTTGTTCACAAGTTCACAGTACAATCTTTTCTCAAACTTTGCATCACCTGCCTGTTATCAGATTATCTCAACAGATCCAAGTCTCATGGTGCCGCCTGCTTCTTGTCGATTTCAATGAAAACTTCAAAATTATCACCCAACTACTGGTATTTGCTTGCCCCAGCTTAACCTGATAGACCAATTACCTCGACCGTCATTTGGAACTCCAATACATGCTAACAGCAGTAACAATGACAGCACACGACCTGGGCTCCAATTGATCCCAATCAGTGAGGATCGAATATCAACATCTTCATAAATCCGTAGCAATGTACCAAGCAAAGTTCCATCACCCTGACCCGGGCCAACTCAACTTCGAGGAGTTCCTCGCCGAAGACGTGCTCAAAATCCAGAGCAACAATCTCAATACAAACTTACTCCTCAGTACAGGAACAGAAAAAGCACAGTCAGATTGGAATGAACTTATAGATGGAAATGACCAGGTATGATATATCCGAAATGACTTCAATCTCACATTGGTGGACGATTGAAGACGAGAGTCGCAAGGTTTTGAATTCTTATAGGCTTTAATAGACTTGAATATCACAGATGATGATTCATTTTCGAAGATATTCGATGATGTTATACAAACACCAAGCACAATTCTCAGCACGAGCACAAATGAGAAACAACAAGATGCGATTGGCTCGAGTCAGAATACCACAGCAAATTTCACTCACCCGTTTACTAAACCGTCTATAAACATCTCTGAGAGTTCATTGAACATCGACAATTCCCACCTTATCTCTGCTTCTAGGACAGAAAATAGTCCCGGAATTCCGACAGAAGATGCTCCATTTGACATTGAAGTTGCAACCAATTCGCCAAACAACAATTTGGCCACTCTCAAACCCTCTAAGAAACGAACCTTAAGTCCTCTTGCCCATACAAAAGACACGCACTCCCTCACCACCGAATCGAACTCCAACTCCTCAATCGCAGCGCTTCCTCCGAAAAAGAAACGTCGCCCCCGTGCCAAAAAAATTCTCACCCCTGCGGAAATTCTCCGGGCTCGCGAGAAATACCTCGAGAAAAACCGACGCGCAGCACGGAAATGTCGACTTAAGAAAAAAGCCGAAATGAACGCTGATCAAGAAAGATATGAGCTTTGTGTTGCCGAAATTAATGCTACGAAAACTAAGCTGTTGGAAAGTCGGAGGGAGCTGCTAAATTTAATCGAAATTTGTAAAGGAATGGTAAGGGAGGGGTGCGGTGACGTGGCCATCAGGAAATTTGTGGCGAATTGGAAGAGAAGGGAAGAGGCTTATAGGGGAATGCTTGAGAGTGCGGACGTGGGAGTTGAGGCTTGGAAGCTGATTGAGAAATGTAGGAGTGCAAGATTGGGAGAGGGAGCCTTGGGGAATGCCGTGGATTTGGAGGGAGACAGGGAAGAGCTCGTGTGTGTTGCGAATCTCTGGGGGATGGGGAATGATTGTGCAGCTGGGAATGAAGCCAGTATCGAACAGGTAGATTGCGATATGGATCCAGGAACGATAGTCAATTTTGAAAATCAAAGCTACAGTGCTTCGGGAAATATAGGATCTGATGAGCTGGCTTCGTTTGGTTCTCTTCAGTCTTCACCTCTGATACAGCAAACACAATCGTGCGAGCAACAAAGGGATCAACAGCAGAAGCAGGAGCAGGAGCCGTTGGATTCAAAATGGCATGAAATGATTCCCTCATTACGACAAAGCTTTGCTCTAGATCCTATTGCAGCTGTTCCAAACCACAATGAGAACGGGAAATTTCTTTTCCAAAAGCTCTTAGATCAAATTAATAGATCAAGGAGTACTCCTGGGCCTATGAATACTATAACCCCACCCTTGTTACAACAACAGGAACAAGATATTTTCCCTCCAGAAGAAGCATCCATATCTATACCAGCTGATCCCATCTCTACATCGTCTCTTAATAATCTTCAATCTCAAGTCCAAGTTCAAACACGACCGCGATTCCACCATCTGCAACGACGACCTGACTGCTACGCAACAGCATCAGGAATACGTCAACAAAGCTTTGATAGTGGTTACGGATCCTTTTCCTCCGCATCATCTTCTCAGAAAAATTCATCACCTCCTTCTCAAACTTCAGATATCAATGCGAATTTTTGGTCTCCAGATTTATCTCCCGCATGCATTGGTGGTGTTGATATTTTTGATGTTCAGTCACCGCTATTTTCCGATCAAGTAACTGACGCGTGTCTGAATTTCATACCTGAGATCCAATTGGGAATCACGGAAGGAGAGAACCCTCTACCTCTAAAATCGTCCGCGAACCTAGTTCTTCCAGATCAACTTTGAAGAATGAAATGCAAGTCTAAGAGATGTCTCTTTTGATCAAAACTCTTTCTCTCCCTCAAGACATTTTTTGGTTTTGAGTACCAAGAATTGCGCATGTAAATACAAATGCGCGTATGCATGCATGTAAATGAGGTATATTAGCGTGCGATACCCCGTGGTGGCAAATAAAGTAGTTAACCAAGTGACCGTTTCGTCACATTCATATAATCATAGCCTTTTGTAATTTCTCAAAATGATTCGGTCTACATAATGTTAGAAAAGTTTGAGCTTAGTCTAATCCTGTAGTAAACTAGTCCGTATCAGGAATCGGATAGCTCTGTGCTTATGTCGACTTTCCACAATATTTCCCTGATCAATCGAGCCATCACTGCGTCAATTGATTTCAACTTCGCTGTACGTGATAAACTCAACATTTTAATACTAATAGGATGTATGTATTCAATACGAATGATAAGATAGGTATCTCCCTCTCAGCATTAATTAATGATACAACTCACCAGACGATTTTTAAACATTCAAATCATTTAAATTTACATCTTATCATCGGCACATGTATAAAGGTTCATACTTACTTGCTCAATATCCCCATAAAATAAATAAATATCATCGCGATGAATTTAACTCGTCGAGAAACATATCTCCAAGCCAAACTCGCCTTTCTTCGTTACGCTAAGCACGTCCTTCGGCTCCCCTAATGCTCGCTCGCTTGAAAGGTATGTTCCTCGTCAAGACGGAAAGGCTCCACTTTTTCTTGGAGCGAATTTTTGAGGGCTGAAGGTCGGTTAGCTAGTCAGTTGATTTTTAGGGCGATGGACAGGTTGGGGCTGGGAGTGGGTAGGTTGGGGGATTTGTATGTGAGATGGAAATCTCGAATCCCTCGTTTGCTTCGAGTCATGAGTGGAAATATCGAGATACTTACAGCATTAGAACTTCACTCCGGTCATTTATGTGGCGGGACCAGTGTGTCCGATAGTCCGGACTATAGAACAAACTAGATAATTTGAATCATACAATCAAGTTTGAACATAATTATATAACAAAATGGCTTATGTATATATATTCCGTAAATTCTCAACAAGCCAAATTGCTATTCAGTTTCTCTAGAGGTTTAGATTTTTTTATAGAAAAGCAATTAGTATATCTCCGTTTTCTCCTTGATTAGGGAAGTCAATTATATGAGCTTGATTTGACAAGTAATCTGATATTGATCTTAAATTTCAAAGCTATTTATTAGATATTAATCTTCTAATAATTAAAATTTTTGAAGAACAATTTAGATTTCTTTTAATTGGACTGTCTATTAAAAACTTTTGATATTGAAATTTTATTAACAATCCATATGGTACTGTGGGATTTGGTTCAGTCCATTCAGCTCGCCGTCCGGATTGAATACTAGAAGACTATTGGATATACTGGGCGGGGCTTGCGGAGATATCGTATATCAGAAGATCTATACTGCAATTGGAGCTGAATATTAGGAGCTGCACACCATGTGCAGTAGTCAGTATATACTGGAAAGTTGGACTTCGAGGAGTTCAAAACTGTGCACCTCCGATTTTTGATGAGTGACCCCTACCTGCACCACTCCGAAATATTAAATCGTACAAATTGATCCAAGCAGTTCTAGATTGAACTCATATAAAGCAGGGAGTCTAGTAGTCCCTATCAATAGAGAAGATTGAGTACAGAATGTCCGAAGACAATCAAACGTCTAAAGTAGATTTAATATTTGAAGTAATGTCAAAGTTTTACTTTATCTAAAGAGCTAGCTATGTCGAGGAGATAGCAGGCCTTAAACAAGAAATATTAAAAAAGCTAGTTTTTTTCGCATTTGCTTGGGATTATAATACACTACCCGTTAAAATGAAGTTATTCACTACGCTCACACAGGTATTTCTTGAAACTCCAATGTCTCATAGTGTATGTTTGTGAAGCTTTTTATGCGATTTCGCCTTTTCATATAGCTCTTTCAAGAGTGACTCTGATTTATGTGCTATTGCTATCTACAAAATCAAAAACGTCAACGACAATTTTTCATGTACACTTCAAGACAATCTTCCTTTCACCAAAGGCAGATTGTGCGCCGAAAACGTGACCTAAAATTCACGTGATACATTAACTAGTAGTTATAGTCCTTGTTTGCGTAGGCTTGAAGATACCAATCTATGTTCTCTCCTCTAATTTGAACCTCTACCATGTTTTGATTTAGCTTCAAGTATATCACCTCACCTCGCTGCCACTATGTATTGATTCACTCCATTCACTATGTGTAGGCGCTTAGATTATCTACGGTATATGCGCAGGCTTTTCTTGTGTGACCTCTACCACCTTCTACTCTTTTACAATATATGTCAAAATTCGAATCAAAATGAATAAAGAAACAGCTCTTCACCAAGAAGTGTGTAATGCAGGTGCTGAAAGTAATCCTATGGATCAGAAACGTCTGTAACCCTGTAGTGGCAAAGTCAATATTACTAACGAAAAGAAATTCAATATAAATCCCCATACAAATTTCAATACATACACTACAATATAATATATTCTCTTCATCACTAACAAAATAGCTATTTCATTAATAACAAATAGAATCAATACATTTTGAGACCCGTTTAATATTGACTTTTTTTTTTTAAAAAAAAAAAATAAATAAATAAATAAAAGCCCTAAAGGCCTTAAGGATTTCAGAACTCGATGAATATTAAAATTGTAAAAAAGATAAACAAAAGAAGAGCAAGCATAAGAGCTAAAAGAAGAAAGAGAACGAATATAAGAACTATAAAATAAATAAAAGACATTAACTAAAAGCTTAAAAGAAAAGGGGAATGAAAGATAAATCATTCACTTGTCTCACTTTCAATTTCTTTTTCAATTAGAAGCTTTACCACTATACTATACTATACAGAATGAATTATATATACGCATTTTCTATCTAGCTCTAATCTATACATTCATATGCCATTCAATTACTAATTAAACTCAATAAAAATAAAATATTGATTATTTTAAGCTATAATTCGAGAATTTCATTAAATCCTTTTGAAATAAAATTTTCTAATCATTTACAAAGAAATTGTTCGTCTAATCAATATTTTAAAAACGCTTTTTTCAATATATTATAAAATTATTGAATATTTTCTTGCACTAACTGTTACGGGACAAAACGTGACCGGCTCAATTAGGCACATGACAGTGAACCTCTCGGGTCTACTGCGTACCAAATGGGGCCCATATACATATAAATTGTATAATTTGTATAATTATAGAAAAGCAATGAAAAGTTTTGGTGTTACAATATACTAATTGATTTATTACTATTATTCATTCTAACAATTCTTTTCATTCTCCAAAAAAAGAAATAATCCATTAATTAATTTAAATAGCGAATTACTATTGATATTATTATAATTTCTATAAGAAGAATATTTGGAAGAGATAATGGAGAATTCCCTAGTACAATCCTAAGTTAATTAAAAGGAGGTATTAAAGGGTTTCTTCAAAATGATAATAACAAAAGCCAAACAATAGAATAATAATGATCTATCAATAAAAACAATTAAAACCTCCAAGAAATGATTATTGATATTCAAACGATGGTATGGCAATAAATCGATATTGTAAATGGCTTAATTCAAGAAGAGATATTCAATAAAATGATAAAGAAAATAGAAAGAGTAAAGTAGGTTTATAAAAGGGTTATAAAATGTAACTTATATACTCTTCTCCCAATCAATAATAATAATATTATAGCCTTATTATTATCAATCCACTAGATTACCATATTCAATCAAAGGAAATCCCCAAAATTATAAAGATTGGAAAAATATACAGATGAGAATATTGAAAAAGCAAAGGACTTTTTCTTTTAGGTAGAAATTATATTTCGAAATGATAATAAATATTATTTTTTGATAAATAAGAAAAAAATCGATTATATTATTCAATACTTTGAAAAGCAGTTTTTATTAATATAATATTGATACAAAAACGAATTAATTAATATTAGTCTAAGCTGGTTTGATTTCAAGGAATATATGTATGATTTCATTATAGATAAAGGGAATCGATAGTAATAAACGATTTAGTGAATTATTTATACAAAACAATAATTAAGACAATCAGTAAATATATTTGTAAACTATTTGAAGAGTTTAGAGAAAGATATCGAGTTGAAGGTGGATAGTATTTGAAGAGAAAAGCTCCTTATAAAATTATATTTACATATAACTAAAAGAATATCGAAATCTTTACAACAACCAAAATCTAGAAACGAATTAATAAAACAAGTTTGTAGATTAGAAAATATAGATAAGCTTTATTATAAACAAAATATTAACGAATTATAAAAGCCTTATAAATGGGTTCAGTTACTTCAAAATTTATAATATTTATTGAAGCAAGTTTGTTTCGAAACTAGATAACAAATAGATATTATTGTAAGACCTTCAAAATCAATTCAAAAAAAGATTCAAAAAAATGAATTGATCGATATCAAATCCATTATGATATTATATACAAATTATATAAAGAATATTATTTACTATAGGTGTTAATAAAAAGGATATTACGTTTTCAATTGTTGAAATCCTATTATATATTAATATTGTAAAAAAAGTTATAGATTTAAAAAGTACTTAGGAATTATGTTATAACCTTTCCGATAGGAAAACACTTAGATCCAACTATTATTCTAAATATCCCACTGATATTGGATCCCCAAATAAAAGGATGTACTACTTTTACCATTATAGTAATATTCCAACCAAAAGATAAGCCAATAACACTTCAATGCCTTATCGACTCAGGAATACAAGCCAATATTATTCAACAATCTAAATATATCGAATAGGACTGATTGCCTATTAAGAAAGGAACAACTTTAATATCTGCAAACGGTATTACGATGTTGTTGTATAATAACCATCAGTTCCCCATCGAAGTAAAAGATCAAAAGGGAGAGAAAAAAACCTTCACCCACGAGTTTACTACTGTTGTACTAGACTTACCCAAAATCAATACTATATTTGAATTACCCTGGTTATAAACAGTAAATCTAAATATCGATTGGAAATCAACATCTCTTTATTATCACCCCTCTCTTAGTGATCTCGAAATAATTTCTATAAGTGAATTTTATAGCGAAGTGAAAAAGAGCGTTCATATATATGTTATACTATCAAAAATCTAATTCTATTATTGTAAAAACAACAGATACCGCCAGGTACTTACACTTTTCATACTAAATATCCCCAAAGAATATCAAGAATACCAACAAGCCTTTTCCGAGGAAGAAAGCAATACTTTACCAGAACACTACTCGATAAAGCATCGTATTAATCTCAAAGCCGATTCGAAACCTCCTTGGGGATCAATTTATTCTTTATTTGAAAAGGAATCAATAATATTAAAGGAATATTTAATAGAATATCAAAAAAAGGGATAAATAAGGAGATCTATTAGTTCAACAAAAGCGCTAATCATATTTATTCCTAAAAAGGGGGGAGGCTATCGGCTTTGTATCGACTATTGGGGTCTAAATAGGATAACCAAAAAGGATCAAACCTCGCTACCCCTAATCAGCGAGTCCTTAGATCGACTTCGATAAGGTATCGTTTTCACTAAATTGGACCTACAAAATGCCTACCATCATATTCATATCAGAGAAAACAACAAATAGAAGATAGTGTTCCACACGTGGTACAAACAATTCGAATATTTAGTTATACCATTCGGCCTAACCAATACTCTAGTAATATTCCAAACATACATCAATCAAGCACTGTTAGGCTTGACAGATACTATATACATAATATATCTAAATAATATCCTGATTTACTTTAAGAATAAAGAAAGCCACATGCGGGATATCCGCAGGATTCTTGAATGCCTTATAGAATATAAGTTATTCGCAAAACTGAAAAAATGTATCTTTTACACCCATGAAATTGAATTCCTAGGATTCGTTGTCTCAAGAACAAGAGTGACGATGGAATCCAGTTGTATTCAAACTATTACAGAATGGCCAATACCTACAAACCTTAGAGAGCTACAGATATTCCTAAGCTTCGCGAACTTCTATCAACAATTTATCAAGACTTATTCGATGGTAGCTTACAAGATGATCGCCTTTATAAAGGAAACAAAGAAAAATAAAATGGTAGAGGAGTTTATATAGACAAAGGAGGCCCAAGATGCATTTAAGGCATTAAAGAAAACATTCACTACGGCATCGATACTCAAGCATTTCAAACTATCGCTTTGCATTATAATCGAAACCAACTCATCGGTATTTGCTCTAGGATGTATTTTATCGCAACTATTCGAAGGAGGGACTGCAGAAGCACTGATACGACGGTAACACTCCGTTGCGTTTTATTTGAGAAAGCTGAACCCTGCAGAATAACGATACTTTATTTACGATTAGGAATTATTAGTAATATATATTGCATTTATGCAATAACACCATTACTTGATAGGTAATTGGTATACAATTGTAGTGAAATTGGATTATAATAGTTTACAACATTTTATGGTGAAAAAGATCTTTAATGGTAGACAAGCTAGATGAACGGAAGTATTAGCAACCTATGATTTCGAAATAGTGTATAGGGCAGGGAAATTGAATCCAGTCGATGGGTTATTGCGCCACCCCGACTACACTACCGATATGGAGGGTATCAATGATATGCTATCTATATTCTAGAATAAATTAAAAAGTATTGTAGTTATTGCGAGTTTATTTTACAAATCTATTGTGAAAACGGAATTCTTGTGTATTACTATTAGTCGCTTGTAAAGGGAAGGGTATAGCTTGCCATTATGTGGATAGTTAGTTTCACTGGTAAAAATTGGTTGCAAATAGTCGATACCATATCGGATTGCTAGTGTTTTCGTATCCGACGAAACGGCATTCGAATCTATATCGGAGTTGATAGGAAAAGCTTTATTGTGGCTTTAGAAAGAAGACGATTTTATAAAGAATAAAGAGTATTTAAGATAAAGATTATGTTTTGTTGGAGATGCTTCATTATGGTAGGTGGGTGTTGATGAGCTCCTTAGATACAAGGGGAGTGTGTATGTATTGTTAGACAGTACTCTCAGAGTAGAAATCTTAGAAACATATCACGATAATCCTATTAGAGATTATTGAGGTATTGCTAAAATATTGGAAATATTGAAATCTAAATATTATTAGTCTTTAATGAGAAAAGATATTAAATAATATATCAAAATATATGTGGTATGCTAGTGAATCGCTATTAAAAGATATAAGTTATATAGTGAGTTATAGATCTTCCCTATTCCAAAAGGATTTTGGAAAGAGATAACTATAGATTTTATTATAGATTTACCTCCTTCGAAATACGGAAAACATGTATATGATTCTATTCTAGTAATAATCGATAGATTCATAAAGCTAGTTTGATATATCGCTGTCAATAAGACGATATCGTCTTTTGAATTAGTTGATATTATAGTCAGTATAGTATTTAAAGACTTTGGTGTGTCAAAGGGTATAGTCTCCGATAGGGGATTGCAATTCGTTAGTAAATTTTGGAGTAGTCTAATGTTTTATTTGCGAATCTGTTGTAAGCTGTCGATGGTGTTCCATCTGTAGATCGATGGTCAAATCGAATGACAAAATCAAAATTTGATTCATTATATAAGTTGTTATATCAATTATAGGCAAGACGATTGGGTATCGCTATTGTTTCTTGTTGAATTCATATATAATGTGATATGGTACAGTACAATCAATACAAGTTCATTCCAGGTTATGTATGGGTTTCAATCCATATTCCATTATATCGGTGAAGACGCTGATTTAGAGGGAAGGGTATTGGCAGCACGCGAGCGCATCAATGCTTTAGAGAAAGAAAGAGAAAAGCTGAAAGAATTCTGGAAATCGGTAACCAATTAGAAAAACAAGAATACTATGAAGGGGTTATTATAGTGATATAGTATTGGGGATAAGATGATGCTAAGTATAAAGAATATTAAACAATTGTGATTTAAAAAAAAATTCTTCGATCGATTTATAGGCCTCTTTGTTGTAATGGGTATAAAAACTAGTGGGCAAGTATACAAACTTAGATTATTGTTTATCTACAAGATCCACAATGTATTCCACATCTCCTTACTCGAACCATGATACGAACGATAGGGTACCGCCGATCCGCCGCCGTTAGAAGAAATTGACGATCACATAGAGCATAAAGTGGAAAGAATTTTAGTACATAGAAAAAAAAGCAGAGGTATACAATACCTGATGTGATGGAAGGGCTATCAACCGGTGGAAAACACATAGAAAGCATTCTACAATCTAGAAAATACAAAAGCAATGATAAAAGAATATTATAAAGAAAAAGTATTACCAATATAGAAAAAAAAAAGAACAAAAAAAAAGCTTAAAAATATTTGATACAAAAAGACTTTACGAGATCTACATCTAGAACGTATGTATCACACCAAACTACCCAAAAAGGATTATTCAACAAAAAAACCAAAAAGGACAACTCCTCCGAATCCACAGTATACCAACAACCAAACCCAAATGACCCATTATATAAAGAGAACTCTGGAAGATCGAAATCAGTTCCCTAATTTATCTATCTGATTCAAAAGGTCAGCTACAATATCTCGATTACTAAGAAGAATAGAACCTACATCACTAGTATATCCCCCAGGATTCGCAAACCCGATTTGATCAATTTCATTCCCTTTACTAATCTTATCTTAATCATCGATTTCTTTCTCCTCGTTTTCGCAAATCTTATTAACAAAACAAGCTTCTATCGGAAAACCAACAGCAATCCATTACCTTTTAAAGATTCACTCCACATCAGAATTCTCAGAGTAAAGCTTTTAAAGTGAATCTACTTGATTATTAGATTCACCAATATAGATTTATTAAATAATACTGAAAGCCCTTTTTTGGAATTTAAAAAAGTTTATGGGATGAAAATGGGGTATCGATATATTACAAAAGGTAAACTGTAATGATTTAAAAACGGAAAGGGAAATAACAGATTTAATTGTAAACTTATTGAATCAAGAATAATAAGGTATAACAAAAAAAGTATTCTTTTTATTTAAGTTTTTAAATAATAAAACCGGTATACTTTTATTCAAAGAATGATATAGAATATCGATAGTTTGATAAAGTTGATTTGATATATTATTTTTTTTAGGAGTAGATTTTTCGGATTTATTGGGATTTATGATTATATTCCTTTTCAATTTTACAAAATCTTTTTGAAGGCTTTATTAAGTTGTTATGAAGATAGTGGGGTTTGTTTGATTCGATGAAGTAGAAGTATAATGGTGATTTAGGGAATCAATTATTATATTCAAGCCCTGGTTATTATTTGGGGGTTCCGGAGAAGTTTAAATATTTTGTAGTGTATTGATGATAATGTGTATAATGTAAGAATATATAATTGAAATTATGAATTCCCTTTTTTTGTTTGAATTTAAGGTGGCGATTAATGATATAGTAGGAGCTGTAATAGCGATATCCAAAGCAGGTAGATTATTCTAAGAACTATCAAATCAGTTATCAATAATATCAAGAAGTAAGAGTAGGGTAATCAATAATAAATCGATATGAATTTATAATATACTTTATAAGATTATCAATTCTATTCAATTTGAATATTAAAAGAAAAATTAATTCCTTTGTAGATTGTAATTTATAAATCTCTTTTTATTTAACCTTTTTTCAAAGGAAAGCTTTCACTATTTTAATATATCAATTATACCGGCGAATTACTACCTCGAAAGCATTCTCATTCTTTTGGTTATTATTTGGAATAAGGTATCAAAAAATATAAATCTGATATAAAAGGTTTATATTAGAAATAAAACAAAAAGATATTGGAAGGCAGACTTTCTTTTGTTTGTAATAATAATTATATTTAGTAATAAGATCTTTATCAAAATGACAAAATTCGTTATTAAAAGAAATAACAATTCGTTTAGAATATTGAAGGCAAATAGGGATAACTAATGCGGAAGGGATTATTATAGATTGATTAATAATAACAACCAAAGCAATAAATTGCAATGCAGTCATTTTTGTATAAATAAATAAAAGGGAATAATCTGATTGTAGAAGATATATTAAAGGCAAGAAGATCTCTTTTATAGAATTATTAATGATCTATTGATAAGATGGTAAAGTATATAAAAATATTGTCGTTTGCTTATTTATTGTTTATAATACCTAAACAAAATTGGAATTGCTTTTGGAATGCAGTGTAGGGTTGGATATACAGTGATACAACAATACAACCCATATTCCAAATAAACAATATGGAAGAAAACAAACACTTTTCAAAATACAAAGTATAAAGAAAGGGGCTTTATTACAGAACAAAACATAACCGGTTCAATTAGGTATGTAACAATAGACCTCTCGGATTTATTATATATCAAATAGGGCCCGTATATATATAAATTATATAATTTATATAGTTATAGAAAAGCAATGAAAAGTCTTGATACCACAATATACTAGTTGATTTATTACTATTATTCATCCTAACACTAATGAAGCGGCCATTTTGTCAGCCATGGATTCTGCTACCACAGAGTAAGTACCTCATTTCGGAATTTCAAATATTGTAGAGAGAATCTACTTGAATTTTTGAGTTCTCCGAATTAGAAGAAAGATTTCACCATCTATTCTAAATATTCGTAAGAATCTAATGCTTGAAGTTGAGAGGTTTGATTTGCTTTTATTATTTAAGTATTCTATTATCAAACAATACCAGTTTGAAATTATGCTACGATAAATCTTGGTTTAATTCGATATGCATATCATGAAGTTTGCGCAAACGGATCTAGCACCTGGCTGAGCTGCGGCGTGCTAGTCAATCACACAGGTCGTGATTTGGAGATTGACAAGTTGCATCACTCAGTGAGCGCTTTGATAAACCACGGCCTGTTGAGACTTCTCCTTCCTGGTTCTCGTCTTCATTATCGTGCTCAATAGCCATATTGCAGATCAATTAAGCGGAGGTAATAGTGTAGAGAGTGCTTTCAACGTTCCAAAGCAGTGGAAAATCCATTATATGTTATTGTATTGTGTAGCGCGCAGCGTGGAGATCAATTGAACAGAGAGCGGCGCCCATTTGGGCCGTAACAAAAAGGGAGAAATTCTTCTCGCATATACTCAAATTCTATCTGAGAACGACGGCGACCAAGTCAGGAAAGACATAGAATATATATCAGGATGGAGGAGGTAACCCCCAGCTACGTTCGCATTGATTAGTAATCAGCCTTGCTCCATGCTGTACTGCCGTGATGTTGCCAATAATACCTACTGACCGCCTTTTACGCCAAAAAGTGGAACCTTCAGATTTTGATTTGAATTCTATCTCCTTCTTCGATGTCTTACCAATGCAACAAGTCTCACGAGATGACTTACATTCAGCCAAGTTTGGTATCACTATGCTCCCCAATTCCACCATCTGAGAGTCGATTGATTTTGACTCATGAGCATACTCCCTCATTTTCATTTTCAAAGCCACAGGCTTTTGCAACACACACCATCTTCTTCACATCGGCATGTGCAATGCTTATTGGACCCCCTTCCATATTTTCCCAAACACTCCCTTTCAATGCAATCTCAATCATTTGGTGGCGGGCGTTATTTCAGATGTGTTGAACCCATTGCGGGCCATACTAAAGCCAAGATGCAGTTTAGCAGATCTCTGGGATTCTTGTAGTCGTAGTACTAACGTCGGTTTAGTAGCCAACGTGGTATAATAGCGAAAAGACAGTATGTTGTTTTGCTACGCGCTTTCACAACGGCATAAAATATTCCGATAGCTGAAGAGTTTTGCTCGCCTTCCTATTCTATTCTGTTTGTCATTGATTCATTGATTCCCAGAATCAAGCAATGTTAAGAGTCACTATATCACGAATCATTTCCCAACCCAGTGCTTCGACTTTCCCGAATGAAATCCACCGTCTAGTTTGTTCCATTAGATTCCTCTTTTTCAAATATTGCCCTCCAGATATCATTTTCAACATCAAATTACCCGCTGTTATGAAACAGGCTGACCAAGTGATACGAAAAGGTGTCAAACTGGTAATAATAATAGCAATCATATAGCAAGTCTAAGATATATTTTTCTGAGGCTCATACATACCGCCAAGTGATTTGATCCAATTGACCTTTCAGATATTTTGATCCAAGCTCCGTTGCTATTCCTTTGTTCTGTCGAAATATCATGCACCCATGATGAGAGTTTTTGTTTCGAACTCCACCACATAGTACGCCACAGTCTAACTTTGAGATTCTTCACAACTGCCTTTCAAATTATATAAAACATCGGATTAAAAAATGATCCTTAATCCCAGATCTTTGCATGTCAACACCTTCATTTATTTGTGCTCAGATTCCGTTGTACCAATGTTTCGAATTAAAACCAACAGACTTGGAAGAGTTCTACATCGTGAGTTCTGACGCTAGGACTTGTTCTCTTCACGATATATATATCGCTCAAGACTAACTCTTCATTAGATATACAAACCAGCAGTTTCAACACCAATAAGAACAACAGTAGCAATAACACTCATCGATACATTCTCTACGAGAGCAACTGGAACAATCAATCAGTCAATCAACAAAACTTTACGTACATCCTGAAAGTAAGTTGGTTATCCTGATATACAATTATACCATATCACTCTTTCCCTTTCTTTTGTACACCAAGTCAGAAAGTTATTCAGCTGTAAATTCACATTCATATTCTCTCAATAAACCTCTTTCTTCACCCCACTAACATTAAGTTAGCTCGCGACCCACGTGGTATATATTCTCAGCATCATTATCTGATTCCTCCCAGCCGAAGCAGTAAACCATGGCATCTTTATCGAAAATTATGGACGGAGAACCTTGTTGCTTCTGTCATCGAAATAATCCGTCATTAGTTGAGCTTTGTGAATGGTGCAAAGGTGTTCAACTAGCTCACGATACTATCGAACGCATCACCATTCAACATAGAGGAGATGAGAGAGTCGCGACCGTAACTCATGAAGAACGTGTGCCATTGTGGGTGGATGAATCGGGATCTAACAAGGATCAAAATGGGAATGAGCAAGATAAATGGCCCATGTGTATGGCAGTTCAGATTGAGGTGTTTGGTATGAAATGCTTAGTTGTGGTTAGTGAGGATCCTGGGCGTGGTGTGAGAATTTCTGCCATCCGCAATCTTACACATTCAGAGCCCAAGGAAACGGTGGGAAATGCTCAGTTATTCTATTAATACAATATGATTACTTAGAGGATAAGAATTGAAAAGAAATAGAAATAGAGGGGGAAAAAAAGGAAAAAACAGGAGAAAAACAGGAGAAAAACAGGAGAAAAACAGGAGAAAAATAAGGAAAAAGAGGGTTACGAGAAGCGGAAAATTGTAAATTAACAAAGATTACGAGGTTATACGAGACGGAAAGGTTGAGGGGAAATGAAAGAGAAATTGAGAGGGCGAGGGAGATCTAAGAGATAGATAGAATATAAAATAGTAGGATAAGACGAAATAAGAAGGGATAGAAAAATGTCGTACAAAAGGACTGGCGATAGCCGGGGACAGATGGGGAGAGCGGGATGACGAGAGAAAGGGGAGATGAAGAGGAGCAGGACCTGGAGAGATAGAGCCAAATTATGAGGGATATTTTATAATAAGCTAAGGAATCAATAATTTGACATTATCCAATCGAAACCCCAACTTTTCATATATCGTCTTCAGTCTTTGGATTTTCCTGTTCCTCTAAACTTAGTTCTTTGAGAGCTGCGAAAGCCGCAGCTTCCTCTCCAGCCGCCTTTTTCTTACGCATCTCACGTTGACGAACAGTTTCTTTGAATCCCCATCTTGTTTCCTCTATATAGCGGCGATAATTGGTGCATACCTTTAAACTATCTGGATCAAAGTACTCCTCTACCCCGAATTTCTGTGATTTATAATCGTTGAAACAATTCTGATAGGATCTCGCAAAATTTTCTTCTTTCTCCGGCCATGGACCAATTTGCTTTTTCCATTCCTCCCTCAAGTTATAGGCCCATGGGGGCGGCCGGACCGACCGAGTTGCTATAGGCTCCCACCATTCCGGAAGATATCCTCCAAATTCCCAATCGATGATACCGGTGACATGTCCATCCTTTACGATGATATTAGTTGCATGAAGATCACCATGTGTAAGCACGTATGGTCCTCTCACAGGATATTCCTCTTTGTAGTTCATGCGATATCTCTCCAACTTCGGATTGAATCGATGTTCCGTACGAGCCCACCATTCTTCAGCATCTTCCGTCACGTAATGTACTCTCTCGTTAGGGCCTAGTTGTATATCTCTTATTGGTGAACCATCGGGGGCTTCCGGTTTTGTCGATGTAAACTTGCGCAATTGTACAAGATATTGGACGACTTCTTTGGCAATAACTTGTCGCTCTTCAGAACTCATGTGGAACCCAGCTGTCCATAATGTTTCGCCCGGAATTTTCTCCATCATAAAAAAATGACTCTTACTGTCCTTCCAGTATCTCATGTCTTTTGCTACAGGTATAGTAGAATTCTCGCACAGAAATCTAGAAATTGAAGCATCAGGTCCCATATAACTACGGCTCACACCTCCCGAAACAGGCTTTTCTTTTAAAATATAGTTCTCGCCAATGCTCCAAGTGCCGGTTCTGGCATTGGCATTGCACTTGACATGACTGAAGTAACTATTATGTTCATTGCAATACGAGCTCCATCCGCAGTTGTTACACAACGAAAAATCTTGCTTGTTGATCACATGGGCATCCCACTCTTCTTGTGTATTCCCCTCGAATGGCTTATATACCTTCAAATCGTTTATAAATACCGGTGGCATTGTGTCTGGATATATTTGGGCCTTGACGTCGAGATTGAGTTTAAAGCTAGATAACTGCAGTAAAGCGAATTTAGAACAACTCGCGCGAGGATTAGATGATTTGATACATTTCTCGGATCTGGTTTGATCAAGAGAAAGGCACATAAGTAGACGGATGGGAACAAGGAAAATAAGGAAATTCAATACTCAATGATAAAGAGGGGTTTTGCGATCATTCAGATTAAAAACTATACTAGATCGGGGATACCTTCTTTGATGGCTTTCTTTATCAAACACAACAGAAACTATATTGAAGGAAAGGGTTCTTTTTTTGATAGAATACTAAATAAAATATCAGATGATTAAGACTAGAACTACACTACATCCGGGGAACCTTTCATCATTTTTTCTTTCATCAAAAATATGGGAAATCCCACAAAACAAAAAAATACATCCTGACTACTCTACTCCATGTCCAAGCTATACTACATGTAGACGCATTTGATAACGACGGTCTTGATCAAGGATAAAGATGTGGGAAACAACTTTCATCAATGAAACTCAGATTTCTTTGTCAGTTGATCATTCGATCACTTGGCAGGTGTCCAAATAAATGCTTCATAATACTTGAAACTCAAAGAAAAATCTGAAAACGACTTACGGGAACGAACTAAGTACACACTCTAGCGAGCTATGGGGTAGATTACGGAGATTGATATATTATCAGAGGCGAAAGACGATCAAGAGTGATAAATTATATTCGGAGTTTGATTTATACAAGATCTATAGTGTACTCGACGAGGTTGAACACATAGCAGCTCTAGTAATGTCAAATGATAGCCAGATCTCAAAAACTCGACCTCCTATTTGACCCTGCCTATCATTGAGCGCAAAGCATAAGCTTTAAAATAAGCGATTGATCAAAAAAGAGACCCTGATTACTTCAATCCAGTATGACTACAAAGAAATCACATCACAGAATTCATTCTCTTTCAACATATCATGCGCCTTGATTAGTGATTGAAGTAGTACACGACGTGTTTTATATTCTGCTAAGTATTTTAGTGATATCAAGTGTTATATTTGTATAATGGTTGATGTTATTGAAAAGATATGGTATATATATTTTGTATACATATATAATATCTTCCACTTTAGGATTTAGATTTAGAATACTACAGCAAATTCTATATAGTCAATAACACATGTATTTCACTAGTCTACTCCATTAATTGTGAACAAATATTGTTATTGTTGTCAAATAAGTGAATATGCAAAATGCACTAACGCTCTAGCACACAAGCGTATGGCACATGGATCTCGTAGCTCTGAACCTGGGATAGAGAGAAACAACATAATACATTAAACTACAACTATTATGAAGACGTCATAATCACCACCAAGGTCATACCATCAACCATGAAATTTCACGTCATTGAACACTCACGGAAATACTTGAGTTCAATTAATTCCAATGAGTTTTGTTAAAAAATCCTTCAATAATAATCCATCATATAAGAATCAACAACTAGTACAAACATAATAAGCATATCATGAAGACTCCCGTGGCTGTTACTGAAGTAATATTAATAGAGTCTGGCCAAAGGCTTTTCTTCCTATCACAACTTATGCCCTCTATTTGTGAAATTGGCCAAGATACACCTACCAGTCGAGCTTGGCGCAAACCTTCTTGTCGTGTTGCTACTATAATAAACACTGAAAAGATGTTGAGCAAAAAAACTCTTTCACTTCCCTCTTACAAATGCAGATTGAATACGCTTTATCTATCCCACGCATCGATGCACAAAAATAAGCAGCAAAGAAAAAAATCCATGTGAGGTTATTCCAGATGCGAACTATCGCCGCTACCTAGGCAATGAAGTTTTCTAGGGGGAAAAAAGAATTGCCTTTCCCGCAAGAAGCAGACGGATCATTAGAAAAATGTATTGCACATAAAGAGCCAGTACTGATGATGAGATTCTGGTATCATCTTTCTAATGAAAGAGAGTCATGAGTAGAAAGAAAAGACGGCTGCCAAAAAAACTTTTTGCTCGGAAGCAAGAAACTTGAGCTCCATACAATTACTCTCTTGCAAAAAAACAATCAAACTAATTCGAATTAGTTTTCAATCGAAATTAGACTGCCGTCAATCAGAAGCCGTTCAATATGAGAATTCCTCGTATCTGAATTGTGGTATATTTTATACTGTGTAAGCATCGTTTTCTTTTGTTTAGCCATGGATAGGAAGGGATAGCTTCTCTCACATAAAATACGAAAGACGCACATCAAATGAATTAATTCAAATTGAATGACATACGGGGCTCATGCAAAGGAGTCCCGAATTTATAAAGTTCATTTATTCTTTCTCCCTTCACTCTGGTTGCCGTTGTAAATTGCAACATTTGTCGAGCGTGAGATTCAGAGATTCGTCCTTCATCAAGCATATAACTCTTGACCAAAATCATCCTGTGCCGTAAAGACATGCTGAAAACGCCCATTGTGTTTCCTTCCCACAATCAAATGCCCCGCTGCCAAGTTCCAAACACCATTATCTAATCAACCTTTATATAGAACAAAAGAAATAAGCCAACGCTCTGAGCTCAATTCAGCTCTCTCTCTCGTTATCTGTATTGAAATCTTCCGCTACAACTGTCTCATCATCCTTATATTCTTTGTATTCCGATTCCCGTGAGTTTTTCTCATTGGGTACGGATTCGTTCTGATAGAAGTCTCTCGGCTTCTTAACAATAAAAGCATAAGTCTCATCATCCTCCAAAAAGATTTCCCCTCTTCTCGAAGTTCGATTTCTATGCACACATTAGCCAAAGTCCAAATTTCACAAAATAAACAAAATAAAACTTACCCAAACCTCTCTACAGACTCCAATACACAGACCACGAGTAAGAAAACCACCACAATTCCCACAACCATAAAATCATTCCTTCCTCCCATGTCCAAATGCGCCAAGCGAGTTCTATATCCTACGGCAGTTCCGGGCCACACATTGGAATTTCCGCATCCTGGCTTTCCTTCGTTCATGCTCAATCCCCCAGGTTTTTCCTCCCAGTATTTCCTTGCATCTTCTTTGCGCAATGTCGGTAAGGCAGAAGTGGGCATGCTTGGTCTCGCTTCATCCTCGTCACTCGTCCTTGTCAAACTTTGAAGATATGACGAACTGAGTGGTGTTTCTGCGGAAAGTGCCTCATCTGCGGAGATATCATTTGATGGAGTCGTTGGTGCGTTGTCGAAAGCACCCTCCTCTGCAAAATATTCATCGTTCAAAGGAGAAGTAGTTGTTGGTTTGACAAAGGTTGGGATAGGTAGTTTTTGGTGATTTGGGAAATGGGGATCGCGGGGATTGCTGGGTTTGGGGTGAGAGAGCGAGAGAGTATCTTTGACTGAGTGGAGTGAGTTGCAAGATTGAGAATTGAAACATTCTCGAGAAACTGGGAATGCGGTTGAAAGTTGGAGGAAGAGAAGGAGCGAGAGCGGTGATGATGGTCGCATTTTTGCGATTGGTACGAATATAGTTATTACGATGTGAATTATTGGCAAGGTTTGGAATGGAGAGGTGAGGTATATATGTTTGTAAGTCGAACTGTATGGAATAAAACGTCCCTCGTCGTGAATGGCAAGTAGTTCCGATGTTGTAGGACGCTTTGGTAGTTGGTCACACTCAAAGCGTTTAGAATGCCGCAAACGTGTCTGTGGATCGATCTTCAATCTCCAATCTTTCCGAACACAGCTCGATCTAATGGATTAATACTTAGGTATTAAAATATAAAGGCTGGAGCAAGAACTCAATGTTGGAAACAAGAGTAGACAGAATGAACATGGAAAAATGGTGGGAGTGATGTAGGGAAACTCTCGTATTTAGATCAAAGAATAGCATACCACGCGGGTGGTGTGTGCTACAGCCAATCATTTGTTCGCACTTGCGGGAAAAACGATAGTTGCAACACAAACAAAGATGCATTAGCATTTTCGGTACTCTACACAAGGGACTAGAGTTACATGGGGCAATTCCATCCACTTCATGTTTCTAAAATGCTAATTTGGTGGAAATCCTTCAAAACTTAAAAATCCATAATGAGTGTTGGCAAAGAAAAGCTTCAGCCCCTCAGGGTCCTTGCGCGATTTTCATGGGTAATTTCTAGGGTAAATGGCATGGTTAATAGTTAAGGTTACATGGGCTGATGGGGCGTGAATGAATTTGTCTTTTTGGATTGTTCGAGGCGACGAGGAGAGTGAGATGTGGGCTGGGTTTTGTCCGGCTGTTGAGGTGAGTGTAGAAGCCGCCTTGCCTTGTGGCTTTGCACGCACAGTACGGAGAATGCAGCAAGACAAGCAAGATTTCATTCCTCAAACAATTGAAGATATACTTGGATGTTCATTCCATTTTGACTCTTTATCAGTTTCATCCACACACACCCTTACAATCTCGTCCCTCGATATCGCTCGACCTCTCATAAACTGGAGCCTGAAAACGTGAATTGAGTGATGTGCAGCGCTATTCACAACCAACATGTTCCCAAGACAAGATCACGGAAAGGTGGAGATTTGCATGATTAGTGGGATTTCCAATTATGGGGGAGACCTTTTATAGCTCTTCCTCTTCCACTTTTCTTCGTATCGCACTAGTTATCGGTGCGGCGTCCAGAGAAACCCTTGGGTGGAGGTCACTGCTTGAACACCGAAGGGTGTACCTACCCAGGGCCTACCCAGTACCTACCTACCAACTGTACGAAGTAACACTGAGATATGATGGTCATTGCGCCCTCACGCGACTTTGGATGATTGGGATTTTTGATCAAACAATTGAAGATTGTTTGATTTTGATACAAAACAACGATTTATGGAAGATTAAGAATGTCTTGTTTTAGCAGACATACACATACACATGTATGTTCTACTTGGCATACTACTTTGATAACAAATTGTGTAGAAAACTGTGTCCTGTGACTTCAATTACAATGTGCGGGCTTGAAATTGTATCATGTGGTGCTATACGAGTAGATCATTGGCCACTCAATCAGAGTCTCAAAGAGTGTCATCGTCAATTTATTATACGAAGTGAAGTGTCGAAAAACTCTTCTTTTCCCCTCAATTGAGAAGAATTTTCTATACCGAGGCTGCTACATTGCTAGGTGTCTAGGTATCTTGAAATTGCCTATACGGTTCTAGTCCTGCTTATGTTATGAGATGAGGATATTTAAACGAGCTATTCTTGTCGATGAAGGGGCAGCTCCCTTGATTTATTGGCTTCTTGGCAATTCGGCGGAGTGCAGGACAATAACAACTCACAACAACTCAATTGTATTGAGTTGCTATTCTGCATTGCCTACCCTACGCCGCATACACTTTCACTCAATTAATCCTTCTGCTCCATGCTTCTATCTCGCGAAATTGATGCTAGACTCAGCGGAGTTTGCTTTAAGCTTCAATGGTACATGATAAATAATAGCCTCTAGTCTCCTGGAGCTTTTGTTCGTCATAGTCAAACGATCGTCAGGTACACATACAAAATCTATCCGGAATCCCTGTAGCTCTCTTGATTCGAAGATAAGAGCTCCGGCATCTACTCATCGTACATCCATCGTACACCGTGTTGTGTACCAAAATCCCTGCAAAACTCATGTTTCTCCCACAAAGTATAACATTAATAAGATTCGCTAGTATGGTTCGGATCGCAGGCTGCATTCTGCATTCTGAGCTATGGAGTACGGGAGAGCACTGAAATTATGGGAATGCGGCATTTTCAAATATCTAAGAATCTTTTGGTAACCATCTCTCCACTGCATATACGGGGTCTCAGTCAGCAAGACCACTAGCCCTCAACTCTTAACTTTCACCATGAATCCTTCTGGAATGATGATGGAAGGTTATTCCCGCCCTGTCCTGGCTTCAGAGGAACAGCTTATATCTTGATGCTACCCTTTTCGCACTGCCACCATCTATAAGACGATTTAAGGTACAGAGCGACACCCCTGAAATCTCGTCTATTGAACGGCCACTGCAGCGTTTCTTGAAACCTTTTATCTGTTGCCTCCAGAGAAATACAAATAAGCGCTGACACACTCATTGCTCATCAAACAAGGTCCCCGAGAAGGAATTTTTCAAGATGAAACCAAATAAGACCGAAAAGCCGAGGAAGGTACAGAGGAGCAAATGAGATCCACACCAATGAGTGTATTCTATAAACATAAGTGACAGTGTTTCATGAAATATAATACTGCATCGTTGCTTATACAATGTAAGCTTCCGCGCCGTTGACTTGGCTCTGCAATGTTTCTCTGTACGCAGTAGGATGGGAATTGGAAATATGCTTATTCTGAAGGATCTTTTCTGACACGGACGAGATGAGATGGTAATCAGATGAATCCTTCGCCCTGATTTGCTCATCGAAGTTCCAATAATAGCATATTTCCAAAGCAACATAACGCTCAATACCTAGCAAACTATGTCGATGAATGAAGGCCGAGAGGGGCATTTGTACCATTTTCCAGTCCAAGGAAGTGAAGGAAGGATATGGGAATGGATAACAACAAGGAGGTAGGAACCGAAATCTTCTATTCTAATCAAATACTTGAATTGAATTCAGACCAGCGGATCTATTACAATCTCGGCCAATCAACAATCAGCTTAATAGATTAGTCAATCAATATCTAGTTAGTACTACCTCCATATCAATAGTCCATCAGTAATTTGAGACATGCAACAAAATGTAGCTACTTATGTGTCACGTGGAAGTGTAGCTAGCTTATCATGTCAAGGTCATGCGTTTTCAGGTAAGCACACTGCTCAATATCAACAACGGTAGCCGGAACCAACCTTAATAGCATCCAAAAACAATCCTCGAGGCTGACAATTTGTTAACCAGATGTCATCTTTGAAATGTTACAGCCTTCTCAATTATGGTGCCTCCACTGGCACCTCAATCTGCTCCCCCCTTGAATCGAAGTTCGACAGCACCCAACATCACGTCTGCTCGAACTGTACCTTATGAAAGGTCGCATCTAGCACCAGAAGACGCTATATCCCAAGCCTCACCACCTCGGAGATCGTCTGCCGCTGTCAACCAATTGCGCATGACAAATGGAGATGCTGGACGATTAAGAAGTAGAGGAAGACATGCTGATAGAACGAAGAGTAGCACCAGAAGACGGAAAACTACTTGGAAAAAGCTGCTATGGGTGAAGCAATCATGTATGATGCCATAAAATCCGGCAAATGAGAAATTATACTGATCGATTGATATAGATCCAGACAATTACACGGATCAAGATACATTTCTCGAACATCTGCAGCGAAATCCACGTCTTCAGCCTTACGACTTTTGGCCATTGGTAGCAGATTCCACGGTTATAGTACAACACGTTTGTTCGGTCATTATATTCATTGTTTCTTTCGTTGGGATATATGATAAACATGTCTCGCCAGTTTCTGTGGTTGGCTGGGGCTCTATTGCTACCTTTTTGGGGTGGGTGTTATGGGATTTATGGGTGGGACAGGAAGAAAGTACTCGTCCAGCATTTCCACCACCGCAGCCTTTCTCTCACAGTGTATCTGCAACAAGTTCAACACCAAACCTATTGGCAACAGCTGCAAGTGGGCCAAGGCAATCCTACTCGATGTCAACAACATCTCTTCAATCTACAGCCTCGAATCTAACCCAACCACCTCCAATACGACCGGTTTATACACCACATAATTCGCACCTTTCTCATCGCACATCGCTCCGTCTTTCAACTGCTAAATCAGCCCTTCTGATATATTTTACCCTCCTCGGCCTTTCTCCCATTCTCAAATCTCTCACCAGGTCCACTTCTTCAGACTCGATCTGGGCGATGTCATTCTTCCTTTTTACAATCAACATATTCTTCTTCGACTATGCTACCCCGTCCCCTTCATCCTCATCTGGCTATCCACCATCAAACACGAAGAACAAGAACATTCCCGCAAGTTTGAGTACGAATGCTGCTCTGATGGCTTCCACAGTGCTAGCGTCACGTCTTCCTAGTACCGGACAAGTCTTTAGTCTTACTCTCTTCTCTATCGAAGTTTTTGGTCTTTTTCCCGTATTTCGTCGTTATACTCGCTTGCATTCTTTGCGTGGTCATCTAATACTGACTCTATTACTCGTCTTTGGTGCCGGAGGGGGCGTAGGATTGGTATTGCCACAGTCGGGAAGATCAGCTTGGGATTGGAAAAGTGGATTAATTGGCGTGGTGTTGGGAACGCTAATAACGGGATTAGCTATGGGTGGATGCAGTTGGTGGTTAATAGGGTTGCAGAAATATAAAAATGAAATCCACGGACCCTGGGACCCAGCGAGACCTGTTATTAGAAGGGCTTGGGATGATTATTAGACAAGAAGATAATATAATTCGTAGAGCTCACTTCATTTGAAGCTTTCATCAAGCTTGTGTAGTTTAGTCGAAGCGCTGGTGATGTTCCTGAAATTGGATAAGTTGAACTGTTGCATCCCGAAAGCCTCAAGCCGTCGCCTGCTTCACCCCCTTTCTTTCGATGCTCCTCTAGCGAGATTGATTCAAGCGTAAGGCACGCCACAACAAATTAATCTGCTCGCCTATTGATGAACTCGACTGTCCAGCGCTACTACTCTTCTCAAACATCATTCAGAATGTCGCTCTTGACTAGATTAAAGTTTCGAAATTTACCTTTAGCCAGTCGAAGTAGTTTTTTATCATCCTCGACATAATTCGAATTAAAAGAATTGCATTTGGCGTTGTATAACCAACGATATCATATCTGAAATAATCTTGCTAGCGAATGTCCTTAGCTCTTCTGAGACTCTTGCATTAGTAAAATTATATGAGATCCTCGCAGAAGGCTTCTAATTTTTAAAGTGAGGAATTCGATTAGATAGCAAATGAGTTGATATTTGAGATCTGATGAGTGAGTCCACTGATAATCTCCTTTTTCTTGTGTGAATTTTTCCTTCCGGGTTTCTTTTTTGTGCATCGACCCTTCCTCTGTGCTACCGACTTTACATCATGACGACTTCCGCTCTATTGCATCGCCTTCCTGTTCTTTTTGCGTTGGTCTTATTTACCAGTTTTTTTCGGTTACCCATTTTCTTCTCCTTCTCTCGGCATTCACATGTCTACAACATCAATGTTTGGAAGTAGAGTTTATCACTTAGTTTATACGCCTGACATTATTTTACCTTACCAATATCATTGAGATAATCATGCATACCCTCACTACCCCATATACTTGCGCTTTCTGTTGCAAATCCAATTTGTCGAAAAGGCAATGTGGATCCTGCAAGTCCATCCTTTATTGTTCTAGGATGTGTCAGCGATTAGACTGGTCTTTTCACAAAAGCTTCTGCAAAGCTTTCAAGTCACTCAATCCACGCCCTTCAGAAGATCACAGGCTCGCATTCTATTTTCCGATTGACCTTGATCCCAGGTTGGAATGGGTCCGGCCTCCAAGCTCTCTACATCCAGATAAAAATGATGAAGAACTTGATTTTCCGTCAGTGAGTTCTATAGAATTAAAGGTTTGGTATCTCCACGAAGTGGTCAAGTTGATATTCTGCTAATAATCAAGAATCAGTCGACAGTACAATGGCCATATATTCTTGCTCGAGGAGGCTACGTAGACGGCTTTCTGAAGCTCAATCATAGCATCATATCATTCACGAAGGGAGCTTATTGGGCGGGGCCCTTGGCTGTTTTCCGGAAAGAGAGGTCTGCTATTAACTCAGCTATCATACAGGATGTTTCTTTGGATGACCTCCCAAAAGTCATACGATTGTTGAAACAGATTGGCAATGGAAGTCAAGTGATGAAGCCTCAAGCTCTCAAGCAAGAATTCAAGACTTCGAGAGGCGTAATCATTAAATGCAAAGGCGATAAGATGGATGATCCAAGACCGATTGAGCTTGAGGTTTCCAACATTCCGGAATTTCACCCGATTTTCGATGGGCAACCCACAAACATCTCAAAATTGATGAATATTCCGTTGATTATACAAGGATTACCTCGGGAGGCTAGAAAAAATGTTGTGTTTGACGAAGATCAGTTGCGGAATGATCACTGTGGTGTTCTTCACCTTGATGTTCTTTCCCATAGTGACACGTGGGGCGAAATACCTTCGCAATGGCAAAACAACGTAGGAACAATTCTAGTTGTGAGACAGGACAAAAAAGATATTACTGCGCTTCAGCTGTTGGCGATCATCGCATTCATCAAGCGATTGGATCTTAGTACAGTAAAAGATGAACCGGATGTAGGAACGAGAGAGGAATTTCTTGACAATTATTTCAGTAAGACGAATTTCGAAGATTTTTTCTTCGGCTGCTTTGCATCTGCTGTAGAGATTCAAAACCCGCAGCGAAACGAAAACTTGATATCTCCTTATAGCAACTCATATGATTCAGTCGGTTTATTTCAGGACAATTTTTCCGTACATCAATACATAGATCCGTGCGGCAAAACTGGATACTGGATACTTTACGGGGGTGAAAATTGAGAGACCTGTGGATGAATTATCGGATCAATGCATAGAGCGGTGTTTTGGATTGGAGATTTTTGTAGTAAATATTTTGGCAGATGATGCCATTGATCACTTGAACAAGTGTATGACGAAAGCGTTTTGTGGGCTTGCTTGCTTTTTATACATGAAGGCATCAGCATGACCCTGAGCTAGAAATTCATTAGATTTATTTTTTAAAGCGAATCAAATTAGCGATAGATTTTGAGACTTTAGCTGTATCACGAGAACTCAGCACCCCATAAAGCTTTCTTTTCAATGAATCATCTAATAATGCCTTGCATTTCGTATTCACTTTTCTTTAAATTTAGCTCCTCATCTGTACCCCCAACTACCGACCCAGTCACAAGAGAAAGTTATTATCCAAATTTCTAATCTCCAAACTAGATTGTACTTTGACGATTGCACCTCTGAATTTCCTACGGCTGACAGTATATAATAACTTGAATTGCCGAATCCACCTAGCAATCATTATTCGAAATACAATTTCATTTATTAGATATACAACCTTGACTCTAGAACATCATATTTACAACTTCAGTCCCCCTCACTTAGCCCTCTGCAGTCAGGCTAGAACTTCTCCTCCTTCCCTCAGTTGGTCACGTCACCCGCTCCTTTTGATACACTTTTTCCTGATATTAGTAAGTTGCGTTGAATCATTCATGTATAGCGGTCCCAAATTTCGTTCCACTATGAAATGAATATTTTACCGATTAGATTGATTCACTATTTATACGAGCAGCAACTTGTTTGTGTTTTTGTAAACTTATCAACTCCCACTGACCCTTGCGCAAGCTTAGATAACTTTTGTTTCTTTCTCTATTAGACCTCTACGATTCTTTTCGCAAGCTGCGAAGCGACTGGTTCTATGCCATCACGTCGAGATCCGGCTCTTGGCCCGCGGGTCTCAATCTCTTCCTTTGGACCTACCATCGAACATCCCAAGTGTGGATACTGTACAAAAGAGGCTTCAATTCCATGTACAACTTGCAATGCTACATGGTATTGTACATTAACTTGCCAGAAATTTGATCGCGATGTTCATCATATAATTTGCCAAAGATACACAGATTTCGTTGCGGCGCACCCATGTCCCGAAGACACAGTCGAAAAGAAATACAGACTTGGTCTCCTATTGCCGGTCGATTCGGAGGACTTTGAATTTGCGTGGATTGCCAATGGCTCCAACGGAAAATCGGTTGCAACATTCCTTCAATACTACGACCAAGATCGTATCAACACTCGCAACACTCTTGTAGATTACAATATGGCAAGCAAGAAGTTTGATCATTCAGTCATTTTGGCCGTCCGAGGAGATTTCTTGACTGACAATTCTCAGCCGAATGCTTGCATCATGAATATTATGGGTGGAAAAATGAAGTTTACCTGGAAGGGCCCAGTCGCTGTTGTTAGAGAGCGTGGCTGGGGCTCAGTCGGAAGCGCCCAGCATTTTCAGCCATCTGATTTCAGAATTCTAATCGACTTCCTCTTCAACTATGAAGGAAAGGTAAATGCGAGTATCGGGCATGCTTGCGGCGAGGAATCGAAGAGTGTTTTGGGCGCGTCAGTGAGCCGCATTTTGAAGTTTCTCATGGGGAAAGCTCAAAATAGAAAGAGAAAATCCATGAACGCTCCATTCGGCATGGAACAACCTAAAACCTACAGAAAGCGTGCTGAAACATTTTCTGGACCGGATTCAATAATGAGCTCGACAAATGTCCGCCCGAGACATAAAATGCAGCACTCAGAGCCGAGTATCAATCTTGGTAGTTTCAGAGATGATGCTTCTTCGCCACATAAGCCGGAATCATTTGTCATGCCAGATTTCTTGCCTGATTGGATTAGAGAGTCATTCATAATCACCGCTGGACCTAGGCCGCATTCAGAGATAGCTCCATCACTTTCACTTGATACAGAGAAGATTTTCGAAGGATCTACTAGTACTGTTAGTAGGACAGTTACTCCAAAATCGCCGGTTACCTCGATCGCAGTGACTACTAAGCAAGCTCATCATAACGACAATGTTTCTATCAGAGAATCCCTTGACATCTTTGACCTCTATAATTCAAAAAGAACCAAAGGCCTTGATGACGATTCCACATCTATTTTATCGGGCGGACCAAGCCCATCCATAATAACCACCACTTCTTTCTTTCAACCTAGACCGATTGCCAATCTTAGGCCAACAATCAGGAAGGTGAAAAGTCCCCCGACAATCAACAGAACATCATCTTTCTTCACCCGTCCAAAATCTAAGAGTGTCGAGTTAAACCGCGATCATATAGTACTCCAACGAAGTATGACCGGTTCAATCATGTCGCCATGGATAGTATAACGAGCGGATCTACAGTGCTCTTGACATCCAGATGTCGATGACATATAGATAAATACAGGAAATGTCTTAACACTGGAGTTGAGCTAGAAACAAACAAGTACTCAGACAGGTACGGGAGAATTTTGGTTTCGGATAAATGACGGGCAATCATGGAGATGTAGGGGTGGTTTTTGATACTTTCAATTCTTTCGATATTTTTTGATACTTTTTGCGCTGGCGCGTGGTGGGGGTCTTAGGCGGTTCGATAATGATTTGCAGTTTTAGCTAGCTTACTTAGCAGTGGTTCGTATAATGCAGCTCTATGTATATCTAAGATTCTTTATTCATTTACGTGTAGTTTCAATTTGTCGGTTACTTGAGCTTAGCCGGTTGTATTGGCGTGTTTAATGGGCTTAACGTTTACCCGAGATTTCTATTGTGCTTTCTGCTTCATTTCTTTATTTTTGAACCATCTAGTTATATAACAAACTTGTCTTTCGGCGATGGATTATTACCCGTTTTTTTGTCCTTGCATTAGCGAATGCAGGTAGTGTTCTATAAAGCTTGAGAAGGTTGTTAAACTCCCGTGTTTCTCAACGTCGCTACGAATGTCAATGGATTTTTAGCAATTCCAAGAATCAATTTTCAAAATCCTGTAAATAATTATAGGAAACGATTTATGCATCCCGTAGATCGATCGGTTGGAGAGAGCTTCAAAGAAGGTCTTTCTTTCACTTTTGAAGTCAAAATTGTGGGGAGACTTCAACGTGTGGTCTGTCTCAAATTCAAAATCCCTAAGCGAATACAAGACTTTCAAGTTTTCACCTTAATTTCCATTTCAACCTTTCGACGGTAAAATTGAACGAAGTACGGTTACAATCAACAACCTTTTCGACTTTCTATATCGATTCCACCAAGACAAACTATAGAATCAATCAACCATGTCTCAAGTTTTCGGTCCCATTCCTCCTCCTCCAGATACAGACACATCTATTCGTGGTGTTAAGGCTGTGTATACTCACTGCTTTGGCGATCAAAAGATCCTTGGCCTGCCTAAATACACTGAAGTTACGATCTCGGAAAGCCATGTCATTTTCAGCAGAGAGAAGCCTACAGATATTTCTGCACACATGAAACTTCCAATCCTCACCAGAAAAACCGGCTATGTTGATCCACGCTGGGTCAATAAACGACCTCGTGTCGATTATGCGTGTGCGACCTCAAAAGGCCCCATGTCAAATAGAAAAGCACTGTACCTCAATTTGCGAGCTGATCTCAATCGAGAGCAAAACTGGGGTTTCTCTGACATGGAGAAATGGGATACAACTATTGGAACGGTTTTGGTTGTAAGACAAGACAAGAAGGATATCACTGCGCGTCAAGTTGAAGGATTGGCCAGGTTCTGCTTCTATGATCTTTCGCCTGCCACGAGAGAACTTGGGGAGTCTATTTATGAGGATTATCCGAGGAAATCAGACCGAAAGAAGGTTCGCGAGAAGTTTACGAAGGATTTCATGTGTCAAGCCAAGTTCGAAGAATGCTATGAAAAATTGAAGGCGGAGAGAGTTGCTGCCGGAAAGTTTTCGTGGGCTACTGCTGTTTCTCTATACTCTCAGGTTTGAACCCCCAGAATTCATACGCATGGAGGCTGAGGTGCAGCATAAGTGTTTAGCAGAGGATTTGATATTTGATGATAGACGATGATGAATAGTAGTGGGGAGGCCTCTAAATGATTTTGCCGTTTGACACAGGAGATTTCATGGAGACTTCAGAATCATCAGTGGTGGAAGGAATACTCGATAATTGGTATCATGATGGAGAATTTGGGTTTAAGCGTTGTGCTAGGAGAGAACAATGCAATATTAAGGTGGATGTTTTTAAATGCCTGCCAATAAATACTTGAATTGAGTATTCAGGCTAATGCTTCTCACCAAGAATCTTAAAACCTATTCCGTAAATAGTGTTAATTTTCTGATACCTCATCACATTGATCCGTAAAGGGGAGTCTGAGAATATCCACTGTGCATCAAACTTTTCTTCACTAAATTTATTATAACTAGTGCTCACTAAATGGAATAATCTCTAGAAATTCATGGAGGTTTTTTTGTAAAAGACTTCGCACAGAATTCTCTGCATGTTCCCTCGATATCCCCACAACATGATTCAGATTTTTTTTGCGAATTTTTCCCTTCTCAAATTCACTGCTTCCACCCCCAATACCTAAACATCAAATGGACTGATAGTATCAGACCATGAATGATCTCCCGATTCAATCTTGGCTTTCTTGAACTCCCCTAAATACTTGTCAAAAGTATCCCTATTCAAAAGATTCTTCGTGACTTTCTCTTTTTCGAAAGTTGGTGGTCTTCCGTCTTTGTGTTTATGAATTAGATTTCCCATTTTAAAGTAGACGACACGGCGAAAATAATTGGCGATAGCTTCGACTTGATTGCCAGTGATTGACTTCTGGTCTTTTCATATGATCTGAAATCTTCCTATTTCTTGGAGAGGAAACCTCACCATTTCTCTTGGAGATAACCGCCCCCCCCAGCTCTCATCTTCAGGGTTAATCGTCAGAAACAGAAACAAAGCGTCTTCATTACGGTGAGGAACTGAACTATTCGTTCTCAAAGCTAATCCATGCTGTGCCTCGAAGTTCTGATAGTCGTACGATTCTTTGAATGGAAGAAGCACTAATGCAATATCCAGGGCTTTGGTGCAATTTGTATTCCTGTGGAGGAAGATGCAATCTGCAGTGGAAATTTCAAGGCTCTCATATTTGGGAGATTTCAAAATTTCAGTTCCACCTTCACAATGCATTCGCACAGCCGATGAATTTGGTGCATCAGACTTCTCTGCGTGATGCAACTCTTCAAGAATTCCGATTTCTCGGCTGAAACTTTGGAAGCTGTATTGGATTTGATAGTCCTTCATTCCTGGTGGTATATGGCGGCACAGCCAATCGCCAACGATGCGAAGGTCTGATGGTTGAATATCTCCTATAGATCTGTCTGGTTCCCTTGGTTCTGTAAATAAATATCATGGGACCTCGATGTCCGGAAGCCATGCAGTTGCTTGCCGAGTTGTTGGCACATTTGTTGATTGGAGTTTGAACAATATTATTACAGGGCATTGAGGGCAGGATGGGCCTTCTTCAGACCCCAGACAATATCTATGTCCTCCTCAGTTGGAGCGGCCTCGCGGACTTTCTTCAAACCCTCGACAGCAATATCCGCGCCTTCTTCAGCTGGAATCGGGCTGCTGGAAACACCGACAATGAAAATGGAAGTGGCCACTTTGACCAAAGTAGAGAGCTTCATATCGAACGAGTAATGTATAAGATGATGGGAAAGTAGCTTGGAGATTCAGATCGAGGAGTTGAGTAGATAAATGTAGCAAATTTTAAATCACGCGGTATAACCAAGGCTTGTATGGCTTCAGGTACTCCTTCCGCTTGTAGTCTAGTCAGTGTCGAATAGTCCGCAAACCGACCCTTCTGTGATCTGTTGGTTAGGTGGTATTGGTATGCTTGAACTGCGCTTTAAAAATCTGTGAAGTGAAAAATAATCTTAGAAAATTATACAAATTTCTAACAAAATAGATTTTTTTGTCTCCGCCGACCTAATAGGCAATAGGTTGGTATCTAACCACATCTAATCACATCTAACATTAAGGGAACCAGTCTCCTAATCCGATATTTTTGATTGCGTACGACCTAGTGACTCACAACTTGTGAGTCACAACGCGTTGTACAGGACCTGATCAAAACATCCGCAATATAATCTATTAAACACCCCTATCAAGCTCCATAATCAACTCCCTGCATCCAGCTCTCTTTATCCGTCTATTACAATGACCGATCCCATATTCCACCTGGAGACCCCCCACCTCTTTATAGGCTACTTTGATGCCAATAATCCCATCCACTGCACCTTCCTCGTCACTCTCTACAACACCCCCGAATTCATTGCCTCCGAAGGCAAGACCGCCATCATCTCTCCCGAGGCTGCACGTGAAAGAATCGCCACCCCCTTCGTCGAGGAACATGCCCGCAACGGCTATGGTCAATTTCTCGTACATCTGAGAAGTGACTCAGACCCCTCATTCTCGGCTGCGATGCCCATTGGCTCCGTGTGCTTGACGAAGGGCAACAATCCGGATTCATTTGATGTGCCGGATGTGGGATTTGCGCTTATCTCTGAGGTGCATGGGAGGGGCTACGCGACGGAAGCTGCGCGTACGCTTTTGGAGTATGTCAAGAAGGAGCAAGGACTGAAGAACTATTTTGGATTTACGAGTCCAGGAAATACGGCTAGTATGAGGGTGATGAAGAAGTTGGGCATGGTAGATTTAGGAGTTCAGCCATTTCAAGGAGAGGAGACACATGTGTTTGCATCGCCAGGCATTGGGAATTTGGAGAAGTATGGGTTTAAGAACTGATTTGTTTCGAGCCCCCAACCACTACTACCTCTAACAACAAGTAGCCATACGGAGTACATGAAATACGTTATGTTACACCGCCTTTGTTTTGCCATCAATAGAATCATTCTGCCCACACAAACTGATCCTGGCTAGCGAAGGCGGTATAACATAACCTATTCCATATACCTCCGTGCTATTATGGGAGCGTCTAAAATGGCAGTGGGACACCAAGGCTCTCCACTCAGCTTCACCCATTTAGAATAGCAATTTAGTAGAGGGCAAAGTCCAGGCGAAAGCTTTCTAAACAATCAATGGGTTTGTTTGTACGAAAAGACTCTGAACTGAAATCATTAAGAAGATCCCGATTGTTCTTATTTTGGTTTCTTTTTGGAAATAAACAGATCTGGAGAGATGGTTTCTCCGAAATCATTTTCAAATCTGCTCTTTTTGGCTTCAAAGAGAAGACAATATTGTATAATCCGCAACAGCACTATGCAATCCCTGAATTGAAGTCTTCTAAATAAGATAGAATTGACTCACGAATCTTTGATCGTCGTTTCTGAATCGGAAATTAGTCAGCTTGGAGAGTTTCGGATAGATAATTGGTGGGTTTTGAGGAGATCGCTCAATCAGGACCGGCGAGAAACTAGCGCCTTAAGCATTGCTCATAGGCTTCATTTTTATTCAAAATATATAAACATAGCTCTTTCTTCTCGCCGCAGCTCGTTCTCTTCTACTTCGACGAAAAACCTGATTTCGTTCGTTGAGTCGTGTATCGTATATCCAGCAGAGCTTCACAAATGCTGACCTTTCTAATCAGCCTGCAAACACCTGGCTTCGTATAGATCCAGCCATTCTGAGCAGGGTTCTCGGTTCGGCATCCTGCTTCTTTGGCCGGATATCCATCAAATTTGATGATAATGATAAGGAAAGTCCTCCGTATACGTACTCCGTTGATCGTTCGTGTCGAAAATGCCCTGGCCACCTTTGGTGGTCTATCATCACACATGAATCTTTTAGGCCACAGAACTCGAGACGCATTCATTTCGCCGGATACCTAGCCGATATTCTGTACCCTTGTCTAGAGTCTTGGTTTCAGCATGATGGGATCGACTCTATATGCAGACATTGCATATTTGACTAAGTAGGTGAAGAGGGGATACAATCATGAATGCTTACTCCGTATATAGTCGCACCATTTCCTTAAACGGCCATTCCAATAATCCGTCTTTATCCTCCACGCTCAGTGAACTAAGCGGTTTCTTTCGACGCCAGAGATTTTTTAGTTACACAGCTGAGCACAACAATATATCATGTCCGGTAGTTTTCGACCACGGATAGAGATTCAACATGATGCCTTGGATTGCCTATCCGCTCCGCACCACGGCATCCAATTCTTTTCCGCAAAGGCTCACATTACTTCTCACGACCATCCGATTTATCTCTCGGCTCAGTGGTGCATGTTTAAAACGACGTCGTTATTTTTCTTGGGGTAGTTACATCCTGCCTAGGTGGCTCGGGTGGACATGAAATCCATGTCTAAGTTTGACCCCGCTGGGTATACCTCGGCCAACAATCTTTCAATCATTATTAATATTGACAGTCATTTTTGAGTCCAATCTCGAGGAATCAATGAATTTCAAGCAGTGTCGGGGTCCATATATACCTCGAGGGAAAGAATTGGAGATGATGTGTCTAATTATTACATAATTCTAGCCGAGCTGATATCTTCCCGGCTTACGGTGTCCTCAATCATTTCTCGTGGCCACCCGACAACTTTCAGGAATTCCGGCTGAGATTAGAACCGTGGGGCAGAACCCGATTGGAACTGTTCAACCCTAGACCTTGCGACTATAACTGCTGCTCTAGCCACCCAAGACAAGGTGTCTGCATTCAAGAACTTGCTACCTATTATGCGGAGAGTCATCGCCATTTTCTTATTGGGCTTCTTGGTTCAAGGCTCACTTCGCAAAATCCTGAATATGTATATGTGCTCATTGCATACTTAAACAGTTGTTCTATGCATCCAGAATATTGCCTATATGCAGGAAACTCAGGGACGGCACGCGATAACGCTTGTCTTTAAGCCCAAGACGGACGGCCCCGTTTATCACTGGTCGCCATGAGCAATAACACAAGCATTCAACACCGTTATCGCTGCTGGTACCACCCACCTCAAAATCAATCAAAAGTGGGAGTCACAAGGATCCTGCAATACCCAAAGATGTCATCTTCAGTGGCAGAAACCGCTCCAACAGTATTCGGTGTTCACCTCCCTTTCCATGGTTCATTCGATTGGACGCTGTCAATTAGGTTCTTACAACTCGAATTCTAGACATGCCAAGTATGGAAGGTCGCAGTTCTACCGTTGTGGCGGATTCGTGAAGCGCACGGGCTTAGCTGACAAGCTCCGTCAAGCTTTACGGCTGCATTTCCAAGACAGTCAAGCTTTGCGGGGCGATTGCTTATCTGGATTCCCCTAAGAGGCAGGTGAGCATGTATGTTAGACTATCAGACCATCACAGATGTCCACTAGCGTTTTCCAAAAGACGGTATGATCGAAGGTCGAAATGAAAAGTCCAAGGTTCATATGGCTCAAAAATATACGTGCATCCTGGAGGGTCGCAACTAGTCGGTCGTTACACCACGTTGCGATTGATCCACAATTGCACACTTCGTATCTTATCAGTTTTCAAAATTGGTTTCTAATATCCGAGATAGTTTCCGGTATAGCGAAGCCCTAGTGACTTCTATAAAAGATGCTTGTTCTCCCAAGACTTTTCTCTCTTCTTCAGCCCTTCTTATTTTGCCTGTGAGCACTAGGTTTCAGTATGGACTCGCCACGAGAGACTGACGTCGTTTACGACGAGAAGAGTCATGAAACACCAGCTATCACCAAGAACCCCGAATCTATTGATTCTAAGGATGCAAAGAATGAAAAGTTCGGAGAGGCGCCTTACGAAACCGAGATCTCTTCTAGTTCTGATGAAGAAGGACGTGGTGGTGAGGTCAATGCTCTTGAGACTGCAGAAGATATCGTTACCGCAATTATCAATGTCGAAGATGATCCAACCTTGAATCCCTGGACTTTTCGCATGTTCTTCATTGGTTTGTACAGTTCCTTGTTTTTCCATCGTAAGCGCTAATGTGTTGTCAGGTTTGGGACTATCTGCTTTCGGAGCTGTACTCCAAGAGATCTTCTACTTCAAGCCTCAAGTCATTTATGTATCAGTCAGTAAGTTCATGACAGCTATTCCAGTGCCTGTTCCGCACGTGTTCTGATGCTTCTCAGTGTTCTTGACTGTTATTGCATATGCCATTGGAGAATTTATGGCTTTCGCCATCCCTAGATGGGGTGCAGTTGGTCGATTCCTTAACCCTGGTCCATTTAACCAAAAAGAACACGCTGCTGCTGTCATCATGGCATCAGCCGCCGCTGTTTCAGCTTTATCTACGGAAGCATTGGCAGCTCAAAAGCTTTGGTATGGAGGATATCCTAGTCAGGCTGCCGGTGTATTCTTAACTTTATCTTCACAATTAATTGGTTACGGTATTGCGGGTATGATGAGAAGTAGTCTTCTGTGGCCTACAAAGATGCTTTACCCAGCAAATCTTCCAGTTACTACTGTCTTGGAAACTTTACACAAAGAAAAGAAAGCCAATAGGAAGAGAATGAAGGTTTTCTGGATCATTTTCTTTGCTTTATTAGTTTGGGAATTGCTTCCTGAGGTGGGTTTGCCATTTCTTCGGTCTCAAACCAAACAGATCTGACATACTGTAGTACATTTTCCCACTTCTTATTGGTGTATCCATCTTTTGTCTCGCAGACCAACATAATCTAGTTTTCACCAATCTTTTCGGGGGTGCAAACGGAAACGAGGGTGTAGGATTTTTATCTCTATCTTTTGACTGGAACTATGTCGCTAGTTTTGGATCTCCCCTCTGGATGCCACTTCAGACTTTGGTAAACAGTTTCATCGGTACTCTCGGTTGCATTATTCTTTTTATGGCAGTATACTATGGCAACATTTGGAGAGCACAAGATTTCCCATTTCTGTCTCAAGAATTGTTCAACGGCGATTCGAACTTTACCTTCTACGATACCTTCAATGAAACAACAATCCTCAACGATGATTTTACAGTGAACGAGGAGGCACTAGAGGCTGGAGGTATTCCTTATATGGCTTCCACCTACATTGTCTATCTCATCACATCCAACATGGGGTTCACAGCTAATTTTGTTCATATGTTTCTCTGGAACTTTGATGACATCAAGGCTGGATGGGCTTGGGCTAACAAGGCCACATTGAAGAAGTTGTTAACACCTTCCCATTATATGTTCTGGAAAGGCAATAGCGGCAATCGCAGCGAGGAAGAAAAGCAAGTCTTGAGGGATGATCCTAACATTGATCCGCATTACAAAGTCATGTTGGATTACGATGAAGTCCCCGATCTCTGGTACTTCTTGGCATTTGCGGCAAGTTTCATCACTTCAATGGCTTGTCTTTATGCTATGAAGTCAACCCTTCCATGGTGGGGCTTGATTTTGGCTATGCTTTTTTTGACAGTTTTCATGTTGTTTTTTGGTGCTCAGTATGCCATTACGGGTTTCCAATTCAATATTGAACCTATTGCTCAAACTCTTGCCGGATATCTATTTCCTGGAGCTCCTCTTGGTAAGCTACATGATTCCATAATTTGTGACATTACTAACAATGAAACCAGCAAACATGTACTTCACTACCTTCACTTTCAATGCACTTCAACAAGGACAATATCTCCTTCGAGATCTAAAACTCGCTCAGCAAAACAAGCTTTCTCCAAAGGTCACGTATACAACACAGATAATCGGATGTATCTTCGGAGCTTGTCTTAATTACGTCATGATGTTCACGTGAGTTGACTCTCTTCCACACTCATTCTCTTCGAAAACTAACAAACTCTAGTATCGTCAAAAATCAGACCCCAAACCTTCTGACTATTGAGGGAACACCTATTTGGTCGGGAGCTAATGTTCAATCCTTCAACTCCCTCGCAATTGCCTGGTCTATTGCCCCTAAGATGTTCTCTATTGGCGCCCGTTACCAATGGGTCACCATCGCATATCTCCTCGGATTCCTCGTTCCCGTTCCTTTTTGGCTTCTCCACAGATATTTCCCCCAACAACGTATTTGGTCATACCTCAATCTCTCCATTATTCTCTGGTATTTTGGATATCTTTGTGTTGGTATCAACGCCAGTGTCTTCATGTACTACTACATCGGAGCATTTGGTCAATTTTACCTCAGAAAATGGAGACCAAAGTACTTCGTCAAGTGGAACTACTTGGTTTCTGCCGGTCTTGACGGTGGAACTCAAGTCATGGTCTTCCTACTTACTTTCGCTGTTGCGGGAGGAAGTGGTGTTGCTAGACCATTCCCGGCGTGGGCTGGAAATGCTGCAAGTGGTAATGTAGATAAATGTATGTATAATGAGGCTAATGGATAACCATATCGTTTTGGAGGGGGAGTGGAACAGTGAAGTGAATTCCTGTTTGATAGGTAATAGAATGAGGGAGATTTAATTCCAGTTATCAGGAGGATTATAGATGTCAATGAGCAAATAATGATACCCCAGTCTAGAAGAACTATATGCTGCTGCTTGCCTGATGCATGTGACTTTCATTTTTGATCAAATATTTGTTGTTTGTCTCATGCATTTGATCCTCATACATAGGTGAGGGAAATTATAAATGCGACCCCTCCTCCCATTTTTGCCCCTTCATCCCAAGGAGACTGGGTCTTAACGACTGTATGTCTCTTTATGAATCCAATTTATACAATACCATAAAGTCATAGCCATTCATATGACATACAACGCTTTTAACACCACTATTGCACATTTAGGCTTCAAAATGTTCGACATTCTTAACTGTGATTTAGCAGGTTAAATTTTTCATAGAATTTTGGGTATTCACTGCTTAATTTAGCGCTCTATAAATCCACATCCGCCATTACTTTATATGTTTACGGAGCGAATTAAATTGCTCTCCGCTTCTTCAATCAATCTTGTAATGTCAACATGTCAGTATACAAGCTGTAATAGAATTCCAGTACTGTTAAAATCAGAATGAAAGTCAAGGATAGAACCCTGTTAGCTGTATCGAGGCCATTTCTATTGGAGCATGTCAAGATATCAAAACTTATTGTGCATCTATATACGGCCTTCTAGATTGACTAGCCTTGGAACTATTTAGTTACGGTGTGAAATAGTCTATTTTGTTTAAGTTATAAACACAATTTGGCTCTTGCCCTGAAATTATCATTCTTCTTCGTTTCTCAACATACCCACAACAGTTTAACATACAAGAACCATCCATCTACTACTAATACTACTCTAATATGGTTCGATCAACAAAAAAGCCCGCCCCTCCCGCTAATCTTGACAAATTGGCTTTGAATGCATATCCTCAAGACAATCTTGAGACAGCAGTTCATAAGTATGTCATCAAATACTGGGTCAAATGGGCAAAGTTCAAGATGAACGGAGCTCGCTACATGATTGCTGAAGGTGTGTTATGTCATATGCCTACGTAAAATTTTAGCCAAAGAGCTATGATTTTATGTTCAATGCTGATGGTTCATAGATATATTGTATTTCCGAGACAAAGGTCTGTATTACCAAGTCTGAACTGGAGACGGGTGACAGGGGTCGGTTGTTCTGGAATAAAATGCAATATCCGGTCAGTCTGCGAGAGATTGACCGCATGACTAAGGCCACAGAGTCTGCCCGAAAGGTCTTAAAACACCAAAGTGAAGACCAGTGGAATGTCCCAAGACGTTCTAAAACACACTTTTTGAACTTTCCGCGAGGTATTTAGTCTTCTGATTCCATGATTTGTGATTTCTCGTTCACTAACACACGGCAGACATCCTAGACAATATCTTCAAACACGCTTTAGTCGCGCTCCCTGGAAATGTGGTTTTGCCAAATGTTATGGCCACAAACTGGAAGAAGAGGTATATCGAGCCGAGCCACAAAATTTATGAAATTGGACAAGGTTTTGAGCCCTACTACTCTGATGATGGCCATCGACCATGGCCATACAGTCCTTCATACTTCGACAATTCTCACGCATCCTTCCAAAGAAAAAAGCTCCGTGATAAGAAAGGCTCATACGTAGAGCTCCAGAGAATCCTGCGTCCACAGATTGACGCAACACTGCTTCGCACGTCGAAAACCTTCCGCGAAATCGGCTCCACACTGCTATATCGCCAAAACACATTCAGTTTTGGCATGGCATGTGAATCAATGGAGAAAAGTTCTCCTTCATGGATTGGAAAATGGTCGTATAGACCAGAGCCAAGCAAACGCGGGATCGACGAAGGGTCGATATCCAAAGCCATCCAGCAATTCCAAAGCAGAGCTATCATCACCTCAATTCCGGGCTGGTGTTACTACGACCCGTTCGTTCGTTTTCTCTACCACGTTCGATTACGTAACTCGATTTTCATCAAGAAATTGCGATTCGAAGGAACGATAAAAGCCCATGAGTGCGGTAGGAACACGTGCAGGCTTCAATGTGATGATGACTTCATCCCGAGCATCAAATGTTACATTCCATTCATCAACGCGCTCTGCCCCGAACTGCACGAATTGACTTTGGAGGTAGACATTGACCATTGGGGAGCTCTATCCACTCCAGCTGATCGACAGCTCGAATTCGACAGGCTTCTCTCGAAATTATTAGAGAAAGAAGCTAGAGAATTGAAGACTGTTCGAGTTCTTAACGTCGTCGCTGCAGAGCCACCGAGTAATCACAATCAAAAAGCTGATGTCAGTATTGCTAGAGATGCTACACAGTGGTTTAGAGAACGAGAGATTGCTCGGGTGGAGAAATAGATTGGCTCTTCGAGTAGCTGCTGGATTTTGGAGCATGCCGCTGTAAGATTATTCAATCGGCACAATTTTGCGGAAGTTTGTGAAGCAGGAATCGTCAAGCGGTACGAGGACTTCGTTGGGTTTTAGTGTGCGTACGGGATAGTGAAGCCTGTATCTAGTTGCTACACTATATCAACAAATCATGAATATGATACAGAAAAAAGAAGTATCATATATTGTGAATTATAGCATGAAACTGTCCAATATCCCTCCTTCCATCAACCAATTTCTTTCAAAACGCACATTTCTATAATGCATTTTTTTTAAAAAAAAATTGCATTCATTGCCATGTGATTATTCCAAAGAACCGGTGATTACTAGGGATTATCTAGCAATTTCACACCTTCCAAAACAAACACCTCAAGCTCAAAGTCTTGTGAGCCTAATAAATGTGGAGCGAATAGAAAATATTGATGTAATGAACCTTCCAGCTCCGAACTATCCACAAGGATTATTATCATAGTTATGACCACACCACACACTATTCAAATCACATATTATTACCACCTTGATCTGTTCCGTCTCAACTCCTCCCCGCATCATGAATTCCCCAAAACGGATCAAACATGGCCCCAACGTTTCCAACCATATCCGTGCCCACCCCAATCCCACTCCCCACTCCTGTCGGTCCAAAATCTATTCCATTGATCCACTGCCCACCATCATCTGCGTTTCCAGAATTCCAATCTGAATAGTGATCGTTTCCATTTCCAATCTCCAGCAGACCCAGTGTTGTCGCACTTTCAGCTGTGGGCGAGAGAACACCAGTCGTGTTGAGATTGAGAGAATTGTGATTTTGCAGTGTGCCGTCGCCGTTTGTGTAGTTGATCTCCTCCAGAGAGAGAGGACCCGGTGTTACACTAGATGTGAAGAGAGAGGAGGTCGAGATTCCAAGGGAGGGAGTGGTAAAGAGACGGCGAGTTTGAGAAGTGGTGAAGAGGTGAAGAATTTCTTTGACGTTGCGATACTATACATGACACGAGGTTGGTAAATGTGGGCAGGCGTATGGTTACAGAAGTAAGGTGAAGAAAATCCAAATATGTACTTACAACATCATCGACATGAGTATTGACCTCCCTCAATCCCTCTAGAATATCGGTGACCTTTTCCAACCTACCCATTATTCTGGATCTCTCATCTTCGCTTGAGAATCCTACAATATCTGCTACCCTTATGATTATATTACTGCATTGATATACACATGTTGCAATTCCTGTATCACTAATCAATGTATGCCCAATACTTTGTACTGTGTGGCAAATGTCTAATATTATAACAGCATGTTCGAACGCTTTCCTTTGGCAGTACTGCACGTATTCTTGAGGGGTATTTCCCAATATTGTATCGGATATTGAATATTTGGTTCCTGGAAACATGAATCGGTAAAGGTCAGTATGACATTGTTGCCATAAAACATGAAACATAACAAATCTCGTTAGTTGTGGTGAGTATGCTCGGAGGAAGAGATTATCCTCGTTATATTGAAGGTTTGCCGGTAGAGAAGAACGAAGTTGCTCTAATTCAGCCTCCAATTTCTGTAACATGTCTCGTGAATCGTATGGATTTGATTTTTCCCGTATCACGTTCCTCGTGTACCTAGCAGCTATTATCAGCTTGAGATTTTAAACAAGGTGATGGATCGAACAAAACATACTCTAGGATGCGATGCCTTATGTCAGATATTCGAAAATAAAATGACCTCAAACCCAAGTGCATAGATTCAGACTCATTTGTTCTGGTCGATATTAAAGGGGCAGTCTCTCCCGGTATACCAAGATCGAAATCCTTCTCACTACAAGGCAGTTGGATATGCATCGAATGCGAAGGACAGACCAGCAATTCCGGAAACCCCCCAGCAGAAAGTCTATCAACATGGAAGATTGACCACATCAGTCTCCTCCTGCATTCCCTCACCAAGGTTGACAAACCATTATTTTCATAATTTAGCCCTAATACGAACGCCATTTTTGCTGCTACAGCCGTGAGTGCTTGTGATTTGAAGTATTCTCGATGTTCAAATCGATAGAAGACAATCACGAGAAGAACTTCCACTAGCAAAGCGGAAGGTCTACTCAAGCTTTGCCAAACGTAATTTTCCGCTTCATCCATCCATTTCTGAGCTGTAGCACGACTTTCGTCATCTTTTGAGACGAATGCTATTGATGAGGCGCACATAGCTTTGACTAAAGCTGGATTTACAGCGCCATTATTCCAATTCCTCAGAAATGTGGCTCGGTGAATGAAACCTTTGCCAGGCGTCGAAGACACAAACTCAAAATATGCATCTATGTACCGCTTGGTAGTAGCTTTTGAGATCCCAAGATCCCTAGAGTAGAAATGTTAGCAATTTTTCTTCAGATCTTTACCCCCTCTTTAGGATCTCACACTAAGCCATCTGTTCCATCTCCAGCATCCATCGGACTTCCTCCAGCAGAGACAGTATTTACCACTGCTCCAGGACTATCGCCGTTTTGGCTCGTTCCAGCTGGTGGATGTCTGGGTACGCTCCTCCTCGCCCCCCTACTTGTAGATTCATATTCACATATGTATCCTCTCTGTTCACACCTCCTACAATTCGGCGTCGTACCAGTGCATCGCGCCTTGTGCGAATGACAAATCCGACAAGCCTTTCTCGCCCTCTTCCTCTCAGTTCCTGCCTGAGTAAAGCGATCTGGAGAATTGAATTCAAGGTCATTATTTGTCAACCCATGATCTGATGGCATCCTTATCTACACGTGATAGTTTCAATCCCGTGATAGGGCATTCGGAAGGGACTCGATCGGGAAATATCGGGAAGCGGAGTAGCGGGTATGTGTTCGGGGCAATTGTTGCAGATGTCTTCAATTCGATGTCTTGGAGATGTAGGTCACGGATGTAAAGCAATACTTGGCAAGAACAAAGATCTTTCGATTAGGGTTAATTGTGCTGATCACGTGAATGCGACGATAACCAAGAACGAAGATTTTTCACGATATTTGGGAGGTGCGGATTTGTAATGTCCGAGATGTTTAATTGGACAATATTAGGAGCTGTCAAGTACCAATACCAAATTTCGACTTCTGTTTGATATGAGATGGGATTATGCCCTTCTCCATCCTGCCTACTCTGGAATCATTTCAAGTGGACTTTGAGATGCTTCCTTGTCGATTTACAAGCAACCACTCCGAGTGAAACAGCTAGCCATCTAACAATTGGGAGCTAACAATGGTGATGGTATTTCTTCCGAAGTCGTTGCGAGTCCAAACATTCGTGCAAGCATCTCTCAGAATCAGTAAAAAGCCATTTGATATTTCACTGACTCCAGAGAGTGCGATCGCGCTATAGATATTCAGACCCTCCGAGCAAGCTCTTAATTCAAGTAGGTGACTACGGAGTAATCCGTGGTAATTTCCTAAGTTCGGCTTTCATTAAGCCCCTTCATCTACCGAAGCGAAAACCCAACAACTAACCTTAGTCTCGCTACCTGATATCTCGACCCGATGACAAAGCTCAATATTCGACCCTTCAACCAGGTTTCTCATCGAGTTTGTGATGGCCAAGCTCTTGGCTAGCTTGAATGGAATAGTTTACTTGTCAATCTTGCTGAATTTCTTAGACATTTCCAAGAAGCTACTACAAGTTCAGGAATTTATCCGTGCTCAAAGCATTAACCTCATCCTGCGTAACAATTATAACAGTTCAGCATACCGAGCCGAGGCAGTGGTATTCGGCAGGTTACTGCTTATGCCTACCAGGAGTCTGGGACTCATTGGATAGGACGACCATCAAGCTCATCTTTTGAGACATTTCTGGACAATGAAATGGGCTGCCGTTAAGTTGTTATCGATCCAACTTCCTGAAACCGAGAGCCAGGTTACTGAAAATGCAATCACCATGCTAATTCAAATCATGCGCATCTCATTAAATCTTCGTCACATGGCATTCGAGAGCCGATAGGGATTCAAGATCTGTCATTGAGATGCCACGCCACGCTACAAGCTCGCGCGTCTCCTGTCATGTTCCACAAACTAACGCTTAAATCTTTCTCCCGATAACGGGGTTCGATCTCTGCTGAATTTGCATCGCCAGAGAATATCCGAACATTAACCTAGCCCGATTCTCAAGCAAATCCCAATCAGTCTTTTTAAATTCCCTCAGCTTACCATGTTCGGTCCAAGCACAACGTATGTGCAAGGATTTCCCCCCAAGCCTCGGTACAAAGTCGCTACACTTCTCCAGTCCTCCACACTCCACACTCCACTAAACATCGTAGCAGCCAAGAATGAGAAAAACTAGGCTCGGGGATGACGGGCGGAATATACTAGACGAGTCAAAAGAATCAACAGTATCTTTCTTTTCTGACACGAAGGCGATTTTATGGCAGGAAAGTTCCTGGTTTCTGGGACGAACTAAGATAAAGGAGCATGCAAGTCAACAAGCATACAAGCAACTCCCTCGTAAAGGCACTTGAAAGAAAACCTTGACACCTCAACTAGTGCTTGGGGTAAAAATGGGGGTACATGAGTGCGGGGACTCCACGCACTCCAAAAGAGCATCTAGAATATATTTACAATGTGACACTGACCCCGCAAAACAATGCATGCAAATAGTATAAAGAGGAAGGTGATCTGCGCTTCCTTTCGCGGTGGTTTCTATTACTTCGAATATCCTATCTCTCTCTCTCTCTATCTACCTCCCTTTTCTTATTCTGTCTTCGCCCTTCTCAGCATTCAGAGGACAATCCTCGCTCACCTCTCACACCATGTCCAAATCCGAAGCAGAACACTTCGAGACGGGCGCCGGCGAGCACCCGCCTCTCCAGGAGATTCCCAGCGCAATGGATATTGATGCCAAAGAAGCCCATGGGCAAGTAACCCAGATCCAAACTGCATCTGTCGCCTTGGCCGCTGCTGTTGCCGCGCAGAAGCCCCGTCTACTGAGTCGAAATATGATACAGTTGTATGCGATCATGGGCGTTGGCTATTTAGTCTCCACTATGAATGGTTTTGGTATGTGAATCTTTCTGTTTTATTCTCGATATACCTATAAAATAGAGACAGTATATCAAATATCCATTTTTTTCTAACAACTCCCACAGATTCCTCTCTCATGGGCAGTATAAACGCCATGATTCCCTACCAAGAATCATTCGGACTCAGTGGTGCTGGTTCCTCAACTGGAGTCATCTTCATCATCTACAACATGGGACAAATTGCCGCCTTCCCCTTTTGTGGATTACTCGCAGACGGCTACGGTCGTCGCATGTGTATATTCATCGGGTGTCTCATCGTACTCATCGGAACCGCCATTCAGGCCGCCGCACACGCACGAGGCCAATTCATCGGGGGTCGATTCGTCCTCGGTTTCGGCGCCGCGCTTGCTTCTGCTGCGGGCCCAGCTTATACAGTCGAGTTAGCGCATCCTGCCTATCGGGGAACCATGGCAGGGATGTACAACAATTTCTGGTGGATGGGCAATATATTGGCTGGATGGACAACTTACGGATCGAACAAAAATTTGACAGATTCGTGGGCCTGGAGAGTGCCAACGTTGGTACAAGCAGGTATTCCGGCGATTGTGATGGTCTTGATTTTGTTTTTCCCAGAGTCTCCTCGTTGGTTAATCGCGCATGATCGAAGAGAGGAGGCCCTCGCAGTCTTCGCTAAGTATCATGGAGATGGCGATGAACAGTCGCCGATTGTTCAACTGCAATATCATGAGATCATTGAACAATTGCAAATGACCAGAAATGACAATCCCTGGTGGGATTTCCGCGAATTGGTCAACACTCCTGGAGCAAGATATCGTTTGTATATGGTTATCGGAATGTCATTCATTGGCCAATGGTCTGGAAATAACGTCGTCAATTATTTCATGGTATGATCCCTTCCTTGTATCATCTGTGTACTTTCCGCTAACATCAATAACAGCCCGAAATGATCAAGAATGCAGGCATCACAAGCACTAACAAACAACTTCTCATCAACGCCATCAATCCCATTTTCTCCATGATTGGGGCCGTCTACGGAGCTACTCTACTCGATAAACTTGGTCGCCGAACCATGATGTTAGCTGGACTTTCCGGAGCACTGCTCTCCTACATCATGCTCACTGCATTCACAGCGGCATCAGAAGACCACCCCAACCTCTCCTACGGCGTCATCGTATCAATTTTCCTCTTCGGAGTCATCTTTGCTTGGGGTTTCACACCACTCCAAACCTTATACGCTGTAGAATGTTTGGAAAATCGAACTCGTGCCAAGGGCTCTGGATTGAATTTCCTTTTCTTAAACATTGCCATGGTAGTAAATACCTACGGTATCAGTGTTGGCATTGCTGCCATTGAATGGAAATTATACTTGGTGTACATTGCATGGATTTGCGTCGAATTGGTTCTTATCTACTTCTTCTTTGTCGAGACAGCTGGAAAGACGTTGGAGGAAATGGCTTCAATTTTCGATGCTCCTAATCCACGAAAAGAGAGTACGAAAAAGACTAGTGTGGCTCTTGACGAATCTGGACGAGTAATGGGTATTAATGATAACGTGTAGGTTGAGAGCATGGAGATGGGCAAATAATGAACGCATAGTCTCACGAATCTTGAACGAACATGTGAAAATGCTATAATTGTATTGTAATGAATTTTTTATATAGTTTCCGAATACTATGGATGTGAATATGAATATGGATATCAATACCAAAACTCCCCTTAAAATCATTATATCGAACCGAGCTTTGGTAATGTTGAATACAACCATTCCTTGCTGAGCTAAGCTTTGGGTCATCTTCCCACCCCGAGTCCTGAGTTTCCTTGATTCTCTGAGACAATATGAAGACCTTTCCTTCCGTTACGCCATAAAATTCAAACCTTCGAGTAAGAAAACAAGAAAGACACTACACATCTTGAATAATCTTATTTTTCAGCATCAGCGTCGAAAACGTTCTCTCCCCCTCCTTGACACTAGTTGACCCATATCATACGCTCAAAAGACCTCCTTGTTGTCTTTGGCCAGCTTCCTGAAAGCTTCGAAATTGCAATAAAACCTCCTTAACATCATTCCACGGTGCCGCCGTATAAAACGAATCTTCTGAGCCTACATCCGAATCCGTGTCTGAATCCGTGTAGTCCGACCCCATCAATTCTCCGAGTTCGTTGAACAAAGTCGGTACATTCCCTTTTCCAGTGCTCGAGCCTCCTATATAGGATGAACCTTCGTCAAACGATTCCCCATCCTCATTATCAGACGTTTCGGCAAGATCAGCCTCCGAAGAATTCCAAAAAGGTTCTGATTCATCCAGCTCTTGCTCTGGCACATCAGATGCCCAATCCACTTCCAACCATTGCTCCGTCGACCTTTTCCAATGTTTAGGAAATTTCTCCACCTCTTGAGTCTGGAATCCCTTCAAAATCAATTCCGGTGCCGTTTTCAAGCTTCGATTCCGTGAAAAGGTGGCGATGATTGCGCGGTATAATGATGGAGGCATTGTCATCAAACGCATCTCATGTGATCCAGTATTGGCGTCAACTTGCATCCCAACAATATTACTCATAAGTCTCGATTCCAATAACGCTTTCGCCCAGTGCGAAGGAATGTTTTCGTAATCACATGGTGCTACATATTCCACAGGTGTATACATGGATTCGTCTCCGAACACAACGGATATCTTCATTTGTCGTACCAGCCCACAATTGTACACTCCGACTTGGTTCTGGAAATCGAAAAGCTCCCTCGGCCTGTGGAAGGAGAAATTGTTGCATGAGTATAAGATTTGTACTGCTTCTTCGTATATTTGTTTGTTGACTAGGAGTAAGCCGGGCGTAGGAGGTTTGAATGGATAATGCGTTGAATCGGGAAATGTGTCGCAGGATAGCATTCTGATATGTCGAACTCCAACGAATGCTTCGCGGGTTGCTTGGAGAGCGTATTTATATATTTGATCGCGGACTTCCCGGGGGAACGAGAGAAATGGTAACGATTTGTCGTAGATGCCAGAGGATTCCTTCATCGATTCTAACTCTTCCCATACTTGGTTATGTTTCCTGGCTGTCGCAAAGAGCAATCGTTCGAGGTATTCATTTGCTGCTTGTAAAGAGTCGACATCGTGACCAAAGGCCCTTTCATCCAGTAAACCATTCAAATTGATCATATTCGGGGCAGATGGAATCCCGCAGCGATGCACGTATATGTCTGTCTATACCGATGGTATTGATGGCGATATTGATATCGTTGTTTAGGACGTATGATGTGAGTTCAGATCAATGATGCACGTACAACACTACGATGAATCCGAGCTTTGTACAATAATGTGAATATGGATATGAACATGAATTGCAGAGAATAATGTAAAACAAGATCAGGATAACTTCCATCCAAAAATTGGAGTTCGACTAATAACTGATCATGCAAGATGCAATCGATGCAGTATCTGATCAGTCTAACGAAGACCCCGACCCTATAAAGTCAAGCCCCTGTACGCAAGCGATGGATGTGTGCCGATACCCCTCATTTTATTGGGCAGCTTATGTAGCATATGCAGTATCCAGGTTGTGAATGCGAACAATTCTGACGTGGTGACAAGACTATTCCTCTCTCGATTGAATTGTTTACAAAGAACTTCATGAATGGGGAGCTGGGGAATGTCCATCGGGCTTCAGATCCTTCACCGACCATTATGAAAGTAGCAATTTTCGTGACCGTCTCTTCTCCATAACGGAGTCTTGGGAGGAAGTTCTAACTCATTATGGCATTCGATAATGCAATTTTTGCAGGAACATGTGCACAGGACTGCAGAGGAGCTGCAGTAGTGTGAAATGGTGCTACGATAGGACCATGTTACTATGATCCATTAGTACATCATTCGGACCATCCCGTGGAGTCGTGGAGTTCCTTCACAGGGATTGAGATCGGATGGAAAAATTCCTTCTTGCATTTCCAACGGCCATTATGTATGGAGTCCGTAGAGTAGGAAGTATTCAAATCTTCCCAGCTTTCTCTACCAGACAGATCCAACACAGCTTTACCCTCCACGATACGTGCACGATAACGAGGACTCCAAGTGTTTTGAAGCTCTCAAAAGTACAATCATAGCCGTCTCACATATCCGTCTCTCAGTTAGTCAGGGTGCTTTGGAACGAGCCTTCCGCATAGGTGCCCAAGGTTACTCAGGTATGAATAATACCGACGGTCTATGATACCAAGAGAAAGACTCATTTCCTGTCCCTCCACCATGGCAAAAGCTACCGTTCATTGCACACCGGTTTGATTAAATTGTCTCAACGTTCGAAATTCGAATCGATTATGCTACCCTGTCTGGATACCCGAACGTTCAATACACTGCCAGCCTGCCACCATACATACATACATCAGCGAACCGTAACGAGTCTGGGGTGGGCTGACGACGAAACCTAAATCGAATCGTACGACGTCGTACAGTCAATCAACATAATAGCACACATGGATCGACGGAGGGTCGTGCGAAAGAAGGTTCTGCAAATGGAATCTGGGAGCAAGCTTTAGAGCGTCAAGGCCGTCAAGGCCGTCAAGGCCATGCAAGCGATTTTTATCTTCTTGGCTGGGAATCTCGGAAGAACAAACACAACGACCCTCTATTTTACATTATCACTATGTAAATGTGAAATGTAGGTGTGAAGATAGTAAGCAGGCTATCATTCCAACCACGGATACACATCTTGTCGAGATATTGCGTTACCAATGAACCTAAAGTTTGGACGACTTAAGGGTACATGGTAGAACAAGCGCACAGGGCCTCTTCCCTATATTAAGAAACAATTTGAGGAAACCCGGACTACACGTCTAGAGAGGGTAATCAGATCGTCTGTTAGGAGAAGAAGACGTCTTGGCTTCGATCAATATAACACCATTGTATGTAAGTTTCATTTCGATTTATGTAGGTGTCTAGCCTTGTATTCTTATTTTAGGACACAATCGGTGTTCGACACCGCCCGTTTGTAATTTCCTGTACGCATTCGTCCGGCATTCATGATATATCAGGTAGGTGGAAACGAAAGGTCGAGATGGGATCCATTTCAACTGTTTATACCACTGATGTCAGATTCCGGTTCGTATCTTTACGAGTATCTGCAGCATTGTATTCCGGGTCATCAAGATCCTCAGGGGAAAAATCAATACACCCATCCCTTCTTAACATCCCCGCCAATCTTCTCTCGGCCGTCTGCCTCATCCGTTTCAAGATGTCACCAATTTCACCATCTATCTATCTATTTACGAGTAACAAGTTAGAAATCATACGAGGCTCTGGGAGTGGAATATTGGGGGAGGAGGGAGAAGATTCCTTGAGAGCTAGACGACACATCACGACGTCACAAATTCAGAGACGAAAATATCTATAAACATTCACGAACAGAGAATCCAAATCCAAATTTAGGCGTTGCGCCATAAAGAGCAGTGCTCACTCTAAATATGACATCGGCTATGACAAATGCATGCTTGATGTTGAATAATTTGTAGTTCTTTTCTAGAGACCAGTTGGGATGTGTACCTAGGTAGTTTGTGAGATGATGAGGAAATCAGAGGCACTCCAGAAGTCATCTAACACCAAGGCCAGTTCTTGACACCCCCCGTGAACACACATGGTTTCAAGTGATTGATATTCTATTCTCTGCCCATAATAAAAATTCAACCTCAAGTACCTGGGAACTGCTCATCTGCAAGTTGTTTCTACTGATATTGGCGCCCCAAAGATACCTTAAGACAGGTTGATAGCTTCGAAAAAAAGGGTGTCCTGAAGACGAATTGAATAAAGTACAAAAGAAACCGGCCGGTTTCATAGCAAAAGTTGTCTATGCAGGCCTATGGGTTTAACGCCTTACTTCCCAACGCTATCCCTTTCCTCTTGAACGATTATCCCGATACAAAACGCCGATAATATGCCCAACCCCAGCCGATGCCACGAGATTAATGGCTTTTTTAGTGGTATGCTCACATGCAGGAATAAACATAGTAGATTTCCTCCAACGGATTTCAAAACCACTCGACGCACAGAAATGCGCTTCCACCAATGACACCCGCAACAATCAGCATAGTAAATATCGTAGCTCCAACTTTGTCGGCCGTGGTGACGGGTGTAATCTCGCTTCCATCAGTACTCATTCGCGAGTCGGTTCCTGCATCTGCGTCACCCTCACTGGTACCGGTTCCTGCTACCTCACTAACCCAATCTCTGGTTTGGGGTAATAATAAACCTTGGACGGCTTCCAATGCTGACATTTGTTCTCCTACGCCAGTAATTCCATCGTGTTCTCCGGTGGTCCATTTCAATCCACACGAATTGCCTCGTTTTCCAGCCGTACACGTTTTTACTGCTGCTGTTGCGGTTGTAGATAGCAAAGGCATGATAGTATCGTAGGTAAAAGGCGCAAGCTTAGCAGTTGCAGCTAACCACCGTCCAAAATAACATTTAAATGATTGTTGATCGTTATTGCAAGTTCCGCTTTCGCACGCTTCAACCATAATTCCATTTTGGAAAAAGTCTGTTGATGAGTTGAGAAGGCCGGTGACACGTTCTTTCCAGATAGCGCTTCCGTTCGTCTAAAAATGTCAGTATCCGAGTAAAAAATAAAAAATGAAGGAATCCCTATAAAAGCTTACATGGTTGTACATGGCAGCACTTCCAAGCAGGTAAATTCCAGTATTGTAGGTCCAACGATTGTGATCTTTATCTGTGCAGTTGTCGGAATTCTGGGTTCCATCATATACATCAAAATCTGCCGAAATGAGTCCTACTCCGTACACCCAATCGAAAATTTTATCCGCCCAATCCGCATAAGTGCTATCTCCTGTGTATAAAGCGAGTCGCGCTGCCAAATTAAAGACGCATCCGTTTGAAATACTATTCTTATAGTTGTAACCATTGTTGAAAGTAAAAATTTGCCATCGAAATCCACCGTTACATGTCGAATTATCCCATCGTGCGATTTGAGTGTTGAAGACTCCTTGTGCAAGTGCCAGCCATCCCGGACTTGGATCTGGAGGATCTTGAAATTTGGTTTCCGCCGCCGTCATCGCTGCCATTCCCCAAAATCCTTGATCATCGTTTCCTTCTGTTTTTGTTTGGTTTAGAGGCATATAGTCACCGTCGTCTCCGGCTTGATGTAGTAGTGCTTGCTGGACACTGTCGTTGTAGGTTGTATCGTTCGTGTAGTACCAATAATTAACCATGGTTCCGAACCTTTTAAGAGGTCAGTCAGAGCCATCGAGAGAATAGGGAGAACCTTACATAGCGCCCGCCTCCCACCAATAATATGGCGATGGTAAATTGCCTGGCACATCTCCAGTATTGTTTCCGGTGTAATATGACATGAGATCATATGCTATATTACTTGCTGCGGTTTTGATCGAGTCTGGAGATGTGATATCAAGCGTGATGGCACCCTCCACGCCATGGCCAGCAAGAGCGTAGAGGCTTGCCGCATAGATTAAAGAAGAATCGAGCTTCATGATGTGAAAATAGCAGAATATAACATGTACATGAAAGTATAAATAGGAAACGGTAAAGTTTGACGTTTGAAATCTAGAATAAAGGAGTGACTGATTTCTATGACAGCGGCTGAGCAGAGGAGCAGAGGAGCAAAAGAGTGAATGTGAATATGATGCGTGAGTGTGTAGAAGAAGACCTACGAGATCAGATGAAGATTGAAATCGGTATGGGATGTTTTCCGATCGTTCACTATGTTATCTTTGGGTATAGTCAAATGCCAAGGTCAAAGACAGCATACTGAGCATAGCCTCAATTGGATTGATTTGCACTAGCATCTTGTCCCTATCCAAATTCACCTTGGAGACGTTTTCATTTCTGACTATGCCGCTGCCAAGTCGTCAGGGGATGCCGAGATCTTGGGAGGAAAGGTGGTTTACGAATTTGGTGGATCGCCAAGTGCACGGAATTATGCTGTGAGACATTACCGAAACTCACACTGATGCTGATGGGATTGGATGATGACTATATGTGTGTTGCCATATATATATATAGCGATTCAGGTGTGGCAATACGTGTGTATCAAGTTTGAGTTGACGACGGCAAGATTTCGAGAATGATTCTCCATAAGCACAAGGTCGATATAACCATAAAATCAAGAACAGGAACCAAAGATGGTCCGACTGTGGAGTTTTATTTTGGAGATGAAGGGGGTTCGAGGGGTTTGAACTTTGATAGGAGAAAGTGGAGCAATTTGGAGGACGGGAGATTGGGAGACTGGGAGATTTGGAGAAGATGGATGAGTAATCTCTTCGCAAAGCTTTGATGAATCATGTAGCGATCCAATGGTTCTGGGTGAAAAGGACATATCACGTGATATTTAATTTCCATCTCCCGTCCATGCCGCGATCCTCGAAGGATGTCAATTTCTAGACCCAAGTTTGGAAAGTTCTCGTTCGGAGATTGATCAATGCTCGTTTCCATGTTCCGTATTGGTCGTATCTTATCGTATTGTGTCGTATTCCTTTTGTCGGCATGATATAGCAAATATGTACCATCAAAGTAGCACGCTGCACGATGCACGCTGCTAAGCCGCCACACCAACACAAACGGGCTTGAAATTGTCTGGAGGTCTGTCTTCCTGTGCCCTTTGACCCAATACCTCAGAGGGATTGGAAACCACGGCCTTTTCTGCTGTGCCCCTCAACGAACACATTAATCATGTTTGCTTACGTTCAGCCCCCCTTCACTCCCACTCCGCGTCATCACTTTTAGTTTCGCTTTTCTTGGCAGAAATTACTGTACTGCAACTAATAGCGTTTGATGCTAGTACGAAGTACACGCATGAACGTATCCTTTCAGGGCTGAAGTTTAACTGCATCTCCCTGCATATCCTTGCATGACTCTTGGTGTTGTATCCTAAGGTTCTACTTTGTGGGGTCTCCGTCTTCCTAAATATAAAGCTGGCAAGCAAATGATCACGATACCTACGTTTGGCCATTGTTATCTATGCAGGCGTTTCTCGAAATTGTAGCGCGCGGTTATTCGTGAATCATACGCCTATCAACGCGCCCTCGAGGCCACCTTCTTAACATCTTGGCTACAAAAACGTTCGCGGTTCCGAGACAATGGTTTCACTGGCCATAAGATATTTACATACTTGGACAACCCTTATCTATCTTTGCGGCCACCCTTAGAACTAAAAATGATCTAGATCTCCGGCCTGGAGTGATTGGAAGTGTTAGCCTGTGCTTTATCATATAACATGATGTTATCATCAATACAAATGATCTTCTGCAGCTAGCCGTACGATTCTTTTTCGCTCGTATCGCCTTCATTTCAGGATCATCATCACAGAGAATTTGAGTTTTTTCCCTTCATATTTATAGATGTCTCGACCAAGTAGTATTCCTCCGAGCCGATCTACCCAGGTAGACAGACAAACTCCTCGCCCAAGGTTAGAAAATGACTCTCACGATTCCGGTGAAGGGAAAGCTGCCCCTCAGCCACCACTCTATCATACACCCCCACCCCCCATAGTAATCAAACTCGAAGGCGAAATAAAGGACAAGGTCACCCAGAGCATTCTTAAGGAACAGGAACTTGAAATGCAGGAGAAGGCGAAGATCCAAGAAGTCGAAGAAAGTAGTGGATGGAAGTTCACAAGCAGCACGGCGGGAAAGATGTATCTAAAGCTTCAGGATAAAGATACAAGAACCTTCATCGATTGCAATAACTTTGCAAGAGATTGTGAGAAAGCTATTCGATCAGACCCACGAGCTAATTCACGAGTGAATTCTATGAGGAAAGAGGCTCCGGCTCCCAGTCTTAATGTCTTGCTGACTCCGGGAAAAAAAGCACAGCATCTGAAGAGATTGGATACATTATTGACGTCAAAGAACAGGTATGCCAAGTACTGGACAATCGAAGATCTCCCCAGTGAATGGCTCAAGATTGGCAATGAGGCTTTGTTCTCAAAAGAAGAACAAGCGCTACTAATCAAAGATGCCGAGAAGAAGAAGAAAGCCCTCGAGAAGACGAAAACTGGGGGCAAGGTAAAAGATGGAAAATCAAAAGGACACGAACTGCCAATACGCGAAGTGAGAAGACCAAGTGATGATAGGCAAAGAGAAGATCGTCAAGGGCCAATACATAGGGGCGAAGTCAAAGGAGTGACCTCTGATGGAATGCGAAGAAGCAGTAGAGAAAAACTTGATGGGAGAGAACATGAGGAAAGACAATTGCTAGGTGAGCTCGAAAAGGAAGGAGCGACTTCTAAAAATAGACCAAGAATTCATAACACAAAGGTCGGTGGAAAAATCAAAACTGCAGAGCAAGCATCGATAAGTGGGGATGAAAGGGATCGAATCATTGTTGAGGAACAAAGACGTAATACAAGAACGGAAATCGACGAGAGATCCAAAGAAGTACGTCGAGTGCCAGTAGAGGTCGGAAATAAAAAGATGGTTCTTGGCGACAGGTCCAGGATTGGTAACGCAGAAGTCGATGGGAGACTCAAGAAGACCCACCGGGCGCCAATAAACGGGACTGAAAGGGAACAGGTTGCTGTCGAGAAACCTAGAGCTGGTAGTAAGGTAGAGGATGATAGTAATTACGGCGAAGATCAGATGCTATCTAAAAATAGGCATGGCTCAGCCGCAATAGATGATGCCGGAAATACAAAGAAAGTAGCTACAGAGAGATCAAGAAATGCTCCAGCAGAAACCAACAGGGAAGTCAAAGACGACAGTGTACCACCCAAGAAGAGGCATGGCCCAGCTGCAATGGACATGGCCGGGACTAAAAGGACAATGGCTGTGGATAAGTCAAGAAATGGCAAAGTAGAAACTGATGGGAGATTCAAAGATAACAACCTGCCACCTAAGAAGAAACATGGAAGTCAGTAATGCGCAAATACAACAGCGTTTTATTCATAGGAGAGATAGCTTGCATAGAAATGTTTCAATCAAAAAGAACGACATACTTTTATAAGCCTCGTCTATCCAAAATGATCATTCATGTCGTACGTCGCAAGATAAAGAAGCACATTGACTAAAGTTTCGCGAACGGGCAACACCTGAATGACAATGCAAAACTCATGTGGCTCTAAGACAAACATTAGGATCTGCGTGAACAGCTCTCGTTTTAGCATCTGTTTGCAAATATCGACTATACTTGCGCAGAGCTGTTTGTAATCTCAAGTTCTCTACGTCTTATTAGAGGTCTTAACGTTCTGAGCCTTGGATGAATTGTATGGGTTACAAAGCGTTGTATAGGCTGAGGTCTGCCTTGAACAAAATGGGAAGTTCTTCAAGCAAAACCGTCCATATTCCTTCTCTGGTTGAATAAGATGGTATGTCATTATTACCTGGAATTTATTCGAGCTGAAAATCAGATTTTGGTTCACATTCAGCAGCTCTGTGAATGAGCTCGATGACTAATCGTCTCGTTGATGCCGATGTCTGTCCGGGTCTTCACCTACCTTACACTCAAACCTCTTATGATTCACATCACAAGTCAATCCACTAATTTTTGGTTCTTCCGATCAACAATTCATTGTTGGCAATCCTGGCGTCGCAAGTACACCGACGGTGAAACTAGTCCCTCACTTCGATTGTTCCACGAAGCCCTCCTATCCCAAGCCTCGCGTTTGACTATAAAGTGCGGCCGTCCTGTATGGTTTGCCGATCATGAGTTATTCGGGTTACTTCACTCGTACTTTGCTGCCTTTGAGCAGTTTGTCGTTCATCTTGTAGAGGGATTCCAAGTGAATGTTTCTTGTTCTCTGTGTGTCGACAGTTTGGTAGCACTTTACATCCTTCCAAGAAAATTACTGGATTTGATCGAAAGATTATCGAATACTTCGCCTGGCTTGTTCAGATTCGCCAATGATGATATGTCGAATGTCGGGAACTTCATGTCTTGGTAGTGGTTGGAGAGGGCGAGAAAAGCAATTATTAGCGTAAACACCATGGCATACAAGGTACTTCCACTCGGTATCACATTCGTAGAGCACTTTTAGGAAGGCCTCAGGGAATCAACGATTTCAGATAACTCAATATGGATCTTGCTGCCACCAAAAAGAAATCAGTTGTGAGTCGCAATAATCTTTCACGATTGAACGTACAAATCACACGTGAGAATTGCAGATTCTACTTTCATCAATTTCTAACTCCAAAAAGAAGGTTGCCGATTAAATCATTACAACCACAATCAATACACTCTTCCATTAGAGCAAAATGCTCAACAACACATCAAACCTAGTCCGTCTTAGACCGAGGATGAAATCTTTACAAATTCCTGGTTCTAACGCAAGAACCCGCCAAGAATTTCCCCTTTATCTTTACCCGAAGACGTGGAATCATACCGAAGACGGAGTAAATACTTGATATCGCACATCTTGGGCCACAGAGCTGCCGATATCAATTCTCCATACACTGTCAGAATTTCTACTCTGTTCTTGAAGCTTCGAGGACATAGCGATAACTCATCGGTTGCTGTGAAGAAAGCCAGATATCTAGTGATGATCTGAATCTTATCAACCACTGATGGTATAGCGAAGTAGTTCTATTGAGTGTATTCTTGGATCTTGTTCCTGATGTAGAGAAATTTATCAGTCTTGACGATCTTCTTGCTGTAATTCTTGGGCATCTCCTTGCTTCCAAAAGCCATGTTGGAACAGGTTTCTGATCCGGCTGAAGCAGTGGAACGAATGATAAGTGATTTGGGGTTGGACGGGATTCAATCTTTATGTGGGTGATCCAATTATGATATTTCTCAAGGATAGTATTGAAAGATTATAGCTTTCAATAAATACTTTGAGCAGAATTCTTGAGGAACTCCGTTGACACAAACGCCGCTCGAACCCTTTCGCGAATTTATAAATTGTTGGCTGTGTGATAAATATTTCCGATTCAGCCAGAGCCACAACAGTTGGAACCAACCAAATATTACTTGCAAATGCCAACTCATCTTTTCTACGCCCAATTTGGTTTTCAAACATTATGCAATAAGGTTCTGCGCCTCTTGTTCTGAATTGAAAACTCTCGAATTTCACAAACAGATTCATATACGATAATTCCACAACATTAAGGGTTTGTAAAATGGTTTCCAACATGAACAACCCATCCAAAAACGTTTCGAAGGTACTAAATCGCGTGGAGCAAGTAGCTCAGACACTGATACCAGCAAACTACTACTTTATAGACCTCATTCAGACTTATTCCAGAGATTTTCCAGTCAAAAAAGCGAAAACAATTACTAAGTCTCATGGCGATGGTCTTCAAATAATCCTTACTGAACAACTGGCTATTTGGGATACTATCTCCTCAAAACTTCAATCGCTGATATCAAAGTATTTAGAATTGTATGTTTCAATCGCTCTGAGGTTGAAGATAACTTTATTGCGGAATTCGGCGACTTGGACGGAGCTCAGAAAGTTCAATTCGTCAAAATATCCTTTGGTGAACCAATATTTGGTTTGGAGCCTGCTATTTATTAAAGTTTCCTTGAAAGTATTGATGTGATCCTACACAACGCTTGGTCAGTCGACTTCAATTTAGCCATCGAATCGCGTGAAAATTTTCACATTGCCGAAGTTCGCAATTTTATCAACTGGTCTTTGCTGCCGCCACGCACAGTGACGATTCAATTCGTGAGCTCGCTCGGCTCATTGGCGAATTGGCCGTCTCTCCGACCCAAGACACCAGTACCTGAACAAATATCCACTGATAGTAACTTGCCAATGCTAGGCTATGGGCAATCCATGTTCGTATCAGAGAGTATCCTGAACAATGCCGCAGAAAGCACGGTATCCCAGTTGTTGTGTTAAGATGTAGACAAATTGGTGGCCCGGCTGGCCATGGAAAGAAGCAGTGGAATATTCGGGATTGGTTCCCAATTCTGATACAAACTTTCAAAGCACTTGGGTTGATACCAAGTGATCTTGGGGCTCAAGACCTTATTCAATGGATTCCAGCTGATAGTGTATCACAAATAATCGTTAATTTGATGCATGGAAGTGATACGAGAGAAGGTTTGACAACTTTCAATCTCATCAATCCAAAATTAGTTAAATGGAGTGACCTTGTCCCTGGGGTCAAGCAAATACTCGGTGTTTCCAAAGAAGCTAAGTTGAGGAATTGGCTCGTAGAAGTTAAGAAACATGACGCTTTGTCAGGAGATGAACTAAAGAAATTCTCAGCACTTAAACTTTTGGGGGGTTTTTTTAATGGGTAGCTAATGGGGAAAGAGTAGTTATGATCACTGATAATGCACAGGATGTGAGTCCTTCCTTCAGAGATCTGGATCTAATAAATGGCGAAATGATTGGAAGATGGATGAAGGATTGGGTTTTTCTGAGTTTGGAGATTTCTAGGGATCTGAATTCGGTTGCCTGATTCAGTTGTGCCTCTTTGCATTGGTTGCTTAACCTTAACTCTTGGAATCGTATTCAAAGCCTTGAGATCTTTCGAAGTGATGGTTATTGATTGAACTTTGATTCGCATATCCATCTGTTCCTCGGCGCAATGAATGAATTGTGTCAGTCTTCATTTCATAAACATGATTTATCTTCAGGTCTAATACTTATTCTTGGCATTATTTCTTCCACGACCTGTCATCCTGTTGCAACCTGATTCTTCCGCTATCTACCCAGCACCCTTAACCGATATCTCGTAGACCAAGTTGTCCACCCATCCTCTCTTCTCCATCATTCTCAAAGCCCCCTCCAACTCATCATCATCTCTAATCCATGATGGTGGAAGACGATCATGAACATCAGCCCACTGTACAAATAGATTACCCAGATCTATGGAAAATGAAAGCTCAGTCATATGACTTCTAGCCCGTGTCGCAATGCCATGCTCATCATTGTCAATCATAGAAAGTGCGGCGGCAGTAAAATCAACAATGGTTGCATCCTTGGGCAGTACGAACACAGCAGTGGAGCTATTCCGCTGGAAATAAAAAGGGTTGGGGTTTCGAGCCAGAGAGGTACGCCTTTCGACAAGACGGAAATGGACGAGCACGACAATGTCGCGTCTTGTATTGGGGTTTGTGGAGTCGTTCATTTTGTCGTGGCGGGGATGACCGAGCGAAGGTTGGTTCTAAGTTTTTCGAGTAACGATTACTAGTGATTGGGCTTTGCGATTTCCAGGCTGATTTCATTGGTTATGAGCTGCTTACCCACAGCATGACTAGATACACATATATAGTCTCCCAATGTCAAAATCGATGTGTTGAAAATGGCATGGCCATAGAACAAAAGTGATAGGGGGCGCTTTGTCATAGTCTGCGGTCCCGTTAAGTCAAATTTTCTGAAAGCTTTTCAACCAAAAACCTTTGGCTCATACTCATCTGGTGTCTTTTGCAAGAGCTGGAGTGTTCGAGGCAAAGAATTTTCAATAATGGCATCAATGAATGACAGATAGGTTGTCATTTGACAGCAAACATATTAAACCCACTTTCTTTTGATGGTTCCTTTAACGGTTCTTTGGATTAGGGATTTGTTTGTGACTAACAATTTTTCCTCCAGCTTTTCTATATGACTCCCTCTTTGAATGTTTACCATTGTAGGCAGGCATGCAAGCCGTCTTCATTGATACCAATGCTGCTCTTTCATGCAAGAGTAAATTTTGGACTTTATTTATGGATTGTCGTTCATTTAAAGCAAAAGTAGCATATATACTCCTTGGGATCTGTCTGCCATGCAAGATCTCAAATCATTCCCATCTTTCTCAAATTTCGTAGAATTCCACCACAATCCCCTACATCTGCCAAAATTAAATCTTCCAAAATGTTCCGGCCAGTCATGAAACAATCATTTACGACTCTAACACCACCCAAAAGTATTCCCAAACGAGCCTTCACCATCTCAAGCCAATCATATTCTCACACTCCCATGGGCGCCAGAATTCTTTCACCCACCTTAACTTTCAAAGGACATCGCCCAGCACCTTTCTGTCCCGCAAGTATCTCTAATCACGCATTCGCCAGAACCTTCAAAGTCTACTCCTTGTATCCACAACTTCCAGTCGCTACGACTATGGCACTGGCTTATTTCTCATTCCCCAAAGTAAACGGTATTTCAAATGCTATGTCCTACTACGCTGCTCTCCCTCTATCTACCAATTTTTCATATCAAAACCTGGAGTGCGAAGTGAGATGCGCATTAAGAGAGTCTTGTAGAATGGCAATGTGGATACGAGATAGTGGGGGGAAGGATGGAAATGAGGCCGAGGCCGCGGCTGTAGTTGGGACTGGAGATATCGAAAGGAATAAGGAGGAGGAAATGAGAAGATTAAAGCTTGATATCACAGTTATTTGGCAGGAAGTGAGGATTGGGAATGTGGGGAGTGTATCTGAAGGAAGTGAAGGCGGGGCGGAAATGAGCATTAGTGGAATGGATAGAGAAGAATTCGGCAGTGTGTTGAGTTTGATGGCGATGAGAGGGTGGAAGGACATTTTTTGTGTAAGGGTTGGGGGTGAGGAGAGAAAAATGGAAGAGCAGGAGGGAGAGAAAATGCTTGGAAAGGAGGCGGATGGAACAAATGATCGCATGAGTATTCTTTGAGGGCCCCGTTAATATCCTGGGCTACAGTATCAGTCAGGAGTGGTGGAATTGTCATGGTATCTAACTTGCAGGAAAATTAAAAATTTCTGATTTTGAAATGGAACTCCAATAGATACACTACGGAAAGTAATGCAAAGATAGTTTGAGCTCAAATGACGTCGAAGCATAATAATCGGATTGTAAAAGTTATCGATCAGACTGCGAAATGGATACTTTGATTAGATATTACAAACGCCACTGCACCAGAACGCCGTCCTCTTTCATCTTCTATCTTAATACAACAACATTTTACGCATCAAGACCAATTTCAATATCAATAGGCGGAGCATACCATAGAAAACAAAGCTTTGGCACTTTTCCATCCAGCTAAGAATGACCATGTCTAACCAGCGTTCCCACAAACCGATCGTTCATGAACTCCTGCTCATATCCCACAGGGAATACTCTCTCAACCCAATCATACCACTCTCCACATCTGCTATCCATAGCATTGAAGCTCTTTACGAAATCCCAATACTCAGGATACCAGCCGGCATTTTCCCAATCCAATACCGCCACGACCCGTCCCTCCTTCACAAGAATATTCCTTGGCGCCAACTCTCCATGTGCAAAGATAATGGCATGATTAGTAAGAAGTGAATGTTCTGCCATTTTCAAAAAACATTTAGGGACTTGTGGATAAGCATCTGAGATGAGGAACTCATTGAATGCAGCTTCAGACTGAAAGGGGCCTCCTTCAAGATCATAGCGTCGGGAGTCGATAGCTGGGGTACGATTCATACCGCCGATATATCGACCTGTCAAGCCGCGGAGTTGAAATAGCATATCATTGATCTGACTTGCTATGCCTTTCTTTTGTTCTTCTGGGAGGGTGTTCCAGACTTTGTCCAGACGGTCGCCTTCGATGTATTCCATAGTTATACTGGTGAGTTTTCCATCGGTAGTGGCTTCTATGACGTGAGGAACGGGAATGCTGGTATGAGTTGCAATGTAGCGCATAGCGTCTGCTTCGGAGAGTTGAAGATTACGTCCTGATTTGAGAACCTTGTTTCCGTAGCGAGCCACTTTTCGACCGATGATTTCATGAAGAATAATGCCTATTTAGGTTAGCAATCATGTTTTACAAAAACATGAAATTAGAAATTGGAAATTCCATACCTTCACCAAGCTTGGCATCCAAACACTTCTTCGGCTCAGCCCCTTCATCCTCATATTCGTCCTCACTAATCCGATCTAAAGTATTGCGATCGTCCTCTGACTCCGTGTATTCGTCGCTGTCATATTCAGAATCGTATTCCTCTTCCTCTTCGCTCTCCTCGCTGCCTTCTCGCCAATCAGGATCTTCCTCACTATCATCCGAAACATCCGAAATCCTAAGATCTTTGACGTCCATGTTGTTCGCAAGTCCATCTAAGAACGAGGAAAGCTTTTTTTGAAAGCCTTCTTTGCTATTTGCCCACTCAGGTGTTCGGAGAGAAGTGGCATCTTTTCCATGCTGGGCACTGGTGATAGATTTAATAAGCTTTAATGTGCTTGAATCAATACAATTTGCGTTTTTATGACCAGCTTCAACTAGGTGTTGAAGTTGAAAAGCGGTCTGAACGGATGCGGATGAGGGGGCTTCGGCAAAAGAAGGCATTTTATTTTATCGATTTCGTTGATCGATATATAGAAACGAAATGTTTAGCGATAGACTATAAATGAACGAATTGCTAAATCAAGCTTTTAATGTAAGTGTGAGTACGAAAAATAGCTGCAACGATGAACGGAGCTAGGGTAGGAATATATATTGATTCTAGACTCAGATGTTGGTATTTGTTGGGTGATCACGATTTACCTTGACTGAACTCCCAACATCGAAACGCCTACAGTAATAACGACGAGGCTCAAATTTGGCCGCGTAGGTTAGCGCTTCCCTGAGAAATCCTCGCGTGTTTCAAATTTTATCCACCGGAGGTCACCACTGTGCCAACTAACACTAACTTATGCTATGTCATGGTCAGATTGATGGCCACAGTCGTTCCTCGACGTACCAGGAATCAATGTATGAGTTCAACAAACTGTAACTCACTACGCCACTTTTGATGCATTTCCATTGTTGGATCTGACCGTGGCCGAGGCGCCAGCTTGACCCACAACACGTGACTTGAGTGAAATCGAGAGAAGGCGCGTCTGATGCCTCGTCAGTTTTTATCTTAATTTGGCATCGTTGACATTTGGAGGTGTAATAGATGATACAAGTGTAAAACATCAAGAATTTCCTTGAACAGAATTTGTACCACTGTCTACATCGTTCAAATATATTGCAAGGTATCATTAATTCATTGTTGAATGGCAATTAAACGCAGTGTGGGGCCATTCCGTTGTGAAAAAGTGCTTCGAAGTCACTAGTTGAGAGATCTGTATCAAAGTTGATGCCTTCGATAGTATCAAAGTCGACATTCTCCCAATCCACTGTTGAATATGGGTCATTGATATTAAGGCCAGGGAAGGGAGTCATTGTTTCTGGTTTTCGGTACTCCGAATCTTGTTGCTTGAAGATATTTATAGAGTTTGAAGCATCGCACGCCGTACTGCTAGATTCTGGTACCTGGGCTAAAGCTTCTTCTGTAGATGACGACCCCCTTCGTAGAATATCTCGAAGTTGTTGTAGACCTCTCCTCGCTATGGTACTGGTTACTTGGCAACTCTCAAGCATTTTAAACGCATCCATTATCTCAGCTTTCCTTTCCTCTGATCGTGGATCATCTTTGTTCAAGCAGAAGTCCATTACTAATATGACAGTAGCCACAAAAATGTGATGCGTTACTGTCCACATTCTAAATGGCTGGAAATTTTGCTTCTTGCCCCACTCAGTAAGATCTGTTCCCAGTTCAATTACTGAGCGAGCAGATCGAAGACAAACCATTCGGCTGTAAGAGAATCGTGGGTCATGGGCACCTCGCGCAAGATAAGGCCGATGAAGTCTGTTAAATCTGGTTTGGACCCCAAAATGACCTGCAGTTCTTTGCACTGCCAAGAATGGGTATTTCGCGTCTAAATCTTTGTATTGCGCTCGACTTTTGGCATCTATGCGAAAAAACGGAGGAAATTCGGAAACCATGCAAATCAGCTTCCTGTCAAAATTTAATACCGTTTCGTAGGGCAGCTCATGCATCTCACAGCCAATGTCTTGCGTGGCGTCGACTATTTCCCGACAAATTATCGAGAGCTGGAACCTGAATGTAGAGTATATCATATCAGTTTCCGTACTTAAGGGTTGCTTGTAGTCTCCTGAAGGGCCAATGTCAATATCATTGACATTGCTTGGATAATCGCATTTCATTTGCTGTGGGTGAATCATATATGTACCGCTTTGCGGGCCACTCATAAAAGACAGGATCCTACACTTGTTAGACACAGCATGCAAATGATACAAATGAACTTACCAATCAGTAGAAACAATATGCCACCAGATCCTTCGTTTGGTTTCTAGTTCAACATGATTCAATGCTTTCCCTGCTCTCCGCTTCTTACTTTGGGTAGAATCAATTTGATCGAATCCAAGTGAACGTGCTGAATGCATTGCTGTAGTAAAAAGGACTCGAAAAGTAGCAATGCCTCCAATATTAGGTAAAAGATGTTGTGCTATCAACAACACTACTTGAATTGACTCCATTGTGGGCTTTCCGATGAAATTGGCGGCGCACAATGCTTTGTGAGCTAACAAAGTCCAACGGCGAGTTTTTGATAGAGGTTCCGCTTCTTGAAAATACACACTCAATGCGAAGACTGCAGAAAGAAGAGCAACGTGATCGTTTTGAGGCTGTAGATTCTGGTCAAGATCATTGTATAGTTTGTTGAGATGTGACTCGAGAGTTGGTACATGAATTATATGGTAGATCCAAACGACATTAGCAACAAAATATTCAAAAAGATCTCTTGCATGCTTTCTAGACGGAAGTGAAGCCAAACTTTGAGCGTCGACACCTGTTCGTACAGTAGTAGCCGACGTACCTAAAAAGGAAGCAGCAAAAGTTTGTGTGATTTCATCATTGTAACATAGAAGATTCTATTTGATTAGCGCTTCGAAGCTAAGTTTTAGGGAAATAGAATTACATAATTTGTGGACTCTTGGAGGTTTCGGTGCTCGAAAGCATCAGATTCTAACCACGAGACTGTATTTGTAATTTGGGCATCTTCTGCAGGCGTTTCTTGCGTCGAGGCGACTAGCCTTTTGTCAGCCAGGATTTGATACAAGAAGGGTTGCAAGGAAAAAGCAATACCAGATGCGGTATCTCTCGAACTTCTAGATACATTGATGTTTTTTTCTAGAAGTTCCTCTAACCTTCTCAGACGGGCGTTTAACTCCTCAATCCCTTGACTATTATAGTAATAATGAGACAAAGCTAGCAAAACTCATTGAAGCCGCAGCACTGACCTTGACGATCCTGCCGAGACAGAATTAATCGGCTGGGAACCTGGAGTGTCTGCTTGACCTGCAGCTGACACGCAAGGAAGTCTGCGAGCTCTGCAATTACTGCATGGAAAATTGCGATCACACTATTGAAGTCAGAAGCGATTCGTTATCTTTCTTAGAGTGGCATTCTTACCTTGAGTTTCTTGGCCCGACAAAACTGGCATGAGACAGGGTCCTGTCGACGAGCTATTTTCTCCTTACGCCCGTCCTGAGACAAATCGATTGGCGGGGATCGCTTCATGCCGATTCGATGCAAATGGACTAAAACTTTCACGAATAATAATCTCCGAAGGTTAAGTGTATTAATTGAAGATGATATTGCGAGTACGTGAAGAATGAAAGGAGTTGTCGTACATGATGATGATATGAAAATACTAGTTCGAGTCTGTCCATGGTGAAGACCTCAATGTCCGTGGATTCTCGGGCAGTCCGGCCCACTTTATTACTCACATCTTACATAATTTACCCCGAACGACAACGAGCTTATTGACAAAATCCCCAGAAAACCAAAATAGAAGGTCCACCAGTGGTCTTTGATCTCCTAACGATAAAACAACAAGGGTTTTGTCGACTTCAGTGGTGATTGGAACGATCAAGATGTGCCGCAATACAAATGACAATCCTGCCCACCGTACCAATCGTACATCTAAGGAGAAAGATTCTCTAGATGGTTTAACAATAATCTGTCCTAACAATCTACCGTACATATCGTGAGTGGCGTTGCTTCAATTCCAAAAGCCATGGAACCTCCGATCTATCTTGATCAGACATGATTCTTCAGGGCTCCATCCTTCGTGGACTATTCAACTATAAGTAAGTTCGATATCCAAGTGAGTAGAGAGCATCAATTCCATACTACCGCAATATCTTCGTACAAGACATCCGTTCACGATCTGGTTGTACATTTGTTCCTTCTCTTCTACAATGTCTCAACAGATAGGTTTAAGTAGTGATGTAACGAGGGGCAACGCTGGGCCGTCCAAATCACCAGTATTTCCAAGCTCAAAACTAGCACCCAGTGAAGCTCCAAGTGAGTTTTTAGAAAGTGATGCTCCCCGTGATTCAGAATGGAAGTATGTGTTTCTTTTCCCTGTTTAACACATGCCTTATTGACCAGAAGCTAGTACTCGGTCATGTATTGCGGTCATTGGTGCATTCTCGATAATGTTCTGTTCAGTGGGTTTCATAAACGCTTTTGGAGTTTTTCAAGAGTATTACGCGAAAAACATGCTCGCCAATAAAACTGCATCTGAAATTTCGTGGCTTGGATCTTTTAACGTTTTTTGCATGTTTGGCGGAACGTTTGTTGCTGGATATCTAAACGACAAATATGGCCCAAAGGTACGCAAGTTAGGTTCACCGTGATCGAACCCCGAACTGAAAAAGAAGCAGTTTTTGGTATATGGAGGCAGTGTCGTGATTCTGCTTGCTCTGTTTATGACTTCTATTTGCAAAGAGTACTACCAATTCTTTCTTGCCCAAGGCTTCTTACTCGGCATCGGTATTGCATCTATTCTTCTTCCAGCCTTCACCATAGCAGCTCAACACTTCACCACATATCGAGGTCTGGCACTTGGAATTGTAGTATCAGGATCTTCGTTAGGGGGTGTGATTTGGCCAATTGCTTTGAACAGACTTCTGACCGAAGTCGGCTTTGGATGGGCAGTACGAACTGTTTCTTTCATTCAACTGCCTTTATTAATTATCGGGTGTCTCTCAATCAGTACACCCATCCAGAAGACTGATCATACCAAACCAAAACCAGATTTCTCTTGCGTCAGGAATCCCGTCCTCATATTACTCGCGCTTGGGCTTTTCTTAGTATATTTTGGCCTCTTCACGCCTTTCTTTTACATCGAGCCTTGGGCATTGTCACTTGGACTGAATAGCAACTTTGCATTCTATACGATCAGCATAGTCAATGCAGCAAGTCTATTTGGTCGTATCATACCAGGCCTACTGGCTGATCGATTCGGCTGTTATAATATTGCTGTTGTTGCTGCGATTTCCTCCGGCTTAGTCTGTACATGCATGATCAAAGCTACTTCTGTGGCTGGAATCACCATGTTTTCTCTGGCTTATGGATTTGCTTCAGGGGCAATCATCAGTCTCCAAGGAGTTTGTGCAGCAAAGCTGGTACCGCCAACGCAATTTGGAATTGCCATGGGCTCCGTCATGACGTTTCTCTCAATTGCGTAAGTTTCCGCTCACTACCCGCATATTCAAATATTGCTAACTCTAGCAGCGGGCTTGTGGGCTCACCAATAAATGGGAAGATTCTCGATGTCTGGGGTTACCTTGGAATGTCTCTATTCTCCGGAATGATGATGCTTTTAGGTGGATTGGTACTTCTAGCCGCACGACTCCAGCTCAACAGCCAATTGCTGGCGAAGGCTTAGATTTAAGGATAATTTTTATCATCAAAGATATCCAATTTCTGGATTATCTTATCGAATATTATCTTTTCATGTTTTGATTGGCTCTTTGTATTGGTATCGTGGAAGGTTACTTACTGTCCATATTATCTCTAAATTATCATAGCGTATGCCCGCGCTGTAGACTTCTCAACCTCGGAGGGAAAACATGAACACTCTTTGGTACTCTTTTAGCACTCTCAGGTTACCCTAAGTCTGTACCATACAAACTTCAATCTCAATTTTGAAGAAGAAACGCACATTCGAAGTGATCTGACGTTCTACGTTACAGTACAAATTTAGCACCGAATCAATAGATGACAGGCTTGATGCTCGATACACTAAAGGAGCCAAGGCCAAAACATCAGGTGTCAGGTTAGTGTTTGGATGAGCATGAAACTTTTCTGTATTTGATTTTATAACGTTGTTTTTACTCAAAAGTGTTTGCTTAGTTCTCGATGTTGTGGTCATGCCGTGATAGAGTGTTATGTACCAATCGCAACAAATCCATAAATTAACTCCACGAATCGTATGATCTCCGTTAGATCATCACTTTAATTCTGCACGATCAAAAGTATATAAATATATTAAGAGTGGATCAAACCCCTAAATCCCCATCATGTTTCATGTCGTCTATCTTATGTCCGAGCACTCCCTTCCAAACAAAAAGCCTCATTCATCTCATCTTCTCACCGTGCGTTCCCTAACCATTAGATCTTCAGATCTTCAAGACAACGTGCCTGTGCTTTCAACAAAGGGCTTCCGTGTTCTTGAAATGCCTCGTTGCACTGATACGGCAGTTTCCGGGAGTCATATATTCCCGCGTACATCATTCACTGTCTGACCGGAAATTTGGGGGTCCGAGAGAAGTATTTGGAAATTATCAAACTCCTGGAATGCAGAGGCATCATGAAAATCTCAGATGACGGTTTCTATAAGTAGATGGAGATATGACATGCTTGCTTGCTTGCTTTTTTTTTCATTCATCTTCTTCATCTGCTGTGCCGAGATACCTTGTGCATTTTTCCATTATCACATAAACAATTTTTCGAACAGGATTCGATACATTGCATTCTTTCAATTTCTTATAATCAATCAAACTACCACAATCTCAAATTTACAATGCGTTTTTCAATCATCATCGCTCTCTTGCCATTGGCTCTTGCTGCACCAGTATGCATATTTCCCTTCATAGCATTGATAACTTGTTAACAAGACCACAGACTAAACGACAGCTCGACGGTCTTCTTGGGGGAGCAACAGGCACAGGAACAAACACCTCAACCGGTGGTGCTAGCACTGCTGCTGCTGGAGGGGCTGGAGGATTGGTAAGTCTTCTCTTTGCTTTTCCATTTCGATGATGGTTACTGATAAATTAAATAGGATGGACTTTTCAGTGGTTTGACAGGTGGTGCAAATGCAGCTGGCACCGGGGCTACTACAGGCACGGGCGCTGCTGGTGGAGACCTTCTATCTGGATTAACTGGTGGTGCTTAGAGATTTGAAGCTGGGATGAGAAAGTGCGGGGCAGAGAGTGCCTGTGGAGTTATGAAGGGATCAGGAGAACTTTCACCTATACCCTGTTAGAAAGATTCAATTTTATATTAGGAAACAAATTATTTCATTTCGTATTTATTTTCCATAAGCATTAGTGACAAAAATTTACTATGCAGCAGAACGGAGTTCTATACGGGCCCGGATGAATTAACCACTAGGACAAAGTGAGGTCAGTGGATGCTTTGATACATGAGCTTCCAGAATTTCATTCTAAATTGAAGTGTTTACTTCTCACCTATTCCTAATTCTAAACATCAGCTTTGGAAGTTTGGAAGTTTTAAGTAAATTAACAAGAAAAAGAAATGTGTCTCCACTCGCATAGATATCTACAACGGGTATAAAATACCTCGGCATCACCTCCAGCAATCGACATACTCGCCTTATGAAGTTTGCTTTTGAAATATGGAAAATGGTCCAATGTTAATATGGAAGATTATGGATGTGGGAAATAGAGTGAGAAAATGGCAGACCTTGTCAGTCTCTATTTCAATATGAGATGAAGCAGAAACGTGGGCATATACTTACTTTTTCCGCCCCCTCTCATATCCCAGATGTATATAATCTCGCAATAATCCGATTTCTAACATCCGCTTTCTGTTCATCGGATCACTCACACTCTTTTCCAATCACTCGCTACTCTAACAAACATCCAACTTCGACGTTCAATATACACTTCATATACAATATCCCAATCTCAACTTTCAACGCACCACTCATCGATCAACTTTCTCGCTATAGGCCACTCTTGAGAATTCAGCAAAGCAAAATGCATTTCCATATTTCCTTCCTAATCGCAGCCCTCCCTCTCATCTCAGGCGCGCCCACCAATACTCAGAGGCGCCAACTCGACACTCTTCTCGGCTTGGGTACATCCAGCAGCCCACTCGCATCCGCATCCGACTTATCGGGTCTCGGTTCTCTTCTTGGAGGTAGTACCGGAACGGACACAACTTCAGGACTTGGTTCCTTGGAGAGTGGTCTCTCGTCTTTGGGTTCTTTGGGCAGTGGAACGGGTACCTCATCAGGACTTGCTTCGTTGGAAAGTGAAATTTCATCGTTGATGGGTGGAACTGGTACACTTACTGGTGCGAGCGCTTCTTCAAGCGAGGACGCATTGAGCTCTTTGTTGAGCGGATTGGCACGAAAGGAGAAGAAAGTCTAGTTTTGGTGTAAGGTATTTCATCATAGACTTTGGGATGAGACATTTTGGGGTCTGAGAAACCTTGGTGATGATGATGTGGCTGGAATCTTTCTATGTTGTGTTGGCTTTTCAAACTTCTGGTCAAAAACCGTACCAAATTGCAGTCTTTAAAGCAAGAATGACAGAACTTTTGACCAAATACTGCCGTGAGCACTTGACTCAAGCTCTCTTTTTTTTTTCTGTGACCACAATATGTCACTGCTCGCTGGCACTGGAGATTAAGCAGCGGAAAATTTAGGAAGTGAATGTACTTTTCTTTTCGCATTTTTGATATAGGAACATTGTTCATACACGGCTTCTCAAGTGACTTAAATTTTGACCCCTCCCTTCGTCTCTCAGATTTCGACTTCTACTCCCACTACTCTTTCCTCCGACTGAATCTCCATTCCATCAAGATCGGCGATGAAAATTGCTTTCAAAGTTCCGTGAAGTGTGCCTCGCGATAGCATTTTCCTATAACGCCTACACCGATGATCATATGAATAACTATTTTAATTATCTTTCAATACCATTATCCACAACCTCATCTTTCCCGTTCGGAAACTAATCCAAAGAGATTCAATAGACATTCAAGACCACCAAGAACTATGTTATACACCTGAATGTTCTGACACGGCTCAGGGAAATCAGGGATGAATCTACTATAAAAATTAAACGTCATTCCATGTCACAAATGAAGATGTTCTGTATTACAGACGATATGAACGCTGAATCACAGTCCAATCTCCGCCACTGTTTCGAACACCATTGATCAGTTCCTCAAACCCCCTCAAAGCTAACCCAGTATCATCCTCCTCCATGTCTTCGTCGTCACCATCCAGATTTTCATCTTCTTCCACCTCCTCATCCTCAATCTCCGCGTCATATATTTCCTCATTTTCTCCTTCACTCTCCCAATCCTCTTCCCACTCCTCTTCTTCTTCCTCATCTGACCATTGATCTTCCCCCCAGGTCAAGCGAGCCCATCTCCTCGATAAGTGAATTGTCGCAACCGCAATTCTCGGATGGATTCTATCCGGAAGTTCAGCATGAATACAACGCTCAATAAGTTCGTCCATATTATTTCCAGCCAATGACGCTCCCCGAAATGCTAGCTGTGCCTTCCAGTAATTGATATCATAGTATTTTTCATGGAAGATCTCTGGATCTGGGAGAAAATCGAAAGAATAGCCGTTGCATTGGAGAAGATTGATGTTATCGTACGTAAATTGGCAACCAAAGAGGTTTCGTCGGAGGGGTGCATGTTGGGGTTCACCGCTGGGTCCTAATTCCGCCATTGTTGTTTTTTGTCTTGGGATTGAAAGTCTCTTAAAGTTATGAGATAGGTAAACGTTGAGTAATTGGTGATCAATGTCTAGGAATATGATGTAACTGGTTGTATTTTGATGTGGAGATATAAATTTTGTCCAGCGAGAAAAAGGATTACTTATACCAAGTCTAATGTAATGGAGGACCGTGAATCTCTGGCTTACGGCTTCTAAACTGAATACTTGCTCAAAAATATTCTTTCCTAATCATGATTGTATTGTTGAAACCTACGGTACAGAAATTGCTTGAGATCTGGCAAGAATATTTCACCACTTCACCAAGCACCTTTCCTACAAAGTCTTGAAGATGCATGCAATTGAAAATATTGGCAGCACCTGGCCGATTTACTTGTCAGCAATTATTTCCCATGGTCAACCATCTATGGCGTGATCGGCGGAATCTTTCGAATAGCCAGCAAGTAGAAGTATAAAATGGTGTCTGTGAGAATTGATTCCCCTCAGTCTTTCTGGAATGACACTTGACTAAAATCCCTAGAACAGCCACCTATACCTCCTATATACAGTAGCGCAGAGAAAATAAGCCAACCTCCGGTCCAGCAAGTTTTGTCTGGAGGCTAGAAACTTTTCAAGAAGAATGTACAGTTGTATACTTTTCCGTATCCGAAACCTGGGCAGGTATCGATATTACAGTACAAAGCAAAATCATCTACAAATTGGAAGGTGCTATACGTAATAATGTGCACGTTGGTGCTCCTGCATCACATGAATGTGATCGCAACGGCACAGCACCAACATCATCCACAATGACCCCGCCTCCCTCCCCACACACCAAGCATGTAGGATAGTCAGAATGAGGATTGTGGGTAAAATTCTGTGAAAGATATAGCCTTGACTCAGTTCTGACTACTTAACTTATGCCAGAATGATTTGCGGTACGGAGTATTCAATTGTGATAGTTTGTTGGTGACAAGAATCTACATGAGGAGGGGAGGAGCTTTGTAGGGTCAGATCTACAACCAGAGAATTTCGCTAGTCTTGGTTGTTGCCGAAGTCACCCTTTCTCTCGAGGATCTATTCACATCTCCTCATCAAACATTGATGATACACCTGACGTTGATCCACGATTCTTATCGCATCCTGCTGATCTCGAAATCTTGGCACGTCATATTCAGACGCTTGAGACACTTTGTCAGACCAAAGAACTCTCGGCCTTTTTCAAACCTGACGGGAAGCGAAATCACCCAGATTCCTTCCATATTCATAGTCTTGAGGGCGCCAAGAAGTATGTCCTTGCCAGTGCTGTGACAGCTTATCACAACTGTGGTACCGCTGCAATGCTGCCAAAAGAAGAGGGGGGTGTTGTTTGTAAATGATAAGCTGATCGTTCACGGCATGGATAATTTACGCGTGGTTGATGCAAGTATTTCCCCCCTGATCCCGCGTGGGAACATCCAATCCTCGGTGTGTGCTGTGGCGGAGAAGGCTGCAGATATTATCAAAGGTGTTCGATATGACCTCGTTGCAATAGCTAACTAGCTGTGACCAGAATCACGCTATAAGCTTTTCGTGAAAAATGGAAGTATAATTGTGATCTACTGAGAATCGAATATGATCTTGCTGAATCACCTAAGACTTTGAAATTTGAATTATGGTGATTTGAAAGAAGTAATTCGCAACTGCTGACATGAAATCACAGTTTAGACGGCACGCTACTACGCAACGAATCTGTCTGGAGAGGATGGGGCACACGTGTGTGGGTGATTGGTGGTATAGAGCAATGCGCCCACATCTTTCGAGGTGCCATCAATTCGGGAGACCTGATAGCGAGTGATTGTAGACATGGTATCCCGCCCTCACGCAATCCATGTTGGCTAGAATGAATGCACCGTACATAGCACGAGCATCTGAGCCGCAGATGTACGGTGTTCGAGCAGAAGAAGTTCGATTGCGATAACATCTCGGCACCGAACTATCAAAAGTCCACGCAATCTATTGAGCGATCACCAAATTTATTACGGGGAAAATGAGCTTGGTGCCGCTTGCTACGCTGCTATTCTTGACCCCGAAGATCTGCCGATGAAAATATCACAATTTCTCTCCCGCAATGCGATCGGAAACAACTTCATATCGTCACACGCATCTATTCCTACTCGTCGTTCTGGAGTTCTCCCTGTCTAACGGGTCGCTTTCATCAGCCGTACTTGTGAATGACAGACGCTGCTAACATGCGTCTTTTGCCATCCAAAAGCAGTTAACCCTCCCAGGGAAATAGAGAGAAAATGGGGGAACTTGTGGCACATGTTGCGGTTAATGTTACGCGTCCCTGAAAACTCCATTTGAGATTACCCATGAGCCATGAGCTACGACTACCATGGGTCTCGTAGATATCTGGGAATGGGTACCCAATGGGACACCGTATGGATAATTTGAGTAGATTCAGTCGAGTTCCCCTTAAAGCAGGTGTCTAGTCACTCTACCCTTTTCTCCCCTCCCCTTAATCGTCTTTCTCTCGAGGTTTTCAATCCAAGTGAATACTCAATTGCTTCGAGTATCACGGTGCTCTGTGAAAGGGAATGTTCAGGTCATGAAACGCGCCACTAGAGTGGCTATCGTCGCGATAGTACTCTTTTTCAATCTTCTTTTCGTGTTTTTTCACCTGCGCAATATCTTTACTGTTTTCGATGTCGTGGGTGCGTCAATCGATGGGTACATTCCTCGGCCGGTGAAGACAGGGCAAGATAGAGCTGTAGTGATTCCGCATTTAAAGTCTGAAGACACAAGTTGGGTTGGGGAATTTTTACCTGAGTGAGTTGAAGTCATGAAAAGCCCCGGTTTCCAAACACTTATGACCAATACTGATCATCATGAAAAACACAGTTGGCAGTCATACATTTACTCTGTTGACGATCCAGATGCCAAGCTACACACGCCAAACAAAGGTCATGAGTCAATAGTATACCTCACATACATCATTGACAATTACGATAAGCTTCCTTCGATAAGCGCTTTCCTACACGCCCACCAAAATGGTTGGTGGGATGCATGGCACACAGACGTGGTTGGTCACGATAACGTCGTTTCTTTAAACACTCTCAACCTTGATTTTGTACAAGAACAAGGCTACGTAAATCTTCGGTGTGCTTTGAAGCCTGGCTGTGCACTATCAGATGTTGCCCCTAACACACACATCAACCCGGAGATCTGGATGCAAGTGTTCGGAAACGATACGACCATGCCCGCAGAAATTGGCGCAACATGTTGTGCTCAATTCGCGGTTTCGAAATTACAGATATTGCAGAGAAAAAAGGAGGAGTATATACACTATCGGGATTGGATCCTTCAAACTCCATTGCCGGACCGAGAGAGTGGGAGAGTTATGGAATATCTTTGGCATATCATATTTGGGAGGAATGCAGTGCATTGCCCGGAGCCCAATCAATGTTATTGTGACGTATATGGGAGGTGTGATAAATGATCGTTTGGGGAAACAATGTTCACAAGCCAAGCTTTAGGATATTAAGAATTCCATGTGCGATAGCTCCTATTCTTCACAATTTCCATGACGAGATTTGAATAAAGAAAGATAGTACCGACACTCCATATTTGGGTAATTTCGGCGATCGAAGATATATTTCCAAGGTTTGAAGTTCCGCCATATTAGTGTATTTAGCTAGTCATTCTCTTTCCTCTCACATCCTGCCTTCTCAATCGGATTGAGTATTCAAGAAGAGACGTCAAGTCTTGTCCATGATGTACCTTGATGGCAATTATGGATCGAACCAACTCAAACTACAATGGTCAATTGTTGACACTATTTCCAGATCAGATTGTTGTCGTTATTGCCATGTCGTCAATGTATACATTGTGGAAATCGACTACGTAGCTTATGTCATGATTCTACGAACTTAAAATATGTTGATGTTTCGGGCTTTAGCTCAAAAGTTGTCGATCACTATGCCGTGCAGCAAGTAAAAAGTTGGTTTTTGTCACTAGCCAAAGTCTATTCGGCTCTTAGCGGCCGTTTATCTGCTGCTCTAAACAATTGTTCACTACTATTCAACTGTTGGTCGGATCTGGTCCGTTCAAGGTTCAAGAACTCGGGGGTAATGTGAGTAGCTCACTTTTATTAACTAGCATGTCCCACTGGCTGCTTCATTCTTTGTCTGTGTATCTTGCATTAGTAGTTTATAGCAGTTTAACAGTCGGAGGTTTCCAATAGCTTTTGCGGGGAGATCCAAAGCTTGGCCTTCATCACTTATGCCACTCACACCAGTTCCAGAGCCGGAGTTGTACCGGCTCTCACTCTTTTGCTCTGGTGACGTTTGCTACCACAGTCCTGTCAAAGAATTTCTTGAACCGCTTCTATCAGAATTTAGTATATATCCAATGAACACCTGGATAATCCAGGTGGTACAGCGTACATGTAGTAGTACCGTTGAGTTCATCCACTCTTGAACTCTTGCTTTTCGAGGACAAGTTCCTTAATCGAGAACGTCTCTAACAGAGAGGGTTTATGGCGGAGGGATATCATATCCGTAAGACTACATTGATTTCAGATAGAATGATGTATTATGACAGAAGATCGCTCACTACACATACCAGCCACTGGCCTGCGAGACTTGGCCAAAAATTGAAACAGCTCCGCCTTAGTTTCTGTACGAAATCATCAAGTTGTCAGATGACTCTCGCTCTCTTCCATTGTGAGTGTCTATGATGAAATTGTGATCTCTCCTAATTTGATCAAGCGACCGCAATCAAGGTTTTCCAAGGAAATTTGGTAAATAAACTCTTGTTTGGTTGGTTAATTTTACCTGCTTTACTCTTAGCATCCGGTTCGGATCGTTCTTGATATCCGTCATTTAGATTCAAGTCAACTTTATATTCACACTATCATCTTGTTTGAAAAGATCTACGTATGTAGTCCATTCTCATGTAATTTTCGGCTCCGATTTCAGGAGGCTAGAGATGCATTTCCGTATAATTAGGACACTTTGTCGGTAATATATACGAAGACTTACTTTCTTCTTTCTTTCCGTTTGTTTATTTTCATACTTCAACTCCAAACCTAACAGCAAGCATATCCACTACCGTGATCAATACACATGAAGGCCCTTTGCCAATTGCTCGTAATAGGGGCATGTGCCCCGAACCTTGTCTTTTCTGCGGCCGCAGGTGAAAAGCTCGACATTACAGATGGAACTGCCCCAGCCCTTGCCATTTCGACCGTCGCTGACGATAGAGTTGGCATCGCAAAGAGAGGTGAAGAATGGACCCCTAGTGAACTAGTGGTAATTGCAAACAATGGATGTTTCAAAATGATTGAAGAGAACATGGACAAGATTCCAGACTGGGTTCAGAAATACAAAGATTGGGAAGTTTTGGCATTGCAGAACACTGCAACTGGAAAGAGTCTTTCGGCTCGATACGGAGAAGAGAAGCTCGGCATGCCTCACTGGTTTTGCGATCCTGACAATGGCTGCTCTTCATTGCCAAGCCCTCTGAAGATTCTACAATTTGTGGATGCCACCAATCCGGATATGCCCAAAGATTTGAGGGTCAAAGAAGCTCAGGGGAGGTACTGGACCGCCATGAGCTACTACATGGTCTTCCGTACTGGAACTCACACACTAGTAAGTCTTTTCATGATTGCTCATGATTCCTTGGTACTAACATCTGTCAGAACGCGCTCAAACGTGCTCAGGATTTTGTGCTGCCAAGAATCGATACTATCATCGGGGACTTCACCAAGAAAGGCAACAATGAGGCAATTCTCAAATGCAAGATCAAAACATTTTTTATTGATATGATATATCAATTCTCGACCAAATTCCTGCGAATGAACTTGGATAAACTAGTCAAACTTGAAGGTGCCGGTGGAGGACCGTGGACATCGTTCAACAAGATTGATCCGTTTCAATATGGCACTCTCATGAAAAAGATCCTGGATTTTACATTGCCAATGGAGCATGATTACAAGTATAAAAAGTTTGGAATGGGTAACGAAGGAGAAAGTTCTATCGACTTTTTGCGCCTCACAAGTATGACTTACACGAGCGACCTTTACTGCGGCCACATTGACGGCCAGGCTGCTGATGGAAGTGATATGGGATCTCGTATAGCAGACTCTAGATACCACATGAGTGCAATCATGGAGCAATATATCGAAAACATCAGTGCCGTTTTCAGAGCGCTCAACGGATTTGGGAAATCTAATTTTGATCAAAAGATGAGCGATTGGATGTTCAATGCCAATTATGAGGAGATTGTTCACCGACTTGATCGCGTTGACATTTCCGACGAAGCTAAAAAATTCAGTCACACACTCTCAGGCTACTTTATTTCTGCGGGTTGGGCTAGCAACAAATGTTACATGAAGTGCCAGCCCAACTTGTTTCGACCAAATGTTCAGAAAAGATGCTACGATGCAAAGTTCGCCGTAGATAGGTTCTGTCCTGACGACTCGCCTGATACATTATGCCAAGTCAATTGTTACACTATGCTGGATGCTGGCAATCATGAGAAAAGACTGATCGGCATCGATGAGCTCAGCAAGCATGGCTTTGATATCGAAAATGTTAAAAAAGACTCTTGGGAACACTACAGAGAACTTAAAAGGCTCAAAAAACCTCAGATGGATTTTGTCAATGGTAAGGAATTTACATTCGGCGGAGAAAAGAAATCAGCCCTCATTCTCTCTGTATCTGTTTCCAACGCCAACAAAATTGCCGATAAGCCCCTCAGATCCATCAACTTTCCATGTTTCAGCGGCCAGGACTATAGAGGTCTCGATACTGAACAGCACATGATTAATATGGGTATGGGATTTGGTTCCACTGATTGGGGAGGAGGAAAGAAAGGAAATGCTCGTGCTTGGGAGATGTTTCAACAGCAATGTCCAGAAGTAAGTCATAGATCCTACTCCTGAGTTCATCAGCTAACTACCATCTTAGCAAACCCGCAAAATGCAACCTCTTACTCGCTATCTCAACATAGTCTGTGGACAACGTCTCAAGTGGCCCGAAAGAACCGCCAGAGACGGACTCGTACACCGTCGTGTCATGCAACCGGATATCGAAGGCAAAAACTTCGAAACGTGCAGAACACTCCGTGAAAAGACCGAAGACATGGACGAAGAGACGGCAAACCATCTCTTCTGCAACGGCTACTGGCCCGAATCTGAAAAGATTTTCAGCAATGAGAAACCTTGGATTTACACAGACTGGAACGCTCGCTGGCATCGTGGTTCTGGACTCAAATCCATGTTTAGCCATAAACTCAGATGTGTGATTCATCGAAGGACCCATCGAAAGTTCCGCCCCGATCAGAAGTGGCTTGATATGAATTGGACTACTGATCTCTCAAAGGTGGTTGGCGATGGAAATAATCTCAATGGTACTGTGTTGGAGCTGGATCCTGAGGAGGCTCACGCGGCGGAAGATCTACCTGACGATGCGGAAGATATCGATCCGGAGGCGACGGAGAGGTTAAGACACATCATTTCTGAGTTGAGTAAGGAAATAATGAAGAGCAAGTCGAAGGAGACAAATTGATAGAGAGTGAGACAGGAATGGGGAAGGGGAAGAGAATCTTAATGTGTAATCTGGGGGAGAGAAACAGTTGAGAAATTCTCACTGCTCCGAGCTGATGTTGAAGTGGCTCGTGCTGTATGTAGCTGCTGCAGTAAATCAGTAAGATGAGGACTGAATTGAACCCATGTACACCAAATTATATTAATATGAGTGAGTATGGTTGGGAGTGGTTATGTCTGATGAAGCAATTTTTAGATGTTCAAGTCACCGGTGTGTAGGGGCATGGTCTCCTCATCATGGCATGCTCAAGTAGAATGTGCGACCACATACGTAACTTTACGGCATGTCTTATCATGTTATGGAAAGTATATTGTTTCCTTTCCCTTCCCTTCCCTTTTTTCATTGTCTTTTCTCATTCATCGATAGCGGGGGTAGGGGTTGAATGTACCCCACTCCCAATACCAACGAGATCTAAATCATATAATCACATGGGAGGACCTAGAACTATACACCATATATCATTATGTGGCCATGTGGAATTAAGTACTGGAATTATAGCCACCTCTCACAATATACAAAACATTTTGTAACAATTTCCACACAATGATCTGAGGAATATAACCCATTCATACTGTACATGGTACATGATACATAATATATAACTAGGTTTTCTCTATCTACAAAAAATATAAATGAGAAACCAACTATTTCATTTACTTTCTAATCCAGTCAAATGTAACTCTGGCAAATGCTTGGGAAGGGAAATCTATCAATCGATAGAATATTTCCGCGCTTGGAATGACCGTCAACAAGCATACAAAGAAACAAGCTGTGGTTGCTCCTTCGAATGATACGTTTCTTGTTTCTGTGAGATGGGTGAAGAGTTTAATGCCTACTGAATAAATGATGATGCTTTGGATAAGGAACCAACCTATTAACTGTTAGTTTTGAGGCCACAGGGAAGGAGGAATAGACGATGGAAACTTACTGAGGGATCTTCTACCCAAATACATTAGGAGAGGATTACGGAACAATGCTTGTGGCAAACTCCAGGTCTCCAAGAACAGGAAAGTGCCAAGTAAGAATAGATAATTGTCATCTCTGGCCATCGGAGTGCCGGGTTCCATTACCACATCATTCAACCCACCAGTCGAATACTCTCCAGTATGGATCCTAACCTCCTTATAAACATCTTGAGGTCTCCATGCGGCCCAAATATACATCATGATTAAACCTGCTAAGGTAAGGATGGTATACAATGGCCAAACAGGCATTCTCCACTTTCTGCCCCTCCAAGTACCCAGCGGGATTCCAGCACGGGCACGCATTTGGAAATTCATATTGATACTCATATCAGCCAACAAAAGACCAGTGATTGAATACCAAGCCCAACTATCAACCCACCATGCCGTGGCGATAAATCCAATGAAAGCCTTGACTCTCCATGATTTCCGCACATACGGAATAATGACCATCGTCATGTAGACAGTATAGCTTTGTTGGAAAAGAACGGAGATAACCCAAAGAGTCTGCGAGGGAAATGCATAATTCGCTGCTTGTAAGTCGAATTTCTTATTCGTCCAGAAGAGAATGAAGACCGAGTTAAAGTATGCGAGAGCATTCGGGATCATGTAGGGAGTATCGATGGTGGTATTGTTGGTTGCGGTTTTGAATTCATCGATATATGATGTTCCAATACAGGTGAAGACGATGTATATGATCGCGAGGGAAAATGCAGAAGGAAACCAAAGACGTAAGCCTCGGCGGAAAGATGACGATGCGACGAAATCGTGCGAGGGTTTGTTAAGGAATGGTGTGCAGATTGTGCGCGCAGAGATGAGAATGAATGCTGAATAGATCAGAGATTCATTCCAGAAGAGGACAGAGACTACCTTTCGGAGCATCTCCTGATATACAGGGCCATCGGAATTGGGAGTACCGGTGACAGCTGTGGGAACGAGGGTATTCAGAAATGTCCATAGAAAAGATTGAATAACAAGAAATCCTCTGAGACCGACAAAGTGAGACTGGGAAGGAATCTGGTGAAGGGTAGGTTCTTGGTAGAACTCCTTCACAGGTGTTAATTGGGTGAAAGCCATATCGAATACCAATTCTGCCGTCGAACTGTCCCAGATTTTGGATGGAGAGGGATGTTAAAGATCTCTTGCACTTTGATGTGGATATGGGGAATTATGTCTCCAAAGATTCCATCAGCCTCACCGGACTCTGATACCAAGACTTACTTACTCTTCACACTTGCCGATCCCCTCGGTCCTTCTCAACACTTTTTTATTCGTCTTTTTGTGACGTTTGCCCCATCAATATTTTGCGCTGGCAGTATCAACTTTGCAGCTGCCACTTTGGTGATGCTGTGCCGTGTCATGATGAGACATTCCTCCACGTTTGTTCTAAAAGAGACACCCACCGATATAGTTCCGAGGGCATAGCGTAACAGCAATTTTCAGTTGAAGGACATTATCACGATCTTCAAGATATCGATATTCTTTTGGATTCTGCCACTCCACTTCCTCAAGATGTCAAGGTCTTCTTGAATTCTGCCACCCCACTATAGCCATCTAGGCCTAGTGGATACCTGACGCCGGATAGACTAAAGCTTAGCGCTACTAGCCCCGGCACTGGATCCACCCAGCTTCAGGGACTTCTGGCACACCGCATGGCAGACCCTGACGTGAGGCTGTGAGTTCCTCAAATCACACATGGGGGTCGCATATGTGGCTAAAGTTTTGCTTACGAGTAATGCTGGCTGTGATACAGCGCCCATGGGGTCGAGAGCCGGGAGACTTCCCGGCGAATCGATATCATAAATCTGGAAAAATCCGATTAAGATAAAGCTATTGCATGTAGCAAAGATTGTTTATATGTGACATCACAGTCTGAGAGCCGGAATTTATTTTCTCCTAAATGAATATACACGCAATCTTAAGATACAAGGTTCCCATAAAGTTCAAAGAACCAGGCTGGGGATGATAGCAGGGGTAATGCTTCTGATAAAGGAAAATTCAAACCTTCCGGGAAAGTTCTTAAAGTCTATAGTATAAGGTTGATATACGGCAATATTTTATTGATTTTTATCAGGTATAGTGATAGCCACTCGGTCAAGCACACCATTCGCTTAATATATACTTTGTCCGATACTTCAGAGGTGGTCCCCGAATCCCTTTAGGAAGCCTCTTGACATCTACCGTCTAAGTTGGACAAGCTGCGAGATACCCTATCAGAAACGGGAAAAAGTTTATTGTGGAATCGCTCGCGTGGCTCGCCGGATCTGGCATGATCTCCAATGTACCTAAAGCAAAATTTGGAAAGGGGTCATTCACATAAGGGGTTCCACCAATCACTTACTCTAGGTTGTGGGTAAGGTTACTTTCCCCATGAATCACACCTGTGACAGTGTACGGTGAGGTTACCACCTCAGTCTATCAAGTCTAGAAAGTAGATTGATGTACACCCAACAACTCAACTGTACATTTAAGTCAACGCGCCGAGATTCTGATCTTGTGTGGTATCATCAATGTGATCTTCAAAGGAGTATATTTAGAATGTGTAGTCAACTAAAAGCTTCTGCATGTTCTTGTACATCTGTAGATTCAAGATCTTGCATTTTCTTTTTTGATGTAAGACGGAGAAAAAAGCACACAATTTGGGGTACTCTTTCTTTTTCTTTTTCTTGCACATGGTATTTTCGTCATTCGCGTGTTATCTTATCTTCGAACGGCAGATTGATTTTTAGCATGGTGGCTTGTGAGAATTAAATGAAAATGGTATTTTCGGATTTAACCATGATTGCAGGGGAGTGAAGGTGCGATAGCCGGCTATGTCGATCATTTAATATCAAAAACGAAAACCTTTTCAATCTGTGACAACTAGGCCTTAAAAATTAAGCTTAGTCCGACAAAAGCAGGATGGGAAATGAACATGGGAAAGTTTGCTATCAATAACCATGTCGTTGCTACCAACTTCCAAGTTCCACTGATTCCAGTAGGGATGAAGAAGTTGTATGCAAATTATCTTATCACCTCATCGCCCTTACAATGATTGCCTGTAGTCAGAACGTCAGGGGTACATACAAGAAAGTGTCTTGGCACTTTGAACATTTCACAAGATCTCGAAGAGACGGAATATCCGGAGGCAAAGGCAACAATAACATATTCAAGGGTTTGATGAGAATATTCGTAATTTAACATAATGTAACATAATTTTTTTTCAAAGGCATCAAAGCCAATGCATCTCTATATTCTAACTTTTCCGCCCTAAATGCCATCCAGAAACCCTCCAATTAAAATGTATATACAAATTCATAAGCTATTCGTACCATCATCTACGATCTTGCAGTAGGGTTCCAAGATGAGTATTTAGTCAACTGCCGAGCATGTCCATACAGACCTATCGTTGCCAAAAATAGCAAATAAAATGGATAGGCAATCGAGAACTTGATGATCATCCATCGTGACGCAAACTCTGATTTAACTTGATTGGTGACCCAGAGCGTGCCAATCAAACAGAAAATACTGTTGATCAAATTAGTAATGGAATCAATGAATGGGTATGAAATCTTACCTAACGAAAAAGAACCACTCAGAAACCGGATATTGGAAGAAGACAGTTTTCCAGAACGCTGCTGGGGTCAAGGGAAAATTGAGAAAAATAAAGCTAGCTACCAGGCAAGCAAATTGGGTGACCAAGTAATAACTGAGCTCACGAATGAGCAACAAGTTGAGTAGTCCAAATCGTGTTGTGAAGATTCTCTTTCCTTCCTTGGCGCGATTGAAGGTCAAAATCGAATGTTTCAAGCTTGCCCTGTTGAAGGAGTCAGTATCGCCGATCAATGAAACGATTTGGAGAAAAGAGAAACTTACTGTGCCCATCCTTGTGCCCATCTTAGACGTTGTTTCCAGAACGCTCCAAAAGTCGTAGGTGCCAACTCATATGACACAACATTGAGATCGTGAACAATATTACATCCTCGACCTACAGTTCGAAGTGCAGAGTCGATGTCTTCAGTGAGCATATTCTCGTCCATCTTTACGTCTCGAAGAAGTGATGTTCTCCAGTATCCATTAGATCCTGTAAACAGACCAAACCCCCAGATGGTTGCCCTTCCAGGATGAGAGACGGCATAAATCTTGTCAAATTCTATGCTGATGAGACTGGTAAGGAACGAAGCGCCTGTGTTAAAAACGATGCATCGGCCTTGAACGATATCAACCTTGCCCTTCTCCTTGATGAAACGTTCAATTGCCCATCGAGGACTATGGGGGTGTATGTAATGGTCACAATCATAGATAGCAGTAACATCAGAGCCTGTATCTAGACTGAGATAGTAATTGAGGTTGTCAGCTTTCGATGTAGAGCCTTCAACCTTGATAATTCGAAGCTGTGGATATTTGGCGGTCGCTTCCCACATTTCCTCCTCGAGGGATTGAATTGGGAAAGGTGTGTTGTAAACAATGTTTATGCGAATTTTGTCAGTTGGATATTCCAACTTTTGACACGCATAATTTATCCGATCCATTATAATGTCTTGTTCATTTGGAAGGTATGCGACAATGACAATATCCACGATCAATAGGTCATCATCTGGTGTAGCGAACTTCCAGCCCTTTTCAGCGGCTTTTGTAACAGTAAGACGCGCCTCTCGACTTGGTTCCATACTCATAAACGCTTCTAGTGCTGTAGATGCAGCAATGATAAAGTTTGTGAAATTATATATGAACCAGAAAACTTCTAAGAGTTTTGTTGGAAACAGCATATATGCAAAGATAGATGAAACAAAATAAGAGCTGACAAGCAGAAACGGCGTCCATTCGTGGATAAAATTCGAGCATCTCCCGAAGGCATTGCGGATGGAGATGGAGGTTGGCGTTGTAGAATTTTGAGGACAACTTGGGGAAGTCACAAGTTCATCTTGGACAGAGAACCGGACATTATGTTTCTCGTCGATGCTGGATTGTGTTGGGGCATCGTGAATGGTCACACGCGCATCTTTGCATATCCTGCTCTCAGATGAGCTTGGAGAGCCATCACGCCCGGGGGTGAAAGGTGAAGGACTGCTGTATGTTGGAAGTTCTTCAATTGCAAGCGTTTCATTATCGTAGGCCCCCATTTTGTTGAAGTGATGCAAGTAGACACTAGATACAACGACTGGTACTTTGCAAAGTTATAGAAAAGAACGGACAGGGACACCACCGGAGTAAGAAGGTAGATCGAAGAATCAATAAAGATAGTAGGGTGGGAATCACGACTTCGAAGGTCTCTACGCAGCAGCGTCCAAGGATTGCATATAACATAATAACATAATAGCAAGATACAAATTTCGTCAGCTTGAGCTCAGGCTACAGCTTCGCACTAGCCTTTCCGGCATTGAGAGTTGACTTAGCTCCTTGTCAACTTGACTAAGAGATAAGATGGGCCAGCTCAGGCAATTCATACGGTAACAGTGATAAGACTTTATCGAATTTGCGATGAACACAGAGGCATAAAACAAGCAAGATCAGCGTCCACTGACGGCGCTGTCTGCCCTCTAGGCTCTAGCAGCGGGACACTCTCGGAGCGTTGCATGCACACACGTTTTCTTTCGAAGAGACCAATGCCAAGAAACACAAATTTACGATTGAATATACTAAAGAAGTGGACTTCAACTTTGAGGATTTCCAATTCTGTATCCGCAAGGCATGGGTAGATGTAGATCTTTGATTCCAAGGCCCACAGCGGTGCTGAGCTGTTCCTATGAGAACAACTACCGAAACTCCGACCCCATGTGGTGTAAATGAGCGACTCGTCGAATTCGTCGAGACCATCGAATTATATCCTCCGAATGAGGAATATCGTCGGATGAATCTTTTGACCATAGCACAACGCGTGGTTTTGAGCGTGGGAGTAAAAAAAGTATAGATAAGTTCATCGGTAAGCAAAGGAGCCGCAACGTGCCAAGAGACCCCATCATGAATAAGCTAATCCGCTTTCAGAAGGCGGTGAAAATGATGGCAATGTAATTTAATTTTCCAACTTTTGCATCTCCATGACCAAACTATCCATCCCACCTTACAATGTGTGAATCCACATTCGTCCCTCTAGATTCCTAATTCCTGCTGCCCCTGAAGGTGGATGTCAATAAACCTTTATGATGTTCACCCCGTCAACTTCGAATCTCGATGCTGTCCTTGGATATGTGGCTTTAGAATAAGCACACATGCTGAAACTCGCCATGAATAGATCTCACGCATGAAAACCCAAAAAGAAGCACTGGATCGACAGCTTCCCTAGATTAAAAATAACCACGAAGGCGAATCTCAGATTCCAAGCCGACCAGCTCATTTCAATGTGTTGTACTGTTACTTGTGCTGCCAGAAGGTATGCAACTTCGAAGCTAGATGCACATACCACAAGATGGTAAACCACAAAACCGACAAGGTTTCTTTTAGCGGCGAAGTTGTATACCTTCTGATAGCACGAGTAAAGGGGTAGAGGTTATACCTTGAAAGATGGCATATACCCGAAGTTCCTGCTGCTGAAGATCTGTGCGAATCTGGAGAAGCAAGTCAATGCCGTCGCAGCGCAAACCAAAGCAATAAATTTCCAGAAAACGAGACTAGTTCGAAAATAAGGAAAAACTTCATGCGTTGTGGAGCTTTGAGCTGATATCTGACTTGGAACGTGTACCCAAGTGATGGATAGGACGTGCTTCTGGGATCTGCATGCAGGCCTTGGCCACTTGGAGGATAAACAGCGGGCTTGGGGCTTGCCGTCATTTTTAATATACTAAATTTAAGACTAATTATGATCCATAGATCAGCCCGAATGCTTGAAAAACGTACTGGTAGTTCCATGTACTGGTTTGCCCGCTTCGGGAGCTCGTTGCAGAATGAACGTCTCGATCTAGACAAGTTGATTGGTCTTATCAACAGCCCTGTTATCAAGATGAAAAGTGCGTAAAGTTCTCACATTACTTCAAAGAACCACCACAGGTCGGCATCCTCTTTTATCCTGATTCTTCGTTTTTCATTCTTCATCCCTTGATCAGATGCATTATCTTACACTTTGCTTCGTTGGATTCGCCCTGAGTCTAATAACAAACGCCGGAGCAGATTCAACTTCGAATTGCTCTTGTGGTTATTATGATCCAGCGACAGAGAATCTATTTACCGACTTTTTGATTGTTTACTTCAACGAAACGACCGCATTCCCGTCTGATGTATTCCAAAATCAAGAATATGCAAACAAGTACGAGAAGAGTTGGAATGCACAGTATCGTTCAGGTGCCGATCCTTCCAATGTCCAGATCACAAATTCGACATCTACTGGCATCAGAAACTCGTCATCGTTGGAATTCACGATAAACCCCCCAACCTCTGAACATCTCGTCAAAGGTGGCGCGATCAGAACTTTAAGATCTGATATTCAATATGGTTCTTTCAGATCAACCATTCGTCCAGCTCAAGCTTGGACTGGAGGTACCGGCATGTCAATGCTTCTTAAGTACAATGAGACACAAAATATACAGATCAATAGCTTAAACGCCCAAAAGCCTACGGATGCGTGGATCAATACTTTACTTGCAGACGAGTTCCCAAATCGTGTATACGGGCTCAATTTCAGTACATTGGCCAACAATGTGACCTACAGTCCAGAAATTGATCCTTGGGACTTTACTGAAGTTCGCATGGATTGGACCAAAGATACCGTGCAATTCTACATCGGGAACGTTTTGGCTCGCTCAGTATCAACCAAGAATGTAAGCAGCAAAAGCTTTCCCATCACTCCATCGCCTCTATTGTTCAAGCTTTGGTCGAACGGAGATTCATATTTCACGGCTGGACCGCCCACAAGAAATACCACAGCCAACCTCGGATGGACCCGATCATTTTTCAACTCGTCAATCATGACAAAGGAGCAGCACAATGAATTTGATACGAGATGTACTGTTACAGATGCATGCTTGATGGATGATACATCACTACGTGGTTATACTGCCTTCGGGGTGGATTCTATCCCAAAATGGAAGGCCACACACCATGAAAGCGGGGTTCGAACTTTCGCTTACATTTGCCTCTCATGTTCTGTGGCTCTGACTGTACTATTGCTTTGCAACATCACTTTCCAGAGATGGCCTACGAAGGACTCCAAGACTCCAAAGGAACCAAAAGTACATAGCTGTTATCGTCTTCCACCCCAAATTTCCAACTCTAAATTCCTTTCGTCATCTAATACGACACCAACAATGTCAACAAGAGCTTCATCTATGGATTTGAAAAGTCCGAAAGATGATCTCGAAATAACAAAGGTTGGCTTCACACCCGGATCTTCAACACTCACGCTCAAAGATATGGTCAATCAAGAAACCACACGTATGCCGCACAATAGTCCGTTCGCAGCTTCTCGACAACATTCCACCTCAAACATGAGTGGGTTTACTTTGAATGATTCTATATCGCCGTCGGCTTCACAAAATAAACTCTACAGTTTCAATGATACCCCGAATGATTCGATGGCTATAACACCGCAAAGCTCTTTGTTCTTCGGTAAGGACGGCCACCCAATTATAGACGATGTTACTCCGCATAATTCGTTCATCTACAGCAAAAATCCAGCAGAGACGTCAGAAAAGGAGGACTGTTCGATGCCCGATGTCACCAAGAGTAACGAAACCGAGAATTCTAGACCAGCACCCCCCAATCACGTTGCTTCAGAAGTTCCAGCCCCAATTGCTTTCCCAGCTGCACCCATCAACGCTCGGACGGCACCCACCAAACGAATTGAATATTTGGCAGGACTCATATCGATCGCAACCCTTTTGGTGACTCTCATTCACTTTATATTCACGTTCTCGCCTGCAATGGGTATGGTTGGTGCCCTTGAGCATTATAGCTATGAGATCATGATTCGAAAGACTATTGGATCATATCTTCTTAACCAAATTCTTCTTGGACTTTTCTTCATTACATCCACTCGCTTCCTTATCAGTCGTTATCTACGTACTGGTGATCTTGGAAGTATAGCCGAGAAGACGACGGGAAGAACATTCCGTGTCATGATTCCCATTGCGGCATGTGCTATGCTCGAGTACTTTTTGATCGATGTGGGAGCTCTTACATGGTTAGAATACCTTCCCAGTATCAGTTGGACAACATGGCCTTATGCTGTAGCATACACAGATTTCGCTCATTATATCTCTGAGATCCTTGAGTTGGTGTACTTGCTTCCTAATGCAGCTCCGCTAATCACCTACAACTACTGTACGGGTGTTTTGTGGACCATCCCCGTTCAAATTGAAGGTTCTTGGATCACGCTTTTGGGATGCATCGTGGTTAGAGAGATCAAAACGCCTTGGAAGCGTATGTGCTACTATGCGTTCTGTATTATTAACCATTGGTATGCTCAAAGTTGGGGCACATTTTTCTGGTTTGGAGTTCTTTACACCGATCTAGACGTCACCTTCAAGTACAAAAAGTGGTTCAAAGACCACGCCTTTGTCCTCTGGACCGGAATCGTTATTGGTTTCATGCTAGCCATTGCCGCTTTGTCAAACGATTTAATCACTGCATGGACAGGTTTCTCATTGCCTATCGTAGAACGAGGTATTCATCCGGATCCCGAGAGCGGTCTTCCAATCGCCCAGACAGCGAATGCGGGATATCCAGAATATTTCAATCCTCGTTTTAATGGAATTATATTTGCTGTCGGTCTCCAATTCGTCATCGAGAATTGTTACTTCGTTCAGTGTTTCTTATCTATGAAGCTTTGGTTGATGCTCTTCCCCCATATCTTCACCATCTATCTTATCCATGGTTTGATTTGGTGGTCGCTTGGCAGCACAGTATGTGTACACTTGGCTGCCAACACATCTCTTCCATATTGGTCTGTTGCCTTGATTACAGCAATAGTTTGCTACGGAACTTTGTTTGCATCATTACCTGTCCTTACACCTGTGGTGGAGACTTTGGGAAAGAATGTCACTGGTAACATCTGGAGAATGGCGCACATTAAGCCGGCTCCCAGAAGAAAAACCTTGTTTCCCTTTGCGGATAGACTTTTCCTAGACTATGAAGAAAAAACAGGAAAGGTTGTGGATGAACAAAAGGATGTGGAAAAGAAGGCAGGAATAAATGTACATGAGGAGGAATTGTAAATGGCGTTTCGAATTTTGGGGTAATGAATATACAATGTATGATATTGAACGAGATTTCTCTAATTTAGCTATGATTTAAAAGATTGAAAGAATAACAGAAGTCAAAAAACGAAACAGATAAACTGCTCGGTAAACTCAAGAATGAAGTATCCAAGCATCATGCCTCCTTCGCAATTTCTATAACAACTTTCTTTGCCGATACACCCTTCCTAAGAAGATTCAACCCATCCTGCACTCTCTCCAATCCGCCTCTAAGAACTTCTGGGTCTGGCTTGGGCAAGTACTTTCCCTTGGCCAATGCCTCCGGCACGTATTTGCGAAATACTGCGTCCCCAATATCGAGATCTACAAGTCCTATATCAAAACCATTCACTATATGATAAAGTCAGTTCAAGGAGATCTAGAAATTAAAGGATTGCTCATACCCCAAATAGGCTCAGAATTATACTCAGTTGATTCCGGAGGTAACAAACTAGCAAATTTACTGAGGCCAACTTTATCGGCAATTTCGGCACAAGCTTGTTGTGTGGTAGCTTCAGCGATGCAGTCGAATACGGCATCACCAGTTTGAAGAAGTTTAAGGATGTCTTGCATGACGGTAGGTGATTTATGATCAAAAACATGGGTTGCGCCGAGACTTTTGACGAAGTCGTGGTTTTGGGTACCAGCGGTAGTGGCAACAGTGTAGCCAGCTGCTTTAGCCAATCTTCACAGTTAAGTATCAGTTGAATGTTCATAGCACAATCAAAAATAGGTGTGCTTACTGAATAGCTGATGCACCACAACTCGAACTTCCACCCCAGATCAAAATCGTCTTTCCCGCCGGCTTTGGGTCCAGCACCGGGAGTGGCATTCCCAAGATTTTGAAAAGTCCCGTAGCAGCGGTGGAGGTAGCAAGAGGAAGGACTGCTGCATTTGCCAATGGAATATCATCCGGAACCGCAGAAACGAAAATCTCGCTACAAGTAGCGTAGCGTTGGAATGCGGTCTTTTGGACGACTCCTGTGATCATCCCATCGCATAGACCCATAACCCGCTGTCCAATCTGAAAACGGCTTACACCGGATCCAAGTTGGACAATGGTTCCAGAGACGTCGATACCGAAGATCCAGGGATAGGTCAAGTTGTGAAAGGCCATGTCTTGCAGCTATTGAGGGAAGAAATTGATGTTAGTTGGGTGGAAGCGATGATTATAGAGTAGAGTAACAGACCTTCCAGTCGACTGGGTTGACAGCTGCATAGGCTACTTCGATGACTACTTCGTTGTCTTTGGGGCTAGGTACTGGCCCTGGCCCGACTTTTACTTGACCTTTCGCTGTGGGAATCCATGCTGCTTGATTGTTGGTAATTGGAGACATGTTGGAATAGAGTATGTTTAAGAGTTGTGTGTTTATCTGTATGATATGTTACATGAATAGAGAATTACTGACCTGTTTATATACTCTCATCACAGTGGGAAAACTATTGATGCGGTTTGTTCTCGAACAGTATTCACGGAATTCCGTCGTAGGATTGTCATGTTGAGGAAAAGCATCAAGATTATCACATCAAACTTAAAAAGATAGTACAGAACAGTAATTTGACAATATAAACAATAGCTCGCGGATTCTAACCGAAACTCGTGATAGGGAGTGTATCTGCACCTTAGCTAGACCTATTCTGTACACATGGCCCCACTTTGATTAACAATCGGTGAGTTCGTCCTGCTTACCAACACATCGACAACCAAAACTCTCCGTAGAATATATGAGAGTTACCAAAATTCTCCGAAGCTTTACAACCTTTCTCCTTAAACCTTTGCATTGAAGTCACTCTTCAAAATATGGAGTCAAGCCAGTACCCCAGGGAAAATTTCGCGTGTAGCGTCTGTGGAAAAAATTGTGGTAATAGTAAGTCAACCTCTTTCATTAAAAATTGCAAGAAATCTCACGCTAAGTGTGTGCAGAAAAATCCCAGCTTCGTCATGTGTCGTATTGCAAAAAAGTAAAATCTCGCGGTGGTGTAAAGTCAAGGAAGCGTGCTTGCTCAGCTTGTACCAAGGCCAAGACGCAATGTGATTTAATCCATCCAAGCTGCTCACGATGTTCAAGAAAGAGTCTAGGCTGTATCTATGAGGGACCCCAGTTATCAAGAAGGGATGTTCTAGAGCCAGAAGAGAAAAGGCATGCCGGTAATGATGCGGATCAGATCGAAGAATTATCTTTGATCCTATCTTCCTCGCAAAACGTCGCTTCACCAGTCTTGCTTAATAACCATGAAGCCAGTGTGGCTTCGTATCCGTTTCAAATATCAGATCCTATCGCCGAGGATGCATTGAATCTTGAACTGCTGGATCAAGACTGGAACCTCGATATCGAAGAATATGCTCCGGGGGATATGGATATTTCAGTCTTCAGCAAGCCTACAAGATATTCCCCACGACTATCTCCAATAGATCTGTCGCCTGGTCTCACGAGCTATCAGCCAAATGATAGTGTTCCATACTATAGACTGTATAATCAACCGCTACCCAGAGCCCCAAAAGCATTCACGCTTCGAAAATTGTCTAATAAACAATTTTCCCTGAATGAAAGCTACATATTGTCCACTTTACCGACCTACCCTTCAATGCTACATCCCAAGAATGACGATGGACTTCCACCATTCATCCACCCTCATTTCAACAATCGTAAAGCGCTTCCCGCACCGCTAGCTACATGTGCTATCCTCGTAAATTGGATAAGCGCGAAGACTGAGGATAACGTTTTGTTCATATGGAATTGTATCAGGATGGAGATTGATAAAATTTGTGCCCAGGTCTGTCCACGAATCAACTTTAATATGGGTGTATTCTAAATACGAAAAATTCTAGTACACAACATATAACAGAGAAGATGCCGTCGCTGCTCTTCAAGCCATAACAATTTATTTTCTTCTTCGACTTTCGGAAGATAATGAAAAGGCAACAAATTTTGATGTTCCAATGATATCCACAATGATTGTAAGTAAATCTCAATTAGATTTTTGATGTTCGCGATGCTCTCGCACGGTTATACTAATTAAGCAAAAGAAAGTTGCGACACATATTGGCCACCTGGAACAAGACCATCAGAATGAAGGTGTTCCACCGTGGAAACAATGGGCTCTAGCCGAATCTGTACGCCGGTAAGTAGGTCAATTGTTTCTGGAATCGAGCTCAAGGAGAAACCTTCCGCCGTAGAAGTTTGATTCGCTAACCCGGCTATATCATGCCCAGCACAATCATAGTAATCTTTTTCATCGACTTTTTTTTCGATCTCTCCTCCTCGGTCCATGGATATCGCTGCAACGAAAATCGCCTGAAATATATGAGTCTACCCTGTTCTCGCAAACTCTGGAAAGCGACCACAAATGAAGTATGGGAGAATGAGTATACAAATTCAATGAGAGGCGAACAACTTACGTATGGAGACCTAATAAATTCTCGATCTAGACCTGAAGATCGATCATTGGATGGGTGGCTATCTCAATTAGATGACTTTGGTATGCTGGTTTTGGCTGCGGCGAGTTTGGCCTCATGATCAGTGTAAAAGGAGGAATGTGGGAGAGTGAGAGGGAGATACAGAGGACAGGACATGGGGATGAAATTCTCGGTACTCAATGAAAAGATTTTGGGGTATCAGCCTGTAAATTCACCCGATTCCTTCATATTCTCACGTGGAGTGGATTTTGACATTTTGTCTACAGAATCACCATATTTGAACACTTAGAATAAAATCATATCTTGAGGGCTAGTTATGATCTTCATTTGCAAGAAAAATGATTGGTTGTGAGATCGCTCAGATGTAATAACGCTGATTATCACTCAATCCATGACAGTCTAGCTGCACAGCTCAGCACCCTTCAACATGCGCGACCCATGTGCTCAATAGATCTATTTTGTTGCTTGCTAGCCTCATCTGGCAGCTTTGGCCTCTTGGAAGCATGGATGGCATCTATTCATACGCTTCATAGTTGTTGAACACCTAAACCTTCCGTAAATTCAATTTTGCGGGATTTTTCTTTGCTGTTTTTGAATGCAAAAACACCAAGACAAAATAGTTCAAGCAAACCTGCATTTGCCTGTGCTGTACTAAAAGACGTGCCTTTCATATTAATTTCATCTGTCAGAAGCAGCAGTCCTGTGGTAACGGTCCGATTGTTCCTAATTCGGTCCAATACTTTCATGCTTCCCAATCTTCGTTTGAAGTTTGCGACAACTACAAAAGCATCAGGTGAGTATTTAGCCGTTCCTCTGATCTCGTTGAAAACCGGGCATTCAAGGATTTTTGAAGAGCTATGCGTATGATATTCGCAGCAGGTTGTTGATGAACCGTTCCAATTCTCGATAATTTGTGTTTCCGATAACAATGGGTTGATTTTATGATTTTTTGCCACTGGAACTCCTGGAAACAAGCTTCCCCAATATTCCAGTTGTTCCGGAGGAAAGGGCTCTAGATAAATCTTCGCCAGCTTGGAGGGTTTGGATTGAGATGCGAGTACTACCATCGAGTTTAAAAAACGGATGAAGAAACGCAGGGGTCCTGGAAGCTCTGTTATACCTCCTAATTCATCATATGAAGCTGAGAATGTTTCTTCAAGACGTGAAATCCATTTGGGCTGTACAAGTCTGACATGTTCGTCCTTGATTTTGAACCATGTAATAAGATAGTTCGTGACAAAGTCTTGTAGAACCAAAGCGCAGTACTTGTGAGCCAAGCAATACAGCTCCACCCTAATATTTACAGACGAATAGGAAGTATTCTCATCTGCCATGGCTATTCGATTTGTATAACACCATTCGACTAATAATTCGAATGCGTCGAAGTTATCTTCTGGTAAGTCTACGACTTTGGAGGTTGCCTCACTAAAGTTTCCACGGAGCATTGCATCGAAAACTTCCAGCTTTTCACAAATGAGATTTTTGTGCACTTGGATAACCTTAAGCTTATCACCTACTCGGAAGGTGATAACTTCATCGCCAAGAACCCTTTTAAAAGCACAATTAGTTCATTTCACGTGATTCTGAAAATGAACATTGGTAGTCATGCTGGGACTTACTTTGAAAAGTATTTAGACTGTTTTGATATTGGAGACGGGTTTGCACCGTTAGCAATTTTTCTTCTGGTACTACGTTGACACGGCATGACGAGAGGTATGTCCTTGAAAGGCTGAAGTTAGATAAATTCTGCTAGTCGAGGAACTGGTTTCCGACGGGAGCGATATCAATTCTATGGGCGATCAAGAAGATATCGTGATTTCATATGATAGTCAGAAAAAATTTGATATAAACTTGATTAGGAGGCTGATGATCTTGAAGTAGGTGTTTATGAAGTCGAAGTTCTGAAGAAATCGAGTGTTGTGAAAAGGGGGATGTGGGAAGAACTTCAAATAACCAAGCTTCTTGTACAATAACTGCACAGAATACGCAAGGTGAAAAATCGAATGCCGTATTTTCATTTGAAAACATTGTGAAGTTAAAACCAAAAACCGTAACATGGTTGCCTCGTGACTATTGTGTCAGTAGCGCACTGAAGAAGCCAGTGGTTGCAACGAGTAGAATATTGAGATTATACAATAGTCTCGTATTGTCAACGCGATATTAAAGGCAGTGAATTAAAAGTGACAAGAAGTGAATTATAGAATTGGTGAATGTTGAAGAATGAACAAATCTTCGGCGTTAGCTTCGTTGTCATCAAGATTATACAACGCCTCTTCCCTGGATTCAATGCGCTGTTCTCCTAACGAGCTGAAGTGATGACAATTGCCAAGGCATCAACTTTTCTGATACCAGCTATTTATTAACAGATTGACAGATACGTCAATGATGCCAAAGAAATTTTCGTTTGCTTTCTTTGACGCCGGTTACCAGGACTTCAAAGGTAATGACCCAAGGCTGGTGAAACTGTAACATAGCTATTCATATATAACTATCTATTGGGGATAAAAACTGATGCAGATATACCAATCAATTGGGAATAACCTCACTTGGGGGATCTTGGACTCATCGTAGCACTTGCTCTCCCATCCGTTTCCCATTTGAGAATGTTCATGGTTACATGAAACCATCAGTACTTTGTGCTATCAATGCTCAAGTAACGTGCCAATCGATCGATCGATACGAAAAATTAGGGAAGGGATGAGACGTAGAAATTCCAATGAGTTCCATTTCCTGGCTGATGTTGCCATGGATAGATTTTCGAAAAGGTGCAAAATCTCGTAGATGTATTCGAATTACTCCAGGAATTGATGTTGAGGTGGAAACGGCATTTCGATGCTTGGACTGAAGAAAAGAGCAGATAAAGTGTAGTCGCGCTAGCGGCCGTCACACTGAGGGATGCATGGTCAGTGCTCCATTTGTGGAAACTGACAACCTTGACATTTGACATCTCTATCTAATAAATACATCAACCTCAAGCTGTTCTGGCTGTTCTTATTGATACTCTCACTCTAGGGAGTTCATCGTTCTGTGCTTATGAATGAATTCAGATGATGGCCTGATATCTTCATGAGTTAGCAGATCTGAATCCATATCTTTCTCTACAAGTTGGATGGCTACTGCATCCCATCGAGTCTGAACTGAAATCATGTTTCATCAATGCAGTAGGCCTGGATACGATGTATCAAAGTCATCGCATACTTCACACTTTGCACGCAGCGCATCGGAATCACCAATGTGCCGTCACCGGCCTCAGATTCTTCCAGTTTCACGTTTCTTGCTGGTGAAGCTGGCGGTCAGACCTCCCCACCACGTCTTTGTCCACCATCGCATGTTTCGCCTTATATGGCAGCTTTTCACATTACACTAAGGCTTGTGGTAGCGTCATTCTCCATTTTCGATCTGCGGAACGCAGGGTGGTCTGATTGAAGTACGTTTTTGTTTCCTCTAGATACCTGGGTAGTCAGCCCTATGAGATGTGTCGACGCCGCTTAGACGATAATTGCCTCGGATGCTAGAAGATTCAAGCTAATCTTCATGACGGGATTAAAAGGAGCTATTGGGTTGCTGCCCCTGTTCGGTTCGCATAGACAAGGTGTACCTCGCCCATCAATTCCGTCTCGGTTTTGTAAAAGTCCCAATTGCATAACAACTCCAGCTCAGTCGTCTGAAGATTTGACTTTGTAAAACAACTAGGGAATCCCAAATTCGCAATCATACCTCAATCGGATTAATCTGGATATTCGACTGAACTTGAGGTGAGCATTCCCGTTACAAAATCACCCTATGAAACAAAGCTTAAGCTATGTCTTGTAGAAACAGCCAATCGGATACAATGCTGCAAGTCTAAATTGGGAGGTTTAAGAGCAGGCCAAAAGAATTCGGACGCAAAACCAACTGGAGTACGTTCCATATGTTTTTCCAAGCTTCGACATTGGTGCTCCACATTGGCATATATATACAATCTGTGGGGGAACATCAACTCTCCTTTCATCAATCACTTTCTCTAATCATATTCATCTGATCGCAACTTTGGTCGCTTTTTCAAAGTTGACAACACATTCATTTCATACCTCAAAACATTCTTTCCACGTTGATCGTGTAATACATCTCCTTTATTTTACGATTTTTCACACGCAGGGCATAACATTCACTATCTTTGAATAGACCAATCAAATTTTATTCCAATTTAAAAACATGAAGTTCACAGCAATCTCGACTTTCCTTCTCGTGGGTCTTGCGTTTTCAGACAGTGCATTAGGCTATGCATCTCCTCATGTGCATCGTCATGTACATCGTCGTGCACTAGAAGCACGTGCGAGTAATATTGCTCCATCTCCGTAAGCCATCAATGATTGATATCAGACGATTTATAAATTGACATGTAAACAGAGAAATTGCCAACTTGAATAATGCACCAGCACCCACCCCTCTAGCTCTTCTTCCTCGCCGGAACAACACCGAAAATGGCGCCACTGCACCCAACATTAACGCACAATTAACCCTGACTGCCGTTCCCGCCAACACAACCACGGTCTTAGTCTCTTCGACCTCAACAGGTCCCGCACCAACCGGGACTGCAGCGGCGATAGGAGGTATTCAACCTCCAAATGTCGAAACTACAACTGATCCAGATCGACCATTTTCTGTAAACGGAAACACTTTCACGGATATTGAGGATGCTGTTGATAGGTCATGTGCAATTCAGCATAATGCTTGTGCGGATGCAATTAACAACGGGGAGTTGTCAGATGTCGATATTAGTGATTGCGATGCCCAGCTTTCAAAATGTGTTGCGGCTGGTTAAAGATTGAAAATTGATTGGCTGAGGAGTGAAGTGTAGTGAAGTGGGTTGGGGGGGATGTGGGAGTTTGTAATAGTCGAGCTATCACTATTTAGTTTCCCTTCAATAATGACCAACATATCTCGGATGCCAGTACAGCTGTGTTACTGAATGTGGATGTATGCATTATGAAGCGTTCAACTGGATCTGTACCTTTCGCTCGAATTGTTTGGAATGAGAAATTAGTCGAGGATTATTTAAATCGGAGAACCCGTTGAGCTTCTTCTCATGTTCATCGAAGAGGTCATTATTATAATCTGGGGAGGAAGTTACACAACATCATGTCTCTCTGAAGGCTCTTTCTGGATTTGGATACGATCGTTCAAGGTCTGAACTGTAATTAAGTGTTGCTGAGAGATTGGTCGATCAGAATTCTGAGTTTGATCAAAACCTGAGTTATCTACGATGGTAAAATCGAGCAACAGTATTGAATCCCTCGTTGTAAGAATGTGAGACTCGATGATTCTGGAAGATCTGAGTACCAATATTCCAAGCCGAAAGCAATTTGTGGCAAACTTTTGGAACAATTCCGAGCAAAGAAAAAGTCTCGATCAGTTTTTCAGGAGCTTCAATTCATTACAATCACAAATTTCCCGGCCTTTGTTTGCGATGCCTTTTCATACGCTTCAACACCATTTTCAATCTTGACCTCTGTCCATGATTTTTTTTCTGCTCCCTTCAACGACCCATCTTCGAATTTACCCGTCATTTCCTTCAATTGAACCGCAAGATCCTCGACACCATGTGCTAATGTATTGCACCCTACTAACGACTTTTCTCCCCGATAGAAACTCAACATATCTAATGTCAATCCCGTATCGGCGCCACCTCTAGGTGATGCGATAAATGACAATCTGCCTCCTCTTGCAAGTTTATTGACAGCAGCCTGTACCAAAGTAGGTTGACCCACAGTATCCGCAACAATATCCACACCTTTTCCATCCGTTATCATATCAACAGCATTGAGTTCCGGATCAGTAGCAGTATTGACGTCATCATTGTCACTTCTAGTAGCGGATATCACTCTACAACCCATACACTTCGCCAATTGAACGGTTGCCGAACCAACAGCACCATTTGCGCCTGTCACCAACACCGTCTCGCCTTTCCTGGCATGTGCCCGTGAGAGAACAAGACTTGCAGTCGTAAACGGAACGCCAACACAAGCTGCTTGAGTAAACGAGAGATTTGCTGGCTTCGGCGCGACAGCATTCTCCGGAACGAGGCAATATTCGGCCTGAAAACCGTCTTGGGTGAAGGCGATTGTGTTTCCACTGGTACCGTAAACTTCTTGCCCGATTCGATCAGATGGGCCATCCACTACGATTCCCGAAAAATCGCGCCCTGGAGTTCGGGGAAATGTAGTATAGGGGAAGCCACCTTTAGAATTTAGGAGGTCGCTTGGATGAATGGCTGAAGCGTGGACTTTGATGATGAGGTGGTTTGGTATCAAGGTAGGTTTTGGGACATCCTGGAGAACTAACTTTGGTGCTGCTGCAGGATCATCGCGGATGAGTCGAAGTGCTTTCATTGTGGTACTCATGACTCTTCGAGTTTGATCTGAGATAGTTCGATAGGAATTCAAGAGAGTAACGCTCTTTATGTGCTTTATAGGGAGGCTTCGACACCCTGCAGCTTGATTATTAAGAGCCTACTAATCGCCCGACATGCCCCATTCACTGTGATTTCATTTGCCATGGTGCATTAGGTGGACAAAAATAGATAAATATCAACAACAAACATTAGACATTTGGTGTTGTCATTTTCAACTGTTGCTCTATCATCGGGCATTGGCGGGGCGAAAATTCGGGAGTGGAGGGTTGCGGAACATTGACCCCTGTCCGCAATACCCGCGAATAAATTGAGGGGTACTCGGGTAGGTGAACGGCGACGACGGGTACATAATTGGGTATGCAAACAATACATCACATTCATTTTGCTCACTCATGTTTTTAATGGCTAAATGTCTCGACTGGATATTGACCTGCTAGTAGCTAACTGACAAACGTTCCGTAGCACATTAGCACCCATGCCGCTATTCCCAACCTTTCTGCCATTCAGTGTTTATCATACTGCAGAAATGCCAGATACAACAAAGCTAATTGCATAGGTTCTGCTTGCTGAATGGTTGTCAATGATCACTGCTTTACTCCATCTATGCCCCTCCGATCATCTTCTATCACAGAACCTTAAAATTAAACCTGGCATAGGAGAAGCCAAACTGCAGAAAGGCCAGCACGAACAGGACCAGGACCTCCTTCTCGAAACTCAACAGCTTCATCAACAACCTCATCGTCGTTTCTATCGTCTTCCATACACTTTTCTCCCTCCACATCATCTCGGCCCCCCTGGAATCCAGTAATACCAAGCGCCTCGAAATTAAGCTCCTCAATTGTTTGAGCGCATGTGTTGACATCATGCTTCGAGCTCAAATGCTCCATGTTATCGCATGTCTTTCGATGAGACTTACATGGGGTGAAAGCCGCAGCAAGAGCAAGAGCTTTGTCCATATTGATCTTCGGTGAGATGCTGGTGGCCTTATTTGGCTCAGATTTTGTCAGTGTACTACTTGGGGCAGGGTAGAAGCCCGAGATGCTGAATGCTCTATAGTAGTCATGATTGCATGTTTTTATAGAACAGACATGTTCTTCTTGGGGTCCTGTGGTAGAATGCTCCTTGGTAGGTTTAGAATCTGTTGGGCTGCTGTTCATGGGAAGGAAGCCAGCGATGCTGAATTCTTGGTAGTAAGCATGATTGTATGAGTTGATGGGACAAGTGTGTTCATGATCAGTCTTCTTGGCCTGGGGGTTTTTCTTGGTGGGTTCCATGGATAGTGGTGGGGGAGAGCGTTCAATGGGGTGGAAACCATAAATGCCGTATCTTTGGTAATAATCATAGCTGCGAGTGGTGATGTTAGAGTTGTCATCGCCTGTGGATAATCCGCCAGTTTGTGAAGCTGTCTCTTCTGGCTTAGGATCAATGAAACTGGGGCTGCAATAGTTTCGTGAGTGGATTTGTCTGAAATTTCTACCCTTGCTAGTAGGTGTGCTAAAGGGTGTGTGAGCAATGATCGGGCGTTGAATTGAAGCTCTCTGCAAAACAACACTGCGGGAAGATAGGGACTTCATAGTTAGATATGCTCTGTTGATCGACTGGGGTGAACTGCCCTTCATGTTGAGGGTCATACTGGTGACTATGGTAAATTTATTGTTTCTTGATCGAAATGCTGAGATTTTTTCTTGGTACCAGAAGGGTAAGGGATTGTAGTATTTTACAAAAGAACAAGAGCTCACAACTAGATTACTTTCTCGACTTTATAGAAATATGAAGCTGTAAGGAAAATGCTTGATATGTTTTGAACCAACTACTACAGCTTCCTTTCTACAGCTTGGTCGAGATGAGGGGTTGGTTGGACAATTTTAACAATTTTGTATCATGATGAATGGTGCATCAGAAGATTGATTCTACTGTAGCCCCCATTGTCTTTGCTGACCGAAGTGAAAGGCATAGAGGTAATAATTATTCACTGCATCGCCTGATGTGGAGTAAAAGTTGACTTCTAGAGGAAAGCTTTTGATAGATAGCCAATGGTAATGTAAGCTAGTACTATCTAGTGAAGAAGAAGTCTAGAGGACAATTGCTCTGATTTGAGCCAGATAAAAAGGGGATGGTGAGAATGTGTTTTTTGGGTGGTTACAGACAGCACTTTTGCATGGAATTTCACAGTGAATTACATTTAGGTGACATGATGTGATACGACAATGTTGATAATGTTCAATACAGTTCTCTTTCTTGTGGATGAATGACAATCAGTCAATTAACAATTTGTTCTAGTTTGTACTCTATGTACTCCATGTTCTCCATATAAATCATTCGATCCCTATTGTCCTTTCGCTCCCTATGCTCTATGCGTTCCATGTAATCCGCAGCCCAAGCGAATTTATCCGCAAACAGTATCTTCCAATTTCAGTTGACGCTCAATGATGTTTAACGCCAACGGGTATAAGTGTAATAGTAAACAATTTACAACCAGCATGTGCAAAGAACCCAATAATAATGCCTAATATCCAGCCAAATTTTACAAATATTGCCGCGGCCAATCTCTCAGCCAGGATTGATAAGAAAAGAAAGCATCCTCATCCAAAAATGCACCGCGGGAGAAGAACTGTCTGCCAAGTCCAACTCTCCCGAACAAAACAATCTAATACTGGTCCGCAGAAAAGTGTTTCGGTTTGTTATCGTGGTGTTGTAGATACACCAAAGCTGGTATCTGCCACTCCGGACGAAACTCTTTCTGGAACTCCTTTGCCTTTTCTTGATAACTCTTATTGATAGCCTCGAAATTTGCCATCTCCTGCGCGTCGGTCTCCGATTGATCGGCGTCTTTAGTGCGCGAGGTGACATTCTTTCCAGTGGTGGGAACGGCGATCGTTTTCAACTCTGGCATTTTGGAGAGGATGGCGAAGAATTGTTGAGTGCGGCGTTCGATTTGGTCGAGGGACGAATTATCGATGCCGAGAGATCGGCGGAAGTAGAATCCGTTGAGAACGACGCGCTTCACTTTGAGAGAAGAGAGGGGACTGCTTTCTCCAAAGTCGAGCCAGGAAGCCCAGAAATTAAGTGGGAAGAATAGGTGGAGGGTATCGGTATCTCTGTTGAAGGGGAAGGATCCATACATGACTTTATTTCTCTGCGTTGCGTCTCTCGCTTCGCGGTTGACGAGAAGGACAGGGGTGCTGGGATCGTTGAAGACTCCCTTCATGGGATAGAGTCCACCGTTGTTCCTTATCTGGACAGCGACATCTTTTTTCAAAGTTTGCTTCCATATCATACTTCTGAGCTCCTGAGGAAATTTTCCGAAAAGATGGAACTCGGTGAGTGGTTTAGTGGTGAGTGGCTTAGTCGCTTCCTCATTAGGTATGATCAATTTAATCTTCTTGGTTCTATCGGTAGAATGTTCCTTCTCGACAGAGTCTCCAGATGTCATTGACATTCTTCTTTTGACTCCTTCTCCTTTATCCGAACCATTCATATTACTATCTGTGTGGGAAGACATTTCTCGATATTGATGCGTTTGACTTTACAAGAGCTACAAGTGATCACTTTGAAATGTAAGAGTAGGAATTCGAAAAGATTCGAATGAAGATAGGTAGAAGTGGAAGTGTGAAAGTTGAATCAAGGATTATGTGAAGTAATGTGTGATATTATTTGATGTCAGAAACATTCAGATAATTATAAGCGTAAGAGTATTATAAGATATCAGAGATACTCTTAGAAAGCGTAGGTGAGTGTAGGTATGTAAGTAAGCGAAGATATGTAAGTAAGTGAATGTAGGCAAGTGTGAGATTGGTAAACCGTGTACTATCCAACAAAAGATGAAATAGCAGGGGGGCAGATATCAAATTTATAGGATCTTGAGAAGCCAGATCGACATTTTCACACTATAAACTCTAGCTGATGAGTCGAAGCTATTTCGTGTCCTGATCTCTTATTTCATACTACCATCCTTTCTTATGACGTATTTCTGGCTTGGGAAAATGCTATATCATGTCCCAATCCTCACTCCAAACGCCAGATATACGCCATGACTCAATTCTTCACAAGCTAGATCACGTTCTGAAAGTTTTATTTCAATAGGACAAGGGATATAGTGTTGTATTAGCCTCAGATATCGAGCAATTTGACTTCAGAGCCGCGCTAGAAAAGACAAGCAGTTTTAGTACGTGCTTGTCTTGACTAATTCTTGGCACCCACACCCTCCTCTTTTGGAAATTTTCAACGACACAGGTTTTTTGTATTGAAATCTCTTTATAGATCGTGCAAACTCTAAAGCTTGGTTTGTAAAAGGCCACTTTATAGGTCATCATATTGGATGTAATGAAATCTCGATACTTTAGACAATCCTCATCTCTGGATTAGGGAAATTTTTGACGAAGTATGTATCATATATTTTACGCGATCTACATTGCTATTTTTCAAGTGCTGCCAGAATTACTGGAGGCACTAAAATGAGAAGCACACAAATGAAAAGTCTGCAAAAACCTCACTTTAAGTTTCCAAATTGAAGTGGGTATGGATTGGCACAAGAAACACAGAGTCAAGTCCAGTCCAGGCCATTCTGTTCTATTCTATTCCACCACTCAAGAGAATTCATTATATCCCTCCATTCTCAAGTCCATAAATGGTCCTTTTGCCCAATCAATAGTATCCAGCCAATCCAAGTCATCCATAACCATTGGTTCGAAAGCAAGATTTGATATCGGAACTGCGGTAGAAGTAGACGTTTGTGGAGTATTGGTAATTTTAGGCGAATCGAGAATCTTATCCAAGGTCCTCTTGACGATCTGTCGCATTCTTCCACATAATTCATGATTCGCAGCTGTCGGCCTTACCCAATCTAGGAAGCCGACCAGTAGACTAAGGTTTTGAATTACTTCTGATCGGGGCAAGTAGTAGGCTGGCTCGGCTGCCGGAGATTCCATCTCTTTAATGAGTTCAATACATATGACGCCTGCTGATGGAATTCCGTAACACATGATCTGAAAGATTTGTTAGCTTCTCCTAATGTGATTTTGCCGATCAAGAGTCACTACTCACAATCCAATCATAATCGGAATAATATGTCAGAAAGCGATCTTTGGAGGTCCACATTGAAACCGTTAATGCCAAGAGTTGTCTCGAAATATCAAGCAGTGGCTGCTTATCATCCTTGACCTTCCTAACAAAAACTTGTTCCAAGATAAACGAGCACTGAAGACAATTGAATTTCAGTGCAGTCTGTATCCAATGAGTAGTTGCAGATAAATTGGTAGGAGTCGAGCTTGAAAGACGAAGCCACGGTGGAAGCCGCTCCTGAATATCTTCATTCCGTTTTCGCAGGTCCCTAAACTAGTTAGATATTGAGTTTTTCTTTTTTGCAAAGAATCTGCTTACATTATACGAGCCTCAGAGAATTGGTTGACCGTCCCGAGTGAAATTTCCAGTATTTCATCTATGATCTCGCCATACATCATCGAGGCTCGAATTCTCGAGCATGAATATATGTTACCATCTCTGTTCCAACCATTCTCATCAAGCTTACTCGCTGCTTCTTGAAGGGTCTCCTTTCCGGCCAGAAGAATCTCATCTTCAAGATCAAGAGGTAACGGGCATGAATTGTAGCGATGGCTCAAACCAGGAGGCCTACCAGTGAAAATCGATAATGTTTTATCGTTGACAAATACAGCACAGAATATACGCCTTTTGATCTCTAGCGATGTTGTAACACCAGCATCGGGGCGAACAGCACAATGGTGAAGACCTAGAGCAGTAGCAAGATGAACTGTGTCACCCTGTCGTCTCCATAATTTGAAGGCTATAGCATCATAATTAGCCATTTATCATCAATGATCAGAAACGATTAAGTCTTACACATATCCCCTATGATTTCACTCTGAAGCGTGTTTGTTTTCCACAATAAACTCAGCATGAGAATGTTACCTATGTCCATCTTACTACATATTTGTACGCAGCCATCAGCACACTCGTGCATTTCTTCAGTAAAAACAAGCCTCTCTTTTCTTCTACCTGACTGTGTTTCAAAAAAAGATTCTTGTTCCTTGTCTCGCATGCCAGCAGCCTGATGCCCCAGTACACTGAACAGTATACCCAACATTTCCCACCTGAAATTCATACCTGACATTGAAGATAACCAAGCATCTCCATCTTCAGCCTCAGGAAATTCAGTACTGGTATTTTTGCTCAACAAGTATGCTATCTCTCTGAGTCTCTCTGGCTTCCTCGGATGTCGTAGACTAGAACCAAAGGTAGACCATAGAGATTTCATACAATGTAAGATGGTAGGTTTATGGAAAGCATACTCTATTGATTTCAAAGTATAGTGTTCCATGAGTGACTCACAGGTAACTTGGTCAGGAAGTTGACTTAATATTCTCATACCCAAAGATATTTCCGCAGTTTGCTGACCATTCGTGACTATAGATAGCGCGGGAGGCGTGGTTATCGAACCTGGAGAAAATGTGCATTCTCCCTCATCATCGACATCCGACACGAGACCATTTTCGTTATCAAGAAATGGGGCAGAGAAACTCGTGGGACCGTAGAACCCAAAAACTTTTCTTGATGTCGCAGCATGATCTATCCGCGAATCTATAGATTCAGAGGGTTGCGGCGACACCAAGGAATTGTTTCTAATATCTCTGACGGGATGAGAAGGATTGGATATCGAGTGTTCAGAAGAATGGCCATGACGAGGAGGATGCGATGGCACATATATACAATTTGCAGCGGCACCTTTCCGTTGACACCTCAAGCAAATGGGAGTTGTGTGATCACAGCGCGTTTTGGCCTTTCGACAAGGTTCACAAGCTTGATCTTTACGTTTCCTACGTCGAGGGATTGGAGAGCTGGAGGGAGGTGAAGTTATCATGGACATTAAATTTAAGTTGAGTTGAAGCGGGGATGAATTGCTTGTGTTACAAATCTATAGAACCGTGATTAGTATTTAGGCGGTGATTTTGATGAGAAAGTGCTGTGGAAGGGAGATGCAAATTGTTTACGTGAAGGCAGCGATAGCACGGACGATAAGAGCAAGAGCGACCTCGGCGCTTACGATGAAATCTGTCTGACAGCAACGGCAACGGCAACAGCAGTAGCAACGTCATCATCATATCATCCTCACGTTCAATAAATCTCAAGATATTGCCTGGGAACTTTCTCGACATTTGACCCTGGAGGCATTGTGAAGATGTGCAGTCATTTTGCCGAGATTCGAATAAAGGGGCGGCGAGGTATGACAATGCCGATTACGACGACATAGCAATAATTCTCAGTTCTACCTCTCTACCCAGACGACGATATGAACTCAAGACATCAAGTGATTGCACACACGTCTTTCTTCACCATCATCAAACCGCATGAGGAAACACAACACGAGTAAAAGTTACATTTCCACGCACAACCGCGTGCAACCTAAAGCCACGAGAAACTCCGACCCGAGACATAAACTCCCACTTTCACCACACAACAGAGTACGATAATTGAGGATTGATCAATCTTATGATCTCATGCATACCCAAAACCACCACATTTCAGAAACATGTAACTAATTTATCTGGGATAACAATCAGATTCCACAGTTCTGTACTCCTCCCCTCTTTGAGTGTTCCTCTAAACGATCTTTCGGCGGCTAAAACATCCAACTCTCGTGCGTGAGTTGGTCTCGCGGCTGGCTCATCACATTATCATTAAAATTCTCATCGTGTAGGTTAAGGAATTTTCGATGGGATCAATTGCGTGATATGAGGTATGCCAGAGCTGGCCGAAAGGGTCTCCTTCAGTAGGTCAATATTATGATTATGATTATGATTATGATTATCATTATTCAAAACCCACAACCCACCATCCAATCCATACGGTCCATACCCCCTCTCCACAATCCACCTCTCCTCAGCCCATACATCACTTCACATCACATCACATCATTCCATCCCCCGCTCCACGTGCATGCGTGTGAATCCTTCAGGCCTCCGAAAATAGAAATCTGGGGTAAGCAACCTATACGTTTTTCCCAGGCGGTTAAAAAAAAAAGGCATCACGGATTCTGCGCCTACGCCCCGATCTAGAAATAAAATTGTGTTGGAGATGGTCTCGAGATGATAGCTAGGTACTATGTATAAACAGATGCAGAGACTTGGAATTCTTTTTAAAGCAAAATTAATTTATTTTTCCCCCATTATTCTCCCCCCTCCCTCTCCTATATAAGTAAGAATTATATCTCCTTCTGAAATTTCTGGCATGCAATAAATACACACACACATACATACCCGAGTAACCCAGTCGGTCTCCACGTTTCCCTCCCACAAACACAAGCACAAACGCCTCCGGCTGGTCTGCTTCACGGCCATTTCAGCATTCCCCACGCCTCGCTCAGTATTCACAATATATACAACAGTGGAATATTAAAGGTATGTATATGCTCAACATCCTCAAATCAACCAAAAAAAACCACACAATCAAATCCATCACTCTTCATGTCACTCTCCACCTCTCACACCCATCCCATGCGCCAGTTCTTTTCTGACTGTTGCTGGAAAGTCATCTTTCTCATCGTCGATATTCTGGTTGAGAAATATCGGTAGTCGAACATAAAATGGAGAGTACTTCGCAAAATACTAGGATTAGTGCGTCTTCCCACGATCATGAATCGATACATGTGAATAGAAGTAGTTTAGAACGTAAGATTCCCTTCACATCTTCATCTTCATCTTCATCACCATATCATTAGCACCTCATTTCCGCTAACCCACTCTCGTAGAATCATCCCAGGACATCACGTCCAATTCCACACCCAATATAAACCTCGCATCTCCGTCCTCATCCTCATCCTCATCCCCCAAACATCTCACACCCTCCACATCAGAACCAACAACGTCACAAGCTCCAATCTACCCCTCGAGAACTTTTTCAAGCTTTCCATTCTCTTCAAATAGATCCGGGACAGCCCCCAAGATATCAATCACAACAAGTATCGATTCCATAATATCGAATCATCAAAATGGGAATGTGGGACTTTCGCTTGTGACGAGAGATTTGGTGGCCAGTCCCATTGAAGATTTTATCTTGGGGAGTCCGTTGGAGGGTTTCATGTAGATTGCTGAGGGAGTGTTAGTTTGCTTTTTGAATATTGGTATTTGGAAGGGGATTGGAGCTTTTGTGACTGGGATTGGGCTTTTAGAAAGGGAGGAATTTCTATGTATATATGTGATTGTTAGTTGAGAGAAACATCTACTCGAATTGATTTTGAGTAGGTGAGCTTTGAAACCTTTGAGATGATAGGGAAGGAAACGTATAGTACATCCGAAAAAAGACTGAAAATACAAGGTGATCAAATCATCAACAAGAACCCTCTTAATTGACTGCGTCCTCATACTTCCAACTTTACAACCATCCCAGATAAGTAACTCTAAATCCTGTCGCACACAATAATAAACGGTGCCGTAATAGAACCCAAAAACAACCTTCCCGTTTTAGGATCATGTACGACCGAAGTAACACCTGACAAAACACTCGCCTCAATATCCTCTAAAACTTTCGTAACCACATATCTCCACCCTCCATCCTCGATATCAAATTTCCTGATCCTGAAAGCAGTCGCTGGGACACCAATTGTAGAATTATGGCTCGATTTCACCGCCTTGACTACGTCTGGAAAAGCGGCTGCCAAGATGTCGCCATTAGCATCTATGGATAAATTATCTAATGGCATCTTCAAATCGATTTCGTCAATCTGGGTAAATTTATTATTGGAATCGAGGGCGTAGACGGAAACTTTTCCTCTGATAGTAGAGGCGACATAGTAGAAGCCATCTTGTCCTCGAACAATGCCATTGGGAAATCGATTCGAGGGACCAGAATGACATTGATTGTCAGACCCACACACAGCGATATTTCCTCCTCCAATTAAAAAATCCAATGAGTGAAGCTATGAGTTTGTGAGCAAACCTAGAGCGAGACAATGGTATAGGCCTACTTACAAGTCCAGTTTTGGTGGAATGATCATTAGTGACTACAAACCCGCCATCTCCGGTCGCGGCGATGTTATTTGGCGTTTTTATGATTGGACTGGCAACAGTCTTGACAAATTTCAATTCTTTAGACCCAGGAATCAAGTCGAACACCTCCACGGTGGAGTTCGCTCCTACTTTTGTTGCATCGAGAAAATTGCCAGATTCATCAATTGCTGGTCGATGATTGACCATCCAAAATCTCAATCGAGAATCAGACAAGAACTCAACATCAAACCCATGAATATCGATAGATTTATGACCATTCACCCCCTGATACCCTTCTGAGATTTCTAGCGTGTGTAGTCCATAGAGTCCATCCTCTCCTGGCTCATCGATTTTAAGTACTGACACGTGATCTTCCAAAGTCCTTTTGGATACATTGTAAAGATTTGCCCTGACAATTTTGTAAGCATGCTATGTATTGAAGAGACAGATTGTGTATTAACTTACGCCGGACCCCAACCCTTTCGACTTGCAACTGTCGAACAAGCAGCATACAGTGTACGATCCTCGTGATCAAGAAAGAGATCTTCACAAGATTCCAAGAGTGGATGCTCTAGTCGTCGACATGTAAACGGGTAATCCTCAAGAACGTTATGAATTCGTCCGACTCCGAAATTGAGGTACAACCAATCCTTCAGGATTGTTTGATACAAGACCCCGGAAAGGACAGTCAGTACCCCGAGAATGATTGTTTTGGAACCCATCATGTCCAGGAGTGAAGGTTCATTAATTTCCTCGGAAGCTATGGTTATGCAACCTTATATATAGAGTTTGCGGTTTGTGAAAAGAGTTTGTATCAAAATGTCTCGATAACATTACAGAAAGCGTCGTTGGGATTTTCCCCTGTCTGACAGGGCGACAATCCTCAGCGGCTCAGACCCATATTTTGCCAACGCCAGATGTAAGACCGTTGCATGTGCGTTTTCGAGTGATGCCAGAAGCACAAAAGCATGATAAAGTTTACCTAGCTAGCAAAATTCATCCGGTGGCGATTCGACCTCACTGTTGAAGCTCGAAAAATTATGAATTACAAGGGCCGAATTAGGTAGTAAATAGATGATATAACTACAGTCGATGGAGAATTCATGAGTGTGCCACAGCTGATTAGAGTGGAATCACGTGACTAGACATGTATGTCAATCGGACCTGATTGTTCCGAGTGTGGCGCATCAGGCCAAAGCGGGCTTTCATGAGAAGCTTTGAAGTTACCCCTTCACCAAATGGATTATCGCCAACATCAACTCTTGTGTCATTGTGTCTTGTGGTTTTCTTGAAAAGGATGATCAAGGAACCGCTGCAGAGGATGACTTCAATTTACTGGGCTTATGGGCTATCATTCAGTATGAACAACCTGCTTTCGAAAGGATATGATATCCACATACATAAACTTGTTTCCGAGTAATATATTTGCTTCCAAGAATCAGCAAAACGTCATATGCAGCAACAAAGAATAACAGGACAGGTAGGTCGAGGGCACAGAAAGGTCGGTATCATTTGAATATATAAGAGATGTTAAGATCTATCTTTTATTTCCTCTTTCCTTCATTCTCTCAAACAGAACTCTTCGTGCGCAGAACAATCCATTACGCCCATTAAAATCGCCCTCAAAAACAATTACTTCTTCCTCTTGACTTCCAATACCTCTTTCCAAACATTCAACATGGCCAATACCGTTTTTGTCGTCCTTGCGAGCATCACAACCATTGTTTTTCTCGTTGGAGGTGCCTATGCCGCGGGACTTCTCGATGAATATATCGAGGCATTGGGCGTTTTCGCATTTAAATTCAAGGCCAAGGCTGAAGCAAAGAAGATGGGTCTTCAAGGTCTTCAAGAAGGAACAGATTTCCTCGCAAGTAAGTAGCTTCATGTCCCCCGCATGCTAGACAATGGAGTCCATCCTTGCTTGTGCCTCCCCAGTCTGTGGATCTTTTTCAATCAATCAATGCTAATGACATATTTCTGCAGGTGACCTGAAGGGGAATCAACAAGCCAAAAATGTTCGAGAAGGAAAAGGGCCCATTGGCGGATTGAAGACCGACGGAGAGGGCGTTGCAAATGGAATCTTGGGAGGGGCCGACTCTTGTGGAGATGGATTGGTTGGAGGATTGAAATCTGGTGGAGAAGGCTTGACTGGAAAAGTTTTTTAAGGATAAAATTTCTCGACGGAGTCTCCTTTAGTGTGACGAGGTAACGAGCTATCGATTACGAATATTACGAAATGCACGGAAAGAAAAGCGGATGGTTTATGACTGCGGGGTTCAGTCGGTTTGATTAGTTTCGTAAACAAGACGTCGGCTGTGGAAAACACGTCGGTGCTAATGACTTATGATTGGGGGTTTCAGATGTAACGATGCGATGAACTGTATTGATAGAGAAAATGATATCACGGCGAACGTGGGACGGCGTTGCCATACGCACACAGGAATCACAAGATGCATGAGTGTCTGACGCGTGAATCCATGCATGGCCCCTTTGGACCCCATCGTCAGTCGATGTTCGTTCTCACTTGTGACCCTTTTTCCCCTTTTCAGATGATGCAGTTGACCAGAAATCCAAGTCGAGTTGCAAACCATGGATGGTTATATTAGCAAAATAGCCATTTCTTCCACGCCAGACCGGAATACGCAAAGCCCACTCAGAATTGCTTTTCCCCTCCCCTCCCTGCACTCGCTGTGAACCAACTCATCTGGTCCCACCGCCGCGAACCCACCTGCCTCGTGGCAAAAATGGCAGTGGGCAGAGTCATAATAGCAAGCCTCAGGATGTGTCGTGGAATGGAATTTTCGACGCACCCGGGCCAACAAACAATGCATGCCTTGTGGTGAAGCCAGCTTTTTGCAGATATCAAGGAACCCCATGTCTTGGAAACATCGGAAACATTCTCTAGGACGAAGATACTTACAACGCCCTTGATCATCCCTAGGTTGCGTGGTGATGAGGAATTCGATTGGCAAGGAAATTTCTTTCCAAATTTGTTTCCTTTTTCTGTAACGGAAAATAAATGAAAAATAAAATTGGAATGTTCCAAAAAAAAAATATGGATAGATTGATTGGAGATACATCGTGAAGATATTGTAGAGGATGAGGACAATTAGACTGAGTTGATTGATGTTCATTTTAGATGAATTTTACTTTTGTTTTTTCTTCCTTCTTGCTTTTCTTCTATGAACTTTCTTTTCGATCCATTCCAACAACCATCCCATACGCATAGCGTGGAATTAAGTTGAACCTTCCCCTTCTTCTCTCTCGTTCTTCGTTTCTTTCCTTTCTTCTTCTTCTGCATTGGAAACTCCAGCAGCCCCAACTCCAGCAGCCCCAACTCCAGGTCCAGGTCCAGCTCCCTCGATTCTCCGACGAACACATCACATCTATCAGCAAACGCATGACATCAGGCTGTGTCCATTTGCAGCTGTCCCCGATTCTCGCGCGCACCGAAAGACTCCATCCAGTCTACATCGCCAATCTACCACCCACGTCCTAAGATCCGGTACTCTTCTGCATGCTCGGACATCCTTCTCTTGTCCTTGGGATCCCGCCCGCCCCTTCCGCAAACTCTCGTGCGAATACTGGGACGTGATTGGTGGCTGGAGACAACCCTAGGACGCAGCATCGAAAAGCAAAAACCGAAACTAGCAGGACGGTTACTCAGCCCGCACGCATCCAAGGGCTTGTAATAAGTTGGAACTAGGAACTGGGAAACTGTGCCTGGGCAACGAACCAACTACCTAGTCGAGCAATAAGAGCCATTCGATTGTACGACTACACACAATCGACTTGGTACCTGTGCTGTTGTCAAGCCTCGAGATTTCACTCCGTAGATACCGTTGTTCTGCTTCGCTAGCAGGTTTTAACACCACGACCGACTACGATTCATTGCGGCCCCCAATCAATAATTGAGCCTGACCTGATTTGGGATATTCTTATTCTTATTCTTCTTATTTTTGATTTTGGTTTGGATTTTGATTTTCTGCATGAGGCGGGCAAAGTCAAAAGAAAAGAAAAGAAAAGAGAAGAAAAAGAATTCAAAACCCCTCCATCCCTCCTGCATTCTCTTGTTTTTGAAGAACGGCCATGAAAGGGTTCGCTTCTTCCTTTGGATCAGTCTGAAAATATAATTTACGGCTCATGGAGAATGCGACACATTAATCCACATATCAATCCACAAGTCTGAATGTTTTGATTAATTAATTGTATTATTCTGGATTCTACACAAGCATACACACATACACACATCCATCCATTCATCCACCCATCCATACATGCGTAGGTACAGAAATCGAGTTTTACCGTCCCAGTGCCTACCTACCACCTCCCGACCAACCTCCGCATAGACTGTCGTCATCGATCATCACATTTTCCCATCCCACTTCGAATAGCCTAAACGGAGGAACTTCTCGCACAACATACTAGCTATCCACGAAATCAACCAGACGAGAGATCAAACATGCAAAGAGCAGTTTCCTGGCTCCCATCGTGGGATAGAACGAAAACCACCAGTAAGAAAGGTTTCGACAAGACTTGGGCGTGGGCAGATAAGCTGGGTGCTCCCGTCAATCGATTAACAAACAAAATTGGTTCCGAAGCTTTTTGGCCCGTAAGTTCTCCTTCCTTGTGATTCTCATTCTCCAACGCCTGGTCGTCAGATGCTAATGAAGAAAAATAGACTTCCTTGGACAAGGAATGCGACAAAGCTGCGCGGATTTTGAAAACTTTCTGTAGTGAGTACTTTCGGCCTTCCTCTCATTCCCATTCTTTCGAGTTTGCTCGCTGACATGACTACGTCGTAGAGGATGGATTTTACACCGATGAAGATCGACCATCTACCCAAGCTGGTCCGCATGCGAATTCCAAACAAAGAGTTTTGAAGAAAATTCCACAAAAGGTTATCGAAAATGCGGTCGGTTTGGCCATATTCACAACTATGCGAACAGGCTTATGGATCTCGGGCGCCGGAGGATCTGGAGTATTAATCGCGAGGAAAGAAGACGGTACATGGTCGCCTCCTTCTGGGATTCTTTTACATACTGCAGGTCTGGGTTTTCTCGTCGGCGTCGATATTTATGATTGTGTGGTTGTTATTAATAATCGCAAAACTCTCGAATCCTTCACGAAAGTAAGAGCGACCCTAGGAGGAGAAATCAGTGCTGTCGCGGGTCCGATTGGAGTTGGGGGAGTTTTAGAGAACGATGGAAACTGGAAACAAGCTAATAAGCCAATATTCACTTACTTGAAGTCCCGTGGCTTCTACGCAGGTGTGCAGGTAGATGGGACGGTTATCATTGAGCGAACAGATGAGAACGAGCGGTTTTACGGACAAAGAATTGGAGTTGCAGATATCTTGGCTGGAAAGGTTCAAAACGCACCTTTTGAAACAAAATTACTTATGGAAACAGTCAGGGCTGCGGAAGGCAAGCAAGATGTGGACACAAACTTGTTAGATCAACTCAAAGATGAACCATCACCTGGTGATGTGGATTTACAATCTCCTACGTCGATGATACCAACCTTTGGCATACCTGAACCAGACGATCCCGACCCTTTCGGAGTATTGGCATTAGAAGATGCAGGATTTGAGATTCGGGAAGCAGGAACAAAGGCTCGACCAGTCAGTTCACAATTTGAATACAACCCAGCTCCATCAAGCCCACTCTTTACCAGATACAATAGACGAAGTTTCGACACGCAGGGTGCAAGGAGTAGAGAGAGTTACATGTCAGGGAGAACAAGGACAAGTACGGATCGAGGAACGCAGACTACTGAAATGGGCACACAAACAGACGACTCACTTTCAATCCGATCACCTCGCACACTATCACCAAGCACGAGTCCCAGTTACAGCGAAGACAACAAGATTATAGAGGAAGACGAAAAGGCAATTGTGTTGGAACCGGAAGAAGTCGACTACACGAAAATTGATCTTGGTCCATACCAAAGCTTAAACCATAGTCAAGAATTCGACGGTACGACAATGAACGGTAGTCCCCTAATTACTGAAGAAGCCGATGAGAGACGAAAGGATTCATTCAACTCGATGGACGAGCTCTCAGACGACGATGAAGACTTTGAGGAAGAGGAGCCAGTAGTTTTCGAAGCTGCTTCAGCACAAGCCACAGTCATTACAACACAAGCAATCAAGGCACGAGGGGGTGTTGTAAATATCCCAAAGAGAGGCCCACCACCACCATTACCTCCGAGGAATTCGTTGAGAAACAGCAAATTCTCTATGGTTACCCCAAACAGCGATGGAAGTCCATTGAAAGAAGGTTTTGAAGAGGTCGATGTACATGGTGTTGAGAGTAACAATATCAAGAGAAGTAGCTTGGAACAAGCTAGCACAACACCACTTCCTTTTAGCCCAAATCGAAAGAGCTTCGAGCAATCGCAAGCTAGCATGGTACCACTTCCTTTCAGCCCAAAAAGGCTGAGTTTCGAACAAACTCCTGTCCTCATGGAGGATGTTGAATCAGAAGAATCAGACTCTCATGAACAGGTCGAGGAGGAACACGCAAAGATCAAATCGGCCAACGAAAACTCTAGCTTCAACGAGAAGATCGAATTTCTCGATAATGCACGCTCGACTGAGAGACCTTCTCTTACCAAAGAAAATACCGAGTCATTTCACTCAATTGCTGTGAATATTCCAGGAGGGTGGAGTTAGAAGATGAATAAAGAGAAGGGGAGACCTGTACAAAAGAAATGATTCTGTATGCATTGAAAAGCTGGATATCGGTATATGGGTTTAGGATTTGAAGCTTTGGGTGTACACACGGAGATTCCAATCATAGTATGAATGGGGTTTGAGGAGTTTGTTATATACGGGTTTTATTGGGTTTCATTTCTTGGGGTTTGGGAAAGGCATGGGTGGGATTACTTTCTGTGTGCATGGAATGGGCGAGATATTTAGGATGGATTTGAAGGGGATCTTGGGGATCTCTCGTAATGGTTAATGAATCTCTTATATCTATTATGAGGATTGGAGGTTCAAAATTGGTAGCATGGGGTTTGTTTGGGAAGGAAATTGTGGATAAGATTTGGAGAGACAGAAGAAGAGGGCAGTACAAAGGGACGAGGGTTACTATATAGTCTATAATATTTAGATTTTAATCACTTAATCCCATGGTAGATAGATCAGATTAGTTGGGTAGTTAGTCGTCGGAAATCGAAAAGGGTTGTAAAAGGGCAAAATGGGAGAGAGTTCGAACATATAACGATGGTATATATAGTTCTGAATACTACGTTATATCAAATACTATGAGTCGAGATTTGAATTATTTATATGAAGCTTTGAGATTCAGTATGCTGATTTCTCAATTGCCGAAATATCTACCTAAGTTTGATGGGAGTGGCGCGGCAGCTTTTGTGACGGAAATGCGAGAATCACGTGATATTACGTTGGTCATTTTACCACTGTTCCGCGGATTGGTCATCATCCACCTTGGATGGATGATGAAGTGTCGAACTTCTTGTTCTTTGACATACACCTCGGGCCCGAACATCTGCATGTCGATTTGGTGAGCTCTCAGCACTTCACTGCGGATTAGAATGGACCTCCCAAAGCACTTAACAATATCCACTTGATGTACTTCATTTGTATCTCACTCCCACGGACCACATTCCATCTTTTTCAAACATGATGCTGGATGTTTGTCTATGTGAAACACTCTCTTGATTGGCCAGTGTCACGAGGTTGTTACTTCCTTGCAAAACCATTTGATAATCATTCGATCAGGTGTATGGTTTCCCTCGAGTGGAATCCTCCCCGATTGCCAGATTGGGCCGTTTTTCATTTATCTTTCATTTATTTCTCGCGCGCATAGGTACGTTCTTCTTTGGATGGATGGGTGATGGAATGAATGGATCGATGGATGGAAATGGTTGTGGGGTATAAGCATGGAGATGCTTAAATATTGATCCATTCCCATTTCTGTACGGGAGGAGAGATGAGATTTTTGTGTTTTGTTTTCACTTCCTGCTTTCTTTGAATAGATTGACCTTATTCATCTTTACTTTCCTTAACATCATGATGAATCGCTTTGCGTTGTTGGCCCTGGTTGGCTCCACTTTCGCTTCTCCTATTCGATCTGTCAAGTCTCGTGCTACTGCTGATGCCAAGTATCTCTTTTCCTTGTATGTATATATGTCGTCCTCAAGCTTCCCAACGGTGATCCATTGGTGTTGACAACCACAGCGGAGATTCCTATTCCCAAACCGGCTTCGACGTCACCAGCACGCCACCCTCCGCTGCAAATCCGTTCGGGAACCCCGCATTCCCAGGCTACACTACCGACAATGGCATCAATTGGATTGGCCATCTCGTCGAAACCTACAACTCCTCGCTTCTTCTATCGTACAATTTCGCATATGGAGGTGCCGTTGTCGATGCCAGTATTGTTGCACCTTATGAAGACACAGTGTTGACTCTGGTCGATCAGACGGCGGAATTCGTGGATAATCTCTCGCCCGCCCCGACGGATGTTCCTTGGACCGCGGATAATTCACTCTTCGCGTTTTGGCTTGGGGTGAATGATATTGGGAATTCTTATTGGTTGGCCAATGAGACGGATGTTATCACTGCTATCTTTGATAGTTATTTTACTCAGGTGCAGCGTGTGTATGATGCTGGAGGAAGAAACTTTTTGTTTTTGAATTGTCCTCGTGAGTTGCATCCATCTACCCCCTATAAATCTCACACAAGAAAAATCAAACCCCTGTAAAAATACACGTATCCAGAACCCATCCATCCTAACCCCTTCCTCAGCCATCGACAAATCCCCCATGATGCTCGCCTACGGCGACTCGGTCACCTCCTCCGAAGCCAGCGTCATCAGCGCCTACAACACCGAACTCAGCGCCCGCGTATCCGCTTTCGAAACCGCAAACTCCGGAATAACTACCTATGTTTTCGACACGCAAGTTCCCTTCAACACCGCTCTCAGCGCTCCAGCTACATACGGCGCGACTAATGCAACTTGTTTCGACGCGGATGGAACAACTTGTCTTTGGTTTAATGATCTTCATCCCGGTCAGGCGATCCAGAAATTGGTTGCGGAGGGTGTGGCGGGACAGGTATCGGGGGATTTTTTCCAGGGGGGTGATGGTGCTAGTGCGAGTGCTAGTTCTTCGGGCTCCTCTGCAACGGTCGTAGCATCTTCATCTGGTGTTCCAGTCTCGTCGGCCGTTCAATCTTCAAGCCCAGTAGCAGTCACCTCCGCATCTGTGGCTTCGACAGCAGTTTCATCACTTGCGATCTCGTCTGCGGCGGCGGTTGTAACGCCTGTTTCTTCGATCTCGAGTCTGGCAAGTATGTCTGTTGTTACTAGTGCTGCTGCTACTGCCTCGAGCACTCAGGCCGCTTCGACTGGGGATGATGAGTGTGAGGTCTAGAATTGGGATGTTTTCCTTGCTGGTTGAATGGGATATTGGTTTTTGGACCGCTTCAGAATATGCAGTTTGCGTATGTGTATATATATATATATGTCTTTCCGAGATCTAGATATTCGAGAAAGGGGGGGAGAGCGCTGAAGATTTCTGAAAATTCGTGTATTATAGGTTTTAGTGGAGATGTATGTATTCGTGTGGGGATATTTATGTATATATCGTCAAATCAAAAATTCCGAGATCTGTTCGCACTTTGACATCTTTTCGCTTCTGGGATACTCGGGTGAAATATTATTATGGATATCACATCACAGCATCGAATTCCAACATTGATGTTCCATCAATTTCGGGACATGAAAAGTTGTCATCTTCTGAGAATTTTGAGATGATCTAAGATGGTTGATGAGGGTCTGGAATGTGTGTATAGATCTTGAACTCACGCGATGAGATGTTGGTTGTGAATATTTTAGAGGAGATCTTGTTTTTTTTTTTTTTTTTTTTCAACTGTGTGATCTGTCTTTCTTTCTTTCATCTCGTGGAGGGAGCAAATTGTAATTTACTGGAATTGTAAATTCTAATGGGCGTTGTTGACAAATGGAGATGGATATTTGGGGAAGAAAGAAAAGGGGGGGGGGAGGGGGGTTAAGTAGGAAGAATGCGATTGTGAATGGATTCTTTGGATTTCATTTGAGGATCTTCGAGGAAGTGGTTGGATGATTGATTATTTGTTGGGTCATCGTGTTTTTTGTTATTTCTATTGTCTTTAGTGTTCATAATAAAGAGAGTAGGTCAGTCGAATGCTTGTATTATCAATTGTGTAGAATTGAACTATAGGTATCTAATTTAGTGATCTAACTCAGAAAGGGAAGATTTTATGTCTATATGTGTATACAAGGTGGATATACTATGATATGTCTTTCTAGTATTTTGTCGCTTTATTGGATAGACGGAAGGGATGAATAATATTCCATGGCTTTTTCTTTTTCTTGTGGAATTCTTATAAACGAGGACGAAGTTATTGATAGTGAGTTTTTGGGTGTTGAAGCGAATTTTCAAGGTTAAGCGAAATTTTTTTAGATGGTCGCATAGTAAATCCTTCAACAAGATTAGTTAGACGATAGCATGTGAGGTATTTGGCGGAAGGAAACGAGAACTTTTGGATGAGTCATTGGATGTTGTTGGAGCAGAATGACTTGGTGTGAATCCTTTTGTTATTCCACACAAACAGATTAACATGGATTTGCATGTACACTTCTTGAAAGCATTTAAATTTGTGAACATATTAAACTATCATATGAAGGCCATTTAATTATCGATTTAGCAACATCAGAGCAGGAAAAACGGGCAAAGTCAACAAAGCAACCCCCAGCTCCCTCATCTCATGAAAATCCATAAGAATCCTCACATGACCGCACAACACCCCCCCTCATTCCCCTTTCTCGTCCACCCCTTCTCAATCTTTCCCCGTTCTCGCACCAAACTCTTTTTTCTGCGTACCGCCTCGTGCGTACGATCGCGTCCGGTGACAATCCCATAAGACGTACCCTGGCTCACCAAACACTGGTTGCAGTTTCTTTGTATCTCGAGCTCGCGAGATTCAAAATAGGGACAGTGTCGAGGATTGGCAGTGGGGGAACATGGTTGTGGGTGGTAGGTTGTGTGTCCGCAGCTGTGGATGTGTTTGATTGAGAGACACATTTTGGGGGTTAGTTGGATGGGTGAGTATTTTCTTGTTATGGTTAGCTAGGAGTGGGACGGAATATTGTAGAATATTTAAAGATCAGTTGGAGATATGGGGGAAGTCCATTTTTATACAGAAGGGGAAAAATAATTCGGGGTTGTTCTGATGTTGTTCTCTGAGATGGTAGATTTTTTTTTGCAAATCTGATCTAGATGCATAAGAATATAGGTTATGATGGTTTGAAACTGTAGGGAAACAATGCTTGAATAAGTATGATGATTTTTACTTGTTGGCGTTGGGTCCTTGGGCAGGTGAAATGGTGAGTATCACATTACACAGCGTCGATTGGAATTTATTGATAATTGCTGTTTGGGATATGTATCAAAGCTTTAGGTATGACATTTATTCTAATTTTAAATCTTAGGAAGGTGTCTGTAGTCAGAACACATTCGAATTAACTAATTAGTCGTGCACGTCGCTTCTCACAAGATTTTGACAAGATTTTCCATATCCCTCCCTTTTACTAAGATATAAAGCTCTGAAAGGATGCAATTTGTCACGAGATTGTGAGATCTGACAAGAAGCTGTGAAAGAAAGTACTCCATCCAAATTGAAATCTCAATCGTCCAAAAACTACGAAGGAAGTGGTGCCAATGAACATAAAGCCCTGTGTAGACATTGACGAATGAGTCTGTTTTATGCGAGATTGTATGATTGCAATTCAAATTTGATATGCTTGAAACACTAAATTAGTAATTCGTATCTTAATACTATCACTAGTCATAAAAGGGTCTTATGTGACAAATATCACATATCTAGATGATATCTCATCACGCTTACTTCAGTTTAAGACTAGCGTAAACTAAGCGGTAAACTAAGCGATACATTATCGTACAAAAGATAAAAAAAATCCTTTGAAGATCTCTTTCATCTTTAGCTTTGTTATTCTAGTTTTTTGACATCTATCCATATGTTCTAGTATGTGATTGTAACATTTCATAGTATATCCTAAAACATAAAAAAATTGAGTGACATGAAAACAAAATGTAACGTCTAAATCCTAAGCAAACAAGCTGACGATATGTCGTAATGGGTATTATGATTGACTGAATTTTGATCATCGCTATTAGTCGAAACTCTGAGGGAGAGACTGACAAGGAACGGAGCGAGTCGTCGGAACGCACCTGTAGAATAGGAGAGAGTACGAGTCATCAAAATAATTATGCGGGTACATAGATCATGTGACAGCACTTGGTACCTCAGCCTTACAATATATAGGTTTCCTAGTCCTAGCTTTTGTGAGCCGTGGTATTATGTTGTATTCACCGTCTCCATGGTCATATCAAGAGACAGAGATTAGATGCAGTACATCTTATTCGCCCATCGCTAGACTACAGCGACTAAAATTCCCTCTGTTTGAAATATTCTATTTAGATTTCTCTCATTTACTGATAAGCTGGTAAAAAAGTTAAAGGATATCCCCTGTGCCTTAAACTTCTATTTATATTTTCAACTGTCAGGTCTCAATTACTTTTAATATTCTCAGGTCCTCAAATATCTAGACGCTATCCGATGGATGAGATTTATTTGCATCTTTCTTCCGTCCCATTTTGAGACCCCATCAACCAGATAAATCACCGAATATTTTTCCACAATTACCTATCTTGATCTCCTGTCTAGAAACAAAACAAGCTGCCCAGCCGTCAAAAATCCATTGATAAGTATACGATCTTTACATTCTTTGAGGTTCTTACAAGTAATTCACTCAATCTCTAAACAGACTTGACAAGAAGTATCGCTCACAATACTTATTTATAGCTAGACTATCAAAGCTCAAGTCAGAATGATAACAATCCAGATCTAATCCTGCAAAATCATAGAAAGGCCTATCAATCCAAGCAAAATTCATTGTCTAACTATGTACCATAAAAGAAATTTTCACTCGCAACAATAGAACAGACCTATCAAAACTACTTGTTCGAAATAGATGCCTGATCTCATTTATTGTATTCACAAGATTATTTGACTAGGACCAACCAATTTCTTCTCAATGTAGCACAAAAACATCTCAATAAATACCATCGATAAGAACTCACGGAGATCCTCAAACGCCCAATTAATCGAACCAATACCCAAGTAATCACCCAAATATGCCTCTAAATTGATTAATTACACTCTCTATCATGATTCTGCTGTTCAATGTCCCAAACCCCGACCTCATAATCCTCAACAATCCGAAACACAAAGTAAACCCCAGGTTGAGGATTGACCCTATCAATGTACATGTTTCTGAATCAACCCCCAAACCAAACTCACGACTTCCGACTCACGAGATCCTTTTTCATAACAAGAGTATTTAACCAAACAGATATGGGCAAGCTTTTGTAGAGGAGTATCGGCTTTGATGGCTTCTTCGATGATGAATCTAGCCAATAGATCGACTGGGATTGGCAAGACTTGCATGCCTGTTGTAGGATCGTACGTCATATACTGCATCGTGTACTCACACCAAGATGTACAAACAGCATTGGTAGTAGGTATTTTGACCGAGATTGGTTGACCAGATAATGGCTTGGTAAATCCTAGTGGGCTTAGAGAGGTAGATGGTAAGATCGCGTCAATGAAATCTATGGCACAGGCAGGAGCTCCATAGTTTCCTCCATCAAGACTTGAGGTACCAAGAGGATGTTTAATCGTACTAGAGGTTCCGACAGTCAAAGTGGCATATTCATTGATGGTAGGCATTCGAGGTTGAAAAGCATTCGATACCTGTCTTTGTGGGACTTGAAAAGGTTAGTTATTGAGACTTTTGAGACTACACCAATAGCGAATCAATGCTTACTTACCAGAAGATTCTTCCTTGGGGCGAAAGGTAAGCACAAAATGATCCATCTTTACCCTGTCAAGCCTGTGAACTGTAATTGATGAAGGAAAATGTTTCGAGATGCAAAGTAGCCACCAATTTCCTTGATTCTGGCTGCGAGGGAGCAAATGAAAAATCACCAAATTAGTATCAAGACAGTTGTTTCTGGTCGAAATCGATGATTTTAGAGCAAATTTATACGGCGCCAGTTTTATATCCATCGAAGCGTGCGAATTTCTATCACGTGATCTATTAAATCAATAAGAAATTCGACCTTGTCAGATACTGATCTGACCGAGATATTGGTGAATAATTTTCAGGACCTGGTCAGACCTTCATATCAGAAAATTTCCTTGTTATCGTCTCAACCAACATTAGTTTCCGCGTGACTTTTACGATATAGCCCCCCTAAATAGACGACGGTGCGATTTGTAATGCCTTCAGTGAGTTTGTGCGACCTTTCTAGGAGACGTTTTCATTACTATAGCCAAGAAATCTAATTCTCCAGCAAATGTCGATCATTTTTCTGCATGATAATATGCTAATTGCCAGTAGTATCTCATTGGTGTGGTCGAACCAATCCTCATAAAGAGCGTGGCAATATCCCGGTTTCAACAAGTTGACCAACGTGGACCAAGTTTGTACAGCAGCGGACGTGTACGTGCGAAATAAGCCGGGTGAGGAGTTTCACTCGGGAAATATCCGAGATTTTCTGGAGGATGTGTTATATATAAATTCGGACCTCCATCTCAGTCAAGAAAAGTTACTCTTCAAGACTGTGGTTTCTATATTTGAAAATATGGCTGGTCGAGGAAAAGTTGACAACATGGCTCCTGTATCTGCCAAAGGAGAAAAAAGAAAGGAACAATTCAATTCCATGATGGCGAAAAGATTTGGTTCAAGTGGCAGAGATGTGGCGGCTGAGCTGCGCACTATTGGTGAGTTCCCGAATATCGAATGCTCTCTTAGTATACTTTATCGCTGACCACTACTATAGCGGACGCCTTAGAAGAAACTCTCGAGTTTCAGCGTTTGATGGGTAAAAGACCAAGAACAGAAGATCTAGAGGGTATGAAGTTCGTATTACACAGAACTTGGAGACTTCAAGCTAACATGATAGCAGATCGAATCCTTTCGCAACTAGCGGATTTAAAATCCAAAGGCAATAAGGTGAACGGCCTACTCGACGGCCATACACCCCGTCTACCGACTCCATCTCAAGAGAGGTCTGTGTCTAGAGATGCCTTGCGTCGTACTAATCGGTCGGTGAACCTCAACGGAATGCATGATGGGCAATCCGATCCTAGATCATATGGAAGAAGTGCTGCGGAGCGGCTACCACTAACTAGACACTTTTCCGAAAACGATGTTCCTCATGAAATTGTGCGCCCAGGCTCCACGCAACCAGATCGCTCAATGACGCCCCAACCCGCCAAGGCGGCAGCCTTTCCCTCTGTTAGATCAATGACCCCACAACCAACCCCCACGAGTATCCATTTTCCCTATCGTTCAGAAGTTCGGCAACATAGCCAGCCACCGTATGCTCGTTCTCCAGGCTATACATCTATCATCGCTCGTGGTGGTCAAGATCGACATCGAAGTCGGCCACCACCACCCTCTCAGCGCTTATACGAAGTACCTGACCCCCCGCAAACATATGGTTTCAATTTCCCTCCACAGCTTGAGCCGAATCCATATTACCGACCCCAAATCATGTCCCCTGCTGAGCGTGCTTCCCAAAAGGATCGGTTTTCTCGAATGTCCGAAGAACGTAGGGGAAGAAGAATAGAGCCTACTTCAAGACCAAAGCAGCACGAGACGATATACCAGGTTGACTCGAATATCATTGAACGAGAGTATGATCCCGAGAAAGACGAAGATGCTGAATCTATCGGATCCTTGGACCATGTCCAGTCGTTCTCATTGCCTCAAACAATCAAACCTCAGAACAGAGTCGCTTGGAATGGGTCATTCAGATGACAAAACCCAGGTGTTTACATGGAGTATTCTACAAAAACCACACGTTGAAAATTCATCATAAACTCTACCCTAGTTGGAAAGTGAAGCACCTACACTTTATTCTAGGTGCCGTTGTCTTTCCCTTCCACAAGTGTATATCACTCGCTTTCTCTCTTTGTGGCATCCAGAAACTTATCAACAGCTCACAGCAAAGAATGACACTCTGATGTATCATCAGGCCCACATCACTTTTCTTGACTTTCTATCCACAATGGCAGGAGAGAAAAACGAAAAATCAAATGTTCAAACCCGAGGGAAAATGTAGCTATAGTCACCAGCTATATTATTGAAGCTATCAAACTATGATAAGTGGAGTTGGTAATACTGGTGGGTAGATCAGGTGTCTTTGGGTTGTCGTGGAACAAATAAGAATGTGTAGGTTTCCAGAGGTCTTGAGAAGAGCAGTGGTTGTTGGATTTGGTTCAGAAGGTACCTTCGGGCCGACAGTCATCCGAAAGTCTGTGCAGGAGAGCGTTCTTGACCATTATTTCTTAAAAAGAAAAATAGCTCCTTCAGGGAGCTCATTAGATTACACAACACAATGTAGCAAATTTCCTTGTCTTTGGAATGTGTGACGTTTCTTACACAGTAAATCATTAGTGAAATCTATTAACATAATCTTGTGATGCAGTCCCTTGTCCAAGTCCCTCGTCCAAGCCCTTAAGTTCTACACTTTACCGGATTCAGCAATGTAAGTAATACAAGTATTTGTATATGTGGCATAAACTCGAATATCTAATCCTGAATTGAGAGATCGTCAGTAAAAATTTCCTCACGATTTTTGGGTAGTATGTCTTAACATTCGTGTACACGTCAGGGAAGGGCCAAGAGATATGGTGGGTAACACGACTTCGTTTGATCATCGCTAGTTACAGTGAATGTCACGGCGAAGGAGCCCGCTGGACCTTTCTAATTCAGACGTCGTGGAAGTTAGATAGATTTACTGGTTTCATGGTTCATTCTGGCCAATCCCGTATGTGTGGATAAATCAGGCCATTCCACGTAGTCCATACTTTGAGTGAGCTGTTTGTGTCAAAATTCTTCAACCCTCCTATGAATCCATCCTGATGTCTTGCAGATACAATAACGGGCCAAGTATTCGTCACGAAGTAGGTAAAAAGATGAAACATTGGATAGCCCACTCGGGAGTGTGAGAAAACATGCCTTTCTGAGCTTTCTTGTTTCCGACTGAGGAATAGTCAGGCTCTGAAGTGAACTTTCTGATCCAGAGCCCAAGTTTCAAAGCCCCTCCCCTCCCCCCAAATTTAATGATAAGTCTTGGAAGACATAAAACACGGAGTGACAACGAAGAATTATACAAGCGTTGAAAGAGTGAAACCACCTACCTACGACAGTTCATACTCACCAGGAGAAAAATTGGAAGTATATTGTGAGGGAACGATCATTCATAATTGCTATTCGGGGATCCCAATAGTCGGCTTCGTAAAATATGTCCCTCATTCCCCTAGACCCTTCATCGGAATATGCAATTCCCTCAGGATGACTGATTTCGCCTTACTCCCCAACAATTCATGGTATCATTTTCCGCCATACTGTGATTTCATTTGTCCATTCGTTTAAGCGGTGAAATCATTTGGCCAGCACTTCTCCTTGGTCCATCCCTTATCTTCGTGCTTTGTAGCATGGCTTATCAATTGTGCCTTGTTTGTGTTGACCAACTCCATCTTGCAGAACTCGCACTATAGGTGAAGTTAGCCACAAATGAAGCAATGGTGGAGATCCCGAGGAAAGAATGCCATGAGAAATATCTATATTAGAGACGTACTTTGGACTTTGGTGCGGCTGCCTTGACAGGAAGACCATTTGCCTTGACCGGGGCGCGGGTGCCTTCCTTATCGGCCTTCTTGTGCTCACGAGCAATCTGTATGCCAAGGTTAATTGATGATTCTTTGAATGTTGCCATTGATCATGATATACGTACTCTGTCTTTCTTTGAGATAGGCATAGTGGATGGTAGACTTGTGGATATGAAGATAAAAAGTTGATGAGTGAGACTGAATATAAATTTGAACTTTGCGAAAAAGAAAGATTAACCTATCATTGCAAACGCTAGTCCAAAATTTAATGCCGGCTTAAATCACGCTAAGCTACACCGCTCGGAAGTTATTTCTCCCGATCTTAATTTGTCCTTCCTCCAGCGATGAAGACTTTATAATTTGTAAGCAGTTGCTTTCTGGGAATCTAATTCTCTCCTATTTTAATGTTTGTCTGTAGCAAAGTCCAGGACAGGATTATTTGTACCAATGGAACTCACCAAAGAAGATTAAATCTCATACAATCAATCATGGCATGAAGAAGCAACCTCTCTGGTTACAAGTTCATCGAATGGCCTGCAACATGGAGCCTGATATCAAAGTTGCTGTCAAGCTCTTATGCTTCCCCTTCACACTCTTTTCTTTTTATTCTTTACTTTCCCCCAATGAAAAATACTACCTTTTCAATCTTGGGCCATTGCGAGTGATTTTTTTTGAAAATAGATACTGTAAAATGAATCTCATATCGTCTGAACCACATTCAACTTCAGTTAAGTAAGGAACATGTCAAACAAGTCGTTCCTGTACTAGCCCTTAACCTCTAATGTTCCGTCCATCTGTCTAGTCACTACTGGAATCCGAACGGATCACGATGAAATTGAATGTTCTTTGCAGACTGTGTTGTTAAATTCTTCTCCACCTTTTGAAGCCCTTCTCTATCAGAATCTTCAAGACAAGAACCAGCAATAGTTATTATAGCTTTTGAAGCTGTTCATCTCTGGGTGACACTGCAAGTGGGTGAGCATTTCAGCATCCGTCGCGTCCCAAAAATGTGCAAATGGCACGCTCAAAGATCTGATAATTAAGACATACTATTCTGTGCTTTGGATGGGCGCCCTAAAGGGGAGGGAGATAAAAAGATAAACATTCTATACATCTAGAGTTCTTTATAAGCAGTTAGTACTGCTGAGTTAAAGATAAAGATTTTATGCATTATATATCTGGAGGTAGCCTGATGGGCCGCCGGAGTATCTTCAAAAGTATGCAAGACGCAACAACTTTCTCGAGAAGAAACACGCATAAAAGCTTTCCAATTTTCAAACTAGTGGCAACAATGTGGTAAATAAGTATCATATAGGGATATCAACACATTTAAAGAACAAATATAAAGAATGTAAACAACTCAAACTCCCACTTGCCGACTCCTTATCCAGACAAATCTCATTCCTCCCCCCTCTTTTCCTCTTTCTCGTAACTTTCTACGCCACCCTTCAACCTACCACTTCTTCCTCAACCCACTCAAGCCTTGAAAGGCTCTACTTTCTGCACGCCTGAATAAACAATCTTACTCGTCATTGCTGGCGCCGCCGCAGGGGTACTCGAAGCCTTAACCGAAGTCACGAGTGTACTCGACGCTTTAGCACTCGAAGTTGTGGCTTTCACACTGGTCGACGAAGTCGTATGCTTAATACTTGTTGCAGTCGAAGTATGAGCGCTGGACGTCACACTTGCAACTTTACTCGAAGGAGTCACCGAAGCGGGATGTGTGGAAGATACAATAGCGGATGTAGATGTAGATGTAGAAATGAGTTTCACACCGCTACTGCTTGAAGATTTGACATCGGTGGGTCCTGCTCCAACGATGGAAGTACTGGTGCCTTCGTTAGTCGCTTTGATACTCGACGTAGCACTCGTAGTAGCTTTGGAGGAAGATCCGCTTCCACTCGCGTCGACGGTAGTATAGATTCTTGTCGTGCTCGACTCAACAATTGTAGTAACCGAGCCTGAAGCCGATGGTTTCGCAGAAGTAATGCTCGTCTTTGAACTAACATCGCCTGTTCCCGAAAGACGGAACCTTCCAGTTGCACTAGGGTGAGTACCATTTTTTTCAGTTTCGAATGCTCCGGTTTCCGATGGTGCTTTTTCGGTACCGGATGAGGTTAATTTACTGGTGATAGTTCCACTTGTCTTCGCACTTTCCTTTGTGCTAGTGCCTCCATTGGAGATAACTGGCGCACTCGTTACTCCTGTTTTGACGCCCGTAGAAGTTGTAGTTATGATAGCTGCTTTAG